>NC_067245.2:33261935-34511935 GCF_019359855.2 Lolium perenne
GCGACGCCTCCAAAAAGGTAACAGTGCACAAACGCTGTCGTCGCAAGATCACCAGATATTAGGTTTTCACCATGAAGATAAACCCCGCTCACAAAACAATGACTTCAAAAAAGTCATTGCTAGGCTCAGCCAATTAAGACCAGATCTTGAATTTTCACCATGTAAGAAAAGACTCTAAACTTCACTTATGTTGCTGCCCCTTGCATACCCTCAACAACACAGAGACTTGAACCTCCATTGCTAGTCTTCCAAGCCAGCTTTTAACAGAGCTTCGCGTCGCTCCCTCCATAACCAAATGGTCGGAATAAAAACATGAGTGTGCACAAACCGAATACCAGCCTATCCAGCAAACTCCAGCGGAGCCTTTCGGAACTCATCACTCCAACCAGCCGAAGAAGGACCGACATTAGCATGGTCACCATCTTCGCGGGAGAGAAACCCTAGAACTGCCACCTTTATTCTTCGACACGGACGAGCAGGCCCCCACGCTGCCCTCCGCTGGCCAACAACAACGAATGAGGTTCAAAAAACGATGGACAAAGCACCATCTTTGCCTCGCTAGGTCGTCGCCGCGAGGCTGACGCCCCGACTGCAGAGAAGAAGACGATCTGACCGGTTGCAGACGATCTGGCAGATTGCAGAGCACAAGACGCTCTGCTAGGATCCAGTCGGCGCTGCCCAGGAGGGCTCCCGATCGGTGGAGGCCGTCCACGGCACCTCCATAGGCATAGCAGTCACACGACCAGGCCCCCTGGGCCCAGATCTGGCTCGCGCCGCGGCCAGCATACCACACCCAACCAGCCTCGCCGGCGTCCAACGCCCCACCGCCTCGCCGCCTCCTCCACAGACCATCTGGCCCGCCCGACGCCGCACCTCCTTGCTCGGACGCGTTGCAGGACGCGCCTCCGCTGCCCTCCACCATTTGGTGGGACAAGAGCCGGCACCGGCACCGGCGGCAGTGGCCTAGCTGGGCCGGAGTTGGGAGATAGCGAGGTTAGGGTTTCTGGGGGGGCTCCGGAACCGTTAGAGCGGGAGCGACCCGGGAGGCAGTCACTTGAAGCTACTCTTGCTCTCGATCAAGAGTATCACTAGAAGCTCTGAAAACCGATCTACCTCCATCCAACACTACTCCTTGAACGGGACTTTCCAGTTTCTTAGATAAGCTAAAACCAACCTCCAGTTTGATATCAATCCAAGGTACACTTAAACACTAATCTGTTAGCTTTCGATTTGTTTATCCGGAATGCATCCGGGAGATACATTGTCATGATTTATTTTGACCAATAAAGTGCTGATATTTCGCTAGAAAAACATATCGACCAGGTATATATGTAGTTTTGCAACCACCGCTAATTGTAGAAGCTTGTGTGATTTGGATTCTGCAGTGAGACGGATTCCAAGCCTGAATGCCAAGCGCTAACTGTATTCCGTGTTCAGGCTTTGAAAAGAAGCAGTGCTGGGTTTTGAATTTCCAACGGCTACTATACTCGGTAGACCTAGTGGGCTGAGGCGATCAGAAATGACCACGGCAATAATGGACAAACCCAAGCTACACCTCGAGGTCACTCAAACACAATCTGTGCCTGCAATGCACCCATGAAAAATTGTTTTAACTTAGAAATAACACTGTTGGAAAACCCAGCTTGGTTAGCATTTACGACTTTATTTAAAAAAAATCTACACATAACTCAGACCATGAGCATTTAGAACCTATCCGGGGTAATAATTTACTTTCCATTAAAATAAATTGGGGCAACCCTTTTAAGAAAATAAAGAGATAACATTTGCTACAAAAAAGAACGTTTATGTGACATGCAACAATGAAACATTGGGGTAAATAAGACTTGTCGAATATTTCGGCAATTTTGGCTATCCCGTCTCCCCAAAAGCAGGTGGTTGTACGTATAGCCATCAGTACGTCCTTCATACAACTCTAAATTGTTTTGGTGTTAATGACACAATATGGTTGGAGGCGCCTCAAAGAGAAAAGAGAGAAGACGATTTCCTAACATTTTTATTTTATTTTAGTCACTAGGAAACATACTATCAAGAGGGGATCTACTTCGGAAGGAATATGTGGAATTGAATCCGGTAAAGAAAACCCTAATTTGTAGAACTAAGTATTTCAAATCTTTGTTGTGAAAGAGACCCTCTAAATCTGGAAGTTGGAGTTTTTGGAACTCTAGGTATTGAAATTCCGGTGGTTAGCTCACTGGAACTTCTGGCCAACCTCATGCGAGAAACATTTGAACCTAAACATAAATTGTCAATAGGTGGCGCATCATCGCCAAAATGTGACAACCTTCCATCAAGGCCGGTAGTTCGAACCAGATATTGTCCAGAACAATGCGCTTATCACAGGGCTTGAACCATTATAGAAGAAGCACGGAAGGTCACCAAGTTACATAGACATGAAAAGCACATGTAGCCATTGAAAAATTCAAATAGGTTAGTATTAAGGATTTCAACAACAGATATTGGTTATATTTAGATACGAAATAGTTGCAATAAATAGCAAATGATAATTACACTCATTAATTCCACAATATTTGGATATGAAATGATCATAATAAATGGTAATCTTAATTACTCATTGAGTGCAATATATTTAGTAGATATCAAATGGTCAGGATAAATGGTAAATATTTATTACACTCATTTAAGTGATGCATATTTAGATACAACAAATGTTAATCCAACTATGCCTTATATCGAAGATTTTTTTGCATGCAAATTTTCCTAGAGTGGCTGAGGGTAAATCCATAAATGTTGGTCAACTTTAGGACCCACCATTTTTAGTGTAATTCCCGCAACTACAATATTGTATAATAAAACCTTTTGTTGTTCCCTTTTCTTTCTCGGCATCTCTCCGCGCCACCATATGCATCTCATCCTCAACCCGTCGCCACACACAATCCAACAAGGTTGATCAATCTTACCCTTCTCGCTTGTAGTCATTTCTATTGTAGTCAGCACAAGCCTCCCCCTTGACAGTTGTACCTCACTTGATTAACATCGCCTTCATTATGTTCAAATTCCACAAAACCAATGTCACAATATTATGTTGTTGTGCATGTTGTTGGAAATATGCCCTAGAGGCAATCATGGATGATATATGTACTAATGTATTCATAAGTTAAAGTTTCATTGTATGGATATTTATATGTATTATCAAATATGTGATTTAACTGTGAAACTGTGTATTTATGATGATTGTCCTAAATTATCCTTAGTCAACAAGATTAAGCAAAACACATGACCTGTTTATACTACATAACGGTTATGCCAGTCTGACTTACACTGACTCACCAAAGAGTTGGACTAGCCCATATTGAGACACAGCTAGCAAGTTTTCATTTGTTTGTTTCATGCAATGGAATCCTTAGACCCGAGGTGATCGCACATTCCGAGTTGTGGATCGGACAACTTAGGTTCTACTAAACATTGCTCCATAATTGGGCAGTTATAAAGGTAGAGTTCGGGCCGGTTGTGGATCAAGCTGCGTGACGTGGATAACCAAGATGAAATTTGCTCATCCGACTTTTGGATAGATATTCTTTGTGTCCTCTCGAGTGATATGATTCGGAAGCATGGCCAGGCGGTTTAAGGGTTAACCAAGGATTCAGACTAAGTGTTAGTAAAATGACTCAAATGATATATCTACTATATTTTACCCAATTCCCTGCTAGCTTGTGGTGCAAGGATCACACGAGAATTTGAAAGGACTAAATTTAATCATGCAAGACCCAATAAAGGGAAACCATTAACACTATATTATTCACATCCCACTCACCCTTCAAGATACTCCTCTACCTTGAGAATGTTTTCTTGTGGTGATCGGTTGAGTCCCCGGAGGTAGGCACCATGGGTTCTAAGGTGTCGCTCATTCCAACGACAAGGTTGCCTTAGCCAGCATCATAAGGCGTTGGCCCGTCCGACTGAAAGGCTTCTAGCTCGCCGTAGGAAACACCACGAGACGTCTTTCTTGGACCTTTCAATGTGTCTAGAGCATAGCTAAGGTGCACTAGTGTGCCGTGTAGGAAAATGCGGGTATCGTAGCCAGAGAGAAAGCTCCGGAGCACGAGAAGCACATGGGCAAAAAAATGGAGAGAAATATAGGGGAGCGGGAAAAAAATTGTTGGTGGGCTAAGAGCACGCTAGAATAAAAAGAGGATGAGTAGGAGAGAGAAGCCAGTCCACACCAAACATGTGAGGGAGATCTCTTTCCTCTTCGGGCAGAGACCGGCGACTTCAAGATCTCAGATCTACACCGCCACCTCCCTCCTCTCCGGTATGGGCTCCTCCTCCTCGTCCTCCTCACCGTAGGCGCGTAGGTATGACACCTCTCCCCTCATCTCTCTTATTCTCCCCCTTCCTCTCTGTTCTTCTTTGGACCTTCCCCTCCCATCTCTATCTTCTTCTCCCCGCCTTCGCTTTTCCTTTTTTTTTTACCACGACTAGCCCTTTTCTTATTGTTGATGTAGTAGTAAAGTGTATCTTCATTGATGGATCTTGCGTCTACTGATGCTTATGGTCCATCCCATGATCCTAGACGGAGATCTAAAATCAAACAATCCAACTTAGATGCATTTTGGCCAGATTTACACATCAAGGTTTTACCCCGGTGTAAAGATGAAGTTCAAAGGCATCGTGCCATCATGTAGACAAGATAATTTGAGCCCCATGCTATGAACTCTTATGTTCTAATAGTTATTATGGGACATGTCGCCTCACCAAACACAAGGTTTATTGCCGGCTTGCCCCCAATGTTTTCCGCACAAAAAAAGAGAAACCATTATCACACACCATTTGTTCGAAACCAACCCATTCTCTCGGCGCACATCGGTGAACCTTGTCAACAATGGTTGGTACAATCTTTCAAGGGACACCCATCGTAGGCAGCACTTGGTTTTACTTGGGTACAACTCATGGTTTGCTATGGGAAACATGACATCGTACACTTCACCCTCTTGAAGCCCAACTAGAGGTACGATGGCAGGAATGGCAAACCCCATTTCTTTTCAAATCACACTAGGGAGAGTGCTGTGGTTGAGAGCAAATCTGCATTTTCCCTCCCAAAAAACGCCATCGCGTCTAGGATCACATACACAGACACACTGCTGGAACTGAACTGAAAGTCCTCTGAACAAGGCCAAACCACAATATAACCACGCGAGCCTCCCTTCCTCGTTCTCCCCACCTCCTTCCTCCCGACGGAACCAGAATCCGGCCTCGCACGCGCCCAGCAAGCCCAAACCCCAAATCCCCCGCCCGATCCGCCCGGAACCCTAGGGATCCGCCCTGATCCGCCGCCGCGCCGGCCCCCCCGCCCTGCGAACCCTAGGGATTCGCGGAGCCGCCGCCGCCGGCGGGGCTGCGCCATGGCGGACCTGGTGGGGCGGGCCGTGAGGAAGGCCTTCCCGGGCTTCGGCCTCTTCTCCGGCGTCGTCGAGTCCTACGACGCCCAGGCCGGCTACTTCCGCGTGCTCTACGACGACGGCGACTCCGAGGAGGTCGACGCCGACGAGATGGCCTCCATCCTCGTCGGCGCCCCCATGCCGCCGCAGCCCGAGACCCCCGGGGGGTCCGCCGGGAAGCGCCCTAAGAAGCGGAGGCGCGGGGACGAGGACTCCTCCTCCCCACAGGGGACCGTTTCTGTGTTATTATTAGGGGAATCCGCGGCTATAGATGTGCTCTCGAATGGGGATGTGCTCGCGACCCCGTCAGCGGCTGTAGATGGGCTCTCGAAGAAGCGGAGGGTCGACCCTGATCCGGAATCTTCCAGGCCAGTCCGTCGGAGCGCGAGGCAGGCCAAGGCGGCGGCATTGGCCGCCGAGATGGAGGCTGCGGCCGCCGAGACCTCGCCCGCCGCCGACTCCATGTCCCCGGTCCAGATTGCTGCTGCCACGCCGCAGCAGTCCAGCAGGAAGCGGCAGCGCGCGAGCGGGAGCGGCCGGTACCGCTCGGTCGCGAGGGATTTGGAGGACGCCGCGGCGGCGGCGGACAGGATGCCGCCGAAGCCGGAGCTGCCGCCGTCGTCGCAGGGCCTGGACTTGGAAGGCCTCCCTGTCCTCGACGTCTTCCAGGTCTACTCCTGCTTGAGGTCGTTTAGCAAGCAGCTTTTCCTGAGCCCGTTCGCGCTGGACGCGTTCGTGTCTGCGCTGCGGTGCGTGCACGTCAACCCCTTGATCGACTGGGTGCATTTCGCTTTGCTCCGCTCGCTCAAGAGCCACTTGGAAGATCTCGCGCATGAAGGAGACCCTCCGGCAATACACTGTATCAGGTATGACGAGTCTTTGATTCCTTACAGTTTTCAGATAAGCTTACAGGTTCTAGGCTCATTTTTTTAAAATTATCTACTGTAAATTTGACAGGAATCTCAACTGGGAACTTCTAGACCTAGCAACATGGCCAATCTACCTTGCCGAGTACTTACTGACCCGGGGTTCAGAACTGAGGTATGGTGTGAAGCTTACAGATCTAATGCTGGACACAGAGTACTATAGGCAGCCAGCGACCGTGAAACTTGAGCTGCTGCGCTCGCTCTGCGATGATGTTATTGAGATCGAGGCTATCCGTTCTGAACTTGGTTCACGGATGTCTGAGTTAGATGGAAATGACGACAGCTATAGAATTACCGGCGTAAGAAGAAAAAGGAGAGTTTCTTCTGTCAAGGCCCTAGCGGACCCTTCTGTGCCTCTTGAAGGCTCTGATGATGTGGATGATGGTAACAGTGATGAGTGCTATCTCTGTGGTATGGACGGCAACCTGCTATGCTGTGATGGCTGTCCTTCAGCTTTCCACTCGAAATGTGTGGGGGTGGTGGAGGATCTGTTGCCTCAAGGAGATTGGTATTGCCCCGAGTGTTCGATGCAGAAGAGTAATGGATCCAGAAATATGTCAAAGCTTGTCAGAGGAGCAGAGGTTCTGGGAACCGATCCACATGGACGACTATACTTCGGCACCTGTGGCTATCTTTTGGTGTAAGTCAATACGTATAGACTTTCTCTTTTGGTCTTCTGATGTGTACATCATTCTGATAGTTCCTTAGCCCTGATGTGATTGCTTAGGCTCCTAATGAAAAACTAGTCAAAATATTTGTCATAGTTGTATGCTTGAGTTCCATTTTGTGCGAGTGTACCATGACATTATCCATCAGTTGTTGAATTCTGTATTACATTTCCACATAGGATTTATGTCATATATGCATTCAGATTAAAAGCTTGCATTTGCAGTATTTTTCACTGCATATCCAGCTCCCATTCCCTTGCACTTCATCTACCTGATTTGTGCTATTTATTTCTCCATTACATTAATTCCATTTGTTGGCGACAGATCTCCCTGTGCTTATGTGTCAGTGAGTTCTGATCTTCTCGATGAATTTGCAGATTTGTCAATTGTGCTTTCCTGCAGATATGGGTTCTCATATTTATTTATTTATTGATAATAGGAAAAGTAACTTCACAATTTCTGGGATAAAGCATGGGAATACATGCAATACTCTGGTTTAACAACATCAGATGCATTTCAGTTTGTCGACTCATTGATCAAGGCTTACAGTTTTTTTTTTTGAAATACTCATATATTGCAGAGATGTGATTTTTTGTTTACCTTGAGAATTTAATTCTATATGTTCGCACTACAGTTGAATGGTTGGTTGATGCATTAACAAATATATCACCTTATTAACTTGCAGGGTTGATTCATGTGATGCGGACTCTCCATGCCATTATTATGGTCAGATTGATCTTCATTCCCTTGTAACAGTGTTAATTCCATGTCATCATTCGTACAATTCAATCGTAAATGTGATCTCTTTATTCCGGGATATGGCAACTGAAACATCTAATAATAACGGGCGATATGAGAATAGCAAGGAATGTAGTACCTCTGAAAATGGGACAGACTGCAGGCACTCATCAATGAAACAACCTCATGAACGTGGACAGTGTATGAGAGTTAAGGATGGTTCCTCTCAACAGTTGGATTCAGAGAAAGTTTGCACCTTAAATTCAGATCAAGATGCCGCACACCAAAATGAGAAGCCAAACGGAGCATCTCAATGTAACGCCTCTAGTGCCAACAAGGATAGCTGCAATTCTCAGCAAGATGATGTTTGCTTACATGCTAATGGTTTGTCTGCGGAGAACCAAAAAGGTCTGTCACCTCAAAAAGAAATAAGTGATTATTGTCTCCATTCTGACCCTGCTAGGTATATAAACTACTACAGTTTTGGTCAAATAGCAGCAGCGGCTGCTGCAGAGTTAAAGCTCAAGCTTTCTGAGAATGTGGAAGGAAAGAAGCTTGGTCAGGATGCAGTTTCCTTTCGGCTAAAAACAATATGCAAGAAACATGTTAATATTTTTGCACTGACTGATAAAAAGTTATCCGCGGAGCTTCTAAAAGAAAAATGTGGCTGGTGTAACTCCTGCCAGATCAGTGGTGGTACTGATTGCGTTTTCAGAGTTACTGATGTTAAGTGTATGGAGAGTACTAAACCATGTGCTGTTGGTCTTTTGTCAGAAAAGAATCAGGAAAGTCATATTGTCCTTGCTACACATAACATTTTGTCAATTGAAGAACGTCTGAACGGTTTGCTATCTGGTCCATGGAAAAATCCGCAATATAGCATTTATTGGCGTAAGGCAGTTCTGATGGCTTCAGATGTATCGTCACTAAAGCAGCCTCTTCTCATGGTATAACTCGTTGAATGTTTTTTCTTTGTTAACAGCTTTATTTAATCTGTATGTACTAAACCCTTTCATGATTATTTCCTATTACTCTGCAGTTAGAGTCCAGTCTGCGACGTGTTGCCTTCTCAGGAGATTGGCAAAAACCAGCAGACTCTGTTGAAGTTGTTGGGTCTGCAGCTCATATCTTGGTCCGTTCATCCAATAAATCTCTAGGAGATGCAATTGCTAGAAAGCCAGGAAAGAAGCCACTTAATGTTGAGCTTAAAGTTGACTCTCGTGATGTTGGTGTTTATTGGTGGAGGGGTGGAACATTGTCTCGTCAAGTGTTTCATTGGAAGAGGTTGCCTCAGTCATTGGCCAGCAAATGTGCTCGGCAAGGTTGTATCTCCAATCTTCTGTCAGCTTCCAGATATGCTGTTTTCCGATGTATTAAACCTTTTTTTTATCTTGTATGTCTCAGCTGGGCGCAAGAAAATTCCCACTATAGTGTATCCTGAGGGTTCACAGTTTGCCAGGAGGCTCAAATACATAGCTTGGCGAGCTGCCGTGGAAATGGCACAAAATGTGTCCCAGCTCATTCTGCAGGTAATATCTTCTCTATCTTGGAAAGTGATCAATAAAATTGGTCACTGAATTGTTCTTTATGTACCTTCAGATTAAAGAGCTTGAATTGAATATCAAGTGGACTGAGATATTGAGCACTCTCTATTCTGCCACTTCAACAAAGGAAACCCAGAAAATAGCAAGGCTTTTCAAGAAAGTTATAATTCGCAGGAAACGCATAGAAGCAACAAATATAGAATATCTACTTGATTTTGGAAAGAGGGAGAATATTCCTCCTGTTGTTGCTAAACATGGAATAAAACTTGAGGAGCCCTCCAGCGAGAGGAACAGGTACTGGTTGAGTGAAAGTCATGTCCCTCTGAGCCTTTTGAAGGCATATGAAGCCAAAGGAATCACTCGCTCACTGAAAAAGATAGACAAAGATGATCTTCCTAAGAACATGAGTGGTTTCGGACCCAAAAAGCCAAAAAGATCAGTGTTTGATGACCTCCTAGAGAAAGCTAAAAAGCGACCCAACAGGCTTTGTGGTCAGTGTTATAAAACAGTAATTGACAGGTATGGAAATAAGTCAATTATTTTTCTGTTCATATAAAGCAAGTGTATAACAGTTCATTGCATTTCCCCACTCAGAACACTCACTGAATCAAATTTTCGTGCCTACTAGCAAAAGCTGGCGAATTTTATTGAACTCCTGCGAACCTATAAGTATTAGAGTGGCTCAGTTTTTGTTTATATTTGGATTATTTTGTTGGAAAACAATACCATGGTTTGTTACTTGCTGACAAACTGCAGTAGGCCAATTCCATGGTTAAATAACTATGCCTGCAAAATCTAATCTTTTGTCATCTCCAGAAAGCAAGTATAGCCTATAGGGCATACATGACCGTGCAGTAATCAATTGCAATTAACTTTGCTTTCACCATTTCATGACTTACCTTGTTTTCGTAGTTGGCTAGAAAAGAAAGTCAGCTCTTTCCTTATCCACATTCGTGTAATGCATTCAGGATTTCGCCATGGTGCTTGTTCTTTTGCATGTCTTGCTGATTAAGTACACTGAGTCAGTTAAATTTTGCTCAACTATTTATGTCTGCTTTTGTATACAGTTTTTTTTTAGATAATAGCTCTGTATTATGTAACAAGAGGAAGTATCTAAAGAAAGTAATAAATTTCTTAAATGACTGGATTTGCTAAGTTTGTTATTAGTATTTTGATTTCTTACGTGGTAATTATATCCCTCCATATGCACCTTCCTACAATCTTGTGTTTCCAAACTCTTGTGGTATGTAGTACTATTGGCAAGCCTAGCTGATGGTGATATTCCTGTACGAACCCAACAGTTTTAAATCTTAATCATATTTGGCCAATACTTTGGCAAAGGTTGTTGGTATAGGAACCAGATTTCAGCATTTTGACTCTGTGTAATGACATATACTCCCTCCGATCCATATTAATTGTTGCTAATATGGATGTATCGAGATACATTTTAGTTCTAGATACATCCATACTAGCGACAAGTTATATGTATCGGAGGGAGTACTTTAAAATACATTTCAGTAGCTTCTGCAGCTTGTTCTCAGTTTTGCCTGTATATTTTGTGTTTTGTTCAATGATATATTGTTTTTGGCAAGTTATCTGACTCTTTCCCTCATTCAAACAGGGAAGCTGTGAACTGTCGGTATTGTGAAGGTATGTCCAATTACATAGACACTTTTCTTGCTACATATGCGTTAGTATAGCCCTCAAGTCTGTTGAAAAAATGCAACCTTTAAATTATTGTGTTTATTATGTATGGGATGTGCCATCTTAATTTTGTGGACCCTGCTCTATGTACTCATGATAAAAAGTTTGATCAATTGTTAGGAATTTCTTTGGTGATCGATCGTTAACCATTAACTTTGGCCTTTTACTTTGAATATTGATGTTTGGAGTTATACTGGGACTCAGCTGCAATATTCTCTCATTATATGCAGCACTTTTCCATAGAAAACATTTCAATGTTCCTAGAGGGGCCGTGGATACTGTCTATGTTTGCAACAAGTGCCTAGCTGAAAAGGTCCCGCCAATGAAGTCCCCCCAGAAAAAGGCAGGATCGAAGAAGAGCTCTCCGAAAAAGAAGCAAAAGACGCAACCACGAAAGAGTTTAAGAAGAAGAAACCAGATAGTTATCAACCTCAAGAAGAAAGCTGTCCGGAAGAATGGGAAGCATGGTCGGCTTAGAAAGAATCTATTGACTGTGTCTAAGAATGAATCTGTAAAGGTGCCTGACAGTCAAGCATCAAATGAGCCCAAGAGTGAACCGGCAAAACGTATATCAAAACGGTTGTATAATAAGTACATGATAGGCAACTCAGGTAGATCTAAGCCTGCAAGCTGCCGTAAGAGGAAGAGGACAGCTTTGCATTATTCGTACTGGTTAGATGGCCTTCGATTGACACATAACACAGATGATGAGCAGGCAACAAGTTTCAGGAAAGCAAGAGTTGTTTTTCCATCCGAGGATGTCAAGATTTCAGAAACCAGTCCAGTTTGCCGTCTTTGTAACAAATGCTACAGTGGAGATGCCATTTATATTGCTTGTGAGAATTGCGAAGGTAAGATAAGTTTACTTTCATGGTATGTTTCAAAAGAAAAAGGTTTACTTCATCCTATGTATATTTGTGATCTTTAGAACAAACTTCTACTTGTTCACTTGACAAATGCATGGCCTAAAAATTCTAGCGAGGCTTAAGTTTTAGCAAGACAAACTTGTTTCTGGAATTCCATATGTTGGCTCTGTAATGCCATGTACTTTCACAGTTTGCATATTGTAAATCCAATTCCATTTGTTCTTCCCTGCAGATTGGTTCCATGGTGATATCTATTCGATCACCATAGAAAATGTCAATAAACTCGTGGGCTTCAAGTGCCATGCATGCCGTCTGAGAGCTATTCCTGTTTGTCCTTATGCACAAGCTGATATGATTGTTGAGGATCAATCAGATAAGGAGGACGACATTGACATGTCTATAGAGGACGAGGACCACAATGGTCCTAAACATCTGCGCACTTCCGATGGTCTAAAAGAGCTTCACAATAACATTGAGGAGCTCCATGGTAATAACATTGAGAAACAGGTTGGTGATCGTATTTGTTTGGAAGTGCTTGAGAATTCTAATGATCTGAAAGAGCCAGGCAGCCATAGTACCGAGAAACAGCTCGATGATTCTAATTGGTTAAAAGAACCGGACAGTTGCAACAAGATGGAAGAGCTTGACAGTCATAGCAGTGAGAATGGTCCTCATGATCATATTAGTCTGAAAGAGCTTGACAACCACTGGGGTGATAAAGAGCGTGTTGATCTTAATTTTCTTAGTGAACTTGGCTGTGATAGTAATGTGAAAGATGTTGACAATGGGGACGGCCCAGAAGAGTTTGGAACTACTGAAGACAGCAGCAACTTTGCCTCTGGAAAAACACAAATTCTGAAAGAGCTTGATAATCACAACAGTTTGGACAAGCTTGATGGCCATTTAAAGAAGCCTGACATTCATAATAGCATGGAAGAGCTTGATAATTGTAACTACCAAAAAGAGCTTGGTAATCAGAACAGTCTAAATGATCTTGATGGTCATAAAAACCTAAAAGAGCTTCATAGTGCTCAAAATGGCAAATTTACTCCAGTAACATGTGCAGATGGTTTTCTAGTTGAGCAGTTCAACACTAGCGTATCTAGTAATGAAGCCATGATCATGACATCAGAAAATGATTCAGTGAAGGAATCTATTGCTTTGCAGTCCAAGGGCAGTCCCGAGGATGCTGTTCTTCCCGCTGAACATGAGATGGACCTTCAGGTTTCTCTGAGCATATATTAACTTTATAGGATATGCCAAATGAAAGTGCATTGTAGGATGAATTTCTGTGAGCTTATACTGCTCTGGTGCTTTGGTAGAGACTTTCTGATTAGTTTGGGTTGTTGAGCTACCTGACAGCTAATTTTGTGCTATAGGATATTACATAATTACATTGGTGATGCAACCCAGTAATAAGAATCTGCAGAAGGAAGATATAGTTTTGTGGATACATCATATTTTGGTCATCTCCTTAGGGAAATATGCTGACCTGATGATCGCAGTGTTGGAGCTATTTATTATGACAGGACAACTTTTATTATGGTTAATATTCTCGGTAGGTCTGACACTGACATAGGGAATATTTGGGTACCATTTCCTTCCGATGGTTTCTAGCCAGAACTTGTGATCCAGTTTGCACTGTGAGATTATGCACTGACTGGGACATTTCATCAGTACAAGCGGCTCATTTTTGGTGGTATTGCACTTACTCATGACGCGCAAGGTGAGCCTCAATTTTTCTTTAAACCCTATTTGCGTGTGTTGAATATTTCTTGCAGAAAAGGGGAGAACATTGAACATGTTCCTTCTCTGTTGTGATGATATCGTTATACAGAACTGTCTAGCTAAGATTCACACTAAGTCACACTAAGCTCTCTCTACTGGGTTTATCATGATCTCAGCAATAGGCCAAAATTGTCGAAAGTACAGCTGTAGGAAGTCTAGTTAAGACTGAAACTTAAGTTCTCTAGTTGATTTATCATGTTCTTAGTAATAGGCAAAAAGTGATAGGTATACTGCTATAGAAATAACAGTGTTAAATCTATACCTTAAAATGTTGTTAAAGGGGGAAGTTCCCTCCCTTAACTGTATATTGTTAGGTAGAAGTGTGGCACCTGCAGAGGCTGTGCCTTGAACGCGGGTGGGCGGGCTCTCAGGTGTGTGCCCTGGCCAACCGCTGCTCAGTTCTCATTAATTTTTATGCTCCCTCCGTACCGAAATAAGCTGCGCGGGCTCTATACGATTTACAAATTGCAAATCAATCCACATGGAATTAATCCATCTGAAATCTAGCCAACTCAAAATTGAAAATTCTGGCCGCGCCTGCCGGCGGAGATCCCTTTCCTCCCGCCTGCCTGCGATCAGCGCAGTTGAATCCTCCACTCCGCCCGTGATCAGCGCACTAGCGAATCCTCCAGCGGTCCGCGATCTGTGCGTAGCTCCGCCTTAGTGCGGACGCCTGCCCTCCCATGATCAACTCTTGAACCCACGCGATCCCATGCGCAGGATCGCACCGCCTCCGCCTGCATTCAGCTTCTGCTCGTCGGAGGCCTGCGCAGCTCCCTCGCTGTCACCGGTCCGCCGCCGTCCACAACTCCGGCAGATCGTCGTCCTGCTCCAGCACGCCTCCGACCTCTCCGAGGCCGCTGATTGACCACTTTGCGGATGAGGCCGCAAATCATCCGGCAGCTCGTCTGGTCTCTCCGGCAGCTCGTCCGGGAGTGCCCACAGCTCCGACAGATCGTCGGAACCTCCCTTTGTGCTCCTCGGTCGATCGTTGCACTGCTGTTTGCGAGTGCCGAGCTCCACGTCCTCGCGGTGCTCGTGTCTCAGCCCTCCTCAGCAGTTTGATGTGATCCTCCACAGCTCGCCGCTCCTTGGTAGCTCATTGTGCTCCTCGGCAGCTCACAGTTGCTCCTTCGCAGCTCCTACTGAAGCTCCTGCTCGCCGGCTTCTCCTGCTCGGCCTGCTCCTCTGCAGCTCCTGCTTGCCCGCCTCTCCTCGTCTACATTCAGAGAGCTTTGTTTGATAAACAATATCCAGGGAGCTTTGTTTGATAAACAATATTCAGAAAACATCATTTTACAGTTTGCAATTTAATAAGTGGACAATGTGTAGCTAACTATCACATGAGGGTCATCAAGTAATGTGTACAATTAAAAGTAAGATAGCCAAGTTCCATTATCATCACAAATAAGCATGGCAATAAGAAAAGAGCCATTCACTACTCAGAGTCGTCCAGGGTGTACTCACTACTCACAGAGCTTCTCCTTGGCGGTGCTCCTCTCCGTGCAGCCTCGCCGTCCATGACGACCACCCTCAGCTTCATATCTCCCTCGATGGCAGACTGCAACCATGCGTCAAGTTTTCTACTCTTAGTTTTACACAAGGCAATCCCGCACTTAGCCATGATACCAAAAGAATTATAGACAACAAAGTAGAGCACAAGAACCTTAAAATAAGTCTATATACCCTTAGAGCATCTCTAGCAGAGCCCGTAAACCACGCCGGAACCGTATTTTTTAGGCCGATTTACGGGTTCAGATCGAAAGTGGCGCAGAACAGAGTCTGAACTCGCCGTCCGGCCCGAAAAACTTGTTCAGGGGCCCGAAAAAGTTTAGACTCGACCCCTACTAATACAGACCAAAGGGTGGTTTACAGGCCCAAAACTGAACGGACTTCTCTAGCGCCGCCGTCCGTACAATCACCTCCAACCGCCGATTTCTGGCTGTTTTGCTAAAATGCTAAAATTATTCGACGACGATTAAACATCCTTTCAACCTGCTCCAATTCCAATCATGTCTATGTTAATTCTCGGCAAATCTTCTCGATATAGACTAATTCCGATTGATTCACGATTCCATAGCTAGTTGGGTGGTGGATTAACTTGCTAGCTAGGTGATTTCTTGCTTGTGCGCGGACGCGCAGGTCGCGCTAGGCCTGGGCGCATGCTTCGCAGATGCGTGTGTGCGCATGCACTAGCAGTTAGGTGATTTCTTGCGCGGGCCGCACATTCCATCGCTCGCAGGTCGCAGCTAGGTGATTTCTTGCTTGGGCAGCGGCCGCACAATTCCATCGCTCGGCAGCTCGGCCTGCGCGCAGGTGATTTGTTGCTAGGGCGGCGGCCGTGCGGGGCGGTGGTGCTGATAGTTCCTGCAAAGAAGATGTTTCGATTATTCTGTTTTTCAGTTTTAGTTTACAGGGTCTGTTCCGTGCCAGCTGTTTTGCGACCCGTAAACACGTTTTCGAAAGACTGAACTCGAGTTTTTCGGTTTGCACTTTTACGGGCTCTGTTAGAGATGCTCTTACTACAACTGAGAGCGGATGAGATCGCAAGGCTACCATAAGACATGTGCCTTGAGGTACCCAAACTGCTCTGAATCATATGGCAAACAACATAGTCCACATTTTATCCCAGTTCAGTGTGATGAATGATGAAGCAGTTTCTATGATCAGAGAATGAACTCTCAAAATCAAAACTGCACAGTAGTTCTAAACTAAGTGGAGCCACAACCTTGTGTGAACAACTAAATCAAATGCGTGTAAATTCCTCACCTTCGGAATCGGGAACACACCATTGCAGCAAGCATACGAATGTGAATCAAATTGCAGACTAGTAAATTCCTCACCTTCGTGTACGGGGGTACACATGACGAGAAATTCCAAACCTTTGGGCTGGAGGCGCATGCCGAGGCGGCCAGGATGGAGCGGAGGCGAGTGGCGAAGAACAAAAGCTCCTCGATCTTGGAGTGGAGGCGAGGGGCAAGGAATAGCGGCACGTGGCGTCCAGGATGGAGCGGAGGCGAGGGGCGAGGAAGAGGGGCACGCGGCGGCCAGGATGGAGCGGAGGCGAGCGGCGAGGAAGAACGGCACACGGCGGCCCTGGAACGTCTGCGTCGTGGCCCTGGAGCGGCACACGGTGTCGCAGCATGGGCGAGGCGCGTAAGCCTGTCGCGGCGGCTGGGCAGCAGCGGAAGGAAGGCGGTTTCCCAACTCTGAGCCGCCGACCAGTAAGAATCCATTTTTGATCCGAAAAATGGGCCTTGCGGGAGCCTGTTCTAGGGTTTGTGGTGGGGCTTCCGACAAAATCTTACACGCCATGGGATCCAGAGCGGAGGATGAGGTGGATCCAGGGCGGTGGTCGCGTGGCGTCAGGAGACCGCTGAGATTGACCGGCGATTGTGACGGGAAGAAATGGGCATTTGGGGATGGTGACGGGAGGACGGGAATTCTCAGGTGAAAAAACTCCAGCGCGCAGCTTTTTACGGGACAGAGGGAGTACTATAAATGATTTGTGTTACCATTATGGGCTCGAACGCAGGTGTGCGAGTTCACAGACGTGCGCTCGAACCAACTGAGCACTGTTCAGTTTCATTAGTTTTTATGCTATAAGTGATTTATGTTAACATTATGGGCGCATTGATGTCTTCTATTCGAGTGGTATTTGAAGTTGATATCATGTGGAAGCATTGGAGCAATCGGTGTTCCTTTGTTGATTTGCCTTCCATTTACATCATCCTTTCCACGTTAAACACCTATTTCATGTCTCATGAAATCATCAAGTTGGCAAATTCACTGATTTGCCTCCCTGTAACATTTCTTTGTCCATCTGGCACTCAGCCAGGTATCTGACCATGTTTATTCTCCTTGTAAGCAGGATGGACGAATGGATGAAGCATTGTGTCCTTCAGCATTTGAAGCTCCCATTCTCCGCACTCTACCAGAATACCAGATCGACTAGGCATCCTGACGATTCATTTTTCTCTTGTTGGCTTTCCCCATGTACATTCTGCGAAGCAATTCATGTGGGCTCGTTAATCTTATCCTGTATAGGGTTCCAATATAGGCTTCAGATTATAGTGGCAACAAAAGGCTCATGCAGTGTAACTATCAGATTCAGATGGGTAGAATGCTGCTGTTGTTGTACTTGCTGGTTTTACTCTGCTGTTTTGGCGAGGCTAGCAGCACCTTGCTTAGATGTAAATTTAACTGTCAGAAAGTTTCAGTACCTTCTCCAGTGCTCCGCCTCTCACCAGTCATTTTGGAACTCTGTCACATTCGTGTTGGAGCTCAGCTGGAGGTCTCCGGTTTGGGAGGTTGGCAGGCAACTCTTTTCCCAGGTGCCTGCATTGCTGGTATACTGATTTCTGACAGCCGAGCGGTTGCATCTCATCCTCACATGGACCGGTGCAGTTCCTGGGCTGCTCGGGTTGCTTCCTCCACCGTCATCTGCTGTTCCTCAGTCAGGCCTTGTGGTCAATGTTTTCTGATATGGTGCTCCAACCGGCTGCACGCGCAGGTAACTTGGGCTGTCATCAACTGCTTTTGAACCACTGCTGTCCCGTCCTGATGCCACGAATGACACGCATTCCGTCGTAGATTGATTGATTGATGTGCTACAATACCTATCTCTACCTGCCGTCACCATCAAAAATCAATCATAGCCCGGCCAGCCGGTCGGCACCATCATTCGCCATCCTTCCTCCCTGATGATCGCCAGTCTCGATCCAGAAGACGAAAGCGACACGCCCAATCACCCAACCCAACGTACGTACTTCATCACAACCAAAGTACTACTCCTCTACTGCTACCACTTCACTCGCATATCACAGAGAGACCACTAGCAGCCTCCAGGTAACCTCGGTGATACGATGAATTTTGAAAGCAACGGCTGTGGATATTAAGCCGGCCGGTGGTTGGCACTTGGCAGTGCCGTACCCGCCTGCCACATGGTAGCAGCTAGAGGTGCCTGTTTTTTTTTTTTGAATGGTAGCTAGATGTGCCTGTAATATGTACGGAGTACCTACGAGCAGCGACGATGATGGCACTCGCTGATGATCACATGACTCCTGTGTGTGATCAGACTCCGAGCTGCATCCCCTGCACGGAGCCAATCAATCGGAGACGCAAGTGATGGCTTTTCCATTCATTGCGTGCGGAAGGCACCGTTGGAAATTGCCGTTCCGTCTAGTACGTGTACACGTACGCGTCTCAATTGTTCTAGCTAGACATTGTACCTCCTCTATTTCACGAAGGTTGTATGAAACTTGTTAAAAATTTAGATGTATCTGGATACAAAATTTGAGACATCCAAATTTTGAGATATCTTAGACAACCTCGTGGATCGGAGGGGATAGTTCTTTATTTCTCAATCGTTACACACATGTAAATACAATATATCTAAAATTAACTGGTAACCTTTTAAGCATGATACTTGGGAAGAAAACTTGGTTCTAGCTAGATATTGCTGTTCTTTATTTCTTAATCTTCAAATAGATTCAACTA
The DNA here is from genome assembly GCF_019359855.2 of Lolium perenne. NCBI lineage: Eukaryota > Viridiplantae > Streptophyta > Magnoliopsida > Poales > Poaceae > Lolium > Lolium perenne. The sequence continues at coordinate 33,281,086 of NC_067245.2, forward strand.
AACGAAATATGTTCTTAAGAGGAAATGTCTCGAAAATTCATTGAAAAACAAATATGACCGTGGGTGTAAAATGGGTTGACTTGGCACAACAACATTAGCAGTTGTAGATGCTAGAGCCCTAATATATAATGTTTCACCTTAAAAGTTACTAGAATCGCTATGTAGTTGAATCGAAAATTTATTGTTTATTTAGGATAATATGTTGACAAATAAAGTTTTTTAAAAAGTAATAAAGTTCAATATAAATAATAAATAATCACTAAGAGCAAGTGAAAAATTGCCACAAAATTACTCAATCACAAAACCATCAATTGTTGTTATGTCTTTCCACATTTCTCCACATTGATGAATCAAGCTGTGTAAAAATACTAAAAGATATAACGCATGACAATCTGATCACAGTATGTTCAAGGACAATAAGATGAGAACATGCACACACTATGATCCCGAAAGACAATCAATGTACTCAGCAGTCAACAGAACTCCACGGTCCTCGTCAATTACTTGTGCGGAGAAATCAAACTAAACAATACCCCCAGAGAGTTATAATGCATAGTATGGCGGTTATGAAGGGTAGTGAGAGAAATAAACATATAGGATCAACATACGACTGAATAATAACATGAGCAGAAATGTTAGAATTTTTAGATAAGAGAATGTGTCTTTCAGTAGGTGGAAGGCTAAATTTGCATGGGAGATCACTTGGTTGCAGTATAGAATTAAGGCCAAGCATAGAGATAGTCTTCTCAGATGGATTATGTCGCTACCTTAGAGGCTTTTCCATCCTAGCTTTTAGCTTTTAGTTTTTTTAGCTTTTGTCTCTTAGTTCTGTATATAAGACTTTATAAATTCAATAAAATTTGTTGTGGGGCTTTTTGCCTCACAGTCATGCTTCAAAAAAAAAATGATGAGGAGGATGGGAGGAGACATAAGGTCAAAGCTTTGGGAAGGGAAAAATCTCTCGTTGTATGAATGTGGCATCTTCATTTTCATAATCATTATGATCTATTCAATTATGTTTGGTCACACAACCATGCATATACCCTCAAAAAAGAGGCAGGTCTTTCATCGAGGACATACCATTATGTTAGAAATCATTTTGGGTGACTCCTTCTATTCAATATCTAATTTCAACTGCTTCAAATACTTATATAAATTTAGCATAAACTTTACATCTAGGCAGAAAACATTATAAGAACGTATGTCAAATAAGTCATACGACACAAGTTCCTTGAAAATTTTCCACGATAGGTCGATCTTTTGTGCTACCTAGCAAAGCATGTGCATGCGTCGTGATAAATTCCATATCGGCGTTAGAATGCATTATTATAGGTGGAAAGTAACGACATCACTTTTCAATTCCGCTTAGGTGAACAAAGTCATTAATCATGGCAATGTGGATTCCACATATGTTTACAATAGCTCCCAATGTTGAGATTGATCAAGCATGTCCTGCTGACTAGTGTCCCCCGTCAAGGCTGAGTTGTTGGCACCTTGATTATTTGTACGTTGTACACCAATACAAACACATTTGTACTCACTGACGACTTCTCTCCCAACCTCTCTCAAACACCAAAATGCAGATTCCTAAAGGCTAGCGCGGCGGCGATATTGTACGTTGTTCATTTTTTGCTTCTCTCCACGAGTCACATTTGTGGGTTTTTAATATCACAAACTTTCTGGTTTTTTATCTCAGATAATTTCTGGTTATTAATCTCATAAAATTTTCTTTTTTCTTGTCACGGTCCCATTGTACCAAAGTGGATCGAATACCTGGAGTTTCACGATAGTCTTATTGACAGAATTGCTACTGCGATAGAAGTCATTGTTTCCCCGTCGCATAGAGGGCTTGGACATCGGCAACAAGCTCCTAGGGTTTATACATCCCCGAGGTGCACTTCCTGGTATGGATGATCCATCGCACCCGCGGGAGCTTTCTTGTTTGTTAATAGCGATGTCGAAGGAATCCCTCAATAAAACAGAGAGGTGTCCAACCAGGAGTACGTAGAGAGCCCGATGCAAGCAAGCAGTAAGCCCGAGAAGAGGTAAGAGCAATTAAGATGATGTACACGGTTGTGTCCAAGGTCTTGGATCAGCTTAGGGGAAATCGGTTTACCCTTAATGTTGATTTTTGACATGTAATCATTAATGTCTTGGCGAGTAAGTTGTGTTGTGTTTCCTATTGTTGTTTTGTACCGAATTATGTTGGTTGCTATCTACGATTCGAGGGTTCTTACCAAATTTTGGCTTTTTTTCATACTTGGTAAGTAGAGAAAAAAATTGTATTATCATTTTTTACTATGAAATAAACAATTACGAGCACAGGCTCCTAAATTCATAAAAATATCTTAATGAGCATGTGTTTAATTCAAAAGTATACAACGTGGAATGTACGCATTGGCTACTATGGATCTAGGTTGTTCATATGCTGAGAGGTGCGTCTGACCATCAAAGACGACTGTGGACCGAACTCCGAAGTACTCGCATATGCCACAGGAGCTGGAATTATAGGCCAACAGCCTGCAGGTAACCTCGGTGATACGATGAATTTTGAAAGCAACGGCTGTGGAATTAAGCCGGCCGGTGGTTGGCACCGCCTGCCACATGGTAGCAGCAAGAGGTGCTTGTAATATGCACGGGCAGTGTCGACGATGGCGCTCGTTGATGATCACATGACTCCTGTGTGCGATCACTCCGAGCTGCCTCCCCTGCACGGAGCCAATCAATCCAAGACGTGATTAATGGCTTCTCCCTTCATTGCCTGCGGAAGGCGCCGTTGGAAGTTGCCGGTCCGTCTAGCAAACGTACGCGACTCGATCATTCCCTGCAAATTTGTTCATCTCTGCCTGCCTTGTAGCTAGGCGCAAGTGCGCAACATCCTTACATGGCCGTTGGTTTACAATTAATCCTCAGACGCCTGTACACTTGTACGTGAATAGTACTTTTTCAACCATGATGGAAGGTTCTTAGCGGGATCATGGCATTTTTTCCCTTCGCTGAAGCCGAGCTGCGGGTGTGTGAGCGGGGAATGGACCTGATCAAGCGTCTCAAGCTGAAGAATGTGGTGCTGGAGCTCGACTGTGCTGCGGTGGTAGCCAAGCTGAATAGCGTGGAGGTGGACAGATCGTCACAGGGTCTGTTGATCGAGAAGCTGAAGAGGGCGCTCAGAGAAGTGAATGGGCATGTGATCAAGTGGGCGAGGCGTACGGCGAACACGGTGGCTCACAAGTTAGCTCAAGAGGGTTGCGGCATAGAATGTAGTAAAACTTGGTTTTTATTCCCCCTAGTTGTATTAAGGATGCTCTAGACATGGATCTGTTGGTTGATTAATAATAAGCGCAACCCTTCCCTCAAAAAAAAACTGCCATCCAGAGCCGGATTTGTCATTTCTTTGTTTCTGTTCGAATTGAATTACTTAAACTTTAATCAACCAATTCAATAAATTTCCAACAGTTATAATTTCGCACTTGGATTATGTATCAGTACTTCCCTAGCCGCATAAATGTGCCAGATGACTCTGCGTCTCGGCATATCTGCAGCGTAAGGATTTTTTTAATGGCAGTACGGATGCACACAACCAAAAAAGAGAAAAGAAAACTAAGAAATAAAAGTCTCGCAACAATATCCCAGGTCTAGCAACAGCAATACATCCACCACCAAGACAACACCTGAAATACAGATTCTCCAAAAGAGAAGCCTCCAAGAAGGGAACAATGCACCAGCGCCGTCGTCGCCCGATCAAAGATCTTAGGTTTTCACCCTGAAGATAATCCCCGCTCTCAAAACAATGCCTCCAACAAGGTCATTCCCAGGCACAACCAGTTAAGGCCAAACCTTGGGTTATCACCTGAAAGGTAGGACTCTCAACTTCACCTGTGCTGCCACCCCCATTTTCATACCACTGCTAAATCCCGGAACACCAAGCAAGTTCCTCAACATCGCGAAGACTTGGACCTTCTTTAGCTAATCCCCCAATCCCGCCTTCATGATATTATCTGCTTCTGACTTCACCATGGACCAAAAGTCACTTGATGTCAACTCAGAGCAGAGCTTCACGCCGCTCCCTCCGAAACCAAACAGCCGAAATAAAAGCATGGGTGCGCGCTGCCGAATACCACCTGAACCTGTGAACTCCAGGCAAAAAATGCACTGTTCCATTCGCTATCGGAGCCTTCCGGAACTCATCACTCCGGCTAGATGAAGAAAGACCGGCATCCGGAATGTCTTCATCTTTGCGAAAGAACAACCCTAGGACCACCACCATGAAAGCCGGAACGGACGGCCCCCACACCGCCGCCATGACTGGGAACCACGGTCCATCTTCCTCCTCCAACTCGGCCGGTGGAGGCCGGCAGCCGTCGGGATAGCGGCTACGCACGCCCATGGCGCGGAGACGGTCGGCTGCTGCCCGCCAGGATAGCCTGGCCGAGCCTCATTGCCGCCGCCTCGCGACCATGTACCTTGCCACTGCCGCCCTTCCGCCACGCCGAGTTCCGCCACACCACCGCGTCCCCCGCCATGATCCAGGTGATGTAGCCGAAGGACACCACCACCAAACCCGCCATCCATCGTCGCCGCCCCTGAAAGACCCCGCCTCCGCGCGAAGGGGAGTCCATGGGCGCGCCACCACCACCCCTGTCTTTGGCAGCCGGGCGCGCCGCCGCCGCCGACCCCAACGGCGGCATCGGCCGGGAAGAGGAAGATCAACTGCCTTTTCTAGGGTTTTTGGTCGTCGCCGGAGCCGCCTCGCGTGAGACAACCCGTGGTGAAGATCGGGTGGGGAGGGAGGAGAAGGGGAGGAAGGGGACGGTGGTGGAGGGTGGAGGGGCGACGCTGCAGGGAGGGGTCGGGTGGGGAGAGAGGCGGCGGGTGGGTGCGGAGGGAGGCGGCGGCTGGGTGGTTATATTCATCATCCCAAGCTCTCCTCGTGAACTTTGCTAACACGCAATGAAACTAAAATGTAGATATGCTTTGAGAGGTTACAGGAAACCGAAACCTCCCACAAAAGATACTTAGTGGAAACGTTGCTCAAAAGGTGTTTCTTAGATGGACACACAAGAGCTCTCTACCAAGATATTTCTTGATACCAAAATTGTTACAAACACATGTAAATACAATGCATCTTAAATTAATCGATAACCTTTTAAGCCTGATAAGTACTTGGGAAGAACGCTTGGTTCTACCTAGATATTGTAGTTATTTATTTCCTATTCTTTAAACAGATTCAACAAAATGAAATATGTTCCTAAGAGGAAATGTCTCGAAAAAATCTTTGAAAAAGAAATATGGTAGCTGGTGCAAAATGATTAAAACTTAGCACAATAGTATTAGCAGTTGTAGATGCTAGACCCCTAATATAAAACGTTTCACTCTTAGCATTTAGCAGCATCGTTATGTTGCTTCTAGTTATAATAGAAAAATATGTTTAGTTAGGATTTATATTGACAAATAAAGTTTTACAAAAGTAAGAAAGTTTAATACAAACAAAGTGATAACACTAAGACCAAGTCATGACAAATGACCACAAAATGAGGAAACCATAATGACTGAACTGTTGTTATTACATCCCGTATTCTTCGCATTGGCGCTAGGCGTCGGCTGACCGATCCCGCCCGCGGATCGTTCGCACACCCGCCGTCCGTTTTGCTCCATCGGGTGGATCAAAATGAGCTTCTTGTCACGTCGTTTTCACCAGGTATTTACTGCTACATGCTGTGCTGTGCTGCGTCAAGTTCCGATGCCTCTTCGTCTAATGCTGCTAGCCTACTGCATGCATGCACATGAACAAAAGCATCAAGTGGCTGCCTTGCTTGCGTGCAGGCTCGCTGCTAGCTTCTGCTTTACGCGCTTAGTTGTTGCTAGCTGGCTGGTGCATGTGTGCATGGTACTTAGCAAACCAGCGATTAGGTCACTTTGGGGGTGGAGGTTGCTCTTTCTCTCTCATGGCTGTGCGTGTACAAAATATATACATCATTACAACAAATTATCACAAATAAATATTTAAAAGGAATGCTATAAATAAGTAGTAAGCAAAAAAAGAATCCTACATGTTGACTTACAACAAAACGAACTAACTATTTTTTACAAAAGTCGCAAAAGATTACAACAAAATAATTCATATGTTTGCAAACAATGTAAAGTGGTTAAGCAACATTTTTTCTACGAATTGAATTACAACAAAAAATACAACTACTTTTGTACAAAAGTTACAAGAGATTACAACAAAAAACCCATATGTTTGCAAACAATGCAAATGGATCAAGCATCAATTAATTTGATATGGATTGTATTACAACATAAATCACCAATTATTTTTTACAAAAGTCACAAGCGATTACAACAAAAATCAATATGTTTGCAAACAATGCAAAATAGTAAAACAACAATTAATTTTCTATTGACTGAATTACAACAAAAATCACGAGCTATTTCAAACAAAAATAAATAATAATTACAACAATAAGAATTCTTCGCGCAACATTGTTTACGAGTGGCGGCACATATAGGGCCGGTGGGGTGCGGCATGTACACGAATTAAAAGGCGTGTATATAGAATTACAACAAAAAATCAAACTAAAAACTAGCCAAAATGATACTAGTACTTAAATTCTTGGCTAATTTGTAGTTTTGCAAAAGAAATCATAACATCTAGCTGACTAGCTAGCAGCAGCCATCACACACGCATGCTTGCATGCTGAGCAGCGAGGCTCTGTGCGGCACGAACATGCGTGCATGCAGAGACATGCATGCTGGGCCATGGCATTCATACGAGGCAGTGCGGCACGAACGAGCGCAGGTTGGTTGACCAGGAAAGAGAAAAGAGCGCATGGTCGAAGCACATGCAAGTGGTGGACCACCACGAAAATAGCGCGCGTCAGCTTCCGCGGATCGGTCGCCCGATTAGAATCGTTTCCCTTGATAAATCGAGTAATGTAGAATTACTAAAAAAAACACATTACAAACTGCACAATATGTTCAATTCCAATTAGTTGAGAACATGCATTCCCTATTTTCCCAAAAGATATTCAATGGACTAAGCAGCCAATGGAACTCCATGGTCCTCACCAATTACATGTTCGGAGAAATCGAACTAAAAAATATATTGAGAGAGAGTGATAATGATTAGTATGGTGAGTATAAAAGGCGGTGAGAGAATAAAGAAAGGACTCGCATGCGATGGGATAATAATAGGAGATGAGGATGGGGAGGTGAGATAAGGTCATCTAATTGTTGGAGATATGCCCAAGAGGCAATAATAAAAGTGGTTATTATATATCTTTATGTTTATGATAAATGTTTATATACCATGCTATAATTGTATTAACCGAAACATTGATACATGTGTGATATGTAAACAACAAAGAGTCCCTAGTAAGCCTCTTAACTAGCTTGTTGATTAATAGATGATTAGTTTCATAATCATAAACACTGGATGTTATTAATAAACAAGATTATATCATTATATGAATGATGTAATGGACACACCCAATTAAGCGTAGCATAAGATCACGTCATTAAGTTATTTGCTATAAGCTTTCGATACATAGTTACCTAGTCCTTTCGACCATGAGATCATGTAAATCACTTATACCGGAAAGGTACTTTGATTACATCAAACGCCACTGCGTAAATGGGTGGTTATAAAGGTGGGATTAAGTATCCGGAAAGTATGAGTTGAGGCATATGGATCAACAGTGGGATTTGTCCATCCCGATGACGGATAGATATACTCTGGGCCCTCTCGGTGGAATGTCGTCTAATGTCTTGCAAGCATACGAATAAGTTCATAAGAGACCACATACCACGGTACGAGTAAAGAGTACTTGTCAGGAGACGAGGTTGAACAAGGTATAGAGTGATACCGATGATCAAACCTCGGACAAGTAAAATATCGCGTGACAAAGGGAATTGGTATCGTATGTGAATGGTTCATTCGATCAGTAAGTCATCGTTGAATATGTGGGAGCCATTATGGATCTCCAGATCCCGCTATTGGTTATTGGTCGGAGAGAGTACTCAACCATGTCCACATAGTTCACGAACCGTAGGGTGACACACTTAAGGTTTGATGTTGAAATGGTAGTATTTGAATATGGAATGGAGTTCGAAGATTTGTTCGAAGTCCCGGATGAGATCCCGGACATCACGAGGAGTTCCGGAATGGTCAGGAGAATAAGATTCATATATAGGAAGTCATTTTATGTGTTTGAAAATGATTCGGTGCATTTATGGAAGGTTCTAGAATATTCCGGAAGAAAGTCACTTTGGAAGGCGGAGTGCCGAAGGGACTCCACCACCATGGCCGGCCAACCCTAAGGGGTGGAGTCCCAGGTGGACTCCACCTAAGGTGGCCGGCCACCCCCTCCCAAGGGAAGGTGGGAATCCCACCTCTAGTGGGAGTCCTAGCTTGGGTAGGTTTCATGTCATATGGAAAGTTTTGGTTTGGGGTCTTATTCGAAGACTTGTAGACCAACTCTTGGGTGTTCCAACTATATAATGAGGACCAATGCGAGGGGGCCGACCACCCCAACACAACAAGGTGGCCGCACCACCTAGATGGCCGGCGCCCCCCTCTCCCCAAACCCTAGCCGCCCCACTCCTCCTTCTTCCCCGCACGCTTAGCGAAGCTCCGCCGGGATTCTCCACCGCCACCGACACCACGCCGTCGTGCTGCCGGATTTAAGAGGAGCTACTACTTCCGCTGCCCGCTGGAACGGGGAGGTGGACGTCGTCTTCATCAACAACCGAACGTGTGACCGAGTACGGAGGTGCTGCCCGTTCGTGGCGCCGTGATCAAAATCTTCTACGCGCTTTTGCAAGCGGCAAGTGAACGTCTACCGCAGCAACAAGAGCCTCATCTTGTAGGCTTTGGAAATCTTCAAGGGTGAGTCTCGATCATCCCCTCGTTGCTACCGTCTTCTAGATTGCATCTTGGCTTGGATTGCGTGTTCGCGGTAGGAAATTTTTTGTTTTCTATGCAACGTTATCCTACAGTGGTATCAGAGCCGTGTGATGACCCACAAGTATAGGGGGTGTATCGTAGTATTTTCGATAAGTAAGAATGTCGATCCCAACGAGGAGCAGAAGGTGTTGACAAGCAGTTTCGATGAAGGATTCACTGTAAATGCTCACAGACAAGTATTCAGGGGGTTTTGATGTAACAGTTGAATAAAGTACGAGTAAGTAAAGTGCGAGAGTAACAATTGCAGCGAGTGGCCCAATCCTTTTTAGCACAAAGGACAAGCCGGTTTGTTTACTTATAATGACCAAACGTTCTCGAGGACACACGGGATTTTAGTCTAGTGCTTTCGCTACATACGGCTAAATAATCTTCATTGTTATGATAAGTGTTGTGTGGGTGAACCTATGCTAATGTACCGCCCTTCCTAGGACTAATACATACTTGTGATTATACCCCTTGCAAGCATCCGCAACTACAAGAAAGTAATTAAGAATAAATCTAACCACAGCCTTAAACTCTGAGATCCTGCTATCCCTCCTGCATCGATATACCAACGGGGGTTTAGGTTTCTGTCACTCCGGCAACCCCGCAATTGGCAAACGAGTACAAGATGCATTCCCCTAGGCCCATAAATGGTGAAGTGTCATGTAGTCGACGTTCACATGACACCACTAGAAGAATAACACCACAACTTAAATATCATAGCATTGAATATTACTCAACCATAGTTCACTACTAACATTTAGAATTCACCCATGTCCTCAAGAACTAAACGAACTACTCACGAGACATCATATGGAACATGATCAGAGGTGATATGATGATGAATAACAATCTGAACATAAACTTGGTTCAATGGTTTCACTCAATAGCATCAACAACAAGTAGAGATCGATACCGGGAGAGTTTCCCCTATCAAACAATCAAGATCAAACCCAAATTGCAACGGCGGTGACGGTGTCCAGCGGTGGAGACGGCGGTGATGATGGTGGAGATGATGATGATGGTGATGGAGATGATGTCCAGCTCGATGACGGTGACGATGGCGTCGATTTCCCCCTCCGGGAGGGAATTTCCCCAGCGGATTCCTGCCCGCCGGAGAGCTCTTTTCTCTCTGGTGTTCTCCGCCCCGCAGAGGCAGCTGTAACTCTTCGTGAGGTACCCTCTGTGGCTTAGGTTTTCGGGACGAAGGATTTCGCGAAGAAAAGGAGGCGAAAGGGGCTGTGGGGCCCCCACACCACATGGTGGCGCGGCCAGGCCATGGGCCGCGCTGGCCTGTGGTCTGGCCCCACCTTGGGCCTTCTCAGCTCCCCCTTCTGGCTTCCTTCGTCATCTTGAAAAATAGGATTTTTGGTATAATTTCCTTCCACAGTTGATCTTCCGAAATATTGCGTTCTGACGGTGCTTTTTCCAGCAGAATCCAGGCTCCGGTGCTTGATCCTCCAATAATGATGAAACATGCAAAATAGATGAAATAACATAAGTATTGTATCCAAATATGAAATATATCAATGAATAACAGCAAATTATGATATAAAATAGTGATGCAAATTGGACGTATCAACTCCCCCAAGCTTAGACTTCGCTTGTCCCCAAGCGAAACTGAGCTCAGTAAACAGGACCACATGTTTATGGAGTGAAGAGTCGATAAATAAAATACGGACAAGAAGCATCATATTCATTCACACAAGACATTATAGTAAACAACTTCCTCATATAACTCAACTTGAAACAAGTATAAGGTACTCACAAATAAAGGTGCATAAGAAATCATAGTTGGTGATGGCAAACTTCGTTCTTGGTCAGAGATCAATTAACAGATTATATTTATCTCATTGAGCAGCGCTCTCATGTTAAAGTTTATAAGGCACAACTTGCATACTCAATCATAATGGTCTCCTCATAATCATTGATAACTTGCACAGCTATATTCATTCAGATAAAACTTGTACTAAACAAGGAAGAATAAAAGACATGATGAAGCAAGTCACAATATAATGATTTGATCACAACTACTCAAATGCTTGCTTGAGATGGAGGGAAATAGGTTTACTGACTCAACATAAAGTAAAAGACAGGCCCTTCGCAGAGGGAGGCAGGGATTAAATCATGTGCTAGAGCTTTTTCATTTTTGAAATCATATAAAGAGAATAAAAGTAACATTTTGAGAGGTGTCTGTTGTTGTCAACGACTGGTAGCGGGTACTCTAACCCCCTTGCCAGACAACCTTCAAAGAGCGGCTCCCATATTATTTTCATTTTATGTGGCACTCCTTCCAGCCTTTCTTTCACAAACCATGGCTAACCGAATCCTCGGGTGCCTGCCAACAATCTCATACCATGAAGGAGTGCCTTTTTATTTTAGTTTTATTATGATGATGACACTCCCCCCAACCTTTGCTTACACAAGCCATGGCTAACCGAATCCTTCGGGTGCCGTCCATCAATCACATACCATGGAGGAGTGTCTATTTAGTTTAATTAATTTGGGACTGGGAATCCCATTGCCAGCTCTTTTTGCAAAATTATTGGATAAGCGGATGAAGCCACTAGTCCATTGGTGAAAGTTGCCCAACAAGATTGAAAGATAAAACACCACATACTTCCTCATGAGCTATAAAACGTTGACACAAATAAGAGATACTAAGTTTTGAATTGTTTAAAGGTAGCACATGAAGTATTTACTTGGAATGGCAGAAAATACCATGTAGTAGGTAGGTATGGTGGACACAAATGGCATAGGTTTGGGTTAAGGTTTGGATGCACGAGAAGTATTCCCTCTCAAGATGTGTCTTTGGCTAGCAAGGTTAATTAGCAAGCATAAGAGTCGAGGGAAACAAACAAATATACATGTGATAGAAACAATCATGCATCTTCCTTGTAAGCACAAACAATTTTAACTTCAGAATAATAAGCTATGAGCTAACAAGAAAGAAAGACAATGAAACATCTACATGTATTTCTCTTTTCTACTTAAACCTCAAAGTGTTGTTGCTATTGACCAATGCTAAGTTTGCCAAAACCAAATAGATTTATTCAATGCTCCCAAAGTGATACCAATACTAATGACAAGATAAATCATATAATAGAGATTGCAAACTAAAATAAGATGTGCAAAATGTAAATGATAAGACTTCTCATTAATATTCCATAACGATAACTCACACCAAGGGATACATAGATAACCAACTAAAGGAGAGATACTTCCAAACTGCAACCCATCTTATATGATAACTTTCCTACTCATGATATGACACTACTTGACAATAAAAAGTAAAAGATAGTGACGATGTGATACCGCGGCACTCCCCAAGCTTGGAACAAACCAAGGGGATGCCAATACCGATGATGAATTACTCCTTCGGCGATGGTGGTGATGAACTCCTCCCGCGCTTCTTACAGATCTCCTTCAGCTTCAGTTTCTCAGCTTGACAATTCTGCACTAAGACTCGAAGAGATTCATTGTTATCTGAAGTTGGCGATGATGACCTTGTGATGTGAATCGAGTGGTATTCCAGCATTCTTCGGAGACGGCAATTCTCCTCCTGGAGTATCTCCACTTCTCTTCTTAGAGCCCGATATTGATCACAAAACTCATCAGTAGTCCATAGAGCTTCTTCCAACACAGGGAAGGAGTCGAGGCTAAAAGCGGGTGGTAAAGGTCCCTGCAAGTTATGAGAAAAAGAACGTCGAGTGTCAACAGATCCCACCAAGATTTGCTTGCTCCCAACGGCTTGCTGCTCTTGTCTTGATGGCACCCTCTTCACTTCTTCCTCCGAAAGCCCCTTGCCCTTGTTGTTGGAGGCCATGGTGCTTCTAGACTGAAAACAGATCCTGCCAGAAACAGCTCGAAACAAAACACGTCGAGAAAACGATATACGGACCTCCAGGGGTCCGGGGGATTATATAGCAAAAATTTTTACGACAAAAGGGAAGTACCAGATCGAACCAGAGTCGGAAAGGGGCGACGAGGCGGCCAGACCATAGGGCGGCGCGGGCCCAGGCCAGGCCACGCCGGCCTATGGTGGCACGCCCTCGTGCGTCCTTTCCACTCCGTTTCGAACTCGTAATTTTTCATATTTTCCAAAAACAGCAAAAATATTGTTCGGAAAGTAAATTGCGTACTTTTCATTACCAGTACTGTTACCTATTCAAAGTCGAGTTACGGCGGAATTGTCAATTTGCCCTTTGATGAAAGCCTCCGGTGTTTCCACTTGAATAATATCAACATCAACATTATAAGAATCACCCGAGATATAATGCTTGAGTCTTTGTCCATTCACCACTTGCGTGGCATTCCCTTGGAGAGAGCTAATTTTAATTGCTCCTGAACGATACACCTCCTCGACAACGTATGGTCCTTCCCATTTCGAGAGTAATTTCCCTGCAAAGAATCTTAGACGAGACCGATACAATATGACTTTATCTCCAATATTAAATTCTCTTTTGATAATCCTTCTATCATGCCATTTTTTAACTTTCTCTTTAAAGAGTTTAGCATTTTCATAAGCTTCACTTCTCCATTCATCTAGAGAACTCAATTGCAACAACCTCTTATTACCGGCAAGTTTAGGATCTTTATTTAATTCTCTAACAGCCCAATAAGCTTTGTGCTCTAGTTCTAAACGTAAATGACAAGCTTTCCCATAAACCATTTTATAAGGTGACATTCCCATGGGATTTTTATAAGCAGTTCTATAAGCCCATAGTGCATCCTTCAATTTACTAGCCCAATTCTTTCTAGTTTTATTAACAGTCTTTTGCAAGATAGATTTAATCTCTCTATTTGATAATTCTACTTGCCCACTAGTTTGAGGATGATAAGCGGAAGCAATTCTATGATTAATACCATACCTAGCAAGAGTTTTTCTAAAACCTCCATGAATAAAATGAGAACCTCCATCAGTCATAATATATCTAGGAACTCCAAATCTAGGAAAAATAATATCTAAAAGCATTCTTAAAGAGGTCTCACCATCAGCACTTTTTGTAGGTATGGCTTCCACCCATTTAGTAACATAATCAACAGCAACAAGTATATGAGTGTTACCTTCTGAAGACGGAAAAGGTCCCATGAAGTCAAATCCCCAACAATCAAACGGTTCAATAACAAGAGTATAATTCATAGGCATTTCATTACGTCTGGAGATATTACCAACCCTTTGGCATTCATCACAAGATAAAATAAACTTTCTCGCATCCTTGAAGAGAGTTGGCCAATAAAAACCTGATTGTAGAACCTTTTGCACGGTTCTTTCTCCGGCGTGATGTCCTCCATAAGCACTACCATGACATTTACTCAATATCTCTTGTTGTTCATATTCGGGAACACATCTTCGCATAATACCATCCACTCCTTCTTTATATAAGTGTGGGTCATCCCAGAAATAATGCCTCAAGTCATAAAAGAATTTCCTCCTTTGCTGAGCTGAAAAGGTTGGAGGCAAGTACTTGGAAACAATAAAGTTAGCATAATCAGCATACCAAGGACCTGTCTCGCGAGCTCACCTTTATTACAGCCAATTGTTCATTTGGAAAACTATCATTAACGAACAGGATCATAAGCAATATTTTCCAATCTAGACAAATTATCAGCAACAGGATTATCAGCACCTTTCCTATCTACAATATGTAAATCAAATTCTTGCAAAAGAAGTACCCATCTAATAAGCCTCGGCTTAGCATCTTTCTTAGTCATAAGGTATCTAATTGCAGCATGATCAGTATGAATCGTAACTTTTGAATCAACAATATAAGATCTAAACTTATCGCAAGCAAAGACTACAGCTAATAATTCTTTTTCAGTTGTAGCATAATTTCTTTGAGCAGCATCAAGAGTTTTACTAGCATAATGAATAACATTCAGTTTTTTATCTACTCGCTGTCCAAGAACAGCGCTTCTACAAAGAAAATCACTAGCATCACACATAATTTCAAATGGTAAATTCCAATCAGGAGGTTCAACTATAGGAGCAGTTGTTAAGGCTTTCTTTAGAGTTTCAAAAGCTTCCTTACAATCATCATCAAAAACAAAAGGTACGTCTTTTTGAAGAAGATTAGTAAGAGGCTTTGAAATCTTGGAGAAATCTTTAATAAATCTCCTATAAAACTGACATGACCAAGAACACTACGAATACCTTTAACATCCCTCGGATAGGGCATCTTCTCAATTGCTTCAACTTTAGCTCTATCAACTTCAATACCTCTCTCAGAAATTTTATGTCCCAATACAATTCCTTCATTAACCATAAAGTGGCATTTCTCCCAATTAAGAACAAGGTTAGTTTCTTCACATCTCTGCAAAACTTTATCAAGGTTTCGCACGCAACTATCAAAAGAATTCCCATAGACGGAAAAATCATCCATGAATACCTCTACGATACTCTCGCAAAAACCATGAAAAATAGCAGACATGCATCTTTGAAAAGTAGCAGGAGCATTACATAAACCAGAAGGCATGCGTCTATAAGCATAAGTTCCATAGGGACAAGTAAAAGTGGTTTTCTCTTGATCTTTAGTTTTAACAGCAATTTGTGAAAACCCAGAATAACCATCAAGAAAGCAAAAATGAGTATTTTTAGACAATCTTTCTAGCATTTGATCAATAAATGGTAAAGGGTAATGATCTTTCTTAGTAACTTTATTAACTTTTCGAAAATCAATGCACATTCTATACCCTACAACTACTCTTTGAGGGATGAGCTCATCATTATCATTAGGCACAACAGTCATTCCTCCTTTCTTGGGAACGCAATGCACAGGACTAACCCATCTACTATCAGCAATAGGATATATAATACCAGCTTCAAGAAGTCTTAATACCTCATTCCTTACCACTTCCTTCATCTTCGGAATTAGACGACGCTGAGGTTCAACAACAGGCTTCGCATCATCTTCCATATTAATAGCATGTTGGCAAATAGAAGAAGAAATCCCCTTCAAATCATCAAGAGTGTAGCCAATAGCTCCTCGGTGTTTCTTCAATATTTCCAATAACCTTTCTTCTTCAAACTCTGTAAGCTTAGAACTAATAATAACAGGATATATGTTCTTATCATCAATATGAGCATATTTAAGATTATCAGGCAAAGGCTTTAAATCAAAGACAGGATCTTCCTTTGGTGGCGGTGTTGTACCCAGATCTTCCACCGGTAAATCATGCTTAAGAATAGGTTGACGAAGAAAAATTTCCTCAAGCTCATCTCTTTCTTTCCTAAAAACTTCACTCTCGCTATCCTCCAAATGTTGCTGCAAAGGATTGTTAGGAACAAGAACAATAGATGCACATTGCTCCATTTTAAAATCATCACTAGGCAAATCAGCTTTATAAGGAGTTTTGGTAAATTTAGAGAAGTTAAACTCATAAGATTCACCAGCAAATTTAGTCAAAATTTTCTCTTTCTTGCAATCTATAATAGCTCCACAAGTATTTAGAAAAGGTCTACCAAAAATAATAGGACAATAATCACTAGCAGCAGAACCAAGTACCAAAAAGTCAGCAGGATATTTAATCTTACCACATAGAACTTCCACATCTCGAACAATACCAATTGGAGAAATAGTTTCTCTATTAGCCAGCTGAATAACCACATCAATATCTTCAAGTTCACAAGAACCAATTTCGTGCAAAATCTCCGTATAAAGCTCATAAGAAATAGCACTAACACTTGCACCAATATCACATAAACCATAGTAGCAATGATCACCAATTCTAACAGATAGCATAGGAACACTAGCTTGCTTGGGTTTATTAGGATGTGAAACAATATTAGAAGCATCTTCACAGAAAATAATATGACCATCCTCCACATTTTCAGTCACAAGATCTTTAACTATTGCAACAGCAGGTTCAACTTTTATTTGTTCTTCAGGTTCTACAGGTTTCTTTTCACTTTTATGAACCGAACTATTTATAACAGAGTACTCCTTCATTTTAGCAGGGAAAGGAGTTTTTTCAATATAAGCTTCAGGAATAACATGATCAGCAGTTTCAACTACAACGCATTTATTAATAGATGAATCAATTTTATCTTTATAAGGTTCATGATACTTATCAAAATTCTTCTTTGGCAATTCATAATGAGAGGCAAAAGCTTTATAAAGATTTGCAGCAACTTGAGAATCAAGACCATATGTAGCACTCATATTACGAAATTTGTCAGTATCCATAAAAGCTTCAATGCATTTATAATCATAAATTATACCTGATTCTCTATCCTTGTCGTTCTCCCAACCTTCAGTATTTTCTTGGATCCGATCAAGAAGGTCCCTTTTAAACTCTTCTTTGTTGCGTGTAAATGATCCAGAACAGGAAGTATCCAGCAAGGTCTTGTCTTGAAAAGAAAGTCTTGCATAGAAATTATCAATAATAACATTACGAGGAAGCTCATGAATGGGGCATTTGAGAATTAAAGACTTCAATCTCCCCCAAGCTTGGGCAATACTCTCTCCATCATGAGGCCAAAAATTATATATGCGATTCCGATCCTTGTGAATTTCACTTGGAGGATAGAACTTAGAATAAAACCGGGGCACAATATCATTCCATTCAAGAGAATCCCCATTATCCAGTAATTTATACCAATGCGCCGCCTTACCAGACAGCGATAAAGAGAATAGTTTCTTCCTCACTTCATCCATAGCAATACCTGCACACTTGAATAAACCGCATAATTCATGTAAGAACAATAAATGATCCCCAGGGTGGACAGTTCCATCCCCTTCATAGCGGTTATCCATAACACGTTCAATAATTTTCATAGGTATTTTATATGGTATCACTTCCTCACCTGGCGCCTCATCTACTACCGTTGCAGTAGTAGTAGATTTCCCAAATAGAAATTGATGAGAAGATCTCTCCATAATGACTTATAGCAGCAGGCAAAAATAAAATCAGCACAAACAGTAAAGGTTTTCCTTACCAATTCCACTTACCAATAGCGCTTCACTCCCCGGCAACGGCGCCAGAAAATAGTCTTGATGACCCACAAGTATAGGGGGTGTATCGTAGTATTTTCGATAAGTAAGAATGTCGATCCCAAAGAGGAGCAGAAGGTGTTGACAAGCAGTTTCGATGAAGGATTCACTGTAAATGCTCACAGACAAGTATTCAGGGGGTTTTGATGTAATAGTTGAATAAAGTACGAGTAAGTAAAGTGCGAGAGTAACAATTGCAGCGAGTGGCCCAATCCTTTTTAGCACAAAGGACAAGCCGGTTTGTTTACTTATAATGACCAAACGTTCTCGAGGACACACGGGATTTTAGTCTAGTGCTTTCGCTACATACGGCTAAATAATCTTCATTGTTATGATAAGTGTTGTGTGGGTGAACCTATGCTAATGTACCGCCCTTCCTAGGACTAATACATACTTGTGATTATACCCCTTGCAAGCATCCGCAACTACAAGAAAGTAATTAAGAATAAATCTAACCACAGCCTTAAACTCTGAGATCCTGATATCCCTCCTGCATCGATATACCAACGGGGGTTTAGGTTTCTGTCACTCCGGCAACCCCGCAATTGGCAAACGAGTACAAGATGCATTCCCCTAGGCCCATAAATGGTGAAGTGTCATGTAGTCGACGTTCACATGACACCACTAGAAGAATAACACCACAACTTAAATATCATAGCATTGAATATTACTCAACCATAGTTCACTACTAACATTTAGACTTCACCCATGTCCTCAAGAACTAAACGAACTACTCACGAGACATCATATGGAACATGATCAGAGGTGATATGATGATGAATAACAATCTGAACATAAACTTGGTTCAATGGTTTCACTCAATAGCATCAACAACAAGTAGAGATCGATACCGGGAGAGTTTCCCCTATCAAACAATCAAGATCAAACCCAAATTGCAACGGTGGTGAAGGTGTCCAGCGGTGGAGACGGCAGTGATGATGGTGGAGATGATGATGATGGTGATGGAGATGATGTCCAGTGATGTCTACGTTCCCCCTCCTTTCCTGTAGACAGTGTTGGGCCTCCAAGAGCAGAGGTTTGTAGAACAGCAGCAAGTTTTCCCTTAAGTGGATCACCCAAGGTTTATCGAACTCAGGGAGGAAGAGGTCAAAGATATCCCTCTCATGCAACCCTGCAACCACAAAGCAAGAAGTCTCTTGTGTCCCCAACACACCTAATAGGTGCACTAGTTTGGCAAAGAGATAGTGAAATACAGGTGGTATGAATAAGTATGAGCAGTAGCAACGGTACCAGAAAATAGCTTGCTGGCGTGTAGTTGATGGTGGTAGTATTGCAGCAGTAGTAACGCAGTAAAACAGTAAACAAGCAGTAGTAACGCAGCAGTATTTAGGAACAAGGCCTAGGGATTACACTTTCACTAGTGGACACTCTCAACATTGATCACATAACAGAATAGATAAATGCATACTCTACACTTTTGTTGGATGATGAACACATTGCGTAGGATTACACGAACCCTCAATGCCGGAGTTAACAAGCTCCACAATAATGCTCATATTTTAGTAACCTTTAGTGTAAGATAGATCAAAGGACTAAACCAAGTACTAACATAGCATGCACACTGTCACCTTCATGCATATGTAGGAGGAATAGATCACATCAATATTATCATAGCAATAGTTAACTTCGCAATCTACAAGAGATCATGATCATAGCATAAACCAAGTACTAACACGGTGCACACACTGTCACCTTTACACACGTGCAGGAGGAATAGAACTACTTTAATAACTTTGCTAGAGTAGCACATAGATAAATTGTGATACAAACTCATATGAATCTCAATCATGTAAAGCAGCTCATGAGATTATTGTATTGAGGTACATGGGAGAGAGATGAACCACATAGCTACAGCGGAGCCCTCAGCCTCGGAGGTGGATTACTCCCTCCTCATCATGGAAGCAGCGATGGCGGTGAAGATGGCGGTGAAGACGGCGGTGGAGATGGCTCCGGGGGCAATTCCCCGTCCGGCAGGGTGCCGGAACAGAGAGTTCTGTCCCCCGAATTGGAGTTTCGCGACGGTGGCGGCGTCCCTGGAGTCTTTCTGGAGTTTCGTCAATTGGTACTGCGTTTTTAGGTCGAAAGGGCTTTTATAGGTGAAGAGGCGGCGCAGGGGGGTCGAAGAGGCGGTGGCACCATAGGCTGGCGCGGCCAGGGCCCAGGCCGCGCCACCCTATCATCTGGGGCCCACAGGGCCCCCCTCTGGCGGCTCTCGGGTGTTCTGGATGCTTCCGGTGAAAATAGGAACCTGGGTCTTGATTTCGTCCGATTCCGAGAATATTTCGTTACTAGGATTTCTGAAACCAAAAACAGCAGAAAACAGGAACTGGCACTTCGGCATCTTGTTAATAGGTTAGTTCCAGAAAATGCACGAATATGACATAAAGTGTGCATAAAACATGTAGATAACATCAATAATGTGGCATGGAACATAAGAAATTATCGATACGTCGGAGACGTATCAGCATCCCCAAGCTTAGTTCTGCTCGCCCCGAGCAGGTAAAACGATAACAAAGATAATTTCTGGAGTGACATGCCATCATAATGTTGATCATACTATTTGTAAAGCATATGTAGTGAATGCAGCGATCAAAACAATGTATATGACATGAGTAAACAAGTGAATCATAAAGCAAAGACTTTTCATGAATAGCACTTCAAGACAAGCATCAATAAGTCTTGCATAAGAGTTAACTCATAAAGCAATAATTCAAAGTAAAGGTATTGAAGCAACACAAAGGAAGATGAAGTTTCAGCGGTTGCTTTCAACTTGTAACATGTATATCTCATGGATAGTTGTCAATGCAAAGTAATATAACAAGTGCAATATGCAAGTATGTAGGAATCAATGCACAGTTCACACAAGTGTTTGCTTCTTGAGGTGGAGAGAAATAGGTGAACTGACTCAACATTGAAAGTAAAAGAATGGTCCTCATAGAGGAAAAGCATCGATTGCTATATTTGTGCTAGAGCTTTTATTTTGAAAACATGAAACAATTTTGTCAACGGTAGTAATAAAGCATATGTATCATGTAAATTATATCTTACAAGTTGCAAGCCTCATGCATAGTATACTAATAGTGCCCGCACCTTGTCCTAATTAGCTTGGACTACCGGATCATCACAATGCACATGTTTTAACCAAGTGTCACAAAGGGGTACCTCTATGCCACTTTGTACAAAGGTCTAAGGAGAAAGCTCGCATTGGATTTCTCGCTATTGATTATTCTCAACTTAGACATCCATACCGGGACAACATAGACAACAGATAATGGACTCCTCTTTTATGCATAAGCATGTAACAACAATTAATAATTTTCTCATATGAGATTGAGGATATATGTCCAAAACTGAAACTTCCACCATGGATCATGGCTTTAGTTAGCGGCCCAATGTTCTTCTCTAACAATATGCATGCTTAACCATAGGGTGGTAGATCTCTCTTACTTCAGACAAGACGGACATGCATAGCAACTCACATGAAATTCAACAATGAATAGTTGATGGCGTCCCCAGTGAACATGGTTATCGCACAACAAGCAACTTAATAAGAGATAAAGTGCATAATTACATATTCAATACCACAATAGTTTTTAAGCTATTTGTCCCATGAGCTATATATTGCAAAGGTGAATGATGGAATTTTAAAGGTAGCACTCAAGCAATTTACTTTGGAATGGCGGAAAATACCATGTAGTAGGTAGGTATGGTGGACACAAATGGCATAGTGGTTGGCTCAAGTATTTTGGATGCATGAGAAGTATTCCCTCTCGATACAAGGTTTAGGCTAGCAAGGCTTATTTGAAACAAACACAAGGATGAACCGGTGCAGCAAAACTCACATAAAAGACATATTGAAAACATTATAAGACTCTACACCATCTTCCTTGTTGTTCAAACTCAAAACTAGAAATTATCTAGACCTTAGAGAAACCAAATATGCAAACCAAATTTTAGCATGCTCTATGTATTTCTTCATTAATGGGTGCAAAGCATATGATGCAAGAGCTTAATCATGAGCACAACAATTGCCAAGTATCACATTACCCAAGACATTTATAGCAATTACTACATGTATCATTTTCCAATTCCAACCATATAACAATTTAACGAAGGAGAAACTTCGCCATGAATACTATGAGTAGAAACCAAGGACATACTTGTCCATATGCTACAGCGGAGCGTGTCTCTCTCCCATAAAGTGAATGCTAGGATCCATTTTATTCAAACAAAACAAAAGACAAAAACAAACCGACGCTCCAAGAAAAAGCACATAAGATGTGATGGAATAAAAATATAGTTTCAGGGGAGGAACCTGATAATGTTGTCGATGAAGAAGGGGATGCCTTGGGCATCCCCAAGCTTAGACGCTTGAGTCTTCTTGATATATGCAGGGGTGAACCACCGGGGCATCCCCAAGCTTAGAGCTTTCACTCTTCTTGATCATAGTATATCATCCTCCTCTCTTGACCCTTGAAAACTTCCTTCACACCAAACTCGAAACAAACTCATTAGAGGGTTAGTGCACAATAAAAATTAACATGTTCAGAGGTGACACAATCATTCTTAACACTTCTGGACATTGCATAAAGCTACTGGACATTAGTGGATCAAAGAAATTCATCCAATATAGCAAAAGAGGCAATGCGAAATAAAAGGCAGAATCTGTCAAAACAGAACAGTTCGTATTGACGAATTTTAAAATGGCACCAGACTTGCTCAAATGAAAATGCTCAAATTGAATGAAAGTTGAGTACATATCTGAGGATCATGCACGTAAATTGGCTTAATTTTCTGAGCTACCTACAGGGAGGTGGACCCAGATTCGTGACAGCAAAGAAATCTGGAACTGCGCAGTAATCCAAATCTAGTACTTACTTTTCTATCAACGGCTTTACTTGGCACAACAAAACACAAAACTAAGATAAGGAGAGGTTGCTACAGTAGTAAACAACTTCCAAGACACAAATATAAAACAAAGTACTGTAGCAAAATAACACATGGGTTATCTCCCAAGAAGTTCTTTTCTTTATAGCCATTAAGATGGGCTCAGCAGTTTTAATGATGCACTCGCAAGAAATAGTATTTGAAGCAAAAAGAGAGCATCAAAAGGCAAGTATGAAACAAATTTAAGCCTAACATGCTTCCTATGAAGAGGAATCTTGTAAATAAACAAGTTCATGAAGAGCAAGGTAACAAGCATAGGAAGATAAAACAAGTATAGCTTGAAAAATTTCAGCACATAGAGAGGCATTTCAGTAACATGAAAATTTCTACAACCATATTTTCCTCTCTCATAATAACTTTCAGTAGCAACATGAGCAAACTCAACAATATAACTATCACATAAAGCATTCTTATCATGAGTCTCATGCATAAAATTATTACTCTCCACATAAGCATAATCAATTTTATTAGTAATAGTGGGAGCAAATTCAACAAAGTAGCTATCATTATTATTCTCATCAAGTGTTGGAGGCATAGTATAATCACAACAAAATTTACTCTCCATAGTAGGTGGTACCAAAAGACTACTATCATTATAATCATCATAAATAGGAGGCAAAGTATCATCAAAGAAAATTTTCTCCTCAATGCTTGGTGGACTAAAAAGATCATGCTCATCAAAACCAGCTTCCCCAAGCTTAGAATTTTCCATATCATTAGCAACAATGGTGTTCAAAGCATTCATACTAATATCATTGCTACTAGCATGCAAATAAGATTCCATGGGTTTTTTAATTTTCGCATTAAACCATTCATATCTTGACTCAGGAAATAGAATAAAAAGCTCACAGATGTTGTCCATTATGCCTTACTAGTGTAAACAAGAAACAAAAAGATGCAATTGCAGGATCTAAAGGAAATAGCTTCGAGCACAAACACAATGGCGCCAGAAAAGTACTTTACCTGGAACCGAAGTATGAGTGCCTTTTACCTTTCCTCCCCGGCAACGGCGCCAGAAAAGTGCTTGGCGCGTAGTTGACGAGGGAGGAAAAGTGCTTAGTTGCCGGGCTTGCCAATGTGTGAGTGCCGTTTACCTTCCCTCCCCGGCAACGGCGCCAGAAAAGTGCTTGATGTCTACGTTCCCCCTCCTTTCCTGTAGACAGTGTTGGGCCTCCAAGAGCAGAGGTTTGTAGAACAGCAGCAAGTTTTCCCTTAAGTGGATCACCCAAGGTTTATCGAACTCAGGGAGGAAGAGGTCAAAGATATCCCTCTCATGCAACCCTGCAACCACAAAGCAAGAAGTCTCTTGTGTCCCCAACACACCTAATAGGTGCACTAGTTCGGCGAAGAGATAGTGAAATACAGGTGGTATGAATAAGTATGAGCAGTAGCAACGGTTGCAGAAAAAATAGCTTGCTGGCGTGTAGTTGATGGTGGTAGTATTGCAGCAGTAGTAACGCAAAGAAAACAGTAAACAAGCAAGAGTAACGCAGCAGTATTTAGGAACAAGGCCTAGGGATTACACTTTCACTAGTGGACACTCTCAACATTGATCACATAACAGAATAGATAAATGCATACTCTACACTTTTGTTGGATGATGAACACATTGCGTAGGATTACACGAACCCTCAATGCCGGAGTTAACAAGCTCCACAATAATGCTCATATTTTAGTAACCTTTAGTGTAAGATAGATCAAAGGACTAAACCAAGTACTAACATAGCATGCACACTGTCACCTTCATGCATATGTAGGAGGAATAGATCACATCAATATTATCATAGCAATAGTTAACTTCGCAATCTACAAGAGATCATGATCATAGCATAAACCAAGTACTAACACGGTGCACACACTGTCACCTTTACACACGTGCAGGAGGAATAGAACTACTTTAATAACTTTGCTAGAGTAGCACATAGATAAATTGTGATACAAACTCATATGAATCTCAATCATGTAAAGCAGCTCATGAGATTATTGTATTGAGGTACATGGGAGAGAGATGAACCACATAGCTACAGCGGAGCCCTCAGCCTCGGAGGTGGATTACTCCCTCCTCATCATGGAAGCAGCGATGGCGGTGAAGATGGCGGTGAAGACGGCGGTGGAGATGGCTCCGGGGGCAATTCCCCGTCCGGCAGGTGCCGAACAGAGTTCTGTCCCCCGAATTGGAGTTTCGCGACGGTGGCGGCGTCCCTGGAGTCTTTCTGGAGTTTCGTCAATTGGTACTGCGTTTTTAGGTCGAAAGGGCTTTTATAGGCGAAGAGGCGGCGCAGGGGGGTCGAAGAGGCGGTGGCACCATAGGCTGGCGCGGCCAGGGCCCAGGCCGCGCCACCCTATCATCTGGGGCCCACAGGGCCCCCCTCTGGCGGCTCTCGGGTGTTCTGGATGCTTCCGGTGAAAATAGGAACCTGGGTCTTGATTTCGTCCGATTCCGAGAATATTTCGTTACTAGGATTTCTGAAACCAAAAACAGCAGAAAACAGGAACTGGCACTTCGGCATCTTCTTAATAGGTTAGTTCCAGAAAATGCACGAATATGACATAAAGTGTGCATAAAACATGTAGATAACATCAATAATGTGGCATGGAACATAAGAAATTATCGATACGTCGGAGATGTATCATCCAGCTCGATGACGGTGACGATGGCGTCGATTTCCCCCTCCGGGAGGGAATTTCCCCGGCGGATTCCTGCCCGCCGGAGAGCTCTTTTCTCTCTGGTGTTCTCCGCCCCGCAGAGGCGGCTGTAACTCTTCGTGAGGTACCCTCTGTGGCTTAGGTTTTCGGGACGAAGGGTTTCGCGAAGAAAAGGAGGCGAAAGGGGCTGTGGGGCCCCCACACCACATGGTGGCGCGGCCAGGCCATGGGCCGCGCTGCACGTGGTGCAGCCCCACCTTGGGCCTTCTCAGCTCCCCCTTCTGGCTTCCTTCGTCATCTTGAAAAATAGGATTTTTGGTATAATTTCCTTCCACAGTTGATCTTCCGAAATATTGCGTTCTGACGGTGCTTTTTCCAGCAGAATCCAGGCTCCGGTGCTTGATCCTCCAATAATGATGAAACATGCAAAATAGATGAAATAACATAAGTATTGTATCCAAATATGAAATATATCAATGAATAACAGCAAATTATGATATAAAATAGTGATGCAAATTGGACGTATCACCGTGTCTATGCGTAGATGGTTGCACGAGTAGAACACAATGGTTTTGTGGGCGTTGATGCTTTTATTATCTTTAGTTTGAGTACTTTGCTTCTTTGTGGCATAGTGGGATGAAGCGGCTCGGGCTAACTTTACATGACCGCGTTCATGAGATTTGCTCCACGCTCGACATGCAACTTGTATTGCATAAGTGGCTTTGCGGGTGTCTGTCTCTCCTACTATAGTGAAGATTCAATTTACTCTTCTATTGACAACACTAGTATCACCGTTGTGGTTCATGTTCGTAGGTAGATTGGATCTCACTCGAAAACCCTAAACCACGTAAAATATGCAAACCAAATTAGAGAACGTCTAACTTGTTTTTGCAGGGTTTGGTGATGTGATATGGCCATAATGTGATGATGACTATGTATGAGATGATCATTATTGTATTGTGGCAACCGGCAGGAGCCTTATGGTTGTCTTTAAATTTCATGTTGAGTAGTATTTCAAAGTAGTTGTAATAGTTGCTACATGGAGGACAATCATGAAGACAGCGCCATTGACCTTGGTGCTTCGTCGACGATGATGGAGATCATGCCCGTTGATGATGGAGATCATGTCCGTGCTTTGGAGATGAAGATCAAAGGCGCAAAGACAAAAGGGCCATATCATATCACATATGAACTGCATGTGATGTTAATCCTTTATGCATCTTATTTTGCTTAGATCGCGACGGTAGCATTATAAGATGATCCCTCTCAATAAAATATCAAGATAATAAAGTGTTCATCCTTAGTAGCACCGTTGCCAAGACTTGTCGTTTCGAAGCATCTCGTGATGATCGGGTGTGATAGACTCAACAAGTGCATACAACGGGTGCAAGCCAGTTTTGCACATGCGGATACTAAGGTGGCCTTGACGAGCCTAGCATGTACATACATAGTCTCGGAACACGTGATACCGAAAGGTAGAGCATGAATCATATGATTGATATGATGAACACTTTGAGTGTTCGCCATTGAAATTACATCTTGTATCGTGATGATCGGACTTGGTGTGGTGGATTTGGTTCGTGTGATCACTAAGACAATGCGAGGGATATTGTTTTGAGTGGGAGTTCACCTAGTTTTTAATTATGTTGAATTAAAATTTGAACTCAATTTGTCATAAACATTAGTCTAAACTATTGCAAATATATGTTGTAGATATGGCGTCCCCAATCAATTTTAACCAGTTCCTAGAGAAAGAAAAACTTAAGAGCAACGATAGCAACTTCACCGACTGGTTCCGTCATGTGAGGATCTTCCTCAATAGCGGAAATCTGCAATATGTGCTTGATGCACCGCTAGGTGACCCTCCTGCAGAAACTGAAACCGATGAAGTAAAGAATGTTTACGCGACTCGGAAAACTCGGTACTCTCAAGTTCAGTGTGCCATCCTGTGCAGTCTGGAAGCCGATCTTCAAAAACGTTTTGAGCACCACGATCCACATGAGTTAATCAATGAGTTGAAAACTATCTTTGAAACTCATGCGGCCGTGGAATGCTATGAAGCATCGAAACACTTCTTCAGTTGCATGATGGAAGAAGGCAGCTCCGTTAGTGAGCACATGCTCGCCATGACCGGGCATGCGAAGAAACTCAGTGACTTGGGAATAGTGATTCCTAATAGACTGGGGATTAATCCTGTCCTTCAATCACTGCCACCTAGTTACAAGAACTTTGTGATGAACTACAATATGCAGAACATGAACAAAGAGTTACCTGAACTCTTCTCCATGCTGAAATCTGCTGAGATTGAGATCAAGAAAGAGCACCAAGTGTTGATGGTCAACAAGACCACCAGTTTCAAGAAACAAGGCAAGTCTAAGGGAAAATTCAAGAAGGGTGGCAAGAAAGCTGCCACGCCTCATGTGAAACCTAAGACTGGCCCTAAGCCTGATGCTGAGTGCTATTACTGCAAGGAGAAGGGACACTGGAAGCGTAATTGCTCCAAGTATTTGGCGGATCTGAAGAGCGGCCTTGTCAAGAAGAAGAAAGAAGGTATATCTGATATACATGTTATAGATGTTTATCTTACTGGTTCTCGCACTAGTACCTGGGTATTTGATACTGGTTCGGTTGCTCATATTTGTAACTCGAAATAGGAACTAAAGAATAAACGAAGACTACTAAAGGATGAAGTGACGATGCGCGTTGGAAATGGATCCAAAGTCGATGTGATCGCTGTCGGCACACTTCCTCTACATCTACCTTCGGGATTAGTTTTAAGCCTAAATAATTGTTATTTTGTACCCGCGTTGAGCATGAACATTATATCTGGATCTTGTTTAATGCAAGACGGTTATTCATTCAAGTCTGAGAATAATGGTTGTTCTATTTTTATGAATAATATCTTTTATGGTCGAGCACCTGAAAAGAATGGCTTATTTCTATTAGATCTCGATAGTAGTGATACACATATACATAACATTGATGCTAAACGAATTAAATTGAATGATAATTCTACTTATATGTGGCACTGTCGTCTTGGTCATATTGGAGTGAAACGCATGAAGAAACTCCATACCGATGGATTACTTGAATCACTTGACTTTGAGTCACTTGATAGATGCGAAGCATGTCTGATGGGAAAAATGACTAAGACTCCATTCTCTAGTATTATGGAGCGAGCTACTGACTTATTGAAAATCATACATACCGATGTGTGCGGACCAATGAGTGTAGCATCGCGCGGTGGTTATCGTTATGTTCTAACCTTCACAGATGATCTGAGTAGATATGGGTATATCTATTTCATGAAACATAAATCCGAAACTTTCGAGACTTTAAGGAATTCCAAAGTGAAGTAGAAAATCAACGTAACAAGAAGATTAAATTTCTACGATCTGATCGCGGAGGTGAATATCTGAGTTATGAGTTTGGCATGCATTTAAAGAAATGCGGAATACTTTCACAATTGACACCGCCGGGAACACCACAACGAAACGGTGTGTCCGAACATCGTAATCGAACTCTCTTAGATATGGTTCGTTCTATGATGTCTCTTACTGATTTACCGTTATCATTTTGGAGTTATGCATTAGAGACAGCCGCATTCACTTTAAATAGAGCACCATCAAAATCCGTTGAAACAACACCGTATGAATTATGGTTTAATAAGAAACCTAAGCTGTCGTTCCTAAAAGTTTGGGGTTGCGAAGCCTATGTAAAAAAGTTACAACCGGACAAGCTAGAACCCAAAGCGGAGAAATGCGTCTTCATAGGATACCCTAAGGAAACTATAGGGTACACTTTCTATCACAGATCCGAAGGCAAGATCTTTGTTGCTAAGAACGGAACCTTTCTTGAGAAAGAATTTCTCACTAAAGAAGTGACTGGAAGAAAAGTAGAACTCGATGAGATTGAAGAATCTTTGCTCGTTGATCAGAGTAGCGCAGTATCGGAAGAAGTTCCTGTGCCGCCTACACCGGCAACAGAGGAAGCTAATGATAATGATCATGAAACTTCAAATGAGATAGCTACTGAACCTCGCAGATCGACAAGGGAATGTGCCACTCCTGATTGTCATGATCCTTGTCTAAATGTCATGATTGTGGACAACAATGATGAAGACCCTGCGACGTATGAAGAAGCGATGATGAGCCCAGATTCCAACAAATGGCAAGAAGCCATGAAATCCGAAATGGGATCCATGTATGATAACAAAGTGTGGACTTTGGTAGACTTACCTGATAGCCGAAAGGCTGTCGAGAATAAATGGATCTTCAAGAGAAAAACAGATGCTGATGGTAATATTATTGTCTATAAAGCTCGACTTGTCGCAAAGGGTTTCCGACAAATTCAAGGTGTTGACTACGATGAGACTTTCTCACCTGTAGCGAAGCTAAAATCTGTGAGGATTTTGTTAGCAATAGCTGCATTTTTCGATTATGAGATTTGGCAGATGGATGTCAAAACGGCGTTCCTTAATGGAGACATTGAGGAAGAGTTGTATATGGTACAACCCAAAGGTTTTGTCGATCCTAAAAATGCTGACAAAGTATGCAAACTTCAGCGTTCAATTTATGGACTGAAGCAAGCATCAAGAAGTTGGAACCGACGCTTTGATA
Source organism: Lolium perenne (assembly GCF_019359855.2). Taxonomy (NCBI): domain Eukaryota; kingdom Viridiplantae; phylum Streptophyta; class Magnoliopsida; order Poales; family Poaceae; genus Lolium; species Lolium perenne. Next base: position 33,311,256 of record NC_067245.2, read on the forward strand.
AGGTGATCAAAGACTTCGGGTTTATACAGTGTCATGGAGAGGCCTGTATTTACAAGAAAGTGAGTGGGAGCTCTGTAGCATTCCTGATATTATATGTAGATGACATATTATTGATTGGGAATGATATAGAACTATTAAGCAGTGTAAAGGGTTATTTGAATAATAGTTTTTCAATGAAAGATCTTGTGAAGCATCGTATATATTAGGCATCAAGATTTATAGAGATAGATCAAGACGTCTAATAGGGCTATCACAGAGTACATACCTGGACAAGATTCTAAAGAAGTTTAGAATGGACGAAAGTAAGAAAGGATTCTTACCTATGTTACCAGGCAAGGTCTTGAGTAAGACTCAAGGTCCGGCTACGGCAGAAGAAAGAGAAAGGATGAGTCAGATCCCCTATGCCTCAGCAGTAGGCTCTATCATGTATGCCATGCTATGTACAAGACCGGATATAGCACATGCTATTAGTTTGACTAGCAGATATCAAAGTGATCCAGGAATGGAACACTGGACAGCGGTCAAGAATATCCTGAAGTACTTGAAAAGAACTAAGGATATGTTTCTTTGTTATGGAGGTGGCCAAGAGCTCGTTGTAACAAGTTACACTGATGCAAGTTGGAACACTGGTCCTGATGACTCTAAGTCACAGTTTGGGTATGTGTTTATATTGAATGGTGCTGCAGTAAGCTGGGCAAGCTCGAAGCAGTGCACGGTGGCGAAATCCTCAACAGAATCGGAGTACATAGCGGCTTCAGAGGCTTCATCAGAAGCGGTATGGATGAAGAGGTTCATTGTAGAGCTCGGTGTGGTTCCTAGTGCATTGGACCCATTAGTCATCTATTGTGACAACATGGGTGCCATCGCCAATGCACAAGAACCAAGGTCACACAAGAGGCTGAAGCATATCAAGCTGCGTTATCATTCGATTCGCGAGTACATCGAAGATGGAGAAGTAAAGATTTGCAAAGTACACACTGATCTGAATGTAGAAGATCCGTTGACTAAAGCTCTCCCTAGGGCAAAGCATGACCAACACCAGAATGCCATGGGTGTTAGGTACCTTACAATGTAATCTAGATTATTGACTCTAGTGCAAGTGGGAGACTGTTGGAGATATGCCCAAGAGGCAATAATAAAAGTGGTTATTATATATCTTTATGTTTATGATAAATGTTTATATACCATGCTATAATTGTATTAACCGAAACATTGATACATGTGTGATATGTAAACAACAAAGAGTCCCTAGTAAGCCTCTTAACTAGCTTGTTGATTAATAGATGATTAGTTTCATAATCATAAACATTGGATGTTATTAATAAACAAGATTATATCATTATATGAATGATGTAATGGACACACCCAATTAAGCGTAGCATAAGATCACGTCATTAAGTTATTTGCTATAAGCTTTCGATACATAGTTACCTAGTCCTTTCGACCATGAGATCATGTAAATCACTTATACCGGAAAGGTACTTTGATTACATCAAACGCCACTGCGTAAATGGGTGGTTATAAAGGTGGGATTAAGTATCCGGAAAGTATGAGTTGAGGCATATGGATCAACAGTGGGATTTGTCCATCCCGATGACGGATAGATATACTCTGGGCCCTCTCGGTGGAATGTCGTCTAATGTCTTGCAAGCATACGAATAAGTTCATAAGAGACCACATACCATGGTACGAGTAAAGAGTACTTGTCAGGAGACGAGGTTGAACAAGGTATAGAGTGATACCGATGATCAAACCTCGGACAAGTAAAATATCGCGTGACAAAGGGAATTGGTATCGTATGTGAATGGTTCATTCGATCACTAAGTCATCATTGAATATGTGGGAGCCATTATGGATCTCCAGATCCCGCTATTGGTTATTGGTCGGAGAGAGTACTCAACCATGTCCACATAGTTCACGAACCGTAGGGTGACACACTTAAGGTTTGATGTTGAAATGGTAGTATTTGAATATGGAATGGAGTTCGAAGATTTGTTCGAAGTCCCGGATGAGATCCCGGACATCACGAGGAGTTCCGGAATGGTCCGGAGAATAAGATTCATATATAGGAAGTCATTTTATGTGTTTGAAAATGATCCGGTGCATTTATGGAAGGTTCTAGAAGGTTCTAGAATATTCCGGAAGAAAGTCACTTTGGAAGGCGGAGTCCCGAAGGGACTCCACCACCATGGCCGGCCAACCCTAAGGGGTGGAGTCCCAGGTGGACTCCACCTAAGGTGGCCGGTCACCCCCTCCCAAGGGAAGGTGGGAATCCCACCTCTAGTGGGAGTCCTAGCTTGGGTAGGTTTCATGTCATATGGAAGGTTTTGGTTTGGGGTCTTATTCGAAGACTTGTAGACCAACTCTTGGGTGTTCCACCTATATAATGAGGACCAAGGGGAGGGGGCCGACCACCCCAACACAACAAGGTGGCCGCACCACCTAGATGGCCGGCGCCCCCCTCTCCCCAAACCCTAGCCGCCCCACTCCTCCTTCTTCCCCGCACGCTTAGCGAAGCTCCGCCGGGATTCTCCACCACCACCGACACCACGCCGTCGTGCTGTCGGATTCAAGAGGAGCTACTACTTCCGCTGTCCGCTGGAACGGGGAGGTGGACGTCGTCTTCATCAACAACCGAACGTGTGACCGAGTACGGAGGTGCTGCCCGTTCGTGGCGCCGTGATCAAGATCTTCTACGCGCTTTTGCAAGCGGCAAGTGAACGTCTACCGCAGCAACAAGAGCCTCATCTTGTAGGCTTTGGAAATCTTCAAGGGTGAGTCTTGATCATCCCCTCGTTGCTACCGTCTTCTAGATTGCATCTTGGCTTGGATTGCGTGTTCGCGGTAGGAAAATTTTTGTTTTCTATGCAACGTTATCCTACACTAATGCTTCAGGAAGTGGAAGGGCTTATGTTGTATGAATGTGCATCTTCATTTTCGTCATCATTACCGTCATTACGATCTATTTAATTATGCTTGCTCAAACAACCTTGGATATACCCTCGAACAAGAGGTAAGTATTTCGTCGTGGACATATCATTCAGTTATAAGTCATTTTGGGCAACTCCTTGTCTTTAATATCTATTTTCAACTTCTTCAAATACTTACCAAAATTTAACATGAACTTTACATCTAAAGAGAATACAATAAGAATGTATGTCAAATAACTGGGACTACACACGGCCTTGAAAATTTTCCACCATAGATTGACCTTTTGTGCCTTCTAGAAAAGGAGGGGCACATGTATGCATAGTGATAAATTCCATATAAGTACTATCCTAAAGATAAATTGTTCCATTTTGTAGCCAGGCTTTACTTGCAAGTTCCGAATTAGTATGGTTATGTGCATATTTAGGTGCAGAGGCCAGAGGTCTTCCTTATTGTTCAGAAAAGAGGAAAAAGTAAGAGAAAGAAAATACCATTGAATACTAGGGAGATCTCTCAAGGAAAGCTCTACTGCAACCACTTCATTCGCATATCAAAGCAAGACGACCAATAGTCTGCCGTTGCAGTCGTCCGTCGATAGTTAGGGCTCCCCTCCCGGCCAGCCTTCCCCCGGTGTGTTCGACGAATTTCCTGAGATGGATTCTGACGACGAGGAGATGGCCGCCGCTCCGCTGGAGGAATAGGACGATGCTGCTACCGCTACTGCCGACAACAACGAGTATACATAGATTCTGACGACACTCCTAGCCATGTATGCCCGGGATTCAAATCCGCGGCGTGGAGGATCGTGGCCGGGGCGGCACAAGAGAAAGCCGAGGCAGATGATGGAGGGGTACTGCATGTTGTACGCCGACTACTTCGCTGATGATCCAACGCCCGGTGAAGTGACATTTTGACGCCGTTTCAGGATGAACCGGAAGCTATTTATGAAGATCGTGTTTGCCGTCAGGGAGTACGACAACTACTTCATTTGCAAGCAAGATTGTGTTGGCACCATTGGTTTTTCATCGCTCTAGAAGTGCACATCCGCTTTGAGGATGCTTGCCTATGGAGCTCCTGCTGATACACAAGACGACTACATGCATTGGCACTGCACAAGTTTGCAGGGCAGTGGCTGCAGTATTTGGAGAACTATACTTGCAATCACCCCCTGCAGAAGGCACTTCCTAGATCATGGCACAGAATGCATGAATATGATTTCCTGGGATGCTCGAAAGCATCGATTGCACGTGTTGGCACTGGAAGAATCTATGGATTGGCATGCATACTTTTTGGTATGGCTGGATCTCACAATGATATCAATGTACTGCAGTGCTCCAATGTGTTTTCCAGGCTTGTTGAAGGTCATTATGCTCTGGTGAACTACGTGATCAATGGCCACGAGCACACCAAGGGATACTACCTGGCGGATATGATCTATCCAAGATGGGCAACATTTGTGAAGACAATCTTAGGCCCAGATCCGAGAAAAGAGTTTGGTTTGCTCAGTGTCAGGAGTCTTGCATGAATGATATCGATCGGGCATTTGGTGTGCTCCAAGCACGATTTGCTATTGTCCGGTTCCCAGCTTTTACCTGGTCAAAAGATCAGATAACGGATGTGATAACTGCATGCGTGATCTTGCACAACATGATCACTGAGAGTGAGAGTGAGCGCGAGCATATAGTACTTGACCACCGGCAGGGTCCTCAGGCGGAAGTTGGTGGTCAGGTGCCGCCTACGTTAGCTGCCTTCCTTGCTATGTGTTCAAAAATTCGAGACACAACTACTCATCACCAACTACAGGACGATCTGGTGTATCATCTGTGTGTTTCAAACCTTCGTGAACTAGTTCTATGTGATTCAAACCTTCATAAACTATTTATGAGTTTTCTATATTGTGTAAACTATGATTTTTATTCTATTCATGTGAGGGAATAAACCTTATTTTTTATTTTATTTTTCTGCTATCTAGGTTCATAAAAGTATATCACATGTTTGTCTAAACTTATATGTATCTAGACACTTTTTAGTGTATAGATATATCCGAATTTAAACACATCTCTAACATATATTTGTGGACGGAGAGAGTACTTGGATTGAGTCTGTTACTTTTGCCAATCCGATTCAATATCTTGAGAACATTTCTTCAACTTGGGTGGTTCTGCTGCCACTTCCAATGGTTCGGGAGGCAAGCTGGGGCGGTGTGGTGTCACTGCAACGCCATGATGCTCTGTGCTTGTAGGAGGAAAGTAGACGATATTTTATCAGTGTAGAACTGAATGCATGAACATGAGCCTACAGGATGATTGCCACCGGCGCTAGACGCGACACCATGGGCTATGGCTGAACGCGACGGCACGGCCGCGGGGTGGAGCCGAGCCGGGCTAACTAGTGCGTTCGTGTCGCGTCCCACGCGGGCGAAAGGGACGTCGACCTGATCTTGGCTTTAGCTAGGACGGCCGGCAAATCGCAGCGGCAGCACAGCTCGATCGGGCAACCCATGCATGTGTGTGCGCCGGCTCCCGCCGCGGCGGAGCGGCGCCGTCGGCGGCGGACACGGTAGCGGTGCGACGTGACACCACGGAGCGAGAGACGTCGCGTGCGATGGCCATGCGTCGGGGCACTGGGCTCCGGCTGTGCTTTGCTTTGCTTCTTTTGAGTTTTATCGTACACCGGTTTTACAGGGAGCGCGTCTATCTGTCTGCTGCATGACCGCGTTTTAAATGTTCAGCTCGTGGGAGGGATGCGAAGTGGGAACAACGCGTACTTTAGCGTGTACATGGAGAATCTTTGTTCCAGGTCTGTCCTTGGTGAGTACTTGGGCATCTTCACTCGCATCTCCCAAACGACGACGTCTAGTAAAATCGTTAAATTGATCGTTTGAGGGACGTTTGGACCGAATTCGCGTTTGGGGGGCTCCCTTTCCTAGCCGCGTCCCCCAAACGTGATCTCCAAACAAAAAATAAGTGTAAAAATCGTGTCCCCTGATAGAGCCTCTATACACAGGGGATGGGCTAGAGACGTCGGTCAATATTTGGGGCACGTCCGGACCGAAACGGCACTTTAAAGTGCCCGACTGAGAGAGGTTAAGTGTCCGGTGTCCCCCAAATCACTCTGCGGAGGACGCGACTGGAGATGCTCTTACCTTCATTTTGAAACGGTAGTACTCCATCCATTTCAAACTAATTAAGTGTTGCAGGTTTGATCGTATATCTAGATGTGTTTTATCATGTAACTTTGTTAAAAAAATAAACTTAAGTGCAGAACAGGGACAACATGTTTTAGAAAAACTACTCCCTCCGTCTATTAATTGATGTTGGAAGATTCGTCTAAATTTAGACGTATCTATGCACTAAAGAGTGTCTATAATTTAGACAAAAACTTCCGACATCAAAAAATAGACAGAGAAACCGAGGTATTCACTCCAGCCTTTAATACTTCTCCCGATAAATATTTAGATCGACTCGAGAGAGTAGTAAATTGAAAGATGCAAACTATTGTTTTGTGCGAGACAGCACTTTGATCTAACGCAGTGTCGGCCAAGGTTTTTTTTTCTCGGGCAGCCTTTTTTACCGTTGGGCAGCGGAATTAACGGTTTCCGCGAAATCTCGGAAATTTATCGTCCGAGTTTTTTCAAACAAATTTTGAATTCAAATATTTTTAACATCAAAACTAACACAAGTGCCTGCTCAGCACATCAGTTAGGCCTCTACTCTTTCAACCGGTCTCAGGTTTGAACATTTGCTGTTACGCCATATTTAACCTGGTCCCGAAGTTTCAGTTTGAATGTGTACGAATTTTTTTGTCCGGTAGCAGTGATTTTCGGAGGGGGGCGAGAATTGCGGTTTCCAGCGAGATATTCGAAATCTCGGCCGAGAAAAAAATCCTGCTGTCGGCACAACGTACTTTGTATTACTATCAAAAGGTTGGTGACTTGACGAAATACTGAACTATTTCAAGAAATAGATATATTTACACATTTCGAATAAAGTTTACTAGATAAAGTTGAGCCACTTATTTTAGGATGGAGGGAACAGGAAATGTCACCCAAGTGCCGGCTACCAGCTTAGATTTCACACACATGTATGCTTAATTAATCTAGTACAAGATTATCATGATGGCACATGATGGATCGCTCCTACGCTCCCGCGATACGTTAATTAAATCGCAAATCATTGTTCCGCCGACTGCGATGGCGAGACCAATCAATCAAGCAAAGCATGGGGGACGCATTATAATCCTCCCCTGTCGGTTCAAGGATTAGTTCTTCTTTTCTTTCCAAGCGGGCGTTGAAAATTAGCGACGGGGCCCAAATTATTGACGCTCGATTAGGTGCGGTTCAACTCGACGGCCAACATATATCCTCGCCTGCCACCTCCCCGTCAATACAGCCAGCGAGTATCCACTTTTATTAGTTTAGCTTGGCCACTGAGTTGACACTTGCATCCGCTCTTTTTTTTTTTTTTGACTCAAACGAAAAAAAAAGGTTGTTGCCAAGAAAATAGTTATAATGCAATAATTATTCATATAGTAAAGAGTCTTTGGGAATATAACAATCAAAAGAATTTGGCTCATAGGAGCAAATGCTTCTATTATACAAAATAATTAAAAAACAATTTTAAAAAAGTCAAAAAAAATCTGACATAAATTTTTTTTTGTACATCGTGACATTCTATGTTAGTGCACAAGTTTTCGTGGAGAAACAACATTTTATGTGGCGTGTACAAAAAAGACAAAAAAAATATCCTATGCGTATTCATGTTATAGCATCAAAATTTGTCTTTTTTACAGGAGCCACATAATTTTTTCGTTTTTTTTTTTGAAATCTAGTGTACGAACATAAAATGTGTAGATGTACATGGAAAATTTTATTTTAGAATTTTTTTATACTTCACAATGTAGATTCACACAATGGAAACAAATGCTCCTATGAGCCAAAGTGAATATCCCCAAAAGATCTCTTAATTAAAAAGCATAAATGTTTGGGAGGTTTCGAGAAACTGAAACCTCACATAGAAATATAGAATAGAAGATACTTAGTGGGAACATTGGTCAGAAAGATGTTTGTTCGCTAGGCACATAATTAAGAGCTCTCTACCAATATATTCTTGGATACTAAAACCGTTACAAACACATGTAAATACAATACAGTACATCTATAATTAATCCACAGTCTTCTAAAGAAAATACTCGGAGAGAACACTTTATTCCAGCTAGATAGTATATTTGTTGTATTTTAAACAGATTCAACAAAACTAAATAAGTTATTAAGAGGAATTAATCATTAAGAAACAAATATGACAACTGTGGCAAAAATGGTTTGATTTTGCGCTACAATAGTAGCAGTCGTTGATGTTACTATCCTAATAGAAAAGAAAGAGTTCTAGCATTTAGCATATCTTTATGCTCATGCTCATTACAAAAAAAATTAATCAAGATAAAGTAAACAAAAAATATATGGAAGTAGAAGAGTTTAATATAAGATAAGCAGTAACTGTAATTAAAAAAATATGACCAATTATTGTATAATTACTTCAATCACAACAAATTAAACAATTGTTTATCACTTCTAACTACTCAACACCGATGGATCGAGTAGCGTACAGTTACTAAAACAAAAGCATAAGAGCAAATTTAAACAATGAGCTGTGTTACCTGGTACTACCAAGTACTACCACTGTGATTATTTCTGTCCGTCTGATGTGGCTAGTTGAGTATGCAATTTTAATTAACGAACTAGGGGTATTACAGTAAATTTGCAGGCAACCAACCACCTCGCACGACCGCATCGCGAGCTCCCCGATCTGAACCCTGGCCACTCCCCATTCCCAACCTGTGCATCCTTCCTCACTACGGCGAACTTCCTGACCGCTGCTGTCGAACCCCTGCCACCGAGCCTCTGCCGCCGAACCCCTGCGGCGATGGCACCGGAGATTGCCGATCCCCTCTATCCCTTCCCTTATGCAGCGATCCTCTCCAGCGCGTGGCCCTGTGGACCGCGACAACAACGGGTTCGTCAGCAGCTCTGCGAGGATAGCTCCGGCGTCGTCGGAGTCGCGCATCGGTATTGAAAATCCGAGCGCAGCCGCCACCGCTGCTCGCCGGACGCACATTTCTGCACCGCGCCCGCCTCGGACGCTCAAGTTCCAGTATGATTATTTCCGTTGATTCTTGTTTTCGTGAAAATTTGTTCGCCTGTAGTACCCGTGCTTCAATTTGTTTAAGGCTCGTATACACTAGTCTGTAGTACCCGTGTTCGTATACACTGCTTTAAACAAATTACGTATTACTAATATATGCATGTATCACAGATTTTCTGAGTAGTCTACTTAAAGCTCCATTGCTAAATCCCGTCTAATTGCACCTGAGATAACTGAATCCAAATTTTTGGCATGGGATATGGCTTCACACTGGAAGTACTCTAGTTTTTCTTGCCACATCTTGACAAACCTACAAAGAGCGGTGACATCAGACTTTTGATGCATGATAGTTTTCAGAGGATATGCAATGTAAGATCACTAAGAATGTAACTGAGAATATTCAGGAATATTAATTCATCTATGATTAAAGCATATAAGGATCTTGATCAATGATCATTTGAAAAGCCTTTTTTTTAGAGTAAAATGCTTCGTGGGTCATGAAGTTGCCACGGACGAGCGGATTAGTCACGAAGTGGGAAAATGCTAACTTTTGGTCATGAAGTTGCAACGTTGCGACACGTTAGTCATTCCGGCATGACCGCCGTTAAGTCACTGACGTGGCACCGTTAGTGGTCACGTGAAACACGTGTGCAGCTGTCCCAGCGCCCAAATTTGAAGAAAAAATTCACACAATTTGGACAGATAATTTTGACAGTAGTTTTTCACATAATTTTGAAAGCATTTTCACTGTAGGTTTGCACCGAATTTTGACAACATTTTGACTGTAAGTTTGTACAAAATTTTAACAGCATTTCAATTGTAAACTGAACTAAAGTTTGCACAGAAAATCGACAGCATTTTGAATGCAAACTAACAGTAATGGTACATCAGATAAGAAACAACAACCTGGCTGGCGGCAGCTGGCGGGTCAGCCACGTCTGGGTACATGTCCTGCCCGTGCCTCTGCGCCCAGAGAGGAGCGCCGAGATCTGGCGCAGGCAGCGGTACCTGCCGCCAGACCTTCGTGCTGGTCCTGCCTTCACCGTCGACTCTAATAGCTGGCACACCTGTCACGAGAACGAGGAGGAAGGCGGGCTTTTCACCGGCAGCCCACAGGTTGAACGCCGGTGGTGGAGGTGGAGCAGCCGACGGGCTGAACGACGGAGGTGGGTGCGGGTCCGAGTTCTGAAGCGCCCGCCTCGGTTGTCGAGAAATCCCGCCTTCCTCCTCGTTCTCGCGACATGTGTGCCCGTTATTGGAGTCGACGGTGAAGACGGGATCGGTACGAAGGTCCAGCGGCAGGTATCGCTACCTGCGCCGTATCTAGGCGCTCCTCTCTGGCTCACGCAGAGGCACGGGCGGGACATGCACCCATACGTGGCTGAGCCGCCAGCCCCTGCCAGACAACCGTTGTTGTTTCTTATCTGATGTACCATTAATGTTAGTTTGCATTCCAAATGCTGTCGATTTTCTGTGCAAACTTCAGTCCAATTTACAGTTGAAATCCTGTCAAAAAAAATTACAAACTTACAGTCAAAATGTTGTCAAATTTCTGTGCAACCTACAGTGGAAATGTTTTCAAAATTATGTGAAAAACTATAGCCAAAATGCTGTCAAAATTATCTGTCCAAATTATGTGAAATTTTTCTTCAAATTTAGGCCCTGGGACAGCTGCACACGTCTTTCACGTGACCACTGACGGTGCCACAGTGATTTAACGACGGTCATGCCGGAATGACTAACGCGTCGCAACGCTGCAACTTCGTGACCAAAAGTTAGCATTTCCCCAGTTCGTGACTAATCCGCTCGTCCGTGGCAACTTCATGACCCACCAAGCGTTTTACTCTCTTTTTTAAGTATTACTTGTTCACCTTTTTAATCTTGTTAATGCATGAATTGCAATTGTGCAACCCTTGTGTAGATGTTTTCTGAACTTCAAAGATAGGAAAAAAATATTTGGCCCGATTTGTGTTTACTTCTTATTTCTGTTTTTAGTTAACACAAATTGTTTTCTGAATGTTTATTTTACATGATCAAACTAGTAATTGTGTGAAGCCGAGGTGCACTGAAGGAAAGACTGAAGCCAAACAAGCGGAAAAGATCTAATTCATAATGCGGCTATTACAGGTTGACTTTATTTTACAACTTTCACAGGGAGTTGTGGTTCAAGGGTAATTTCAGACGCGGTGCTCTTGTAGCATGTGACAAATTGGAATTAGTCATGTTCTTCAATCTATAGCTATACTTATGTTATGTCGTTTTCTCATATTGGTGGTATACGTGTAATTTTAAGTTTGAATCGATCTGGAGCGCTGTTAAATTTTATTTGCAGTCAACCGTTTCAGATATCTTCATTTTAGATCAGAGATGTAATCTATCTGCATTTGAAGAGCAGACTGATCATACCGAAGAAGGTTTAACATGCAGAAATATCTTTTCGAGACAACTTTATCTACTAGTGATTTATCTTGATGATCATCTGACATAGCCCTTCCAATTCATAGATTGGACCGAGATAGTAGAATGCAGCACACCAGCAGCGAGTTACACAACTGCTATTTGGGAATAATATACCAGACTAACATCCTGCATTTTCAGAGTGATTTGTTAAAAATAGTAGGTGCTTTTAACAAAGGTGTACTGTTGCAAACGAAATTGATGTATTGCATAATCAGTGATGACTAAGCCACTACCAAATGGCCTGCTGAATGGATCATTTTCAGATCACACTGGCATGCTTCAGATCCTTTGATATTAATATATTTTCTTTATCGAAAAAAAAAGAGTCGTTCAAGCTAGTTGATCCAATGTTGGAAAAATCAGTGGTACTGAAAAGTACTAGAAATTAAGTACCGGAGGGAGATAGACCTCCATCCTACGACATGTGTGGCAGATATATTATGTGATCCTCCTAAATTCCCCAACCACAGTAAAGGTTGTATTAAACAATATATGCAAAATCAATATGATCATGGCATGCGTGCACAACGATCTAAGAGTAACGATCTGGAACGAGTAGTGAATGGAACACCACAATCCTCATCAGTTACCTTTGTGTAGAAATAAAACTGAATAAAACTCAAAGAAGAGAGTGTCGGAGATTGCAGGTAGAGGTTCTATGGGGATTGTTACAAATAGCAATTATTTGTTAGTCGACCGAGACCAAGGTACCACTTTCACAAATATTTGTTACAAATTAGCAAATTTTGATTGAGGGCATACCACAAATTTGGTAACCATCTAAACAATGACAAACAATGTTGTAGCATGAGTTTGAACATAAACCAAACATATCATCAATGTTGCCTTTCTTGTTACATAGTGAAGAAAAACACATGTTCTCATGTCTACATGCAAAGATGCACGTATCCGTGGCTTGCCCGAGCAAAAGTGGTTTGTTGTTCGTTTGGTGCTTTCCCGCTGCATTGTTGACAGCTGGTTCCACGCGTTTATCTACTTTTCCCATATTCCTAGATATAAGATCTGAGTTTTCGTTTAAGTTTCCCTCCCGTTGTTTCAGACTCTGCTTGCACGAGTGTTTAGATTGTGGTCAAAGTGTACCCTGAGAATTTTTTGGTCATGACCAAGAAAAAGTTGTTTCTTGTTTGTATACTAGCCCATATTTTTTGCATATCAGTGCTTTACTACCAACTCTACTTTATTTTACTGTTAGGAAAATTCTAGTTCGTTTTAACATGCAATGCTGGCTTTCTTGTGTGCAAGGAAAAAACCTCACCCAAATTTTTGGTAGGGCCCTTAGGCAAAAACCAAGGACACCCATATGGCCATATGCTCTGAATAACAAGGAGAGGGATCACTATGTCTGATTTTGCCATAAAGAGCTTAAAATAGAAGCGATGACCAAGAAGGTATCTCTCAGAGATCACTCTGTCTGATATTTTGCTGCCAATGCTCGACTCTCGATCAAGAGCTTGAAATGAAGTGATGCTGGCAGGGAGAAGGAAAGTAGCTGATATTGACAGTAGCATGCATGAACCTGAACCACGCCTAGAAGATGATTGCAACCGGCCAAGTCTAAGGGCATCTCCAGCACATTGATCCAAACGGTTCTGGGCTGTCCGTTTTAGTCTACGCGGGCTGATGGACAGCCCGCGTACACTCTAGTGGGGTGACACAAATAGACCAACCCGTTCGCCCCGATGTATTTGTGCCCTAAATTTGGAAAACCAATGCGTCCGGCCGAACAATTCACGGATAGCGAGCGCATCCGGCCACGCGTGCCGCAGACACACCTAAAAACGACCCGAAGACAGAAGGCTGAACCGGCGGCAACGTTTGCCATCAAGGCTGCCGCTGACCACTGCGCCCATCGCTGAAGTCTGTGTTCGTCGCCTGGACTCCTACTCCGGCATTGATGAAGCCGATGGGGCTGGAAGCCACCCGGGCGCGTTCGGTATTGATGGCCAGCCGTATATAATCACGGCCGCGCTTGTAGCTGCTCCCCACTCGAACCGCCTCCGCCATTGCCACATCTGCACGCATGCCCCATGAAGATGCCGAAGTGGCTGAAGAAGTCCGCCAACAACCACGAGGCCGTCTCATCATCTAACCGGCGGCGGCGTCGGGATTCCCCGCCTCAGCGGAACCCTGTGCGACCCCGCGTGGTTCCTCCGTCGTTGCATGCGTCGGCGCTGGCGGCGCAGCCACCTCCTCAGCACCAACCAGGACGCAACTGACGGTACGTGCCTATGCTGGAGGCGCAGCGGCGGTGGGCGGAGGGCGACCCTTGCCGCCACAGCGACGTCTCCCTCCCGCACGGGTGGCATCTGAACAGGGGAGGCTCCATGTTCCGCCACCTCCAACGAACTGGCAATCACTATGGCAGGAGATGCGCCGACTGATCGAGCGCCTGCCGCCGGCGGTGCAACATGCGGCGGTGTATCAGTGGGAGGACTACTGGCGCGCATTCCTCGCCTGGGAGCACGAGATGCGCTGGGTAATTCGCGGCCGCCACGACTCCATGCCCGGCGACGATGCGCCGAACAGCGAAGACGAGGTCTTCTACGACGATGATGACGACATCGACGATGAGGAGGACGACGACGAGAAGATGGATGATGTGCCACCCGCTACTGTGAGCTGGAGAACATCGTTCCCAACAACTATGACGAGGACGCGGCCACGGCCGCCACCCTCGCCGCTTCATTGGCCTACGAGGAGGCCAAGTGGTCCTGCCAGGGCTGGACGACATGGTCTAGTTCTCGGCCATGGTGGCGGCGCACGTAGCATCGCTGCCACCGCTGCCGCTGCACCACCACATGCAGCTTGGGATGGCCATGAGGGTCCACCGCTGCCGCCCCCAACGCCACAACACTATGTGCCTCCTCCACAGTACGCGTCGCCACCTCCGCAGTACACGCAGCCGTCGGAGGTGCCTGCTGGGGCGCAGCAGGTGTGGGCGTCCCCGCCCTTCATCAACCTCGACTCCGACAACGAGGAAGATAGCGGCGCGTAGTTGTTTAGATTTTGTTTTTAATCTATGTAAATTATGTTGAATCAATGAAATTTCTATCAAAATTACGCGGGTTTTTTTAAACTTCACACCATCGAGTATCATTGGTTTCGCGGCGCAATCGGCACAGTTGCAGCACGGCAGGAGTGCTACGGCTGAACGCGAGTACGCGACGGCAGGGGTGGGGCTGGTGGCTGCGTTCGTGTCGTGTCCCACGCGGGCGAAAGCCGAAAGTGACGTCCAGCTATTCGCTTAAGCTTTGACGGACGGGGCCCGCCGCCCGGCGCGCCGGCAAATGGCAGCTCGATCGGGCAACCCATGTTCGCTCCGGCCGCGGCGGAGGGGCGCCGTCGGCGGGGGACACGGGAGCGCGTCGGCCTGGTACTTCGCCAAAAGCATGACCACGCGCGTTTCAAACGTTTAAATCGTGGAAGGATGTGAAGTGGGAACAGCAGTTTCGTTTTCAATTCGAATGAGTAAATTACATTTTGATTCACAATTGGTGCTGGGTTACAAGTTGGTACTGTACCTATTTTGAAAGAAAAGAAATGCTAATTCGTGCCACTTTTGGTGCGAGCTGTCAGAGATTCCGTAACATTTTGGCTGATTAGGTTTTATTAATAGTAGCAAAACTGACAGGCATGGCTCACACGTAAGTGAAGGCGTGGGGCCCACTTGTGATCCCCTCATCTCTCTTCGCCTTCTTGCTCCTCCTCCTATCTCCATCACTGAAGATCAACGCCGCTGCTCAGCCCACCCACCCCCTCCTGCTACTTGTCTTCGGCGGCGGCGTTTGATTCCCGCGGTCCTGATGGCCCGCCCACATCATCATCAACGGGAGCTCTCTTGCCGAGCAAGGATCCGACGGAAGGGAGCGCGCATGACTACGTTAGCGGGATCGTTGAAGCGTATGTTCATGGTGAACAAAAGGCGGGCGGCCCCGCTAGCAAAAGTTCACTACAACCTTGTTGGCGACGCAGCGAAGAAGCGACGGATGACACGATTGACGGCAAGCGTCTACGGTACTCGGCTGACAAGCAGGCTATACCGGGAGGAGAACGACCTCACCATGAACGCAAGGGAAACGTCAGTGGGCTCAGGGGAGGTCGGAGGTCACGTCAACGACAACGACCATCTGCGGAGATGGTGAGGACGGTGGCGCTGATTTGAGAACGGGGAGAGCGGCGGCCCGATTTGAGAACGGGGGAGAGCGGCGGCCGGAAAGGGAGATAGAGAGGGGGAGAAGATGGGAGGGACGTTAGGTGAGCCCCAAGTCCACACAATTGCTTAGAGCATCTCCAACAAACGCTGTAAAAGGCGCGCGCGGCAAAATACCTGCCAGTTTGGCGCGCGCGAGAGCTCGCGCGAAGCTCCAGCAGACGCGGGAAAAGGGCGCGCGCGGTAAAAAATTTGCCGCGCCCGCGCTTTTGGGCCATCCCACGCGGGAAATTTGCCGCGTGCGCTGCCGCGCGCGCTATATAGACGACACGCGCGAACGCGCCAACTGCCTCCCGCGTCTGAACCTTCCGCATGTCGCTCCGCCTCTCCCCCACCGCTCTGCCTCCGCGCCACCGCTCTGCCTCTGCGCCGACTGTCCGCCTCCGTCTCCGGCGCCATGCCTCCGCGCCGCCGCTCCGCCTCCGGCTACCGCGGCGTCCGCGCGCGCGCCGAGCGGCCGCTCGACGCCGAGATTCGCTCCGGCGAGGAGCGGATCCGGCTCGGCACCTTCGACACCGCGCATGAGGCGGCACGAGCCTACGACGCCGTCGCGTGGCGCCTCGGCCGCCCCCGCCGGCAGATGAATTTCGACGACGTTTGGACGCGCGAGCAAAGGAGATGCTCGCGCCGCCATCGCCGCTCATCACGACCGAGCAGCGGCGCCGCGCCCGCGACCTCGAGCAGCGCTGCGCGTGGTGGAGCAGGACGAGCGCTGCGCCTCGAGTGGGTGCGCGCGTTCCCGGAGGACGTCGCCGCCACGGAGGCGTTTTACGCGCAGAAGAAGGAAGCCAAGGCGAAGGCTGCGGCGAAGAAGAAGGCCGACCGCGACCGGCGCCGCGCTGAGTCGGCGGCGAGGAAGGCGGAGCGGGCGGCGAAGGCGGCGCGCAGGGCGAAGAGGGCGGAGGAGAAGAAGAGAGGCGCCGGACCGTCGAGGAACCTGCCGAGCTCCTCCTCCTCCTGGGAGTGGACGAGCACTCCCGTCTCCGACACGACTCCGACTAGCGGATCGTCGGACTTCGACTGGGAGGATTCGGAGTAGTCTAGTTTAGTTTAGTTTAAATAAAATGTCGGTATTTATCGAACTTTTAATATATTTCGTAATTTCGGTTAAATTTCCGTAATTTTGTTTAAATTGTTTGATCCGTTTCGAACGATATACAAAAAAACTAGTCGTTCACGTGGCGGCGCGCGCTGTATTTTAGAGCGTCCGCAGGAGGCCCAATTTCACCGCCCGCGCAGGCGCTGCATTTTGGCGCGTCCGGCGGGGGAAAATTCGTCAAAGCGCGCGGCAAACGTTTACAGCGCGTCGGAAGGGACGTATAGCGCGCCGATATTTACAGCTTCTGTTGGAGATGCTCTTACACGTGGTCCGAGACAATCAGTTTGGCTATTAAAACATGGTCAATCTAAAATTTGACAATCCGCGACAACTCATCCCAAAGCTGATACGTATTTTCAATTTTTTTTTTGCAAAAAAGACAGCGATCCATTACCCTAGCCCTTTTGTCTTTTTTAGGAATCCATTACCCTAGCCCTAATTATGATACTAATTAACATGGAACTGAACAAGGTGGAAATGCCTTTGTTCGAATGTGTTGTGTGTAGTTTGTAGTACTCTCTCCGTCTCAGAAGATAATGGACATATTTTTCGCATGTATAAAATAGATTGTATGAATTTAGAAAGTATAAATGGTGTGATTGCAATTTTGGCAACTCTCTTTCATTTCATATATATGTAGACATATTATAATTATAAATTATAGTTAAAGTTGTAAGTTTTTTAGCAGCGAAATTAAGAGCATCTTATATTTTAAAATTTTGGGACAGAGGGAGTACCGTAAAAATTTGGTGCATTGACCAAATATTACGCTACAAAACAACATAAAAAATATCAGCCAGCTGGCCACTACCAGCTTAGTTTTCACACACACTCTGTTGTTGTGAGATCCAACCATATGAATTAAATCGCACATGCGACGGCGAGACCAATCAACCAAGGAATGCATTAGGGCATCTCCAATCCTACGACCCAAACGGATGCGCTGCGCCATTCGTTTTGGACCGTTTGGGTGGCCGAGCGAACGCGCGGATGGCCGTTTGGGTCGCGCGCTGCGCCCAACGCGGCAGATTTGGGTCGCGGCGCTGTATGGTAGCTTTTTGCTTGTAAATTCACTATAAAACGCCAAATAAATTATAGAAAATATAGAAAATAGTTCAAATGCTCAAAATATATTACACAGTACATTGTCCACATAATCAATGATAAAGTATTATTCAAATAAAATGTAAAAAACGATACAAATGCTTTAGGCTTCGGGATTTCCTTCATCATTGTTGTTTGCAGCATTGTTGCCTACATGCTGCCACATGTGCTCGACCAAATCAGCCTGCAGCTGGTTGTGTACAGCTAGATCTCGAATTTCATGGTGCACATGAAGAATGTCCTGGAATGATGCCGGACCACCTTGAGGAGTAACCAACTCTCTCTGGCCATCCCACTCATTATCAAAGAGTGAATCATTCCGCTCTACCTCAACAATCATGTTATGGATGATTACACAAGCGGTCATCACCTCCCACAGGGTTTGCACATCCCAGGCTCTGGCAGGATGTCTGACGATAGCCCAACGAGCTTGGAGGATGTCAAACGCCCGCTCGACATCTTTCCGGGCTGCCTCCTGCTCTTTGGCAAACATTGCCTCCTGCTCAATGTTGGGTTTTCGGATTGTCTTCACAAGTGTAGCCCAAGGTGGATAGATACCATCAGCAAGGTAGTACCCCTTGGTGTAGTGGTGGCCATTGATCTCAAAATCCACATCAGGGGACTGACCGTACGATAGCCTATCAAACACCGGAGAGCGTTGCAGCACATTGATGTCATTGTGCGAGCCAGCCATTCCGAAGAATGAGTGCCAAATCCATGTATCATGTGAAGCAATAGCTTCAAGAATGACTGTGCACCCCTCAGAATGGCCGTTGTATGCCCCTACCAACCAAAGGGACAGTTCTTCCACTTCCAGTGCATGCAGTCTATGCTGCCAAGCATCCCAGAAAACCCCCTGGAAGCGTTGATTGACAACAGACGAGCTGTGTCCTCTGCATTAGGTTGCCGGAGGTACTGTTCTCCGAACGAACCGATCACTGCTCTACAGATCCTGTACATCGCTTCCAAGCTGGTAGACTCACTCATGCGCGTATACTCATCTACGAAATCACCGGCAACGCCATATGCGAGCATCCTAATCGCTGCCGTGCATTTCTGGTACGAAGAGAGGCCTACCTTGCCAGTTGCATCCACTTTCGCGTAGAAGTAGTCGTCGTAGTGCTTGACGCCATCCATTATCCGGCGGAACAACGGTCTGGACATCCGAAAACGACGGCGAAACAAGGCCGGCGGGAACAATGGCTTGGGTTGGAAGTAGTCGTTGAAGAGCTGGTCGTGGCCGCATTCTCTTTTGCGGTCCAAGGCGGCCGCGCGCCCCGGCAAGGACCCCCGGTACACGGGGATCTGCGAGACAATATGCTCGTGGATGATCAACACAGTCTCCGTGAAAAATTCGTCGTCGGACTCCTCGTGTGACGACGTGTGAAGTTCTTGAAGAAGTAGTCATCGTCGCTGTCCACCATGATCTACATATGAAAAGGAACAAATTTTAGATCGCCCATTTCATTGAACACCTCGCAGGCAGAGGCCATCCAATGCGTCCGTAGGGACCTGCAGGCCATGGCCGTTGATAACCCACAAGTATAGGGGATCGCGATAGTCTTCGAGGGAAGTAAAACCCAAATTTATTGATTCGACACAAGGGGAGGTAAAGAATACTTATAAGCCTTAACAACTGAGTTGTCAATTCAGCTGCACCTGGAAAAGCACTAGCAACAGGGGTGATGTGAAAGTAGCAGTAATATGAGAGCAGTAGTAACAGTAACACAGCAGCAGTAATAGCAATATGAGAGCAATGGCACCAGAAAATAGTAGATACTACTTCCAATGACATATAGAACGAGTATATGATGATGAGAGATGGACCGGGGTTCCCAGCGATCTACACTAGTGGTAACTCTCCAATAAGTGACAAGTGTTGGGTGAACAAATTACAGTTGGGCAATTGATAGGAATCAAAGCATTAAGATAGAACATCAAGATTATTAATTATGTAGGCATGTTTTCCAATATAGTCGTACGTGCTCGCAATGAGAAACTTGTACAACATCTTTTGTCCTACCAGCCGGTGGCAGCCGGGCCTTAAGGGAAACTACTGGATATTAAGGTACTCCTTTTAATAGAGTACCGGAGCAAAGCATTAACACTCCGTGAAAACATGTGTCCCTCACATCACCGCCATCCCCTTCGGTTGTCCCGATTTCTGTCACTTCGGGGCCTTTGGTTCCGGACAGTGACATGTGCATACAACTTGTAGATACAATCTAAGCAATTCATATAGAGCTCAAATCTAAGATCATGCCACTCGGGCCCTAGTGACAAGCATTAAGCATAACAAGATTGCAGCAACAATAACTTCACAAACTTTATAGATAGACTAATCATAATGTATCATCCATCGGATCCTAACAAACACAACACCGATTACATCAGATGGATCTCAATCATGTAAGGCAGCTCATGAGATCATTGTATTGAAGTACATGGGGGAGAGTATACCAACTAGCTACTGCTAGAACCCGTAGTCCATGGGGGAACTACTCACGGAGCATGATGGAGGCGGTGGCGTTGATGGAGATGGCTTCCGGGGGCACTTCCCCGTCCCGGCAGGGTGCCGGGACAGAGACTTCTGTCCCCCGAATTGGAGTTTCGCGATGGCGGTGGCGCCCCTGGAGTCTTTCTGGAGTTTCGTCAATTGGTACTGCGTTTTTAGGTCGAAAGGGGCTTTATAGGCGAAGAGGCGGCGCAGGGGGGGCACCTGGGGGCGCCACACCCTAGGCCGGCGCGGCCAGGGTCTGGCCCGCGCCGCCATGTGGTGTGGTGGCCCCCTGGCCCCTCTCCGACTCTTCTTCGGTGTTCTGGAGCCTTCCGGGAAAAATAGGAGGTTTGGCGTTGATTTCGTCCAATTCCGAGAATATTGCCCGAACAGCCTTTACGGAACCAAAAACAGAAAACAGGAACTGGCACTGTGGCATCTTGTTAATAGGTTAGTTCCGGAAAATGCATGAAATCATCATAAAGTGCAAGCAAAACATGTAAGTATTGTCATAAAACAAGCATGGAACGGCAGAAATTATGGATACGTCGGGGACGTATCAGCATCCCCAAGCTTAGTTCCTGCTCGTCCCGAGCAGGTAAACGATAAAAAGAATAATTTCTGTAGTGACATGCTACTTACATAACCTTGATCATACTATTACAAAGCATATGAAATGAATGAAGTGACTCAAGGCAATGATCTATAATTGCTAACAAGTAGATAACATATAGCAAAACTTTTCATGAATAGTACTTTCAAGACAAGCATCAAAAGTCTTGCACAAGAGTTAACTCATAAAGCAATAAATTCAAAGTAAAGGCATCGAAGCAACATAAAGGAAGATATAAGTTTCAGCGGTTGCTTTCAACTTTCAACATGCATATCTCATGGATAATTGTCAACACAAAGTAGTATGATGAATGCAAATATGCAAGTATGTAAGAATCAATGCACAGTTAACACAAGTGTTTGCTTCTAAGGTGGAAGGAAGTAGGTAAACTGACTCAACATAAAGTAAAAGAATGGTCCTTCAAAGAGGAAAGCATCGATTGCTATATTTGTGCTAGATCTTTGATTTTAAAAACATATAGAGAGCATAAAAGTAAATTTTTGAGAGGTATTTGTTGTTGTCAACGAATGGTAGTGGGCACTCTAACCCCCTTGCCAGACAAACCTTCAAAGAGCGGCTCCCATTTTATTTTATTTTTATGTGGCACTCCTTCCAACCTTTCTTACACAAACCATGGCTAACCGAATCCTCGGGTGCCTGCCAACAATCTCATACCATGAAGGAGTGCCTTTTTATTTTAATTTTATTATGATGATGACACTCCCCCCAACCTTTGCTTACACAAGCCATGGCTAACCGAATCCTTCGGGTGCCGTCCATCAATTACAAACCATGGAGGAGTGTCTATTTAGTTTAATTAATTTGGGACTGGGAATCCCATTGCCAGCTCTTTTTGCAAAATTATTGGATAAGCGGATGTGCCACTAGTCCATGTGAGAGTCCGTCAAAAGTAAATGACAAGGTTGAAAGCTAAACACCACATACTTCCTCATGAGCTATGAAACATAAACACAAATTGAGAAGCATTTTGAATTGTTTAAAGGTAGCACTCAAGCAATTTACTTTGGAATGGCAGGAAATACCACATAGTAGGTAGGTATGGTGGACACAATTGGCATAGTGGTTGGCTCAAGGATTTTGGATGCATGAGAAGTATTCCCTCTCGATACAGGGCTTAGGCTAGCAAGGCTATTTGAAGCAAACACAAGTATGAACCGGTACAGCAAAACTTACATAAGAACATATCGCAAGCATTATAATACTCTACACTGTCTTCCTTGTTGCTCAAACACTTTTACCAGAAAATATCTAGACCTTAAGAGAGATCAATTATGCAAACCAATTTTAACAAGCTTTACGGTAGTTCTCCACTAATAGGTTTAAACTACATGCAAAAACTTATGATCTACTTGAGAGCTCAAAACAATTGCCAAGTATCAAATTATCCAAGACATATGAGGCATTTTCTGCTTCTAACCAAATAAAGATAAGTATGGTAGCTTCCAACTTTTATCATTGAACATTAAAAGTAAAACGAAGAACAAGTGTTCATATGAAAAAGCGGAGCGTGTATCTCTCCCAAACAAGGATTGCTAAGATCCGAATTTATTCAAACACAAACAAAAATAAAAGCACACAGACGCTCCAAGTAAAGCACATAAGATGTGACTGAATAAAAATATAGTTTCAGGGGAGGAACCTGATAAGTTGATGAAGAAGGGGATGCCTTGGGCATCCCCAAGCTTAGACGCTTGAGTCTTCTTGAAATGTGCAGGGATGAACCACGGGGGCATCCCCAAGCTTAGACTTTTCACTCTTCTTGATCATATATCATCCTCCTCTCTTGACCCTTGAAAAATTCCTTCACACCAAACTTCTCATAAACTTCATTAGAGGGGTTAGTACTCAAAAAATTTGAATCCACCTTGGTCCTGTAGTGGCACATTGCAAGAACTCAATAAAACATTAGCTACAGCCCTCTACATCTAGAAAAGCTCGCTTAAAGTCCACAAGAGACAATGCAAAAAATAGAGACAGAATCTGCCAAAACAGAACAGCCAGTAAAGACGAATTTTAATAAAATACTTCCGTTGCTCAAATCAGAAAACTCAAAACTAATGAAAGTTGCGTACATATCTGAGGAACACGCACGTAAATTGGCATATTTTTCTGAGTTACCTACAGAGAAAACAGCCCAGATTCGTGACAGATAGAAATCTGTTTCTGCGCAGAAATCCAAATCTAGTATCAACCTTCGATTAGAGGCTTCACTTGGCACAACAAAACACAAAACTAAGATAAGGAGCGGTTGCTACAGTAGTAAACAACTTCCAAGACACAAATATAAAACAAAGTACTGTAGCAAAATAACACATGGGTTATCTCCCAAGAAGTTCTTTCTTTATAGCCATTAAGATGGGCTCAGCAGTTTTAATGATGCACTCGCAAGAAATAGTATTTGAAGCAAAAGAGAGCATCAAGAGGCAAATCCAAAACACATTTAAGTCTAACATGCTTCCTATGCAAAGGAATCTTGTACACAAATAAATTCATGAAGAACAAAGTGACAAGCATAAGAAGATAGAACAAGTGTAACTTCAACAATTTCAGCATATAGAGAGGTGTATTAGTACCATGAAAATTTCTACTACCATATTTTCCTCTCTCATAATAATTTTCAGTAGCTTCATGAACAAACTCAACAATATAACTATCACATGCAGCATACTTTTCATGATTTCCAAACACATAATTTTTATCAAGTTCAAGAATAGTGGAATTAAAACTTTCAAACTTTCTTTTATTAATAATATAACAAGGTAGTTGATCAATCTCAAGAGATATGGGACTCATAGAATAAGTCAAGAACTCTCCAATCCCATTTTTATTAGTAGCACAATTAATATTATCAAGTAACATAGGACCATCATCTAGAGCTTTATCATAAACATTTGCCAAGCAAAATTCTTTAGTACCATGTATTTCGACATCAGGCACAAACAAAGCATTATCATAAGATTTATCAAAGTAGCATGGATTATCATATATAACAGTAGCATAATTATTCTCACAAGTTTTACTTATAGGTACTATTTCAAGAGAATCCACGGGAACATAACATTCAACCTCTTTCGGTAAGCATGGAGGAGAATCAAATAGTGTAAGAGATAAAGAGTTACTCTCATTAGAAGGTTGGCATGGGTAGCTAATCCATTCTTCCTCCTTTTGTTCGTCGCTCTCCTCTTCTTTTTCATCCAATGAGCTTTCAATTTCATCAATTTCCTCCTCTTTTTCATCCAATGAGCTTTCAGGTTCATCAGTTTCTTCTTCCACCGGTTCCTGCAAATTGTGAGTGCATTCTTGTGCATTAATATGTCTCTCTTTATAATCAAGGATATAAGGATTCCTACTGTAGCATTCTATGCAAGAATTAAGGATAGTAGAGACATAATCTTTAAGGTCCTTACAAATAGCACAAGTTTCATAATTCTCAACCATGAAGGATTCTATCTCGGAGGCTCCCATAAATAAGACAAATTGTTCTACCTCTTCGAACCCATAATGAATATAGCAATTCCGGTTATAGTTCTTAAAAAAATTCCTCACTAAAGCCACATTGAAATTTAAGATGTTTAGTATCCTGTTGAGAGCAACAGTTTATATCATGGCGTCTAAGCAAGATTCTAGCAATTGTATTTAATTTTTCTATCATAGCACTCATTATTTTACCAGTTCTTGATTCTCTATAATTATTATAACATTCTATAAGCTCCAAGTAGGTTGTAGGTTCTCCCATAACAGCAGTTTTTAATTTTTTGGTTTTTCAAATTTTTATGGATTTTTGGGTATATGAGACAAATAAAACAAGACAAAAATAAACTAAGCAAAAGTAAACTACGCAAAATAATACTAGACAGAAATAAACTAAGCACAAGTAAACTAGACAAAAGTAAACTAAACAAAACAAAATAAAACAAATTAAAAACAGAGAGAGAGGTAGAGTGTACTCCCCAGGTGAACTTATGAGTAGAGCTATGCCTCCCCGGCAACGGCGCCAGAAAACAGTCTTGATAACCCACAAGTATAGGGGATCGCGATAGTCTTCGAGGGAAGTAAAACCCAAATTTATTGATTCGACACAAGGGGAGGTAAAGAATACTTATAAGCCTTAACAACTGAGTTGTCAATTCAGCTGCACCTGGAAAAGCACTAGCAACAGGGGTGATGTGAAAGTAGCAGTAATATGAGAGCAGTAGTAACAGTAACACAGCAGCAGTAATAGCAATATGAGAGCAATGGCACCAGAAAATAGTAGATACTACTTCCAATGACATATAGAACGAGTATATGATGATGAGAGATGGACCGGGGTTCCCAGCGATCTACACTAGTGGTAACTCTCCATAAGTGACAAGTGTTGGGTGAACAAATTACAGTTGGGCAATTGATAGGAATCAAAGCATTAAGATAGAACATCAAGATTATTAATTATGTAGGCATGTTTTCCAATATAGTCGTACGTGCTCGCAATGAGAAACTTGTACAACATCTTTTGTCCTACCAGCCGGTGGCAGCCGGGCCTCAAGGGAAACTACTGGATATTAAGGTACTCCTTTTAATAGAGTACCGGAGCAAAGCATTAACACTCCGTGAAAACATGTGTCCCTCACATCACCGCCATCCCCTCCGGTTGTCCCGATTTCTGTCACTTCGGGGCCTTTGGTTCCGGACAGTGACATGTGCATACAACTTGTAGATACAATCTAAGCAATTCATATAGAGCTCAAATCTAAGATCATGCCACTCGGGCCCTAGTGACAAGCATTAAGCATAACAAGATTGCAGCAACAATAACTTCACAAACTTTATAGATAGACTAATCATAATGTATCATCCATCGGATCCCAACAAACACAACACCGATTACATCAGATGGATCTCAATCATGTAAGGCAGCTCATGAGATCATTGTATTGAAGTACATGGGGGAGAGTATACCAACTAGCTACTGCTAGAACCCGTAGTCCATGGGGGAACTACTCACGGAGCATGATGGAGGCGGTGGCGTTGATGGAGATGGCTTCCGGGGGCACTTCCCCGTCCCGGCAGGGTGCCGGGACAGAGACTTCTGTCCCCCGAATTGGAGTTTCGCGATGGCGGCGGTGCCCCTGGAGTCTTTCTGGAGTTTCGTCAATTGGTACTGCGTTTTTAGGTCGAAAGGGGCTTTATAGGCGAAGAGGCGGCGCAGGGGGGGCACCTGGGGGCGCCACACCCTAGGCCGGCGCGGCCAGGGTCTGGCCCGCGCCGCCATGTGGTGTGGTGGCCCCCTGGCCCCTCTCCGACTCTTCTTCGGTGTTCTGGAGCCTTCCGGGAAAAATAGGAGGTTTGGCGTTGATTTCGTCCAATTCCGAGAATATTGCCCGAACAGCCTTTCTGGAACCAAAAACAGCAGAAAACAGGAACTGGCACTGTGGCATCTTGTTAATAGGTTAGTTCCGTAAAATGCATGAAATCATCATAAAGTGCAAGCAAAACATGTAAGTATTGTCATAAAACAAGCATGGAACGGCAGAAATTATGGATACGTCGGGGACGTATCAGCCGTCTCGACCGACTTGCGGTCTGGAAACGGCGGGAGGTCTCGCGACAGTGAGAGGACAACAGCGATGGCGGTGGCGTCCTCCGACTCTGTTACGACGCGGCAAAAGCAGTGCAGGGCCGCGACCTATGCTTCCGTCCCGCTTGCCGGCGTCTCGACGAAGGTGGCCGGCGTCGACGCCGCTCCCAAATCGCCGGTCCTTGGGTAGCGGCGGAGCGGCGGGAGATGTGTGCGAGGGATTTGTGTTTAGGGAGATAGACAGGCGGGCTAGGGGCGGACAAAGGGAGGACGCGAGCGACCAGCCTTCGGCGTCCGCGGCCACGCAAACTCGTCCCAGATTTGAGCTGGGTTTGGATCGTCTCGGACGCCGCGGCCATCCATTTTTGGGAGGATTCCGCGCGCTGGGCCGCGTTTTTGTCCGGTTGGACCCATCCGGACGCGCGGGCGCGGGATGGGTCGCTCGGTTGGAGATGCCCTTATGTATTCCCGTCCTCTCGTTTTTCAAAGGATCATTTATTTCTGTGAGCAGATAATGAAAATTAGCGAGGCAACCTGATGCGTGTAGTTGACACGTCCGTTGGGAACCCCAAGAGGAAGGTGTGATGCGCACAGTAGCAAGTTTCCCTCAGTAAGAAACCAAGGTTTAATCGAACCAGTAGGAGTTAAGAAGCACGTTGAAGGTTGATGGCGGAGGAGTGTAGTGCGGCGCAACACCAGGGATTCCGGCGCCAACGTGGAACCTGCACAACACAACCAAAGTACTTTGCCCCAACGTAACAGCGAGGTTGTCAATCTCACCGGCTTGCTGTAAACAAAGGATTAGATGTATAGTGTGGATGATGATGTTTGTTTGCGAAGAATAGTAAAGAACAATTGCAGTAGATTGTATTTCAGATGTAAAGAATAGGACCGGGGTCCACGGTTCACTAGTGGTGTCTCTCCCATAAGATAGCAGATGTTGGGTGAACAAATTACAGTTGGACAATTGACAAATAAAGAAGGCATAACAATGCACATACATATATCATGATGGGTACTATGAGATTTAATCAGGGCATTACGACAAAGTACATAGACCGCCATCCAGCATGCATCTATGCCTAAAAAGTCCACCTTCAGGTTATCATCCGAACCCCCTCCAGTATTAAGTTGTAAACAACAGACAATTGCATTAAGTATGGTGCGTAATGTAATCAACACAAATATCCTTAGACAAAGCATCGATGTTTTATCCCTAGTGGCAACAGCACATCCACAACCTTAGAACTTTCTCACATCGTCCTGCAGTTTAATGGAGGCATGAACCCACTATCGAGCATAAATACTCCCTCTTGGAGTCACAAGTATCAACTTGGACAGAGCCTCTACTAGCAACGGAGAGCATGCAAGAACATAAACAACATATGTGATAGATTGATAATCAACTTGACATAGTATTCAATATCCATCGGATCCCAACAAACACAACATGTAGCATTACAAATAGATGATCTTGATCATGATAGGCAGCTCAGAAGATCTAACATGATAGCACAATGAGGAGAAGACAACCATCTAGCTACTGCTATGGACCCATAGTCCAGGGGTGGACTACTCACACATCGATCCGGAGGCGATCATGGCGATGAAGAGACCTCCGGGAGATGATTCCCCTCTCCGGCAGGGTGCCGGAGGCGATCTCCTGAATCCCCCGAGATGGGATTGGCGGCGGCGGCGTCTCTGGAAGGTTTTCCGTATCGTGGCTCTCGGTACTGGGGGTTTCGCGACGAAGACTATATGTAGGCGGAAGGGTCGGTCAAGGGGCGTCACGAGGGGCCCACACAACAGGCCGGCGCGGCCAGGGCTTGGGCCGCGCCGCCCTAGTGTGTGGCCACCTCGTGGCCCCACTTCGTATCTCCTCCGGTCTTCTGGAAGCTTCGTGGAAAAATAGGCCCCTGGGCGTTGATTTCGTCCAATTCCGAGAATATTTCCTTACTAGGATTTCTGAAACCAAAAACAGCAGAAAACAGCAACTGGCTCTTCGGCATCTCGTCAATAGGTTAGTGCCAGAAAATACATAATAATGACATATAATGTGTATAAAACATGTGAGTATCATCATAAAAGTAGCATGGAACATAAGAAATTATAGATACGTTTGGGACGTATCACAACCCAAATTATATGTGCTGGATTAGACTAGCCACAGTAAGAATATTATAGGTAATATCATGCATGCTATGTAAGCAAGAAAAATTATGTGGCACACATCAATCAATTAATGAGGAGAGATGTGAGACTAGTATCATAGGTAGATACTGTATCATAGCACGTAAAACTAGAAATTTTAGTGGCCAACATATCATGTTGATGTCTACGCACGCTTCTGTTCCTGTAGACAGTGTTGGGCCTCCAAGAGCAGATGTTTGTAGAACAGCAGCAAGTTTCCCTTAAGTGAATCACCCAAGGTTTATCGAACTCAGGGAGGTAGAGGTCAAAGATATCCCTCTCAAGCAACCCTACGATACAAGAAGTCTCTTGTGTCCCCAACACACCTAATACACTTGTCAGATGTATAGGTGCACTAGTTCGGCGAAGAGATAGTGAAATACAAGTATAATGGATGATTGTAAGTAGTAATTGCAGTCTGAAATAAAGATGGCAGCAAGCAAACATGTAACAGAACTTGTTGGAAACGGTGTTTCAATGCTTAGAAACAAGGCATAGGGATCATACTTTCACTAGTGGACACTCTCAACATTGATCACATAACTGAATAAATAAATGCTACTTTCTACACTCTCTTGTTGGATAACAAACACCATTCATTGTGTAGGGCTACAAAAGCACACCTCAAGCCGGAGTAAACAAGCTCCACAACATCCGAAGTTCATATTAGAGTAACCTCTAGAGTGCATAATAGACCGTTGCAATTTAGACCGAGTACTAACATAGCATACACACTGTCAACAATAGCTATGAAAGGGGGAATAGATCGCATCAATACTATCATAGTAATAGTTAACTTCATAATCTACAAGAGATTACAATCATAACCTACGCCAAGTACTACATGATGCACACACTGTCAACATTACATCATGGAGGAGGAATAGACTACTTTAATAACATCACTAGAGTAGCACATAGATTAATCGCGATACAAAGCTCATGATCACATAAAGATCACACCATGGGAGAGAGAGATGAACCACATAGCTACCGGTAGAGCCCTCAGCCTCGGGGGAGAACTACTCCCTCCTCATCATGGGAGACAGCAACGCGATGAAGATGGCGGTGATGTCGATGGAGATGACTCCGGGGGCAATTCCCCGTCCCGGCGGCGTGCCGGAACAGAGACTTCTGTCCCCCGAAATGGAGTTTCGCGATGGCGGCGGCGCCCCTGGAGTCTTTCTGGAGTTTCGTCAATTGTTGTAGGGTTTTCACGTCACGAGAGATTATATAGGCGAAGAGGCGGCGCAAGGGGGTGCCTGGGGGGCCCACACCACACCTGGGTGCGCCCCCCCTCTAGGCTGCGCCGCCCTGTGGTCTGGGGGCCCTGGGCCTCCTCTCCGTCTCCCCTTCGGTGTTCTGGTCCGTCTCGGTGAAATAAGATGTTTGGCTTTTGTTTCGTCGAATTCCGAGAATATGCCCGAACAGCCTTTCTGGAACCAAAAATAGCAGAAAACAGGAACTGGCACTTCGGCATCTTGTTAATAGGTTAGTTCCGGAAAATGCATCAAAATGATATAAAGTATGAATAAAACATGTAGGTATTGTCATAAAACTAGCATGGAACATAAGAAATTATAGATACGTTGGAGACGTATCAAGCATCCCAAAGCTTAGTTCCTACTCGCCCTCGAGTAGGTAAAAGATAACAAGGATAATTTCTGAAGTGACATGCTACCAACATGATCTTGATCAATACTATTGTAAAGCATATGAGATGAATGAAGTAACTCAAAGCAATGGTCTATAGTTTGTTAATAAATAGATAATGACTAAACAACTGAATCATATAACAAAGACTTTTCATGAATAGCACTTTCAAGACAAGCATCAATAAGACTTGCATAGGAGTTAACTCATAAAGCAATAAATTCTTAGTAGAAAGTTTTGAAGCAACACAAAGGAAGATATAAGTTTCAGCAGTTGCTTTCAACTTCAACATGTATATCTCATGGATAATTGTCAACACAAAGTAATATGATGAGTGCAAATAAGCAAGTATGTAGGAATGAATGCACACAGTTGACACAAGTGTTTGCTTCTAAGATAGAAGGAAGTAGGTAAACTGACTCAACATAAAGTAAAAGAAAGGCCCTTCGCAGAGGGAAGCATGGATTACTATTTTTGTGCTAGAGCTTTTATTTTGAAAACATAGAAACAATTTTGTCAACGGTAGTAATAATTCATATGTGTTATGCATAAGACATCCTATAAGTTGCAAGCCTCATGCATAGAATACCAATAGTGCTCGCACCTTGTCCTAATTAGCTTGGATTTACATGGATTATCATTGCATAACATATGTTTCAACCAAGTGTCACAAAGGGGTACCTCTATGCCGCCTGTACAAAGGTCCAAGGAGATAAATCGCATTTGATTTCTCGTTTTTGATAGATCTCAACTAAGGACATTGTAAGAGCAAGATCTATAACCCTTGTTTTGTGTGTTTGATAACAACACTCGAACAATTCTAACCGTGCACAAAGATTATCTTTGATGGATTTGTAGGTGTACGGTGCCCTCGCTGAACACACTATGATCGGAAGACTGAAGCGTAGATCTTAGGTTTTCTGGTTTTGTGTGTGTGTCGTGAGGTAACATGGTAGGAGAGGAAAAGAGGAAAAAGCTGCTTTAGCCATAGCGGTACTACCGGTACCAGGAGCGGTAGTACCGCTACCCTACTGGTACCGCTCTGAGGATTGCACGCGAGATTGTCCCACAGAACAAGTTACGGTACCTTTACGGTACCTTGAGCGGTAGTACCGCTTGCAAGCGGTAGTACTGCCCACGGTACCGCTCAAGTACCGTAACATGTTACGGCAGTACCGCTCTGGTACCGCTTCGGTACCGCTTTGGATCCAGTAAGGTCTGGACCCTATTGCGGTACCTCAAGCGGTACCGCGAGCGGTAGTACCGCAATGTGTCCACGTGAACAAGTTCTGTGGGGATTCGAACTCAGAGCGGTAGTACCGCTTCCCAGAAGCGGTAGTACCGCTTAGGCAAAAACAGCACATAACGGTTGGATTTGGAGGGACCTATAAAAAGGCCCCTTCTTCTCCAGCCCGTTTTTAGCTCTTCTCTCTCTCCTCCATTGTTGCTGAGCTCAAACTTAGTGGATCTCTCTCCCTACCCAATCAATCTTGCTCATACTTTGAGGAGTGGTGGAGGAGACCCCGATCTATCGTTCTACCGAGAGAAATTTCACCAATTCGTGGTAGTCCTTAGTGGATCTTGGTGGTAGAGTTCCTATTGTGGAATCTTGGAAGAAGTGCATCCATGGAGGCTAGCTTGGTGTTGTACTAGCTCCATGGGTTGTTGGGAGCCTCCTTGTGGTATGGAGCTCGCCCCAACCTTGTGAAGGAATCACCGCCTCGACCGGTGCCTTAGTGGAGAAGGGGGAGCACCTTTGTGGAGCTCTCTCGAGGAAGAAGGTGAGGCCTTCCTTCGTGGTGTGGCCGTCTAGTCTCTTGTGTGAGGCTAGCACCTCCTCAACGCAGACGTACTCCCTTTTGTGGGAGGAACTGCGGGAAACAAACCTCGCCTCGTCTCCGCGCCCTCCGGTTGTCCCGCTCCTTACTCTTACTATCTTGTGATTGTTCCTTTGCTTGTTGTACTTGTCTAGGATCATTGTAGGAACACCGCCATCGCTAAAGCTATCATATTTATCTTCCGTTGCACTAAAAATTGTAAAAGACTAAAACTTGATGTACCGCCCATTCACCCCCCCCCCTCTTGTTCGCTACGATCCATTCAATTGGTATCAGAGCAAGGTTTTCTTGCTCGGGCTTTACCGCCTAAGAAATGGTCGAACAAGAGAATGGAGAGAATGGGTTCCTTCCCGGTGAGCAATCACCTCCACCATCAATTGTCGATAGCACTCCGGCTACTTTGGATGACCTCAAGAAATTGGAGTCATCCATTGTATCTCAATTGAAGGCTATGATGATGGAGTTGATTGCTCCCAAATCAACCCCCAAGGCAAGTGTCGATGTTCCTCCACCACAAGTCAACACCCTTCCTCTTGTTGATTTTGTCGCGCAATCGACAAAACCACCTCGAGAAGGGGAACTTGTGGACATTGGCACTTCATCAAAAGGGAAGGATGAATCACCGGTTGAGGGACAATTAGGAGGTTATTATGCGGTGCCCCCACCAAGTGATTACTCCCTAAATGTCCCAATACCCATGCCTCGCATCTTGACTCATGGCTCACCACCGCTACTTGAATCCAATAACTTTGAAAATTGGCAATTCTTGATGAAATCTCATGTGCGCTGTGCATCTACCGAGCTTTGGCGCATCATTGAGGAAGGATATTCACCAAGAGACCCAAAGAACTTGACAAGAAGAGAGGTCATGGATGATCAACTCAACGCCACCACCATCAACATGATTCACTTGGCCGTCACACCCAAGGACTGCGCTCATATTCGCTCGCTAAAGACCGCCAAGGAAGCATGGAATAAACTTGACAAGCTCTTCCTCCGTAATGAGAGCATCCAAAGCTCTCGCTTCGATGAAGTGAACAATATGGCCGACAATTTCGTCATGATCGAAGGAGAGACCCCCGAAGAAATGTACCGACTCCTCATCGCTCTTGCCGTACAAATGCAAGATCTCGGAGCAACGTTTGTGGATGACCATTGGATCAAGCGCAAGTTCTACAATGATCTCCTCCCTTATGAGGAAGTGAAGTTGACGGCCATCCGCCAAAACGCCTCCTTCCGTGCTATGACATCCGATGAAGTTCTTAGCGAAGTCATCGCTTTGGACATCTCCAAGAAGAATGCGGAGGATCTTGTTGCTCGCACCCACAACACACGCAAGCCCAACCTTGCATTGAAGATGAAGGAGCTTGAAGCTAGTGAGAGTGATGAGGATCCCATCGAGTGGGGTCCGGATGATCTAAAGGCCAACTATCATGAGCACATGGCTCTTGCCGCCAAGAACTTTTAGAGTGGGAACAAGACACGGGGCTCAAGGTTAAGAAGATACTCACCTCATGACTCTTCAAGATACTCCTCCACAAGTCCAAGAGGGAAAGCTTGCTACAATTGTGGCGACACAAGCCATTTTGTTGCCGATTGTATCTTTGAGAGAAGGGAAGAAAATGGTGGAAAGCTTGTACGAAAGGACAAGTTCAAATCTCCCTCAAAAGGTTTCTCCAAGTTCTCCTCCAACTCCGGTGACTCCAAGGCCTCCTTCACCAAGAAGACTAGAGCTTTCATTGTTCGTGAGGAATATTCCTCCGATGAAGGCGAAGAGCACAAAAACAAGGAGGAAAGGGAAGTAGCCGCCATCGCCATCTCCACTTCCTTCACCTCCCTCCTCGACTCTCCAAACGAGAACCTCATCGTCAACAACTTCCATTGTCTTATGGCAAAGGTATCTTCGGAGACTCATGATGAGGAACTTGTAACTCAACTTGATGTGGCTCAAGATCGTGTTGAAGCGGGATTGGAAATTATCTCTCTCACTCAAGCTTATGAGGAAGAATGGTGCATGCGCATGTCTCTTGAAACTAGTGCCATGGTTCTTGAAGATTCAAACAATTACTTCGTCTCCCAACTCATCAAGGATCAAGATTATGCTCTAGGTTGGTTGAGAAGACATAATGCAAGACTCTTGGATATCATCTCTCACCAAGAGGAAGCTTTGGATGAGTACTTTCGTTTGAGCAAAGAGAAGGTGTCATGTTGCGACCATATAGAAGAGATTGCCGCTCTAAAGAGACACAAGGTCAAGCTAGTTGAAGTGAATGATAGGCAAAATGAGTCCTTGATGGAGTACTTTCGGTTGAGTAAAGGAAAGGAAACTTGTTGTGACCATGAGAACGAAATTGCTACCCTAAAGAGAAAAATGACAAGCTCATGGTGATCAAGACCATGTATGAGGAAGCCTTGATGGAATATAAATGGGCTAGCAAGGACTATATTTGTCGCAATCATGAAGACGATATTGCCACCTTGGAAAGACAAAAGCGCTCACTTTTGACCATGAATTCTCTTCAAGAAGAAGCTTTGTTGGAACATTTCCGAGTGAACAAGGAGAAAGAGGCTCAAGAATTCGACAACACTCATTCCCATCCGGATCATGTTTATGAAGTCAACCGTTTGAAGTCCAAAATTGAAAGGCTCCAAATTCAAGCGCAATACTTGGAAGGAGTCATTGAGAATAGAAATAAGGCCAATGACATCTCTTGCGATGAAGGAGGAATGGCTAAAAAGCCAAAGGGGAAGAGAAGAAGGAGGATCAAGATAAAGAGGAGCGTCAAGATAGGGCCCATTGTAAAATGGGCTCCTATTTCCAAATCTTGATCCATGAAGGACCTTGCTCTCGGTGGTGCTTATGGTGTGGTTGTTTTGGAGCCACAAGTCTTATGACCAGGAGCAAGGAATTTGTTGTCGTCATCAAGCCACTTATCTCTACCATTCTCATGACGACAATACAAGCAAGCTTAAAGGTATCGGAGCCTTGATAGGGTGGTGATCATGCCCTACCTTGTCAAGACTCCTATGTATGTTTTTCTTTGTTCATTGCATTACACTCTTGGGTCTTTTGTACCTACTATAATGAACATGCAGTGGTTCTCTTGTGGAGCTAGTCTCTTCAAGAGACCACGGTCTAGGACTAATGGAATTTGCTTCCTTGTGTAGAGATCGTGTTTTGTAGGAATTGTGTTGAAGAAAATGAACCGTGAAGTTTGTCAAACAAGCTCAATGCAAGTTCCATAACATGATCTTTGCAAGAAGAAGCAACAATGGATTGGAGTTCAAGCTCAAATTTTCGGATATCTTCATTGGCAAAGAAGGAATCAATCTTTTACTCCTAGCCACATTCTTACCCCAACCTCATGGGGTTGCCGGAAGTGAGAAAGAAACCTTAGTTGGAAACACTTAAACATTATGATGGAGCATGAGTCTATTGTGTGGTTTGTGGTATTGAGTGATGAGACCTTTCGATGGATATGATAGTTCTTTGGATGAGGTGAAGTGCTTCTTGTGAGAAAGGAGATGCAATTCCCCCGGTTACCATAGGAAGGATGGGTGTTGGCACTTGTCGATCTCAAAAGCTACCTTCTATGAGTACCGGGGAAGGACGAAGTTCCACCCATGTGGAGCCATCTACACCACAAGGCCAAGACTCTTCCTTTGGACAACTAAGTGTTATATCACCTCTTCCACAACCTAAAGTTCGACATCAACAACGATGAGGGTCAAGGCGAGGACCTAAACCATGATGAAGATTAAGGGACCACACAAGAATCTATCCTATTGGTCCATTCTCGCCGGGGTGCTAAAGCGTCAAGACTCCTTCATGACTCAAGCAAAGTACAAGGCATACTCAAGAGCAAGATATGAAGGGGTCCAACGGTATAGCAACCCCAAGCACCTAGAGCATCAATACTTCCTTAATGAGCCCGACAAAGCAATGGACTCATTCTCTACCGGCCAAGGTTTGCTTCTCTACCCTTGTGCTTCTCATCCGGATGTTGTGTCAAAAGTGGATGATATCACTTTTGTACTACATGTCTAGATGTAAAGCACGCACGAATATAGGGGGAGTGCGGTTTAAACTTATTGAGCTATCCCTCCCCCCATAATGCATAAAGAAACCCAAAACATATGCTATTCGTCAACTAAGTGACTAATGAGCTTCATGTTGAGTTGTAGCCGTGAATCCTAGATATATCTACGCGATCTCACACTACTAAACTCTTACACGGTGGTTTCGTCCACCAAACCTCCTCCTCAAGGAGTTTTTGTTCCTTTTGTTTTCTTTTCTTTTCTCTTCTTGTTTTTGTTTTTTCCTTTCGTCTTTTCTCTTTGTTTCTTCACGGGAGATTCACCCAAGCTTGGCTTTTCTTGCTTTGATTCTTGCAAGCTTGGTTGGGTAGTACCTTAACAGTTCCGCCGTCTAATCCTAAGCCATGATCTATCTCTTGAGGCAACTCAGTCTAAAAGCACAAGTCTACACCAAAATCTGAGGTTTTTGAATTTGGAGGACGGTACTACCGCTTCTCAGGACGGTACTACCGCTCTGGGGCAGTTATCTGACGAAACTGAACAATTATCCCCAGAACGGTACTACCGCTCTAAGTACCGGGTCAGTACCGGTAAGCGGTACTACCGCTTGCATCTTTTGACATGAGGTACCGGTTGGGGTCGGGTTTCACCCCAAATCACCACAACTCCTCTTCCACCTCAAGTCAACAGCTCCTCCAAGCTCAAGACCTCGAGGAGATCGGCCCCGATCTCCTTTTCCAGCCACCGCCGGCCAAATCTCCTCCGTGGAGAAGCTTCCCCACCCCCTTCTCCGCCATGTCCTCCGGTATGAACCCTAATTTCTCTCTCTAGGGTGTGTTGAACTCCCTAGATGCATATGCTAGGGTTTGATAGAGTTGTATGGTGGAGAAGCTCTCTTGGGAGCTCTACATGTGTGGGGATACTAGCTAGCAACAATGTGTGACACTAGATTGATTTTGCCATGAAACTCGATCTCGGTTTGGATGTGCAGAGCTTAAGCGGTAGTACCGCTCATTCTTGAGCGGTAGTACCGGTCAAAGCGGCACTACCGGATTGAAATTGCGGTACTACCGCTCTGTCTAGAGTCACCAATGTTGCTTGTTAGTGTCCTCTTTGATCTTTAAAATTCGTGGCTTGTGCACTTATCCCCTATTCCCTCCCAAACCTTTGCTATTCACAGGAGCACCTAGGACCCGTGGTGGCAAGGTCAAGCCACCCTCTCGTCGTCATCGAGATGAAGACGAGCAAGAGGAGATTGTACCGGCAAGAACCACCAAGCGACAGAGGGAAACAGCAGCGGGCACAAGGGGCCCACAAAAATCAATGGCTGACATCAAGAAAGGCCAATTCATGGAAATTCGAGGGGCCAATCCTTATTTGCTACCAAGAAATGCTCGTCAATGCCCCAATCACTTCTTTCATCATGCCAACCAAGAGAGGATCTACAATGAGGTCTATGGGGCCAAGGAGTTCAAATGTTGCCCCCAATACTCCATCAGCATGGACAAGCTCAACTCCAACCTCGAGTATTTCGGAGAAGCTCTTGAGATTTGTGAAGAACAAGGACTGATGTCGAGGGTACTCCTCGCCAATGCCCTCCGATAGGGGCTTAGGGTTGATGGAATCCTGTAGGCTGACACGAGACATCGGTTCACAGACAAGCGGGGAGAGCGATTTACCCAGGTTCGGGGCCCTCGATGAGGTAAAACCCTTACGTCCTGCATGTCTGTTCTTTGATTATGAAGATAATGGGTTACAATGGGGTGCCGAATAGTTCGGCTGAGATCTAGTCGAGATTGCTGTTGCTAGGGTTACCTAGCTCTAAGCTTTTTCTGGCTAAGGTTGCTAAGATTGTTCGTGTCCCTCGGCAGCCCCTCTCCTGGCCTTTATATAGGAGGCCAGGTCTCAAGGGTCCTAACCGAGGACGACTAGGTTTACAATAGTTTAGATCCAATCTTTCCTTGTTTGTTCGCTTCCTTGTCTTGCCCGTCAAGGAATCTTTTGATGCGCCGACCTAGTGGCCCATCTCGCCTTCAGGTATCTTCATGGGCCTTCAATTTGTCAATACCAGATAGGGCAATACTGGTTACCCGAAGGGTAATGCCCACGTCAGTAGCCCCCGAGTGTCTAGCCGAAGATAATTCGGGTAGAGACTAATGCATGTTTTCTCCTGACATTCTTCTCCTTCATTGCCCTTGTTTATCTTGATTATGCTTCATCTTCTTTTTATCGGGTGCGCGTCAGCGCTCCCGATGGGAGTAGCCCCCGAGTCTAGGTACGGATGCTTGCAATCCGTGCATAGACTCAAGTTGTACTACTCGAATACTTTCCTCTGCCGAGATCTTCATAAGTCATCCGATATATTTTCTTTATGCAAAGGATAATGAGTAACGTGCCCAACTGTTGTTTGGTTAACTGCCGATGACAAAACACCGTTACCCTACACAGAATCAAGTCCCCGAGCATGATCCTGGAGTGAAAAAAACTTCTATCAGGTATGCATCACGAGCTCCCGATGGGAGTAATAGCCCCCGAGTGTCTGGGTGCGAGCGCTTTGCAACCGAGTGCTGACTCAAACCTTCTTCCTTCGACTGCTCATCCTGTCGAGTCTTCATTTTATCGGGTGCGCGTCAGCGCTCCCGATGGGAGTAGCCCCCGAGTCTAGGTACGGATGTCTGCAGCCGGGCGTAGACTCAAATCCTTCATCCGATAACTCTTCTTTTTTCCTTCGAATGCTTCAAGTTTTTTTTATGACGTCACTGTTGACGTGTAACTTCTGTGGCCTGATTGACAAGACTTGACCTGACGGGCCCACCCTAACTCTGCGCAGGCAGTTTTTAGGGCTTGACCAATGCACGCGTGGCGATCGAGGCGCCTCCTCGATTTTCGCACGACGTGGGAATAATGGGCCGCCAGTTCCACTCCTTCTTCAAGCGCCACGTGTACAGTCAGATCTGCCTCACCCCCCATGACGCTTTGTGGAGTTATGGCCACGATTGGGCACAAATTCTTACGGGATAAATAGGGATCCTCCTCTCTTTTTTATCTTTTACCCCGCTTACTGCTCATCTTCTTCCTCAAGCCTCCTTGTTCCTCCGCCTCTTCAGCAGAAGCTCCGCTCACCATGGGCAAGAAGAAGAGTGGCAGCACCTCTGAGGCAGCCAAAGTTAGCCGTGATTCGAGCGCCTCCACCATTTCCAATCGCGATATCAACAAGCTTCGCGCCCTTGGCTTCATCTCCGCATCTGAGGAAGACATTCGTCTCCCAGGTTCAGTTACTCGCCCAAAGCCCCCGAAGGGTTTCACCGTCATGTTTGCTGCTTTCCTGTTTCGTGGTCTTTCTCTTCCGGCTCACGAGTTTCTTCGCTCCCAACTCATGGATTCCTCCTGCATCTCTTGCGGACGTATGAAATCCAACTATGGCAACTTACCCCCAACTCAATCCTCCATGTTGTTGTGTTCATCACCCTTTGAGAGGCGTTTTTGGGTATTGAACCTCATTTCGGGCTGTGGAAGAAGATCTTCTATGTGAAAAGATACAGCAGTAGTAATGGGTACTTTGTCACCGGAGGAATAGGTTTTGTTGCTCGCTCAGAAGTTAATTACTTTAATTTCCCAATGAGAGAGTCCGTGCAAGGATGGAGGTTGAAATGGTTTTACGTTAAAGATTCCTCGTCACCCGAATGTCGACTCCCCTGCT
The DNA here is from genome assembly GCF_019359855.2 of Lolium perenne. NCBI lineage: Eukaryota > Viridiplantae > Streptophyta > Magnoliopsida > Poales > Poaceae > Lolium > Lolium perenne. The sequence goes on from NC_067245.2 coordinate 33,351,325, forward strand.
ATGCCGACGTTACTGAAGCCAAGCCCAAGGACTCTTGGAAGAACATCCTCTCAGCCGATGAAAGGGCCTCAGCCGAAGAATTGTTTGCCAAATCCCTTCGAATCAAAGAGGCTGACGGCCAAACTATGATTGGTACGGAGGTGGCAGCAGTTTTCCTGAAGCGCCGAATCCAGCCAGTCATGGCCAGAGTTCACCCGATGTGGTTGTACTCAGGTCCAAAGGATGAGACCAGGATTAATGCTGCCGATCTATCAGAAAAAGAGTTGCTTGATGAAGTTCGTCGTCTTACTTCCTTCAACCAGGAAGATTCGATTTCGCTGATCTCTTCTTATGCTCCCCTTGACGTTGATCATCCACCATCAGGGGTATTTTCCTTTTTTCATATCTCTATTATAGCTCCTTGCTTAGCCGACATGATTACCTTTGTTCTTACTTGTCATTTTTCTTTGCCAGATCCCTATGGCTTCTGAAAATACACGTGATTCACCGGATGATACTTCTGAGGGGAGAGGCTCCTCAATCCCCGTAGATTTTCACACCACCGATCAAACAGGTTTAGAGGATGAATATAATGGTCCGATGAATCTTGAAGTTGCCCACGCTGATCTTCCCTCCTCAGCCGATAACACTTGTATCGCAAATGGATCAGTGCGTAACGTCGACACTGATCGTGATACTTTTGCTGATGCAGCTGCGGATGGGGTCAGAGCTCCTCCTGCGAAGAGATCAACCGGCGGCTTTGCCGATGAAGATGATCTCTTCGACATGTAAGTAGTTCCTTTCTGAAAGTTATACTGTGCCTTTTTTATCTTTCATACTCCTGTTATAACCACAGTCGACTGTTTACTTTTGCAGTGACGAGGGCTTTATCGAGCCTCCTCCTAAAAAGGCCAAGTCTGATGCCGTTTCGCCGGTCGTGGTGGCTTCCGAAGCTTCGGCTCCTAAGGCTGCCCCCAAGGCTCAAGCATCGACTGCGTCTTCCCTTTCCAAAGGGAAGGATATTTCTCCAACTGCTGCTACTGCGGCTCCTTTTTCTGTAAGTCCTCTTCTGATCTTAATACAAATTTCTTGGAGCGTGCCTTGTTTAATTGTTTTTTTTTCTCTCTTAAGGACCTGCGTGGCGTTATCTCTTCTCTGGAGGTTTTCGCCTCCCGATTCACTTCTCTAGAGGCTGACAAAGTTCGACTGCAAGAAGAAGTCGAATCTTCCTCCTCAAAACTGGATGGCGCAGTTAAGATAGCTGCCGCGGCTCGCCAAGAGATTGATTCTCTGAAGGAGGAGCTGGCCAGACTGAAAGGGAAGCTGAAGGAGGAAGAAGCATCCAGGCTGGTGGCTGAGGCTCGAGCAATGAAAAGGATGAAGTCCTTCGTCAATCTTCTTTGGCCTTGCTTGGTAATCTCTAACATACTTTTGTCGGGTGACGTTCTTATGGATTTAAACTTTTCGTCAATGACTGAATTTTTTCCTTCCTTTCTATTGCAGAGGCAGCAAACATTCCTGTCGATGCCCTGGAAAGAGTTCCAAATAACTCCCCAGCGAACACTGTGTCAATGATTCTCGCTTCTCACCAGCTTACACAAGAGCTTCTCGTGAAGGGGAAGGGTGCTCTGGCGCGGATACACTCGATGATCTTCCCCAAGATCAAGCAAGAGAAGACCCTGGGACAACTGATCGATACCTTCGCGGTTGACACCAAGGAGGTCATCGAGGTATTCAAGCGTACATCGCGCACTTTTGGTGCTGTCCTTGCCTTCCAGCTTATGATGGGTTACGGCTTTAAGGGTGACATCGAGGAAATGACTAAGGGGCTTCCAAAAGGGCAAGACGGGCAGCCTGTTGATTTGAGCACCTTTAAGGCGTCTGCTCTTACTTGTGCCCGTCAGCTTCTTGAAGTGGTTTCATCAAGGAAATCGTCGACTGGCCCTAGTTCATCGACTCAAACTCAGCTTCCTTGATTCTTGTAACAAACTTGTGCCTTGAGCTGATGCAAAACATTGCTCTACCGCCAAACTCATGTTTTGTAATAAACTCCGTGCTAGCATTGTTGTAGGCACACTTTTGCTATGATATCACTTTCTTGCACTTCTCCCGATGGGAGTTATTTTGGACGTTGGGCTGTACCATATCCATCACTTCTTTATAACCAGTACTTTCTGCAGGTCTTCCCAGTACCCTTGTTTGCAGACGACTCGTCGGGTGCGCTTCCTGAAAGCGATCGGATCCAGCGCATGAAAGACCGGATGACACAGATGGAGAAGGATTTACGCGGCACTTATGCCTTAGCTGCCATCGTCAATAAAAAGAGCGAGATTGCAGCCGACGTGGAGCGGTACATTCTTGGCGAGCTGCATAAGGCTACCGAAAGTTTAAACTGTAAGTTTCTTGATCCCTTTGCCTGCTTGCTAGCACCTTCCTGTCTGAGTCTTTTACTAATTCTTTTGGCAGTCATAGCGTTGAACCCTGCGGAAGAGAACAAGCGGATACACGAGCGGGTGCATGCTTTGACTCAGCTTTCCTCATCCGAAGAAATTTTCTGGCGGGAACATTTGAAGGCCTCAGCTGTCGTCAAATTTTAGGATCGTGTGCAACAGGTCCACCAGTTCTTCGACAAGTGCTACAAGGCCATGAGGGTAGTTTGGAAAACAATGTTTCCTCTGAATGCAGTTCCCCCTACCCTTTTGACTTTGATGTCTGAATTTGGAAGTGCCAAGAAGGTTCGGGAGCTAGTAAGATCTCAAGTCTTTGCAGGGGCCAAATGCACGCTTGCCCTTGTGCTTGCTTGTTATCCTTCGGTTGCTGCTTGTCTATTGCCAACGCAACTGGTGATTTCGAGGAGCTGTACCCGAAGGTTTTAGCTCCTGCTCATGTAATTGTCGACAGGCTTGAGGAGATGTCAAAGGTACCTGAGGAAAAGGAAACTCCGCAAGGGTGATATAAAGGTGTAAAGTTACCTTTGTAAATTGTATTGGCTAATTCATCCGAGTGTTCGGGTTTTTTGGGCCAAAAACTTCTTATCTGGTTGGTACATGAATGTGTACTTTTACCATGCTGTTGGCAAATATTTAAAGGGGCGAAGCTTAATTGCCCGTTGGATGTATGAGTACTAGTTGGTTAGCAAATCATTATGAGTGATCAGCTCGTGTTGCAGGTTTTGCGAAACCTGTTGTATGCGCAACTTTGCTTTCAACCGTTTGTAAATTTCGACATTCATTCCCGAAGTTTTCGGGTGTAATGATTCTGCCGATGAGCCCGTTGCTCTCTGATATTTCCATAAGTGAAATATCGAGCGTGGGTTGTGTGTAAGTTTTTCCAAACTCTTGCTTTGTACGGCACTCATAGAGGCACCTGAAGCAGAGGGGAAAATTAATGTCTTTATTCTTCTTTGCAGTGCTCGTAGAGGCTTTTGTCCTGGGCGCTATCTTCTGCCGCGCGTTAAGTTATGCCATTACTTGGCGGCAGCACGGTCGTAGATGCTTTAGATGACTGCAATACTTTAACAAGAATCGAAACTTAAGTACTTATTGATAGGGTAAATATGAAACTGGAGGGCGAAAACAAGAAGCCCCGTGTAAAGTAAAGGAAAAACTAAGACAGTGTTTTATCAAGGAAGGGGTTCTTCTCTTCTTCAGAGGCATCTTCCGATTTCTTCGTCATGCTGGAGGTTGCGAGAGTGCTGTTGATTTCGCCAGATGCCTGGGCGGCGATTGTTAGCATCTTGCCGTCTCCTATCTCTTCTGTTTTGGCTACTGCCGAAACTTTTTCCGCTGATGCTTTTGCTGCTGGTGCTTCAGGAGTTGGCTTCTTCTTTGTCTCCCTGTCGAGTTTTTCCTCCTTGATTTCTTGTATTGTCAATTTGGGCGGGGGGTCGACAGTCCCATGTCGTAGCCCAAACTTTGCAGCAATCCTTTGGAAATCACGATCACAATTGTCTGAGCGTGAGAAGCTTCCGTAGACTGTGATGTTTGTCCCGTTGTTTCCTGGCATCTTCAGTTTGAGGTATGCATAGTGCGGTACGGCCATGAACTTGGCATACGCTGGTCTCCCGAGTATAGCGTGATACTGTGACTCCCAGTTCACCAATTCAAACTCGATCTTCTCCTTCCTGAAATTGTCGGCCCTGCCGAAGATGACATTCAGGTAGACTTTGCCAAGAGAGTGGCCCGGTGCGGTTGGAAGGATCCCGTGGAAGCAGGTGTCTGTTTCTTCCAACATGTTCATGGTGATCCCCATACTTCTAATTGTGTCGACAAAAATCAGGTTTAGCCCGCTTCCGCCATCCATGAAGACTTTGCTCATTTTGAACCCCCCAATCTGTGCTTCGACTACCAGGGCGGTGTGTCCTGGTTTTGGTATGGTCATCGGGTGATCTGCTCGACTAAACGTAATGTTCTGAGAAGACCAGTCGATGTATTCAGGGATATTTGCCATGATGCTTTCTGCCAAGTTGATCTCTCGGGTGAGCTTCTTCATCTCCCTTTTTGAGACACATGTCCTGTGAATCATGCTCATCTGCCCACGTGGTGGTGGAAACGCCTCGTTGGGTTGATGGGGTTGAGCTTGCTGGACTTGATGCTGCGGTGGAGGTGGGGGTGGTGGTGGTAGCTGTTGCTGGCCTGACTGCTGGATGAGTTTGTGCATGTCAAGGAACTGCCGACAGTCCCTGAGCAGGTGACTTGACTTCGTTTTGCCGTCCTTGGAATCGACATACGAATGTAGGTAACAGGGGGCGTTGACCTGTTCAGCGTAGGGTAGTTCGGGAGTCCTCTGCTGTCGTGGTTTATAATTACCACGGTTTCCAGAGTTATTCCGGTTACCATCGTGCATGTCGTCTCGCTCATCCTGCCGATCGGAATACCCTGCGGCTACCATATTGTTGTCATCATAGTTGCGGTTTTTCCTTCTCTTGTGATGATCCCTTCGGCCACCCGAATCGTGCTTCGGCTGGTCATCGTCTTCGTCATCACTATGCTGCCGTGGCCTTCGTACGTTATCCTCACCATCAGCCCAGCTATTGGCGATTTCCATTAGCTTGGTTATGGTTTTTGGCTTTTTGCGCCCGAGTTCTTCTATGTAACTTTCCCGCTGAATGCCGTCGCTGAAAGCGTCGATTGCTCTGTCGACTGATACGTCTTCGGCAGCGTTCAGGAGCTTTGTGAATCTCCCGATGTATGAACGCATCGATTCCTTCTGCTTCTGCCGGCAATTTCGTAGCCCTTCGATCCCGACGGGCCTCTTATATGTTGCTTGGAAGTTGGCAACGAAGGCGTCTACTAGGTCGTCCCATGATTTGATAGAACCTTTCGGCAGCCCCCGTAGCCAGGCTCGTGCTGAGTCCTTCAAGTAAAGCTGTAAGCATTGCATTGCCGCTATCTGGTTTCCTTTGTGCAGAATCACTGTTTGCAGGTAGTCGTCTATCCAGGATCTTGGCTCTTGCTGCCCATCGTACTTGGCCGCGTCGGTAGGGGTAGGCTTAAACTTTTTGGGCGGCATGGCTTCGCGTATCTTGTAACTTAAACAATCGGCTCCCCTGAGTTCGCCGTCGTACTCCTGGTCTTCATCCGAAGAATCGCTGTCGTCGTCTTTCCTGGTGGCGCGTCGTCGTCTTGCTTTGTCGATCCTGCTCTGGGTGATCTCGTCCCGAGCGTCTCTCGCGTGATGTTTCGACCCACTACCTTGGACCATAGTCCTTTCCTTTTGCGGGACTAGGTTGTTCCCCAATATCGCGAGACTTTCGAGGGCACCTCGGTGAGCTTGAGCCATAGATCCTTCGGGGCGCTGGTTGATGAGGTAAGCGGCGAGGTTGGCCGTTGCTCCTGCAACGGTTTTCGGCCGTGGCATGCCCGCAGTATCCGTAGTCACAAAGGATTTAGTCAGATTCGATGTTATCTCTCTGGCGTCATCTTTCGAAAGCCTCGATATCCTTGACCGGTGCTTGCCTGCTCCCTGAGTGTTTCGGGAGGCACTCCCTTGTGAGCCCCTTCGTCGTTCACTGGATCGATCCGCTGCAGATAAACGTCTCTCGAGGGAGGCTTGCTCTTTTGACAGGTGCTCCCGATTCTTCTCCAGTATGGATCGGTAAGCATTGAGGGTTCCAACCGAAGTCCCCGCAGGGAGCGGCGTGTTGTTGAGTACTGCTGCCCTTGCTGCTGCCCACTCCTCATCCGCGATGGTGTAATCGCTGTCGCGGTTGCTGGCGCTGTTCTCAAAACTCGCCCTTCTACTGGAACGGGGGGTATGATCCTCGTCACCTCTACGCCTTGTGTTTCCCGTGTTATTGGCGACATAAACCTGATGGTGTGCCGGTATTCGGGTGATTCCCTGGACGGTGTTGTCGATACTGTCCTCTCCCGATGAATACTGGGCGTTGCAGATGAACGGCGTGTCGCTCGATCCCAGCCCGTGCCTGGTGTCGCAATTCAGGCAGTAGTACGAGGTTAGTTCTGAAGACGTGGGGTCGTCAGACCCTACCGACATGGAGGACACCGAGCGGGGAGTCGAAGGCGCGGGTGAGCACGTCGATCCTGTCAGTCCAGCCGACAGATCGGGGGATGATGGTGCGCTAGAACTCGTCGATTCAGAGGTGGGGGATTCCAGCAATCGTAGGATTCCTTCTGCATTGACGTTGTAGTGGACGCTGCCGAAGGTCATCTCCATGTTCCCTTGTAGATCTGAAAAGTTCGAACGGGAGGAATCGCTGTGTGGAGTAAACTCGTAGGAGCCGAATCGAATCGGGCTTCCCAGGATGGGCGACGATGGTGCTGACGAAGTTGCTGGTGAAGTTGCTGGTGAAGTTGCCGGTGAAGTTGCTGGCAGATTTGCCGGTGAAGCTGCCGATGCCATGACCGGATCTGCCGGTGCCTTGCCTTGTGCCAACAGGTTTCCCACAGACGGCGCCAATTGTCGAGGGTACTCCTCGCCAATGCCCTCCGATAGGGGCTTAGGGTTGATGGAATCCTGTAGGCTGACACGAGACATCGGTTCACAGACAAGCGGGGAGAGCGATTTACCCAGGTTCGGGGCCCTCGATGAGGTAAAACCCTTACGTCCTGCCTGTCTGTTCTTTGATTATGAAGATAATGGGTTACAATGGGGTGCCGAATAGTTCGGCTGAGATCTAGTCGAGATTGCTGTTGCTAGGGTTACCTAGCTCTAAGCTTTTTCTGGCTAAGGTTGCTAAGATTGTTCGTGTCCCTCGGCAGCCCCTCTCCTGGCCTTTATATAGGAGGCCAGGTCTCAAGGGTCCTAACCGAGGACGACTAGGTTTACAATAGTTTAGATCCAATCTTTCCTTGTTTGTTCGCTTCCTTGTCTTGCCCGTCAAGGAATCTTTTGATGCGCCGACCTAGTGGCCCATCTCGCCTTCAGGTATCTTCATGGGCCTTCAATTTGTCAATACCAGATAGGGCAATACTGGTTACCCGAAGGGTAATGCCCACGTCAACTGACACCTCTGATGACCTTCTCTCACAACTACTCAAAGGAGGTGATATGCCAATTCTACGCCACAGCCGTTTTCCTTGAGGATGAAGGAGGTTTTCGCTCGTTGAAATGGATGACTAGGGAGCATGTGATGGAGGCTACGTGGGAGGAGTTTGCTAGAGGTATTGGATATGAGCTTAATGACTATGACACCAACATCTTCAAGATTCACCTTCAGCCCAAGCCAATGGCCAAAGAGAAGATGGCCGACCTCTACATTCCCGGAAGGATGTTGTGTGGAAGTGCTTACCACCTCCTCCCCGTCTACGACATCATGAATCGGATCTATCGTAGCACCATCAACCCCAAGCACACCAACCATGATGAAGTGCATGGGTTTCTTGTGAACCTTCTTGTGCGTACTCATGAGATGAGGGGCCGCGGCAAGCAATTGGACGTCATGGATTACATTTGGCATGAGATGCGTGATTGTGCATTTCTTCGCAAGCTCCCTCAATATGCCCCCTACATTATGAGACTCATTTGCCTAAAGTGGGAACAAGCGGGCCGTGGAGATCTTCTTGAGCAATGTCGTCCCAACATCACTATCCATAAGGAGAAGAGCCCCCTTGTCAAGAAGCATGACCCTCCAAGGTATGGCAAGAATGCTCCCAAGGACAAGGACGAAGACGAAGCCGATAGTGATGATTCCGACTATGTGACCAACTCCGTCAAGACCAAGGGCCTCTTTGCCAAGCTCACCGCTCGCCTCAAGAAGTCCTTTTGCTTCAAGAGGGACCTTGAAGATAGGATGTATCAAGCTCACCATGACAACAAGAAGATCCGCCAACGCCAAAAGGCGATGATGAGGCATATGCAGCTTCCTGTCTCTGAGGGCTCCGAGGACAACATCACTCTTCCCGGTGAGTGGAAGTCCAAGCTTACTTGGTCAAGTTCCGAGGACTCCATCCCCGAGCACATTGTTCGTCCATCTCCACCACCTCATGGCAAGGGTCTTGCTCAAGATGGAGACGATGATGATGAAGACGAAGATGAAGAGGAGGAAGATGTTGAGGACATGTGTGATGAGGATGAAGATGAAGACGACGAGGATGATGATGATGAGTGATCCCCTTGGGACGTTAGTATGCTCCTTCTCCTAAAGGGGGAGAAGTTGATCTATTAGGAACGGGAATTTGCATGGGGATGCCAAGGGCTGATACGTCTCCGACCTATCGATAATTTCTTATGTTCCATGCCACATTATTGATGATATCTACATGTTTTATGCATACTTTATGTCATTATTATGCGTTTTCCGGAACTAACCTATTGACGAGATGCCGAAGTGCCAGTTCCTGTTTTCTGCTGTTTTTGGTTTCAGAAATCCTAGTAAGGAAATATTCTCGAAATTGGACGAAATCAACGCCCAGGGTCCTATTTTCACACGAAGCTTCCAGAAGACCGGAGGAGATACGAAGTGGGGCCACGAGGTGGCGCCACACTAAGGCGGCGCGGCCAGGCTAGGGCCCGCGCCGCCCTGTTGTGTGGGTCCCTCGTGACTCCACCGACCTTGCCCTTCCGCCTACTTAAAGCCTCTGTCGCGAAAACCCTATGACGTTCGACGAAACCAGAGAAAACCTTCCAGAGCCGCCGCCATCGCGAAGCCAAGATCTGGGGGACAGGAGTCTCTGTTCCGGCACGCCGCCGGGACGGGGAAGTGCCCCCGGAAGGCTTCTCCATCAACACCACCGCCATCTTCATCAACGCTGCTGTCTCCCATGAGGAGGGAGTAGTTCTCCATCGAGGCTCGGGGCTGTACCGGTAGCTATGTGGTTAATCTCTCTCATATGTGCTTCAATACAATAATCTCATGAGCTGCCTTACATGATTGAGATTCATATGATGATGCTTGTAATCTAGATGTCATTATGCTAGTCAAGTGGATTTTACTTATGTGATCTCCGGAGACTCCTTGTCCCACGTGTGTAAAGGTGACAGTGTGTGCACCGTGTGGGTCTCTTAGGCTATATTTCACATAATACTTATTCACTGTTATGAAGAGCATAGTGAAGTGCTTATTTATATCCCTTTATGATTGCAATGTGTTTTGTATCACAATATATCTGCGTGCTACTCTAGTGATGTTATTAAAGTAGTTTATTCCTCCTGCACGGTGTAATGGTGACAGTGTGTGCATCGTGTAGTACTTGGCGTAGGCTATGATTGTGATCTCTTGTAGATTATGAAGTTAATTATTGCTATGATAGTATTGATGTGATCTATTCCTCCTTTCGTAGTGTGAAGGTGACAGTGTGCATGCTATGTTAGTACTTGGTTTGGTTATATTGATCTGTTATGCACTCTAAGGTTATTTAAATATGAACATTGAATATTGTGGAGCTTGTTAACTCCGGCATTGAGGGTTCGTGTAATCCTACACAGTTAGTGGTGTTCATCATCCAACAAGAGGGTGTAGAGTCTAGCATCTATCTATTTATTCTGTTATGTGATCAATGTTGAGAGTGTCCACTAGTGAAAGTATGATCCCTAGGCCTTGTTCCTAAATACTGCTATCGCTGCTTGTTTACTGTTTTACTGCATTTATACTGCCTGCAATATTACTACCATCAACTGCACGCCAGCAAGCACTTTTCTGGCGCCGTACTACTACTCATATTCATTCATACCACTTGTATTTCACTATCTCTTCGCCGAACTAGTGCACCTATTAGGTGTGTTGGGGACACAAGAGACTTCTTGCTTTGTGGTTGCAGGGTTACATGAGAGGGATATCTTTGACCTCTTCCTCCCTGAGTTCGATAAACCTTGGGTGATCCACTTAAGGGAAACTTGCTGCTGTTCTACAAATCTCTGCTCTTGGAGGCCCAACACTGTCTACAAGAATAGAAGCACCCGTAGACATCAAGCAGTTTTCTGGCGCCGTTGCCGGGGAGGAAAGGTAAAAGGCTCTCATACTCCGGTCCCAGGTAAAGTACTTTTCTGGCGGCGTTGTGTGTGTGCTCGAAGCTATTTCCTTTAGATCCTGCAATTGCATCTTTTTGTTTCTTGTTTACACTAGTTTGGCATAATGGACAACAATGAGCTTCTTATTCTATTTCCTGATTTAAGACATGGATGGTTTGATGCGAAAATTAAAAAACCTATGGAACATATTAGTATGAACGCTTTGAACACCATTGTTGCTAATGATATAGAAAATTCTAAGCTTGGGGAAGCTGGCTTTGATGAGCATGATATTTTTAGTCCCCCAAGCATTGAGGAGAAAATTTACTTTGATGATACTTTGCCTCCTATTTATGATGATTATAATGATAGTAGTCTTTTAGTACCGCCTGTTATGGAGGATAAATTTGATTATGATTACAATATGCCTCCTATATTTGATGATGAGAATAATAATGATAGCTACTTTGTTGAATTTGCTCCCACTATTACCAATAAAATTGACTATGCTTATGTGGAGAGTAATGATACTTTTATGCATGTGAATAAGAATGCTTTATGTGATACTTATATTGTTGAGTTTGTTCATGATGCCTCTGAAAATTATTATGAGAGAGGAAAATATGGTTGTAGAAATTTTCATGTTACTAAAACACCTCTCAATATGCTGAAATTTTTGAAGTTACACTGGTTTTATCTTCCTATGCTTGTTACTTTGCTCTTCATGAACTTATTTATTTACAAGATTCCTATGCATAGGAAGCATGTTAGACTTAAATTTGTTTTGAATTTGCCTCTTGATGCTCTCTTTTGCTTCAACTACTATTTCTTGAGAGTGCATCATTGAAATTACTGAGCCCATCTTAATGGCTATAAAGAAAGCACTTCTTGGGAGATAACCCATGTGTTTATTTTACTACAGCAATTTTATTTTATATTTGAGTCTTGGAAGTTGTTTACTACTGTAGCAACCTCTCCTTATCATGTTTCTGTGCCAAGTAAAGTCTCTATGGTAAAGTTGATGCTAGATTTGGATTGCTGCGCAGAAACAGCATTGCTGTCTGTCACGAATTCGCGCAGAAGTCTCTGTAAAAAAAATCATAAAAATCTGCAAATTTACGTGTGTGATCCTCAGATATGTACGCAACTTTCATTAGTTTTGAGTTTTTCCGTTTGAGCAATTTAAGTGCCCCTTCCAGGTTCGTCTTTACGGACTGTTCTGTTTTTGACAGATTCTGCCTTTTATTTCGCATTGCCGCTTTTGTTAAGTTGAATGAGTTTTTTTGTTCCATTAACTTTCAGAAGTTTTGTGCAATGTCCAGAAGTGTTAAGAATGATTGTGTCACCTCTGAACATGTGAATTTTTGATTGTGCACTAACCCTCTAATGAGTTTGCTTAAAGTTTGGTGTGGAGGAAGTTTTCAAGGGTCAAGAGAGGAGGATGATATACTATGATCAAGAAGAGTGAAAAGTCTAAGCTTGGGGATGCCCCGGTGGTTCATCCCTGCATATTTCAAGAAGACCCAAGCATCTAAGCTTGGGGATGCCCAAGGCATCCCCTTCTTCATCAACAACTTATCAGGTTCCTTCTCTTGAAACTATATTTTTATTCGGTCACATCTTATGTACTTTACTTGGAGCGTCTGTGTGCTTTTGTTTGTGTTTTTGTTTGAATAAATGCTTGTGTGGGAGAGAGACACGCTCCGCTGGTTCATATGAACACATGTGTTCTTTGCTTTTAATGTTCATGGCGAAGGTTGAAACTGCTTCGTTAATTGTTATATGGTTGGAAACGGGAAATGCTACATGTAGTATTTGATAAAATATCTTGGATAATGTAATACTTGGCAATTGTTGTGCTCATGTTTAAGCTCTTGCATCATATACTTTGCACCCATTAATGAAGAAATACATAGAGCTTGCTAAAATTTGGTTTGCATAATTGGTCTCTCTAAGGTCTAGATAATTTCTAGTATTGAGTTTTGAACAACAAGGAAGACGGTGTAGAGTCTTATAATGTTTACAATATGTCTTTTATGTGAGTTTTGCTGCACCGGTTCATCCTTGTGTTTGTTTCAAATAAACCTTGCTAGCCTAAACCTTGTATTGAGAGGGAATACTTCTCATGCATCCAAAATCCTTGAGCCAACCACTATGCTATTTGTGTCCACCATACCTACCTACTACATGGTATTTCTCCGCCATTCCAAAGTAAATTGCTTGAGTGCTACCTTTAAATTTCCATCATTCGCCTTTGCAATATATAGCTCATGGGACAAAATAGCCTTAAAAACTATCGTGGTATTGAATATGTACTTATGCACTTTATCTCTTATTAAGTTGCTTGTTGTGCGATAACCATGCTCCTGGGGACGCCATCAACTCTTTGTTGAATATCATGTGAGTTGCTATGCATGTTCGTCTTGTCTGAAGTAAGGGCGGTTTTCACAATCAAATGGTTTGAGTATGCATACTGTTAGAGAAGAACATTGGGCCGCTAACTAAAGCCATGAGTCATGGTGGAAGTTTCAGTTTGGACATAAAACCTCAATCTCTTATGAGAATATTATCTGTTGTTGAATGCTTAAGCATTAAAAGAGGAGTTCATTATCTGTTGTCTATGTTGTCCCGGTATGGGTGTCTAAGTTGAAGAATGATCAAAAGCGAGAAATCCAATGCGAACTTTCTCCTTAGACCCTTGTACAGGCGGCATAGAGGTACCCCTTTGTGACACTTGGTTGAAACATATGTCATGCAATGATAATCCGTGTTAATCCAAGCTAATTAGGACAAGGTGCGGGCACTATTAGTACACTATGCATGAGGGTTGCAACTTGTAAGATATAATTTACATGATACATATGCTTTATTACTACCGTTGACAAAATTGCTTCATGTTTTCAAAATAAAAGCTCTAGCACAAATATAGCAATCGATGCTTTCCTCTTTGAAGGACCTTTCTTTTACTTTTATGTTGAGTCAGTTCACCTATCTCTCTCCACCTCAAGAAGCAAACACTTGTGTGAACTGTGCATTGATTCCTACATACTTGCATATTGCACTTGTTATATTACTTTGCATTGACAACTATCCATGAGATATACATGTTATAAGTTGAAAGCAACCGCTGAAACTTAATCTTCCTTTGTGTTGCTTCAATACCTTTTACTTTGAATTATTGCTTTATGAGTTAACTCTTATGCAAGACTTATTGATGCTTGTCTTGAAAGTACTATTCATGAAAAGTCTTTGCTTTATGATTCATTTGTTTACTCATGTCATTACCATTGTTTTGATCGCTACATTCATTACATATGCTTACAATAGTATGATCAAGGTTATGATGGCATGTCACTCCAGAAATTATCTTTGTTATCGTTTACCTGCTCGGGACGAGCAGGAACTATGCTTGGGGATGCTGATACGTCTCCGACGTATCGATAATTTCTTATGTTCCATGCCACATTATTGATGATATCTACATGTTTTATGCATACTTTATGTCATTATTATGCGTTTTCCGGAACTAACCTATTGACGAGATGCCGAAGTGCCAGTTCCTGTTTTCTGCTGTTTTTGGTTTCAGAAATCCTAGTAAGGAAATATTCTCGGAATTGGATGAAATCAACGCCCAGGGTCCTATTTTCACACGAAGCTTCCAGAAGACCGGAGGAGATACGAAGTGGGGCCACGAGGTGGCGCCACACTAAGGCGGCGCGGCCAGGCTAGGGCCCGCGCCGCCCTGTTGTGTGGGTCCCTCGTGACTCCACCGACCTTGCCCTTCCGCCTACTTAAAGCCTCCATCGCGAAAACCCTATGACGTTCGACGAAACCAGAGAAAACCTTCCAGAGCCGCCGCCATCGCGAAGCCAAGATCTGGGGGACAGGAGTCTCTGTTCCGGCACGCCGCCGGGACGGGGAAGTGCCCCCGGAAGGCTTCTCCATCAACACCACCGCCATCTTCATCAACGATGTTGTCTCCCATGAGGAGGGAGTAGTTCTCCATCGAGGCTCGGGGCTGTACCGGTAGCTATGTGGTTAATCTCTCTCCTATGTGCTTCAATACAATAATCTCATGAGCTGCCTTACATGATTGAGATTCATATGATGATGCTTGTAATCTAGATGTCATTATGCTAGTCAAGTGGATTTTACTTATGTGATCTCCGGAGACTCCTTGTCCCACGTGTGTAAAGGTGACAGTGTGTGCACCGTGTGGGTCTCTTAGGCTATATTTCACAGAATACTTATTCACTGTTATGAAGAGCATAGTGAAGTGCTTATTTATATCCCTTTATGATTGCAATGTGTTTTGTATCACAATATATCTGCGTGCTACTCTAGTGATGTTATTAAAGTAGTTTATTCCTCCTGCACGGTGTAATGGTGACAGTGTGTGCATCGTGTAGTACTTGGCGTAGGCTATGATTGTGATCTCTTGTAGATTATGAAGTTAACTATTGCTATGATAGTATTGATGTGATCTATTCCTCCTTTCGTAGTGTGAAGGTGACAGTGTGCATGCTATGTTAGTACTTGGTTTGGTTATGTTGATCTGTTATGCACTCTAAGGTTATTTAAATATGAACATTGAATATTGTGGAGCTTGTTAACTCCGGCATTGAGGGTTCGTGTAATCCTACACAGTTAGTGGTGTTCATCATCCAACAAGAGGGTGTAGAGTCTAGCATCTATCTATTTATTCTGTTATGTGATCAATGTTGAGAGTGTCCACTAGTGAAAGTATGATCCCTAGGCCTTGTTCCTAAATACTGCTATCGCTGCTTGTTTACTTTTTTACTGCATTTATACTGCCTGCAATATTACTACCATCAACTGCACGCCAGCAAGCACTTTTCTGGCGCCGTACTCGCTCATATTCATTCATACCACTTGTATTTCACTATCTCTTCGCCGAACTAGTGCACCTATTAGGTGTGTTGGGGACACAAGAGACTTCTTGCTTTGTGGTTGCAGGGTTGCATGAGAGGGATATCTTTGACCTCTTCCTCCCTGAGTTCGATAAACCTTGGGTGGTCCACTTAAGGGAAACTTGCTGCTGTTCTACAAACCTCTGCTCTTGGAGGCCCAACACTGTCTACAAGAATAGAAGCACCCGTAGACATCAAGGGCTTGGTGCTTCGTTTTGGTTCTTTCGGCCTTGGCATCAAATCTTCCCCTAGTTATTTGGAACTTTATTCGTATGTGTGCTCGCTACTCCATTTGTGGATCTCCCGATCCCCTGGTTTGTATTAAGACTTAATCATTCGTAGCTTAATGGTTTTCACTATCTATCCTTGATTGGCTACATCAATCCTATGGAGGCTCTTATTATTATGAGTTTGGGTTTTTCTCTCGTGGCAAAGGTATGAAAAGTTTCACCCAAACTCTCCTATATGCACTTATACTTGCCTCCATAGTGTGCTTGTGCTATATGATCTTGTCATATGTTCTTCTTAGCACTTATGCTTGGTTTGTAGAATCTAGGGGGAGTTTCTCTCTAGGATGTGTGCATTTGTATACAAATGCATATTCTAAATATGCACACATCTAGGGGGAGCTTAGTCTACTCTTGCAAACCATATACCTTATCATAATATCCTATGAATTATTGCAAATTCGTGTGTTGTCATCAAACACCAAAAAGGGGGAGATTGTAAGAGCAAGATCTATAACCCTTGTTTTGTGTGTTTGATAACAACACTCGAACAATTCTAACCGTGCTCAAAGATTATCTTTGATGGATTTGTAGGTGTACGGTGCCCTCGCTGAACACACTATGATCGGAAGACTGAAGCGTAGATCTTAGGTTTTTTGGTTTTGTGTGTGTGTCGTGAGGTAACATGGTAGGAGAGGAAAAGAGGAAAAAGTTGTTTTAGCCATAGCGGTACTACCGGTACCAGGAGCGGTAGTACCGCTACCCTACTGGTACCGCTCTGAGCTACCGCTCTGAGGATTGCACGCGAGATTGTCCCACAGAACAAGTTACGGTACCTTTACGGTACCTTGAGCGGTAGTACCGCTTGCAAGCGGTAGTACCGCCCACGGTACCGCTCAAGTACCGTAACATGTTACGGCAGTACCGCTCTGGTACCGCTTCGGTACCGCTTTGGATCCAGTAAGGTCTGGACCCTATTGCGGTACCTCAAGCGGTACCGCGAGCGGTAGTACCGCAATGTGTCCACGTGGACAAGTTCTGTGGGGATTCGAACTCAGAGCGGTAGTACCGCTTCCCAGAAGGGGTAGTACAGCTTCCCAGAAGCGGTAGTACCGCTTAGGCAAAAACAGCACATAACGGTTGGATTTGGAGGGACCTATAAAAAGGCCCCTTCTTCTCCAGCCCGTTTTTAGCTCTTCTCTCTCTCTCCTCCATTGTTGCTGAGCTCAAACTTAGTGGATCTCTCTCCCTACCCAATCAATCTTGCTCATACTTTGAGGAGTGGTGGAGGAGACCCCGATCTATCGTTCTACCGAGAGAAATTTCACCAATTCGTGGTAGTCCTTAGTGGATCTTGGTGGTAGAGTTCCTATTGTGGAATCTTGGAAGAAGTGCATCCATGGAGGCTAGCTTGGTGTTGTACTAGCTCCATGGGTTGTTGGGAGCCTCCTTGTGGTGTGGAGCTCGCCCCAACCTTGTGAAGGAATCACCGCCTCGACCGGTGCCTTAGTCGAGAAGTGGGAGCACCTTTGTGGAGCTCTCTCGAGGAAGAAGGTGAGGCCTTCCTTCGTGGTGTGGCCGTCTAGTCTCTTGTGTGAGGCTAGCACCTCCTCAACGCAGACGTACTCCCTTTTGTGGGAGGAACTGCGGGAAACAAACCTCGCCTCGTCTCCGCGCCCTCCGGTTGTCCCGCTCCTTACTCTTACTATCTTGTGATTGTTCCTTTGCTTGTTGTACTTGTCTAGGATCATTGTAGGAACACCGCCATCGCTAAAGATATCATATTTATCTTCCGTTGCACTAAAAATTGAAAAAGACTAAAACTTGACGTAGCGCCCATTCACCCCACCCCCCCTCTTGTTCGCTACGATCCATTCAGACATCCATACCGGGACAACATAGAGAACAGATAATGGACTCCTCTTTAATGCATAAGCATTCAACAACAGATAATATCTCATAAGAGATTGAGGATTAATGTCCAAACTGAAACTTCCACCATGATTCATGGCTTTAGTTAGCGGCCCAATGTTCTTCTCTAACAATATGCATACTCAAACCATTTAATCATGATAAATCGCCCTTACTTCAGACAAGACGAACATGCATAGCAACTCACATGATATTCAACAAAGGTGTAATAGTTGATGGCGTCCCCAGAAACATGGTTACCGCTCAACAAGCAACTTATAAGAAATAAGATACATAGCAACATATTCAATACCACAATAGTTTTTAAGGCTATTTTCCCATGAGCTATATATTGCAAAGACAAGGAATGAAATTTTAAAGGTAGCACTCAAGTAATTTACTTTGGAATGGCAGAGAAATACCACATAGTAGGTAGGTATGGTGGACACAAATGGCATAGGTTTTGGCTCAAGGTTTTGGATGCACGAGAAGTATTCCCTCTCAGTACAAGGCTTTGGCTAGCAAGGTTGTTTGAAGCAAACACAAGTATGAACCGGTACAGCAAAACTTACATAAGAACATATTGCAAGCATTATAAGACTCTACATTGTCTTCCTTGTTGTTCAAACACTTCACCAGAAAATATCTAGACTTTAGAGAGACCAATCATGCAAACCAAATTTCAACAAGCTCTATGGTAGTTCTTCATTAATAGGTGCAAAGTACATGATGCAAGAGCTTAAACATGATCTATTTGAGCACAACAATTGTCAAGTATCAAATTATTCAAAACCATATACCATTTACCACGTGAAGCATTTTCTGTTTCCAACCAAATAGCAATTAACGAAGCGGTTTTCAACTCCGCCGTGAACATTAAAAGTAAAAGCGAAGAACACTAGTGTTCATATGAAAAAGCGGAGCGTGTCTCTCTCCCACACAAGGTATGATCCAATTTATTCAGAGAACTAAGATAACAAAATGAAAATAAAAGCACACAGACGCTCCAAGTAAAGTACATAAGATGTGACGGAATAAAAATATAGTTTCACTAGAGGTGACCTGATAAGTTGTTGATGAAGAAGGGGATGCCTTGGGCATCCCCAAGCTTAGATGCTTGAGTCTTCTTCAAATATGCAGGGATGAACCACGGGGGCATCCCTAAGCTTAGACTTTTCACTCTTCTTGATCATATTGTATCATCCTCCTCTCTTGATCCTTGAAAACTTCCTCCACACCAAACTCAAAACAATCTTATTAGAGGGTTAGTGCATAATCAAAAATTCACATGTTCAGAGGTAACACAATCATTCCTAACACTTCTGGACATTACCCAAAGCTACTGAAAGTTAATGGAACAAAGAAATCCATTCAACATAGCAAAAGAGGCAATGTGAAATAAAAGGCAGAATCTGTCAAAACAGAACAGTCCGTAAAGACGAATTTTTTAGAGGCACTTAACAGGCTCAGATGAAAAAACTCAAAACTAATGAAAGTCGCGTACATATCTGAGGATCATGCATGTAAATTTGCAGCATTTTACGAGTTTCCTACAGAGAGATCTACTCAAATTCGTGACAGGTAGAAATCTGTTTCTGCGCAGCAATCCAAATCTAGTATCAACTTTACTATTAGAGACTTTACTTGGCACAACAATGCAATGAAATAAAGATAAGGAGAGGTTGCTACAGTAGTAACGACTTCCAAGACGCAACAAAACAGTCGCAAAATAAAAAGGGATTTCTATTTTCGTGCCCTCAGGTCCTTAGTTGTACTCAGTTTTCCCCAGCTCCTTAGTTTTTCCTCAGTTTTCTCCAAGCCCTTGTTTGAAACCCGCAGAAGTAGCTCAAACGGCAGGATTCCCGTTTAGTTGACCGTTCTGTCACGTGTGGGGCTGCGTCGTGTGGGGCCGGTAGAAAGGGACCGCGTGGGATAGGACGAGACCGCGTTTGGTTGCGCACGTGAGCAGGAGCTGGGTTCTGTCTCTCTCGGCCCCAAATTGGCATTATTAAGAGCACCTTTTTCCCCTCTTTTCTCTCTGTCCTTTTTCACCAAATAAGTATCAAATCTAGAGAAGTTTGCATTTCTGTCTTTCTTCAATTATTTGTGCCTTTTGGCCCTCGTTGTTTGCCCAATATGGCAGCAAATCTAGTAGGGATCCCAATCTAGTACTCCCTCTGGTCCATATAGAAGCAAATCTCCAGGGTAATGTGCGATAAATTCACAGTCATAGTAAATCGAGAAAACAAAGTAGGGCCAACAAAATATAGTAGAATAGGGATAGATAATAGGGATCCCTCCCTAGATAATAAGCTGCATACACAGCAGCCAACATAGTAACAGGTTCTAGGTTCTTCACAGCACCATCATACTAACAACATAACAACAAGGGATCCCTAGCTAACAATAAAGGGATCCCAACAACAAAATGGGAGGCAGCAGCAGCACACGTCTAGGACTCCGCCTACCCCATCTGGCTCTCCCTCCACTTGTTGCTGCTGCTCCCCTTGGGAGCCTTGGGCTTGGGTGGAGGCATGCGCCCGGCGGAGATCTCCACCCGCTGCATGCTGCGGAGGTGCATGCCGAGCGCCCTGTGCTTGGCGCGGAAGGAGTAGACGTTCACCGTCGTGCCGACCTTGGGGAAGGTGTTGCTGATGTTCTCAGCATGCGTGACGAGGCAGTTGAAGTCCGTGCCGCCGAGTCTCCTAGTGCAGAAGGGGCACCTGTAGACACCCTTGGCGAAGTAGGAGATGTACTGGCCGACCTGCAGCCTCCGCAGCACCTGGCGAGTCTTGACGTCCTCCTCCTCCTCGTCGCTGCCGATGTCGCTGCCAGACAGCTGATCCATATCAAACAGAAACTATGAGTGAATGAGTTGCAACGATGACGAACGTGCATGATAACAAAGTTAGGAAAAACAGAGTCTGCCTCAGTTAGAGTGGGCACGATTATATATCTACAGGGAAGGTGTAAGTGAACCAAAGCTCATGCACAATAGATTTGTACATAGCAATGGTTCGCTGAACCCTCCCTGTAAAAATTTGTGCCCAACGATTCATCATAGGCAAAGAAACAGATTCCAGATCTGAACTTGAACACATTCCAGATTATTTGCAAAATTAAACGGTTGATATCTTTCTATTAGTGCATAAAATAACTGATTGAGATCCCATGATTACTTGCATAAATTAACTGGTTGAGATCCAATTATTACTTGCATAAATTAACCGAACGGCCGAACCCCAAATCTTAAAGGAAATCAAGAAGTGATCAAAACAAAATGGAATAAAATCGGCGCAAAAATTAGCCCAATACTCATCCATCTACAGATCCATCTACACCAGCAAAAATAGGGTTCAAAAAGGAATGGGGAACAAAAAAGGAAGCAAACCGTAGTTACCTCGTTCCATGGGTCCTCCAGGAAGGTGTCGTAGGGGTTCGGGGGCGGGACGTACGGCACCGGCTCATAGGGGTCATATCCCGGCGGGATCTGACCGCCACCGGCGGCAGCAGCCTCCGATGCACCGGCGGAGGCGGCGGTGACGTCCGTTGAGGGGACGGCGTCGAAGAGGGAGGCATCGCGCTTGGAGCCGACGGCGCTGTGGACGATGGGATTGGCATTCTCCTTGTCCATCTCGCCGGCAGAGGAGAGGGAGAGGGAGAGGGAGAGGGTTTTTTGCTTTGGAGAAGATGATGGGACGTGAGAGAGGCGTCGTTGCGTGGGCGAGTGAGAGTGACAGAGATAGTGGGAGGAGGCGTCTATAAAGGCGAGGGGTGGTTAATGCGACCCGCGTCCTACGCGTCCACCGCTGCACGTCTGCACGTCTTGGACTTCTGCAATGCGACACGCGTCCACGATTGCACGTCTTCGACTTCTGCACCGCGACCCGCGTCTACGCGTCAACAATTGCACGTCTTCCATTTCTGCACCGCAACACGCGTCCTCTAGTCTAACCCTGGAAATTTAGATATACTCAGGTATAACCTCGAGTCATATACTAACATTTTTGTGTGCTCAGTTTTCCCCTTGAGTGCTAATACTGGCTAGTGCAATATGCTCAGTTTTACCCTCAAGTGGCTGGTCAACAGACAGTCAACAAATGGGATTAACTAGTTAAATGAGTCATTTAATGTGCAAAAAATTCCGAAAAATAGTGGCACATACTCATGGAGTCTTTACCACAAATTTCCAGTTCTCAAAACATAGATAAGTCATAGATAAATCAAGTTTTACCACAAATTGCCACTTCTCAAAGGCCTTCTCAAATCACCTAGTAGCTATGAAGGTGCATGGTTTTCCACAATAAGCCCTTCCCAAAACAGCTTTCCCCATAACATACTTTGTCTAAATGAGGCCACAATTCTCACACTCATGTATATTTGTATTGCAAATAGTTTGAGGTAGGCCAAGATGGGTTTCATTGTACAAAACACGCATTTTCCATTTTTTAAATCTCATATTTGAATCCCTTAGTCTGTTTATTACACAGGTTCCCTTGATTTCTTGATACTACTCAGTTTTGCCCTCTCCCTCCACAAATTCTCGCAGACGTGCAACATTGCCCTGATTGGTCTAGCCCATGTCACGCGGATCGTGCCCGCCGACCGTTGATCGTATGATCTAACGGGCAGGATAACCCCTCTCTCTCTCTCTGTCGGCGGTTACCTTCCACTCTCTAAGTATGCTAAAGGGCGGTTTTCTGTATTCATTTTCACGCGCTAAAAATTATAAACTCTTTTAGGCATTACTTTTCATGCAAAAAATGATAAACCATCACCGATTTGTTGTAGCCATTAATTTTCACGCAAAAAATGATAAACCATCACCGATTTGTTGTAGCCATAACCATCACCGATTTGTTGTAGCCATTAATTTTCATGCAAAAAATGATAAACCATCACCGATTTGTTGTAGCCATAAATTTTCACGCAAAAAATGATAAACCATCACCGATTTGACGTAGCCATTAATTTTCACGCAAAAAATGATAAACCATCACCGATTTGTTGTAGCCATTAATTTTCACGAAAAAATGATAAACCATCACCGATTTGTTGTATCCATTACTTTTCACGCAAAAAATCTACCTATCTTTGTATAGAAGATCGTTTGTATGATTTTTTAGGTCATTTAGAGAAGGTAGAAAAAAATCCCTTTTGAGAAGGTCGAAAAAACCTAACTTGTTACAAAAGCTGGTTTCAGTGAGACCTAACCAAATTTGGCATACATGATGCCATATCTATAACAACAAGGAATATCTAAAAGGGAAAGTTTCACAAAATTTGAAATTTAGGGCGAAAATGATGCCATACATGATGCCATAACTTGTTACAAAATCTGAAAATCAATTGGGTATTATAAAGGGAAATAAAAAGTTCGAAAAATGTAAAAACGAAACCATCTATCTATCTATGTATAGAAGATCAGCTGTATGAAATTTGAGGTCATTTAGAGAATGTAGAAAAAATCACCTTGTTAGAAAAGCTGGTTTCAGTGAGACGAAACGGCATGCGTTTAAGCAAAGTGATTTTTTCGAACATCTCCAAATGACCCTAAATTTGCCATACATGATGACATACGTGTAACAACAAGGAACCCTATCTAAAAAGTGTCAAAAAAGTTTGCCCAACCGTATAGCTCTATCAAAAAGAACCTCACCATGGCGCTAGTATAATTTTGGGTTAGTTACAAACTTTCGTTACCTAACCTTCAACACGGAACTTGTTTCAAATCACTTTTGGCGTACAAGAAACAAATCCCACCTTGATTCGAGCACCACAGCCTCCAAAGATGCCGATGCCGATATCGGCATGGTCAGAACGACTATGCTCGCTGACATAGGCATCCCAAATGGGCCTGCCGAAGATAGTACCCGGGGTTTACTGAAGGCCCACTACCCGAAGAATAAGAAGATTCGGGAGCCCAAGATATATTAAGGAAAGTTAAGAGTTGTAATAGGAAGTGTTATTTGTAATCTGGCGGGATGAGTTAGAAACCGTCCCGGACTCTGTAACTTGTATAGCACGAATCCCTCGGCTCCACCTCCTATATAAAGGGGGAGTCGAGGGACGAAGAGATAATCGAATCATTGTCTACAAACCCTAGTTTTCACAATCGTCGAGTACTTTTCGGCTGAAACCTTCGAGATCTACTTACCCTCTACTTCCAACTAAACCCTAGCCTACAATCCATAGGCATTGACAAGTTGATACCTTGTCAATTGGCGCCGTCTGTGGGAACTAGAGGCGTAAGGATCTGATCTCGATGGCACGTTCAAGATCTTCGACATCGTCAACCGCAAGCAACACAATGGATCGAGGTAAACAGATCGCTGCTGGTCTTGTTGATTTTGTTCCTCACCCACCCTCCCGTTTGGATGCATATGCGTATCTGGCGGAGCCCATGGAGATGACGTTCGGAAGGTTTCACTTTCGCGTCGAGAAGGAGGGATCGTATCGTGTCGAAATTCCGAATTCATCGGGATCGTCGGCGGTCGATTCCGATTTTTCAAGCTATGCATCGTCAACCGAGTCAGGAGAAGAAGAAACTTCGGCGACACGCTACGTCAGCACCAGAGCAAGAGAGAAACTCGCCAAGATCTTCAACGACATGTCGTTTGAGTCATTTGCGGACTCATATATAAGCGATGGCTCAAGCGATGTCGATAGTTATGACTTCATCGACAAATCTATCACAGTGGGCAAGGTCTTCATCAATCTCAACGATGATGTCACCAAACCCAACATAGATCTGAGCACAAAGTATCATCAGATTTATGCCATTGAAGATCAAGAGGAAACATCTGAGGCTTTCGACGATCCGGGAAATCCATACGTCGATCCCTCCAATACGAGACAAGGCACGGGCAACAAATACGTCGGGCCAGAGCCGCGAGATAGAGTTCAACTTTCACAAGCAGCGTGGGACAGAGCCGCGAGAGCTATGAACGGTACAGAACCAATGGCTACCACGGCCACACCAGAGGAATTACAAGCATATCAATATAGGCTCGCACGAGCTGCCAGGGAATTGGAAAAACAGACAGCTGAGTTGAACAGGAGAAAGGAAGCAGCTTCTGCATCCAGCAGGAGAAGGGCAGATCTAAGTCGACAATCTAGAACTTCGGGTGATAGCCATAGGGAGGCGCGGAACAGAGCAAGATCAAGGCTGCAACACATACCTGAAGCAGAAAGAGAACACTTGGTCCAAAACCTCGACATGTCCTTCATGTCGATAGATACAAGAGGAAACATCATCCCTAAGACACCAGAAGCTGGGTATATGGCGACACATGCTTTTATCCTTGCATCTAAACCACCTCCAGGTGATCCAAGGGAAACATTGTACAATATGGCGGTAGCAGGAGTTGCAGCTATGGGGACAGCGTTTGTATCAACGCCTCCCGAAGGAGCGGCAAGGCAAAATAGTCCACGACCTGCAAGAAGAATAATGGCAGCACCTGAAGGACCAAGTGGAGCAAGAGACACAGCAGCACAAGCAAGGGTCGACAGAGCGCGGCAAAGCAGAAGGGATCATCGGCAATCTCCAGAGCTTAACGACGAAGATATGTGCGGCTTACCATGCTTCACGAGGAGAGTCCGAAAAACTCGAGCCCCCTCAGGATTCAAGTTACCCGATAATTTCAAAAAGTTCGACGGCCTTCAAGATCCAGAGGATTGGCTAGTCGACTATCTGGAGACGGTGAAGCTCACAGGAGGAACCAGGGCAACAGCTATGCAAAGCATCCAGGTGCATTTGAGTGGAGCCGCACGATCTTGGATAAAGAAACTCACTCCAGGATCCATCGACAGCTGGGAAAGTTTCGAGGATGTGTTCGTCAAGAACTTCAGATCCACGTGCAAAAAACCTGCGTCGTTAGAGGAGTTGAGAGCATGTCGACAAAAGCTAGACGAGCCAATGAGAAAGTATATCCAAAGGTGGAATATCATCAAAAACTCGGCAGAAAATATATCCGACGAGAGAGCAATAGATGCGTTTGTCGCAGGAATTAGGCGTGGAGATTTTGTCGAGGACTTGGGAAGGACCAATCCAAAGACAGTATCCGCGTTAATGGAGATAGCAAACAGATGGGCAGATGGAGAAGATGCTGTCCACAACAAACGGCACAGGTCACCAGAGGAGGACCGCGGTCGAAACTATCAACCAAGGCGACGATTTCCTCGGCAGTATCCGAACTATGACGCTCCAGGGCAAATTTCAGCAGGCTTTCGGGCAAACACAGGAGGAAGCAACAGAGATGATTATCAGAGAAGCAATGAGCAGCGAGGTGATAACAGGGATGATTCACGCAACGAGCAAAAATAGCGGGCCTAGATTCCCAAGGCCTTTTGTGTCCCCCTGAAGAGATGATGAATGGACCGTGTCGATGCACTTTTTCTCGATAGCAACGGTAAAAGACAGTCGGCACTGCGCAGAAGACTGTCGAAATTTTCAGGCAATGTTGCGGTATGCAGAAAACGCTAACGCGCGAGCAACACAGAGAAATCCTCGGGAACTTAGAAGCGAGATTCACTTGCCGCCTCCTCCCGCGATTACAGACGACAATCGGCATCAGCTCAGAATAGCGGCAGCACCTCCACCACCACCTTATGTTGATCCTAACTCCAACGGAGCGGTGTCAATGATTCAGAAGGGAAGGCCGTCCAATAGAGCTCGTAAAGTAATCTCACGACAGGTGTTTATGGCAGAAAAAATGCCTCCACCAACAGTTGAGTACCTTAATTGGTCAGGACAAGATATTGGCTTCACAATAGCAGATCACCCGCAGCAAGTCCCTCGACCAGGGCAGTCAGCACTTATTCTGCCAGCAGTTATCGCAGGATTTGATGTCTCCCGAGTGTTTATAGACGGCGGCAGCAGCCTAAACCTTATGTATGCAGATACATTGAGGAAGATGAACATATCCTTAGCAAACTTGAAACCAACAGACACAAGGTTCCACGGCATCACACCGGAGAAACCAAGTTATCCATTGGGGAAGATCAATCTCGACGTTCAGTTTGGGACCCGAGAAAATTACAGAATCGAGAGGCTGGAATTTGAAGTCGTGGATTTTCCGTCGCAATACCACGCTCTGTTGGGACGACCAGCATATGCTAGGTTTATGGCGGTACCACACTATACATACCTGCTGTGGAGGTTGCCTGGACCAAAGGGACCAATCACAGTCAAAGGAAGCTTTGCCTTAGCCGATAAGTGCGATAAGGACTTTCACCGGCTGTCAGAAACTTTCGGGATGCAAGCTGAGTACTTGGCGTCAAAAAGCATGACTGATTACGACGTACTGCCAGACGTTGGAAGGCCAAACAAAGAATCAACTTTCAATACCGAGAAAAATTCAAAAGAGGTGCAGATTCACCCGACAGACCCAAAAAAGACGACATCTATCGCAAACGACATGGATATCGCATAGGAAAGCGCGCTCGTCAAGTTCCTCCGTGAGAACTGGAAAATCTTCGCATGGTGTCCAGCTGACATGCCAGGAGTACCCAGGGAACTTGCCGAGCACCACCTAAACTTGGATCGATGGCGAGACCAATCAAACAACCTTTGCGGCGTTTTTCAGAACCAAACCGCAAAGCCATGCTATCGTAAATAAATCGACTTGAGGAGGCTGGTTTTATCAAAGAGATATCTACGAAGCCACATGGGTAGCTAACCCAGTGATGGTGCCGAAGAAACACACAATGATCCTTCGCATGTGCGTCGACTTTACGTGTCTCAATAAACATTGTCCTAAGGATCACTTTCCCCTCCCAAGGATCGATCAAATCATCGACTCCACGGCGCAGTTGTGAACGTCTTTCCTTTTTGGATGCATACTGGTTATAACCAGATCAGATTAAAAGAAGATGATGAAGCCAAAACAGCGTTTATTACACCTTACGGCGTGTTCTGCTACAAGACAATGCCCTTTGGTCTAAAAAATGCGGGAGCAACATATCGTAGGATGATGCGAAGTGTTTAGCGACACAGATCGGGAAAACGTGCAAGTATACATCGATGATGTCGTCATAACGTCAAAAGGGGGCAACGCTGATCGAGGACCTCAAAGAAACTTTTGACAACCTCGACAAATTCTGCTCGAAGTTGAACCCGACGAAGTGTTCTTTCGGCGTCCCAGCAGGAGAACTTCTGGGGTTCCTAGTTTCAGCAAGAGGGATTGAAGCAAATCCCGACAAAATACAAGCTATAGTAACAATGAGGAAGCCAACAAAGTTGAAAGAGATACAGCAGCTAACTGGGCGAGTCGCAGCTTTGAGCAGATTCGTCGCCAGACTGGGAGAAAAAGCGTTACCATTTTACGCTCTGATAAAGCAAGGAGATAAATTCCAATGGAACGAAGAGGCCGACAGAGCTTTCGAGGATTTGAAGCGCACAATTTCGACACCACCAATTTTGGTAGCGCCAAAGGAAAAGGAACCTCTCCTGCTGTATATTGCAGCCACACCCCAAGTGGTTAGCACGGTGTTAGTTGTTGAAAGAGAAGAAGAAGGGAAAATCCATGGAGTGCAGAGGCCAGTATACTTCGTGAGCAAAGTTTTGTCGCCCTCAAAACAAAGGTACCCTCAATACCAAAAGCTAGCATATGGAGTGTTCACAACAGCACGAAAATTGCGCCACTATTTTTCGGCACACCCGATCATAGTGGTCAATGAAGCTCCCTTGTCAAATATACTAAACAATCCAGAAGCTACGGGTCGTGTCTCCCTTTGGGGAATAGAACTTTCCCCTCGGGACATCACGTATGAAAAAAGAAAAGCAATCAAGTCGCAAGTTTTGCCAGACTTCATCGCAGAGTGGATGGAGTTGCAAAACACAGGACCTCAGAGACTTGTCGAGAACCTGGACCATGAACTTTGATGGGTCCAAAAGACTAGAAGGGGCTGGCGCAGGAGTAGTACTCATATCACCTGAAGGCGACAAGTTGAAGTACATCCTTCGGATGACGTTCCCTAACGCATCTAACAATGAAGCAGAATATGAGGCTCTCATACACGGGATGAAGATGGCGAAAGCCTGCGGTGCAACTCGACTAAAAATCTTTGGCGACTCACAATTGGTGGCTCAGCAAGTTATGAACCAATGTGACGCAGTCAATGATAGCATGATGGCATACAAGGAGGTGTACAACGAGCTCGAGAAGTTGTTCGATGGATGCGAAGTAAATCATATTAGTAGATTGAGCAACGACGAAGCCGACGTCCTTGCAAACATCGGGTCGCAATGCCTTGCAGTTCCGCCAGGTGTATTTTGGGAAGAGATAACAGAGAGATCTACAAAATCGATAAAATCAAAAAAGAAGGAGAAGAAACCCTCGGGGGCTACCAAGGAAAAGCAAGAGGAAGAAGAAGAAGAAGATCAGGACCTGGTCATGGTGATACATATACCATGGATGCAGACGTACATATCGTACATCCTCAGGAAAGAAATACCCGATGATCCAGTTGAGGCAAGACGAGTAATTCGACGCTCCAAAGCTTTCACGGTGGTCAAAGGAGAATTGTACAAGCGAAGTATTTCAGGCGTCCTGCAGAGATGTGTCACACCCGAAGAAGGAAGGATAATTTTGAAAGATGTACACGAAGGAATATGTGGCCACCACGCAAGTAGTCGAGCTATCGCAGCCAAGGTTTTTCGGGCAGGATTCTACTGGTTGACAGCAATCGAGGACGCCAAGGAAATAGTAAGAACTTGCGACGCGTGTCAAAGGTTTGCCGCAAAACCCCACTCTCCAAAGCAGAACTAACACCAATACCATTGTCATGGCCCTTTGCCCAATGGGGACTTGATATGGTGGGCAAGTTACACAAATCCTGGCCAGGAGGAAAGGAGTACATGCTAGTAGTCGACAAATTTACAAAGTGGATAGAAGCGAAGCCGATAAATTCACCAGATGGAGCATCCGCAGTAAAATTCATAAAAGGACTCGTCTTCAGATTTGGAGTGCCCCACAGCATCGTCACAGACAATGGTAGTAACTTCACATCCCACGAATTCAAAGATTATTGCAAAGAAGTGGGTATCAAGTTGCACTTCGCGTCGCTTGCACATCCTCAAACCAATGGGCAAGTCGAGAAAGCCAACGGCATCATCTCGCAATGGCATCAAGAAACGCCTGTTAGGACCACTTTGGAAAAAGCTCGACATACCTGGCCGTAAGAACTACCAAGTGTGTTGTGGAGCATCCGAACAACACCAAATACAAATGACACAGGAGACACCGTTTTTCCTGGTCCATGGAGCAGAGGCAGTACTACCAATAGAAATAGAGCACGACTCCCCCAGAGTCACAAAGTATAATGAAGAAACTTCCAAGATAGCATTGGAAGACGACGTCGACGCACTTGACGAAGCTCGAGACGAGGTACTATCAAGGGTAACTAAATACCAACAGGACTTGAAGAATTACCACAGTCGACGTTTGCGGCCAAGATCTTTTCAGGTGGGAGACCTAATTCTTCGGCTCACGCAAAAAAGTCATGAAAAACTCGAGTCACCATGGCTTGGACCTTACATTGTCACGGAAGTAATCGGAGGAGGAGCATACAGGATAAAGGACAAGAAGACAGGGGTGGAGGAGCAAAACCCTGGAACGTGGCGCAACTCAAAGCGGTTCTACGCCTAGAGTCGAAATATAGTCCTTGTAAAACTTCAATGTACTGAAACGCCCGCGAGTTTTCAGACGCACTCTTTTCCTTTCTTGGGGCACCGAGTGGGACCGAGAAAGGTTTTTAATGAGGCGGGCTCGCGGTGCTGCAAATATAATAAAGATAGTGTCAATATAACTTTTCTTTATCGACATGCTCAAAGTCTCTGACCCGACGAATTTCAATATAGTTCATCGACAAAGAAAAGCCTTGCCTTGGTACTAAAGTACCTCGTGAGTCAACGAAAATACAAAATAGTACTCAATAAAGAAGCTCGGGGGCTGATATTCGCCATCAATACATATTAAATAAATGCCTTGGTTCAAAACCTCGCAATATATAAATACAGTAAATAGCCACTGAAACACTCGGGAGCTAGACAAATATAGAAATATAATGATTGCTTCACAATATAATCACAATCATGGGTTACAAAGAAGAGTTATCTACAAAGGAAGATAATTAGTCTTGATTCAGTATGTCATCAAGGGTAATTCTGTTTTCTTCAGGAGCAGCGCCAAGAAAATCAGCATAATGACCATCGGCAAAAAAGTCGGCATCCATCCGAAGAAGATCTTCAATCATTTCTTCGGCTACAGGCGAAACCTTCGTGTTAATTCGGTCGACACCAACTCTTCGGCGCTTTACTTTCTGATGAACTTTCGCAACAACTTGGGTAAGGTCAAGATTTGAGTGGCAGATCTGAAGCATGATAAGAGCAAATGCGCCGCCTACCAATTGAGCTTTGACGAAGTCATGGATCCTGTGAGCTTCTTTGAATTTCTCCATTAACTCGGGAAGAGTTTTTGGTTGAATGTTCCGAGGAAACATGGAGTTATAAACCATAGACAAGGTCTTGGTACAGAAGTCAAGGAAGTCGCGAGTTTGAGAGGTGCGATCCCGAAACCTCGACGATTTGGCGGGTCCTCTCCGGAGTAGCCCAAAACAGAGAACCATGGTCAAGGGAAAGGTTAACAAGGAGGTTCGTCCTAGTATTTACCCTCTCTTCCTCGGCAGCAGCATCAATAAAGGAACCTATCAAAACAACGAAGTAGAAACCTTTAAGAGACATAGCATGAAGATGAAAGATATCGGAGGATGAAACAAGCATACCCGACATATCTGCACTGGCTTCATTCATTAACTCGAGCATGAAATTTTCTCGAGTAGTCGCCTTTTCAGCCTCGGAAGCAGCAATTTCCTTAGCAGCCACGGCCTCGCGAGCTTGTCGAAGTGCAATTTTTCGGCTTTCAGATGACTTATGAGACTTCTCCATCATCACAAGTGTTTGCTTCTTCGCATACTGAAGTTGTTGTCGAAGTTCATCCAGTTCTTGCGACAAGGTATCTTCGACAGGTGCGTATCGGCAAAAGCTCTCCTCGAGCGAGAAGAAGAAGGCGAAATATTGGAAGGAGCGGAAGACGGAGTATAGTTATCAAATATCAACTGAAATTTAGACAAGACAACATCAAACAACAAGCAAAGATAGAGTTTTCATTAATCTCTCGGAATAATTACAAAAGCATTACAGTGGAGCTAAGGAAGTACGTGTCACCAAATGACTACTTTGGCGACAAGAGCAAAAGAAACATAGAAAGAAAAATAAAGAGGCATGCAACTAGACCTCCGGCCTTGATGAGCTAGGAGTCGACGCTGGTTTGATCCCGAGATAGGCCAAGATCTTCTTCGTGTTGGGCTTGGCTGCCTTAATCAGCGATCTCCATCTTGATTGCTCTATCGCTCGGTGTCGCCAACTTTCGTCCAATCAACGGCACTGTTGATCGTCAAAGAACCAAAGCAACAAAGTGCTTTCGACGGCAATTTTCATATTTTCTTGGCGCATCTTCAGTCCAAGGTCTTCTGGTGAATTGAACATCTTGGCAAGGTTTAGGAAAGTCGAGGGCTCCTCTTTCTTCGGGAAGAAGTAGGGGAACAACGCCGACAATCCTGCATTAGCATTTGCCACGCCTTCACGAATTTCGGACCCATGCAGCTCCAGATAGGAAAGTGCGTCAAGGAGAGGGTCATCGACAGGATTCTCCAGATCAAAATCTTGTTTTGTTTTATCTGCCAAGAAAACAAAACGTTGGTCAAACAACAAGAAATAGCGACTCTCACAAAAATAGAAGGGATCAATAATATTACTGTAAGTGCGTCGACTTTGTGATTTCAGGCGCTTGAGGATCCCCTGTTCACGAGAAGCTTGTGCAGCTTTGTGCTCGTTTAAGGCAGATGCAAGATCCTCAAGTTTTTTCTGCGGTTCCTCGACACTAGCAGCTTTTGCTTTGGCTTCATCAGCCTCGGCTTTGGCTTCGCTAGCAACAAGTTCGGCTTTCTTGCGAGCCGCTTCACTTTGCTCAAGTTTCTGAGCAAGTGCGTCGGCACGTTCGTTGGCCTCTGCAAGTTTCTCTGTCGAGATAAAAAAAAGAGAGAAGAAAGATTAAAAATCACGACAAGCAACAGCGCAAAAAGTCAAGGAAAAACGGCAAGCATAAAAATTGTTACCTTCGGCTCGCTAGCATATTCACGATACCCAATAAATTGGGATCCGATGCGGAGAAGCTCTTTGATCATGGGCTGTTAAAGAAGAACACAGCAAGAGACACATCGGCATGAAAAAGAGAGTGAAGGCATGAAAAAGCAAAATAGGGGAAATATAGATATCGACAAACTTACATCATCTAAGAGCAGAGTCGACGAGCTGCCCAATTGAGGGGCAGGTTCAACAAACGTTTCAATCCTTGCCC
This sequence comes from Lolium perenne, assembly GCF_019359855.2. Lineage (NCBI taxonomy): Eukaryota > Viridiplantae > Streptophyta > Magnoliopsida > Poales > Poaceae > Lolium > Lolium perenne. The sequence goes on from NC_067245.2 coordinate 33,384,199, forward strand.
TTTTTGGTGAAGGAGCAAGGAGGCTTGACGGCGGAGTTGTGGTGACGACGTTTTGTTGAGGAGGCGAGGATTCTTCTCCTTCAACTAGCGTGTCTGAGGCAAGTACAGTATGTGACGTGCTTGTCCGAGGAGCCACGTCAACAGTTGGTACTTCTTCCTCGTCATCACTGTCGATCAAAAATCGGTAGCATAAAAAGTAAGACAAGATAAACACATCAAGTACAGAAAAAGGGAGAAATAAAGGTGACTTACGAGCTGACGAGGGATTCAATATAAGGATCATAAGCTGCCTTCGGATGAGAAGGAACAACTTTTTCAGCCTTAGAAGTGCCAGAATCCTCGACATCATTCCTTTTCCTTTTGTTCCTTGGGGAAACAGCAGGAGGAAGGGATTGCGTCGACTCGCTGGCTTCAGATTCAATTTCTTTTTCATGGGAAGCCGCAGATTTGTGAGAACCCGCGACTTCACTTTCAGGAATAGAAGAACCTTGGGTGTCTTCGGCAACGATAGCCTGTTCTTCGACTTCTCCATCCTCAGGAAGAGGAGGAAGGGAAGCCATAGTAGGATGGTTCTGCAAGAAAATAGCGATAAAAGAAAAAATTAGTGAGATTTCAATACAATAAGATGCAAGGAAAGTTCGGAACAAGACAGAAACTCGAGAAGACAAAATACCTCGGGGAGAGGATTGGCGGCGCTGTATGGTTCCACGCAACAAGAGGAGGGAATAGGATCCTTCTTCGCCAAGCGGGAAACTCTTCGAATCAACTTCTCCAAATCCTTTGCAGAAAGATCACTGGAGATTCTATTGGCGTCGTTCTCTCCGGAATACGTCCAAAGGGGATTTTTGCGAGCCTGAAGAGGCTGCACTCTAATCCTAAGGAAGTAGGCAGTGATTTGAACACCAGATAGTTCTTTGCCTCGAGTATTTTGAAGCTGATGAATACGAGACATAAGTGCTTCTGTCGTTTTTTTCTCTTCTTCGGAAGCTTCAGCGTCCCAGGAACGGCGGCGCTGAATTTTGGCACTTCCGTCGAAAGGGATTATGTTGTGTTCCACAGAGTTGGCACTTTCTTCGTGAATGTAGAGCCATCTTTTGCGCCATCCTTGCACAGAATCAGGAAACTTGACGTCGAAATAATCAACGTCAGTTCGGACACAGATAACAACGCCGCCTATGTTATAAGTGGCGTTGTGGGAGCCATTGCGGCGGAGGCAGAAAATGCGTTTCCACAGAGCCCAATTAGGAGGGATCCCGAGGAAGCATTCGCAAAGTGTGATAAAAATGGAAATGTGAAGGATGGAATTGGGGGTCAACTGGTGCAGTTGAATCCCGTAAACAAAAAGAAGGCCGCGGAGGAAATCGTGAATTGGGGCCGAAAGGCCGCGGATGAGGTGATCAACGAAACTAACCCGGTACTCCATTGGAGGGTTGGGGTAGCTTTCTTCGGGAAAGCGGATGGCGTCTTCCTTCTTCATAAGGCCAAGCCTCTTGAGTGTTGACGTCCTGGTTGGAGATTTTAGATCTCTCCCACTCAAGATCTTCGGCGGCCATCTTGGATTCGGAGGTCTGTGGCGAGTGAGTCGCGTACGCGGTGGCATCAACGGCAATGGGCAAAGCAATGTTCGTGAGTGCGGAAGATCAGAGAGAGTTGGGCGCAGGGGAAGCTTTTGCGAAGAGGAACAGATGTGCGGCGCAAGCGAGGGAGTGAACGGAGGTTGAAGAAAGGTTTATATAAGAATCGGGTGAAGCAATGCACCGTTGGATGAAGAAATCGTGTGGTGACAACAAATCTTCTAAATAAAAGGGTAAAAAGGTATTTTTACTGAGATAAGCGTTACCGTACGTGCGCCAGGAAAAGCGGAGGACGTGTGTCCCCCACTTGCACGACGTGTCAACGTGGTAGAAGCAATGGACCCACAGGGCAGAAAAATCATGACTATTAAATAGAGATGAAGTAAATTTGATTAAGGGAAGCATGCCGACAAGAAAATAAAAGAAGATTGGCGACAGGAGGAGTTATTTGAATACTTCGGGAGCCTTTGATCAAATACAAGTTTTTGCCCAAATGCTCGGGGGCTACTTCGACAAAAAGTAAAATTTCGAGTATGGCAGTATAGAAATTGCGGGAGCCTACAACCAAGCACAAGTCCTTGGCTGTAGCCTCGGGGGCTACTCCCATCGGGAGCGCTGTTCGCGCACCCGAGAGATAAAAAGAAGATCATATTGGAACATAATGACAATATAGTGACAAGGTGGACTAAAATGTTGAGCCTACAACCAAGCACAAGTTCTTGGCTGTAGCCTCGGGGGCTACTCCCATCGGGAACGCTGTTCGCATACCCGATGAAGTTCAAAAATAAAAGATAGAAAAGCAAGAGAGTATATTTCGAGTTATAATTAACTCTACATATACTCCCATCGGGAGAGCAATATAAGTCATATTTGACTCGATAAAATGTGCCATTCCAACAGCCGAAAAAGCACTCGACAATATATTCTCAGAACGCCAAAGTTGCGATCAATTTCTGAATGCCGCAAATTTGCGAAGGTAAGACCCCAGATCCGTTCTGCTGGGTGTGGCATCGCCAAAGACTGCGCTCTGCTACTTTTATCCGTATCAACAGATACGAAGAAAAATCCTAACGGACGCGTTAGGTACCCGATAAATTTGACTGGGACTCGACAGAATGGTAAGACCTTAAGCGGCACCTGTCGAAGTTTACACCAGTATCCCGAGATCATGTCCAGGGACGTGATCTTGAAGTAGGTTTTTGCGGATTGCCACTAGAGCAGTTAACTAGTACCTGATCCGTCAGATGAACTAGCCCCAACTACCATTATCCCTGTACAATATAGAATTTTATGTGAAGAAGTATAAAAAGGTTAAAGCTTTCGAAATAAAAATAAACAGTGGAGATTTTCCCTGACTCTACGATTCAAGCAAAATCTCGGGGGCTACTGACATAGGCATCCCAAATGGGCCTGCCGAAGATAGTACCCGGGGTTTACTGAAGGCCCACTACCCGAAGAATAAGAAGATTCGGGAGCCCAAGATATATTAAGGAAAGTTAAGAGTTGTAATAGGAAGTGTTATTTGTAATCTGGCGGGATGAGTTAGAAACCGTCCCGGACTCTGTAACTTGTATAGCACGAATCCCTCGGCTCCACCTCCTATATAAAGGGGGAGTCGAGGGACGAAGAGATAATCGAATCATTGTCTACAAACCCTAGTTTTCACAATCGTCGAGTACTTTTCGGCTGAAACCTTCGAGATCTACTTACCCTCTACTTCCAACTAAACCCTAGCCTACAATCCATAGGCATTGACAAGTTGATACCTTGTCACTCGCCGCCACTGCTAGGTTACCGTCGGGATGCACCGTCAATCTCGTCCCCTCATTCGATCACTGACACACCAGAGATACCGCCGAGGCCAATGCCGAATGTACATGCTGATGCCAATGCCGAACATGCATGCACGCCGCTGTGGGCACGACCACGCCGCCCCGCTATGCTGGACGCCACAGACCACCACGAGGTCTTTCCCTTCGCCACCACACTCTTCTAGCACCCATCTATACACGCCAGAAAGGAGAGACACTAGTTTTCTCTACATTGCTCGCGTTCGTGTCGGACACGGTCAGTCAAAGTTTTGAGGTAGTCGTCGATGTCGTCGACCATTTCTTCTCTTCTTTGCATGGTTAAACGCGTCTAGTTCATATCTATCTAATGCGTCTGGTCTCGCCTCATGCAGTTCTTTATGGACGTCGATCTCATCTCGGCACCCCGCAGGCCACCTCCTCCGTGCCATCGCTGTAGAGCTCCGTTTAAAAATCTATTCCTACCCGTGTATTGCCCATTGTATCAACGCCATGGCCCACTTGTCATTTGATATACCGAAGCCCCACTCGTGCGCGTTTTGGTCAGGGATACACCGATGCTTACGGTCAAAAAAAGATGGATGGTCTAACGTGTCTTTGCGGGCTCTACGTGGCCCCACTAGTCAGAAGATAACGGTCAACCGTCGGGCAACCGACCGTTACATCACGTGTGATGGTTTTAGACAAAGGCTTGGGTAAAACTGAGGAAAAACTAAGGAGCTGGGAAAACTGAGCACAACTAAGGACCCGAGGGCACGAAAATAGAAATCCCAACTAAAAACATGGGTTATCTCCCAAGAAGTGCTTTCTTTATAGCCATTAAGATGGGCTCAGTAGTTTTAATGATGCTCGCGCCAGAAATAAGAGTTGAAGCAAATTCAAAACACATTTAAGCCTAACCCACTTCCTATGAAAAGGAATCTTGTAAATAAACAAGTCATGTAAGCATAATGTGACAAGCATAGAAAGGCAACACAAGCGCAACTTCAAGATTCTCAACACAAAGAGGGGAAACTTAATATTATTAAGATGCATATAACCATGTTTCCCTCTCTCATAATAACTTTCAGTAGCATCATGAACAAACTCAACAATATAACTATCACATAAAGCATTCTTATTCACATGCATAAAAGTATCATTACTCTCCACATAAGCATAATCAATTTTATTAGTAATAGTGGGAGTAAAACTATCACATCCATCATTGTAATTATCATAAATTGCAGGCATGGTATAATCATAATAAACTTTATCCTCCATAGTAGGTGGCACCAAAATACCACTATCATTATAATCATCATAAATGGGAGGCAAAGTATCATCAAAGAAAATTTTCTCCTCAAAACTTGGGGGACTAAAAATATCACAACCAGCTTCCCCAAGCTTAAATTCTTCCATAGCATTAGCAATAATAGTATTCAAAGAGTTCATGCTAATAACATTGCTACAACTATTTTGCAAACAAAGTTCCATAGGTTTTTTAATTTTCTCTTCAAACACCTCATGTCCTAACTCAAGATAAATACTACAAAGATCTCTAATATTTTTGTTATTTTTCCATTAAGCCTAACTAGTGAAAATAAAAACAAGAGACAAAAAGATAAAATTGCAGAATTTAAAGGAGATAACTTCGAGCACTCACACACCGGCAACAGTGCTAGGAAATAGCTTAGTAGTCGGGGGATGTGAATACCTTTTACCTTACCTCCCCGGCAACGGCGCCAGAAAATAGCTTGATGTCTACGCACGCTTCTATTCCTGTAGACAGTGTTGGGCCTCCAAGAGCAGAGGTTTGTAGAACAGCAGCAAGTTTCCCTTAAATGAATCACCCAAGGTTTATCAAACTCAGGGAGGTAGAGGTCAAAGATATCCCTCTCAAGCAACCCTGCAATTACGATACAAGAAGTCTCTTGTATCCCCAACACACCTAATACACTTGTCAGATGCATAGGTGCACTAGTTCGGCGAAGAGATAGTGAAATACAAGTATAATGGATAATTGTAAGTAGTAATTGCAGTCTGAAATAAAGATGGCAGCAAGCAAACATGTAACAGAACTTGTTGGAAACGGTGTTTCAATGCTTAGAAACAAGGCCTAGGGATCATACTTTCACTAGTGGACACTCTCAACATTGATCACATAACTGAATAAATAAATGCTACTTTCTACACTCTCTTGTTGGATAACAAACACCATTCATTGTGTAGGGCTACAAAAGCACACCTCAAGCCGGAGTAAACAAGCTCCACAACATCCGGAGTTCATATTAGAGTAACCTCTAGAGTGCATAATAGACCGTTGCAATTTAGACCGAGTACTAACATAGCATACACACTGTCGACAATAGCTATGAAAGGGGGAATAGATCGCATCAATACTATCATAGTAATAGTTAACTTCATAATCTACAAGAGATTACAATCATAACCTACACCAAGTACTACATGATGCACACACTGTCAACATTACATCATGGAGGAGGAATAGACAACTTTAATAACATCACTAGAGTAGCACATAGATTAATAGTGATACAAAGCTCATGATCACATAAAGATCACACCATGGGAGAGAGAGATGAACCACATAGCTACCGGTAGAGTCCTCAGCCTCGGGGGAGAACTACTCCCTCCTCATCATGGGAGACAGCAACGGCGATGAAGATGGCGGTGATGTCGATGGAGATGACTCCGGGGGCAATTCCCCGTCCCGGCGGCGTGCCGGAACAGAGACTTCTGTCCCCCGAAACGGAGTTTCGCGATGGCGGCGGCGCCCCTGGAGTCTTTCTGGAGTTTCATCAATTGTTGTAGGGTTTTCACGTCACGAGAGATTATATAGGCGAAGAGGCGGCGCAAGGGGGTGCCTGGGGGGCCCACACCACACCTGGGCGCGCCCCCCCTCTAGGCCGCGCCGCCCTATGGTCTGGGGGGCCCTGGGCCTCCTCTCCGTCTCCCCTTCGGTGTTCTGGTCCGTCTCGGTGAAATAAGATGTTTGGCTTTTGTTTCGTCGAATTCCGAGAATATTGCCCGAACAGCCTTTCTGGAACCAAAAACAGCAGAAAACAGGAACTGACACTTCGGCATCTTGTTAATAGGTTAGTTCCGGAAAATGCATCAAAACGATATAAAGCATGAATAAAACATGTAGGTATTGTCATAAAACTAGCATGGAACATAAGAAATTATAGATATGTTGGAGACGTATCACATGTACACATATTTTCATTGAGATTCTACAAAACATTAATATGATGGAACTATGATACTAATTCATGATATTATGTATTGTAGGTGTTGTATCACAAATTAGTATCATATGTATGATATTAGTTTATGGTACTTTCTATTGTGACTAGTCTTAGGTGCAGTACAACTCGGTAGCCAACAAATAAGTATCCACTTTCTGTGCTGCCATTGTCTGATTTAGCTTAGCCATTAAGCTGACATTCGCGTCCGCTCGTTTTCCGTTGGCTCCAACAAAAAATGTTTGTTGCGAAGAAAGATGTTTATAATACAATAATTATTCATTTAATCAAGATTCTTCAGGAAAATACAAGCAAAATATGCCACAATGATCAAAAAAAAGTAGATATATCTATGGGAGGTTTCAAGAAACTGAAACCTCACACAAAATATACTTAGTTGAAACTTTGCTCAAAAAGATGTTTGCTGGATAGGCAAACAGCTGCTCTCTACCAAGATATTCCTCTGCACTAAAATCATTACGAACACCTGTAAATACAATACAATGCAATACATGTTAAACTAATCTGTAGTCCTTTAATCATGAGGTACTCAGAGAGAGAACACTTCGTTCTAGTTAGATATTATATTTCTTACATTTTAAGCAGATTCAACTAAACTAAATATGTTCTTAAGGGGAATGCCTCAAAAAATCATTAAGAAACAAATATATGACTTCTTAGATGCTGAAGTTATAGTAGAAAATGATGAATCTTAACATTTAGCATCATCATTATGTTCATGCTAATCATAGTATAAAATATACATTTTCTTAAGATGTATGTTGATAGAAAGATAAAAAATAAAAGAGTTCGTTATAAAATAAGCAATAATGTTCATGACGAAGTCATGACCAATTGCGGTAAAATTACTCAAATCGCAACAAGTACAACAATTGTAACTCCCTTCTAACTACTCCACGCTAATGAATCGGTAAATTTCGAATTACTAAGAAACCATCCTATACGGTGTAAGAATAACAATATGATCAAAGATAATATTATCAAAACATGAAATTGATATTATCTAAGGAAATATGGTTGTCCTCACAAACCAATAAAACTACAACGACTGGACCCTTACATGTGCGTATAAATCAAGCTGAATGATCTTTTACGAGAACAACGTTCCAACAATTACAGTTTTATTTGTATTTTGTCTATAACTATCGTCTGTTACATGTCGAATTATCAAGCAATAGCAATATATATGTGGTGTTATCGTAATAAAGACGAGGAAAAAATAGATTCTTGTCCTCAACTATGGCGTTAGCTCAAATTTTGAGTCGATGTTTTTGGTGGAAGTTAGGGAAAAGTGCTAGAATGTGCAAGGAGAGCATACCACAAATTTGTTAAACTATCGTAACAATGACAAAAAAATTGATCTCTCATCATTCCCTTGTAAATAGGTCTCGATTTTATTTTGGCAGTATTAGGAAAATTGTGTTTGTTATGCTCACCCAGAATTGGATAATAGTTTAATAAATTGTACCACATTTAAAAAGATAAAACATTTACATAAATTTAAAATAGAATGTTGCGACCTAAAATGGGTACCCCTACTCACTAGGGATGCATGATGTCTCCATTTACACATTTTAATTTCCCTATAATGCATCCCTAGTCTTGTTTGGTAACTCTTTTATGTGATATATTCCTCAACTTTTATTGCGAAAGTAGCAATTGCCTACCTGCAGTTCTCCACACTCCCGAAGAAAGTCCATTCGTTTATTGATGGGTTGTCCTTGTCACATATCTGCAACCCATTTCCTCATCTACAACATCCTCATCCTCATTTGTCTCATAGTCAGGCTCAAAGTTTTGATCAACCAAATATTCCCAATGTTCTATCCTATCAGGATCATCAACAACATTTGGTTAAGTTTTCCCATCATCATCATCATCATCATCATCATCATCATCATATACGAGCACAAAATCATCCTATGTCCCCCATTTCCATGTATTCTTGCTCACTTGTCGTTGCACACTCAAAGAGAAGCTGCTCAGTTACATTCGGTTGAGTAAGGAGAAGCTGCCCGGTTTCTCTTAGTTGAGTAAGGAGTGGTTGCTCGGTTAAGATGTTATCGTACTTGATGGTCTGAAATCATTGATGACGTGCTCTTTCGTGTATTGAGCGACATCAACACAGTCCTCGTTCCCAGGTTTCTAACCCACATCAGGGCCAAAGCCTCATTAGTCCTAATGTCGCAAAAACTGTAAGAAGTGATGGCATAGTACCTGTGCAGGAATTCCTCGTTTTGGCTACATGGAAACTTCCAAATTCCATTTACAAGTGATATAAAGTCAGCTCTCGGTCACATCTACCGCCAATCGATAATCAAATCCGGTGTTAATTGTAATTCTATCTGCGGGGAGGGTTTTAGTTTGACATATGTGCCAAATCTTCAATAAAAAACGGGATGCGGCAAATGTCCTACTAACAGGACCGGGGCTTGCGCATTTCGTTTCCAGCTGATGTCACTCGATAGAGAAGAGGATAGGGTCCTAGAGGGAGGGCGGGACAAAATATAGGCATCCACGAGTTGTCTAAGTTAGGGCCAAAAGAGGGGGCCTCGAATCCACAAAATTGGGATGCGAGCTATCTTTATGATCACATGATGGGGCTTGCTTGTAAGTCTAACGGTCACAATGTTGAAGCTAGTTAGAAACCAAATGTAAGAAAACAATTTAAAACATTGAAATGCATTGAGTCAGACAGGCGACAGGCGGCACGTTAGCCATACCAAACGGACGTTGGTGTCACGTCCATCTAGTGGCATAAAAACAACAAGTTCGTGAAAGTTAGTGGCATCCATCCAATTCACCGATTCGTTGTGGAAGTGCCATAATATTCACGAAAACTAAAGACACGGTTATAAAAAACCATTTCTTTATGTAGCATGCAAGCACCGACCAATGGGTTATTCATGGTGCAGATAAAAGTGGTGGACATGTTCTCTACACATTCATCTACCCATGGGCGGAGGCAGGGTAGGAGCCACACCCCCCTTTTCATCTGAAGGATGGTCTTATGCCATCGTTGCCACCTAAAAACAAGACTTATCACCAGCAAGCACTGGTGGCAAAACTGGGTATTGGCATGCGCATGTTTTCTGCTAAAAAAATATTTACTCTTATGCATCCAATTGTTAGCTCACGAGAAGGCACTCACCCATAATGTTGCATGTCTCATTCTCGTTCGCTCAACTCTCTCAGTTTTATCTCTGAATAGAAGCCACACAATGGGGATAGGGGACGCCTCACTATCCTAGATTTAGTGATGTGGAATTAAAAACAAGAGGGTTGGAGGAATCGTTGGAGTAGGATCTAGCACACAGGATCATCAGCGCCGTAGGCATGGGGCCACCAGGAGATCGCCGCAGCTGCAGGGGCAGCCGCACGGCCGCACCGCACGGGCATGGCCACCGGCCGGAGGTCCTCTAGCAGCCAAGGAACGTTGCGATTGAATCCAACCCCTAATCTCCTCCTATATTCCTACCCATGTACTTTTCATTCTTTCCCAAATTTGTGGCTGCAATTTGATAGTACGGTGGACATATTACAATTTTATTCTTCAATTATGTTAGTTTCAACAGCCATGGGTACATTTTTTTGAGTAACAACTGATGTCTAGGTAATTCGTGGCAGCAATTTGATAGTACGGTGGACAAATTACAATTTTATTCTTCAATTATGTTAGTTTCAACAGCCATGGGTACATTTTTTTGAGTAACAACTGATGTCTAGGTATGGTTGAGAACAATTTGTATGTGTTTTCTTTGAGTCTGGTGTGTCTATATATGGAACTAGATGATTCCTCTCACGTTGCTGCGTAATTTATAGAAAACGATGCTAAGTAAAATTTACATATGCAGCAAATGAACATAAAAAATATTTAGAACTTAACACACTCTTTACCAGACTGGATCAAGAACATGACAAAAAACAATTATGAAAATATTCATTTTTCTCTCAATATGTATGTACCACATGATTACATGAACATCCAACTCTATATGGCCATCTGTGGACTGTGGTACATACATGCCCAAAGCTGAAAGTGTGTTTCTAACATGATCCAACCATATTATTCTTACTTCACGGAACATGACAATGTTAGATCTGTATGTATGCCACAAATATTGTAGTGTTGATGCATACTAACTAACTGGACCTGCGTAGATAACAGATTAGTAAAAGCAAGAGTCACTTGTCCTTGGAATCAAAGTATTGTGTAAGAAACTTAACAACAAAAATAAGCGGTGTAGATATGTACACAAAATTATGCTGAAATGTGTTAGTGGCCCATATACGGAAGTTTAACACATGAGCAAGTATGTTTGAGAAAAAATGATGAAAAAATAAGGCATAGATAGATATTAAAAACGATACTTCCTTACCAAACTCATACTCAAGCATATTTAGGCATTTAAGGAACTCTATCAATCAGTTGCAAAAGAACACATGGAACTCTATCAATTAGTTGCAAAAGAACACATGCTCCGTGATCAGTAACAGGAGGGGCTGCTTGGTTGAATTTTTAGAACAGCTTAGTGCTTGCTAGCTTAACTTTTTAGCACAGCTTGCTTACTTAGTTTTGTACGGGATCAGGGAGGGTTCTATTGGCCATTGGTGCACATCATCTCATCAGTCATCAGGGAACTGCAGATGATACAAAGGCGGATGATGTTGTCGTGCATGCGTTAAAATATTAAAATCTGCAGCATGAGAAATGGAACTGACCTTATATAATTCCTTTGCCAATGTGTACAATGCCTGACTGAAACAAAAATAAGTACTTTGCACATATTAGAATAAATCTTTGCATATGAATATAACACAATTTTCTTTTGAGGTTCTAGAATCAGTATTCCCCGAACGGTGTGAATTCAATCTTTATAAATTGTATATACCCAAAATATTTATCTTGGAGTTTAGGTGTAAGAATTTTTTTCAGCGGAAATTAACTTTGGAGGCAGAAGATATACCTGATATGGTAATAAGTACTATAACCAAAAAGAGGCATGCCTCTTTCAGTTTGCTACAGTGATTTTGCCCGCTGAGATAGCCATACATACCAAAAAGCTTTGTCATTACAATACTGCAATTGAGTAGAAAAACATGCATGTCTATGATGAATGATAAATTAGTATCAAACAAATGGCAATGCCCCTAGCCAAGCTTGCACATAAGTGGACGGATCTACAACGGTAACAAAAAAAAAACTCAAAGGTGTTGATGGGCGAAGATGACCATTGAACTGATGGGTGGCTGCTTGGTGATGAGCTCGGATTTCACTACTTGGACGCTCTCGAGGCTGGAACTGCAGGTCTATGGCGGTGCCACTGGGATTAAGTTCTGCAGGACCCCGTAGGCGGATGCGTTAGCATGGTTTCTAGCATTGGCGGCTCTATGGTAGGATGTATGCTTGGAGTTTCCGAATCCAAAGAATGATGGGTGGCTGTGTGGAGATGAGGTAGGCAAAAATGGACATGATGGATGACAAAGTATCTAAGCGGGAGGAGGAAGGTGAAGACAAAAAAAACCTTGACGTGAGCACTCCCAACAGACCAACCTTATATCGTGTGGGGAAACATTGGAGGAGACGAAGAGAAAGGGATTCGGTGGTAACACTTCAGCATTAACTACCAAACAACTTAAATTAGTGGAGGAATGAAGGGGCGCCGGGAGAAAATAGTTCTGGTTGATTAGGTGCAGGTGCGCAGCGAGGAAACTATGATAGTGGGAATGCTACATGTCTAAACTAATGATCATAGATTTTAAATCCGACGGATGGAAATAATTGGGGTGATGTGGTTTCGTCGGATTTGAGCTTGCAAACATTAAATGCATCATAGTGGGGATGAACTTTATAGATATTATAGATTCTCAAGCTCCACCATTGCCATCGAGTGTCAAAAGACATTGAAAGATCAGAAGAAAATACTCAACATTCAACCAATTGCATATGAAACATTTTCCACACAAAAAGCCACGTTCAAATGATGGGCAACTTATATTACATAAAGCCTTCTTCTGAATTTAAGATAGAGCAACCTTTCAGTTGATAAAAACACTTCTCTATAATAATACTCCAAACCAACATGTAAGGTATTTCAATGGGACCAGCATTGCCTTCAAATGGCAAACCTGTAACTTTCAAATTGGACTTTCAAATCAATCAAACACATTCACTACAAATGGTTGGAAGTTCCGGCATTTGGACGCTGGAGACGACTCCAAATTTCCAAAAACCCTAAAATACCCCCAGCCCGCCAACTAAACCTAAAGCCCTCCCCCTCCTATCCTGGCGGCGCTCCAATCCCCTCCCTCTTTAACACCGGCGGCGCCGCCGCCACCCGACGCTGGCCCGCCTCCTCACAGCGACCCACCCGCACCGCACGTTCTCTTCCTCGCGCTCTGACCGACCAAGACTCCAGTCCGCCGCCGCGCACCAGCTTAGCGTCACGCGCGCCGCCGCCGTCGCCACGTCGTCGCGGCTCTGCCCGTGCGCAACGTCTTCCAGGTATGAGCACCAATTAACCTCCACAATTTTTGATCCTCCCTTCTATCTTGTACGGTCGACTTGCTCGGCTGCTTCGTAAGGCCTCTCTCAAGGATCCTAACTAGCAACCAGTTACAAGTTTTGAGCATTTGTCGGGTCAGTACTAGTATAGTCTACTAATTTACTGCTATTTCCTTCCGCCGGCTGCTCCACAGGTCAGGATGAGCTTGATATCCCAGAACGCGGTCCAGAAGCGCCGCCTGGAGAAAGCCGGAGCCGATGATGACAGCGACGAGGGCACTGGTTCCCCTGTTGCTGCTTTGGAGGATGCAGAGGTTGGGAAGAAAGCCAGGTCACACCATGACCGGAAGAGAAAGAAGGACAAGGAGCTCAAGGCAAGGCTGAGCCAGGAGGCGGAGGAGATGAAGCAGCTGGAGGATTCGCTGTTCGGTGCCATCTACGCCCTGCCTCAGTTCGGCACTGAGGTTGGCGCTCCCTTGCCGGCTCGGGGCCAGGATGGTCCTTTGTTCTTCATGGATCGCTCTGCCGGCGATGACGACCTGCCCGTTTACGAGGAGGACCTGGCCAGCAACAATGAGATGGTCGATAAGGGGAGGAAGCCTGCGTGGGTGGATGACGAGGAGGACAGGACTGAGGTGGACATTGTCAAGGTTGCGAGGCTGAGGAAGCTGAGAAAGGAGGCTGATGAGCGTGTGATCTCAGGCAGAGAGTATGAAGCTAGGCTGCGCGGTCAGCACACCAAGCTGAACCCGTTCACTGGCTGGGCAGATATGGACCGCAAAGTTCCTCTCCTGGATGCTGAATCTGATGAGGAGGAGGGCGGAGTTGACAATACTCTTCGGAACAACGATGAGCTTGTTGTCAAGGGTACTGCTAAGCTCCTGCCTGGCATGCTCGACTTCTCAAGGCTTGTTAATGCTAATGCACAGGATCCATCCAGTGGTCCTATCAATTCAGTTCAGTTCCATAGAAATGGACAGCTCATGCTCGTTGCTGGCCTGGACAAGCATCTAAGGTTTTTCCAGATTGACGGGAAGAGAAACCCCAAGATCCAGAGCATTTTTATCGATGATTGCCCAGTTCACAAGGCATCCTTTCTACCTGATGGCTCTGAGGTGATCCTTTCAGGCAGGAGGAAGTTCTTCTATTCATTTGATCTGGTCAAAGCTGCTGTTAGCAAGATTGGGCCCTTGACTGGGCGTGAGGAGAAAAGCCTGGAAAGCTTTGAGATATCACCTGATTCAAAAACCATTGCATTTGTTGGTAACGAGGGGTACATCCTTTTGGTATCTACCAAAACAAAGCAGCTCATTGGAACCCTCAAGATGAATGGGAATGTGCGTTCGTTGGCTTTCGCGGATGGTGGGAACCAGCTACTGAGCAGTGGTGGGGATGGCCATGTTTACCACTGGGATCTTAGAACAAGGAAGTGCATGCACAAGGCTACTGATGAGGGTTCCCTGACAGGCCTCTCTCTCTGCACCTCTCCGGACAGCTCCTATTTCGCTACAGGTTCCAGCAGCGGCATCGTGAATGTGTACAAGAGGGACGAGTTCCTTGGAGGGAAGCGCAAACCACTGAAGACGATTGAAAACCTAACGACCGACATCGGTCAAATGAAGTTCAACCACGACGCCCAGATTCTGGCAATATGCTCTGGGAAGGAGAGGAATGGCATGAGGCTCGTGCACATCCCATCCTTCACCGTGTACCAGAACTGGCCAGGGCCTCGGTTCAGCCTTCAGTATCCAAGGTGCCTCGACTTCAGCCCCGGGAGCGGGTTCCTCTCCGTCGGACATGCCGGCGGAAAAGTTTTGCTGTACAAGCTGCACCACTATCAGAACGCCTAGGACTCGGCTCCAGTTTTGACACTGTACTTTCTGCTTCCAGTAAACTCTTGTGTTATCTGTAGCGTGATTCTTCTTAATCCTTTTGCCTTATGAGTGGTGTTGTCACAGATATTTTAATGCTCAATGCAATGACCTGCTCGTTCTTATATGCAAATTGTATTATATAGTACTGCATGTGCCCGTTGTTTGAGTGCAGAATTTTGGCGTACTGTTAAAGAGGTGGGTATGGCTGGAGTACACAAGGAGCCTTGTAAAAGGTTCGACTGTGATTATCTGTTTGTGTGTTTCGAGTTGTTTTTCCTTGTGCAACTGGACAACGGGTGACCATGATTCTGTTGGTGATCTGATGACTTGCTCTGCTTACACAACGTGTATTTGTGTTGTACTGTAATGTAAGTATGTATCCATGATTGAAGGATGCTTACTGTTACTGTAATATATTTGGTTTTAATGCAACTCTAATAGAGCCCGTAAATCATGCAGGAACCGTATTTTTCTGGTCGATTTACTGGTTTGGGTTGAAAGTGGCGCAAAACAGAGGCTAACCTCGCCGCCCGACCGAAAAACTTTCTCATGGGTCTGAAAAATTTCACACTCGATCCCTATTAATACAGACTGAAGGACGGTTTACAGATCCAAAACTGAATGGGTTGCTCACCACTCCTCCAGCGCTGTCGTCCATACAACCGCCTCTAGCCGCCGATTTCTGGTTGCATTGCTAAAATTGTGCACGGCCGGTCAAACATTCTGTCCAACCATGTCTATGTCAATTCCCGGCGAATCTTCTCGATATAGACTAATTTCGGCGAGCTGCGCGGTGCACGCAAGCAACACAGCGAATGCGTACACGCGCAGATTCTGACGAGCGGCGCGACGCACGAGAGCTAGTCTTACATGGGAGCTAGCTAGCTCTAGCTATAAATCATCTTCCGATTGATTCACAAATATCTAATCGATTCCATAGCTAGCTAGCTAGCTAGGTGGCCGGGGGTGCTGGGGCGTGGGGAGGCCCAGCCAGGCGCGGGCAACAGCCACGCGGGGAGACCTAGGCAGCAACGTGGATAGTTCTTCTACTTTTCGAATATTCCGTTTTTCATGTTTTTCATTTTTACTTTACAGGGCATGTTATGCGCCAACCGTTTTGCGACCCGTAAATACATTTTTGGAAGACTGAACTCGAATTTTTCGATTTGTATTTTTACAGGCTGTTAGAGATGCTCTTAGGACTGCCTGTAGAATTTTGTTAGGATTGCTGGTAGAATTTTGTTCCAATATACAAATAGTGTGGGAGCTCACAATTTTTTAGATAAAAGGCACTCAAGTGCCCGACTTTGAATTAACAAAGGCCCGAACGGCGAGAACGATACAAAGTGCTGAACCCAGCTTACAGAACGACACCACACACCCACACAAACTACCAAAGAAGCTACGACCGGAAGCGCGACCAACAAGCTCAGCCAAAGCGCCTACAAGACTCGGAGAAGAGCTGGAGTCTACAGTGTCGGGCCGGAGCTCACCCGAGAGCGAGCCATTTTCACGCGCGCCTCAACAACACTCCTCCGTCGCAGGAATGCCACCGGAAGCCGACCACCACCGGGGACCAAGACGCGTTGCTCACAAACCGAGAAGCAGCACCAAGGGAGCTCGACAAGGGAAGGGCACGGAGAAAGCCTTGCCGAAGATCGCCGAAGAATCACCCCCGTCACAACCTTCGGAGAGCCTCGTGCTGTGGGCTCCAAGACGGTGTCTTCAAGAAGAGCACGACACCGGAGTGCCGCCACCGCCCGATCCGAGGGTCTTGGGTTTTCACCCGGAGGAAGAAGAGGGACGGAGATTGGCCTCACGGCGCCTTCAGCAAGGGAACGCCGTCCGCGGACGCCGCCACCGTGGCCCGAAGGCAAAGGTTTCCCTTTGGCAAAATCAACGCCATCTACACCCTACATCATTCAACTCGCCGACTACCACGCCGCCCTCACGGCCGTGGTCTCGGCCAGCACCAGAGTCATTGGCTCGCCCGCCGGCCAACATGACTCCCACCTTCCAGGGCCGCCGCCCCGGCGTCCCAGCCCAGAGAACAGCCGAACAGAGAGCAACGCTGCGAGAGCACTACACGCCGACGCAGGAACTCAACCACGACCACTGCGCCACCACCTCGGCAGGGGCAAGATCCACGACCAGAGCAGCAACCTACAGCCCCCATGGCTGTCAGGTGCCCTCCAACTCTGGAGCAACGGACGGGGGCTCGATTGGGCCCGGGGCCCCTGCCCCGGCCCGCACGAGGACGGCCAGATCTGGAGCCGCCATGCCAACCGCCGCCACAGGGAACATCCGCGCCGCCGGCTCGTCGCAGCGTCGTCTCCGGCCAAGCCCAGCCGCATCAGGCCCCGCAATCCCTGCCCTCGGCCAAGTTGCCTCGAGGACGCGCCGCCCGCCGCCGCCCCACGCGGAGGAACCGCTGAAGCTGCCACGAGCACGCCCAAGGACCACCGCGAAGCCGCCACGCCGCCGGGGAACGGCCGCGCCGCCGCGCCCTACGCCGGCGCTGCGCCCTCGCCGACCCGCGCCAGCCCGCGCCGCCGCCACCGCGCGAGGGAGAGAAGGCCCCGCCGGCGCCGGCGCCGCACAGGCTTCGCCCGGCGACGCCCTCGGGCGGCGGCGAGGGGGAGGGGAGGAGCGCTGGGGGCGAGAGGAGCTGCGCCGCCGGGAGCTCCCAGGCCGCTCGCGGGAGCGGCTCAGGAGCTAGGGTTTTCCGGAGAGGAACTCTTCCCGGACAAACATCTCCGGGAGCTCACAATTACAGGGCCGAAACATTAAGTTGGCGTTATCAGTTTGCCACGCAGGAGAAATCTTGTTATCTACCAGATTGATGAGTATATCAGCAGTTTTCACACTCTATTATCTTCTTCCAGATTCCTGATGTTTAACGTGATCCTTTAATCCCTTTGCCTTATGAGTGGTGTTGTCACACAGATTTGAATGCTCAATGCAATACCATGTTGGTTCTTTCTTATATATACACGTTTTATACTACTGCTTGTGCTCGTTGTTTAAGTGAAGAATGTCTGGGTACCGCTAAGAGGTGAGTATGGATGAAGTAAACAAGGAACTGTAAGTGAGGCCCCGGCTCACACCAGTTCTTAGGTGTGACTTCTCCACCGTGTGAGGCACTTGTCTTTGAGAAGTGTAATGATGTTAACGCTGCACTGCTGCAGTCTCTTCCTTGGCTGACTCCGGCAGACATGTGGTTCATATTAATGATAGGGTTGCTAAGTCTGGATTACTGCCAACGGTGCACAGAGCTATCGTTGCCAGAGTGGTTTGCGACTTTCTCGTTACCTTGGTCGTTGCCTTCCCAGTTGCCTTCCTGGATCCGCAATTGGTTGACGGGTGCTTCCCAATGTCGTGGTATGTCTTTTTCGGCGCGATGTTGGAGTGTCGTGTTGAGTGTTTGTTGGGGTCGCTTTATGGTCTACGTGGATGTGTTGTTTGTGTGGATTTGACCCGGTTGGTGTAGGTTTTTGCCCGGTTTCTCCTAAAACCCGGACACCCTCTTCTTAATTAATAGATGAGGCAAAACTTTTGCCTCCGTTTAAAAAAAGGTGTAAAATGCTCTGATGAGTTACGCTGCTTACGCAGAGTGTATTTTTTCGTGGGTTTCTTCTTTTATGCTTATGAGCACCTCCGAAATACTGAGCCGGCAGATTGGATCTTGAAATTAACGAAGTCACCACAGACGCCTCGCTGTCGACGGGAATATCACCTCCCACTGAATGAATATTCCGCCTTTATGAGACACACAGATGTTAAACCTGGAATTCGAACTCTGGTGGGCTGGGGTACAACCACCCTCCTAACCACCAAATCTCAGGTTGGTTCTCGTAAAATTTTGTTTCATTAGCTGAATCATAAGGCAGTGTTATTAGTTTATCAATTATTTGGCAGAAAAAATCTTGTTATCCTCGCCTCCGGGGAGGACGACGGGTACACGGTGGTCGTGGTCTCCTCCCTCCCCGCAGTAATGCCCATTTGCGCGTACCAGATTGCCATCAAGATTACCGTAGGCCAGGCCAGCATATGAATGTCGAAAAGCTTGAGCACCAAACAGGAAATTAGTTCCCGTGCGCCACAATGCCACATGCTTTTCCAAGCATTCAAAAAAGAGGACGCATATAGAATTATGCAAAACAGGACGATGTGTTCGTTGAATGCTAGTGTCAAGACCTTTACCAAGGTGGGGAGTAATTGGACAAGGGTCGCGCGACTAATTTAGACGGCTTTCATGCATGAAACAAACGGGGAGTAATTGGACAAGTGTTGGCATTAGACTTAATGTCCTACTTCCAGACTTTAAATGGCTTGATGCGAGGGGTCTGGTTGATATGTTTGGCCAATGTTATAGCTAGAGCCAAGGAGGATGGTCTGGTTGGATGTCTTATATCGCAACAAGTGGAAGGCGGAAGGCGGGGTTTGGATTCTCCAATGCATCGATGACACCATTCTATTCATGAAATACAAGTTATAGAAAATTGTCAGCATGAAATTTATCATTTAACCTTTTTAACAACTTTCTGGTCTTAAAATTAATGTTTATAAGACTACTTTGAGAAGAAGTTGGGGTGCTGCTGAGATAAGATTCTCTTGTATGAAGATCGTCTTGTACTAATAAATTATTATTATATTCTTACAAGCCTACCAATGTCCCTATTATCCTTCTTTGAGATACTCAAATGGGTAAGGAAATGATAGGACTTTTTATAGCTCACCCTACTTTCGACAAAGTTATCAACATAAAAAATGTACCGCCTATCGAAGTGGAATATTACAAGTCTCCATAGGAATCAAGGTGGTTTAGGGTCAGAAGTACTTAAGATCGAAAATAGGTGTTCACTATGCAGATGTCTTTTTAAACTACTTAAAGAAGAAGGTGTGGTGAGAGCTGCTACATACTAATAAGTATCTTCGGACCAAAACTTTAGGTCAAGTGAAAGTTAAACCAACGGATTTTTTTTGAACAAGAAAGGTCCCGAAGGACCTGGAGCATGCATTTATATCGTCGGTGGGAGTACAATTACATGGAGGACCCCAAGGAAAAGAAAAATTACAACTGAGTCCCTATTTTTTTGTAACAAGTACCCCACAAAGATGCGCGGAAACGCGATCGAGTACAAAGTTGTCGCCGACGGTTGTTGACTTGCTGGCACGACCGCCGCTTCCTCCACCGGGGACAAGACCACTTGGGGAAGAAGCGCCGCTAACCGTCACGCCGGAGTCGGAGAAGATCCTCGATCGAAGGAGGAGAGAGCTCGAACCAAAGTGGAGGTCGAGCTCAGCAGGGCCAATCCTATGGCCGAATATAGCGGCGGCCAGTAGCCGGCGCTTGGAGGCTGCTGCCGAGGTCGCACGCTCCAGGAACCTCGAGCACCACCTCTGCAGGGTCGTCGCAGCCGCACGAATCCACTCTTCTCCCTCGCCGCCAAGGCCGGCCAAGAGGAGAAGGAGGCGAACCGGGCCACCCAAGCAGTGATGGCGAGGACGCTTGTTGAAACAGGGGCTCGCCGCGGAAGCATGCCTCACCGTCTCCCACCTCGGAAGAACGGCGGAGCCACTCAGCGGCGATAGCCTGACGCAGCGTGGACACGCCAGGATAGGAGAAGACCCCCGCGTACCTCCAGACTCGCAGGTGCTGGCACCATCCTTCCTCATCCCCTCGCCTCCATGGCCGGCCAGAGGAGGAAGAGATAGCAGCCCAGCATCCAGAATCTAGGGGCAGCAGACACTGATCTTATACATGGAGATCCCTGGGGTGGCGAATCTCACAGTCTCCGACCACCAGAGCTCTAGAAGAAGCCGCCACGAGCACATGAGGCTCAAGATCTGATCCAGACAATCTTGAGCCCTACTCCAAACTACTAGCATATAGCCGAAACCTAAAGAACTAACCCTACCATCTACTCCGGCACCCCTCCTTGGCCATCTTCGGCAGGCAAATCCGCCAGAGAAGGCTCGGGAGCGGCCCGGGCTCTCTCTAGAGACTCTCAAGGAGGGGAGAGGAGAGAGAAGGAAACAGGGGAAATGAGGTTCGGATAAACAAACTGATTCACTCTTTTGAAAGGGCATAATGGGTGTGCAATGGGAGTACTTCAATCGTGTCTCGTGTAATGTTGGCAGCAGAGTAATAACTTGTTTTTGGGGAGGAAGTTGGTTAGGACCAACCATTTTGGATACTCAACACCCATCCTTATAAGGTAATGCAACGGGAGAATGTTATTGCTATTGTTACTATTGAGGCCGCGTTTTTCAATTTGCCGCTAAACATAGAGACATTCGTTTTGCCCCCGCTAGAATCGGTAGATCCACTTGCGACTGGCGCGAGGCCCAACCATATATACCACTGGGCAGGCAGGCGGTCAAAAGCCGCGGCAGGAAGTACCAACCAACACCACCACATCTGCGACAAAAATTCACCGCCACTAATATATACCGCTTCCTTTTTCCTTCACCGTCAACGATGTCCTCCCCTGCTTCACCGCTCTCTTTACGTTCTTTCTTACCCTGACGCAAGATCAGTCCATAACCACTAGGAGGAAAAGAGGCAGGGTTCTGGGGAGATTACAGACAAAAAAGCGTGATCGATCAGCGGCTAATCTCGCGTCCCCGGAGCGAAGGTCTTTGCCACCAAGCATGATGCTTGTGTCCTCCGTCTCCCCTACCCATGCCGAGGCCGCATGCCCCCAAGGCCCAAGCCATCCTCTTTCGCCAACTCCAAGGAGTAATTTGGTTTCAGTCTAGATTAGTACTTTCTCAAAATTCATGTGACATTCATAAGTGAGCCAGTTCATATAGTTTTGCGATGTTAAAATGGATATGGAACAATCAAACTTGTATCTGTGAAGGTCCTTGTACCCCTCCGACTTAGGTGTCACGAGGCCTCCTCAACGAAGATTCCATACGACAAGCAATACATGGACCACATCCTAATCACAAAACCAAACCTTTTTTAGGGGCAAATCTAACAAAAACCCAAACGCTAACACAACAAAAACCCTAAACCTAACATAACAAAACTCTAACCCTAACCTACCAATCTTAATCAAAATGCATCATAGACATCATAGAAGCCTCCATTGGCCAAATCAACAAGAATCAAACGTGGATTTTGTATCAATTCATAGTTCTAGGGTTTCCAAGATTTGGACATGTGCCACAAAAATATACATTTTAATAGGTCAAGAACAAGGGAAACGAGGGACAATACCTATCGAATTAACTCCACGGAGGAAAGATTCGGATTTGAGGAAATTCGGGGGACGTAATTGAGAGGTGGATAGAGGGGAGCCGAAACCTCGAACCTCGTCTTTACTTGGGGAAATCGATGGCTAGCTAGCACTACAAGAAAAGTTCTGATAGACAACGTCTCAAAATCGTCCGCTAAGGGGTATTTTTCGTCGCCTATGGGCCTAACCCAACGATATGGGTTCTGTTGTGGAAACTGCGTCAGGCAAAGTCCTACGACGATTTTTTCGGTCCGTCGCGCTTGGGCGCCCTTCCGCCACGGAAAATCGGACCGTTGCCCAAGTGTTTCCGGGAGCCCGTTGATCGGCCGACGTCATGCAACCGACACGTGGCGACGCCGTTAATCGCGATTAACGGCGTTAACCGGCTGAAACCCCGTGGTAGATGGTAGGCCCACACGAGGCCTGCCACGTCTTAAGCGGGCCGGCCCATTAAGTTTGCGGGCCGGGCCAGCTGACTTAGTTTGACCGGTCAACTATATAGCTGGGCTGGTCCATTAGTTACGTGGGCCGGGCCTAACCTCTAAGGTTGACTGGTCAAAACTTTAATGGGCCGGCCCACTAAGCATGTGGGCCGGGCCGAATGCACTCGTTTGACCGGTCAACAGGCAAAAGGGCTGGCCCACAAGACATGTGGGACCCACTTTCCTGGTATCGGGCCGGCCCATTTACAAAGTGGGGTCCACATTAAAGCAATCGGGCCGGCCCAAGAAGTTATTGGGCGCCCAATTAGCATGTGGGTCCCACTTTCCCGCTATCGGGCGGCCCATTTAGTACGTGGGGTCCACATTTGATCAAATGGGCTGGCCCAACAAGCCGATGGGCGGCCAAAAGCACCGGTGGGTCCCACTTTCTCGTTAAAGGGCCACCCATTTAGTATGTGGGGTCCACCATATAGCAAGTGGGCGGGCCAAAAACACAGTGGGTCCCACTTTCCGGTTAAAGGGTGGCCCATTTTGTATGTGGGGTCCACCATATAGCAAGTGGGCGGCCCAACAAGATAGTGGGCGGGCCAAAACACCGGTGGGTCCCACTTTCTGTTAAAGGGCGGCCCATTTAGTATGTGGGGTCCACCATATAGCAAGTAGGTGGCCCAACACACTAGTGGGCCGGCCAAAACACAGGTGGGTCCCACTTTCCTCTTAAAGGGCCGCCCGTTTAGTATGTGGGGTCCACCATATAGCAAGTGGCCGCCCACCAAGATAGTGGGCTCGGCCGAGAAACACTGGTGGGTCCCACTTTCGACTTAAAGGGCCGGCCCATTTAGTATGCGGGGTCCACCGCAAAAGCAATTGGGCTGGCCCAACTAGTTAGTGGGCCGGCCCAGTAGTGGGTGGGGTCCACCTTAAAGCAAGTGGGCCGGCCCAATTAGAGTGTGGGGTCCACAGTAAATCAAGTGGGCTGGCCCAATAAGTAAGTGGGCCACCCGTTTAGTTCTTTGTTTATATGCCGGCGTAAAAGGCGCTTTAGGATTTTGCGGGCGGCACGTATGTGATTTCGCTTAATTGGGCCGTTTAAGGGATAGGAATTCGTGATTTAGATATCGAGAATATTTACGCAGCATTGATTTACGTCGGATAGCTTCACTTACCACAAGCACCAAAGAAAAAATGCGCGAAAGAACTATAAAAACTAACTAAATATTACATCACCGCAAGGCTTTGAAAAATATTACAGAACCCGAGAGAAATTGAATGGTAATTAAACCTAGCAATACAATGAAGCGATCCGGCAATCTTTTAAGTTGTCCATGCAGCACCTATATCTGAAACAAAGACATTACAAGTTAAGACAGCAACAATGGAAACGCAAAGACACTGCAATATTGTTTGCCAAAGAATTTGGAACTCATCATTTCGTCGTTATAACAAGATCATTGTAATGCGCACAATAAGCAAACAAAGAGTGCATACCAACAGCCAATATAACAGAGCATGTTAGAATGAAACAAAGAGACTTACTACTGTCGAGTCCCATGCAAACCAACATGTTCGGGAGTACAAAATTGGCATGAACAACATAGTAGCAAAGGCTATAAATTTTGTAACAACGATCGAGCAAGATGAAGTTATGATGGCTACATCTACAGAGCAGGGAATGTAAACCAAAAATAGAAGTTACGATGGCAAAAGCTAAAGAGGAGGGAATGTGAACCAACATGTGCCAAGTGCAATTACTTCATTTTGGCCGTGAACTAAATAATACTCCTGAACTTATAGTGAAGGGGATGCAAATCAAGATGTTTCGGGATATAAACTTGTAATGAGCAACACATAGAGGATAGTTAATGCGGAGCTTAGGATGGACCAGATACGAGAATATAGTGGGATCACTGTGAACTTGTATAAGAGGGAATGCAAACCAATATGTTCAGCTTTCCATATGTGAGCGTCATGCCAAGTCAGAGAAACAAGTCAATAATGCAGCTTTTGAAGAACAAGATGGCACGCAAAATTATTATCTAGTAGTATGACAAGTTTATTTGTACTACAGGCTAGATAGCAGAGTGATAGCATGCCAAACTAAGTCCTTACTTTGTTAGCTTACAATGAACTAGATACAAAACAATGGCATCACCTGTAGTACAGGGAATGCAAGCCAACATGTTCATGGAGTAAAAAATTGGCACAAACAACATAGTAGCAGGCCATAATTTTTGTAACAACGACCGAGCAAGATAAAGTTATGATGGCTAGATCTACAGAGCAGGGAATGTAAACCAAATATAGAAGTTACGATGCCAAAAGCTATAGAGCAGGGAATGCGAACCAACATGTGCAATTACTTAAAATTGGCCATGAACTAAATAATAGCAGGATGTTACTATAATACCTATAATTTTTGTAACAACGACTGAGCAAGATAGAAGTTATGATGGCTACATCTACAGAGCAGGGAATGCAAACCAAAATGTTCAATCGCTTAAAGTTAGCAATGAAGTAGAAAATAGCAACGTGTTACGGTCATAGCTAGGAATGAACTAAAAGAGCTTCAGACAAACAAGCATCTGAACCCAGAACATGGCGCTAAAACAAGGAACTTACATTAGGAGAAGCACTCTGTGGGAGTCACAGCAGATCTTCCTGGGGTTGATAGATCCGGTGATGAAGTTCGCTACATGTGCTACTTGGGGTTGGAGAGACGGCCATTACACTTCATGATTACTCATCTCATCTGCAAAAACGTAACGGCGCGTTGTTAGCACAAACAGGTTCCCCCAAGATTAAACAAGAACTTGCAGGCAAGCAATAGAAAAGCGATAGTAGAAGAGTTTAGATCATGCAAGGCGCCGGTGAAGCATATCCGGTTCATGCACAGCGGTGTCGGTGAGCAAGATACGATGCGGTGGACGACAGATCCGGTGAAGCGGCTCCGGTGGGGTGGACGATACCGCAGCTGAAGCGACTGCGGTAGACTGCTGGATGAGCATATGGTTTCAAGGTTCGGCGGGGATGATCCGGTCCGGTTGATGACGGCGTCGATGAAGCGGCTCCGGCAGGCAGCCGGATGACGAGGATCGCGAGGGCTCGGGTAGGCCAGGGAAGTCCGGCGGGGATGTTCCGGTGCGGTGGTCGTGGAGATGGGAGAGAGGGACTTGGGAAGTTCCGGTGGGTGGTCTGAAGGAAATGTATTTTTTTGGGAGGGTTTCCGGGCTAGGGAGGTGGTGATCCAAAAAATGACGGGCAGACCCCCCCACCAACCGACTTTGCTGCCATCTCCACAGGGGTAGAATGGGAATTTGGAAGCGTGTGAAATTTTTGTATTTTGTGGGCGGGAAGTTTTGCCGCTATGAGATTTTGAATTTGGCCACCGTCCAAGTATAATGATAAAAAATTGTGACACCGTACTAGTACCTCTGTTCAAGGCCGAGTGCAAAATCAAATCATCATCACGTTGAAAATTTGTTACCAACTTACCATGATCATGATCTACCTCTGAAAATGGGCACATCCACTAAAACTTGCAAAGTATAATGATACAAATTTGTGAGACCGTACTAGTACTTATGTTCAAGGTCGAGTGCAACATCAAATCATCATTACATTGAAAATTGTGTTACCATGATCATGATATTTCTCTGAATTTGGCGCATCCGCTAAATCTCGCAAAGGATAATGATAAAAAAAAATGTGAGATTGTACTAGTTCTTATGTTCAAGGCCGAGTACAAGATCAAATCATCATCACGTTGAAATTTGTTACAATGATCATGACATATCTCTAAAATTGGTGCATCCGCTAAATCTTGCACGTGGCGCATCTCGGTGCGGAGCAACAGGTCAGTGCTATCAAGGTTGAGGCGTCGGTAGCGTCATCGGGCTCTCCTCTCTTGATAGATCTTCTACATGGCGCGGCGCACCACCCGCCGATAAGCAGTCACATGTGAGACCGAGGTGGAGACATCCCCGGCATCCTCGAGGCGCGGCCGCCCTTCTACGAGCCAGCGTCGACTCAAGGTATGAATCCATGTGGTGCCTTAGATTTATTGTTCTTCTCTTATGATTATTTTGAGCCGAACATGTGTGCTCTTTCTCTGAATATATTGCTTGAAAAGCTTACCAAGTTACTTAAATTCACTTCGTTCTTAATCTTGCGAGCTAATATTATTATTTTAATGAACGGTGGTGCGCGCAAGCAGAATTATTTGTGGGTGTGTTGAGCTGTTAGGCATAAGTCGAAATCCTCATCTAAACGAGGCCTCAGCTTAACACATAAAAAAGGTGTTCAATCTCGCCCACAATACCCTCTTCTTTCATCTCCCTTTATTGGAACTTGTTTTGTAGACAAGGAAAGTGGCACGTGTAATGTGAGTAAAACCCTCTTAGCCAAAATCATCTACGAGCAAGATTTTCTATATTGTAGATGCCCCAATTGACTCTCATCCCCAAAGTAGTTTTTTTATGTCAGTATAGACTTCTTTACTGGATGTATACTATCGTACA
Organism: Lolium perenne; assembly: GCF_019359855.2. NCBI lineage: Eukaryota > Viridiplantae > Streptophyta > Magnoliopsida > Poales > Poaceae > Lolium > Lolium perenne. The sequence goes on from NC_067245.2 coordinate 33,411,439, forward strand.
TGGCATGCATTTGCCTAATGAGCAGCATTGTATTGCTATTCTAGCCAACCTGATCGATATGTCAAGCTTCATGCGCGAGATGCCATGTTTAATTTACTCCCTCGCTCTGATCCATATTTCTTGATGTGAAATGAATGTGAATCGGAGGGAGTACTTTTCTTAGATAGTACTATATCATTTCAAAAAAAAGTACTACTACATCACAAATGCATCAAAAGAGTACTACATCACAAGACCACCACGGTTGTACTAGTAGAGTTTAATGCTGAACTTCCAAAGGGATTAAGATTACACATATGAACTTTAAACATGACCAGGAGCATGAGGGCCAGCAGCAGGGGCGTTGACGTGGAGCAAGCTAGGCAAGACGTAATTCTGGAGGAAGAGGCCATATGATGCGTGCTTGGCCTTGGTTGCAGGGCGGTGTTTCCCCCTATGTACTTAGGCCTACACCCATCGCATGTTGGATCAGGCAGTGGATGTCCTTCTAGAGAAATTTGCCACATAATGTGCAAAATAGCTCCCCGTGCATGCAGAAACGAATTTCACCACCCTTCAGCCGCTTGAGAACATAGCGGCTTTTCCGGTCCCTGCGCACCTTGTTGTTGTCCATGTCATCAGAATACTCCTATGAATTATTAAGTACTACATAATCAGGTTTTTTATGACAGATCGAATAAATACTCCCCACTAACATAATCAAACCTTAGAAATCCTAAAATTAAATGTGTAGAACAAGTAAATGGCAGAAGAAATCGTAATAAATCATGAGAAACCCTATGAACAACCATGAACATAAGCCACAACAATTGCAAGTCCACTAAGTATGAACACATAAATTGATTATATGACTACATGGCAGATTAGTCGAAATTAAACTAGAATCTGATCTTACGAATCGTAGAATCAATTACATCTACAAGAACAAGGTAGGATATCAAATCAATCAAGAACCAGGCTCGTGCAAACCATGTGAACAACAATATGACACAAAGAGGGTTGGGACAGTTTCGGTAAAAGAGAAGTACCTCCTCGTCATCACCCTCAACATCCTCCTGGAACTGAACGTTTGGGCCGAAATCGTCGAAGGGGTCGAGGTTCGCGTCCAGCATCGGGCCTAGGAAGACCTCGCCGTGGTGGCCTGCAACGCCGTGCACATCTTCGGCGGGATAAACAACATTGGTATCCACCTTCTGCTCGACGGCCAGGACGCCCGTTTTGACCGAGGTCGAAGAACCAGACAAGCAGAGGAGACGAGCGGCATGGGTGCCCGGTGAAGCCTCACCCGTCGTGACGGCCAGGACGCCCATTTCGACCGAGGTCGAAGAATCCGACAAGCAGAGGAGACGAGCGGCCTGGGTGCCCGGTGAAGCCTCACCCACCGCGACGGCCACTACCGTAGAGGCATCCTCTGCGTGGGCGGTCGCCTATTGCTCCGCCTCGTATGCAATACCTATCTTCATGTTGCTGCGGTTGGAAATGGGAAAGTCGATGCCTCAGAGGTGCGGTGAGTGGATGGGGGGTTTTCACAGTGTGGGGGAGGCAAGTTGGGGGAGTGGAGAGGACGAGCTCGCGAGAGATGATGAGGCCGATTATGTTATAGCCTCTGACTCTCTATATCCAGTAGTGGACGCGTGAAGTCATGCATGTACTCGACTTTCCACTTTCTGGGAGACGTGTACGAAACTTTTTTTTTGGACCATTTAACTTCATGTGGGACTCATGTATACCAATACTTCCAAACGTCATAAGTAATTCAAAATCATTCAGAATAATATGAGACCTTAACATTTTATTTTTTGTGTCAGATATTGTCTATGAAAAATAACATCCTTCAAAAAATAAATCCCCTATGCCAATCCGATCATGCCCGTCTACTCCAACTAGCTTCCTCGAGTAATTTGTCACCTTACATTCTTAAAATGAACCAAAATTTGGCACAGGGGTGCATCATCACATGGAAAATGATGTTACCATTCTGTCTTCCCATTTTTTTTGAATTTTTCAAAATTGTCATGCCCTAACGGAAAAAATGTACTCCTTCTAAGAAGCATGTATCAGAATGGCATTACCAAAACCTAGGGGTGGGGTGGGGGAGGGGGCACATGGTGGTGTGATGATACATCACATTTGGACCACACAACACCATTTGGACCAACCAAAAAAAACCACCCTACACAAACCCTGGTCAAAACTAGTTTGACCAATATTACAAAAGTTGTACGGAGTACATAATTCAGAAACCGTCAGAAATATACGAAGCATTCAGGAGTCCCCAAAGTCAGTGACTTTGAGTCACTTACAACTGTGGTCCACATATCAGTCACCCAAAGTCATGGCAAAGTCAGCATGGCAAAGTCACCGACAGACAAAGCAAGCAGTGAACAGACAACTCCGTAGCACTGCAAAGACATCTCACAGAAAAGGCTAGTACTACCTTTTCTTCCCGGATAAGCAAAAATAGCTGATCGGTACTGACGAAATGCACCAGGTCCGCAATGTACTCCAGCTATATAAGTGAAGCATGCCTACCACTGAAGAGAAAATTCAAGATTCCACCAGATCCCCATATCTCTCTTTTGCATAAAACACGGACATATCTTTTGCACAATTCACCACTTGTTGGTCTAATCTATCGCAGCTTCCATCAGTTGGTCATCCAATTAACGATTTAACGGATTAGAAAAATAAGCGGTGGAATTAGAAGTACTAGTAGCGAAATGTGCAAAATATACCGTCCTTCCCGAGGGGGTTTGTCCAGAAGAGGGCCGGATGACAATGTCCCGGGTGCATCCAGAAACGAGAGGGGTAGTTTCTAATACATGTAAGAAATTATTTTACAAAAAGGTACATATTAAGTAGTACAACTATTAGTACAGTACTACTATTTCGAGGGAAAATGCCATGTCGTGCGACCTCTAATCAATGAGTAGAAGTTGTAGGTGCGCATAACATGCATTGCTGAAAGCTGGTTCCGCTGGAATTTGAGCTCAGCCGGGGCGGATTCTGCGAAGTTCACCCGACGTCACTCATGTATCCCACCAAACTGCTCACTTCTTTCAATGTCTCTTCTCTTTCACTGCAGCTCTCCAACATCAGGTGCATCAACTTATCTTGTGCCTTCTGCCTCTCGAGAAGGGCAAGGATGGCGATGTCAGCATATTCAAGGTTCAACTTTTGGAGCTGTACTTTATCCTGAAGAAGGATTTTGTACTCTATATCAGACTTGTCTCTTTCGAGGCACACAGTCTTGAGTATGCTACTGGCTTTCTCCGCTGATGCAATGTTCCTCTCTTTCTGCTTAATCAGCTCGTTCTTCAACATATCGCGCTCATTGCGAAGGCTGCAAATGAGCTCCACAAGAGTTTTTGAATTCTTCTTCTTGGCAGCCAAATCGTCTCGGAGGCGATCACACTCTAAGCTGAGCTCCTCATTTTTTTCCATCAAGATGGCGACAGTGGTGTCGATAGTCGGCGCCGCTTCCTTCAGGGCGAAATCATCGGTAGCAAGTAAGCGCAAAGGAAGAAGAAGAAGAAGAAGAAGAAGAAGAAGATAACTACACAGTGCTTGGTGCTACCTCATTTCGCCGGGGTAGGGCCGGGTTGAAATCATCGGACGACGATGATTCCTTGGTCGTGGAAGTTGGTGCAAGACGGGCGTCGTTGGAACTTCCAACCCTTTAAGATGTATAACCATAGAGACTCTTAAAGAGCTTGAGCCGGGCAAGAAGAAATGAAAGTACATGGCGAAGGAAACTAACCCGGTGAGCACAGCACGGACGCGTTTCGCGACGGCGGCAGCGCGGCGACGGCGAGCCCACTTGGTTTCTGGAACCGTCTCTCGAAATTTCGAGCCGGCGTTTTTTATCCGCGTACTTGACCGCCGGCGACCTGAAGTTTGAACACATTAATTGCTGGAGGAGAGAGCGACGAAAGAAACGAAAGTACATGGTGAAGGAAACTAACCCGGTGAGCACAGCACGGACGCGTTTCGGCGGCGGCGGCGGCGACGGCGAGCCCACTTGGTTTCTGGAAGCGTCTCTCGAAATTTCGAGCCGGCGTTTTTTCTCCGCGTACTTGACCGCCGACGACCTGAATTTTGAAGACATTGCTGGAGGAGAGAGCGACGAACAAATGTTTGTTAGGTGGAGAGAGGAAGAAAGTGAATGGAACGAGAGAGTTTAGCGTTTTGCCCTTATAGTCATAGTCGCTAACCGTGACGCGGGAAGGTTGGTCGTCGGCGTTTAATGGTCTCCCGCGTGGAAACCGAGGCGGCCACGAGGCAGCGGCTGGCCACGCGGCGTCCAGTCGCCTACGCCGCCGTAAATGAGGGTAGTTGCCTACCACCACCAGGTGACATGCACCTTTTGCATGTCACCGTGTGACATGCGGCCTAAATTTAAATTTAAAACATTGCGAAAAAAATTATGCATCCGGTGACATGCCCATGGCATGCCACCGATGAAGAGTTCCGTGCCATGCACTCTGGCACTCTGCGCCGTCTTGGATCAGAAAATGAGCGAAGAACGAGGACGAGGCACTAGTTCAAATTTAGGATGAAGTTTAAGTTTTATTTTGGTTTAAATTAGATTAGAGGGAGTAGTACTCTTACTTTATTACTCGTACTTGTGTTAATGTAGTAGTATTATTATGGTGGTGTACTTGCGTTCATGTACTTGTTTCAGCTGTTTTGGTGAAGGAGACATGCATCACCTTTTTTGGTGATGTATCTAGTCGTCATGTAGCCCTTGTCAAATTCCTCTGATATACTGATGGGAGGGCTTGTTCACCCCATACTGATGGGAGCCCTTGTCAAATCATAATCATAGCCAAAAGGCGCATTTTTTCCCGATATTACTCGATGCTTAAGGCGCGGGTGGTTGTGGTTCAGTTATCTCCCTAATTTGCACCTGCTTTCCCGTTTCCACTAGTCGAAAGTCGAAACCTGGCCACATTAACCCAAGATCCTGAAGCCGCCGCCTCAACCCTAGCCGCCTCCAGTTCTTCCTCCACCATAGATTGGTTCCCCCTCCTCCGGTTGGCTTCGCCGGCGTCAGGAGGAGTGGGGAACCCGATCTATGCGTGGAGTTTCGAATAAAAGTATTGTTTTCATTAGATTATATTAGATTATGTTAGGATTTTGGTAGCCGCCTTCTTGTTGGTTTCCCCTCAATGGAGATGGCATCGTCTGCAATAAGTGATCTTCGGCCTTTCGTTCGGCGACGAGATCTTCTTCCCGGCGTCAATGGTGGTCTTGAACGCTCACAATTTTCTAGGTATGGGCCTTTGGATCTTGCTTCGCCAGATCGATTTTGAATCTTTTGTCTTTGTTGCCGTGGGGAGGATTATCCTCGCAGTTTTTGTCCCGGCTGCTACGTCCTCGACAATGGTGATTCGTACTCTCGGCTATCCATTGACGATGACAAAGCTAGTCGGTTATTATTCCCTGATATACTGGTGTTGGTACTCTTGCCGATGTTGTATGACTGCTTTAATGGTTGCGTGCGTGCACGCAGCTTTGGCATTGCGGCTCAAAAAATCATGGGAGAACTTTCATCGGTATCTACAGGTCTATGGTTAGTTATCTATTTTTGGCTGCCTTCAGAAAAGTACAAGATTGTGTTCTGGAAGAAGAAAAAAATTGAAGACCTCGAAGATTTGTTACTATCTTTTAGACTTTATTTTGTAATCGTTGGAGTCAGTTCATGTATCTCTACCATGTACTATTTGTTGCTATGAATATATGTGGTATTGATTGTCAAAAAAAAAACCAAGATCCTAAAAAACTGTTGGTCTATCCCGAGAAACGAGGAGGTTTAAGGAAACGAGGAGTCCAGCGCGTGCGGAAGGAGCTTTAATCGTGCGAGCATGCAGGGGCAAAATGAGGAAACTAGCGATTACTTTCTCTCCTGCCAGTCTTATACCTTAATAAATGGGCAAACTGAGCACGTTGTAGCTAATCCTTTTATTAATTATAAGCAGCTATATTAGTCAATAAGATTGCCTTATGTTTTTCCTCAGTTTTTGCCAAGCCCTTATTTGTAACCCGCAGAAGGAGCTCAGACGGGAGGATTCCAGTTTAGTTGACCGTTCCGTGCTGACGTGTGGGGCTAGTAGAAAGGGACCGCGTGGGACAGGACGAGACCGCGTTTGGTTGTACGTGAGCAGGAGCTGGGTTCTGTCTCTCTCGGCGCGAATTGGCATTTTTAAGAGCACCTTTTCCCCCTCTGTCTCTTTGTCTTTATTAACCAAATTAGTATCAAATCTAGAGAAGCTTGCATTTCTGTCTTTCTTCAATTATTTGTGCCTTTTGGCCCTCGTTGTTTGCCCAATATGGCAGCAAATCTAGTACTCCCTCTGGTCCATATGTATGTAGTTAAATCTAGAAGCAAATCTCCAGGGTAATGTACTCCGTACGACAAATTCACAGTAATAGTAAATCGAGAAAACAAAGTAGGGCCAACAAAATATACTCCAGTAGAATAGGGATAGATAATAGGGATCCCTCCCTAGATAATAAGCTGCATAGTGCATACACAGCAGCCAACAGGTTCGAGGTTCTTCACAACACCATCATACTAACAACATAACAACAAGGGATCCCTAGCTAACAACAAAATAGAAGCTGCTTTGCAGCAAGAAGACACGTCCAGGACTCCGCCTACCCCATCTGCCTCTGCCTCCACTTGTTGCTCCCCTTGGGAGCCTTGGGCTTGAGCGGAGGCATGCGCCCGGCGGAGATCTCCACCCGCTGGATGCTGCGGAGGTGCATGCCGAGCGCCATGTGCTTGGCGCGGAAGGAGTGGGGGTTCACCGACGCGCCGACCTTGGGGTTGGTGTTGCCGATGTTCTCGGCATGCGTGAGGAGGCAGTTGAAGTCAGTGCGGCCGAGCCTCCTAGTGCAGAAGGGGCACCTGTAGACACCCTTGGCGAAGTAGGAGACGTACTGGCCGACCTGCAGCCTCCGCAGCACCTGGCGAGTCTTGACGTCATGGTGCTCGTCGTCGCTGCCGACGTCGCTGCCAGACAGCTGATCCATATCAAATGGGAACTATTAGTGAATGAGATGCAACGATGACTAACGTGCATGATAACAAAGTAAGGAAAAACAGAGCCAGCCTCAGTTAGAGTGGACACGATTATATGTCTACAGGGATGGTGTTAGCGAACCATAGCTCATGCACAACAGATTTGTACACAGCAATGGTTCGCTGAACCCACTCTGTAAAAATTTGTGCCCAACGATTCATCATAGGCAAAGAAACAGATTCCAGATCTGATTTTGAACAGATTCCAGAATATTTGCAAAATTAAACGGTTGATATCTTTTGATTCGTGCATAGAATAACTGACTGAGATCCCATAAATTAACTGATTGAGATCCCATTATTACTTGCTTAAATTAACCGAACGGCCGAACTCCAAATCTTAAACGAAATCAAGAAGGGATCAAAGCAAAATGGAATAAAATCGGCGCAAATATTAACCCAATACTCAACCATCTACAGATCGGAACTAATAGTTACTAGGGAACCAGCAAAAATAGGGTTCAAAAAGGAATGGGGAACAAAAAAGGGAGCAAACCATAGTTACCTCGTTCCATGGGTCGTCCATGCAGGTGTCGTAGGGGTTCGGAGGCGAGATGTATGGCACCGGCTCATAGGGGTCCCATCCCGGCGGGATACGACCGCCACCGGCGGCGGCGACGGCCTTTGAGGGGACGATGTCGAAGAGGGAGGCGTCGCGCTTGGAGTCGACGGCGTCATGGACGATGGGATTCGCATTCTCCATGTCCATCTCGCCTGCAGAGAGGGAGAGGGTTTTTTGCTTTGGAGAAGATGATGGGACGTGAGAGGCGGCGTTGCATGAGCGAGTGAGAGTGACAGAGATAGTGCGAGGAGGCGTCTATAAAGGCGAGGGGTGGTTAATGCGACCCGCGTCCTACGCGTCCACCATTTAACGTACGCACGTCTTGGGCTTACGCAACGCGACACGCGTCCACGATTGCACGTCTTCGACTTACGCACCGCGACTCGCGTCGATGCCGTCAACAATTGCACGTCTTCCACTTCTGCACCGCAACACGCGTACTCGAGTCTAACCCTGGAAATTTAGATATACTCTCGAGTCTTATACTGTAGCATTTTTTGTGTGCTCAGTTTTCCCCTTGAGTACTAATACTGGCTAGTGCAATATACTCAGTTTTACCTCAAGTGCCTGGTCAACAGAGAGTCAACAAATGGGATTAACTAGTTAAATGAGTCAACAAATGGGATTATCAGTTCGTTTTCACGTGTTAAACTTGTCTAAATATTGGTCAAACCTAGGATTTGACCAAGATTCAAATGGGCAGAAAATTAAAAAAAACAGAAAAATGAAAAACCAAAGCACATAGTCTTCTTATGTCATATAGTAAGCATCAAAGGTGATAAACAAGGTCTAGACATATTCAAACCATACAAATCATGTATCTACCCCCTAACCCCTAAACTCTATCTTATGAAGTCAAGCATGAAGAGAAGTGGTTTTGGGTTTCAAACATGGAAATTTCAAAAACCTTCCCAAAACTTCATTTTAGAGTGACTAAGAAGGATACATGCTTCCCTTTTCATTTTCATGTTTTAAACTTGTTTAAATCTTGGTCAAACCTAGGATTTGACCAAGATTCAAATGGGCATCAAAATTTTAAAAAATCAGAAAAATGAAAAACCAAAGCACATAGTTTTCTTATGCCATATAGTAAGCATTCAAGTTGATAAACAAGGTCTATACATATTTAAACCAGACAAATCATGTATCTATACCCCTAAACCTTAAACTCTGTCTTATGAAGTCTAGCATGAAGAGAAGTCGTTTTGGGTTTCAAACATGGAAATTTCAAGAACATCCCAAAAGCTTCATTTTAGTGTGACTAAGAAGGATCAAGGCTTAGCTTTTCATTTTCATGTTTTAAACTTGTTTAAATCCTGGTCAAATATAGGTTTGACCAAGATTCAAATGGTCATAAAATAAAAATATAGAAAAATGAAAAACCAAAGCACATAGTCTTCTTATGTCATATAGTAAGCATTAAAGTTGATAAACAAGGTCTAGTCTTATTCAAACTAGACAAATCATGTATCTACTCGCTAACCCCTAAACTCTGTCTTATGAAGTCTAGCATGAAGAGAAGTCGTTTTGGGTTCAAACATGGAAATTTCAAGAACATCCCAAAAGCTTCATTTTAGTGTGACTAAGAAGGATCAAGGCTTACCTTTTCATTTTCATGTTTTAAACTTGTTTAAATCCTGGTTAAATCTAGGATTTGACCAAGATTCAAATGGGCATAAAATAGAAAAATAGAAAAATGAAAAACCAAAGCACATAGTCTTCTTATATCATATAGTAAGCATTAAAGTTGATAAACAAGGTCTAGACTTATTCAAACTAGACTAATCATGTATCTATCCGCAAACCCCTAAACTCTATCTTATGAAGTCAAGCATGAAGAGAAGTGCATGGTTTTGGGTTTCAAACATGGAAATTTCAAAAAACTTCCAAAAAATTCATTTTAGAGTGACTAAGAAGGATACATGCTTCCCTTTTCATTTTCATGTTATATACTTGTTTAAATCTTGGTCAAACCTACGATTTTACCAAGATTCAAATGTGCATCAAAATTCCAAAAAAATCAGAAAAATGAAAAAACAAAGCACGTAGTTTTCTTATGTCATATAGTAAGCATTAAAGTTGATAAACAAGGTCTAGACATATTCAAACAAGAAAAATCATGTGTCTACCCCCTAACCCTAAACTCTGTCTTATGTAGTCAAGCATGAAGAGAAGTGATTTTGGGTTTCAAACATGGAAATTTCAAAAACCTCCCAAAAGCTTCATTTTAGAGTGACTAAGAAGGATCCATGCTTACCTTTTCATTGCCATGTTTTAAACTTGTTTTAACCTTGGTCAAACCTAGGATTTGACCAAGATTCAAATGGGAGTAAAAATTCAGAAAAATTCAAAAAAAATGAAAAACCAAAGCACATATATAGCCTTCTTATGTCATATAGTAAGCATTCAAGTTGATAAACAAGGTCTAGACATATTCAAAGCAGAAATATCATGTATCATATCTACCCCTAACCCTAAACTCTGTCTTATGAAGTCAAACATATGAAGAGAACTGGGGTTTTGGGTTTCAAACATAAAATTTTCAAGTACCTTCATTTTAGAGTGAGTAAGGAAGGATTCATGCTTACCGTTTCATTTTCATGTTTTAAACTTGTTTAAACCTAGGATTTGACCAAGATTTAAATAGGCATAAAAAATTCAAAAGAAATCAAAAAATGAAAAACCAAAGCACATATATAGCCTTTTTATATCATATAGTAAACAATTCAAGTTGATAAACAAGGTCTAGACATATTCAAACAAGAAAAATCATGTATCTACACCTAACCATAAACTCTGTCTTAAGTGGTTTTGGGTTTCAAACATAGAAATTTCACAAACCTCCCAAAAGCTTCATTTTACAGTGACTAAGGAGGATCCATGCTTACCTTTTGGCTTAAACGTTTGAAACCAAAAACCACCTCTCTTCATGCATGCTTGACTTCATAAGACAGATTTTAGCTAGGGTTAGGGGGTAGATACATGATTTTCCTGGTTTTAATATGTCTAGACCTTGTTTATCAACTTAATTGATTGCTTACTATATGACATAAGAAGACTACGTGCCTTGGTTTTCATTTTTTTTGTTTTTTTTTGAATTTTATGCTCATATATTTGAATCTTGGTCAAATCTTAGGTTTGACCAAGATTTAAACAAGTTTAAAACATGAAAATGAAAAGGGAAGCATGTATCCTTCTTAGTCACTCTAAAATGAAGCTTTTGGGATGTTCTTGAAATTTCCATGTTTGAAACCCAAAACGACTTCTCTTCATGCTAGACTTCATAAGACCAACAGGGGGTAGATACATGATTTGTCTGGTTTGGATATACCTAGACCTCGTTTAACTTGAATGCATACGATATGACATAAGAAGACTACGTGCTTTTGTTTTTCATTATTCTGATTTTTTTGAATTTTGTGCCCACCCATTTGTATCTTGGTCAAATCCTAGGCTTGATAATGATTTAAACAAGATTAAAATATGAAAATGCAAAGGTAAGCATGGATCCTTCTTAGTCACTCTAAAATGAAGCTTTTGGGAGGTTTTTGAAATTTCCATGTTTGAAACCCAAAACCACTTCTCTTCATATGCTTGACTTCATAAGACAGAGTTCAGGGGTTAGGGGGTATAGATACATGATTTGTCTAGTTTGAATATGTCTAGACCTTGTTTATCAACTTTAATGCTTACTATATGACATAAGAAAACTATTTGCTTTGGTTTTCTTTTTTCTGACTTTTTTTTCAATTTTGATGCCCATTTGAATCTTGTCAAATCCTAGGTTTGACCAAGATAATTTAAACAAGCTTAAAACATGAATATGAAAAGGGGAGCATGTATCCTTCTTAGTCACTCTAAAATGTAGTTTTCGGGAGGTTTTTGAAATTTCCATGTTTGAAACCCAAAACCACTTCTCTTCACATGCTTGACTTCATAAGACAGAGTTTAGGGGTTAGGGGTATAGATACATGATTTGTCTGGTTTAATATGTCTAGACCTTGTTTATCAACTTTAATGCTTACTATATGACATAAGAAGACTATGTGATTTGGTTTTTCATTTTTATTTTTTTTATTTTTCTGCCCATTTGACCAAGATTTAGACAAGTTTAACACGTAAATGAGTTAACTTGGATTTCCTACCCTTGAATCCATAGGAAACTTTGTTCTAATGCACTATTATAATCAACCGAGTTTTTACACCAACAGGTCTGTCATTTACGTGTGGTGCCCACGCTTGAGGTCCCAAACTTCAGTGAGCACAAGTCACGTGCAATAGGTACGCAAACTCCCAGCCATCTTCTTTGTCAAGAGAAGTCGCATCAGGATGCGTATTGGAAGTCTATGGGTCCTTCTGGATCCTTCGGTTGTCCCTCTCACAAAAAAAACAAATCTCTCTCATTCTCGGCCTTGCTCGACTCGCTCGCTCGCTCGCACCTCCTGCTCACTGACAAACCCTGCACAAAAGTCAACATCATCACCCGAAAAAGGGGAGACACCATAATGCTCTCCCTTCTTCTCTCCTTCCGAGTGATCCCTCTTCCTCCGAGTTTCACTCGACAGGCAAACACCCATGTGCTGCATAGTGGAGTAATAAAAAGGTAGTACTCGTAGAAAAATCGATATACGAATCTGTAATTAAATAGGTTAAACTAGGGTTTTGCCCAGTTCTACAGATCAAGGGTTCAAAAAAATCCAACTACGGGGTTCGAACAACACGATTCTAATCCAAGAATTTTTTCGACCTAGGTCACCCAAATGGCCTCAAACTATAGGGTTAGCATCTAGTGCAGTATGTGTGAAAATGTATGCACTATGTGTGCTATAACTTGTATGTCTTTCATATTTGAACCAAATTTGAATAAGTTTGAAATATTTGAAAAGGGGCTTTTGGCTTAAACGTTTGAAACCAAAAACCACTTCTCTTCATGCATGCTTGACTTCATAAGACAGAGTTTAGCTAGGGTTAGGGGGTAGATGCATGATTTTCCTGGTTTGAATATGTCTAGACCTTGTTTATCAACTTAATTGAATGCTTACTATATGACATAAGAATACTATGTGACTTGTTTTTTATTTTTTGATTTTTTTTAAATTTTATGCCCATTTGAATCTTGGTCAAATCCTAGGTTTGAACATGGTTTAAACAAGTTTAAATCATGAATATGAAAAATTAAGCATCTATATATCCTTCTTACTCACTCCAAAATGTAGCTCTTGGGAGGGTTTTTCGAAATTTCCATGTTTGAAACCAAAACCACTTCTCTTCATGCATGCTTGACTTCATAAGACAGAGTTTAGGGTTAGGGGTAGATATATACATGATTTTCTGGTTTGAATATGTCTAGGCCTTGTTTATCAACTTGAATGCTTACTATATATATATGACATAAGAATGTTATGTCCTTTGTTTTTTCATTCTTTTGATTTTTTATGAATTTCCATGCCCATTTGAATCTTTTGGTCAAATCCTAGAGGTTTGACCAAGATTGAAACAAGTTTAAAACATGAAAATGAAAAGGGAAGCTTGTATATCCTTCTTAGTCACTCTAAAATGAAGTTTTTGGGAGGTTTTTGAAATTTCCATGTTTGAAACCCAAAACCACTTCTCTTCATGCTAGACTTCATAAGACAATTTAATTAGGGGTTAGGGGGTAGATATATGATTTGTCTGGTTTGAATATGTCCAAACCTTGCTTGTTTATCAACTTTAATGCTTACTATATGACATAAGAATGCTTACCATATGTTTGAATTTTAAAAGCATATAGTCTTCTTATGTCATATAGTAAGCATTCAAAAGTTTTTCTTTGAGAGAGTAGCATGCATTCAAAAGTTGATAAATAAGATTTGTACATATTCAAACCAGACAAATCATGTATCTACACCCCCTAACCCTAAACTCTGTCTTATGAAGTCAAGCATGAAGAGAAGTGCTTTTGGGTTTCAAACATGGAAACTTCAAAAACCTCCCAAAAGCTTCATTTTACTGATGACTAATTAAGAAGGATCCAGGCTTACCTTTTTCATTTTCATTTTTAAACTGCTTGTTTAAATCTTGATCAAACCTAGGATTTGACCAAGATTCAAATGGGCATAAAAAATCAGGAAAAAATGAAAAAATGAAAAAACAAAGCACATATATAGCCTTCTTATGTCATATATATAGTAAGCATTCAATTAAGTTGATAATTTTAAACAAGGTCTATACATATTCAAACCAGAAAAAGCATGTATCTACCCATGCATATATATATAACCCTATACTTTTGTCTTATGAAGACGTCAAGGATGAAGAGAAGTGGATTTGGGTTTCAAACATGGAAATTTCAAAACCTCCCAAAACATGTATATATCTACCCCTAAACCCTAATCTTTGTCTTATGAAGCCAAGCATATGAAGAGAAGTGATTTTGGGTTTCAAACATGGAAACTTCAAAAACCTCCCAAAAGCTTCATTTTAGAGAGACTAAGAATGATCCATGCTTACCTTTTCATTGCCATGTTTTAAACTTGTTTTAACCTTGGTCAAACCTAGGATTTGACCAAGATTCAAATGGGAGTAAAAATTCAGAAAAATTCAAAAAAATGAAAAACCAAAGCACATATATAGCCTTCTTATGTCATATAGTAAGCATTCAAGTTGATAAACAAGGTCTAGACATATTCAAAGCAGAAATATCATGTATCATATCTACCCTAACCCTAAACTCTGTCTTATGAAGTCAAACATATGAAGAGAACTGGGGTTTTGGGTTTCAAACATAAAATTTTCAAGTACCTTCATTTTAGAGTGAGTAAGGAAGGATTCATGCTTACCATTTCATTTTCATGTTTTAAACTTGTTTAAACCTAGGATTTGACCAAGATTTAAATAGGCATAAAAAAATCGAAAGAAATCAAAAAATGAAAAACCAAAGCACATATATATAGCCTTCTTATATCATATAGTAAAAAATTCAAGTTGATAAACAAGGTCTAGACATATTCAAACAAGAAAAATCATGTATCTACACCTAACCATAAACTCTGTCTTAAGTGGTTTTGGGTTTCAAACATGGAAATTTCACAAACCTCCCAAAAGCTTCATTTTACAGTGACTAAGGAGGATCCATGCTTACCTTTTGGATTAAACGTTTGAAACCAAAAACCACTTCTCTTCATGCATGCTTGACTTCATAAGACAGAGTTTAGCTAGGGTTAGGGGGTAGATACATGATTTCCTGGTTTGAATATGTCTAGACCTTGTTTATCAACTTAATTGATTGCTTACTATATGACATAAGAAGACTACGTGCCTTGGTTTTCATTTTTTTGTTTTTTTTGAATTTTATGCTCATATATTTGAATCTTGGTCAAATCTTAGGTTTGACCAAGATTTAAACAAGTTTAAAACATGAAAATGAAAAGGGAAGCATGTATCCTTCTTAGTCACTCTAAAATGAAGCTTTTGGGATGTTCTTGAAATTTCCATGTTTGAAACCCAAAACGACTTCTCTTCATGCTAGACTTCATAAGATCAACAGGGGGTAGATACATGATTTGTCTGGTTTGGATATACCTAGACCTTGTTTAACTTGAATGCATACGATATGACATAAGAAGACTACGTGCTTTTGTTTTTCATTATTCTGATTTTTTTGAATTTTGTGCCCACCCATTTGTATCTTGGTCAAATCCTAGGCTTGATAATGATTTAAACAAGATAAAAATATGAAAATGCAAAGGTAATCATGGATCCTTCTTAGTCACTCTAAAATGAAGCTTTTGGGAGCAAAACCACTTCTCTTCATATGCTTGACTTCATAAGACGGAGTTTAGGGGTTAGGGTGTATAGATACATGATTTGTCTAGTTTGAATATGTCTAGACCTTGCTTATCAACTTAATTGGCTTACTATATGACATAAGAAAACTATTTGCTTTGGTTTTTCTTTTTCCTGATTTTTTTCAATTTTGATGCCCATTTGAATCTTGTCAAATCCTAGGTTTGACCGAGATAATTTAAACAAGCTTAAAACATGAATATGAAAAGGGAAGCATGTATCCTTCTTTGTCACTCTAAAATGAAGTTTTTGGGAGGTTTTTCAAATTTCCATGTTTGAAACCCAAAACCACTTCTCTTCATATGCTTGACTTCATAAGACAGAGTTCAGGGGTTAGGGGGTATAGATACATGATTTGTCTAGTTTGAATATGTCTAGACCTTGTTTATCAACTTTAATGCTTACTATATGACATAAGAAAACTATTTGCTTTGGTTTTCTTTTTTCTGACTTTTTTTTCAATTTTGATGCCCATTTGAATCTTGTCAAACCCTAGGTTTGACCAAGATAATTTAAACAAGCTTAAAACATGAATATGAAAAGGGGAGCATGTATCCTTCTTAGTCACTCTAAAATGTAGTTTTCGGGAGGTTTTTGAAATTTCCATGTTTGAAACCCAAAACCACTTCTCTTCACATGCTTGACTTCATAATACAGAGTTTAGGGGTTAGGGGTATAGATACATGATTTGTCTGGTTTAATATGTCTAGACCTTGTTTATCAACTTTAATGCTTACTATATGACATAAGAAGACTATGTGATTTGGTTTTTCATTTTTCATTTTTTTATTTTTCTACCCATTTGAATCTTGGTCAAATCCAAGGTTTGACCAAGATTTAGACAAGTTTAACACGTAAATGAGTTAACTTGGATTTCCTACCCTTGAATCCATAGGAAACTTTGTTCTAATGCACTATTATAATCAACCGAGTTTTTACACCAACAGGTCTGTCACTTACGTGTGGTGCCCACGCTTGAGGTCCCACACTTCAGTGAGCACAAGTCACGTGCAATAGGTACGCAAACTCCCAGCCATCTTCTTTGTCAAGAGAAGACGCATCAGGATGCGTATTGGAAGTCTGTGGGTCCTTCTGGATCCTTCGGTTGTCCCTCTCACAAAAAAAACAAATCTCTCTCATTCTCGGCCTCGCTCGACTCGCTCGCTCGCACCTCCTGCTCACTGACAAACCCTGCACAAAAGTCAACATCATCACCCGAAAAAGGGGAGACACCATAATGCTCTCCCTTCTTCTCTCCTTCCGAGTGATCCCTCTTCCTCCGAGTTTCACTCGACGGGCAAACACCCATGTGCTGCATAGTGGAGTAATAAAAAGGTAGTACTCGTAGAAAAATCGATATACGAATCTGTAATTAAATAGGTTAAACTAGGGTTTTGCCCAGTTCTACAGATCAAGGGTTCAAAAAAATCCAACTACGGGGTTCGAACAACACGATTCTAATCCAAGAATTTTTTCGACCTAGGTCACCCAAATGGCCTCAAACTATAGGGTTAGCATCTAGTGCAGTATGTGTGAAAATGTATGCACTATGTGTGCTATAACTTGTATGTCTTTCATATTTGAACCAAATTTGAATAAGTTTGAAATATTTGAAAAGGGGCTTTTGGCTTAAACGTTTGAAACCAAAAACCACTTCTCTTCATGCATGCTTGACTTCATAAGATAGAGTTTAGCTAGGGTTAGGGGGTAGATGCATGATTTTCCTGGTTTGAATATGTCTAGACCTTGTTTATCAACTTAATTGAATGCTTACTATATGACATAAGAATACTATGTGACTTGTTTTTTATTTTTTGATTTTTTTAAAATTTTATGCCCATTTGAATCTTGGTCAAATCCTAGGTTTGAACATGGTTTAAACAAGTTTAAATCATGAATATGAAAAATTAAGCATCTATATATCCTTCTTACTCACTCCAAAATGTAGCTCTTGGGAGGGTTTTTCGAAATTTCCATGTTTGAAACCAAAACCACTTCTCTTCGTGCATGCTTGACTTCATAAGACAGAGTTTAGGGTTAGGGGTAGATATATACATGATTTTCTGGTTTGAATATGTCTAGGCCTTGTTTATCAACTTGAATGCTTACTATATATATATGACATAAGAATGTTATGTCCTTTGTTTTTTCATTCTTTTGATTTTTTATGAATTTCCATGCCCATCTGAATCTTTTGGTCAAATCCTAGAGGTTTGACCAAGATTGAAACAAGTTTAAAACATGAAAATGAAAAGGGAAGCTTGTATATCCTTCTTAGTCACTCTAAAATGAAGTTTTTGGGAGGTTTTTGAAATTTCCATGTTTGAAACCCAAAACCACTTCTCTTCATGCTAGATTTCATAAGACAATTTAATTAGGGGTTAGGGGGTAGATACATGATTTGTCTGGTTTGAATATGTCCAAACCTTGCTTGTTTATCAACTTTAATGCTTACTATATGACATAAGAATGCTTACCATATGTTTGAATTTTAAAAGCATATAGTCTTCTTATGTCATATAGTAAGCATTCAAAAGTTTTTCTTTGAGAGAGTAGCATGCATTCAAAAGTTGATAAATAAGATTTGTACATATTCAAACCAGACAAATCATGTATCTACACCCCCTAACCCTAAACTGTCTTATGAAGTCAAGCATGAAGAGAAGTGCTTTTGGGTTTCAAACATGGAAATTTCACAAACCTCCCAAAAGCTTCATTTTACTGATGACTAATTAAGAAGGATCCAGGCTTACCTTTTCATTTTCATTTTTTAAACTGCTTGTTTAAATCTTGATCAAACCTAGGATTTGACCAAGATTCAAATGGGCATAAAAAATCAGGAAAAAATGAAAAAATGAAAAAACAAAGCACATATGTAGCCTTCTTATGTCATATATATAGTAAGCATTCAATTAAGTTGATAATTTTAAACAAGGTCTATACATATTCAAACCAGAAAAAGCATGTATCTACCCATGCATATATATATAACCCTATACTTTTGTCTTATGAAGACGTCAAGGATGAAGAGAAGTGGATTTGGGTTTCAAACATGGAAATTTCAAAAACCTCCCAAAACATGTATATATCTACCCCTAAACCCTAATCTTTGTCTTATGAAGCCAAGCATATGAAGAGAAGTGATTTTGGGTTTCAAACATGGAAACTTCAAAAACCTCCCAAAAGCTTCATTTTAGAGAGACTAAGAATGATCCATGCTTACCTTTTCATTGCCATGTTTTAAACTTGTTTTAACCTTGGTCAAACCTAGGATTTGACCAAGATTCAAATGGGAGTAAAAATTCAGAAAAATTCAAAAAAAAAATGAAAAACCAAAGCACATATATAGCCTTCTTATGTCATATAGTAAGCATTCAAGTTGATAAACAAGGTCTAGACATATTCAAAGCAGAAATATCATGTATCATATCTACCCCTAACCCTAAACTCTGTCTTATGAAGTCAAACATATGAAGAGAACTGGGGTTTTGGGTTTCAAACATAAAATTTTCAAGTACCTTCATTTTAGAGTGAGTAAGGAAGGATTCATGCTTACCGTTTCATTTTCATGTTTTAAACTTGTTTAAACCTAGGATTTGACCAAGATTTAAATAGGCATAAAAAAATCGAAAGAAATCAAAAAATGAAAAACCAAAGCACATATATATAGCCTTCTTATATCATATAGTAAAAAATTCAAGTTGATAAACAAGGTCTAGACATATTCAAACAAGAAAAATCATGTATCTACACCTAACCATAAACTCTGTCTTAAGTGGTTTTGGGTTTCAAACATGGAAATTTCACAAACCTCCCAAAAGCTTCATTTTACAGTGACTAAGGAGGATCCATGCTTACCTTTTGGATTAAACGTTTGAAACCAAAAACCACTTCTCTTCATGCATGCTTGACTTCATAAGACAGAGTTTAGCTAGGGTTAGGGGGTAGATACATGATTTCCTGGTTTGAATATGTCTAGACCTTGTTTATCAACTTAATTGATTGCTTACTATATGACATAAGAAGACTACGTGCCTTGGTTTTCATTTTTTGTTTTTTTTGAATTTTATGCTCATATATTTGAATCTTGGTCAAATCTTAGGTTTGACCAAGATTTAAACAAGTTTAAAACATGAAAATGAAAAGGGAAGCATGTATCCTTCTTAGTCACTCTAAAATGAAGCTTTTGGGATGTTCTAGAAATTTCCATGTTTGAAACCCAAAACGACTTCTCTTCATGCTAGACTTCATAAGATCAACAGGGGGTAGATACATGATTTGTCTGGTTTGCATATACCTAGACCTCGTTTAACTTGAATGCATACGATATGACATAAGAAGACTACGTGCTTTTGTTTTTCATTATTCTGATTTTTTTGAATTTTGTGCCCACCCATTTGTATCTTGGTCAAATCCTAGGCTTGATAATGATTTAAACAAGATTAAAATATGAAAATGCAAAGGTAAGCATGGATCCTTCTTAGTCACTCTAAAATGAAGCTTTTGGGAGCAAAACCACTTCTCTTCATATGCTTGACTTCATAAGACGGAGTTTAGGGGTTAGGGTGTATAGATACATGATTTGTCTAGTTTGAATATGTCTAGACCTTGTTTATCAACTTAATTGGCTTACTATATGACATAAGAAAACTATTTGCTTTGGTTTTTCTTTTTCCTGATTTTTTTCAATTTTGATGCCCATTTGAATCTTGTCAAATCCTAGGTTTGACCGAGATAATTTAAACAAGCTTAAAACATGAATATGAAAAGGGAAGCATGTATCCTTCTTTGTCACTCTAAAATGAAGTTTTTGGGAGGTTTTTCAAATTTCCATGTTTGAAACCCAAAACCACTTCTCTTCATATGCTTGACTTCATAAGACAGAGTTCAGGGGTTAGGGGGTATAGATACATGATTTGTCTAGTTTGAATATGTCTAGACGTTGTTTATCAACTTTAATGCTTACTATATGACATAAGAAAACTATTTGCTTTGGTTTTCTTTTTTCTGACTTTTTTTTCAATTTTGATGCTCATTTGAATCTTGTCAAATCCTAGGTTTGACCAAGATAATTTAAACAAGCTTAAAACATGAATATGAAAAGGGGAGCATGTATCCTTCTTAGTCACTCTAAAATGTAGTTTTCGGGAGGTTTTTGAAATTTCCATGTTTGAAACCCAAAACCACTTCTCTTCACATGCTTGACTTCATAAGACAGAGTTTATGGGCTAGGGGTATAGATACATGATTTGTCTGGTTTAATATGTCTAGACCTTGTTTATCAACTTTAATGCTTACTATATGACATAAGAAGACTATGTGATTTGGTTTTTCATTTTTTTATTTTTCTGCCCATTTGAATCTTGGTCAAATCCTAGGTTTGACCAAGATTTAGACAAGTTTAACACGTAAATGAGTTAACTTGGATTTCCTACCCTTGAATCCATAGGAAACTTTGTTCTAATGCACTATTATAATCAACCGAGTTTTTACACCAACAGGTCTGTCACTTACGTGTGGTGCCCACGCTTGAGGTCCCACACTTCAGTGAGCACAAGTCACGTGCAATAGGTACGCAAACTCCCAGCCATCTTCTTTGTCAAGAGAAGACGCATCAGGATGCGTATTGGAAGTCTGTGGGTCCTTCTGGATCCTTCGGTTGTCCCTCTCACAAAAAAAACAAATCTCTCTCATTCTCGGCCTCGCTCGACTCGCTCGCTCGCTCGCACCTCCTGCTCACTGACAAACCCTGCACAAAAGTCAACATCATCACCCGAAAAAGGGGAGACACCATAATGCTCTCCCTTCTTCTCTCCTTCTGAGTGATCCCTCTTCCTCCGAGTTTCACTCGACGGGCAAACACCCATGTGCTGCATAGTGGAGTAATAAAAAGGTAGTACTCGTAGAAAAATCGATATACGAATCTGTAATTAAATAGGTTAAACTAGGGTTTTGCCCAGTTCTACAGATCAAGGGTTCAAAAAAATCCAACTACGGGGTTCGAACAACACGATTCTAATCCAAGAATTTTTTCGACCTAGGTCACCCAAATGGCCTCAAACTATAGGGTTAGCATCTAGTGCAGTATGTGTGAAAATGTATGCACTATGTGTGCTATAACTTGTATGTCTTTCATATTTGAACCAAATTTGAATAAGTTTGAAATATTTGAAAAGGGGCTTTTGGCTTAAACGTTTGAAACCAAAAACCACTTCTCTTCATGCATGCTTGACTTCATAAGACAGAGTTTAGCTAGGGTTAGGGGTAGATGCATGATTTTCCTGGTTTGAATATGTCTAGACCTTGTTTATCAACTTAATTGAATGCTTACTATATGACATAAGAATACTATGTGACTTGTTTTTTATTTTTTGATTTTTTTAAAATTTTATGCCCATTTGAATCTTGGTCAAATCCTAGGTTTGAACATGGTTTAAACAAGTTTAAATCATGAATATGAAAAATTAAGCATCTATATATCCTTCTTACTCACTCCAAAATGTAGCTCTTGGGAGGGTTTTTCGAAATTTCCATGTTTGAAACCAAAACCACTTCTCTTCATGCATGCTTGACTTCATAAGATAGAGTTTAGGGTTAGGGGTAGATATATACATGATTTTCTGGTTTGAATATGTCTAGGCCTTGTTTATCAACTTGAATGCTTACTATATATATATGACATAAGAATGTTATGTCCTTTGTTTTTTCATTCTTTTGATTTTTTATGAATTTCCATGCCCATTTGAATCTTTTGGTCAAATCCTAGAGGTTTGACCAAGATTGAAACAAGTTTAAAACATGAAAATGAAAAGGGAAGCTTGTATATCCTTCTTAGTCACTCTAGAATGAAGTTTTTGGGAGGTTTTTGAAACTTCCATGTTTGAAACCCAAAACCACTTCTCTTCATGCTAGACTTCATAAGACAATTTAATTAGGGGTTAGGGGGTAGATACATGATTTGTCAGGTTTGAATATGTCCAAACCTTGCTTGTTTATCAACTTTAATGCTTACTATATGACATAAGAATGCTTACCATATGTTTGAATTTTAAAAGCATATAGTCTTCTTATGTCATATAGTAAGCATTCAAAAGTTTTTCTTTGAGAGAGTAGCATGCATTCAAAAGTTGATAAATAAGATTTGTACATATTCAAACCAGACAAATCATGTATCTACACCCCCTAACCCTAAACTCTGTCTTATGAAGTCAAGCATGAAGAGAAGTGCTTTTGGGTTTCAAACATGGAAATTTCACAAACCTCCCAAAAGCTTCATTTTACAGTGACTAATTAAGAAGGATCCAGGCTTACCTTTTCATTTTCATTTTTTAAACTGCTTGTTTAAATCTTGATCAAACCTAGGATTTGACCAAGATTCAAATGGGCATAAAAAATCAGGAAAAAATGAAAAAATGAAAAAACAAAGCACATATATAGCCTTCTTATGTCATATATATAGTAAGCATTCAATTAAGTTGATAATTTTAAACAAGGTCTATACATATTCAAACCAGAAAAAGCATGTATCTACCCATGCATATATATATAACCCTATACTTTTGTCTTATGAAGACGTCAAGGATGAAGAGACGTGGATTTGGGTTTCAAACATGGAAATTTCAAAAACCTCCCCAAACATGTATTAATCTACCCCGACACCCTAATCTTTGTCTTATGAAGCCAAGCATATGAAGAGAAGTGATTTTGGGTTTCAAACATGGAAACTTCAAAAACCTCCCAAAAGCTTCATTTTAGAGAGACTAAGAATGATCCATGCTTACCTTTTCATTGCCATGTTTTAAACTTGTTTTAACCTTGGTCAAACCTAGGATTTGACCAAGATTCAAATGGGAGTAAAAATTCAGAAAAATTCAAAAAAAAATGAAAAACCAAAGCACATATATATCCTTCTTATGTCATATAGTAAGCATTCAAGTTGATAAACAAGGTCTAGACATATTCAAAGCAGAAATATCATGTATCATATCTACCCCTAACCCTAAACTCTATCTTATGAAGTCAAACATATGAAGAGAACTGGGGTTTTGGGTTTCAAACATAAAATTTTCAAGTACCTTCATTTTAGAGTGAGTAAGGAAGGATTCATGCTTACCGTTTCATTTTCATGTTTTAAACTTGTTTAAACCTAGGATTTGACCAAGATTTAAATAGGCATAAAAAATTCGAAAGAAATCAAAAAATGAAAAACCAAAGCACATATATATAGCCTTCTTATATCATATAGTAAAAAATTCAAGTTGATAAACAAGGTCTAGACATATTCAAACAAGAAAAATCATGTATCTACACCTAACCATAAACTCTGTCTTAAGTGGTTTTGGGTTTCAAACATGGAAATTTCACAAACCTCCCAAAAGCTTCATTTTACAGTGACTAAGGAGGATCCATGCTTACCTTTTGGCTTAAACGTTTGAAACCAAAAACCACTTCTCTTCATGCATGCTTGACTTCATAAGACAGAGTTTAGCTAGGGTACGTTAGGGGGTGTAGATACATGATTTTCCTGGTTTGAATATGTCTAGACCTTGTTTATCAACTTAATTGATTGCTTACTATATGACATAAGAAGACTACGTGCCTTGGTTTTCATTTTTTTGTTTTTTTTGAATTTTATGCTCATATATTTGAATCTTGGTCAAATCCTAGGTTTGACCAAGATTTAAACAAGTTTAAAACATGAAAATGAAAAGGGAAGCATGTATCCTTCTTAGTCACTCTAAAATGAAGCTTTTGGGATGTTCTTGAAATTTCCATGTTTGAAACCCAAAACGACTTCTCCTTCATGCTACACTTCATAAGATCAACACGGGGTAGATACATGATTTGTCTGGTTTGGATATACCTGGACCTCGTTTAACTTGAATGCATACGATATGACATAAGAAGACGTACTATACGTGCTTTTGTTTTTCATTATTCTGATTTTTTTGAATTTTGTGCCCACCCATTTGTATCTTGGTCAAATCCTAGGCTTGATAATGATTTAAACAAGATTAAAATATGAAAATGCAAAGGTAAGCATGGATCCTTCTTAATTAGTCACTCTAAAATGAAGCTTTTGGGAGCAAAACCACTTCTCTTCATATGCTTGACTTCATAAGACGGAGTTTAGGGGTTAGGGGGTATAGATACATGATTTGTCTAGTTTGAATATGTCTAGACCTTGTTTATCAACTTAATTGGCATAAGAAAACTATTTCCTTTGGTTTTTCTTTTTCTTGATTTTTTTCAATTTTGATGCCCATTTGAATCTTTGTCAAATCCTAGGTTTGACCGAGATAATTTAAACAAGCTTAAAACATGAATATGAAAAGGGAAGCATGTATCCTTCTTTGTCACTCTAAAATGAAGTTTTTGGGAGGTTTTTCAAATTTCCATGTTTGAAACCCAAAACCACTTCTCTTCATATGCTTGACTTCATAAGGCAGAGTTCAGGGGTTAGGGGGTATAGATACATGATTTGTCTAGTTTGAATATGTCTAGACCTTGTTTATCAACTTAATTGGCTTACTATATGACATAAGAAAACTATTTGCTTTGGTTTTTCTTTTTCCTGATTTTTTTCAATTTTGATGCCCATTTGAATCTTTGTCAAATCCTAGGTTTGACCGAGATAATTTAAACAAGCTTAAAACATGAATATGAAAAGGGAAGCATGTATCCTTCTTAGTCACTCTAAAATGTAGTTTTTGGGAGGTTTTTGAAATTTCCATGTTTGAAACCCAAAACCACATCTCTTCATGCTTGACTTAATTTATAAGACATAGTTTAGGGGTTAGGGGTAGATACATGATTTGTATGGTTTGATATTTCTAGACCTTGTTTATCAACTTTAATGCTTACTATATGACATAAGATGACTATGTGATTTGGTTTTTCATTTTTCTGTTTTTTATTTTATTTTTCTGCCCATTTGAATCTTGGTCAAATCCTAGGTTTGACCAAGATTTAGACAAGTTTAACACGTGAAAACGAATAAGTAAGCCTGGATCCTTCTTAGTCACTCAAAAATGTACCAATCGATAGATGTGTTAACTTTGCTTCATGGAAATAATAATGTCATGTAAATGAGTTAACTTGGATTTCCTACCCTTGAATCCATAGGAAACTTTGTTCTAATGCACTATTATAATCAACCGAGTTTTTACACCAACAGGTCTGTCACTTACGTGTGGTGCCCACGCTTGAGGTCCCACACTTCAGTGAGCACAAGTCACGTGCAATAGGTACGCAAACTCCCAGCCATCTTCTTTGTCAAGAGAAGACGCATCAGGATGCGTATTGGAAGTCTGTGGGTCCTTCTGGATCCTTCGGTTGTCCCTCTCACAAAAAAAATAAATCTCTCTCATTCTCGGCCTCGCTCGACTCGCTCGCTCGCTCGCACCTCCTGCTCCTTTGACAAACCTGCACAAAAGTCAACATCATCACCCGAAAAAGGGAGACACCATAATGCTCTCCCTTCTTCTCTCCTTCCGAGTGATCCCTCTTCCTCCGAGTTTCACTCGACGGGCAAACACCCATGTGCTGCATAGTGGAGTAATAAAAAGGTAGTACTCGTAGAAAAATCGATATACGAATCTGTAATTAAATAGGTTAAACTAGGGTTTTGCCCAGTTCTACAGATCAAGGGTTCAAAAAAATCCAACTACGGGGTTCGAACAACACGATTCTAATCCAAGCATTTTTTCGACCTAGGTCACCCAAATGGCCTCAAACTATAGGGTTAGCATCTAGTGCAGTATGTGTGAAAATGTATGCACTATGTGTGCTATAACTTGTATGTCTTTCAAATTTGAACCAAATTTGAATAAGTTTGAAATATTTGAAAATGGGCTTTTGGCTTAAACGTTTGAAACCAAAAACCACTTCTCTTCATGCATGCTTGACTTCATAAGACAGAGTTTAGCTAGGGTTAGGGGGTAGATGCATGATTTTCCTGGTTTGAATATGTCTAGACCTTGTTTATCAACTTAATTGAATGCTTACTATATGACATAAGAATACTATGTGCCTTGTTTTTTTATTTTTTGATTTTTTAAAATTTTTATGCCCATTTGAATCTTGGTCAAATCCTAGGTTTGAACATGGTTTAAACAAGTTTAAATCATGAATATGAAAAATTAAGCATCTATATATCCTTCTTAGTCACTCCAAAATGTAGCTCGATCTTGGGAGGGTTTTCGAAATTTCCTTGTTTGAAACCAAAAACCACTTCTCTTCATGCATGCTTGACTTCATAAGACAGAATTTAGGGTTAGGGGTAGATATATACATTATTTTCTGGTTTGAATATGTCTAAACCTTGTTTATCAACTTGAATGCTTAATTACTATATATATATATGACATAAGAATGTTATGTCCTTTGGTTTTTCATTCTTTTGATTTTTTATGAATTTCTATGCCCATTTGAATCTTTTGGTCAAATCCTAGAGGTTTGACCAAGATTGAAACAAGTTTAAAACATGAAAATGAAAAGGGAAGCTTGTATATCCTTCTTAGTCACTCTAAAATGAAGTTTTTGGGAGGTTTTTGAAATTTCCATGTTTGAAACCCAAAACCACTTCTCTTCATGCTAGACTTCATAAGACAATTTAATTAGGGGTTAGGGGTAGATACATGATTTGTCTGGTTTGAATATGTCCAAACCTTGCTTGTTTATCAACTTGAATGCTTACTATATGACATAAGAATGCTTACCATATGTTTGAATTTTAAAAGCATATAGTCTTCTTATGTCATATATATAGTAAGCATTCAAAAGTTTTTCTTTGAGAGAGTAGCATGCATTCAAAAGTTGATAAATAAGATTTGGACATATTCAAACCAGAGAAATCATGTATCTACACCCCCTAACCCTAAACTCTGTCTTATGAAGTCAAGCATGAAGAGAAGTGCTTTTGGGTTTCAAACATGGAAATTTCACAAACCTCCCAAAAGCTTCATTTTACAGTGACTAATTAAGGAGGATCCATGCTTACCTTTTGGCTTAAACGTTTGAAACCAAAAACCACTTCTCTTCATGCATGCTTGACTTCATAAGACAGAGTTTAGCTAGGGCGTTAGGGGGTAGATACATGATTTTCCTGGTTTGAATATGTCTAGACCTGGTTTATCAACTTAATTAATTGATTGTTTACTATATGACATAAGAAGACTATGTGCCTTGGTTTTAAATTTTTCTGTTTTTTTTGAATTTTATGCCCATATATTTGAATCTTGGTCAAATCCTAGGTTTGACCAAGATTTAAACAAGTTTAAACATAAAAAATGAAAAGGGAAGCATGTATCCTTCTTAGTCACTCTAAAATGAAGCTTTTGGGATGTTCTTGAAATTTCCATGTTTGAAACCAAAAACGACTTCTCTCTTCATGCTAGACTTCATAAGATCGACAGGGGGTAGATACATGATTTGTCTGGTTTGGATATACCTAGACCTCGTTTATCAACTTGAATTCATACGATATGACATATGAAGACTATGTGCTTTAATTTGTTTTTCATTTTTCTGATTTTTTTGAATTTTGTGCCCACCCATTTGTACATTGGTCAAATGCTAGGCTTGATAATGATTTAAACAAGTTTAAAATATGAAAATGCAAAGGTAAGCATGGATCCTTCTTAGAAACTCTAAAATGAAGTTTTTCGGAGGTTTTTGAAATTTCCATGTTTGCAACCCAAAACCACTTCCTCTTCACATGCTTGACTTCATAAGACAGAGTTTAGGGGTTAGGGGTATAGATACATGATTTGTCTAGTTTGAATATGTCTAGACCTTGTTTATCAACTTTAATGCTTACTATATGACATAAGAAAACTATTTCCTTTGGTTTTTCTTTTTTTCTGATTTTTTCAATATTGATGCCCATTTGAATCTTGTCAAATCCTAGGTTTGTCAAATCCTTAGAACATGAATATGAAAAGGGAAGCGTGTATCCTTCTTAGTCACACTAAAATGAAGTTTTTGGGAGGTTTTTGAAATTTCCATGTTTGAAACCGAAAACCACATCTCTTCATGCTTGACTTAATTTATAAGACATAGTTTAGGGGTTAGGGGGTAGATACATGATTTGTATGGTTTGATATTTCTAGACCTTGTTTATCAACTTTAATGCTTACTATATGACATAAGATGACTATGTGATTTGGTTTTTCATTTTTCTGTTTTTTATTTTATTTTTCTGCCCATTTGAATCTTGGTCAAATCCTAGGTTTGACCAAGATTTAGACAAGTTTAACACGTGAAAACGAATAAGTAAGCATGGATCCTTCTTAGTCACTCAAAAATGTACCAATCGATAGATGTGTTAACTTTGCTTCATGGAAATAATAATGTCATGTAAATGAGTTAACTTGGATTTCCTACCCTTGAATCCATAGGAAACTTTGTTCTAATGCACTATAATAATCAATCGAGTTTTTACACCAACAGGTCTGTCACTTACGTGTGGTGCCCACGCTTGAGGTCCCACACTTCAGTGAGCACAAGTCACGTGCAATAGGTACGCAAACTCCCAGCCATCTTCTTTGTCAAGAGAAGACGCATCAGGATGCGTATTGGAAGTCTGTGGGTCCTTCTGGATCCTTCGGTTGTCCCTCTCACAAAAAAAACAAATCTCTCTCATTCTCGGCCTCGCTCGACTCGCTCGCTCGCTCGCTCGCACCTCCTGCTCACTGACAAACCCTGCACAAAAGTCAACATCATCACCCGAAAAAGGGGACACCATAATGCTCTCCCTTCTTCTCTCCTTCCGAGTGATCCCTCTTCCTCCGAGTTTCACTCGACGGGCAAACACCCATGTGCTGCATAGTGGAGTAATAAAAAGGTAGTACTCGTAGAAAAATCGATATACGAATCTGTAATTAAATAGGTTAAACTAGGGTTTTGCCCAGTTCTACAGATCAAGGGTTCAAAAAAATCCAACTACGGGGTTCGAACAACACGATTCTAATCCAAGAACTTTTTCGACCTAGGTCACCCAAATGGCCTCAAACTATAGGGTTAGCATCTAGTGCAGTATGTGTGAAAATGTATGCACTATGTGTGCTATAACTTGTATGTCTTTCATATTTGAACCAAATTTGAATAAGTTTGAAATATTTGAAAAGGGGCTTTTGGCTTAAACGTTTGAAACCAAAAACCACTTCTCTTCATGCATGCTTGACTTCATAAGACAGAGTTTAGCTAGGGTTAGGGGGTAGATGCATGATTTTCCTGGTTTGAATATGTCTAGACCTTGTTTATCAACTTAATTGAATGCTTACTATATGACATAAGAATACTATGTGACTTGTTTTTTATTTTTTGATTTTTTTAAAATTTTATGCCCATTTGAATCTTGGTCAAATCCTAGGTTTGAACATGGTTTAAACAAGTTTAAATCATGAATATGAAAAATTAAGCATCTATATATCCTTCTTACTCACTCCAAAATGTAGCTCTTGGGAGGGTTTTTCGAAATTTCCATGTTTGAAACCAAAACCACTTCTCTTCATGCATGCTTGACTTCATAAGACAGAGTTTAGGGTTAGGGGTAGATATATACATGATTTTCTGGTTTGAATATGTCTAGACCTTGTTTATCAACTTGAATGCTTACTATATATATATATGACATAATAATGTTATGTCCTTTGGTTTTTCATTCTTTTGATTTTTTTATGAATTTCCATGCCCATTTGAATCTTTTGGTCAAATCCTAGAGGTTTGACCAAGATTTAAACAAGTTTAAAACATGAAAATGAAAAGGGAAGCTTGTATATCCTTCTTAGTCACTCTAAAATGAAGTTTTTGGGAGGTTTTTGAAATTTCCATGTTTGAAACCCAAAACCACTTCTCTTCATGCTAGACTTCATAAGACAATTTAATTAGGGGTTAGGGATAGATACATGATTTGTCTGGTTTGAATATGTCCAAACCTTGCTTGTTTATCAACTTGAATGCTTACTATATGACATAAGAATGCTTACCATATGTTTGAATTTTAAAAGCATATAGTCTTCTTATGTCATATAGTAAGCATTCAAAAGTTTTTCTTTGAGAGAGTAGCATGCATTCAAAAGTTGATAAATAAGATTTGGACATATTCAAACCAGACAAATCATGTATCTACACCCCTAACCCTAAACTCTGTCTTATGAAGTCAAGCATGAAGAGAAGTGCTTTTGGGTTTCAAACATGGAAATTTCACAAACCTCCCAAAAGCTTCATTTTACAAAGGACTAAGAAGGATCCAACTTACCTTTTCATTTTCATGTTTTAAACTTGTTTAAATCTTGGTCAAACCTAGGATTTGACCAAGATTTAAATGGGCATAAAAATCAGAAAAAACAGAAAATGAAAAACCAAAGAACATAGCCTTCTTATGTCATATAGTAAGCATTCAAGTTGATAAACAAGGTCTAGACATATTCAAACCAGAAAAAGCATGTATCTACCCCTAACCCTAAACTCTGTCTTACGAAGTCAAGCATGAAGAGAAGTGGTTTTGGGTTTCAAACATGGAAATTTCAAAAACCTCGCGAAAGCTTCATTTTAGAGTGACTAAGAAGGATCCATGCTTACCTATTCATTTTCATGTTTTAAACTTGTTTAAACCTTGATAAAACCCAGGATTTTACCTATTTAATCATAGATTCATAGGTCGATTTTTTACTTTTTATTATTACTATGCAAAGCACATGTGTGTTTGCCCGTCCAAAGTGAAACTCCTGAGGAAGAGGGATCACACGGAGGGAGAAGAAGGGATAGCGATCACGGGGCCCCTCTTATTATTTATGGTGTATATCTTTTTCTCGGTGATGTTGATCACAGTGCTGCGTTTGTCGGTGCGCGGAGGTGCGAGGTCATGAGCGAGCGAGTCGAGCGAGGCCGAGAATGAGAGAGATGTTTTTTTCTTTTTCTTTTCCGTGAGAGGGACAACAGAAGGATCCAGAGACGACTTCCACTACGCATCCTGGTGCGCGTCTTCTCTTGACAAAGAAGATGGCTGGGAGTTTGCGTACCTACTATAGTACTACTACACAAGAAACATATACATGTCAAACTTTTCAATCATGACCCACATGCATTTTATGTATATATTCACAACTTTTAATGCATGCATGAAAACTCAGCAAAATATGTGCATTTTGGGTTGTCGCACATAAATGTGCTTTTACTTGTCTGCCACCAATCCAATTTTCATGTGAGGGGGAAACATGACACACGATGGACATTTCCAATGTTTCACGAATTAATTATCTCAATTTGCATCCATATATATATGCGCCTGGTTACTGAAAGATCGAACCAAAGGTGAACTTGAAACATTTTCATTTTCATGTTTTAAACTTGTTTAAATCTTGGTCAACCCTTGGATTTGACCAAGATTCATAAAAAATTCAAAAACATAGTCTTCTTATGTCATACAGTCAACATTCAAGTTGATAAAACAAGATCTAAACATATTAAAAGAAGAATCATGTATCTACCCCCTAACCCTAAACTCTGTCTTTTGAAGTCAAACATGAAGATACGTGGTTTTGGGTTTACAAGATGGAAATTTCAAAAAGCTCCAAAAAGCTTAATTTTGGAGTGACTAAGAAGGATACATGCTTACTTTTTCATTTTCATGTTTTAAACTTGTTTAAAGCTTGGTCAAACCTAGCTAGCTAGGATTTGACCAAGATTCAAGTGCGCATAAAAAATTCGAAAAACCCCCAAAAATGAAAAACCATAACACATAGTCTTCTTGCGTCACATATATTGTAAGCATTCAAGTGTTGATAAACAATATCTAGACATATCAAACAAGAAAAATCATGTATCTATACCCCTAACCCTAAATTTGTCTTATGAAGTCAAGCATGAAGAGAAGTAGTTTGGGTTTTCAAACATGGAAATTTCGAAAACCGCCCAAAAGCTTCATTTCGGACTGACTAAGAAGGATCCATGCTTACCTTTTCATTTTCATGTTTTAAACTTGTTTAAATTCTTGTTCAAACCTAGGATTTGACCAAGATTCAAATGGGCATAAAAACAATCGAAAAAATCAAAAATGAAAAACCAAAGCACATAGTCTTCTTATGTCACATAGTAAGCCATTCAACTTGATAACAAGGTCTAGACCTATTCAAACCAGAAAAATCATGTATCTACCCCTAACCATAAACTCATCTGTCTTATGAAGTCAAGCATGAAGAGAAGTGGTTTTGGGTTTCAAACATAGACATTTCAAAAGCCTCCCAAAAGCTTCATTTTGGAGTGACTAAGAAGGATCCATGCTTAATTTTTCATTTTAATGTTTTAAACTTGTTTAAATCTTGTTAAACCTATGATTTGACCAAAATTTGATTCGGCATAAAAATTCAAAACAAATCAAATAAATGAAAAACCAATGCACATAGTACATCTTCTTATGTCATATACTAAGCATTCAAGTTGATAAGCCAGGTCTAGACATATTCAAACTAGAAAAATCATGTATCTACCGCTAACCCTAAACTCGATTTGTCTTATGAAGTCAATCATGAAGAGGTGTTTTGGGTTTCAGACATGGAAATTTCAAAAACCTTCCAAAAGCTTCATTTTGAAGTTACTAATTAAGAAGGATCACTACAAGAAAAGTTTGGCAACTTTTCTTGTAGTGGATCCAGGCTTAATTTTTCATTTTCATGTTTTAAATTTTGGTCAAACCTAGGATTTGACCAAGATACAAATGGGCATAAAAATTCAGGGTAGCATCATACCCCCCTCCTTCCCGCGTAGAAAAAGTGTTAGGCGAGTAGTAGAATGGCATGACCAACAAGTTTCAAGTAAAATTTTTAATATGACCAAAATATACCAATTGATAGATGTGTTAACTTGGCTTCATGGGTGTGTGACCTAAGATTGAGCCATGGTACATTTTGCCAACAAAGTAGCAATTGAGTTGGCTTTCTACCTTAGTAGGCATGCATTGGAAGGATGCATTATGCCGGCAAAGTTTTCAAACGTTCAAACTTTTCCGGTTTCTCATACAGTATTTGGCTCCTTGAGAAGCATTGATGTGATCATATAAGGTTATGCAAAACTTCGCCTTTCCCGTACTTACCCGAGCACTCGACACCCCTCGTCCCATGGCGACTCCTCCAGCCATAGCCCCGTGCACCCAGGCTCCACGACTCAGCCTCGGAGGGGTGTGCGCTAAAAGCTCGCAAATGTCTGTGTGCCATTGGTGTGCGATGAAGCAGGCGGCTCTGTGTCTTGCTGTGGCTAGACTCCTGGCGCCCTTTGATCTAGGAGAGGGAGAGGAGGGAGGGGGGTCCCATGAAGCGGCGGTGGCCCGGGTATCGGCGGCAGCCCAGGCAGCAGCGGCAAAGTGGGCTGGTCGGAGCATAGGCATGCGCCGGGGGCGAACCTCGCCGGGTGAGGATGCTTCCATTGTGAAGAAGCACTTGCCATCCAGGGCTTCGGGTTCGCCAACAAACTCAGCGCCTCGGTCCATGGCGTTGCTGTCGTGGGGACGTCGGGGGTGGCGGCGACGTGCTGCAGCCCCAGCCTTTAGTGGGGACCAAAGTGCGACCGACCACATCACGGCGTCGGCAGCATTGGGGATGCCGATGGGCATCCAATGCCACACACAGATTTGGGAGGTTCTGGCCGGGCCGAGTTCCAAACTTCCATCATCGGAGCCGAGGGCTTGGTACTTCAAATTCCGAATCAGGCAATCCTTCGACCCCAATCAGCTTACGCCCGTGGTCCAAATCCGAGATATCTTGGCGGCAGCTATGCTGGTTAAGCTTAGCCGGACAGCGGCAATCGACGATCTGCAAAACCTAGATGCCTTCCGAGGATTTGCAGCAGCCGTCAATGCACTCGTGGAGGCATCGCATGCTTGTAGCATCGGCAAATGCGGGTATGTTGTTTTACTCCCTTTGTATGCTTTTGTCATAAAAATCAATTTGCTAATTCTCATTCGATTGAAAATTAGACCCATTCACCATCAACTCTCAAACAGTGGACACTAGTAATATGTAGAACTAGAAATTACACAAGATTTCTGTACTCCTAGTACTATTACTTCGACGCTACATGTTGTTTACACGAGGAAATTGCACAAACTACCCCTTATTGCTGCCTTCGTTGCGTAAAACACTTTTTTAAACTGTAATTTTTTTCCGCACAAACCACCAACTATCGTGTTCTGTTGCAGGGAGGTTCAAATTTAGGATTGAGCTGTTTAAGAGCAAATCAGATGATCGGGGACCACCAACTACTATAGTTTTAATTGCAAATAGAATCGATTTTGCAAAATTATGAAACGCACATAACGTTTGAATTACTACAATTTTTTTGAAGGTTTGATATTTTCATCATCTTTGTGTGAATCTTACACCAAGTAACACAACTTTCAGACGGAATACAAAATATTTTCAAACTTCCTAGATTTGATAGCTCAAATATTTTTAATTACTAGTTTTCAGTATTTTAAAAAGTCGAAACACTATATTTTGGCTGAATGTTAGAAAATATATTTCATGATTATCCCATATTAGTTAAGAAGTACATAAACTAGTAGTAGTAATAAAGAACAGAGGGAGTTTATGGAGATACATCCATTAAGGGCATGTTAGTGTGTGTTGGTGTATTACTTATGCCTTCTTTGGTTAATACACTTCTCAAGTGATCCCCACAAACCCTCTATTCTTGCCTAGAATACAAAAACTCCCCATCAAAGTATTAGTGCATTTTTTGGATGAGTATTCGAGAGGATTGGGTGAACACCAAGGATTTGCATAGGAAATTGGTACAATTGAATCCTTGGCTGTTTGATTTGTAGGATTGTTTCCGATAGGAATTTTTCCTAAGGATTTCTTTGCACAGATTCCATAGAAAATTAAACATCTACTCATGCCTCTTTTTAAGAATGCTTTACTTTTCCTATGGTGGAATCAAACAAAGTTTGGATTCTATGAATTCCTATAGGATTGGAGTGGACATGACATTGCAATCCTACATTTCCCTATTCCTACATCTTTCGGTAGGCATTTGCCTAGAATAAATAACCATGTGTATTACGGAGTAGCAATAAAATATAGGTTTATTTCTCTAAAGCATCTTGCACTGTACTAGTACATGGCTTAAGAGACAATATTTTTACCATTTTTTGCGAGAAGACAATATTATTACCATAGTTACTAAGTACATTTTATTGGATGATGAAGTGATAGCCCTCATCAATGCATTGTGAATTATTAGGGCATGGGTCGCACGTGATTTACGAGTACACCGCACGATCGAGAGCCGCCGTCCCTCTTTGCTTTCTACCGATGCGGCGGAGCTCCTCCCCACACCCACGAATAACTCGAAAGCCACAATCGCTGGGGAAAAGTCTTGCGCCGAGAAAATCTACAACCGTGGTTGAGTACATGTGTTTCTTAAGATACGAGTGCTCCAATGCATTTTTTCTTTCCTTTTACTAATTTACCTTGAAAATCCCGCACGTCCACTTATTTGTGGACGGAGGGAGTATCACGCCAAGAGGAAGTAGGACAATAGTGGGCGCTTATAGCCCGCCTACGTGGTACTTTTGCCAGCTGTTGGCTCTTCTATTGTTCTTGCTCTAAAGAAACCCCGATTGTGAAAGGCCAAGGCGTACTTCTTTTGGTCACGCAAAATTCAAAATACTGCCATGGACATTGAATTGACATGAAAACACATAGCTTGGGATGTCCAAATTTGCACGTTAGACCAGTGACTTGTTCTTCACCTTTTCAGAGGGAACAGTGACTTTTTATTATGGGTCTATACACTTTCCAAGAAACAGGAGGAGATGCTGTAGAGTGTAGAGGAGCGAAGTCAAGCGCCCCGCCCCCACCTGCCCTATTTCGGTTCACCTCCATCGTCTACCTCCGCCCCCGCCCGCACCAATCGACCACCTTCCATAGCACGCGCCAGTGCCGCCGCCATGCAGCTTTAGAATCAATTCCACCGCCCAGTTTGAGAGCCTCCGTTCTTCATCTTCCCCGCCACCTGCCGCCATCGAACCCAAATTAAACTCCAATCAGTTGAACCCAAACCTCATAGACCCACCCCCTGCCCTGCGATGGCGGCATCGAACAAGGAAAATGATGACTACGAACTGTTTCGAAGGTCTTTCCGAAGGTCCCCTTGAAGAACTCGTAACAAGATGCGACGTCATCACCGCCGCGAGCCTCGTCGGTTCGTCCAAACTATTTTTCGACTCTGCAAATGATAGTGCAACTCTATCTTTTTCTCTCCCGTTTGGCCTGCCATGTGTTCTTCATTCTCACCCGACGAAGGTAGCACGGGATTGCAAGCTGACGCCGCTGGACAGGTTCTCCTCCGACGCTGTGATGCCAGACGGTACGGGTAAGCAGTGGGTAGGTGCCAATGGAGATTGGGTTGCCATGGTTGACACTGGCTTTCCTGCTTGCAAATGGAAACTTGTCAACGTCTACACTCACCGTGAAATTCCTCTCCCTGTGCCGTTTGAAACCACCCACATTCCAAATATATACCACCACAACCTTCGTGCTATTATATTTCACAAGATATATATTTGCCAAGTTCCCACAATTCTTTGGGGGTACAAAAATTTCTCTCTTGTTGCTGTTTTTGACATCAGAGTTGCCCTCCTTTGCGGCGAAGATTCTGGATGGACAGTTCTTACAGAGCCCAAGTCCCACATCTTTTACAATTACAGCGATGCAATTCTCCATAATGGGCTTGTGTTTGCCACAACTCATACTGGCACTGTTCACGCATGGAATCCTCAGCAAGCTGGTAATTTTCCTCCGGACGTAGTGTATGATGAGCTTCATTATTGATGGCTGTAAAGATAATTTTAATGCACAAACTTATTAATTTTCGAACCTGACTGATCTGACTTGGAGGCTTGGGGCATATTTGCTTCGGATGAAATTTCATTGGTATTTAGACTTTTTATTCGAGATGATTACCATAGAAAAATTTGAGGATTGTATAATTAGGAGTTTTATTCTCAGATTGAATTATGTTGGATTTTGACCTCTACTTGAACTTCTTGAAATGAATCCTTTGGTTTCCCATGTGATGTACTCAAATACACCAATATGCTGTATTATTGAATGGAAATGCCATTATATCATCCCATCTGAATCCTAATGCGTTTTCCCAATTCTTACGTTTTCAGATTTGTGCAAACCAAACATACCCTTCTTAACAGTAATTTCGTTTTCAAGCAGGTCCTCCGCTGATTGTAGAGCCACCGCCCATTGTGTTTGAATGGCGATGTGCACTTGATGATGCTCTTGGCCATGATCACGAGGTCGATTATGGCATGTGGTGGTTAGCAAGATCTATAGATGGTTCTAGACTTCTTCTGATCCATACACTGGGCATTGCTGATGAAAGGGAATATTCCTGTAAAGTTTGCCATACTGCTTCTGATCGTCGTATTCATCATGGTCGCACTGTTGGCAACTATGCTTCTGGGTTTGGTTGCCTGGTGTTCACGAAGGACACTAGTAAGTTAAATGAAGGTATTCCATGGGAAAAGATTGATGACCTTGGAGAATATTCTCTTTTCCTTGGAGTGAACTATCCGATTATGCTGCCATTAGGCGGTGCAGATGTTGTCCCAGGATGTCTGACGAGAAGAAATTGTGTGTACACCTTGCCGAATGAAGCATGGCTTCGCAATTCGCATTGCCTGAAATATGCCGATTCAGTCTGAATCGTGAAGATTGCGCTCGTTGGTTTCCAAACCAACGCCTTGGAGAAAACATGCAAAACAAAAAGATAGGTACCTGGTAAAGACACCGCTTTGGTTCATCCCAAACTTCGCCAACGCCCCGGATTGGAACAAGTGTGATGTTTAATTCTGAAACAGGGCCTGCAGCCATTGTAGCTACTGATAGTATGTAATTTCATAGCTAATGAACGAGGCAATTGTGGTCTACTAATTACAACTGTTTTGTAAAGAGGTGGTCTATAATATACCCCTCTCTTCATTGATGCATTTGTGGTCTACATGATGGTACTCTTAAATATATTGGTGTGGCTCCTCAACACATAATGTGGGGGTATTATTGTGTTAAAGTTGAAGGCTTGATCAACTATAGGTTCACTTCTCTAGTTACATTACTAGGTACTCCGGTTGGCTATGTTGTGATGAACACATTGTGTTCTGTTGTTCGGTGAAGACAAAAGTAGAACTATGGTATGCTTATGTTTAAGAGCAAGCGAGGGTTTAGCTTGAGATGTTAAAATTCAGATTTGAACTATTTTTTGATATGGAAATTTGAAATATATATGGTACTGTATATGATTATGTATAACAACAAGCGACGAAAGGGCTGATGCTCCTATTCCTTGTCGGCGGGAGGACTATGTGTGCGGCGACTTGAGCCAAATTAGAAGGCCATAGCTATGTTGATTGGTCCTTGAAGTTGGAGGGGCTAGGATTTCGGATGAGCGGAGTGGGGGAAGTTGTTGCTCATGGAACAAAAGTCCTTAAAATAGTAATGTTAGTATATAGGAGTACAAGGTATATACTTGTACTATTTTAGTACTATAATAAGTATATCGGGTTCATCAAAAAGAATTATCTCGGGTTCACAACCACGTGGGGTCAAGGTGAGGGAAAGTTGGTCAATACCTCTTACCGCTATATCCCCGCCCCAAGTTCTAATGCGCAAGTGCTGTTATTTTTTTAAAGGGAAATAGTGGTTCCTCTCCCCCGGAAACATGCCCCGCATCTCCACCTCCTAGTATCGTAGTACTACTACTGCATCTTCTCCAAGAAAAACCCCTCTTCTGTCTCTTTCTCCCGTTCACCCCTCTCTCCCTTGCATTAGATTACCGACTCCAATGAAGCAGAAGCGTAAGGTTGAGGAGATTCCTGATTGCTACCACCAGTCCATGGGGTGGGGCAACCTCCACTACCCACTGGTGGAGAACATAGCCGAGCGGGCGGATATCCTCAAGATCGGTCGCCTCGCTCGAGGCATGATCGGCATGCGGCATGCCATCCGCGGAGCGCATAAGGTTCCGTTCGGTTTACCGAGCCTGCTCCACTGCGACCCCGAGACATGGCCAGACGACCGCGACAATACTGTAAGAGTATTTATTTATTTACTCATCTCGTTTCAGCTTGTGTTTTTTCAATCAACTTTTCTTATTGCCAAACATCATGCATGAATTTAGACTCAACATCATCACCTGATTTGGGAGTACTGTAAGGTTTGCTACCTTCACTATGCACATGTACTCTTCGGAATTGCTTTATTTATCCATTACATCTGTGCTTCAGTTCTGCACAATCTGCTCTTCATTTTGTCGAATACCTTGCATGCATAGACAATTTTGAAACAAATCCTATTTGCAGGGCATTCACGCGTTGCTGATGCCATTAGACAAGCCGACAGTTCCAGCATTTATCCATACCAAGGAGGAACTGGATGGACATGGACCCATGCACTGGGTGGGTTGTAACGGCGACTGGGTGGCATTTGTCCAGCAGGACGGGCACTTGACGATCCGCAACATATACATATCAGATACTATTATACCTCTTCCATCTCTGCAAGATGCAGGAATTTCTTTGGGCCCTACTAGTGAATGGTGGCATGGCAGCCCACCATTCCTGTTCAAATACAAAATAGATAAAAGTTTGGAACTGCTCAAAGTACGGATCGTCAAGAGGCCGTACAAAGATGATCTAGCAGGGTCATGGCATTACGAGGTAATCGTTGTATTTGACAAATTGATCGCTATCCTACAAGCGCCCCTAGAAAAGGAGTGGAATATCCTGAGAAACCCTGAATTCTTTGATAGAAACAGCTATGTCGATGCCATGGGCATTCCTGGATATGGTACAAGTTCACACCTACATCATGTATACGCAGTTACATATCCGTATGGAGATGTTCTGGTTTGGGAACCATATACCTGTGGTGAGTATTTGTTTTATGTCTTAACTAGTAAATGGCATGCTGCACATGTTGGACCAATTACGATTCGCAATACTGATGTATAAAAGTTGCGTTCTAAATGTTGTTCAAACTTTCAATACAACTAATAATTTGGTTATACCATCAAAATAAGTGTGAGCATACAGTTTATAAATATGAACAAAAATTTGGAACCTTTCTTAATCACTATCAAGTGGGACGTGTGATATCGGTGTGAGACTGCTCTGATTTTTCTTCACAATGGAAACATGACGGTTCTAGAAACAGTGGACACTGGTGTGGTATTTTTTTCACGCGAATACCTCTAATCCCAACCGTTAGATTTTGGACACCAACAGTTGGAATTGCTGCTACATGTCTTGTTAAAAACTGGTGCCTTATAGTAGTAGAAAATAGAAGATAGAAGAGAAGAGATAATTTTCAGTGTAGTTCCTACTTGCTGCATTGTGGTTGATCTTTGTGCATTGCAGGGACACATGCAGCCCCGCGTCTCATTGACGCCTTGTCATTGAAGATGAAGAAGCAGAAGTGGCTGCAA
The DNA here is from genome assembly GCF_019359855.2 of Lolium perenne. NCBI lineage: Eukaryota > Viridiplantae > Streptophyta > Magnoliopsida > Poales > Poaceae > Lolium > Lolium perenne. The sequence goes on from NC_067245.2 coordinate 33,452,412, forward strand.
TTTTCGCTCAAATCGAGGGAGATGCTGTCATGGAAGATGATGAAGCAAATGTGGCTCAAGGCGATGGAGGTGCCGATGAAGATAATGATGCTGATGAAGAAGAATTAGAAGAAGAAGAATTAGAAGAAGATGAATTCGATGATGAAGAATTAGATGATGAAGAATTAGATGATGATGGTGATAATCATAATTATGAAGATGAAGATGTATTTCTTGGATTTTCTGACCAGCGCACTTGGTTCCTGGCACCAATGAGAGCAGAGTCCATTACTGGTGAATCTGATCTCGCGTGGATTCAGGTTAAAGGTTATCGGCCCATCCTCGGTCCTGCAATATTACATATGGGTAACAAGCTGAGGTCTTATCCTTTGGTACGGTGCTACGTTTTCTTGAGATCTGCCCATACCTTGGACCCTGTAGAAGAGGCAAGGTAGGAAAGATTGAACAATTTGAAGGGGCGTTCTTTATTTCTTGGACTCAATCACCCAATTTTCATGCTACCCCCGCCAATCGACGCAGAGGCTGCAGAACCAGATTTCCAATTGTTCAAACTTGACTGTGTTTTTGCTACCCACAATCGCGCCCGTGATACATGGATACGTCCAAGGCCAAATTGGTGCAGAATGCACGTCAATGGAGGTCCTGCCATAGGCTCAAGATTGCAAAGATAAAAAAGATAAGATTGAACATAGAGCCGAAGCACCCATGTGGTTCGTCCCAACACTTCCACCTGTTTTTCCTTGAGAAATAAGAGACAGATGGTGACTTTATTTTATAGAGAAAACATAGTGTTCGTGAACTTAACCTCATGAACATTCGTTGTTCGGTTTTTGCTGAAATCAAAATTTTGCAGAGATGAAGATCTTTGTTTGAATCCCGTGCTGAACATATTTTTCACAAATTAGCTACCCGTATTGTGATGAATACATGCTGGTTTGTTGTTTGGTGCAGTAGCAGACATGAAGATCTTTGTCCTGAATACCACAATGGACATCTTTTTTTTCTTCAAAAATTAGCTAAGCTCACGCTATTAGGCGCAAATGCCTATTAAGAGATTTGGTGCTCTTGGGCACTAGTGCTCCTGCTATTTTAGAAAAAATAAAAAATATATTTATTTGTTCAAAAAATTAGAAAAAAAATCATGGAGTAGCTAATGAATTGTCCCATAAACGTGCAAAATTTCAGTTTCAAATACAAAAAATTCTGGGCTACACAAAAGTAACAAACGTGTGGATCTGGGTATGCATATTTCAAATCTCCAAATTTCAACAGATTTTGTCTTTTTTGTGTAGTCTACAATATAAAGAATGTCATATTAAAATTTTACACGCTTGTAGGTTACTTTATTTATTATGTCTACATTCATTTTTAGATTTTTTGAAACAAATATGTATGATATTTGATTTTTTAAACAGCAGGAGCACTGGTGCCCATTAGCCAAAGACACTTTTCGCAAATGCCTTCAATAAAGGAACGGATGGTGACCTTATTTTATAGAGAAACCATAGTGTTTGTGAACTTAAAGTCATGAACACACGCTGTTCGGTTTTGGTGAAATCAAAATTTAGCAGAGATGAAGATCTTTGTTTGAATCCCGTGATGAACACATTTTTCCTAAATTAGCTACCAGTATTGTGATGAATACATGCCGGTCTGTTTTTCGGTGGAGTAGCAGACATGCAGGGGATCGAAAGAAACGGCAAAGTAGCCGTAAATCAGGGGTCAAATATAAATTCGAGAAAGGAAACGTTTATTCAACAACAAAGGTGACATGTGGGACGTATCTTGCAGCCGCGGCCTCAACATTTATCATTCAGAGAGGATGACATGTGGGACCCACGAACCAGCATCGTTCTCGACGTTTCTCAAAGGGGGCAGGAGATCGAAAGAAAAAGGCAAGTAGCTCGAAATCAGGTGTCCAAAAAATCCAAGAAAGGAAAGGTTTATCGCACAAAGAGGCTGACATATTGTACCCGGTTTGCAGCGGCGTCATCAACGTTTCAAAGGCGGTGGAGTTCGAAAGAAAAAGGCAAATAGCCGTAAATTAGGGGTCAAAAATAAATCCAAAGAAAGGAAACTTTTATCGTACAAAGAGGTCGACATGTGGGACCCGACCAGCAGCGTCCTCAACATTTCTAAGGTGGCAGTAATGGAAAAAAGGCAAATAGCCAGAAATTAGGGGTCAAAAATAAATGCAACAATAGAAACTCTTATTGTTCATAGAGGTGACATGTTGGACCCATGAGCAGCGGGGCCCTCAACGTTTCAAAGGCGTCACGGGATCAAAAGAAAAGAACCAAGTAGTCATTAATTAGGTGTCAAAAATAAATCCAAGAAAGTAAATGTTTTACTTTTCATAGAGGCTGTCATATGGGACCCATGAGCCAGCAGCGTCCTCAACGTTTCTAAGGCGGCTGGGGATCGAAAAAAAAGCGAAGTAGCCATTAATTAGGGGTCAACAATAAATCCAAGAAAACAAATGTTTATTGTTCTTAGAGGCTGACATGTGGGAGCTATGCGCCAGCAGCGTCCTCATCGTTTCAAAGGCGGTCGGGGATCCAAAGAAAAAGGCAAATAGCCAGAAATCAGGGGTAAAAAAAATCCAAGAAAAGAAATATTATTGTTCATAGAGGCTGGCATGTGGGACCCATGAGCCAGCAGCGTCCACAATTTCAAAGGCGGCACAGGATCGAAAGAAAAAGGCAAGTGACCAAAAATCAGGGGGTAAAAAATCCAAGAAAAAAACTTTATTGTACATAGAGGATGACATGCGGGTCCCATGAGCCAACAACTTACTCGTCGTTTCAGAGGGCCGAGGCGGCATGAGATCGAAAGAAAAAGGAAAGTGACCAAATATCAGGAGCAAAAAATAATCCATGAAAAGAAACTTTCATTGTACATAGAGGATGACATAGGGTCCCATGTTGTAGCAGCAGTCTGAACCGTTTCAAAGACGGCATGAGATCGAAAGAAAAAGGCAAGTGACCAAATATTAGGAGACAAAAATAATCCAAGAAAAGAAACTTTTATTGTACCTTTGAGAGTCGGCATGAGATTGAAAGAAAAAGGCAAGTGACCAAATATCAGGAGCCAAAAACCTAGAAAAGAAACTTTTATTGTACATAGTGTATGACATGCGGGTCCCATGACGCTGCAGCATCCTCAACGTTTCCAAGGCGGCAGGGGATCAAATGAAAAGGAAATAGCCAAAAAGCAGAGGGTGAAAAAAATCGAAGAAAAGAAACTTTTATTGTTCATAGTGGATGACATGTGGGACCTATGAGGCAGCAGCATCCTCAACGTTTCCAAGCAGCAGGGGATCGAAAGAAAAAGGAAATAGCCAAAAATCAGAGCGTGAAAAATAATCCAAGAAAAGAAACTTTTATTTTACATAGAGGATGACATGTGGGTCCCATTTTGCAGCAGCGGTCTCAACGTTTCAAATGCGGCTTGAGATCAAAAGAAAACGAAAGTAGCCCGAAATTAGGGGGAATAAAACTCCAAGAAAAGAAAGTTTTTCGTACATAGAGGATGACATACGGGTCCCAAGGCGGCAGGGGAACAAAAGAAAAAGGAAATAGCCAAAAATCAGAGGGGTGAAAAAAATCCAAGAAAAAAGAAACTTTTAGAGTTCATAGTTCATAGAGGATGACATGCGGGTCCCATGAGGCTGCAGCGTCCTCAACGTTTCCAAGGCGGCACACAGGACCAAAAGAAAAAGGATGTACCCCTGCTGGGCCTTTTGATCAAAAAATAATCCAAGATAAGGAAGATATAAATTGGGGCTGCCTGGCCATCTGGGCCTTCTAACCTGCTGGACGTCTTTTGACTCGTACAATTTCAGCCCACTCCAAAACAAGAAAGTCCTAGGCTTCGCAAAAACAAAACAAAAACAAGGAGATTCATATTAGTTCGTTTATGTAAAAATAAAGATTTAATTTATCCGTTTGCAATAGCTCAGAGCGAAATACACTTTTTATTGTCTGCAAAATAATCAAGATATCACATGTTTCTTGTACGGGAGGTCGACATCGGGACCCATGAGCCAGCAGCGTCGTCAAAGTTTTAAAGGCGGCAGGGGATCGAAAGAAAAAATAAATCAACAATAAGTTGGGAAAAAAATCGAAGAAAAGAAACATTAATCGTTCTGAGAGGATGACATGCTGGACCCATGTGGCAGCAACAACCTCAACGTGTCCAAGGCAAAGACGGGATCCAAAAAAAAGGCAAAATAGCCAGAAATTAGGGGTCAAAATAACTCCAAGAAAAGAAAGGTTTATCGTCCATAGAGTCTGACATGTGGGACCCATTAGCGAGCAGATTCTTCAATGTTCAAAGGCGGCAGGGGATCAAAAGAAAAAGGAAGTAGCCAGAAATTAGGGGTAAAAAATAACTCCAACAATGGAAACTTTTATTGTTCATAGAGGATGACATGCGGGACCCATGAGCCAGCAGCTTCCTCAACCTTTCAAAGGCGGCATGGGATCGAAAGAAAAAGGCAAGTGACCAAATATCAGGAGCCAAAAATAATCCAAGAAAAGAAACTTTATTGTACATAGAGGATGACATGCGGGTCCCATTTAGCAGCAGCGGTATCACCGTTTGAGATGCGGCAGGAGGTCGAAAGAAAAAAGGCAAGTGACCAAATATCAGGAGCCAAAAATAATCCAAGAAAAGAAACTTTATTGTACATAGAGGATGACATGCGGGTCCCATTTAGCAGCAGCGGTATCACCGTTTGAGATGCGGCAGGAGGTCAAAAGAAAAAAGGCAAGTGACCAAATATCAGGAGCCAAAAAAAATCCAAGAAAAGAAAGTTTTATAGTACATAGAGGATGACATGCGGGTCCCATTTTGCAAGAAATTTGTATCACCGTTTGAGAGGCGGCAGGGGATCGAAAGAAAAAGGCAAGTGACCAAATATGAGGTGCCAAAAATAATCAAAGAAAAGAAAGTTTTCAACGTTTCAAAGGCGGCAGGGGATCAAAAGAAAAAGGAAGTAGCCAGAAATTAGGGGTCAAAAATAACTCCAAGAAAGGAAACTTTTATTGTTCATAGAGGATGACATGCGGGACCCAAGCGCCAAAGCCTTCCTCAACGTTTCAAAGGCGGCATGAGATCGAAAGAAAAAGGCAGGTGACCAAATATCAGGACCCGAAAATAATCCAAGAAAAGAAATTTACTGTACATAGAGGATGACATGTGGGACTCATTTTGCACAGGACCAAAAGAAAAATGAAGTAGCCAGAAATCAGGGGGTGAAAAAAATCCAAGAAAAGAAAGATTTCAATTGGGCTGCATCACGGACATCCGGGCCTTCGAACTATCCTCACCGGGCCTTTTGACTCGTACAATTTTAGCCCACTCCAAAACAGGAAAGTTCGGTTTTTTCTCAAAAAAAAACAGGAAAGTCCTATGCTTCGCAAAAACAAAAAACAAGGACACTCAACATATAAGTTTGTTTATGTAAAAATGAAGATTTAATTTATCCGTTTGCAATAGCTCAGAGCGAAATACACTGTTTATTGTCTGGAAAATAATCAAGATATCACATGTTTCTTGTACGGAGAGGCTGACATCGGGGACCCATGAGCCAGCAGCGTCGTCAATGTTTCAAAGGCGGCAGGGGATCGAAAATAAAATAAAAAACTAAAAATCAGTTGGTAAAAAAATCCAAGAAAATAAAACATTTATCGTTCTGAGAGGATGACATGCAGGGACCCATGAAGCAGAAAGCATCCTAACGTTTCCAAGACGGCAGGGGATCAAAAGAAAAAAGGAAATAGCGAGAAATTAATTAGGGGTAAAAATAAATCCACCAAAGGAAACTTTTATTGTTCATAGAGGATGACATGTGGGACCGACCTGCCAACAGCGTCCTCATCGTTTCAAAGGGGGCAGGGGATCAAAAGAAAAAGGCAAATAGCCAGAAATTAGGGGTCAAAAATAACTCCAAGAAAGGAAACTTTTATTGTTCGTAGAGGATGACATGGGGGACCCATGAGCCAGCAGCTTACTCAACGTTTCAAAGGCGGCATGAGATCGAAAGAAAAAAACGCAAGTGACCAAATATGAGGTGCCAAAAATAATCCAAGATTTATTGTACATAGAGGATGACATGCGGGTCCCATTTTGCAGCAGCGGTCTCAATGTTTGAAATGCGGCTTGAGATCAAAAGAAAAAGAAAGTAGCTAGAAATTAGGGGGTCAAAAAAATCCAAGAAAAGAAAGTTGATGGACATAGAGGTTGACATGCGGGTCCCATGTGCCAGCAGCTTACTCAACGTTTCAAAGGGGCCAGGGGATCAAAAGTAAAAGGCAAATAGCCAAAAATCAGAGGGTGAAAAAAATCCAAGAAAACAAACTTTTATAGCACATAGAGGATGACATGCGGGTCCCATGAGCCAGCAAGTTCCTCAACGTTTCAAACGTGGCATGATATCGAAAGAAAAAGGCAAGTGACAAAATATCAGGAGCCAAAAATAATTCAAGAAAAAAAACTTGATTGTACATAGAGGATGACATGCGGGTCCCATGTGTAAGCAGCTTACTCAACGTTTCCAAGGCGGCAGGGCATCAAAAGAAAAATGAAATAGAAAAAAATCAGAGAGTGAAAAAAACCATAGAAAATAAACTTTTATAGCACATAGAGGATGACATGATGGTCCCATGAGCCGAGGTTCCTCAAAGTTTCAAACGTGGCATGAGATCGAAAGAAAAAAACCAAGTGACCAAATATCAGGAGCCAAAAATAATCCAAGAAAAGAAAGTTTTATAGTACATAGAGGATGACATGCGGGTCCCATTTAGCACCAGGTTCCTCAACGTTTCAAACGTGGCATGAGATCGAAAGAAAAAGGCAAGTGACCAAATATCAGGAGCCAAAAATAATTCAAGAAAAGAAACTTGATTGTACATAGAGGATGACATGCGGGTCCCAATTAGCAGCAGATCACCGTTTGAGAGGCTGCACGGGATCGAAAGAAAAAGGCAAGTGACCAAATATCGGAGCCAAAAATAATCCAAGAAAAGAAATTTTATTGTACGTAGAGGATGACATGCGGGTCCCATTTTGCGACAGCGGTCTCAACGTTTCCAAGGCGGCACGAGAACCAAAAGAAAAACGAAGTAGCCGTAAATCGGGGGTGAAAAAATCCAAGAAGAAAGATTTCAATTGGGCTGCATACGGACATCTGGGCTTTCGAACTATCCTGCTTGGCCTTTTGACTCGTACAATTTCAGCCCACTCCAAAACAGGAAAGTTCAGAATTTTCTAAAAAACAGGAAAGTCCTATGCTTCGCAAAGACAAAAAAACAAGGAGATTCAACATATAAGTTTGTTTATGTAAAAATAAATATTTAATTATCCGTTTGAAATAGTTCCAGAGCGCAATACATTGTTTATTGTCTCGCAAAATAATCAAGATATCATATGTTTCTTGTACGGGAGGCTGACATCGGGGACCCATGAGCCAACAGTGTCGTCAACGTTTTAAAGGCGGCAGGGGATGGAAAGAAAAAATAAACCAAAAATCTGTTGGTAAAAAATCCAAGAAAAGAAACATTTTCGTTCTGAGAGGATGACATGCGGGACCCATGAGGCAGCAGCATCCTCAGCGTTTATTGTTCATAGAGGTTGACATGTGGGACCCGTGAGCCAGCGGCGTCCTCAACGTTTTAAAGGCTGCAGGTGATTGAAAGAAAAAATAAGCCAAAAATCGTTTGGTCAACAAAATCCAAGAAAATAAATATTTACCGTTCGAGAGGATGACATGCGGGACCCATGAGGCAGCAAGATCCTCAACGATTCCAAGGCTAGGGAAATATCCGAGAAATTAATTAGGGGTTCAAAATAAATCCATCAAAGGAAACATTTATTGTTCATAGAGGATGACATGTGGGACCGACCTGTTAATGACGTCCTCATCGTTTCAGAGGGCAGGAGATCAATAGACCAAGGCAAATAGCCAGATATTAGGGGTAAAAAATAACTCCAAGAAAGGAAACTTTTATTGTTCGTAGAGGATGACATGCGGGACCCATGAGCCAGCAGCTTACTCAACGTTTCAAAGGCGGCATGAGATCGAAAGAAAAAGGCAAGTGACAAAATATCAGGAGGAAAAGATAATCCAAGAAAAGAAACTTTATTGTACATAGAGGATGACATGTGGGTCCCATTTAGCAGCAGCGGTCTCAATGTTTGTAATGCGGCTTGAGATCAAAAGAAAAAGAAAGTAGCTAGTAATTAGGGGGTGAAAAAAATCCAAGAAAAGAAAGTTGATGGACATAGAGGATGACATGCGGGTCCCTTGAGCCAACAGCTTACTCAACGTTTCAAAGGGGGCAGGGGATCAAAAGAAAAAGGCAAGCCAAAAATCAGAGGGTGAAAAAAAATCCAACAAAGGAAACTTTTATAGCACATAGAGGATGACATGCGGGTCCCATGAGCCAACAGGTTCCTCAACGTTTCAAACGTGGCATGAGCTCGAAAGAAAAACGCAAGTGCACAAATCTGAGGTTCCAAAAAAACTCCAACAAAAGAAAGGTGATTGCTCATAGAGGATGACATGCGGGTCCCATTTAGCTGCAGCGGTCTCACTGTTTGAGAGGCGGCAGGGGATCGAAAGAAAAAGGCAAGTGAACGAATATGAGGTGCCAAAAATAATCCAAGAAAAGAAAGTTTTATAGTACATAGAGGATGACATGCGGGTCCCATTTAGCAGCAGCGGTATCACCGTTTGAGAGGCGGCAGGGGATCAAAAGAAAAAAGAAATTGCCAAAAATCAGAGGGTGAAAAAAAACCAAGAAAATGAACTTTTATAGTACATAGAGGATGACATGCGGGTCCCATTTAGCAGCAGCTTACTCAACGTTTCAAACGAGGCAGGGGATCGAAAGAAAAAGGCAAGTGAAAAAATATCGGAGCCAAAATAATTCAAGAAAAGAAAGTTTTATAGTACATAGAGGATGACATGCGGGTCCCATTTAGCAGCAGCGGTATCACCGTTTGTGAGGCGGCAGGGGATCGAAAGAAAAAAGAAATTGCCAAAAATCAGAGGGTGAAAAAAAACCAAGAAAATGAACTTTTATAGTACATAGAGGATGACATGCGGGTCCCATGAGCCTCGCAGTTCCTCAACGTTTCAAACGTGGCATGAGATTGAAAGAAAAAGGCAAGTGAAAAAATATCAGGAGCCAAAAATAATTCAAGAAAAGAAAGTTTTATAGTACATAGAGGATGACATGCGGGTCCCATTTAGCAGCAGCGGTATCACCGTTTGTGAGGCGGCAGGGGATCGAAAGAAAAAGGCAAGTGAAAAAATATGAGGAGCCAAAAATAATTCAAGAAAAGAAAGTTTTATAGTACATAGAGGATGACATGCGGGTCCCATTTAGCAGCAGCGGTATCACCGTTTGAGAGGCGGCAGGGATCGAAAGAAAAAGGTAAGTGACCAAATATGAGGTGCCAAAAATAATTCAAGAAAAGAAAGTTTTATAGTACATAGAGGATGACATGCGGGTCCCAGTTAGCAGCAGCGGTATCACCGTTTGAGAGGCGGCAGGGGATCGAAAGAAAAAGGTAAGTGACCAAATATGAGGTGCCAAAAATAATTCAAGAAAAGAAAGTTTTATAGTACATAGAGGATGACATGCGGGTCCCAGTTAGCAGCAGCGGTATCACCGTTTGAGAGGCGGCAGGGATCGAAAGAAAAAGGCAAGTGACCAAATATGAGGTGCCAAAAATAATTCAAGAAAAGAAAGTTTTATAGTACATAGAGGATGACATGCGGGTCCCAAGTTAGCAGCGGTATCACCGTTTGAGAGGCGGCAGGGGATCGAAAGAAAAAGGCAAGTGACCAAATTTGAGGTGCCAAAAAAAACTCCAAGAAAAGAAAGTTGATTGCACATAGAGGATGACATGCGGGTCCCATTTAGCAGCAGCGGTCTCAACGTTTCCAAGGCGGCAAGGGATCAAAAGAAAAAGGAAGTAGCCAGAAATCAGGGGGTCAAAAAAAATCCAAGAATAGAAAGAATTTTGGTTCATAGAGGATGACATGCGGGACCCATGATCCTGCATCGTAAACGGCTCGATCGGAGAACGTTGAACGAGATGGCGCGATCGAGAAAAAAACAATGCCAGAGAGGCTGCCATCTGGGCCCTACATCCCTCGGCGGTGCGAATTTGCGTTGACTCGGCCGGCGAACCCGAGATTTCGAGATGCACCACGTCCCGGGCCACCATACGCGACGTTTTGGCTGCTTTCGTCGGGCTAGGTGGCCTCAAAAACGAGAAAAAAAAAGTTTTGACATGCACCACGGAGGGACCCAAAATCGTCGGCCATGGTACACCAGCAACCACGGCGCGACTTCAACTTCGTCGGCCATGGCAACTTTTCTTGTAGTGTAGAGCTGGGTCGCGTGGCCAAATCAATGTAAATGTGTCGCGCCTCCACAAGGGTTGTGCCCTAGTGAAGGGCGCCACACTTGCGCATCTGGACCCACTAGCTTGTCCATGCTATCAGCATGTGCCGCGCCATGCACCCCGACGTGGTGAGGCTGGGTGCGGCACCCTAGTAGCAGGCGGGGCTAAAATGGGTTAGATTTGTGAATTTTTTTCGGTGGAAGTTTCTTTTTTAGAATACTTTTTGCCTTTGGATTATTTTTGTCCACTTTGCCATCCTACAAAACCAGAAAAGAGTAAAAATATTTATTTACTTTGCCGCCGTAAAAGTAGTGGAGGTGAAGTGCAAGGAAAGCAAATCGGCAGAGGCAGAGCATGCATGGTCACAACGTTCCCATGGGCATCGCATTTCACCTCCCGATGCTAGCGCTGGCAGTGGCACCCTGCGGCAGAGGGTGGTGGTGGGGTGCGGTGGGGTGGGCGTGGCCCCCGAGAATGCACGAGCGGAGTCACCGATCACGCGCAGTTCTTCGTGTTCCCCCCTCCCCCATCTTTTGAGTATTTTATTCCCACCAGATCTTATTCTACACACAACCGGATAGACGGCCCCCTCCTCCTTCTCACGCTGATAAAAGAGGAGATATATCTGTGGGAGGTTTCAAGAAACTGAAACCTCGCATAAAAGATACTTAGTTGAAACATTGCTCAAAAAGATGTTTGCTAGATAGGCAAACAAGTGCTCTTTACCAAGATATTTCTGGGTACTAAAAATGCATGTAAAATTAACTTGTTTTCATTTAATCGGGGTATTCAGGGAACACTTTGTTCCAGCTAGATATTATATTTTTATTTTTAATAGATTCAACTAAAATAGATATGTTCGAGGAATTGTCTCAAATAACAATTAAGAAACAAATATGTACATTTACCAAATGTTTTGATTTTGCACAATAGTATTAACGGTCTTAGATGCCAAAGTCATAATAGAAAATGGTGAATCTTAACATTTAGTATCATCATTATGTTCATACTAACTATAGTAGAAAATATGCATTTCCTTAAGATGTTACGTTGACAAAAAAAGTAAAAGTAAAATAGTTTAATATAAAATAGGCAATAATCCGTATGACGAAGTCATGACTAATTGCGGCGGTCACAACAAATTCAAGAATTGCTAGTCCCTTCTCACTACTCCACACTAAGGAATCGTCTAGTTTAGAATTAGTAAAAGACCATAGCATAAGAGGAGGCGCATTCCCTCGTCCAAGCATTGGTTGTCCAAGAGATTCTGTTGTCGAGTTGACTGCAAGCACTGTATTACCAAGTATTTGTACCAAAACCTACAAAATACAATGTCAGGTATTGCACTCTTTTGTTGTATAATACGCAGAGACACAATCCTTTCTGCCCCAACCGCTGCCTCTCTGACCTTCCCCAACCCAATAGGTACACCTCCGGCCAGCTCATGTACCTCTACATTCTCAGTCGATATTGATGTCTTCTTTTGCATTTTCAGTTTGATACATCACGAATCTAACTTTTTTGTCTCAAGGAAAAATGTCCGTCTCCTTTTTTTTAACATGGCACATGTAAAAATCTCTACGTGCAAAGATGCACGAGCAAAACCTGGTCTAACGCCGATCGGTGCTTCCCCGCTGCATTGTTGGCAGACTCTAATTTCACGTTTTAACCTTTTTTCTCCTATTTTAAGATGTATGAATCTCCTGATCAAAATATTAGGAGGCGCAGTGTGCATACAAAGAGCAGACTGGTGATCGAGTCCGTGATTTGACGTCTTGAGAAACAAGGACATCGAGCAAAGTCTCCTGGCTTACTAGAAATCGAACGCGTTGAACCTTTCGCGAGAACCATCACTTACTTTCGTTCCGGTGGTGAATTAATTGGCTGGGAGATCTCTTCATAAAAAAAGTGATTGGCTGAGAGAGAAAAAGAGGCACTGGCCAGGTCATTCACTCTCTCGCTCGACCGTGTCCACTGCTTATGTGCCAGTGCACCACCACCACTGGTGGAAAAAGGGGCTTTGGTCGCGGTTCGCAACTGCCATTAGTCGCGGTTGCGCAACCGCGACCAAAGTAGCGCGACTAAAGGCCCCCCCCTTTAGTCGCGGTTCCTTACGAACCGCGACTAAAGGCCCGTCCACGTGGGCCGCAGGGGAGCGCCAGGGCGGAGGACCTTTAGTCGCGGTTCTTCTGGCCAACCGCGACTAAAGGCCTCCGCAGGGTTTAGGGTTTAGCCCCCCTCCCCCTAAATCTGGTTTCTTTTTAATTTGTATTGTTTTATTTCTTTTGGGTTTTAATTTTGAAGGAGTTTCACATATTCTACGGTACTGTATACATACATGCATATGAATGTACAATTTCAAACAAATTTGAAATTAGAACCAAAAAGAATTCAAGAGGAATATATAATATATATTCAATATCGGATGACCATATACAATATATATTCAATATCGGATGACCATATACAATTTTGAACAAGTTAGTTACAAATTCTGGTGCATATAAAGTTCTACGTCATCGTAATAGTGTTCTCCTCTAGGATCGATGACTTTCCTCGCCAACCATCCAGCTAGTTCCTCTTGAAGTGGTCGGAAGCGAGCTTCTGGACTAAGCGTCTTCCGGAGGTTATTCCTCAGGATGTTGTTCTCACACGTCTGGTCCCGCTCATTGCAGTATCTCCGGATCCTCTCACAAACATAGTATCCACATAGATTGGTCCCCGGTGGCTGAATATCCCCAGTCGTCCGCACTGCCATTTTAAAATGTAGCTCTTTTTTGAATTCACCGACCTTGGTATCTACGAACCGTCTCCAAACCCTACGAGGCAAAGAAAATTAAATAAACAAGAGAGTTATTAATTAGTTACTTGATATTAGGAAATGATGAACGAAATAGGCCGATCGATATAGAGCGCAAATGAATGAAAATAATTACTTTTGCATCATTTTTCTCATGTCGCCCCAAAGCGCCGGATCCATATTCAGAGAGTCGTGGACGAGAACTGAGGAGGTCTGAACTTTAATTACCATAAGAATCCAGTGGAACCTGCGGACACGATACATGCACAGTCATGCATAACTCATCGATTAGCCACATACCATGCATGGAGTAAACAAAATAGAATGTGCTCAAGACAGAAACACTCACCCAAAATGGTAAGGAAATAGAATATCACTTTTCTGTTGCTGTTTTCTAATAAACCGCCACAGGTCATCCTCCACGTCGGCGGGGTGGTGTTCTAACACATGTGAATTAACGATGTGTGGGTCAATGAACCCAACATCATGGATGTTCCTTATTCGCATTTCCCGCTTCTTCATTCTGCATAATATATAGCGTACACAACAAGATAGTTAGGACAATATATATATATATATATATAGTGCAGGCCGGCAATGAACGAGATGGGGTAGAAATTAATAAATCACTTACAGAACGTAGCAACTGATGATAGATTTGTCGAGGTCGCGCAGATTGAACAGCTGGAACAATTCACTCAGAGGAATTTGTACCCAGTAATGTTTGAAGTGATGCTCATATTTAACTTCCGCATAGATATAGTCTTTGGCGTTTTCATGTTTTATGTAACCCTTGTACCAATTTAGCAGACCTTTCATTTGTCGAGGTAGATCCTCTTCTGCGCGCAGCTCGATGAGAGGGCCATTCTTCACATATGTAAATACTACGTCCTTCATTGGCGCCTCATCAAGGCCTAACAGGTGCACGAAGAGTGATACCTAACTCGGCCGCTTGTTCTCTGGCACTCGTTACAGTCAATCCATGTGCTGCCGCAGCTGCTATGATATCGGGGGCATCCGGACCGGCGGCTTGCACTATGAGCGGGGCGATCGATTGTTTACTTTGTTCCCCGAGCTGGGCAACTTCTTTCCCCCTTTCTAATTTTTTCTCGGCCTCCAAGGCTTTCTTCTCCGCCAACTCTTTGTTCCTCTTGAACTCGAGTGCTTGCCTACGAAGTTCACGTAAATAGTCGTCAGGCAGATTCTTCGCGGCTTGGGACGGTGTGTTCAAAAATGACTTAGCCCACTTCTTTTGCTCATCAGAAAATACTGGCTTGGGCTCGCCCTCTCTTTTCTTCTTGCACTCCTCCTTCCATTTCTCATGCTGAGCAGCCACGGCCGCTGCATTTTCCTCGACACTAAGTTCCCAAGGCCTCGGGATGAGAGGCTTGATGATGGCTCTGGTATCTTTGTTTTCTTAGGTACATAAGGGTCCGGGTTAATAACCCAGGACTGCTTCTGCTTCTTCGCCGGAGGTGGATTGGGGGGCGGTACCGGTGTCTGATCACCCGCCGGACAAGGACTGGGGGGCGGCGTCGTCGGCTGACGTGAATGAGGTGTATTAGGTGAAGCACCACCGCCACCGTCACCGCCACCGCCACCATCACCGCCACCGCCACCGTCACCGCCACCGCCACCGCCACCGTCACCGCCACCGCCACCACCACCACCGTACGGGGGTGGACTTGTTGGCGCCTCGCCTGGAAACTTGATAAATTTCTTACTGCCATAGAATGAGCGGTGCTTGACATCTCCAAGTCTTTTCACCCCTTCAGGTGTAGCAATGTCAATGTCCAGGTCCTCAAACCCTTGGACTATCTCCTCCACCGTGACACGAGCATAGCCATCTTGAATGGGGTTGTTGTGGTGGAGTGCTCCAGGTGGCAAAGCACTGCCGATGGCTACCTTCATGGACATGTTCCCGATAGGATAATACAGATGACATGCTTTCATCTCCTTTATATCGTCCACGGGGTAGCGAGGAGGCTCCGGTGCAGTAATTTCGACCACCAGAGGCTCCGGTGCAGTAATTTCTATCGTCGGTGCACCAGCCGGTGAGGCCTCCGTGGAAGCCACGCTGCTTCTTCTCCGCTGCTGGCTTCCGAGATCCATTGGATGATCTTCAGCATGCTGCGCCCGAGCTGCATCTCTTTCGGCGACTAGTACACTCACGGTTTTCTTCATCACATCCATTTCCGTTACCAACTTCGCCACAACATCTGCATCCCGATCCATCTTTCTCTTACGGCTTCTGTAACCGTACGGGTCATCGTTACGGGGAACCCTATTTTCCACGGAATGGGCCCCATGCCTCGTATACGTCCTCCGTGTTCAGGATTCCCGAGGGCTTTTGTCAGGGCGTCGTTCTCTCTGTTGAACCTGATCCTCCCCTCTTGAGCCTCCCTCATTGCCTCAATAAGCTTTTGGGTGGGTGTAATTATTTTGCCCTGATAAACACACTCCCCTGTCTCCGGGTTCAGCGATCCCCCATGCCCGTACCACCAGCTTTTGGCCCTTGGATCCCATCCCTCCGTACTTGGACGGATTCCTCGCGCCCTCAGCTCGTTCTCCATCTTCTCCCACTTAGGCTGCCAAAAGCGATACCCTCCTGGCCCCATTTTATGATTGTACTCCTTCTTGGCCGCATTTCCTTATTTTTTTCGATAGTTCAAGGAACTGCTCCGATTTCTTTTGCTTCACAAATTCTGGCCAATCATGTTGCAGTTTCTCATATTGTCCTTTGAAATCCGGAGTCTTGCCCTGGTTGACAAAGTCATGGGCTAGATTTTGCTTGTATTTCCGGAATGCGTTGGCCATCCTAGAAAGAGCGAACTGTTTGACTAGCTTGCGCCTCTCCTTGTTTTCCGCAATCTTGTTACCCTCCTCATCGTATTTGCGGTATTCCTGAGGTAGAACGAAATGTTCCATAATCTTGTTGAAGCAATCTTTTTTTTCTCTCTTATCGACAAAAGTGAAACCAACACGTGCCTTCTTTGGCTCATTCCACTCTGGCGGGTGATCGAGACGTTGTCTCTAACAACGGCTCCGCATTGGCCGACAAACTTGGTGGCGTTCTTGCTTGGGCTCCGGCGGCCTGCCGGTTGCTTCGTCGACAACATCGATGGTGCATGTTTCTCCTGCTTTCATCGTCTTGGTTGCGCCACGCTTTGACGACGTACTCGATTTTTTCGACGATCCGGCCGAGGGCTAAAATAAGAAAGAGAGTCGCGCGCGTTAGTAGACACACATTTATTCAAATCAGTTAGTTGTATCACCAGACGCTCAATATGTATATATATATACCTCGGCGCCGGGAGGTGGTTGCTACTTCCAATTGAAGATCGTCGTTTATCGACGTTTCTTCGGCATCATCTTCTTGACGGCGCCCTTCATCTTCACCCTCAAGGTTCGAGATAAGAAGAGATATCATCTTCTTCTTCTCCGGTCGGCACAAATGGAATATCGCCATTTATGATGCCGAACATATGGTCTTCAGCGTCCGGATCATAGTTGTCCGTAATCGGGTCAGCTCTATCGTCCGCCATATGTCGATCCTGAAAACATGTAGTCAAAACAAATTAATTGTGTATATGCCAGCATTATCACATCTCTTCTACATATAAAGAGAGAGGGCGACGAGGGAGGCGAGAGGGGGACGCGGTGATCGCGTGACCGAGAGAACGGTGGTGGTGGCGAAAGGTCGGTGGCGAAAGGGCGGTGGCGGTGACGAGGACACATAACCCTCGCCGCCCTCTCGATCCCAAAAAAACACCACGCGTATACGGAGGGGGCGACGAGCGCTGCCGGCCCCTCCGTATTCGCGCGGTGGTTAAGTCAAATTTTAGTTAAGTCAAAAAATTTAAGACAAATTTTTAAGTCAAATTTTGAGTTCTTTTAAAAGTGAAAAAATACAAATAATATGTTAAGTTATTTTGAGTTCTTGTAAAATTTAAGTCATATTTATTAAGTCAAAAATTTGTAGACAAAATTGTTAAGTTTTAATTTTAAAGTCAAAATTTAGTTAAGTTAAATTTTTGTTAAGTAATTTTTTTAGTTAAGTTAATTTTATTAAGTTTTAAGTTTGTTAATTACAAAGTTTTAAGTTTTAAGTTTTTGTGAAGTTAATTACAAAGTTTTGTTAAGCATAGTTAAAATTAAAAATAACAAACAAAACATAAAAAAAAGAAAAAAAATTCGGCGGCGCCCTCTCGATCTCTCTTTCTCTCCCTCTCACGTAACGTGCGCGTGTGTGGCCGGCAA
The DNA here is from genome assembly GCF_019359855.2 of Lolium perenne. Taxonomy (NCBI): domain Eukaryota; kingdom Viridiplantae; phylum Streptophyta; class Magnoliopsida; order Poales; family Poaceae; genus Lolium; species Lolium perenne. The sequence goes on from NC_067245.2 coordinate 33,469,894, forward strand.
GGCGCGCGTGCGGCAGTGCAGCAGCAGCGGCGCTGGCAGCGCGTCTGGCGCGGCAGCGCGATGTCTGGCGCGGCGGCAGCGTCTTGAGCGGCGGCAGCGCGCGCATGCATGCACGGGGCGACGCGGCCGGCGCGCGCGAGGAGACGATACACACGTCAGCGCGTCAGCGTCGAAAAGCGGCGGCAGCGTCGTCAGCGGTCATCAGCGATCGTCGTCGGCGATCAGCGGCAAGCGTCAGCGTTGGCGCGGCGACGTTAGCGATGGCGGCGACATCACTTCGGGAGAGGTCGACGAAAACCGCGCGGAGAAGAAGATGGCGGCGGCGGTTCGGCGCGCTATATATAGGGAGCGACCTTTGGTCGCGGTTGGTGTGGCCAACCGCGACTAAAGGGTACCCTTTAGTCGCGGTTGGCCACACCAACCGCGACCAAAGGCGTTTTCGCCCGAATTCCAGCGTTCCCGCGGAATTAACCTTTAGTCGCGGTTTGCCAGGCCAACCGCGACTAAAGGTCCTTTTCAAAATTTATTTTAATTTTGAAAATGTTGGAAATAAATATAATATATCAATAAATTCAGAAAAATATAACTAATTCAATTCAAAATCTGAAAAATACATATAATATATCAATAAATTCAGAAAATTAAAACTAATTCATTTAAAAATCTTAAAAATACAAATAATATATCAAAAAAATTAGAAAAATAAAACTAATTCATTTAAAAATCTTAAAAATACAAATAATATATCAAAAAATTCAGAAAAATAAAACTAATTCAATTCAAAATCTTAAAAATACATATAATATATCAAAAAATTCAGAAAAATAAAACTAATTCAATTCAAAATCTTAAAAATACAAATTATCAAAAATTCATAAAAATAAAATTAATTCAATTCAAAAGTTCGTTGGCCCCCTCTTCCCGCCTCTTTCCGCCGACCCCCTCTTCCCTCCTCGTCTTCCCGCCATTTCTTCCCTGTCTTCCCGCCTCTTTCTTCCCGCCAATTGTTTCCCGCCAATTTCTTCCGGCCTCTTTCTTCCCGCCAATTTCTTCCCGCCACTTTCTCCCCGCCTCTTTCTTCCCGCCTCATGTCTTCCCGCTCCCATTTTTCCCGCCATTTGTCACTACATATAGGTAGCCCGGCTTGGCCAAACATCACATCTCTACAATCTCTCATCACTCTCTCATGGCTTCCGCCGCACCCACTCTAACCTACCGGCAGGTGGAGGAGCTTTGCGCCTCGAACTACCCTTGCCCTCCGGGCTACCGCGTCCCTGCTGGCCGGAGCCTAGCGCCGGCGGCGTGCCGGTCCCTCCCGTCCCTCGAAGTGCGCGCGCCGGGCGGCCATCACGAACCACTACTACCTCGACCTCACGCCGGAGCAGCGGATGAATCCCGCCGGCATCCCGATAACCAGCATACTTGGGACGCCTTCTTCATCAATCGGCGTGAGAGGGCGCTCGCCGAGTATGAGGAGGACGGTGCCGCCTCCCGGAAACTTCCACGAGGCCGGCCGTCGGCTATGGTGGTACGGCCGGGACTCGCAGAGCGTCATGGACTACATCACGGCCGGCGATATCCCCGCTGCGCTACCCTCGATTCGAGCCACGAGCGCCGCCCGACGACAACGACGACAAGCAGCGACGACGACGCCGGCAACTTAGAAGGCGACGACTACCGGTACAACGGCGGCGGCTATGAAGACTACGAGTATGCATATTATACGCCTAGGCAGGAGTATGACTAAATCACTCCAAATTTCATGTATGCAGGAGTATGACTTAGTCACTCCAAATTTCCTATATGCGGGAGTATGACTTAGTCACTCCAAATTTCTTGTATGCAGGAGTATGACTTAGTCACTCCAAATTTCATGTATGCAGGAGTATGACTTAGTCACTCCAAATTTCATGTATCATCAGTGCTATCTCGAGTCAATTGAATCATTCGAAAATGGACACCAAACACATCACGGGTAATATAATTCACATGATTCATTCAACAAAGTTTGGTACAATTAATAAATTATTACACATCATTTCTTCCCTTGTGTCCCTGCTTGCTTACGATTGTGCCGTATCAATGGAGCATCCTCATAATTTAACTTAATGCTTGTGTCGGTGTTCACTTTGAAGGGCGGAATTTCAGCAAACATATTATAATCTTCGACATGTCTGTCTTGTCCTCCACTCCCACGATGTTTCTTTTCCACTGAAAGAACAATGTGGCGCTTTGGATCATCGCATGATGTACTGATCGTTTTCTTATCTTTCCGTTTCCTCGGTTTGCTACTCATGTCCTTCACATAGAAAACCTGAGCGACATCTTTCGCTAGGACGAATGGTTCGTCAAGATAACCAAGATTGTTGAAATCCACCATTGTCATTCCGTATTGCTGGTCCACCTTTACCCCACCTCTGTTAGCTTGAACCATTTGCACCGGAACAAAGGGACCCTAAAGGAGGGTCCATAGTCAAGTTCCCATATCTCCTCTATGTAACCATAATATGTGACCTTTTGCCCATTCTCGGTTCTTGCATCAAAGCGGACACCACTTGTTTTGGTTGGTGCTCTTTTTATCTTGGGCGATCGTGAAAAATGTATTCCCATTTATCTCGTACCCTTGGAAAGTCGTTATAGTCGAAGATGGTGTCTTGGCCAACATGTACAGCTGATCTACAACCTTATTGTCACTCATTAAATGTTTTCTCAACCAAGCCGAAAGTCTCCATGTGGGCCTTCCTAATCCAGGATTCGGGCTTCCCGGGGTTGTCCGAGCGTAAAATATTCTTGTGTTTCTCAAAGTACGGAGCCACCAAGCTGGAATTGGTCGAAGCGTGTGGTGTGCTTCGATCGAGAATGGCCGTCCATACATATCATTGATTTCCTTCCGATCGTGCCTTTTCCACTTAGTCTCCCCTCGTGCCGCGATTGAGGAAGACCAATCGGCTTAAGGTCGGGCACAAAGTCAACACAAAACTCAATTACGTCCTCTTTTCCATAGCCCTTGGCGATGCTTCCTTACGGCCTAGCACGGTTACGAACATATTTCTTTAATACTCCCATGAACCTCTCGAAGGGGAACATATTGTGTAGAAATACGGGACCGAGAATGGAAATCTCATCGACTAGGTGAACCAGGAGGTGCGTCATAATATTGAAGAAGGATGGCGGGAACACCAACTCGAAATCGACAAGACATTGGATCACATCGTTCTGTAACCGTGGTAGAACTTCTGGATTGATTACCTTCGAGAGATTGCATTGAGGAATGCACATAGCTTCACAATGGCTACTCGAACATTTTTCCTAGAGCCCCTCAAAGCAATCGGAAGCAATTGCGTCATAATCACGTGGCGGTCGTGAGACTTCAGGTTTTGGAACTTTTTCTCCGCCATGTTTATTATTCCCTTTATATTGGACGAGAATCTGACGGGACCTTCATCGCTCGAGCATTCAAAAAAGATGACCTTCTCTTCTTTGGTCGAGCGTAGGCGGCACGACCTTGAAACCGTACCGGATGCAGGTCATCAGGGTCTTTCAAACTTTGCTCGGTCTGCCGTGCTTCCTTTGTATCATTTGACTTCCCATACACGCCCAAGAAGCTTAGGATGTTCACGCAAATATTCTTCGTAACGTGCATCACGTCGATTGCAGAGCGGACTTCTAGGACTTTCCAATATTCTAGCTCCCAGAATATAGATTTCTTCTTCCACATGGCTACGTGCCGTCGGCTCCCTTCGGGCCGATTGTCCGCCAGGACCCTTTCCAAAGATGACTTTCAAACCCTTGACCATATCAAATACCTCAGCACTAGGTGTGTTCCGCAGGCTTCGGCCGGTGATCTGCCTTGCCGTTGTAATGCTTGCCTTTCTTTCTTCTCGGATGACCTTTCGGAAGAAATCGACGATGCCCAAGGTACACGTTCTTCTTACAATTTGGCAAATGTACACTTTCGAGTCTCATGTAAGCGGTGCGTGCATGCATTGTATCCCTTATTTGACAGTCCCGAAAGGTTACTAAGAGCAGGCCAATCGTTGATGGTTACGAAAAGCAACGCTCGTAGGTCAAATTCCTCTTCTTTGTGCTCATCCCACACACGGACACCAGGTCTGCCCCACACAGCTGTAAAAGTTCATCAACTAATGGCCTTAGGTACACATCGATGTCGTTGCCGGGTTGCTTCGGACCTTGGATGAGCACGGCATCATAATGAACTTCCGCTTCATGCACAACCAAGGAGGAAGGTTGTAGATGCATAGAGTCACGGGCCAGGTGCTATGGCTGGAGCTACGCTCGCCAAAAGGATTCATGCCATCCGTACTTAGACCAAATCTTATGTTCCTTGCGTCATTTGCAAAATCTTTGAACTCTCTGTCGATCTTTCTCCATTGCGTTCCATCTGCGGGTGTCTCAACTCCCCGTCCGACTTACGGTCCTCTTTGTGCCATCGCAACAACTTGGCATGCTCTTTGTTCTGAACAGACATTTCAACCGTGGTATTATAGGAGCATACCACATCACCTTGGCGGGAACCTTCTTCCTGGGTTTACGGCCCTCAACATCGTCACCAGGGTCATCGCCTGCGATCTTATAACGCAATGCGGTGCATACCGGGCATTCATTCAAATTCTCGTATTCACCGCGGTAGAGGATGCGATCGTTGATGCATGCATGTATCTTCGTAACCTCTAAACCTAGAGGGCAGACAACCTTCTTTGCTTCGTACGTAGTGGCGGGCAACTCGTTATTCTTTGGAAACATATTCTTCAACATTTTCAGCAAGTTTTCAAATGCCGAGTCAGCTACACCTGCTGTGCCTTCCATCTCGGCAAATCCAGTGTGCAGCCCAGCTTTTTCAGACCATCATCGCATCCGGGGTACGGCGCCTTCCTGTGATCCTCTAACATGCGATCCAAATTCTCCTCTCTTTTTCAGTTTCGCAGCGTCTCCGTGCATCAGCAATGGTCCGACCAAGATCATCAACGGGATCATCACGTGCCTCTTCTTCACCTTCCCCTTCACCTTCCCCTTCACCTTCAAAGCATCCTCCATGAAAGTATCACCGAAATGAGCAAGATAGCTTTCATCATTGAAATCATCCCCTTCTTCATCTTCTTCCATTATAACCCCTCTTTCTCCATGCTTGGTCCAACAATTATAGCTTGGCATGAAACCGTGCCGAAGCGGTGCATGTGAACATCTCTTGAGGAAGAGTAACCATTACGATTCTTACATTTAACACATGGACAGATAACAAAACCCCCCTGCTTGTTCGCATTGGCCACTACGAGGAAATCTTTCAAACCCGCACCGAACTCGCCGGAGAGTCGGTTACCGTACATCCATTGTCGATTCATCCGCATTATTATAATATAAAATATATAATTAACCATCATGCATTTGTTAAACTAACTAGCTACAAACAATATAAATTAAACAATGAACTACACACACATGCACATTTTATCAACGACACATCAAAGGTTCAAGTTGCTAACCGCGATCGAGGAGGAAAAAATAAATGAGAAAGCTCAAGTGTGGCTCCAACACTTCATATCATGTTTGTTTCATGCTCTTGGCGCCTTTCATCCAACACCTTATGTGCATAAGAGGAACCAACAGCAAACCTAACACCCACTTGTGAAGCTTGTGAAGAGAATGGCACCAAATGGCTAAGTGTTGGCTGCTGGATGGGTATATATAGGGGAGGGGCTTTAGTCGCGGTTGGCCTGGCCAACCGCGACTAAACGCCTTCGGGCACCTTTAGTCGCGGTTGGCCTGGCCAACCGCGACTAAAGCCCCCCACGTGCACCAGCTGGCCACCGTGCGCCCTGGGCCCAGGCCTTTGGTCGCGGTTCGCCACGCGAACCGCGACTAAAGACCCCATTAGTCGCAGTTCCTTTACCTTCGCGACTTATGGGGCTTCCCGGAAGCCTGTTTTTCCACCAGTGCACCAACCCTCTATAAATACCCACTCCCCCGCCCCGGCATGGGCACCCAGCTCCCACCCGCAGAAATCCCACCATCTCCACCCACAATTTCATGGGATATCTCCGTCCACTGACGCGTCCGCCCCACCCCGACCATCGAAGAAAAGGAAAAACCTCAACCAAATTTTGGTAGGGCCCTTAGGCAAAAACCAAAGACACCCATACGCTCTGAATAACAAGGAGAGGGATGACCCTGTCTGATTTTGCCATGAAGAGCTTAAAATAGAAGCGATGACCAAGAAGGTATCTCACAGAGATCACTCTCTTTGATATTTTACTGTCAATGCTCCACGATCGGGAGCTTGAACTGGAAGTGATGCTGGCAGGAGAAGGAAAGTATAGCTGGTATTGGTAGTAGAATGCATGAATCTGAACCCACCCCTACAGGATGATTGCAATCGGCTAAATGCCACACCATGGGCTATCACATTGGTTTCGCGGCGCAGTAGGCACAGTCGCAGGACGGCAGGAGTGCTACGGCTGAACGCGACGGCATGGGACGGACGAAAGGGACGTCGAGCTAATCTTCACTGCATCTCCAGCAGCGCGACGCATTTTAGTGTCCGCGCGCGTCCATTTGCGTCACGCAGCGGACGCTGAAATGACCGTTTTCGTCCGCGTGTCCGTTTGCGTCTGGGGTTGGCTCCAGCGGCTCGACGCATTTTTTTTCTCTTTTTCATTTCAACATACTTCCAAATATTACAAATTGGAAGATTATTTTACACAAACTAATACATAGTTTGGAACATGGTTTACACAAACTAATACATAGTTTGTACCATGGTGGACACAAATATAAATATTTTAAAAATAGAAACCAGTTGTGTTGATTTCCGTATGTTCGCTGCCAAGAAAGAACATTCGAGGGCACACCCAGTCACCCAAACTGGAAAATCCAGCGGGAGGATTGACGGTGCCCTTGTTGGTTCTACCGATGAGGCGAACAGACATAAACCTTCTACTACTGGCTACGTCTGGCCGTAGCCAGATTCGCTGCAAAGAAAGAACACTCTACGTTCTAACTATCGGAGTCCGACTCGGATTCGCCGGTGTGGTAGTGCCTGCGGCAGGGCGTGTCGTCGAAGACCTTGACGACCATCTCACCGTCTCCCTCGTAGAGGAAGGTGAGCTGGCAGCCGGGCTCGAGCGCCAGGTCACGGGCGAACTTGCCCCACCCGGTGTGCAAGTACATCTTGCCCTGCCCGTCGAACAGGACCTCCACGGCCCAGCGGCAGAAGTTGCAGCTGGCCTCCCGTAGCTGCAAATGCGCCGGCTCGACGCCGTCGACGAACTCGGCGAACTTGTCCGGGAGACGCTTGATGCCGAGCGGGTCGTCGTCGATGCGGAGGAGGAACTCGAAGCAGCGTCCCTCCATGTCGGAGGAAGACGAAGAGGGCGCAGGCGACGGCGAGCGTGGGGCCGTAGCTGCTCCACCACGGTGGCCCCTGCCCCGTCCCCGGGGCCGTCCAGGGCCGTGGCCTCGACCGCCTCGCCGGCCACCAGGACCCGCCATGGTCTTCCTCGCGGGGCTGGCTGCGTCGCAGGAACACCTAGGCGGCGGAACGCTGGAGCTTTGTGGCGGCTAGGGTTTCTATGGAGGGAGTGGATGAGGAAGAAGAAGGCGCGGCCCCGTTATATAGGCCGGAGGCATGCGGTGGCCGCGGGACGCGTGGCGACGCCATTAACGTGGTTGGCGGAGGTGGGCTGCGGCCGCTCGGCAGCCGAGGCATTGCCATTAACGTGGCGCAGACTGCCGAAGCGACGCAGCGGCGCCAGTCGCAGGCGCGTTTGAGAAGACGCATCGACGCCGGGTCACTGCCAGGCGGGCCCGACGAAACGTCCGCCGGATACGACCGGACACTTTCGGCGTCCGCGCAGTGTCCGCGGAGACGCATCCGAGGCGCATATTTGGGTCAGGTTTGCGTCTCCGCGGACGGCCCGGTCACTTTGCGTCGCCCCGCTGGAGAGGGTACCAGACGCATTTCCGGTCACGGCGGACGAAAACGACCATTTGCGTCGCGCCGCTAGAGATGCCCTTAGCTCGGACGGACGGGGCGGGGGCCGCCGCCCTGCCGGCAGATGGCAGCTCGATCGGGCGACCCATGTTCGCTCTGGCCGCGGCGGAGGGGCGCCGTCGGCGGGGGACACGGGAGCGCGTCGGCCTGGTACTTCGTGAAAAGCATGACCACGCGCGTTTCAAACGTTTAACTCCTGGGAGGATGTGAAGTGGGAAGAACAGCACCTACTCTGTTGTTTCGTTTCGTATTGGAATGAGTAAATTATACATTTTATTTCACAATTGGAGCTACATACGAAGTTGGTGACTATTTTAAGAAAAAAATGATAATATGTACCACTTCTGGTGCGAGCTGTCAAAGATTGAGTAACATTTTGGCTCATTACGTTTTAATAGCAAAACTGACAGGCATGGCTCACACGTAAACGATGATGAACTTGGGGCCCACCTATCATCCCCTCATCTCTCTTCTCCTTCCTGCTCCTCCTATCTCTCTCTCACCGAAGATCAGCGTCGATGCTCAACCTACCCATCCCCTCATGCTACCTGTTGCCACCGGCATCGTTTGATTACTTCGGTCCCGATGGCCCACCCACTTCATCATCAGCGGGACATCTCCTGCCGAGCAAGGATCTGACGGAAGGGAGCGCGCATGGCTACATTAGAAGGAGCGTTTGACATGTATGTTCATGGTGAACAAAAAGGGGCGGCCTCACTAGCAAAAGGTTAACACAACCTTTCTGGCGACGCAACCAAGGAGCGGCGGATGAAACGATCAACGACAAGCATCTACGGTGCTCGGCCTGGCAAACGGACTATACCAAGAGAAGAAGGACCTCACCAGGAATACAAGGGAAACGTCAGTGGGCTTAGGGGAGATCGGAGGTGACGTCAACATGATGGCAACCGTTTTGTGGAGATGGTGAGAACGGTGACATTGATTTGAGAATCTTTCCTTCTTCTCAGCGGCGGCCGAAAGGGGAGAGAGAGAAGATGGGAGGGACGTCAGGTGAGCCCCAAGTCCACATCATCGCTTAGATGTGGACCTAGCCGGCCAGTTTGGCTATTAAAACATGGTCGATCTAAAATTTGACAATATGGGACAACTCATCCCAAAACTAATACATATTTGCATTTTATTTTTTTGCAAAAAAGACACCGATCCATTACCCTAGCCCTAACTATGATACTAATATGGAATTGAACGAGGATGAAATGCCTTTGTAGTACTCTTCCCGTCTCAAAAGATAAATGACATATTTTTCGCATGCATAAAATAGAATATATGAATTTACAAAGTACAATTGGTATGATTGCAATTTTTGGCAATTCTCTTTCATTTCATATATGACATGTTATAAGTATAAATTATAGTTAAAGTTGTAACTCTTTGATCAATAATGAATTTTAAGAGCAGCTTATATTTTGAGATTTTGGGCCAGAGGGACTACCATCAAAACTTGGTGCCCACTACCAGCTTAGTTTTCACACACACTCGTTGTTGTGAGATCCCACCATGTGTTAATTAAATCGCAAATCATTGTTCCGCCGACTGCGACGTTGAGACCAATCAACCAAGCAATGCATGGGACGCATTATGTATTCCTGTCCTGTCGTTTTTCAAAGATTCGGTTTTTTTCTTTGTGAGCAGATAATGAAAATTAGCGAGGCGACCCAAAGTATATGTTCTGGATTAGGTGCAGTACAACTCGGTAGCCAACAAATATCCTCACCTCCCCGTCAATACAGCCAGCGAGTATCCACTTTCCGTGATGCTATTGTCTGATTTAGCTTAGCCACTGAGCTGACATTTGCATCACCTTGTTTTCTGTTGGCTCCGACGAAAAAAATGTTTGTTGCCCAGGAACGATGTTTATAATACAATAATTATTTATGTAATCAAGAGTCTTCGGGAAAATACAAGAAAAGTATGTCACAAGGATAAAAAAAGAAGCAGATATATCTCAACTGAAACCTCACATAAAAGACACTTAGAGCATCTCCAGTCGCGTCCCCCAAACCGTCCCCCAAACGGCGCCGGATTGCGTTTGGGGGACATGTTTCGTTCGTGTCGCGTTTGGGGGACGTCGCTCCCCAACCGCATCCCTCAAACGCCCCCCCCCCCCCCCCCAAACATTAAAATACTCTCTTTTTTACATTTTTATTTCAGTAAAGAAAAGAAATATTCCACAAACTAATACATAATTTGGAACGCGGTTTACATGAAGATATAGTTTGGAACATGATTTTCCACAAACTAATACATAGTTTGAACCATGGTTGACACAAATATAAAATATTGCAAAAAAATAAACCTAATTAGGCCGGGCATCAAAGTTTTGGTGTGTTCGCTGCCAAGAAAAAACACTCGAGGGCACAACCAGTCACCCAAACTGGAAAATCCAGCTGGTGAGGGTGCCCCTGTTGGTTCTTCCCAGGAAGAACAACCAGAGACCTTTGTGCATATATTAGTTGTGAAGAAACAACACTTTTCAGTCGTCTTCCTCGTCGGTGTTGTCGACGTGGTAGTTCTGACGGTAATGCGTCTCGTTGAAGACCTTGACGCTCATGTCCCTGTCGCCAAAGTAGGAGAACACGAGCACGAAGCCAGCTTGGAGGCTGTGGTGGCGCGCGAACTTCTCCCAGCAGATGTTGAGGTACATCTTGCCGCGCGCGTCGTAGATCACGTCCACGATCCACTGGTAGTATCCGCACGAATCCTCCCGCAGATGCAGCGTGCCGGGGCGGTCGTCGCCGGCGACGAAGACGGCAAAACTGTCCGGCAGCCCCTGGATGCCGCGTGGGTCGCCCTTGAGGACGAGGACGAACTCGATCAGCACGGGGCCCTCCGTGTCCATCTCCGACGATGAAGACGATGGCGTCGCAGGAGACGGCGTGCGTGCACCTCTGCCGCGGCCGCGGCCACGGCCGCGAGCTCGGCCTGCGCCTCTACCAGCCATGGCGTCGATTATTGAGATGGTGGCGGCTAGGGTTGGGGAGAGAGGCGCTAGAGTTTGTGTGTGAGAGGACGATGAGAGGCGACCCTTTTTATAGACCAGAGGGAGGCGGGGGAGCGGTGGCGCTCATTAACGCCCGCAGGTAGAGCAAGGCGCGACGAGACGCTTCGCTGCGCCTCTGCGGGAACTGCACCGTCGCTGCGCACCAATAACTTCCGTCGTGAGGTAGGCGACGGTTAGGTTAAAATTCAATGTGCCGCTGACGGGTCGGCCCCGCCACTCCTCGCCTCGCATTTCGGTGTGTCTGGTGTCCCTGGTGCGTCCCTTGTGGGGCGGGGACGGTCTCGGGGCGCCGGACACCGTATCGGGGCGCACCGGACAAAAAGCGGCTTTGGGGGACGCGGCTGGAAACGTTTTTTTGTCCGGCGCGCCCCAAATACCTTTGGGGGACGCTTTGGGGGACACGATTGGAGATTCTCTTAGGGCATCTTCAACGGGTCGACGCAAACGAAAAATGCGTCGAGGCCCTGCTCCAGTGACCGGGCCGTCTGCGGCGACGCAAACCTGACCCAAATATGCGGCAGGTTTGCGTCTCCGCGGAGGCTGCACGGTCACGCCGAGCGTCCTCCTTTTGTTACCTGGTCCCGCACGTCAGGGATAGCGAGATCGACCGCTTTGATAATAAAAATTCCCCTTCTTTGCTTCCCTAGTGCGACGCCAGCACAAACCATATTATCTTGTTGATGGCATCTACTCTGACTGGACCATACAGGTGAAGATTGTTCGTAATCCAAACACAGAGAAGACGAAGAAGTTTACCAAGATGCAAGAGGCTTGCAGGAAAGATGTCGAGCGAGGATTTGGTGTGCTCCAAGCTCGGTGGGCAATTGTTCGTCACTCGGTAAGAACATGATCGATGAATACCATGCATGAGGTGATGACATGTTGCGTGATCATGCACAACATGATTTTTGAGAACGAGCGTCTTGATGGCCGCAATGAGCACTACTGGTATTTCCAAGGTGAGCTGGTTGCGCCAATTACTGGGGCATTATCCTGGAAGGACTATCTGCATATGAATGTAGAAGTGACTGACGAGTCGTGTGCAGACGCCTACAAACGGATATGATTGAGCATCAGTGGGCATTGGCTAACCATAAACACAATGCCTAGAGTAATAACTGAAACTTCGTTAAAACTGTTTATTTTGTTGTTTTGAAACATCCTTATTCATGCCAACCTGCAAATGCGTCCACGCGACGGAAACAGACGCACGTAGACAATTTAAACGTCTGAAATGCATCGCCGGAGATGCCCTTAGTTAAAACATTGCTCAAAAATATGTTTGTTGGATACGCAAACAAGTGCTATCTACCAAGATATTTCTGCGTACTAAAATCGTTACAAACACATGTAAACACGTAGAATGCATGTAAAAGTAATATATAGTCTTTTAATCAAGGTATTCATGGAGAACACTTCGTTCCATCTAGATATTTTTTTTATTTAAATAGATTCAAGTAAAATAAACATGTTCTTAAGAGGAAATGTCTCAAAAAATAATTAAGAAACGAAGATGTCTATTTGCCAAATGGTATGATTTTGCACAATAGTATTAGCCTTAGATGCCAAAGTCATAATAGAAAATGGTGAATCTTAATATTTAGCATCATTATTATGTTCATGCTAACTATAGTAGAAAATATACATTTCCTTAAGATGTTATGTCGACAAAAGATAAAACTAAAAGAGTTTAATATAAAATAAGCAATAATATTTATGACGAAGTCATAAACAGTTGATGTATTCACAGCAAATTCAATAATTGTAAGTCCCTTCTAACTACTCCACACTAATGAATAGACAATATGACCAAATAATGAATTTGCTAATATCTAAGTTGATCGAGAAACCAATAATTCACAGCCTTCATCACTTGCATGCCTATATAATTCAAGCTGAATGATTTTGAGGAGAACAATGTTCCAATTATAGTTTTCTTTGCATTTTATGTGTAATTCCGACAGTCTCATGTCAAATTGTCTAGCAATAAATAATCTAGATGTGGTGTTACCATAATAAAGACACGGAAAATTGATAGTTTTGTCAAGTGATGCATTGTACATACAGCAGGGGGCGGACTTATGAGTGGTCACAGTTCTTGATTTGACGTCTTCGAAAACAAGGACATCGAGCAAAGTCTCCTGACTTACTAGGCATCGCACGCGTTAAACCTTTCGCGAGAAACATCACTTACGTTCGGTAGCGGTAGGGCAGTGAATTAATTGGCTCGAAGATCACTTTCTTAAAAAAAAGGATTGTTTGTAAAAGAAAAAGAGGCACTGGCCGGGTCGTTCACGCTCTCGCTCGATCGTGTCCAGTGCTTTTTCTGCAGGTAAACTTCCCCTCGACTACACCACAAGTGGCGGTCAGAGCAACGTTTCACCGGCCGGAGCAGATTGCAGTGGCCAGTGGATGTAGATCACTACGCGCTAGAGGTTGCGGTCACGGATCGCGACGTCTTTGTTTTCTCCTCCCCAAAGCAATGTTCGTTCGTTCTTGATCGAATGGCATATGCTTATACGTACTGTAATAATCTATAGTTTCAATGGTGACGCCGTATGGGCCACTAGACCGCGACCTCGGTAATTAATTAGCTTATTAAAACCGTACACGTCAGCGCAAATGGCCATATCTATCCATTCATAAACAGTATCAGCATGCTCGTCCCTTGAATATCTGCACCGTCGCATTCCCTCACGCGTCAAAACCGTGGGCCTCACAAAAGCTATTGTATGCTACCTTATTCATTGCATTTTTTTTCCGAGAGCAGACACCATATTTTCATATAAACAACATAATTTGAATTATAAGACAACTACAATCTGCTGCAAACAACAAGGGCAACACGAACTCCACACCAGCGAAAACCGAAAATAGCCATAATCAACATTACAGTCACAAATCAAAAGAGTCTATCATAAACCGAGCAACATTGCCGCGTCACGACTGGCCCGGCCACCTTCAAAGACCGATGGCTCCCCACTGAACTTCCCTTGTGGAAGCACCATCCACCCTTGATGTCGTAAAGGAGGTGGCAAGTACATGGTAGGACTTGGCTAGTCCCGAGAAAGTCACGTTTTGGACTCACCCACGACGGCATACATTGTGCCTCAAAAGCTCAATCTTGAACGACAGTGATCACCGGAGGAGCGCAACACAAAACCTCCATGCTGTGTATCCAACGTGATGCTCCCAAGAGAGGAATGACATTGAGGACGTCACCATTGCGCCAATCCGAAACCGAACCTAGGCACGTCGCCTAGATAGAACTGTCAGCACCAAGTGAGAGCGAGAGAGATGCTGGCGCACCTCGCACGGCGACACCTCCTGCACGGGGGCACGCCACACCGATGTTGTCACCAACTCCAGGCGGACAACCACGCTATGGTCGTGGCCCTATGACACTGAGCCCATGATGGGCTCAGATCTAGCTCGTACCATCGCATTCGGGGCGACGAGGCCACCCTCGCTGGCTCCATTGCAGCGTAGACGCTGCCTCCAGGAGCATAGCATGGGCAACACCACTAAAGCTCCACCAGAGCCGCCTCCATGGCTTCGGAAGCTAGCGCCGATGACAAGCCCGCACTACTGCCATGACCTTGTGTTGTTCCCTCCAGGACACTTCAAATGCTCCACCGCACCGCAGGCTCCTCCACTGTGTCTCCATCTTGCTTTACCGCATTCATCTTGTTGCCGCCACTGTGCGCCGCCTACAAACGCCCCCGTCCGCATGAACTTGACCCACTAGAGAAGCGTGCCCTCCCTCCTCCCGCGTCGCCTTCGATGATCAGGGGTGCCCGGCTGCCGCTCCCACGGTCGGTTGCAACGGGCCCAGGGAGGGGGGGGGGGGGGGGGGGGCTTCCCCGAGGTCACTCGTGTGTGTGACCCGGGAGGGGAAGGGAAAGTGGGAGCGTTTGTTCATTGCATATTGGTTATCGCTGATTTAATACGACAAACAATATGAAACATAGAAGTGCAATTATGCAAACTCTTATTTTCTTTTCTTTGTGGAGAGGTCTCGGTTGTATAAAAAAAGGTTTACAACCGACAGCTCAATTGCATTTGACTCAGCCCACGGACACCAACAAAGCAAGCGTCGGCGCCGTGACGGAGAAAAGGAGGAAGCTTCCGGCCAACCCCCGGACTCCATTACTCCGTCGTCGCCCCGCCCACAGAGAATCCAGCCCAGCTCGAGCACACCAGTCGTCTCCTCCCCATTGGCCACGGAAGGAAGGAAAAGCCAAGCCGACCAGTCGCCATCCGCTGCCCGCCCGCCCACCCACCCCAACCCGCTCCACCGCACACGTCTTCCCCTCCGGCGCCACTGCACCACCACCACCACCCCTCTATAAACACCCCACTCCCCCTCCCCGGCACGGGCACCCAGCTCACCCGCACAAATCCCACCGTCTCCACCCACAAACCAATCCACGGGATACTTCTTCCTTCCCACTCACGCCCCCGCCCCGGTCATCAAAGAAAAGGTAAGCAAGAACGCGAGAATCACCACGCTCGATCTCCGGCACCGGGAAAACGATCGCCTGACCAGCAAGATCAAGCTCATCACGGCAGCTGACCATCGCCTTCTCTCTTTTGCTTTTGTGGTACCAGTAGGAACAGGACGATGAGCATGATGGCGATGTCGGCGCTGAACCCGGACGCGCCCATGTTCATCCCGGCGGCGTTCCGGCGGGTGGAGGACTACTCGCCAGAGTGGTACGAGCTCGTCAAGACCACCGCATGGTTCCGCGACCACTGGTACCGCCAGCAGCAGCTCTACGGCGAGGACGACCAAGACGTCGAGGACGTCGCCGCGCTGCTCCCCGACGACTCCGTCGACCTGCTCGACGCGCAGGACCTCTTCTACTCCCCGCCCTCGCCACAGCAGCAGGCGCAGCTCGACTTCCACAACTACAACAAACAAGCAGGTACGCTGCTACACCTCTCTCTTCTCGCCGTATCCTCCTCCTCCTCACTGTAGATATGGGAAGCTGACCGGCAAACCTCGGGGTCGCTCTGAATTGCAGGCTTCGGTGGCGACATGGACGCCGTGCTCAGAACCCTCAGCCTCAACTCGCCCAGGGGCGGCGTCCCCAGCGCGGCGGCGCCAGCCTGGTCGCCCAGGCAGGCCGAGAAGCCGGTGCAGCACTTTGGCGCCAGGGCGGGCGGCGGTGGCGCCCGACGCGCCATCCACCAGCCTCGCTAGACGACCGGCCCTCCGCTGCAGCTGCTGTGTAGTGTAACCTTCAGTTCAGTTCAGTTTCAGTTCAGTCTAGCCTCCCCCTCCTTCTGTGTATACAGCTAAAAAAGTGTAAAGGGGAAACAACCTGCAGGCCTCCCTGCTAGCTAGTGCTTTCCCTTTGCTTGTAGCTTCTCTCCCCTCCTGTTCACAAACGTGTCTCAAGAAAAGCAAAAAAGCCTTCCTTTGTGATCTAATCTTTGCCTTGTTGGTGTTGGATATGAGATGGTGATCAGGTCTAGTGCTAGGCCTTTTCGCCGGTGCTTGCCTTCTACTGGTTTTCTTTTTTCTGTTTTTATGCGTAATTCACCATTTGAGAATGGTCACCTTGTTTGATTTCTGCCATCGAGAGCTCAAAATGGAAGCGGTAGACCAAGACGGTATCCGACAAAGATTGCTGTGTCTGAATTAGTCATCAATCGAGGGCTTACAATGGAAGCGATTGATCAAGAAGATATCTGACGGGGATCACTGCCTGATTTGGCTATTCAAGAGCTTAAATTCGTAGTGATTGATCATCAAGATATCTGACGGAGATCAGTTCAGTACTTCAGTTCAGTCTAGCCTCTCCTCTTCTGTGTATACAGCTAAAAAATGTGAAGCAAAACAAACTGCAGGTCCCTGCTAGCCTGACGGACTTTCCCTTACTTGTAGCTTCTGTTCAGAAACGCGTCTGAAGAAAAGCAAAAAAAAAAAAAAAAAAAAAAAAAAAAAAAAAAAAAAAAAAAATCTTTCTGTGTAATCTGATCTTCTCTTGTTGATGTTGGATATGAGATGGCCATCAGGCCTCTTCTTCTCAAGTGCTTCTTTCTTTGCCTTCTTCTATTGACTCTTTTTTTTCGATTTTATGCATAATTCTTCACCGTTTGTGGTCTAATGATGGTGGTGCAAACGTCTGATTATGCCACCAACAACTTAATTTGGATGCGATTGACCAAGAGGGTATCTCGACAGAGGTCAATCTTCTATCTGATCTGGATATCATGAGTATCCGTATACAAGTGATTGCGCGAGAAATTGTCCTAGAGGGATCACTCTCTGATTTTGGCATTAAGAGCTTCAAATAGAAGCCATGACCAAGAAGGTATCTGACACAGATCAATCACTCTAATTTGGCTACCAAGAGCTTAAAATAGAAGTGATGGCCAAAAACATATCTGACAGATATCAGACTCTCTGATTTGTCAATCGATCAAGAGCTGAAAATGGAAGTGATTGATCAAAACCGACAGAGATCACTGTATGTGCACAAGGGGGGGAAATGGCATTTGTAGCCTGTAGGGATCACACTTAATTGAGCAAGAGACGTCAAATTTAACAGGTAGAGGCAGATCATAGGACGCTTTCGGTTGATTTATGCAGGTAGGAGGGTGTACAATCTGCAGACGTCTCAAATACAAATGCATGATTGCTTTTATAACATGGATGACTGTATGTGCAGTTGTGCACGAGAGGAGAAAATGAAATTCGTAGCCGCACTTAATTGAGCAAGATCTCTATATACATAAGGTTTGAGAGGTAGAGGCAGATGAGAGGACGATTTAGATTGATTTCTGCCGGCAGGAGGGTGTACAATCTGCAGACGTCTCAAATACAAAGGCCTTCATACTTAATGCTTCTATCTTTGAAACAGCAGGTCGCATCACAAGCATGATACTGCCAAACAAATTACTCGTCTTACACCATCACTTTGCTTCTCAATTTAAGATGTAGCAAGAGTGCACATGGTATCTGGAGTGGAAGGAAAACAGTGTGCATCAGTGATTAGAATAAAAGATCGTCATGACAAGCTGTGTATTTTCCTACGGCCTGAAAGGAAATTTGGTAGATACGTCAGTCAAGCTTCAGCTGTCAAGCCACGAAGGCAAGCACAGCATTATGTCTAGGCAATTGAAAACGCGCGCAAGTGGATATGTTTGAACAGGTTAGTGGTCTGCACGTCCGGAGAAGAGATTCAGCAAGTCGTTGTTCAAAGTATTCTATGGAAGTCAATAGAAGACTGAATATTGGCTGCTTTACAATACCAAGAAGGAAGAATAGATAAGAAATCTGCGACCATCACAATTGTTTTCATGTTCAGGGCTCGTTTCTTCGGCCCATGGTAGCAGGAAATGGCAAGCTGCATATTATTAGTAGGGTGCATGAGTTCATACTTGCAGAGGAAATGCCAAATATTTGAAACAAAAGAGGCCATCATGTTAGCTCACATCAGAGCTGGACATCACCTCATGACAGTTGACAGGGAGGTTTGCAAAACCGGCCAATGATTCTTGCAAATCATAGCTAACCTTGCCTACAAGCCCTGATGACCCTCTCCCCCAGAAAAACAGGGCACATGGTCTCACCCATCCAGTCCAGCCTCTCTGCGTGTGTGCCAACTGCCAACCGAAGAGGCACCATCGCTTTTGCAACTTTCAATTAGGCTGCTGCTGCTGTGTAGTGTAACCTTAGTTCAGTTCAGTTCAGTCTAGCCTCCCCCTCCTTCTGTGTATACAGCTAAAAAAATGTGAAGGGGAAAGAAACTGCATGGACCCTGCTAGCTAGTGCTTTCCCTTTATTTGTAGCTTGTTCAGAAACGCGTCTAAATAAAAGCAAAAAAGGCTTCCTTTGTAATCTAATCTAATCTTCTCTTGTTGATGTTGGAATAGTAGATGGCGATCATGCCCCTTCTTTTTTTTTGAAACGAGGCAAAAGCTTTGCCTTTCATTGATATAGGAGAAAAGAGTTGGCCCGTTTATGAGGAAAACTGGCCGAAAAACCGTTACAACACGACACCACACGCCAGCCCCGAGGCTGCGCTCCACACGGGTCGACGACCAGCCAGGTCGACACCACACCTCAACGCAACAGGCGGAGGCGAAAGACCGGAGCCACCGCTCCCACTACCACGCCGGCCCCGAGGCCGCGCCCCGCCTGGCCGAAGACGAACCCGCCTCCGCCGAAAAAACCACCAAAACGCACCACGAGTCCCTTTGTCCGGTGGACATCCAAAGCGAGGCCCCAAGAGGCAAAGCGACGCAACAGCGCCGCCCACGCCCGATCCTGCGAGGGATCTAGGGTTTCCCCCGGAGAACCCGAGCGGAGAACAAGAAAACACCCGCTTCGACGACGCCTTCAAGAAGTATGCGGCGCCCACAGGCGTCACCGTCGTCGGTCCTGGCCGACCGCCAAGACAGAGCTTTCGCCCAGCGAAGAGTTTCAAGACCTCGCGCCCGCCAAAAAGGACCGGCACAAACCACCACAAGCAACCGCAGAGCAACCCCCAGGCCAACCTGTAGCCGCCGACGCGCCGAGAGCAACACATCCCGAAGCCAACGGAGTACCGCCGAAGATCGCCGTGGGCGCCGCCGGAACGCCACATAGAGGGGACGCCGACCAACACCAACACGGGGCTCGAGGACGAACGCCGAAGCCCGCAGGCATGAACTCCCCGCACCACCAGCCACCACCGCACAGCCAAACCGGCCCATCGCCGCAGCCTCCAGAAGCAGCACAGCCGCCATGGCCTCCGGCAGGCTCCACCGCCGACGCGGCCGTCTCAGCCGCCGCACGAGCCCAACACCACGCCGCCGCAGCCCGGGGCCGTCGCCCCGGCAACCCAACAGAAACCAGGCGCAGCAACTCGGAGCTCCTCGTCATGCCCCTTCTCGAGCGCTTCTTTCTTTGCCTTCTAGACTCCTTTTTTCTAGATTGCTGAACTTGTTTGATTTTTGCCGTTGAGAGCTCAAAATGGAAATCAAGAAGGCATCCGACGGAGATCGCATCGTCTGATTCGGCCACCAAGAGCTTAAATGGAAGCGACTGATCAAGAAGGTATCTCGCAGAGACACACTGTCCAATTTGGCCATCAAAGGCTTAAAATAGAAGTGATTGATCAAGAAGATATCTGACGGAGATCAACAACAACAACAACCAAACCTTTCAGTCCCAGAAAAGTTGAGGTAGGCTACAGTTAAAACCCATAAGATCTCAAAGCCAAATCATGGTTCCGGAACGTGAATAGCTAACTTCCACGCACCTGTCCATGGCTAAATCTTTGACTATCATGAGCTTAAAATGGAAGTGATTGATCAAAACCGGCAGAGATCACTGTATGTGCCACAGGGCAGGAAATGGCATTTGTAGCCTGTAGGGGTCACACTTAATTCAGCAAGATCTCTATACATCAGGTTTAACAGGTAGAGGCAGATGAGAGGACGCTTTAGATTCATTTTTTGCAGGCAGGAGGGTGTACAATCTGCAGATCTCCAATATTCACTGCTTCTCTCTTTAAACAGCAGGCCGCGTCACAAGCATGATACAGGCATAGTACAAATTACTCATCTTACACCATCATTTGCCCCGCAATTTAAGATGGAACAAGAGGCGCGTATGGTTTCTGGATTGGAAGGAAAACAATGTGCCTCGTAAGAAGCTGTGTTTTTTCCTACGGCCTCAAAGGAAATTTGGTTCATACGTCAGTCAAGCTTGAACTGTCAAGCATCAAAGTCACGCCACAAAGCCAAGCGCAACATTATGTCTAGGAAACTGAAAACGCAAGTGGATATGTTTGAATGGTTTAGTGGTCTGCACGTATGAAAAGAAATTCAGAAGGTCGCTGTTCAAAGTTTTCTATGGAAATCAATAGGAGACTGAATATTGGCTGCTTTACAATACCAAGAAGGAACAGTAGATAAGAAATCTGCGACCATCAATGTTGTCATGTTCAGGGCTTGTTTCTTCAGCGCATGGTAACAGGAAATGGCAGATGCAATTATTAGTAGGGTGCATGAGTTCATACTTGCAGAGGAAATGCTAAATGTTGAAACAAAAGAGGCCATCATGTAAGCTCACATCAGAGCTGGACATCACCTCATGACAGTTGACAGGGAGGTTTGCAAAACCGGCCAATGATTCTTGCAAATCATAGCTAACCTTGCCTACAAGCCCTGAGGACCCGCTCCCCCGGGAAAACAGGGCACGTGGTCTCACCCATCCAGTCCAGCCTCTCTGCGTGTGTGCCAACGTAAGAGGCACCCTCTTTTGCAACTTTCAAATTAGGCTGCCTAAAATGCAAAGAAGTTGACATGGCATAGAAGATGAAGAGCAACTCATGTACTTTGCAGGACTTCAAAAGTGGGCTGAAGGGGAAAGCCCCCTCACTATGTTACCTGACATATATAAATAGTGATGGTGAAATTGTTTGATTTAAGAAGGCATCTGACAGAGATCACTTCGTTTTGTTCGGCCATTAAGAGCTTAAAATGGAAGTGATTGATCGAGAAGGTATCTGAAAGAGGCCATGCATAAGAGAGGAAATGGCATTTGTAGAAACTTAATTGAGCAAGATCTCTCTTTATATACTACCTCTGACCATAAATAGATGTCAAAATTTTGACTAAATTTGGATGTATCTATCTAGACACTCTTTAGTGTATAAATATATTCAAATTTGGACAAATCTTTGGCATCTTTTTATGGACGGAGGGAGTATAAGGTTTAACAGGTACAAGCACACAAGAGACAGCTTTAGATCGTTTTCTTCAGGCAGGTGTGGTTCACAATTTGAGACATCTACAACTCAGAACCCCCATTCGGAGTTGCATGTTCTAGTTTTCGAATAAGCTGCGTCACAAGCATGATACAGGCATACAAACAGTGTGCAGCAGTGGGAAGAACGCACATCATCAAGAGAAACAATGTTTTTCCTATGGCCTGAAAAGAAATTTGTTCATATGTCAGTCAAGCTTCAACTGTCAAGCACCAAAGTCAAGCCACAAAGCCAAGCGCAATATTTATTGTTGAAACAAGTGGGTATGTTTTAATGGGTTAGTGCTCTGCACGTATAGAAGAAAGCAAGTTCACCAAGTCGTTCAAAGTATTCGATGTAAGGCAATAGGAAACTGAATTCTGGCTGCTTTACAATACCGACAAGGAAGAATAGATAGGAAATATATGTCCATCACAGTTATCATCTTTAAGAAAAGGCCAAACAGCACAGCGAACAGGCCACCAATGATTCTTGCAAATCATAGCTAACCTTCAATACAAGCCCTGATAAGCTGCTCTCCCAGAAGACATGGAACATGGCCTCACATCACATCCAGTCAGGAGCTAGCCTCTGATTGTGCTTGCTGCCAACGGAACATCAAATTTGGCACTTACAATTATGTTTGCCTAAAATGCAAAAGAGATTTAACAGCACATCGCCAGAACACCAACACACAAGATGAATAGCAACTCATGGTTACTTTGCTGGTCATACACGATGAGCAGTTGCATTTTACAGGACCTCAAAAATGGGCTGAACGGGAAAGCCCCCCTTGACTATGTTATCAGGCATATATATATAAATAGAGTCAGGCAACCAGGGTACTTCACACACACGATTCTGCGGTCTCACGGCAGCTACATTAATAGGACAATAGTTAGACAGTGTAACTCACTGTTCCAGCAATAAGTGAAGGGCTAATCAACCGAGTGGGCAATCCCAGAATTATACTTGCTTGTAGAACAGGACATATGCTTGGTCATGCAAGACCTTGTTCACATTGATGGGCATGACCATGTTGTCATCGAACCGAAGCCACTGCCCACCGGCATGCTTCGCATCAGCAGTGTAATGCCCCCTGGACGGGCCACTCCCATGATGAGTGATGGTTGCAACGAGTTCATATTTTCTACCCTGCATTCGATAAATGGCAAGACGTTAGATCAAGTGATAGAAGTTTATCGGCAAAACATAAATCTGATTTTATCTGTATTACGGGCACATAGATTTAGTCTACCCTGCATTAGAAAATACTAATGTACTAAAAAGGGTTATAAATACTTCAAAGCTTATAGATACAAATCCCACATGCTGCCGGATCTAGGATACAACTAAGACAAGATTGCTTCTATTGATGGAAAATAGAGTGACAAAAGCATGCCCTGAATTATTGACCAAATAGTAGATACAACAACTGGGAATTAGAAAATTGTAAGAGAATATCCAGGAAATTATCACCTCTGATGATGGTGAGCTCAGCAGATCCCGATTAAGAACCAGTTCAAGAGGGAAGTACAGCGGCTTGTAGAGTTTAGTACAACCATGATTTCCATAACTGAACCTCTTCAAATGTAGTATCATAATCTTTGAAAGTGTGTGAATCTGGAAACTTTTTCTAGCTGTCACCACTCCAGCCTGCAAGATCAAATCCTATCAGTTAATACTGTAGCTTGATTTCAAAAGGATAATAACTGTAAATAGGACCATACTATTGCACTGAAGAGGTAGACAACAAACATAGAAGTATAATTCAATAATCTAATTTCAGCTAATAGCAGCATCAGCAGAAGACCAACATTCAAACAAAAGAAAGTAACGAACCAACTAGTCAGGCAGTCTAATGCTTCGCATGCGGTGAAATCAGCCTTCCATGCGGTCGCCACATCAGATTTTTGCTTAGTTGGAGGAGAGAGAATGAAGAAAGAAAAGGTTGTCTTCCCTTAACTAAGGGATGATCCCTTAAAAAATAAGAGAAGGCAATTTTCTCCATTGTACCATTTGTCTTCCCTTATCAACTCAATTTCTTAGTAAAATTAAATGATTCTCATTAATTGCTAGAGATGACAATAAGAGATAATGCATTGTACCACTTATATTTAGTGTCTTCTCTAGATGACATGGACTGCTAAGAGAAAGCATTATGTCGATTATATGTAATGTAATAATGCGAGCCTTCTCTACCATTGTACATGCCCTTAATGTAGAAAGCATTACGTCGATTATATGTAATGTAATAGAAGTTTGAAAATAATGCAAGCAATTCTCTGATAAGTTGAGTAACTGCAAAATTTAGAAGTCGAACTACTGAGCACAAATTTCGGCAAGAACCTTTCCAGCAGCTGTTCTGTATCCTTCCAAAGATTCGGGAGTGGAAAACAGATGAAGTGCATCCTCAACCGTATGAACAGCATCTGGGAATATATCTAGATGGAGCAGCAGGAAAGGCTGAATGGTGGCTGACGGTTTGTTACCTGATAGATCCAAAAAGAGCATACAACATGAGAGTACAAAATAGCATAACTGTATCTACTCGAGTTTTTCTATGGCTAATATTTTTTTGCCCAGCAGCATTAATGAATTTCATATTTCAGTGGAAACCTTGCTTCTGAAAACTTACATGAATCTTATGCAGGATTCTGACAACAATGAAAAAGAAAATTCTTAGCATAAATGAACAGTTATCGTATATTGTACTTGGAAGTTCAAAAATAAGCAAATACTACTATGTCTTTTCCTTGACAATTTTGACAACACTTCTGCAAGCTTAAGAAACAACATTTCTATTACAAGCTAAGGTGATATTCCCTCTGTTTCATCTTATTAGGTGTAATCTTTGTGCATGGTGACCAAAACACTGATTGGAGGATAATTTGGGATGTAAACGCCCCTGGTTACAACTTTGATTACAGGAGCAACTACTGGTGGCTAATTAATGATCCTTCCAATTCAGGAGGGGTAGAATTGGGATCTACTGGGATATGGAGATACACCTAACTATTCAAAAGTTACCTATAACAGAAATGCACCTAATAAAAAGGAACAGAGAGTAGTAATTTCAGGGAAAACATGGCAAGCAAAAAAATCAAGAGAAAAATACCTATTGATAAAAAGTACGGCTTCTCAGAAAGGCATTTAGTTGCCTAGGTCAGCGTTACAAATTAATTAATTTTCTCAGTACAAGGAAAAATTACCTGCAGCTTTCACCATGCTTTGCAGCTCTCCTCCAAAAATAGCACTTAGCTCGGAGGGAACTAAACTCTGTGTTCTCATGATTGCAGATTTGTTCTTCTTTCCAACGGTCTCCCAGGCATCATCATCAGAAGCGGAAACTACCATACCTTCCTTTGAATTTGAACCATTAAGCTTCAACAGTTCATCATGCATTCTATCCATGGCAAAACTTAGGAACTCTTGGGCATCTTCTTGTCTGCAGAAATGTGAAGTGTCATAAACTGAAACAAGAAGCTACTTAATTAGGGAAGTCCATAAAAGGATGTCTTAGATTTGTCTAAACTTGGGATTTATGTAGACACTAGTCCATAAAAGGATGTCTTAGTGTCTACATAAATCCAAGTTTAGACAAATCTAAGACAAATCTTTTATGGACAGAGGTAGTGCATGACATTTATAGTAACACAAACCAGAGCAGCATGCATAGTGTGCATGTGTGCAATAAAGCAAAATACACTGTTTGAAAAAATTTCAAGCTAATATGACATCTATGCTCAGTTTCATGTTTAGTGCACGTGATCATGCTCAGAAGTATTGTGTATAGCTTCAATGTCAAATTTGGTTAGCAGTTAAGGACAAACATGCATGAGAACACTAACAAGGTCAACATCTTGCCAGATTAGATGATGCTACAGAATAAGCAGGACAAAGATTGCTGTCCACAATTAGTTCCCAGAGCAATCAGACAATTAACATTCACAGGTCATGACTTTCACTTCTAATGACCAAGAACAACCTCAACAGCACTTACCTTGGCCGAGCAGATGTTCCAGCCGGTACATCTGGAGTAAAGTTCCTCAGAACTTGATCGAACATGGCAGGATTGATTACTTTTGCGGAAATAATAGCAACATTCTCTTCTTTCTTCACACTGGACTCGTCAAGCACATCAAACTGAGAGATAAGCTCAACGAATGCACTCAATGTAGGGTAGCCAACCTAAAAATGAAAGCAGTATTCAGAACAATGTCGATGAAATAAGCGCAGACAGAAGATGAAACTGATCCGTTTAGTACCTTGGGTATACTCCGATTCCTCAGGTCTTGTAGAAGCTGAACAAAAGGTGAGCACGAAAGGAAAGCCTGCAAAGTTGCATTCAGGAAGCATATATTTCCTGTATTCTTCAAACCGTGAGGAAGCACTGGCTTGTTCTGATAGGCTTCCTTATTCAAGCTTGGGGTAGACTCATCTACTGGAGCTGCAATAATAGGTGCATCAACACCTGTGCTCCCATTCTCGGTTACTTGCATAGCTGAAGTGCTGCCTTGTGTGGGCGTTGAACTGGTAATATTCTTGACAGGTACACCTGAAGGAACCACAGATTCAGTCTTCTTTACGCTGTTGACAGGCCCAGGTGAAGAAACCTTAGCTTCAGTCTTCTTTACATTGTTGGCATGCCCAGCTAAAGGAACCTTCTTTACATTGTTGATAGGCCCAGGCGAAAGAACCGTGGCCTCAGTCTTCTTCACATTCTTGACAGGAGCAGCTGGAGGGACTGGGGCTTCAGCCTTCTTCGCATTCTTGACAGGACCAGCTGAAGGAGCTGAAGCTTCAGCCTTCTTTACATTGCTGGCAGGGCGGCCAGCTGAAGGAACCACCGCCTCAGCCTCCTTTGCATTGCTAACAGGCCCAGCTGAAGGAACCGTAGCTTCAGACTTTACATTCTTGATGAGAGCACCATTGTTAGGAGAACCAACGGCAGGACATCCATTGAACTGCACCGCCCCGCCATTTGGTAAGCCTGATGCTACGGTTTCCTTTTTAGTGCTGCACGTATGGCCAGTTGTTGATTTTGTAGGATGAACAGCGCCTTTAGTACTATGATTTGTGGCCTTCTCCAAACTTGCCGTGGAAAAATTCAGTGACCCAAACTGGATCTCAGCTGGTTCCCATGCCTTCTCCTCGCTTTTCGCTTCAGCTACGGGCTTCCCCTGGAACAACTTGGCCTCGTCCTCCGTGAAGGACCCGAACAACACGACCTGCATTGCAGAGGAAACTACGATGATGAGAATAAAGGACTACCAGAAACACTTTGCGCAGAGTAACAGCTTGTGGCGCATCGAAACAACAGTCACATCAAGATATCAGTGCTAAGGCTGCTAGAGAAAACTGTATTGGAAACCCATTATGTACTACGGAGTACAAATTTCCGCGAAGGTGGTACGCATTTAAGGAAAGCAACTCTAGATCCTATTTGATCATGTGTCAATCTCTCATGTACTCCACATTACCTTCCGAGCAACAACAGCTTGCGACCGATCATAACCACTACTAGGTACCAACTAAGCGTACGTCACCGGCGCCACGCCATCTAGTGCGGTGAGTATGCACACACACACACAAGGTGGCATTACATCAGCGAGGCTTGTACTGTTGTACATACTCCAAAACGGCAAAGGAGCATAAATTCACTCACCCAGGCGCCCAACCAGAAACCGCCTCCGCCGGATTTAATGCGCCGCGGCACGGACGCAGTACTAGCAGGAATCAACTAAATCGCGCAATTAATCGAGGGATGCCAATGCGCACGAACGGCCGGGGGAGTGGGTGGGTGGGATACCTGGTCGGCGCCGCTCATCTCCGCTGCGGTGAGGAAGCCTGGGACTGGGCGGCTGATGCCTCCTCCTGGGAGCAAAGGGAGCCGGGGCGGCAGGCGGGAGACATCAAAGGCGGCGGCCGGCCGTGGGGGGTGGCCGGATGCCGGCGGCCGCGCTGCCCTGCTTGGCGCAGGACCGGCACGGAGGCGCGGGTAGGGAGGGAGGGAGCGGGCGATCAGCGGGCGGCGCCGCCGGGCATGGTGGTCGGCGGCGGTGGCGAGGGCGTAGGGTTTGGATTCGGCGTGGTTTAGGCGTGGGGAGAGAGGAGAGAGGGGAGTTGGGAAGGGAGAGTCGTGCGTGCGTGTGGCAGCAGCCGGAAGGCTATGTGGGCGGCTACTCCGTGGTGGGCCGGGCTGGGGGTTTTATGCTTTGTTCAGGCTGCGCCAAGCGAATTTGTTGGGTGCCTGCTGTTCTTGTTCATATTCCCTGCTCTGTTTAAATGAAAGATCCCAATAGATTTCTTTAGTACAACTATCTTAATTTTTTAAGCTAAGAAATTATCTTAATTGTCAATTAAATTAGAACTAGCAAAAAGGTATAAGTTTTTTTTAGGAACACCAAGACTCTCCCGCGGTACTCAAACAATAGGACCTCATCGACCCAATTACACGAATGCTTATTTAAAGAACAAAACTTAGCTTAAAAGTAACCTTATCGATCGTAGATGTTACATACACGGTATCAGCATAGATTGCGGAAGAATCATTCCACCACATCTCCTCTCCAATATATGCCTCGACTGTTACTCCCATCGAATCAGACTCGGCTATTAAATTGTTACACCCCTTGTTATTGGCTAAACATAAACCCTCCTATATCGTTGTTGCTTCGGCCAACGCAGCTGAAGCCACATGAGGAAGAAAACCACATCTGGCAACTATGAAGTTCTCTTGTTAATCATGTAAGGCAGCAACAACAACATATGCATGAACATCAATGTGAAAGGAAGCATCCACATTAAGCTTAATCTTATGAGGATTTGGCTTGGTCCAAGTTACAGTATTACAACTGCAAATAATTAAAGCTTCGAAAGAGCAACTCGAAGTATAACTTATTACTAACCCTAGCTCTAGAGATACTTGGCTTTCTAAAGGAATTTGACAGAAATCTAGCTACTTAGGTGCTAGGATTTAAGGAAATGGTTTCCTTCTATTACTAGTCTAGGTTTCCACCCTACTTGATGTAGAAGTTGACTCCATTGTCTTCATTGATTGGGTTCTCCATCTTGTTGCAGTTGACTCCTTGGTCTTCGAGTTCCACGGTAGTTTCTTCTTCGGTGATTTTAAATCTAAGAAGGTGGTTCAAGAGGGAACGAATGAGTATGAGCGTACTCAACAAGTTGAATAATAGAAATAGGTGTATCATGCACTAGCTACAGCCATAGACCAGAAAGTCATAGGCCAATGCAAGTTTTCGTGATTATTTCTCCAAATGGTTTATTTTATTCTGAAAAACTATGTCCGTCAGTCTTCACAGGTTGACCAAAACTTCATGGATCTCATTTTCTGTCGCGTTTGCAATTCCTTCCCGAAACAGGGAGTGACAGGTCACAATTTAATACTCTGCAGAGGTGTGTTACTTTACCCATAAGAGAACTTATCATTGTTGCCAACTAGGCGTTCATTCCCATCCACACTTCATTGATGTGAAGCCCAATATAAGATCTAAGCCAATCACTGTCCTTCTCCGTGGCCCCGCACACCCACCCTTTTGTATGCAGCGGGTCTATTATCACTCAACGGCAACCCTTGACCATGATACAATCCATCATAGATCCTATTGCACAAGACGTCCAACCTAGACCGGAGAGCTTAATGACCTCTCAACCTTACCGTGGGACCAGCAGCACCCACACGGCTATGGAAAATAGGCATCTGTTGATATGCGAAACTGTCCCATTAAAGATCTTATGGTTACCACGTAATATATGGCGCTAGAATCACTAGACGACATTTGTTGTTAATCCTAGGTGAATAGCTTTCCCAATTGCAATGGAACCTCCGCCATCAACTCAAACCATGGTTCCATTGCCCACCACATAGTCATATTCATAATTGTAAAAGTAATATTTTGATTTTCAATGAAAGAGTGATAAGTATAGTACTTTGCAAGTAATTTGATTAAAATAATCAAATGGTGTTGGGGGGATGACCCCTGATACGTCTCCGACGTATCGATAATTTCTTATGTTCCATGCCACATTGTTGATGATATCTACATGTTTTATGCATACTTTATGTCATATTTATGCATTTTCCGGCACTAACCTATTAACGAGATGCCGAAGAGCTAGTTGTTGTTTTCTGCTGTTTTTGGTTTCAGAAATCCTAGTAAGGAAATATTCTCGGAATTGGACGAAATCAACGCCCAGGGGCCTATTTTCACACGAAGCTTCCAGAAGATCGAAGATGATACGAAGTGGGTGATACGTCTCCGACGTATCGATAATTTCTTATGTTCCATGTCACATTATTGATGATATCTACATGTTTTATGCATACTTTACATCATATTTATGCATTTTCTGGAACTAACCTATTAACAAGATGCCGAAGAGCCGATTCTTGTTTTCTGCTGTTTTTGGTTTCAGAAATCCTAGTAAGGAAAAATTCTCGGAATTGGACGAAATCAACGCCCAGGGGCCTATTTTCACACGAAGCTTCCAGAAGACCGAAGAGTCAACGAAGTGGGGCCACGAGGTGGCCAGGTGATAGGGCGGCGCGGCCCAAGCCCTGGTCGCGCCGGCCTGTCTCCTGGGCCCCTCGCGACGCCCCTTGACCTGCCCTTCCGCCTACAAATAGCCTTCGTCGCGAAACCCCCAGTACCGAGAGCCACGATACGGAAAACCTTCCAGAGACGCCGCCGCCGCCAATCCCATCTCGGGGGATTCAGGAGATCGCCTCCGGCACCCTGCCGGAGAGGGGAATCATCTCCCGGAGGACTCTACGCCGCCATGGTCGCCTCCGGAGTGATGAGTGAGTAGTCTACCCCTGGACTATGGGTCCATAGCAGTAGCTAGATGGTTGACTTCTCCTCATTGTGCTTAATTGTCTGGTCTTGTGAGCTGCCGAACATGATCAAGATCATCTATCTGTAATTCTATATGTTGTGTTTGTTGGGATCCGATGAATAGAGAATACCATGTTATGTTGATTATCAATTTATATCTATGTGTTGTTTATGATCTTGCATGCTCTCCGTTACTAGTAGATGCTCTGGCCAAGTTGACGCTTGTAACTCCAAGAGGGGGTATTTATGCTCGATAGTGGGTTCATGTCTCCGTGAATCTGGAGGAGTGACAAGAACCTCTAAGGTTATGGATGTGCTGTTGCCACTAGGGATAAAACATTGATGCTATGTCCGAGGATGTAGTTATTGATTACATTACGCGCAATACTTAATGCAATTGTCTGTTGTTAGAAACTTAATACTGGAAGGGGTTCGGATGATAACCTGAAGGTGGACTTTTTAGGCATAGATGCATGCTGGATAGCGGTCTATGTACTTTGTCGTAATGCCCAATTAAATCTCACTATACTCATCATAATATGTATGTGCATGGTCATGCCCTCTCTATTTGTCAATTGCCCAACTGTAATTTGTTCACCCAACATGCTGTTTATCTTATGGGAGAGACACCTCTAGTGAACTGTGGACCCCGGTCCAATTCTCTATACTGAAATACAATCATCGCAATCTTGTTCTCTGTTTTCGCAAACAATCATCTTCCACACTATACATCTAATCCTTTGTTACAGCAAGCCGGTGAGATTGACAACCTCGCTGTTTCGTTGGGGCAAAGTACTTGGTTTGTGTTGTGCAGATTCCACGTTGGCGCCGGAATCCCTGGTGTTGCGCCGCACTACATCTCGCCGCCATCAACCTTCAACGTGCTTCTTGGCTCCTACTGGTTCGATAAACCTTTGTTTCATACTGAGGGAAACTTGCCGCTGTACGTATTACACCTTCCTCTTGGGGTTCCCAACGGACGCGTGTTGTACGCGTATCAAGCTCTTTTTCTGGCGCCGTTGCCGGGGAGATCAAGACACGCTGCAAGGGGAGTCTCCACATCGCAATCTCTTTACTTTGTTTTTGTCTTGCTTTATTTTATTTGCTACTTTGTTTGCTGCACTAAATCAAAATACAAAAAAAATTAGTTGCTAGTTTTACTTTATTTGCTATCTTGTTTGCTATATCGAAAACACAAAAAAATTAGTTACTTGCATTTACTTTATCTAGTCTATTTTATTTACTACTGCTAAAATGGGTACTCCTGAAAATACTAAGTTGTGTGACTTCACAACCACAAATAATAATGATTTCTTATGCACACCTATTGCTCCACCTGCTACTACAGCAGAATTCTTTGAAATTAAACCTGCTTTACTAAATCTTGTTATGCGAGAGCAATTTTCTGGTGTTAGTTCTGATGATGCTGGTGCCCATCTCAATAATTTTGTTGAACTATGTGAAATGCAAAAATATAAAGATGTAGATGGTGACATTATAAAATTAAAATTGTTCCCTTTCTCATTAAGAGGAAGAGCTAAAGATTGGTTGCTATCTCTGCCTAAGAATAGTATTGATTCATGGACTAAATGCAAGGATGCTTTTATTGGTAGATATTATCCCCCTGCTAAAATTATATCTTTGAGGAGTAGCATAATGAATTTTAAACAATTGGATAATGAGCATGTTGCACAAGCATGGGAAAGAATGAAATCTTTGGTTAAAAATTGCCCAACCCATGGACTGACTACTTGGATGATCATCCAAACCTTTTATGCAGGACTGAATTTTTCTTCGCGGAACCTATTGGATTCAGCTGCTGGAGGTACCTTTATGTCCATCACTCTTGGTGAAGCAACAAAGCTTCTTGATAATATGATGATCAATTACTCTGAATGGCACACGGAAAGAGCTCCACAAGGTAAGAAGGTAAATTCTGTCGAAGAAACCTCTTCCTTGAGTGATAAGATTGATGCTATTATGTCTATGCTTATGAATGATAGGACAAATATTGATCCTAATAATGTTCCGTTAGCTTCATTGGTTGCCCAAGAAGAACATGTTGATGTAAACTTCATTAAAAATAATAATTTCACCAACAATGCTTACCGGAACAATTCTAGTAACAACTATAGGCCATATCCTTATAATAATGGCAACGGCTATGGTAATTCTTATGGGAATTCTTACAATAATAATAGGAACACACCCCCTGGACTTGAAGCCATGCTTAAAGAATTTATTAGTACACAAACTGCTTTTAACAAATCTGTTGAAGAAAAGCTTGGGAAAATTGATATGCTTGCTTCTAAAGTCGATAGTCTTGCTGCTGATGTTGATCTTTTGAAATCGAAAGTTATGCCTCATGAAAATCATAATCATAAAATTTTTACTACAGCAAATGCCATCCAAGTTAGAATTAATGAGAATATGAGATTGATGGCCGAATTGCGTGCTAGGTGGGAAAGAGAAGAAAATGAAAAAGAAGATAATATAGCTAAAGTTTGGACTATTACCACCACTAGTAATGCTAATGCTACACAAGTTGTTGCACCTCCTACTAATAATAATAAAAGAATTGGTGTTAGCAATGTTTCCACTTCTAATGCAAAGCGCGAAAAAAGCTCTGAAATCGCTAAAATCATTGAAGCTTCTGTGATAAAACTGCTGAAATTTTTTCCAACATTGGGGATGATGATCCCATTGCTTTAGATTATAATGGTTTGAATTTTGATGATTGCCACATCTCTGAAGTTATAAAGTTCTTACAAAAACTTGCTAAAAGTTCTAATGCTAGTGCTATAAATTTGGCTTTCACGAAACATATTACAGATGCTCTCATAAAAGCTAGAGAAGAGAAACTAGAACGCGAAGCTTCTATTCCTAGGAAGCTAGAGGATGGTTGGGAGCCCATCATTAAGATGAAGGTCAATGATTTTGATTGTAATGCTTTATGTGATCTTGGTGCAAGTATTTATGTTATGCCTAAGAAAATTTATAATATGCTTAACTTGCCACCATTGAAAAATTGTTATTTGGATGTTAATCTTGCTGATCATTCTACAAAGAAGCCTTTGGGGAAAGTTGATAATGTTCGCATTACCGTTAACAATAACCTTGTCCCCGTTGATTTTGTTGTCTTGGATATTGAATGCAATGCATCTTGTCCCATCATATTGGGAAGACCTTTTCTTCGAACTGTTGGTGCTATCATTGATATGAAGGAAGGTAATATTAAATATCAATTTCCTCTCAAGAAAGGTATGGAACACTTCCCTAGAAATAGAATGAAGTTACCTTTTGATTCTATTATTAGAACAAATTATGATGTTGACACTTCATCTCTCGATAATACTTGATACACACTTTCTGCGCCTAGCTGAAAGGCGTTAAAGAAAAGCTCTTATGGGAGACAACCCATGTTTTTACTACAGCACTTTGTTTTTATTTTGTGTCTTGGAAGTTGTTTACTACTGTAGCAACCTCTCCTTATCTTAGTTTAGTGTTTTGTTGTGCCAAGTAAAGTCGTTGATAGTAAGGTTCATACTAGATTTGGATTACTGCGCAGAAACAGATTTCTTTGCTGTCACGAATCTGGGAAAAATTATCTGTAGGTAACTCATAAAATTATGCCAATTTACGTGAGTGATCCTCAGATATGTATGCAACTTTCATTCAATTTGAGCATTTTCATTTGAGCAAGTCTGGTGCCTCAATAAAATTCGTCATTACGAACTGTTCTGTTTTGACAGATTCTCCCTTTTATTTCGCGTTGCCTGTTTTGATATGCTCGATGGATATTTCGATTCCATTGACTTTCAGTAGCTTTGTGCAATGTCCAGAAGTGTTAAGAATGATTATGTCACCTCTGAACATGTATATTTTGATTGTGCACTAACCCTCTAATGAGTTGTTTTGAGTTTGGTGTGGAGGAAGTTTTCAAGGATCAAGAGAGGGAGATGATACAACATGATCAAGGAGAGTGAAAGCTCTAAGCTTGGGGATGCCCCGGTGGTTCACCCCTGCATATATCAAGAAGACTCAAGCGTCTAAGCTTGGGGATGCCCAAGGCATCCCCTTCTTCATCGACAACATTATCAGGTTCCTCCCCTGAAACTATATTTTTATTCCATCACATCTTATGTGCTTTGCTTGGAGCGTCGGTTTGTTTTTGTTTTTGTTTTTGTTTTGTTTGAATAAAATGGATCCTAGCATTCATTGTGTGGGAGAGAGACACGCTCCGCTGTTGCATATGGACAAGTATGTCCTTAGGCTTTACTCATAGTATTCATGGCGAAGTTTCTTCTTCGTTAAATTGTTATATGGTTGGAATTGAAAAATGCTACATGTAGTAAATTGCTAAAATGTCTTGGATAATGTGATACTTGGCAATTGTTGTGCTCATGTTTAAGCTCTTGCATCATATACTTTGCACCTATTAATGAAGAAATACATAGAGCATGCTAAAATTTGGTTTGCATATTTGGTCACTCTAAGGTCTAGATAATTTCTAGTATTGAGTTTGAACAACAAGGAAGACGGTGTAGAGTCTTATAATGTTTTCAATATGTCTCTTATGTGAGTTTTGCTGCACCGGTTCATCCTTGTGTTTGTTTCAAATAAACCTTGCTAGCCTAAACCTTGTATCGAGAGGGAATACTTCTCATGCATCCAAATACTTGAGCCAACCACTATGCCATTTGTGTCCACCATACCTACCTACTACATGGTATTTCCCCGCCATTCCAAAGTAAATTGCTTGAGTGCTACCTTTAAATTTCTATCCTCTACCTTTACAATATATAGCTCATGGGACAAATAGCTTAAAAACTATTGTGGTATTGAATATGTACTTATGCACTTTATCTCTTATTAAGTTGCTTGTTGTGCGATAACCATGTTCCTGGGGACGCCATCAACTACTCCTTGTTGAATATCATGTGAGTTGCTATGCATGTTCGTCTTATCTGAAGTAAGGGCGATTTACCACCTAATGGTTAGAGCATGCATGTTGTTAGAGAAGAACATTGGGCCGCTAACTAAAGCCATGATCCATGGTGGAAGTTTCAGCTTTGGACATATATCCTCAATCTCATATGAGAAAATTAATTGTTGCTACATGCTTATGCATAAAGAGGAGTCCATTATCTGTTGTCTATGTTGTCCCGGTATGGATGTCTAAGTTGAGAATAATCAATAGCGAGAAATCCAATGCGAGCTTTCTCCTTAGACCTTTGTACAGGCGGCATAGAGGTACCCCTTTGTGACACTTGGTTAAAACATGTGCATTGCAATAATCCCGGTAATCCAAGCTAATTAGGACAAGGTGCGGACACTATTAGTATACTATGCATGAGGCTTGCAACTTGTAAGATATAATTTACATAACACATATGCTTTATTACTACCGTTGACAAAATTGTTTCTTGTTTTCAAAACCAAAGCTCTAGCACAAATATAGCAATCGATGCTTTCCTCTTTGAAGGACCATTCTTTTACTTTTATTGTTGAGTCAGTTCACCTATCTCTCTCCACCTCAAGAAGCAAACACTTGTGTGAACTGTGCATTGATTTCTACATACTTGCATATTGCACTTGTTATATTACTTTACATTGACAACTATCCATGAGATATACATGTTATAAGTTGAAAGCAACCGCTGAAACTTCATCTTCCTTTGTGTTGCTTCAATACCTTTACTTTGAATTATTGCTTTATGAGTTAACTCTTATGCAAGACTTATTGATGCTTGTCTTGAAGTACTATTCATGAAAAGTCTTTGCTATATGATTCATTTGTTTACTCATGTCATTTACATTGTTTGGATCGATGCATTCATTACATATGCTTACAATAGTATGATCAAGGTTATGATGGCATGTCACTCCAGAAATTATCTTTTTTATCGTTTACCTGCTCGGGACGAGCAGAAACTAAGCTTGGGGATGCTGATACGTCTCCGACGTATAGATAATTTCTTATGTTCCATGCCACATTATTGATGATATCTACATGTTTTATGCATACTTTACATCATATTTATGCATTTTCTGGAACTAACCTATTAACAAGATGCCGAAGAGCCAGTTGTTGTTTTCTGCTGTTTTTAGTTTCAGAAATCGTAGTAAGGAAATATTCTCGGAATTGGACGAAATCAACGCCCAGGGGCCTATTTTCACACGAAGCTTCCAGAAGACCGAAGAGTCAACGAAGTGGGGCCACGAGGTGGCCAGGTGATAGGGCGGCGCGGCCCAAGCCCTGGCCGCGCCGGCCTGTCTCCTGGGCCCCTCGCGACGCCCCTTGACCTGCCCTTCCGCCTACAAATAGCCTTCATCGCGAAACCCCCAGTACCGAGAGCCACGATACGGAAAACCTTCCAGAGACGCCGCCGCCGCCAATCCCATCTCGGGGGATTCAGGAGATCGCCTCCGGCACCCTGCCGGAGAGGGGAATCATCTCCCGGAGGACTCTACGCCGCCATGGTCGCCTCCGGAGTGATGAGTGAGTAGTCTACCCCTGGACTATGGGTCCATAGCAGTAGCTAGATGGTTGTCTTCTCCTCATTGTGCTTAATTGTCTGGTCTT
This sequence comes from Lolium perenne, assembly GCF_019359855.2. Lineage (NCBI taxonomy): Eukaryota > Viridiplantae > Streptophyta > Magnoliopsida > Poales > Poaceae > Lolium > Lolium perenne. Next base: position 33,507,116 of record NC_067245.2, read on the forward strand.
GTGAGCTGCCGAACATGATCAAGATCATCTATCCGTAATTCTATATGTTGTGTTTGTTGGGATCCGATGAATAGAGAATACCATGTTATGTTGATTATCAATTTATATCTATGTGTTGTTTATGATCTTGCATGCTCTCCGTTACTAGTAGATGCTCTGGCCAAGTTGATGCTTGTAACTCCAAGAGGGGGTATTTATGCTCGATAGTGGGTTCATGTCTCCGTGAATCTGGAGGAGTGACAAGAACCTCTAAGGTTATGGATGTGCTGTTGCCACTAGGGATAAAACATTGATGCTATGTCCGAGGATGTAGTTATTGATTACATTACGCGCAATACTTAATGCAATTGTCTGTTGTTAGCAACTTAATACTGGAAGGGGTTCGGATGATAACCTGAAGGTGGACTTTTTAGGCATAGATGCATGCTGGATAGCGGTCTATGTACTTTGTCGTAATGCCCAATTAAATCTCACTATACTCATCATAATATGTATGTGCATGGTCATGCCCTCTCTATTTGTCAATTGCCCAACTGTAATTTGTTCACCCAACATGCTGTTTATCTTATGGGAGAGACACCTCTAGTGAACTATGGACCCCGGTCCAATTCTCTATACTGAAATACAATCTACTGCAATACTGTTCTCTTGTTTTTACGCAAACAATCATCTTCCACACTATACATCTAATCCTTTGTTACAGCAAGCCGGTGAGATTGACAACCTCGCTGTTTCGTTGGGGCAAAGTACTTGGTTTGTGTTGTGCAGGTTCCACGTTGGCGCCGGAATCCCTGGTGTTGCGCCGCGCTACATCTCGCCGCCATCAACCTTCAACGTGCTTCTTGGCTCCTACTGGTTCGATAAACCTTGGTTTCATACTGAGGGAAAACTTGCCGCTGTACGCATCACACCTTCCTCTTGGGGTTCCCAACGGACGCGTGCTGTACGCGTATCAGTGGGGCCACGAGCTGGCGACACACTAGGGCAGCGCGGCCCAAGCCCTGGCCGCGCCGGCCTAGCGTGTGGGGCCCTCGTGTGGCCCCCTGACCTATCTCCTCCGCCTACTTATAGCCTTCATCGCGAAACCCCTAGTACCGAGAGCCACGATACGGAAAACCTTCCAGAGACGCCGCCGCCGCCAATCCCATCTCGGGGGATTCAGGAGATCGCCTCCGGCACCCTGCCGGAGAGGGCAATCATCTCCCGGAGGACTCTTCACCGCCATGGTCGCCTCCGGAGTGATGAGTGAGTAGTTCACCCCTGGACTATGGGTCCATAGTAGTAGCTAGATGGTTGTCTTCTCCTAATTGTGCTTCATTGTCGGATCTTGTGAGCTGCCTAACATGATCAAGATCATCTATCTGTAATGCTATATGTTGCGTTTGTTGGGATCTGATGGATAGAGAATACTATGTTATGTTGATTATCAATCTATTATCTATGTGTTGTTTATGATCTTGCATGCTCTCCATTGCTAGTAGAGGCTCTTGCCAAGTTGATACTTGTAACTCCAAGAGGGAGTATTTATGTTCGATAGTGGGTTCATGTCTCCATTAAATCTGGGGGAGTGACAGCAACCCCTAAGGTTGTGGATGTGTTGTTGCCACTAGGGATAAAACATTGATGCTATGTCCGAGGATGTAGTTATTGATTGCATTACGCACCATACTTAATGCAATTGTCTGTTGTTTGCAACTTAATACTGGAAGGGGTTCGGATGATAACCTGAAGGTGGACTTTTTAGGCATAGATGCATGCTGGATAGCTGTCTATGTACTTTGTCATAATGCCCAATTAAATCTCACTATACTCATCATATCATGTATGTGCATTGTCATGCCCTCTCTATTTGTCAATTGCCCAACTGTAATTTGTTCACCCAACATGCTATTTATCTTATGGGAGAGACACCTCTAGTGAACTGTGGACCCCGGTCCATTCTTTTAATTGAATACAACCTACTGCAATACTTATTCTACTGTCTTCTGCAAACAATCATCATCCACACTATACATCTAATCCTTTGTTACAGCAAGCCGGTGAGATTGACAACCTCACTGTTTCGTTGGGGCAAAGTACTTTGGTTGTGTTGTGCAGGTTCCACGTTAGCGCCGGAATCCCTGGTGTTGTGTGATACGTCCAATTTGCATCACTATTTTATATCTTAATTTGTTGTTATTCATTGATATATTTCATATTTAGACACAATACTTATGTTATTTCATCTATTTTGCATGTTTCATGATTATTGGAGGATCGAGCACCGGAGCCAGGATTCTGCTGGAAAAAGCACCGTCAGAATGCAATATTTCGGAAGATCAACAGCTGATGGAAATTATACCAAAAATCCTATTTTTCCAGATGACGAAGGAAGCCAGAAGGGGGAGCCGAGGGGACCCAAGGTGGGCCCAGACCATAGTCCGGCGCGGCCCATGGCCTGGCCGCGCCGCCCAGTGAGGAGGGGGGCCCACAGCCCCTCTCGCCTCCTTTTCTTCGCGAAATCCTTCGTCCCGAAGACCTAAGCCACAGAGGGTACCTCGCGAAGAGTTACAGCCGCCTCTGCGGGGCGGAGAACACCAGAGAGAAAAGAGCTCTCCGGCGGGCTGAGATCCGCCGGGGAAATTCCCTCCGGGAGGGGGAAATCGACGCCATCGTCACCGCCATCGAGTTGGACATCATCTCCATCACCATCATCATCATCTTCACCATCATCACCGCCGTCTCCACCGCTGGACATCGTCACCGCCGTAGCAATTTGGGTTTGATCTTGATTGTTTGATAGGGGAAACTCTCCCGGTATCGATTTCTACTTGTTGTTGATGCTATTGAGTGAAACCGTTGAACCAAGGTTTATGTTCAGATTGTTATTTGTCATCATATCACCTCTGATCATGTTCCATATGATGTCTCGTGAGTAGTTCGTTTAGTTCTTGAGGACATGGGTGAAGTCTAAATGTTAGTAGTGAATTATGGTTGAGTAATATTCAATGTTATGATATTTAAGTTGTGGTGTTATTCTTCTAGTGGTGTCATGTGAACGTCGACTACATGACACTTCACCTTTATGGGCCTAGGGGAATGCATCTTGTACTCGTTTGCCAATTGCGGGGTTGCCGGAGTGACAGAAACCTGAACCCCCGTTGGTATATCGATGCAGGAGGGATAGCACGATCTCAGAGTTTAAGGCTGTGGTTAGATTTATCTTAATTACTTTCTTGTAGTTGCGGATGCTTGCAAGGGGTATAATCACAAGTATGTATTAGTCCTAGGAAGGGCGGTACATTAGCACAGGTTCACTGATACGTCTCCGACGTATCGATAATTTCTTATGTTCCATGCCACATTATTGATGATATCTACATGTTTTATGCATACTTTATGTCGTTTTTATGCGTTTTCCGGAACTAACCTATTGACGAGATGCCGAAGGGCCGCTTGTCTTTTCATTGCTTTTTGGTTTCAGAAATCCTAGTAAGGAAATATTCTCGGAATCGGACGAAATCAACGCCCAGCATCCTATTTTTCCACGAAGCTTCCAGAACACCCGGGAAGGACCAGAGTTGGGCCACAGGGGCCCCAGGAGGGTGGCCGGTGATGACCCACAAGTATAGGGGATCGCAACAGTCTTCGAGGGAAGTAAAACCCAATTTATTGATTCGACACAAGGGGAGACAAAGAACACTTGGAAGCCTTAACAACGGAGTTGTCAATTCAGTTGCACCTGGAAACAGACTTGCTCGCAAGGGTTTATCAGTAGTAACAGGTTTATAGCAGTAGTAGTAGTGAAATAACAGCAGCAAAGTAACAGAGACAGCAGTAGTGATTTTAGTAAACAGCAGGATTAAAATACTGTAGGCACGGGGACGGATGACGGGCGTTGCATGGATGAGAGAAACTCATGTAACAATCATAGCAGGGCATTTGCAGATAATAATAAAACGGTGTCCAAGTACAAAGCAATCAATAGGCATGTGTTCCATATATAGTCGTGCGTGCTCGCAATGAGAAACTTGCACAACATCTTTTGTCCTACCAGCCGGTGGCAGCCGGGCCTCAAGGGAAACTACTGGATATTAAGGTACTCCTTTTAATAAAGTACCGGAGCAAAGCATTAACACTCCGTGAACACATGTGATCCTCACATCGCTACCATTCCCTCCGGTTGTCCCGATTTCTGTCACTTCGGGGCCATCGGTTCCGGACAGCGACATGTGTATACAACTTATAGGTAAGACCATAAACAATGAATATCTTGATGAAGCAATAACATGTTCAGATCTGAGATCATGGCACTCGGGCCCTAGTGACAAGCATTAAGCATAACAAGTTGCAACAATATCATCAAAGTACCAACTACGGACACTAGGCACTATGCCCTAACAATCTTATGCTATTACATGACCAATCTCATCCAATCCCTACCATCCCCTTCGGCCTACAGCGGGGGAATTACTCACACATGGATGGGGGAAACATGGCTGGTTGATGTAGAGGCGTTGGCGGTGATGGCGGCGATGATCTCCTCTAATTCCCCGTCCCGGCGGAGTGCCAGAACGGAGACTTCTGGCTCCCGCGACGGAGTTTCGCGATGTGGCGGCGTTCTGGAGTGTTTCTGGCGACTTCGACTTCTCTCCGTGCGTTTTTAGGTCGAGGCCGATAAATAGTCCGAAGGAGGGCGTCGGAGGCCGGCCGAGGGGGCCACACCACAGGGCCGCGCGGGCCCCCCCTGGGCCGCGCCGCCCTATGGTGTGGGGCCCTCGGGCCTCCACTTCAATTGCCCTTCTGGCTCCGTTAGTTTCCTGGGAAAATAGGGCCTTCTCGCATAAATTCCGAGGTTTTTCCCGAAAGTTGGATTTCTGCACAAAAACGAGACACTGAGCAGCTTCATTGAAAACAGCGTTAGTCCGTGTTAGTTGCATCCAAAACACACAAATTAGAGGCAAAACAATAGCAAAAGTGTTCGGGAAAGTAGATACGTTTTGGACGTATCAACTCCCCCCAAGCTTAGCTTATTGCTTGTCCTCAAGCAATTCAGTTAACAACTGAGCGATAAAAGAACTTTCACGAACACATTTGCTCATATGATGTATATATTCTCATGATATGGCTAATACTTAAGCAATTCATAATGAGATACATGTAAATAAGATCATCTAACAGCTATGTCAATCATGGAGAGGTACCAACAATTAATAATAAGCATCATGAATCATGTATATAAGCAGGATTACAATGTTCATAAGAGAGTATGATAAAGTGGTATCTCGCTTGCCTGTATTTGGTTGGCAAAACATAAATGCCCGGGCACCTCTGGAGTTCATAGAAAGACTAGAAGTAGTGATTGTCAAAAGATAAATGCATCAAAGTTATACCACAATCAATCATATTTTGAGACAAACATATTATACTAAGAATGACAGTTGTGCTCTCAAGATAGTGCTCAAAGAAATAATGGAGACACAACATAAAAGTAAAAGATTGGCCCTTCGCAGAGGGAAGCAGGGATTAACATGCGCTAGAGCTTTTCATTCTTATAAAGACAGGAGTAAAATCATTTTGAGAGGTGTTTGTTGTTGTCAACGAATGGTAATGGGTACACTAACTACCTCGCCAACCGGACTTTCAAGAGCGGCTCCCATGAATTATTGCATATTTATTTGGCACTCCTTCCAACCTTTCTTGCACAAACCATGGCTAACCGAATCCTCGGGTGCCTGCCAACAATCTCATACCATGAAGGAGTGCCTTTTTATTTTGGTTTTATGATGATGACACTCCCCCCAACCTTTGCTTACACAAGCCATGGCTAACCGAATCCTTCGGGTGCCGTCCAACAATCACAAACCATGGAGGAGTGTCTATTTAAGTTAATTAATTCGGGACTGGGAATCCCATTGCCAGCTCTTTTTGCAAAATTATTGGATAAGCGGATGTGCCACTAGTCCATATGAGAGTCCGTCAAAAGTAAATGACAAGGTTGAAAGCTAAACACCACATACTTCCTCATGAGCTATGAAACATAAACACAAATTGAGAAGCATTTTGAAGGTTTTAAAGGTAGCGCATGAGAATTTACTTGGAATGGTTTGAAATGCCATGCATAGGTATTTATGGTGGACACTTTTGGAACAACTTGGTTTTCAGGTGTTTGGAAGCACGAGCAGCGTTCCCGCCCAGTACAAGTGAAGGCTAGCAATAGACTAGGGAGCGACAAATCAAGAGAGCAGTAACTGTCATAATCATGCTTGCGGCAAAATAAATTAACGGAGGCATAAAAGTGATACAAGAACTCTGAAGCAATATAAATCATCGAGGCTTAATTGACTTTTTGTTCAGTCATATGCATGCGTGAGCATGTGCCAAGTCGATATAAATGAATTATTCAGAGGAGGATACCACAATGCCATACTTACTTATGAATAAAACAATGCAAACAAACATACATGACATGCTACTCATATTAATAAATTGGAGCTAAACATGAGAGATCATGAACTACTAGACTTTCTCAAATAACATATACCTCACATGAACCAACTAAGCATGCTCACATGGATGAGCATATGTACAAAAATGAAAACAAATAGAGTTCATACCAGCCTCTCACCACAATCAGATTGTCGTAGATCGTCATTATTGCCTTTTCACTTGTGTAGCTTGGATAATATGAAATGAAAACCACGCTCCAGCCACCGAAGACCATTGAATTCATAAAGAACTTTACAAACCAGAGAAGAACAGCAAATATTTTTGGTGTTTTCGAATTGCAAATAAGAACAAGAGGGAACAAACAAACAAAACAAAATCTTTTTGGGTTTTCTTATAACAAACTAGCAATAGCAAATAAAGTGAAACAAATGCAAGAAACCAAAGCAAACAAATGGTGAAGAGAAACAACAGAAATATTTTTGGTCTTTTTGTGTTTTGGGAAGGAAAACAAAGCAAAACAAGAAATAGCAAACTAAAAGAAACACAGAAAAGCGAAATGGCAGAAATCTGCCAAAACCTGACAGCAGTACAGAAATCGATTTTTACAAAAATCTTAAGTTGCTCAGATCGAAAAGTGTTCAACTGATGAAAGTTAGATAACAACCTGGGGAACCTGGAGAAAAATTGGCAGCTCAAAATGACGCTCTGGCTATTTTTGACGATTTTTACAGTAACGTTCCAGAATCTGTTTTCAGGCAGCATTTCCCCAAATATTATCTTCTTCTCATTAGAAAACCACTCAAACGAACAAAACAAGTATGTACAAGTATCCAGAAACCATAATATGCAAAGAATGAGTGATGCCGGTATACCTCCCCCCAAGCTTAGGCTTTTGGCCTAAGTGGAGTTTAACCCCAACGAGGGTCGTTGTTCCTCGCCGGTGGGTAGTCCATGGAGTAGTCATAGTAAAGCTCCTGCGCAGAAGAAAAGCGTGGAGGCTCCGCATATCCACCGTGTTGATGCGAGGAACTTGCTGCATCGGATGATGAGTCGAGGTGCTCCTCAACCTCCGTGTCGTTTCTTGCATGTTGACCTCCTCTCTCTATGTGTGCATCCAGTGCACCTTCTGTAACCGACCAATCTCCCCTGGAATCAAGGTTAGACAAAACAGCAGTAATCTTACTAGTTTCTCAGTTTTCTTAGTTATTCTCCAAACTTTCTTATAAAATATCATCTTATAATACAGGTTACCCAAGTTGGAGGAATCTGAAACAAATTCATGTTTAATCATAGAGGCTATATCAAGTTTTTCTATGGGGAACGGAATATCAAAATGATGAGGTTCTACATTATGAAAAGCTAGTAAACGAGAGGCGATGAGACCTCCACAAATTCCACCTTTCTCACGGTTAGTAGCAAGTCTATAAGCTATTAATGCCCCCAAATTATAAGACCTACTATTCTGCAGTGCTGCAGCTAGAAAAGCCAAATCCGGGATAGAAAGTTTACCACCAATCCTTTTAGCGAGAACGCACTTGGTAATAAAATAGGCAAAGTAGCGGATAGCCGGGAGTTGAATACTAGTGATTTTACCACTTTCACCTGAGAAACTCCTTCCATCGCAAATCATCTTGTAGAGATCCGAGAGTTCTTGCGGCGATCCCTTTATCTTCTCACATGATCCCCATTGCGGTACTCTAATTGCTGCACAAAAAGCACTAAATGGCAAGTTGACAGTTTTATTGTAAATTTTATACTGGACCGTGGGGTTAGATCGCGACCAATTGAACTTGAAGTCCTGCACAAAAGACATAGTTAATTTCACATATTGTCTTGGCTCTCCTTCAACAAAGTCACTCAGCCCTGCACGAGAAATTAGAGTTTGAACATCTTCAAATATCCCCGCGCTTCTCATGAAATCCGCGCACGGGTAGTAAGAGGGGTATACTCCCTCTTCACGATTGACTATCATAACTTGTTGGACTTCCAATTCTTGCTGGTTCAAGTGATATCTATTCCACTCCATTTTCTGAAATTTCAACAAATGACATAAAAATTTGGTTTGGTGACATATAATTGAGGGAAACTACCATAGGAACTTGCTAGAGTACTAATCATGCATCAAAACTAGTTTCTACCACTTAGAACAAGCATGCAAGCTCACTAAACATGTTACCTACAGCAGCAAAATATTCAAGATATACTCAACCAAACAAAATTCTACTTGGATGGGCGGAGGAGTCACATACCGAAGAGCAAATGTGCCAAATTTCAGACAGAAATCTGGGCTGAGCAAAGAGATCGAAAAATCTGGAGTTCTGAAGCAAAAACGCGAGAGAGAGGAACTTGGTACGAGTTTTTTCGGGAGAGAGACTGTTCTGGGTGAAAGAGATGACAAAGTGGGGCAGAGGGGGACCCACACCACATGGTGGCGCGGCCACCTCCTTGGCCGCGCCGGCCTGTGGTCTGGCGCCCTCTGGTGCCCCACAGGTCATCCTCTGGTGTTCCCAGGTGCCTCGTCGAAAAATAGGATCAACAGTATAATTTTTGTGAATTTTTGAAAACTTTGAAAAACACACATTTCTGGGTATTTAGTTTATTATTACTGGCCAGGAAAAATTTCGAAATCTTCAAATAACTAAAGAACTTTGCAAATTAAAAAGTGCTACAGCAACTAGAGCAAGTGGAGGAAGAAAGATATGTTGTTTACCTCCTCTATGCATATAAAAAGTATCCGTTAACAAGGTTGATCAAGTCTTGTCACCAAATAAATTTTACATAGCATAAGAAGAAATAAACCTCAAATCAATCATGTTACCTTGAATTGTATTGATATGGATCCAATCACGAGAGTTTGATATTCTTCTTTAGGCTCATATATAGGACAATCAATAGTTCCCACTTTGATAGTTCTCACATTAGAAATAGTATTAACTCCACACGCTTTCTCAATCTTCTTAGGAAAATAAACGGTATGCTCCCTATCATCAACATTGAAAGTAACCTTTCCTTTGTTGCAATCAATAACAGCCCCTGCGGTGTTAAGAAAAGGTCTCCCAAGAATAATAGACATATTATCATCTTCCGGCATTTCCAACACAACAAAATCAGTTAATATCAAGCAGTTAGTAGTAACTTGAACAGGAACATTCTCACATATACCAACAGGAATAGCAGTAGATTTATCAGCCATTTGCAAAGATATATCAGTAGGTATCAACTTATCTAAGTAAAGTCTCTTATAAAGAGAAAAAGGCATAACACTAACACCGGCTCCCAAGTCACATAGAGCAGTTTTAACATAATTATTCTTGATAGAACAAGGAATAGTAGGTATACCTGGGTCGCCCAACTTCTTTGGAATTTTGCCATTGAAAGAGTAATTAGCAAGCATAGTGGAAATTTCCTCATTGGGGATTTTCCTTTTGTTAGTAACAATATCTTTCATATACTTTGAATAAGGAGGCAATTTAATAGCATCAGTCAAAGGGATTTGCAAGAATAAAGGTTTCATCCAATCGCAAAATTTATTATAGTGTTCTTCTTCCTTTGATTTTAGTTTCTTAGCAGGAAAAGGCATTTGCTTTTGCACCCAAGGTTCTCTTTCATTACCATGTTTCTCAGCAATAAAGTCTTCTTTAGTGTACTTTTTATTTTTAGCATGCTTTTCAGGTTCTTCTTCAACCTCTTCTTTATCAGGAGTATCATTCTTAACATTATCATTATCATTATCATGTTCATTACCACTTTCAGTTTCAGCATCAGAAATAGAAATACTGTTAGGATCATTAACAGGTTCAGAGGATTCTACAACATTTTTATGTTTCTTCTTCTTTTTCTTCCTAGAATGAGCACTAGGTTCAATGCGTTGAGAATCTTGTTCAACTCTTTTGGGATGCCCTTCAGGATATAGAGGATCCTGGGTAGAGACACCGCCTCTAGTTGTTACTTCATAAGCATGTTTCTCTTTAGAATTATTCCCTAACAAGTCATTTTGCACTTTAGTGAGTTGATCAATTTGAGTTTGAATCATTTGAAAATGTTTAACAAGCATCTTAACATCATTGGAGGTTCTCTCCACAATATCATGCAATTCACTATTAGCTTGAGAATTTTCCATTAAATGATTCTCTACTCTCATATTAAAATTTTCTTGCTTAACAATATAATTATCAAACTCATCTAAGCATTGTGCAGGAGGTTTCGAATACGGAATATCTTCCCTAGTAAAGCGTTGAAGGGAATTTACCTCAATCATGGATGAAGGGGGAATTATCTCACATATATCTTCAATAGGAGGTAGATTCTTCACATCTTCAGATTTAATACCTTTCTCCTTGAGAGACTTCTTGGCTTCCCTCATATCTTCATCATTCAATTCAATTAAACCCCTCTTCTTCAATATTGGAGTTGGAGTTGGTTCAGCGTAGTCCATTCATCATGATTCCGGCTTATTTTAGCCAATAATTCTTCAGCGTCATCCGGAGTTCTTTTCCTGAAAACACAACCAGCACAACTATCCAGGTATGCCCTAGACTCAATGGTTAGTCCACTATAAAATATATCAAGTAAATCATGCTTTTCCAGATCATGCTCAAAGCCGAGCTCTAATAAGAGAGCAGAATCTCGACCAAGCCTCGTGCAATTTCTCTTCATCTTCCCGATTAAAATTATAAATTCTCTCGCAAAGCAATATGTTGAGCACTAGCAGGAAAGTATTTGCGGAAGAAAACATCAAGCAATTCTTTCGGACTTTTAATAGAATTAGGTGGCAAATTATTATACCAAGTTTTAGCGTCATCCTTTAATGAGAATGGAAATATTTTAGCAACAAAGTAAGTACGCATCTTAACATCATCGAGAAAACAAGCTACTAAGAGTAGATAGCTCACCATGTGTTCAACAGCACTTTCTTTTTCAGTACCACAAAAGGGTGTTTTCTCAACAATAGCTATATGAGATAGATCAAGAGAAAAATCATAATCTTTATCCCTAATGTTTATAGGAGATGTGGCAAACTTAGGATCAGAGACAGCTTTATATCTAACAGCATGTTCGCAAGCAACTTTTTAATTTTTCTTGCATCAGTAGTAGCATTGCATTTTTCAATAAAATCATCATTAAGCTCCACATAATCTTCCTCAGGATCATCACTAAAATAACCAAGTTCGTGTGAACTAACGGGTGTAGTAGCATTAGGAGTTTCGTATTTTCAATTTGTCTAGACCTAGCAATTGTAGCATCTAGAAAGGATCCCAATGAACCACTATCATCAAGCACAGCAGAAACATTATCAATATTATGAGAGTGTTCAGATTCAGCAGATGTACCCACATGCGACGCATGTGGCGGTGAAACAATTTTATCAATCTCAGATGGTGAATAAAGAGAAGCAGAGTTATTCTTAATTGTACCTTTTCTTGTAGTGGATGGTAATATGGCGATCTTAGTATCGCGAGGTTTACCCATGATGGAGAATTTGCAGCGAACAATATTAATCCAAGTGAACTTCCAAATAAAGCTATGTTCCCGGCAACGGCGCAGAAAATAGTCTTGATGACCCACAAGTATAGGGGATCGCAATGTCTTCGAGGGAAGTAAAACCCAATTTATTGATTCGACACAAGGGGAGACAAAGAACACTTGGAAGCCTTAACAACGGAGTTGTCAATTCAGTTGCACCTGGAAACAAACTTGCTCGCAAGGGTTTATCAGTAGTAACAGGTTTATAGCGATAGCAGAGTGAAATAACAAAGCAAAGTAACAGAGACAGCAGTAGTGATTTTAGTAAACAGCAGGATTAAAATACTGTAGGCACGGGGACGGATGACGGGCGTTGCATGGATGAGAGAAACTCATGTAACAATCATAGCAGGGCATTTGCAGATAATAATAAAACGGTGTCCAAGTACAAAGCAATCAATAGGCATGTGTTCCATATATAGTCGTGCGTGCTCGCAATGAGAAACTTGCACAACATCTTTTGTCCTACCAGCCGGTGGCAGCCGGGCCTCAAGGGAAACTACTGGATATTAAGGTACTCCTTTTAATAAAGTACCGGAGCAAAGCATTAACACTCCGTGAACACATGTGATCCTCACATCGCTACCATTCCCTCCGGTTGTCCCGATTTCTGTCACTTCGGGGCCATCGGTTCCGGACAGCGACATGTGTATACAACTTATAGGTAAGACCATAAACAATGAATATCTTGATGAAGCAATAACATGTTCAGATCTGAGATCATGGCACTCGGGCCCTAGTGACAAGCATTAAGCATAACAAGTTGCAACAATATCATCAAAGTACCAACTACGGACACTAGGCACTATGCCCTAACAATCTTATGCTATTACATGACCAATCTCATCCAATCCCTACCATCCCCTTCGGCCTACAGCGGGGGAATTACTCACACATGGATGGGGGAAACATGGCTGGTTGATGTAGAGGCGTTGGCGGTGATGGCGGCGATGATCTCCTCTAATTCCCCGTCCCGGCGGAGTGCCAGAACGGAGACTTCTGGCTCCCGCGACGGAGTTTCGCGATGTGGCGGCGTTCTGGAGTGTTTCTGGCGACTTCGACTTCTCTCCGTGCGTTTTTAGGTCGAGGCCGATAAATAGTCCGAAGGAGGGCGTCGGAGGCCGGCCGAGGGGGCCACACCACAGGGCCGCGCGGGCCCCCCCAGGGCCGCGCCGCCCTATGGTGTGGGGCCCTGGGCCTCCACTTCAATTGCCCTTCTCGGCTCCGTTAGTTTCCTGGGAAAATAGGGCCTTCGCATAAATTCCGAGGTTTTTCCCGAAAGTTGGATTTCTGCACAAAAACGAGACACTGTGAGCAGCTTCCGCTGAAAACAGCGTTAGTCCGTGTTAGTTGCATCCAAAACACACAAATTAGAGGCAAAACAATAGCAAAAGTGTTCGGGAAAGTAGATACGTTTTGGACGTATCAGCCGGCGCGGCCTGGGGGTGGCCCGCGCCCCCTATCTCCTCGCCGCCTCTTCGACCCTCTGACGCCGCCTCTTCGCCTATATAAAGGTCCTCGACCTAAAACCACGATACGAAAAAGCCACGGTACGAGAAACCTTCCAGAGCCGCCGCCATCGCGAAGCCAAGATCTGGGGGACAGGAGTCTCTGTTCCGGCACGCCGCCGGGACGGGGAAGTGCCCCCGGAAGGCTCCTCCATCGACACCACCGCCATCTTCATCAACGCTGCTGTCTCCCATGAGGAGGGAGTAGTTCTCCATCGAGGCTCGGGGCTGTACCGGTAGCTATGTGGTTCATCTCTCTCCTATGTACTTCAATACAATAATCCCATGAGCTGCCTTACATGATTGAGATTCATATGATGATGCTTGTAATCTAGATGTCATTATGCTAGTCAAGTGGATTTTACTTATGTGATCTCCGGAGACTCCTTGTCCCACGTGTGTAAAGGTGACAGTGTGTGCACCGTGTGGGTCTCTTAGGCTATATTTCACAGAATACTTATTCACTGTTATGAATGGCATAGTGAAGTGCTTATTTATATCTCTTTATGATTGCAATGTGTTTTGTATCACAATTTATCTGTGTGCTACTCTAGTGATGTTATTAAAGTAGTTTATTCCTCCTGCACGGTGTAATGGTGACAGTGTGTGCATCGTGTTAGTACTTGGCGTAGGCTGTGATTGTGATCTCTTGTAGATTATGAAGTTAACTATTGCTATGATAGTATTGATGTGATCTATGCCTCCTTTCGTAGCGTGAAGGTGACAGTGTGCATGCTATGTTAGTACTTGGTTTGGTTATGTTGATCTGTCATGCACTCTAAGGTTATTTAAATATGAACATCGAATATTGTGGAGCTTGTTAACTCCGACATTGAGGGTTCGTGTAATCCTACACAGTTAGTGGTGTTCATCATCCAACAAGAGGGTGTAGAGTCTAGCATCTATCTATTTATTCTGTTATGTGATCAATGTTGAGAGTGTCCACTAGTGAAAGTATGATCCCTAGGCCTTGTTCCTAAATACTGCTATCGCTGCTTGTTTACTATTTTACTGCGTTTCTACTGCCTGCAATATTACCACCATCAACTACACGCCAGCAAGCACTTTTCTGGTGCCGTTGCTACTGCTCATACTTATTCATACCACCTGTATTTCACTATCTCTTCGCCGAACTAGTGCACCTATTAGGTGTGTTGGGGACACAAGAGACTTCTTGCTTTGTGGTTGCAGGGTTGCATGAGAGGGATATCTTTGACCTCTTCCTCCCTGAGATCGATAAACCTTGGGTGATCCACTTAAGGGAAACTTGCTGCTGTTCTACAAACCTCTGCTCTTGGAGGCCCAACACTGTCTACAAGAATAGAAGCACCCGTAGACATCAAGCACTTTTCTGGCGCCTTTGCCGGGGAGGAAAGGTAAAAGGCACTCATACTCCGGTTCCGTAATAAAGACTTTTTCTGGCGCCATTGTGTTTGTGCTCGAAGCTATTTCCTTTAGATCCTGCAATTGCATCTTTTTGTTTCTTGTTTTACACTAGTTAGGCATAATGGAAAACAACAAAAATATGAGAGATCTTTATGAACTTTATCTTGAATTAGGACATGATGTGTTTGAAGAGAGAATTTAAAAACCCATGGAACTTTATATGCATGCTAATGGGAATGTTATTAATATGAATGCTTTGAACACTATTGTTGCTAATGCTATGGAAAATTCTAAGCTTGGGGAAGCTGGCTTTGATGAGCATGATCTTTTTAGTCCCCCAAGCATTGAGGAGAAAATTTTCTTTGATGATACTTTACCTCCTATTTATGATGATTATAATGATAGTAGTCTTTTAGTGCCGCCTGTTATGGAGGATAAATTTGATTATGATTACAGTATGCCTCCTATATTTGATGATGAGAATAATAATGATAGCTACTTTGTTGAATTTGCTCCCACTACAACTAATAAAATTGATTATGCTTATGTGGAGAGTAATAGTTTTATGCATGAGACTCATGATAAGAATGCTTTATGTGATAGTTATATTGTTGAGTTTGCTCATGATGCTACTGAAAGTTATTATGAGAGAGGAAAATATGGTTGTAGAAATTTTCATGTTACTAAAATGCCTCTCTATGTGCTGAAATTTTTGAAGCTACACTTGTTTTATCTTCCTATGCTTGTTACTTTGCTCTTCATGAACTTGTTTATTTACAAGATTCCTATGCATAGGAAGCATGTTAGACTTAAATGTGTTTTGAATTTGCCTCTTTATGCTCTCTTTTGCTTCAACTCTTATTTCTTGCGAGTGCATCATTAAAACTGTTGAGCCCATCTTAATGGCTATAAAGAAAGAACTTCTTGGGAGATAACCCATGTGTTTATTTTACTACAGTAATTTTGTTTTATATTTGTGTCTTGGAAGTTGTTACTACTGTAGCAACCTCTCCTTATCTTAGTTTTAATTGCATTGTTGTGCCAAGTAAAGTCTTTGATAGTAAGGTTCATACTAGATTTGGATTACTGCGCAGAAACAGATTTCTTGTTGTCACGATTCTGGGCCTAATTCTCTGTAGGTAACTCAGAAAATTATGCCAATTTACGTGAGTGATCCTCAGATATGTACGCAACTTTCATTCAATTTGAGCATTTTCATTTGAGCAAGTCTGGTGCCTCTATAAAATTCGTCTTTACGGACTATTCTGTTTTGACAGATTCTGCCTTTTATTTCGCATTGCCTCTTTTGCTGTGTTGGATGGATTTCTTTGTTCCATTGACTTCCAGTAGCTTTGAGCAATTGTTATCACCAGAATTTGACCGAGTCAGAGGTGGGCCGTGATCGAGATGGGCTTGAAGAATATACATGGAAGAATGTACGTGAATCGGCCTTATATGCAAAGTTTGGGCTAGTTTGCCCTTGTATCTGTAATATAGTAGGATACGTGTCGGATTAGTTAGAGTTTGGCTCGTGCACGGTTGGGATTGTTCCCACGTTAGAAAGTCTACGGACCATAAATATGTATCTAGGGTTTATGAAATAAACAACAATCACGTTCACCACAAACCAATCTAGGCGCATCGCCAACTCCCTTGTCTCGAGGGTTTCTTCCGGGTAAGCATCATGCTGCCTAGATCGCATCTTGCGATCTAGGCAGTACAAGTTTATTCGTCGTTCATGCGTTGCTCGTACTGAAGCTTTTTTGATGGCGAGCAACGTAGTTATCTTAGATGTGTTAGGGTTAGCATTGTTCTTCGTATCATATGCTATCGTCGTGCAACCCTTAGACATCTCGCCGCCCTTACACCTATCTTAGGTGTAGGGGCGGCGCCCCGCTTGATCATTGTTTAGTAGATCCGATCCGTTATGGTTGCTCCTTGTTCTTCAAGGATTAGTTTAATATCTGCATAGTTAGGCCTTACAAAGGGTTGGAGGATCCAGCGGCGCGTAGGGTGTAGTTTGCTAGCCCTAGACAGGATGTTCCGGGGATCAACCTCGTGTTGGTTTTTAGGCCTTGTCTAGGATCGGCTTACGATCACCGTGCGTGGCCGCGAGGCCCAATCACGAGTAGGATGATCCAATTATGCGGTGAAAACCCTAAATCGTCGTAGATCGTTTTAGCTTTATTCTGATCAAGCAGGACCACCATATATTCGTACACCTCGTGCGAATCATGGGTGGATCGGCTCTTTGAGCCGATTCACAGGACAACCTGAGAGCCGATCGAGGCTCGTATTTAATGTTTACGTGTATGCCATGCAGGAAACTAAGCGAGGCATCTCCATCACCTTCCTGACCAGGTATAGGTCAGGTGGCACGCCCTTGCACCAGCATCGGACGTGCGTGCCAGAGTCTTTGCGGGCCGTCGCTCGGAGGGACCAGGGCCAGCCGCAGCCCTAAGTTGCTCCCGGCTCTCCTGTGTTGCCCGTCGCTGCTCGCCGGTGGGTTTCTGACCGCAACACATTCTGGCACGCCCGGTGAGACAATCTTCGACATCAACCACATCGCCATCCACATCTGAGATGGCGGACGTCACCCCAGTCACGTACGAGGATCTGACCGAGGAGCTCAAGAAGAAGTATGACGAGGTCAAAGCGATCCTCGAAGCCGACCTCATCGGCTCTTTTCACAGAACCCGTTCACATGGCATCAGGTGGAAAGGGTTCTCACCTGAAGGCGCGCTCGATGGAGTGGACCTGTCCGCCCCGTCCGAAGAACGCACCAGGTCCCTGCGTCAGGAGATTAACTTCATGGTAGCTCATTCGCTACACCGCCACTCTGAGAACCTGGTGAACACTTTGGAGCGTGTTGCCACTCTGAGGAAATCATGAGGCACCAGTACTCTCCGTCAGGACCAGCTCTCGGGACATACCAAGGAGAGATGCCACTCCAGTCCCGTCCACCGCTGCCATTCGCGTTGGCAGCACCAGAAGTGCCGAATTCACCGGCATACGTCGTCTACAAGATCGGTGGTGACCCTAGTGATTACCAGTTCTGGTATGAGGCGCCTAAGGAGATCCCTCACGGATACACGTGCACATACGTGCCGGACTGCAGCAACTGGGCACTCACAAACCAGCATCGCAGCAGTAGGACTTGGAAAAGCAGGAGGAGCTTCAGCGACAGATCTTGAGAAGCAGACGTGGCTAGCTAAGTATGCCACTCCAACAAACCTCCAGAGCTCAGCTCCTGCAGTTGGCTCAGAGATGGAAAAGCAAGCATGGCTGGTTAAGTATGCCACTCCGGCGAATCTTCAGAGTTCGACTCCTGCAGCTAGCACCGCGGATCAAATCAGTACCATACTGAGAGACTAGTTCGGCATGGTGCCGAAAAGGAGGACAATCGGCTATTCCAAGCCGTACCCCAACGAGTACGAGTTGATCCCGCTACCACCCAAATATCGGCTCCCTGATTTCTCCAAGTTCAACGGATCCGATGGTTCCAGCTCCATCGTGCATGTGAGCCGATATTTGGCACAGCTGGGCACGATCTCAGCAGCAGATGAGCTACGGGTGAGGTTCTTCGCACAGTCCCTCACAGGATCGGCTTTCGGGTGGTACACATCGCTACCGCCAGACTCAATCCGGACGTGGAAGCAGTTGGAAGAGCAGTTCCACATGCAGTATCACTCAGAGGCTTCCGAGGCCGGCATTGCCGATCTAGCTCAAGTACGTCAGAAGCGCGGAGAAACTGTGGCGGAATACGTCCAGCGCTTCAGAAATCTTAGGAACCGATGTTATTCGGCTCGTGTGACTGAAAAAGAAGCAGTCGAGTTGGCAGTGGTGGGCCTTGCATCACCAATCAAGGATATGGCCTCCCAAGCAGACTACCCTTCACTGGCGCACATGGTTCAGAAACTGTCGTTATATGAATAGCGCCACCCGGACTTGTACCAAGACAAATTCAAGCGTGCAGTAGTCCTGGTTGAGGCAGATGAAGATGAAGGCTCTGCGGGAGATCAAGAGGTAGCAGTGGCTGAATGGACTCGGGGGGCAACCCCCGTGTCCTGCAAATGGGTTAAGCCACCAGGTCCGCCCAGAGGGTTCGATTTTGACGTGACTAAAACTGAGCAAATCTTCGACCTCTTACTCAAGGAGAAGCAGTTGAAGTTACCCGAAGGCCTCAAAATCCCCACGGTACAGGAGCTGAACGGAAAGCCATACTGCAAATGGCATAACTCGTTCTCCCATGCCACCAACGACTGTAGGGTGTGGCATCAGCAGATCCAAATGGCGATAGAACAAGGACGTCTAATTTTCAACCAGTACGCCATGAAGGTCGACACCCACCCCTTCCCCGCCGTTAACATGGTGGAGTGCACTTACCCTGAAGGGTGCCAGCCAGGATTCTCGTTCAACATCAACATGGTAGGACCTGGACACCACTCTGGCAAGGATGGAGACAAGGGCAGCTGCTCTCGTAGCAAGGACATGGAGGAGGCCGCTCCACGCGATCGGCTCCGTCACGATGGCAAGCGCTACATCACAGAGGGAGAAGTGAAGAACATAAGATATCAGCGACCTCTCTCTGATCACCTCCTCAATAAGTATGTGAGTCAATATAGCCAACGCCGACGATCCAGCGACGATGATGATAGAGATCGTCTGGCTAGGGACGCCAGGAGACATCGTCGGCATGATCGCGATGAGGAGGAGTACGAGCGCCGTGCCAAGGAAAAATCGAGGGAGCAAGACGACGAGGATAGGCACTGGGACTGCCCCTTCTTCAGACACTGCTGGGATTCAGGAATGAGCCGATTGCCTACAACAAGAATCGCCCGTAATGTAGACAGAAGAGGAAGGATGCAGCTAACGTGTCCGTGTTCAAACGTCTAGGGCCTCTCCCACCTCGAAGCAAGCACGCTGAGTCCCCTCGGGTGGAAGATCTCGAGGATTTGGAAGACGATGAAGAAGAAGAAGAAGACAGGTACCACCGGCCAAGGTGGTGCCCTGATGGACTCAGCCGTTCCCAAAAGCGTAGGGTTCAGCGACTGCGCGGCTTGGAGGAAGCCGAAAGGTTATACCTGCACACGCTAAGGAAGGCGCGGCCTGATCTGGCCGCGAAAATTCAGCAAACCCTGGATGAAGAGGGTCGACCACAAAAAATGGAGTGGCGCCCCAAGCAAAGGAAAGCCGATGATGAAACATCGGCTGGCACAAACATGGTGTTCATCCTTCCTACGGAGTTCAGTGCTCCAGGATTAGACGAGGCACCTGTAGCACAACTTGACTGCGGCCCACGGCCGGTTATCTTTGAGAAGCCACGAGAAAGAAGCTACAGACATCTGAAGGCCCTGTACTTGCGAGGTTATATCGATGGGAGGCCTGTCAACAAGATGCTGGTGGACACCGGAGCGGCAGTCAACATCATGCCATACTCTATGCTACATCGGTTGGGACGCTCTAGCTCGGATCTGATCAAGACCAACGTGACATTGAGCGATTTCAACAGCCAAGCGTCTGACGCAGAAGGTGTTCTGAACGTGGATCTGACCGTAGGAAGGAAAACCATCCCTACGACGTTCTTCATCGTCGATAGCAAGAGCACCTATGCTGTTCTGCTAGGAAGAGATTGGATCCACGCCAACTGTTGCATTCCCTCCACGATGCACCAATGCGTAATACAGTGGGATGGAGATGAGGTAGAGGTCGTCCAGGCCGATGACTCAGCCGAGATTTCAACGGCTGGCATGAACGCTTGGGAAACAGCAGGCCAAGAGCCACTCTCAGGTATCAATTTGGATGACTGCGAGCGCATCGACGTGACGAAGAACAGGGTTAGGCTGGTCCTATCCACCGGCCTGACCGTGTAGCAAGAACCAACCTATGGACAAACGTGGCAAGGCCGATCCTTGGGATCGGCCCCAAAGATCTATGAAGGAACATTACAAAACCTTCATGGAGCGATTCAATATGGAGGCCGATTCCAGCAATCGGCCAAAATTATCCTCACCACATGTTCTGCTTGTGTTCAACATCGATCTACTGGGCAGCGGTTTTACGTCGGCTGATGAGTTAGGAAAAGTCAACATTGGTCCTACCGGAGCCGACGTGCAAATACAGTGCCTTGACTAACTACAGAGCCGATACCTGCAGTTACCTGACAGATTCGGCTCGGGGGGCACCTAATCAGATGAACATGTGTGCAGTGAAATGTTGGGGGCCGATAGAAAAATCGGCCAGTAAAAAAAAATTCTCATGGTGTACAGCCGATGCAAGGACATCGACTTTAGAGCTAAGAAACAAAGCCGATGCACAGCCATCGACTCTAGTACAATTACACAAGATCTACCGGCTGCGTGTTCAAGACACGGATTTCGACCAGGAAGAAAGGTGATCGACTCTGGTGCATCTACCGTCGGCCTGGCTAAGTTGGCCACTTTCTCAGCTACGTTCGGCATGGTGGCTGTCTCAGAATTACCTGAGTTCAAAGCCCTTTGTCTGATCTTTGCATCCTCACCAATATTCTCGCCTTGACTGAGGCTCGGGGGGCAGCTGGTCTGGTAGATGCTCTTTTTTAGAAGTCGATTGGGGTGTCATCGGCTGATCCTTCGTCGCAACCTTCTTCAAAAATGGTGAATTCTTGCAGAAGAGGATCACTGGACCTGGTGGGAGGAATTTAAGGGTTTTCTTGAAGACTCCACATTACCCACCAGATCTCCAAGTCATCAGTTGAAGAATTGAAGGATGAATTGTGAAGGACCGATGCGTTGCTATCGGCTCATTAATCATTGGCTAAGTGGACACATCGGCAAAATCAGTATGAGAGGAAATCGGCTAAATTAGCTCAAAGGAAATCGGCACAATCAAATTGGGGAAACTCTTCATTGATAAGCAAGATTTCTTACATAAAGAGCTGATTGCTCTCAAAAGGAAGTACTAGGGGATACATTGCCCCGTCTACTACTACTGGTCCTATGCTAATGGTCCTATCTATGGGCCGTCGCTGCCCTCGTCGTCGCCATCGTCGCCACTATCGGCGCTACTCCCGGCGGGCTCGTCGTCGCTGCTCCAGCGGCCGCCGACCGGGCCTTCGTTGTCCTCGTCCTCCTCGTCAGCGTTGTCGTCGTCGCTGTCGAAGTCGCTGAGGTTCCCCGGCCAGGGGCAGAAGCGCTTGGCCGGCGGTTCGTCGGAGGAGGTGTCATCCTCCTCCTCCTCCTTCTCTTCCTCCTCCTCCTCGGGGGAGGTGAAGTCGTCGCAGGAGAAGCGATCGTCGTCGCTCTCCTCCTCCGTTTCCCAGTCAGCGAGGAAGCGGAGGTCACTGTCCCCGTCGGTCGAGGACTTGTCGTCCTCGGACCAGACGGAGAAGTCGTGACTAGACTCCTCCCCGGCTTCGATGGCGCGGCGGATGTTGGCCGCGTGGGCCTCCTCCGGGTTCGGCTCCGGCGTCGGCTCGCGGGAAGAGGAGGGCTGGGTGGAAAGATCCGATGAAGCAGAGGAGGAAGAAGACATGGTGGCGCAGGAGGGCTTTTGGAGTGCTAATGCGAAGGGGATGCGGAAGCGAACTGTTTGGAGCGGTTAAATAAAAGGGGATATAGTGGAAATTCAATGCCACAGCAGTTTCCGAGGAAGTGATGCTTAACAAAAAAAACTGCCAGGTCACGCGGAGAAGTTGAGAAGGCAAGGCATCATGATGAAGGATACTGCGACGGTTCTGCCACGACATGACCCGACGAAGAAAAGCAGAGTGATTTTGGAATTATCAATTCCAAAACCAGGGGGGCATGTGTTATCACCAGAATTTGACTGAGTCAGAGGTGGGCCGCGATCGAGATGGGCTTGAAGAATATACATGGAAGAATGTACGTGAATCAGCCTTATATGCAAAGTTTGGGCTAGTTTGCCCTTGTATCTGTAATATAGTAGGATACGTGTCGGATTAGTTAGAGTTTGGCTCGTGCACGGTTGGGATTGTTCCCACATTAGAAAGTCTACGGACTATAAATATGTATCTAGGGTTTATGAAATAAACAACAATCACGTTCACCACAAACCAATCTAGGCGCATCGCCAACTCCCTTGTCTCGAGGGTTTCTTCCGGGTAAGCATCATGCTGCCTAGATCGCATCTTGCGATCTAGGCAGTACAAGTTTATTCGTCGTTCATGCGTTGCTCGTACTGAAGCTTTTTTGATGGCGAGCAACGTAGTTATCTTAGATGTGTTAGGGTTAGCATTGTTCTTCGTATCATATGCTATCGTCGTGCAACCCTTAGACATCTCGCCGCCCTTACACCTATCTTAGGTGTAGGGGCGGCGCCCCGCTTGATCATTGTTTAGTAGATTCGATCCGTTATGGTTGCTCCTTGTTCTTCAAGGATTAGTTTAATATCTGCATAGTTAGGCCTTACAAAGGGTTGGAGGATCCAGCGGCGCGTAGGGTGTAGTTTGCTAGCCCTAGACAGGATGTTCCGGGGATCAACCTCGTGTTGGTTTTTAGGCCTTGTCTAGGATCGGCTTACGATCACCGTGCGTGGCCGCGAGGCCCAATCACGAGTAGGATGATCCGATTATGCGGTGAAAACCCTAAATCGTCGTAGATCGTTTTAGCTTTATTCTGATCAAGCAGGACCACCATATATTCGTACACCTCGTGCGAATCATGGGTGGATCGGCTCTTTGAGCCGATTCACAGGACAACCTGAGAGCCGATCGAGGCTCGTATTTAATGTTTACGTGTATGCCATGCAGAAAACTAAGCGAGGCATCTCCATCACCTTCCTGACCAGGTATAGGTCAGGTGGCACGCCCTTGCACCAGCATCGGACGTGCGTGCCGGAGTCTTTGCGGGCCGTCGCTCGGAGGGACCAGGGCCAGCCGCAGCCCTAAGTTGCTCCCGGCTCTCATGTGTTGCCCGTCGCTGCTCGCCGGTGGGTTTCTGACCGCAACAGCAATGTCCAGAAGTGTTAAGAATGATTGTGTCACCTCTGAACATGTGAGTTTTTGATTATGCACTAACCCTCTAATGAGTTTGTTTCGAGTTTGGTGTGAAGGAAGTTTTCAAGGGTCAAGAGAGGAGGATGATATACTATGATCAAGAAGAGTGAAAAGTCTAAGCTTGGGGATGCCCCGGTGGTTCATCCCTGAATATTTCAAGAAGACTCAAGCATCTAAGCTTGGGGATGCCCAAGGCATCCCCTTCTTCATCGACAAATTATCAGGTTCCTTCTCTTGAAACTATATTTTTATTCGGTCACATCTTATGTACTTTACTTGGAGCGTCTGTGTGCTTTTGTTTTTGTTTTTGTTTGAATAAATGCTTGTGTGGGAGAGAGACACGCTCCGCTGGTTCATATGAACACATGTGTTCTTAGCTTTTAATTTTCATGGCGAAGTTTCTTCTTCGTTAAATTGTTATATGGTTGGAATTGGAAAATGCTGCATGTAGTAATTGCTATAATGTCTTGGATAATGTGATACTTGGCAATTGTTGTGCTCATGTTTAAGCTCTTGCATCATATACTTTGCACCTATTAATGAAGAAATACATAGAGCGTGCTAAAATTTGGTTTTCATATTTGGTCTCTCTAAAGTCTAGATAATTTCTAGTATTGAGTTTGAACAACAAGGAAGACGGTGTAGAGTCTTATAATGTTTACAATATGTCTTTTATATGAGTTTTGCTGCACCGGTTCATCCTTGTGTTTGTTTCAAATAACCTTGCTAGCCTAAACCTTATATCGAGAGGGAATACTTCTCATGCATCCAAATCCTTGAGCCAACCACTATGCCATTTGTGTCACCATACCTACCTACTACATGGTATTTCTCCGCCATTCCAAAGTAAATTGCTTGAGTGCTACCTTTAAACAATTCAAAATTTATCACCTCTGATTTGTGTCAATGTTTTATAGCTCATGAGGAAGTATGTGGTGTTTATCTTTCAATCTTGTTGGGCAACTTTCACCAATGGACTAGTGGCTTCATCCGCTTATCCAATAATTTTGCAAAAAGAGTTGGCAATGGGATTCCCAGTCCCAAATTAATTAACAAAAATAGACACTCCTCCATGGTATGTGATTGTTGGACGGCACCCGAAGGATTCGGTTAGCCATGGCTTGAGAAAGCAAAGGTAGGGAGGAGTGTCATCATAATAAAACTAAAATAAAAAGGCACTCCTTCATGGTATGAGATTGTTGGCAGGCACCCGAGGATTCGGTTAGCCATGGTTTGTGAAAGAAAGGTTGGAAGGAGTGCCACACAAAAATAAAATAAAATGGGAGCCGCTCTTTGAAGGTTTGTCTGGCAAGGGGGTTAGAGTGCCCACTACCATTCGTTGACAACAACAAACACCTCTCAAAATTTTACTTTTATGCTCTCTATATGTTTTCAAAACCAAAGCTCTAGCACAAATATAGCAATCGATGCTTTCCTCTTTGAAGGACCATTCTTTTACTTTTATGTTGAGTCAGTTCACCTACCTCTCTCCACCTCAAGAAGCAAACACTTGTGTGAACTATGCATTGATTCCTACATACTTGCATATTGCACTTGTTATATTACTCTATGTTGACAATATCCATGAGATATACATGTTATAAGTTGAAAGCAACCGCTGAAACTTCATCTTCCTTTGTGTTGCTTCAATACCTCTACTATGAATTATTGCTTTATGAGTTAACTTTTATGCCAGACTTATTGATGCTTGTCTTGAAGTACTATTCATGAAAAGTCTTTGCTATATGATTCATTCGTTTACTCATGTCATTTACATTGTTTTGATCGCTGCATTCGTTACATATGCTTACAATAGTATGATCAAGGTTATGATGGCATGTCACTCCAGAAATTATCTTTGTTTATCGTTTACCTGCTCGGGACGAGCAGAAACTAAGCTTGGGGATGCTGATACGTCTCCGACGTATCGATAATTTCTTATGTTCCATGCCACATTATTGATGATATCTACATGCTTTATGCATACTTTATGTCGTTTTTATGCATTTTCTGGAACTAACCTATTGACGAGATGCCGAAGGGCCAGTTGCTGTTTTCTGCTGTTTTTGGTTTCAGAAATCCTAGTAAGGAAATATTCTCGGAATCGGACGAAATCAACGCCAAGCATCCTATTTTCCACGAAGCTTCCAGAACACCCGGGAAGGACCAGAGTTGGGCCACAGGGGCCCCAGGAGGGTGGCCGGCGCGGCCTGGGGGTGGCCCGCGCCCCTCTATCTCCTCGCCGCCTCTTCGACCCTCTGACGCCGCCTCTTCGCCTATATAAAGGTCCTCGACCTAAAACCACGATACGAAAAAGCCACGGTACGAGAAACCTTCCAGAGCCGCCGCCATCGCGAAGCCAAGATCTGGGGGACAGGAGTCTCTGTTCCGGCACGCCGCCGGGACGGGGAAGTGCCCCCGGAAGGCTCCTCCATCGACACCACCGCCATCTTCATCAACGCTGCTGTCTCCCATGAAGAGGGAGTAGTTCTCCATCGAGGCACGGGGCTGTACCGGTAGCTATGTGGTTCATCCCTCTCCTATGTACTTCAATACAATAATCTCATGAGCTGCCTTACATGATTGAGATTCATATGATGATGCTTGTAATCTAGATGTCATTATGCTAGTCAAGTGGATTTTACTTATGTGATCTCCGGAGACTCCTTGTCCCACGTGTGTAAAGGTGACAGTGTGTGCACCGTGTGGGTCTCTTAGGCTATATTTCACAGAATACTTATTCACTGTTATGAATGGCATAGTGAAGTGCTTACTTATATCTCTTTATGATTGCAATGTGTTTTGTATCACAATTTATCTGTGTGCTACTCTAGTGATGTTATTAAAGTAGTTTATTCCTCCTGCACGGTGTAATGGTGACAGTGTGTGCATTGTGTTAGTACTTGGCGTAGGCTATGATTGTGATCTCTTGTAGATTATGAAGTTAACTATTGCTATGATAGTATTGATGTGATCTATGCCTCCTTTCGTAGCGTGAAGGTGACAGTGTGCATGCTATGTTAGTACTTGGTTTGGTTATGTTGATCTGTCATGCACTCTAAGGTTATTTAAATATGAACATCGAATATTGTGGAGCTTGTTAACTCCGGCATTGAGGGTTCGTGTAATCCTACACAGTTAGTGGTGTTCATCATCCAACAAGAGGGTGTAGAGTCTAGCATCTATCTATTTATTCTGTTATGTGATCAATGTTGAGAGTGTCCACTAGTGAAAGTATGATCCCTAGGCCTTGTTCCTAAATACTGCTATCGCTGCTTGTTTACTGCTTTTCTGCGTTTCATCGCTGCAATATTACCACCATCAACTACACGCCAGCAAGCACTTTTCTGGTGTCGTTGCTACTGCTCATACTTATTCATACCACTTGTATTTCACTATCTCTTCGCCGAACTAGTGCACCTATTAGGTGTGTTGGGGACACAAGAGACTTCTTGCTTTGTGGTTGCAGGGTTGCATGAGAGGGATATCTTTGACCTCTTCCTCCCTGAGATCGATAAACCTTGGGTGATCCACTTAAGGGAAACTTGCTGCTGTTCTACAAACCTCTGCTCTTGGAGGCCCAACACTGTCTACAAGAATAGAAGCACCCGTAGACATCATTCACCCACACAACACTTATCAAAACAATGAAGATTAATTAGCCGTATGTAGCGAAAGCACTAGACTAAAATCCCGTGTGTCCTCGAGAACGTTTGGTCATTATAAGTAAACAAACCGGCTTGTCCTTTGTGCTAAAAAGGATTGGGTCACTCGCTGCAATTGTTACTCTCGCACTTTACTTACTCGTACTTTATTCAACTGTTACATCAAAACCCCCTGAATACTTGTCTGTGAGCATTACAGTGAATCCTTCATCGAAACTACTTTTCAACACCTTCTGCTCCTCGTTGGGTTCGACACTCTTACTTATCGAAGATACTACGATACACCCCCTATACTTGTGGGTCATCAAGACTATTTTCTGGCGCCGTTGCCGGGGAGTGAAGCGCTATTGGTAAGTGGAATTGGTAAGGGAAATTTCTACTGTTTGTGCTGATTTTATTTCTGCCTGCTGCCATAATTCATTATGGAGAGATCTCCTTTTGAATGTTTATTTGGAAAATATGCTACTACTGCAAAGGTAGTGGATGAGGCGCCAGGTAAGGAAGAGATACCATACAAAATACCTATGAAAATTATTGAACGAGTAGTGGGTAACCGTTATACAGGGGATGGAACTGTCCATCCTGGAGATCATTTACTGTTCTTACATGAATTATGCGGTTTATTCAAGTGTGCAGGTATTGCTATGGATGAAGTGAGGAAGAAACTATTCTCTATATCGCTGTCTGGTAAAGCGGCGCATTGGTATAAATTACTGGATAATGGGGATTCTCTTGAATGGAATGATATTGTGCCCCGGTTTTATTCTAAGTTCTATCCTCCAAGTGAAATTCACAAGGATCGGAACCGCATATATAATTTTTGGCCTCATGATGGAGAGAGTATTGCCCAAGCTTGGGGGATATTGAAGTCTTTAATGCTCAAATGCCCCATTCATGAGCTTCCTGGTAATGTTATTATTGATAATTTCTATGCAAGACTTTCTTTTGAAGACAAGACCTTGCTGGATACTTCTTGTTCTGGATCATTCACACGCAACAAGGAAGAGTTTAAAAGGGACCTTCTTAATCGGATCCAGGAAAATACTGAAGGATGGGAGATCGACAAAGATAGAGAATCAGGTATAAATTATGATTATAAATGCATTGAAGCTTTTATGGATACTGATAAATTTCGTAATATGAGTGCTACTTATGGTCTTGATTCTCAAGTTGCTGCAAATCTTTATAAAGCTTTTGCCTCTCATTATGAATTGCCTAAGAAGAATTTTGATAAGTATCATGAACCGTATAAAGATAAAATTGATTCATCTATTAATAAATGTGTTGTAGTTGAAACTGTTGATCATGTTATTCCTGAAGCTTATATTGAAAAAACTCCTTTCCCTGCTAAAATGAAGGAGTACTCTGTTATAAATAGTGCGGTTCATAAAAGTGAAAAGAAACCTATAGAACTTGAAGAACAAATAAAAGTTGAACCTGCTGTTGCAATAGTTAAAGATCTTGTGACTAAAAATGTGGAGGATGGTCATATTATTTTCTGTGAAGATGCTTCTAATATTGTTTCACATCCTAATAAACCCAAGCAAGCTAGTGTTCCTATGCTATCTGTTAGAATTGGTGATCATTGCTATTATGGTTTATGTGATGTTGGTGCAAGTATTAGTGCTATTCCTTATGAGCTTTACACGGAGATTATGCACGAAATTGGTTCTTGTGAACTTGAAGATATTGATGTGATTATTCAGCTGGCTAATAGAGAAACTATTTCTCCAATTGGTATTGTTCGAGATGTGGAAGTTCTATGTGGTAAGATTAAATATCCCGCTGACTTTTTGGTACTTGGTTCTGCTGCTAGTGAATATTGTCCTATCATTTTTGGTAGACCTTTTCCAAATACTTGTGGAGCTATTATAGATTGCAAGAAAGAGAAAATTTTGACTAAATTTGCGGGTGAATCTTATGAGTTTAACTTCGCTAAATTTACCAAAACTCCTTATAAAGCTGATTTGCCTAATAATGACTTTAAAATGGAACAGTGTGCATCTATTGTTCTTGTTCCTAATAATCCTTTGCAGCAACATTTGGAGAATAGCGAGAGTGAAGTTTTTAGGAAAGAAAGAGATGAGCTTGAGGAATTTTTTTTTCGCCAACCTATTCTTAAGCATGATTTACCGGTGGAAGATCTGGGTACAACACCGCCACCAAAGGAAGATCCTGTCTTTGATTTAAAACATTTGCCTGATAATCTTAAATATGCTCATATTGATGATAAGAAAATATATCCTGTTATTATTAGTTCTAAGCTTACAGAGTTTGAAGAAAAAAGGTTATTGGAAATATTGAAGAAGCACCGAGGAGCTATTGGCTACACTCTTGATGACTTGAAGGGGATTTCTCCCTCTATTTGCTAACACGCCATTAATATGGAAGATGATGCGAAGCCTGTTGTTGAACCTCAGCGTCGTCTAATTCCTAAGATGAAGGATGTGGTAAGAAATGAGGTATTAAGACTTCTTGAAGCTGGTATTATATATCCTATTGCTGATAGTAGATGGGTTAGTCCTGTGCATTGTGTTCCTAAGAAAGGAGGAATGACTGTTGTGCCTAATGATAATGATGAGCTCATACCTCAAAGAGTAGTTGTAGGGTATAGAATGTGCATTGATTATCGGAAAGTTAATAAGGTAACTAAAAAAGATCATTACCCTTTGCCTTTTATTGATCAAATGTTAGAAAGGTTATCTAAAAATACTCATTTTTGCTTTCTTGATGGTTATTCTGGATTTTCACAAATTGCTGTTAAAACTAAGGATCAAGAGAAAACCACTTTCACTTGTCCCTATGGAACTTATGCCTATAGACGTATGCCTTTTGGTTTATGTAATGCTCCTGCTACTTTTCAAAGATGCATGTCTGCTATTTTTCATGGCTTTTGCGAGA
Organism: Lolium perenne; assembly: GCF_019359855.2. Taxonomy (NCBI): domain Eukaryota; kingdom Viridiplantae; phylum Streptophyta; class Magnoliopsida; order Poales; family Poaceae; genus Lolium; species Lolium perenne. Next base: position 33,537,523 of record NC_067245.2, read on the forward strand.
GTATTGTAGAGGTATTCATGGATGATTTTTCTGTCTATGGGAATTCTTTTGATAATTGCTTGCGGAACCTTGATAAAGTTTTGCAGAGATGTGAAGAAACTAACCTTGTTCTTAATTGGGAGAAATGCCACTTTATGGTTAATGAAGGAATTTTATTGGGACATAAAATTACCGAGAGAGGTATTGAAGTTGATAGAGCTAAAGTTGAAGCAATTGAGAAGATGCCCTATCCTAGGGATGTTAAAGGTATTCGTAGTGTTCTTGGTCATGCTGGGTTTTATAGGAGGTTTATTAAAGACTTCTCCAAGATTTCAAAGCCTCTTACTAATCTTCTTCAAAAAGATGTACCTTTTGTTTTTGATGATGATTGTAAGGAAGCTTTTGAAACTCTAAAGAAAGCCTTAACAACTGCTCCTATAGGTGAACCCCGTGATTGGAATTTACCATTTGAAATTATGTGTGATGCTAGTGATTTTGCTGTAGGCGTTGTTCTTGGACAGCGGGTAAATAAAAAATTGAATGTTATTCATTACGCTAGTAAAACTCTTGATGCTGCTCAAAGAAATTATGCTACTACTGAAAAAGAATTGTTAGCTGTAGTCTTTGCTTGTGATAAGTTTAGATCTTATATTGTTGATTCAAAAGTTACTATTCATACTGATCACGCTGCAATCAGATACCTTATGCAAAAGAAAGATGCTAAGACAAGGCTTATTAGATGGGTACTTCTGTTGCAAGAATTTGATTTACATATTGTAGATAGGAAGGGTGCTGATAATCCTGTTGCTGATAATTTGTCTAGATTGGAAAATATTGCTTATGATCCTGTTCCTGTTAATGATAGTTTTCCAAATGAACAATTGGCTGCAATAAAGGTGAGTTCGCGAGCCAGTCCTTGGTATGCTGATTATGCTAACTTTATTGTTTCCAAGTATTTGCCTCCAACCTTTTCAGCTCAGCAAAGGAGGAAATTCTTTTATGACTTGAGGCATTATTTCTGGGATGACCCACACTTATATAAAGAAGGAGTGGATGGTATTCTGCGAAGATGTGTTCCCGAATATGAACAACAAGAGATATTGAGTAAATGTCATGGTAGTGCTTATGGAGGACATCATGCCGGAGAAAGAACCACGCAAAAGGTTCTGCAATCAGGTTTTTATTGGCCAACTCTCTTCAAAGATGCAAGAAAGTTTATTTTATCTTGTGATGAATGCCAAAGGGTTGGTAATATCTCCAGACGCAATGAAATGCCTATGAATTATACTCTTGTTATTGAACCGTTCGATTGTTGGGGATTTGACTTCATGGGACCTTTTCCCTCTTCAGAAGGTAACACTCATATACTTGTTGCTGTTGATTATGTTACTAAATGGGTGGAAGCCATATATACCTACAAAAAATGCTGATGGTGAGACCTCTTTAAGAATGCTTTTAGATATTATTTTCCCTAGATTTGGAGTTCCTAGATATATTATGACTGATGGAGGTTCTCATTTTATTCATGGTGGTTTTAGAAAAACTCTTGCTAAATATGGTATTAATCATAGAATTGCTTCCGCTTATCATCCTCAAACCAGTGGGCAAGTAGAATTATCAAATAGAGAGATTAAATCTATCTTGCAAAAGACTGTTAATAAAACTAGAAAGAATTGGGCTAGTAAATTGAAGGATGCACTATGGGCTTATAGAACTGCTTATAAAAATCCCATGGGAATGTCACCTTATAAAATGGTTTATGGAAAAGCTTGTCATTTACCTTTAGAACTAGATCACAAAGCTTATTGGGCAGTTAGAGAATTAAATAAAGATCCTAAACTTGCCGGCAATAAGAGGTTGTTGCAATTGAGTTCTCTAGATGAATGGAGAAGTGAAGCTTATGAAAATGCTAAACTCTTTAAAGAGAAAGTTAAGAAATGGCATGATAGAAGGATTATCAAAAGAGAATTTAATATTGGGGATAAAGTCCTATTGTATCGGTCTCGTCTCAGATTCTTTGCAGGGAAATTACTCTCGAAATGGGAAGGACCATATGTTGTTGAGGAGGTGTATCGTTCAGGAGCAATTAAAATTAGCTCTCTCCAAGGCAATGCCACACAAGTGGTGAATGGACAAAGACTCAAGCATTATATCTCAGGTGATTCTTATAATGTAGATGTTGATATTATTCGAGTGGAAACACCGGAGGCTTTCATCAAAGGGCAAATCGACAGTCCGCCAGAACTCGACTTTGAATAGGTAACAGTACTGGTAATGAAAAGTTCGCAATTTACTTTCCGAACAATATTTTTGCTGTTTTTGGAAAATATGAAAAATTACGAGATCGAAACGGAGTGGAGGAGACGCACGAGTGCGTGCCGCCATAGGCCGGCGCGGGCCCCAGCCAGGCCGCGCCGCCCTATGTGCTGGCCGCCTCGTCGCCCCTTTCCGACTCTGGTTCGACCTGGTACTTTCCTTTTGTCGTGAAATTTTTTGCTATATAACCCCCAGACCCCTGGAGGTCTGTATATCGTTTTCTCAACGTGTTTTGTTTCGAGCTGTTTCTGCCAGGATTTGTTTTCAATCTAGGAGCACCATGGCCTCCAACAACAAGGGCAAGAGGCTTTCGGAGGAAGAAGTGAAAAGGGTGTCATCAAGACAAGAGCAACAAGCCGTTGGGAGTAAGCAAATCTTGGTGGGATCTGTTGACACTCGACGTTCTTTTTCTCATAACTTGCAGGGACCCTTACCACCTGCTCTTAGCCTCGATTCTTTCCCCGTGTTGGAAGAAGCTCTACGGACTACCGATGAGTTTTGTGATCAATATCGGGCTCTAAGAAGAGAAGTGGAGATACTCCAGGAGGAGAATTGCCGTCTCCGTAGAATGCTGGAATACCACTCGATTCCCATCACAAGGCCATCATCGCCAACTTCAGATAACAATGAATCTCTTCGAGTCTTAGTGCAGAATTGCCAAGCTGAGAAACTAAAGCTGAAGGAGATCTGTAAGAAGCGCGGGAGGAGTTCATCACCACCATCGCCGAAGGAGTAATTCATCATCAGTATTGGCATCCCCTTGGCTTGTTCCAAGCTTGGGGGAGTGCCGCGGTATCACATCATCACTATCTTTTACTTTTCACTGTCAAGTAGTGTCATATCATGAGTAGGGAAGTTATCATATAAGATGGATTGCAGTTTGGAAGTATCTCTCCTTTAGTTGGTTGTCTATGTATCCCTTGGTGTGAGTTATCGTTATGGAATATTAATGAGAAGTCTTATCATTTACATATTGCACATCTTATTTTAGTTTGCAATCTCTATTATATGATTTATCTTGTCATTAGTATTGGTATCACTTTGGGAGCATTGAATAAATCTATTTGGTTTTGGCAAGCTTAGCATTGGTCAATAGCAACAACACTTTGAGGTTTAAGTAGAAAAGAGAATACATGTAGTTGTTTCATTGTCTTTCTTTCTTGTTAGCTCATAGCTTATTATTCTAAAGTTAAAACTGTTTGTGCTTACAAGGAAGATGCATGATTGTTTCTATCACATGTATATTTGTTTGTTTCCCTCGAATCTTATGCTTGCTAATTAGCCTTGCTAGCCAAAGACCTGTACTGAGAGGGAATACTTCTCGTGCATCCAAACCTAAACCCAAATTTATGCCATTTGTGTCCACCATATCTACCTACTACATGGTATTTTCTGCCATTCCAAGTAAATACTTCGTGTGCTACCTTTAAACAATTCAAAATTTACTATCTCTTATTTGTGTCAATGTTTTATAGCTCATGAGGAAGTATGTGGTGTTTTATCTTTCAATCTTGTTGGGCAACTTTCACCAATGGACTAGTGGCTTCATCCGCTTATCCAATAATTTTGCAAAAAGAGCTGGCAATGGGATTCCCAGTCCCAAATTAATTAACCTAAATAGACACTCCTCCATGGTATGTGATTGATGGACGACACCCGAAGGATTCGGTTAGCCATGGCTTGTGTAAGCAAAGGTTGGGGGGAGTGTCATCATAATAAAACTAAAATAAAAAGGCACTCCTTCATGGTATGAGATTGTTGGCAGGCACCCGAGGATTCGGTTAGCCATGGTTTGTGAAAGAAAGGTTGGAAGGAGTGCCATACAAAATAAAAATAAAATGGGAGCCGCTCTTTGAAGGTTGTCTGGCAAGGGGGTTAGAGTACCCGCTACCAGTCGTTGACAACAACAAACACCTCTCAAAATATTACTTTTATTCTCTTTATATGATTTCAAAACTGAAAAAGCTCTAGCACATGATTTAATCCATGCTTCCCTCTGCGAAGGGCCTGTCTTTTACTTTATGTTGAGTCAGTAAACCTATTTCCCTCCATCTCAAGCAAGCATTTGAGTAGTTGTGATCAAACCATTATACCGTGATTTGCTACATCATGTCTTTTATTTTTCCTTGTTTATGTACAAGTTTTATTTGAATGAATATAGCTTTGCAAGTTATCAATGATCATGAGGAGACTATTATGATTGAGTATGCAAGTTGTGCCATATAAACTTTAACATGAGAGCGCTGCTCAATAAAATAAGAATAACCTGTTAATTGTTCTCTGACCAAGAACGAAGTTTGCCATCACCAACTATGATTTCTTATGCACCTTTAATTGTGATTACCTTATACTTGTTTCAAGTTGAATTATATGAGGAAGTTGTTTACTAGAATATCCTGTGTGAATGAATATGATGCTTCTTGTCCGTATTTTATTTATCGACTCTTCACTCCATAAACATGTGGTCCTGTTTACCGAGTTCAGTTTCGCTTGGGGACAAGCGAAGTCTAAGCTTGGGGGGAGTTGATACGTCCAATTTGCATCACTATTTTATATCATAATTTGCTGTTATTGATTGATATATTTCATATTTAGACACAATACTTATGTTATTTCATCTATTTTGCATGTTTCATGATTATTGGAGGATCAAGCACCGGAACCAGGATTCTGCTGGAAAAAGCACCGTCAGAATGCAATATTTCGGAAGATCAACAGCTGATGGAAATTATACCAAAAATCCTATTTTTCCAGATGACGAAGGAAGCCAGAAGGGGGAGCCGAGGGGACCCAAGGTGGGCCCAGACCATAGGCCAGCGCGGCCCATGGCCTGGCCGCGCCGCCCAGTGAGGAGGGGGGCCCACAGCCCCTCTCGCCTCCTTTTCTTCGCGAAATCCTTCGTCCCGAAGACCTAAGCCACAGAGGGTACCTCGCGAAGAGTTACAGCCGCCTCTGCGGGGCGGAGAACACCAGAGAGAAAAGAGCTCTCCGGCGGGCTGAGATCCGCCGGGGAAATTCCCTCCGGGAGGGGGAAATCGACGCCATCGTCACCGCCATCGAGTTGGACATCATCTCCATCACCATCATCATCATCTTCACCATCATCACCGCCGTCTCCACCGCTGGACATCGTCACCGCCGTAGCAATTTGGGTTTAATCTTGATTGTTTGATAGGGGAAACTCTCCCGGTATCGATTTCTACTTGTTGTTGATGCTATTGAGTGAAACCGTTGAACCAAGGTTTATGTTCAGATTGTTATTTGTCATCATATCACCTCTGATCATGTTCCATATGATGTCTCCTGAGTAGTTCGTTTAGTTCTTGAGGACATGGGTGAAGTCTAAATGTTAGTAGTGAATTATGGTTGAGTAATATTCAATGTTATGATATTTAAGTTGTGGTGTTATTCTTCTAGTGGTGTCATGTGAACGTCGACTACATGACACTTCACCTTTATGGGCCTAGGGGAATGCATCTTGTACTCGTTTGCCAATTGCGGGGTTGCCGGAGTGACAAAAACCTGAACCCCCGTTGGTATATCGATGCAGGAGGGATAGCAGGATCTCAGAGTTTAAGGCTGTGGTTAGATTTATCTTAATTACTTTCTTATAGTTGCGGATGCTTGCAAGGGGTATAATCACAAGTATGTATTAGTCCTAGGAAGGGCGGTACATTAGCACAGGTTCACCCACACAACACTTATCAAAACAATGAAGATTAATTAGCTGTATGTAGCGAAAGCACTAGACTAAAATCCCGTGTGTCCTCGAGAACGTTTGGTCATTATAAGTAAACAAACCGGCTTGTCCTTTGTGCTAAAAAGGATTGGGCCACTCGCTGCAATTGTTACTCTCGCACTTTACTTACTCGTACTTTATTCAACTGTTACATCAAAACCCCATGAATACTTGTCTGTGAGCATTACAGTGAATCCTTCATCGAAACTGCTTGTCAACACCTTCTGCTCCTCGTTGGGTTCGACACTCTTACTTATCGAAGATACTACGATACACCCCCTATACTTGTGGGTCATCATTGCGCCGCACTACATCTCGCCGCCATCAACCTTCAACGTGCTTCTTGACTCCTACTGGTTCGATAAACCTTTGTTTCTAACTGAGGGAAACTTACTGCTGTACGCATCACACCTTCCACTTGGGGTTCCCAACGGTCGCGTGCTGTACGCGTGTCAAGCTAAATTTCTGGCGCCGTTGCCGGGGAGATCAAGACATGCTGCAAGGGGAGTCTCACACTCCAATCTCTTTACTTTGTTTTTGTCTTGCTTTATTTTATTTACTTTCTTGTTTGCTGCACTAAAACAAAACACACAAAAATTAGTTGCTAGTTTTACTTTACTTGCTATCTTGTTTGCTATATCAAAAACACAAAAAAATTAGTTACTTGCATTTACTTTATCTAGTTTGCTTTATTTACTGTTGCTAAAATGGGTACTCCTGAAAATACTAAGTTGTGTGACTTCACAACCACAAATAATAATGATTTCTTATGCACACCTATTGCTCCACCTGCTACTACAGCAGAATTCTTTGAAATTAAACCTGCTTTACTCAATATTGTTATGCGAGAGCAATTTTCTGGTGTTAGTTATGATGATGCTGCTGCCCATCTCAATAATTAAAATTGTTTCCTTTCTCACTAAGAGGAAGAGCTAAAGATTGGTTGCTATCTCTGCCTAAGAATAGTATTGATTCATGGACTAAATGCAAGGATGCTTTTATTGGTAGATATTATCCCCCTGCTAAAATTATATCTTTGAGGAGTAGCATAATGAATTTTAAACAATTGGATACTGAGCATGTTGCACAAGCATGGGAAAGAATGAAATCTTTGGTTAAAAATTGCCCAACCCATGGACTGACTACTTGGATGATCATTTATGCGTGCAGTTGACACGTCCGTTGGGAACCCCAAGAGGAAGGTGTGATGCGCACAGCGGCAAGTTTCCCTCAGTAAGAAACCAAGGTTTAATCGAACCAGTAGGAGTCAAGAAGCACGTTGAAGGTTGATGGCGGCGGGATGTAGTGCGGCGCAACACGAGAGATTCCGGCGCCAACGTGGAACCTGCACAACACAACCAAAGTACTTTGCCCCAACGAAACAGTGAGGTTGTCAATCTCACCGGCTTGCTGTAACAAAGGATTAGATGTATAGTGTGGATGATGATTGTTTGCAGAAAACAGTAGAAACGATTGCAGTAGATTGTATTTCAGTATAGAGAATTGGACCGGGGTCCACAGTTCACTAGAGGTGTCTCTCCCATAAGATAAACAGCATGTTGGGTGAACAAATTACAGTTGGGCAATTGACAAATAAAGAGGGCATAACAATGCACATACATATTATGATGAATATAGTGAGATTTAATTGGGCATTACGACAAAGTACATAGACCGCTATCCAGCATGCATCTATGCCTAAAAAGTCCACCTTCAGGTTATCATCCGAACCTCCCGGTATTAAGTTGCTAACAACAGACAATTGCATTAAGTATTGCGCGTAATGTAATCAGTAACTACATCCTCGAACATAGCACCAATGTTTTATCCCTAGTGGCAACAACACATCCATAATCTTAGAGGTTTCTGTCACTCCCCCAGATTCACGGAGACATGAACCCACTATCGAGCATAAATACTCCCTCTTGGAGTTACAAGCATCTACTTGGCCAGAGCATCTACTAGTAACGGAGAGCATGCAAGATCATAAACAACACATAGACATGAATTGATAATCAACATAACATAGTATTCTCTATTCATCGGATCCCAACAAACGCAACATATAGAATTACAGATAGATGATCTTGATCATGTTAGGCAGCTCACAAGACCCGACAATTAAGCACAATGGGGAGAAGACAACCATCTAGCTACTGCTATGGACCCATAGTCCAGGGGTAAACTACTCACTCATCACTCCGGAGGCGACCATGGCGGCGTAGAGTCCTCCGGGAGATGAATCCCCTTTCCGGCAGGGTGCCGGAGGCGATCTCCTGAATCCCCCGAGATGGGATTGGCGGCGGCGGCGTCTCTGGAAGGTTTTCCGTATCGTGGCTCTCGGTACTGGGGGTTTCGCGACGGAGGCTTTAAGTAGGCGGAAGGGCAGGTAAAGAGGCGGCACGAGGGGCCCACACCATAGGTCGGCGCGGCCAGGGCCTGGGCCGCGCCGCCCTAGGGTGTGGCCACCTCGTGGCCCCACTTCGTCTCCTCTTCGGTCTTCTGGAAGCTTCGTGGCAAAATAGGACCCTGGGCGTTGATTTCGTCCAATTCCGAGAATATTTCGTTACTAGGATTTCTGAAACCAAAAACAGCAGAAAACAGCAACTGGCACTTCGGCATCTTGTTAATAGGTTAGTTCCAGAAAATGCACGAATATGACATAAAGTGTGCATAAAATATGTAGATATCATCAATAATGTGGCATGGAACACAAGAAATTATCGATACATCGGAGACGTATCAGCATCCCCAAGCTTAGTTTCTGCTCGTCCCGAGCAGGTAAACGATAAACAAAGATAATTTCTGGAGTGACATGCCATCATAACCTTGATCATACTATTGTAAGCATATGTAACGAATGCAGCGATCAAAACAATGTAAATGACATGAGTAAACGAATGAATCATATAGCAAAGACTTTTCATGAATAGTACTTCAAGACAAGCATCAATAAGTCTGGCATAAAAGTTAACTCATAAAGCAATAATTCATAGTAGAGGTATTGAAGCAACACAAAGGAAGATGAAGTTTCAGCGGTTGCTTTCAACTTATAACATGTATATCTCATGGATATTGTCAACATAGAGTAATATAACAAGTGCAATATGCAAGTATGTAGGAATCAATGCACAGTTCACACAAGTGTTTGCTTCTTGAGGTGGAGAGAGGTAGGTGAACTGACTCAACATAAAAGTAAAAGAATGGTCCTTCAAAGAGGAAAGCATCGATTGCTATATTTGTGCTAGAGCTTTGGTTTTGAAAACATATAGAGAGCATAAAAGTAAAATTTTGAGAGGTGTTTGTTGTTGTCAACGAATGGTAGTGGGCACTCTAACCCCCTTGCCAGACAAACCTTCAAAGAGCGGCTCCCATTTTATTTTATTTTTGTGTGGCACTCCTTCCAACCTTTCTTTCACAAACCATGGCTAACCGAATCCTCGGGTGCCTGCCAACAATCTCATACCATGAAGGAGTGCCTTTTTATTTTAGTTTTATTATGATGACACTCCTCCCTACCTTTGCTTTCTCAAGCCATGGCTAACCGAATCCTTCGGGTGCCGTCCAACAATCACATACCATGGAGGAGTGTCTATTTTTGTTAATTAATTTGGGACTGGGAATCCCATTGCCAACTCTTTTTGCAAAATTATTGGATAAGCGGATGAAGCCACTAGTCCATTGGTGAAAGTTGCCCAACAAGATTGAAAGATAAACACCACATACTTCCTCATGAGCTATAAAACATTGACACAAATCAGAGGTGATAAATTTTGAATTGTTTAAAGGTAGCACTCAAGCAATTTACTTTGGAATGGCGGAGAAATACCATGTAGTAGGTAGGTATGGTGGACACAAATGGCATAGTGGTTGGCTCAAGTATTTTGGATGCATGAGAGGTATTCCCTCTCGATACAAGGCTTAGGCTAGCAAGGCTTATTTGAAACAAACACAAGGATGAACGGTGCAGCAAAACTCACATAAAAGACATATTGTAAACATTATAAGAATCTACACCGTCTTCCTTGTTGTTCAAAACTCAATACTAGAAATTATCTAGACCTTAGAGAAACCAAATATGCAAACCAAATTTTAGCATGCTCTATGTATTTCTTCATTAATGGGTGCAAAGTATATGATGCAAGAGCTTAAACATGAGCACAACAATTGCCAAGTATCACATTATCCAAGACATTATAGCAAATTACTACATGTATCATTTTCCAATTCCAACCATATAACAATTTAACGAAGAAGAAACTTCGCCATGAATACTATGAGTAAAGCCTAAGGACATACTTGTCCATATGCTACAGAAGAGCGTGTCTCTCTCCCACAAAGTGAATGCTAGGATCCATTTTATTCAAACAAAACAAAAACAAAAACAAACCGATGCTCCAAGCAAAGCACATAAGATGTGATGGAATAAAAATATAGTTTCAGGGGAGGAACCTGATAATGTTGTCGATGAAGAAGGGGATGCCTTGGGCATCCCCAAGCTTAGACACTTGAGTCTTCTTAGAATATGCAGGGGTGAACCACCGGGGCATCCCCAAGCTTAGAGCTTTCACTCTCCTTGATCATGTTGTATCATCTCCCTCTCTTGATCCTTGAAAACTTCCTCCACACCAAACTTAGAACAACTCATTAGAGGGTTAGTGGACAATAAAAATTAACATGTTCAGAGGTGACACAATCATTCTTAATACTTCTGGACATTGCACAAAGCTACTGAAAGTCAATGGAATCGAAATATCCATCGAACATAACAAAACTGGCAATGCGAAATAAAAGGCAGAATCTGTCAAAAACAGAACAGTTCGTATTGACGAATTTTATCGAGGCACCAGACTTGCTCAAATGAAAATGCTCAAATTGAATGAAAGTTGCGTACATATCTGAGGATCACTCACGTAAATTGGCATAATTTTCTGAGTTACCTACAGAGAAAACAGCCCAGATTCGTGACAGCAAAGAAATATGTTTCTGCGCAGTAATCCAAATCTAGTATGAACTTTACTATCAACGACTTTACTTGGCACAACAAAACACTAAACTAAGATAAGGAGAGGTTGCTACAGTAGTAAACAACTTCCAAGACTCAAAATAAAACAAAGTACTGTAGTAAAAACCATGGGTTGTCTCCCATAAGCGCTTTTCTTTAACGCCTTTCAGCTAGGCACAGAAAGTGTGTATCAAGTGTTATCGAAGGATGGTGCATCTACAGCGGGGTGTGGAGTTTTCTCAACCATGCATAGTATATTGGATACATAAGTTTTAGCATCTCCCTTTTCATTAGTCTTGGGCTTGCTACTCTCATCAAACAAATTTTCAGGAACAAGCCAAGCATAGTTATTTTCTAGTGCTTCATGCATTGCTAGGAGCTTACATGGTATTGGTGCTTTGATCTCCCCACCATCATTAATATTATTAGTGTACTTTATTCTATCCATATCCATCTTTTCAAGGAGACTAACAAAATTGGTATAAGAACCAAGCATATCATATTTAGCAAAGACCTTTCTAGCCTCTCTTGCTATACCACCAAATTCTCTAAGAAGGGTTTCTAAAACAAAATCTTTCTTTTCTCCTTCTTCCATATCACTGAGTGTAAGAAACATATGTTGAATCACAGGATTAAGATTAACAAATCTAGCTTCTAACGCGTGTACTAAAGAAGCAACAGCAATTTCATAAGTAGGAGCAAGTTCTACCAAGTGTCTATCTTCAAAATCTTCAACCGTACTAATATGAATGAAAAAATCTTCTATATTATCTTTCCCAAGGATAGACCCTCAGCCTACCGGTACATCTTTAAGAACAAACTTAGGAGGAAACATGATGAAATAAGTAAAGTAAATGCAAGTAACTAATTTTTTTGTGTTTTTTTAATATAGAGTGCAAGATAGCAAATAAAGTAAAACTAGCAACTAATTTTTTTTTGTATTTTGGTTTAGTGCAGCAAACAAAGTAGTAAATAAAACTAAGCAAGACAAAAACAAAGTAAAGAGATTGGGATGTGGAGACTCCCCTTGCAGCGTGTCTTGATCTCCCCGGCAACGGCGCCAGAAATTTGCTTGATGCGTGCAGTTGACACGTCCGTTGGGAACCCCAAGAGGAAGGTGTGATGCGCACAGCGGCAAGTTTCCCTCAGTAAAAAACCAAGGTTTAATCGAACCAGTAGGAGTCAAGAAGCACGTTGAAGGTTGATGGCGGCGGGATGTAGTGCGGCGCAACACCAGAGATTCCGGCGCCAACGTGGAACCTGCACAACACAACCAAAGTACTTTGCCCCAACGAAACAGTGAGGTTGTCAATCTCACCGGCTTGCTGTAACAAAGGATTAGATGTATAGTGTGGATGATGATTGTTTGCAGAAAACAGTAGAACAAAGATTGCGATGAGATTGTATTTCAGTATAGAGAATTGGACCGGGGTCCACAGTTCACTAGAGGTGTCTCTCCCATAAGATAAACAGCATGTTGGGTGAAAAAATTACAGTTGGGCAATTGACAAATAAAGAGGGCATAACAATGCACATACATATTATGATGAATATAGTGAGATTTAATTGGGCATTACGACAAAGTACATAGACCGCTATCCAGCATGCATCTATGCCTAAAAAGTCCACCTTCAGGTTATCATCCGAACCCCCTCCAGTATTAAGTTGCTAACAACAGACAATTGCATTAAGTATTGCGCGTAATGTAATCAGTAACTACATCCTCGAACATAGCACCAATGTTTTATCCCTAGTGGCAACAACACATCCATAATCTTAGAGGTTTCTCACACTCCCCTGCATTCACGGAGACATGAACCCACTATCGAGCATAAATACTCCCTCTTGGAGTTACAAGCATCTACTTGGCCAGAGCATCTACTAGTAACGGAGAGCATGCAAGATCATAAACAACACATAGACATGAATTGATAATCAACATAACATAGTATTCTCTATTCATCGGATCCCAACAAACGCAACATATAGAATTACAGATAGATGATCTTGATCATGTTAGGCAGCTCACAAGACCCGACAATTAAGCACAATGGGGAGAAGACAACCATCTAGCTACTGCTATGGACCCATAGTCCAGGGGTAAACTACTCACTCATCACTCCGGAGGCGACCATGGCGGCGTAGAGTCCTCCGGGAGATGAATCCCCTTTCCGGCAGGGTGCCGGAGGCGATCTCCTGAATCCCCCAAGATGGGATTGGCGGCGGCGGCGTCTCTGGAAGGTTTTCCGTATCGTGGCTCTCGGTACTGGGGGTTTCGCGACGGAGGCTTTAAGTAGGCGGAAGGGCAGGTAAAGAGGCGGCACGAGGGGCCCACACCATAGGTCGGCGCGGCCAGGGCCTGGGCCGCGCCGCCCTAGGGTGTGGCCACCTCGTGGCCCCACTTCATCTCCTCTTCGGTCTTCTGGAAGCTTCGTGGCAAAATAGGACCCTGGGCGTTGATTTCGTCCAATTCCGAGAATATTTCGTTACTAGGATTTCTGAAACCAAAAACAGCAGAAAACATATTACAAATGCTCTCATAAAAGCTAGAGAAGAGAAACTAGAACGCGAAACTTCTATTCCTAGGAAGTTAGAGGATGGTTGGGAGCCCATCATTAAGATGAAGGTCAATGACTTTGATTGTAATGCTTGATGTGATCTTGGTGCAAGTATTTCCGTTATGCCTAGAAAGATCTATAATATGCTTGACTTGCCAGCATTGCAAAATTGTTATTTGGATGTTAATCTTGCTGATAATTCTACAAAGAAACCTTTGGGGAGAGTTGATAATGTTTGCATTACCGTTAACAATAACCTCGTCCCCGTTGATTTTGGTGTCTTGGATATTGAATGCAATGCATCTTGTCCCATTATATTGGGAAGACCTTTTCTTCGAACTGTTGGTGCTATCATTGATATGAAGGAAGGTAATATTAAATATCAATTTCCTCTCAAGAAAGGTATGGAACACTTCCCTAGAAAGAGAATGAAGTTACCTTTTGATTCTATCATTAGAACAAATTATGATGTTGACACTTCGTCTCTTGATAATACTTGATATACACTTTCTGCGCCTAGCTGAAAGGCGTTAAAGAAAAGCGCTTATGGGAGACAACCCATGTTTTTACTACAGTACCTTTATTTTATTTTTGAGTATTGGAAGTTGTTACTACTGTAGCAACCTCTCCTTATCTTAGTTTTGTGCATTGTTGTGCCAAGTAAAGTCTTTGATAGTAAGGTTCATACTAGATTTGGATTACTGCGCAGAAACAGATTTCTTTGCTGTCACGAATCTGGGCCTAATTCTCTGTAGGTAAATCAGAAAATTATGCCAATTTACTTGAGTGATACTCAGATATGTACGCAACTTTCATTCAATTTGAGCATTTTCATTTGAGCAAGTCTGGTGCCTCTTAGAAATTCGTCTTTATGAACTGTTCTATTTTGACAGATTCTACCTTTTATTTCGCATTGCCTGCTTTGCTATGCTTGATGGATTTTTCGATTCCATTAACTTTGAGTAGCTTTGTGCAATGTCCAGAAGTGTTAAGAATGATTATGTCACCTCTGAACATGTGAATTTTAATTATGCACTAACCCTCTAATGAGTTGTTTTGAGTTTGGTGTGGAGGAAGTTTTCAAAGATCAAGAGAGGGAGATGATACAATATGATCAAGGAGAGTGAAAGCTCTAAGCTTGGGGATGCCCCGGTGGTTCACCCCTGCATATTTCAAGAAGACTCAAGCGTCTAAGCTTGGGGATGCCCAAGGCATCCCCTTCTTCATCGACAACATTATCAGGTTCCTCTAGTGAAACTATATTTTTATTCCATCACATCTTATGCAGTTTGCTTGGAGCGTCGGTTTGTTTTTGTTTTTGTTTTGTTTGAATAAAATGGATCCTAGCATTCATTGTGTGGGAGAGAGACACGCTCCACTGTTGCATATGGACAAATATGTCCTTAGGCTGTACTCATAATATTCATGGCGAAGGTTGAATCTTCTTCGTTAAATTGTTATATGGTTGGAAACGGGAAATGCTACATGTAGTAATTGCTATAATGTCTTGGATAATGTGATACTTGGCAATTGTTGTGCTCATGTTTAAGCTCTTGCATCATATACTTTGCACCCATTAATGAAGAAATACATAGAGCTTGCTAAAATTTGGTTTGCATAATTGGTCTCTCTAAGGTCTAGATAATTTCTAGTATTGGGTTGAACAACAAGGAAGACGGTGTAGAGTCTTATAATGTTTACAATATGTCTTTTATGTGAGTTTTGCTGCACCGGTTCATCCTTGTGTTTGTTTCAAATAACCTTGCTAGCCTAAGCCTTGTATCGAGAGGGAATACTTCTCATGCATCCAAAATCCTTGAGCCAAACACTATGCCATTTGTGTCCACCATACCTACCTACTACAGGGTATTTCTCCGCCATTCTAAAGTAAATTGCTTGAGTGCTACCTTTAAATTTCTATCCTTTACCTTTGCAATATATAGCTCATGGGACAAATAGCCTAAAAACTATTGTGGTATTGAATATGTACTTATGCACTTTATCTCTTATTAAGTTGCTTGTTGTGCGATAACCATGTTCCTGGGGACGCCATCAACTACTCTTTGCTGAATATCATGTGAGTTGCTATGCATGTCCGTCTTGTCTGAAGTAAGGGAGAATTACCGCTAGAATGGTTAGAGCATGCATAATGTTAGAGAAGAACATTGGGCCGCTAACTAAAGCCATAATCCATGGTGGAAGTTTCAGTTTTGGACAAATATCCTCAATCTCATATGAGAAAATTAACGGTTGTTGAATGCTTATGCATAAAAGAGGAGTCCATTATCTGTTGTCTATGTTGTCCCGGTATGGATGTCTAAGTTGAGAATAATCAATAGCGAGAAATCCAATGCGAGCTTTCTCCTTAGACCTTTGTACATGCGGCATAGAGGTACCCCTTTGTGACACTTGGTTAAAACATATGCATTGCGATGATAATCCAGGTAATCCGAGCTAATTAGGACAAGGTGCGGGCACTATTAGTATACGATGCACGAGGCTTGCAACTTGTAGGATATAATTTACATGACACATATGCTTTATTACTACCGTTGACAAAATTGTTTCTTGTTTTCAAAACCAAAGCTCTAGCACAAATATAGCAATCGGTGCTTCCCTCTGCGAAGGGTCATTCTTTTACTTTTATGTTGAGTCAGTTCACCTATTTCTCTCCACCTCAAGAAGCAAACACTTGTGTGAACTGTGCATTGATTCCTACATACTTGCATATTGCACTTATTATATTACTCTATGTTGACAATATCCATGAGATATACATGTTACAAGTTGAAAGCAACCGCTGAAACTTAATCTTCCTTTGTGTTGCTTCAATGGCTTTACTTTGATTTATTGCTTTATGAGTTAACTCTTATGCAAGACTTATTGATGCTTGTCTTGAAGTACTATTCATGAAAAGTCTTTGCTATATGATTCATTTGTTTACTCATGTCATTTACATTGTTTTGATCGCTGCATTCATTACATATGCTTACAATAGTATGATCAAGGTTATGATGGCATGTCACTCCAGAAATTATCTTTGTTATCGTTTACCTGCTCGGGACGAGCAGAAACTAAGCTTGGGGATGCTGATACGTCTCCGACGTATCGATAATTTCTTATGTTCCATGCCACATTATTGATGATATCTACATGTTTTATGCATACTTTATGTCATATTTATGCATTTTCCGGCACTAACCTATTAACGAGATGCCGAAGAGCCGATTCTTTACTTCTGCTGTTTTTGGTTTCAGAAATCCTAGTAAGGAAATATTCTCGGAATTGGACGAAATCAACGCCCAGGGGCCTATTTTCACACGAAGCTTCCAGAAGACCGAAGATGATACGAAGTGGGGCCACGAGCTGGCGACACACTAGGACGGCGCGGCCCAAGCCCTGGCCGCGCCGGCCTAGCGTGTGGGGCCCTCGTGTGGCCCCCTGACCTATCTCCTCCGCCTACTTATAGCCTTCGTCGCGAAACCCCGATGCATCGAGAGCCACGATACGGAAAACCTTCCGAGAGACGCCGCCGCCGCCAATCCCATCTCGGGGATTCGGGAGATCGCCTCCGGCACCCTGCCGGAGAGGGGAATCATCTCCCGGAGGACTCTTCACCGCCATGGTCGCCTCCGGAGTGATGAGTGAGTAGTTCACCCCTGGACTATGGGTCCATAGCAGTAGCTAGATGGTTGTCTTCTCCTAATTGTGCTTCATTGTCGGATCTTGTGAGCTGCCTAACATGATCAAGATCATCTATCTGTAATGCTATATGTTGCGTTTGTTGGGATCCGATGGATAGAGAATACTATGTTATGTTGATTATCAATCTATTATCTATGTGTTGTTTATGATCTTGCATGCTCTCCGTTGCTAGTAGAGGCTCTGGCCAAGTTGATACTTGTAACTCCAAGAGGGAGTATTTATGCTCGATAGTGGGTTCATGTCTCCATTAAATCCGGGGGAGTGACAGCAACCCCTAAGGTTGTGGATGTGCTGTTGCCACTAGGGATAAAACATTGATGCTATGTCCGAGGATGTAGTTATTGATTACATTACGCACCATACTTAATGCAATTGTCTGTTGTTTGCAACTTAATACTGGAAGGGGTTCGGATGATAACCTGAAGGTGGACTTTTTAGGCATAGATGCATGCTGGATAGCGGTCTATGTACTTTGTCGTAATGCCCAATTAAATCTCACTATACTCATCATATCATGTATATGCATTGTCATGCCCTCTCTATTTGTCAATTGCCCAACTGTAATTTGTTCACCCAACATGCTATTTATCTTATGGGAGAGACACCTCTAGTGAACTGTGGACCCCGGTCCATTCTTTTAATCGAATACAACCTACTGCAATACTTGTTCTACTGTCTTCTGCAAACAATCATCATCCACACTATACATCTAATCCTTTGTTGTAGCAAGCCGGTGAGATTGACAACCTCACTGTTTCGTTGGGGCAAAGTACTTTGGTTGTGTTGTGCAGGTTCCACGTTGGCGCCGGAATCCCTGGTGTTGCGCCGCACTACATCTCGCCGCCATCAACCTTCAACGTGCTTCTTTACTCCTACTGGTTCGATAAACCTTGGTTTCTAACTGAGGGAAACTTACTGCTATACGCATCACACCTTCCACTTGGGGTTCCCAACGGTCGCGTGCTGTACGCGTGTCAACCCCCGGTATGCCAAGAGTAGGGCAAACTTGCCTAAGTGTGGTAGCCAAAAACCGGTTTATATAGATAATCCGGACATGGTTATTTCGAATCAAAGATAATGGTGACCGGTTTAAACGTCAACCAGGATAAGGAATCCGGTATAACCCAGGAGTATACCGGAACAAGTGCAACCGGCGTAAACTAAGCCAGAAA
Organism: Lolium perenne; assembly: GCF_019359855.2. Classification (NCBI taxonomy): domain Eukaryota; kingdom Viridiplantae; phylum Streptophyta; class Magnoliopsida; order Poales; family Poaceae; genus Lolium; species Lolium perenne. The sequence continues at coordinate 33,555,997 of NC_067245.2, forward strand.
TATGAATGCCGCATCAAGCATCAAGGATGACAAAAAGAGATCCCCTGTTTACTCCGGATAAGGCCACAAAGGGTCCGGTATAAGGACAACGGTCCATTGCAGGTCAAAGATCCGGTCCTTGCTACAGGACAAGAGTGAGCTAAGCGGATTCAGCTTTATACGAAGCTCTGAGGCCAAAGCAAGAAGGTGACGATTAAACAGCCGTAGGCCGACCAAGAAGCGTCACCAGACCAAAGCCGCGGAAGGGAACGTTGATACGTCTCCAACATATCTATAATTTCTGATGTTTCATGCTTGTTTTATGTATCATTATCACATGTTTTATATGCATTATATATCATTATTATACATTTTCCGGGACTAACCTATTAACAAGATGCCACAGTGCCAGTTCCTGTTTTCTGCTGTTTTTGGTTCCAAAAAAGCTGTTCGGGCAATATTCTCGGAATTCGACGAAACAAAAGCCAAACCTCCTATTTTTCCGAGGGACACACGGAGCCAGAAGGGCAAGCCAGGGGGAGGCCCACGGCCTCCTCCCCATGTAGCTGTAACACCCCAAATTTCAATAAAAAGAAAGTTAGAGAATTCCAGAAAGAAAAATTTCAAACCAACAAAAACTTTTCTTTTGCATATAGTACCATGCATAGGACTTGTGCATTTGAGTGATATGCTATGATGATTGTTATTACTTGTTTTTGATATGCTCTAAAACCCTAGAGTGATCATGTGAGGATCACAAACCCAATAAATCAAAGAGGAAGAAATTCCATAATTAGCAAAACCCTAAAAAACCCTCACATATGCCCTATGGCATTTTTATAAATTTTGACCCTAGACCTATTTGGTCTTCACCATTAGTTGAATAATGTTTTTAAACACTTATTACAACTTTTGGAATCAAGGGTTCACAATTCAAATGAATTTCAAGCACCTTTCCCACTCACATGTGATGATGACCAAATCTGCCAATTTTAGTCTGATCACCACTTTGAGCCCCTGCAATTCAATTTTCTCAAACCAATTCTTGCTAACTCTTTGCACCATTTCAAAGTCAACATCAAGGTGAACAACTTTGATGAAGATCACCCTGCCAAATTCATCTTGGATCATTAGCTATGCTCATCCAAAGTTGCAACTTTATAACAAGTTCAACAATCTCCACTTAGCCATTTTGGCCAAATTTTGAAATCTAATTTTTCCACCACCACCTCAATTCATCTCTGGTCAATTACAACTTATCTCAACACTCACATTTCACAAACTTTCACCTTTTGAACTTTTCCAAATTTGGATATTTTGCAAATTCCAAAATATGGCACTATTTGCACACTATTGCAATTAGTGATTCTACCCTAACTAACCTACCCCAACTTGCACCAAATGGTTCCCCTGCCCCCTTTTTCCCTGAATGGCAACATTAAAACCCTAGGGAGAGGAGGAGCAAGGCTAGATATGGCCATGCCGGCCATGTCGCCCGAGCCCGACCACCTCCCCCTCTCTCCATTGCTTCACCGCCCTGGCCCCCTCGCCACCATGCGCCAACGCGCCCCCTAGCAAGCCCTAGCACCGCCATGGTCGAAGGAACGGCGACCAGACGCCGGACGACGCGCGCCCGCACATGCCCTGGACGCCGCTCGCGTCGCAAGGATGCACGACGCGGACACGCACTGGACACGCGCCGCGCCACGACCTCGAGCACGCCCTGGCCCCGCTTGCAACACGTTGAGCACCGCAGTGACACCGCGAAGCCACCAGACATGCGCCCAGCCCAGACCCGTGACCGCCGGCGCCGGAGACGATGACTTGCTCCCGTACGCGCCGCGGCCGTCGTGGAAGCAACGCGACCAACCTAGCCACCGCCCGACCCCGTTGTCGCCGCCAATAGCATCGCCAGGAGCCGTAGAACACTGCCACCACCTCGCCAGCTCGGCCGCTCGCCGGAGACGCCGCGCCATGGTCGACTTCTTCACGGCCCCGCAGCACCCTCGCGTCCCTATAAAAGGAGACCTCCCTGCGTCAATCCAAGCACACCATCGCCTTCCCCTCTCCTCACTCGACCGCCTGAGCCACTCCACCCTCGACATTGCTCACTGACGCCACCCAATCGCCACCTCACTGCCGCCGGACGCCGCGGAAGCTCACCGTCGATTGAAGCCGATCCAGGAGACGCCGCCAGTACCTGGAGCTTCGCCGTCGTCTACACCTTCATCACGCACACTGCCAGCCACCGCGGGAGCCCTGGTTAGCTCTCCCACCCCCTAGGCTCGCCGCCAGACCCTCTGCTTCTCGCCGGAGAAGACGACGACCGTGCGCCGTTGGATCGTCTTCTAATCCAACGCGCCACGTCGCTCGTACCGTTTCGGGTTTTAAACGCCGCTGACATGCGGGTACCCCTGTCTGGCAGCCCTCGCGGCCACAGACGCGTGGTGGGCTGGAGTGGGCCGTTTTAATTCAAATCGGCCCAGCTTCGTTTTCCCGCCGGCCCTTTAATTCAAAATTCGTTTAAATCAATTCCATCCAATTTCAATACTGCCCAAACTTTGAAATTAAATAGTTTCAAATTGGCTAAACCAAATTTAGTGAATTTGATATTGTTGGAAAGCCACTGAAATTCTCTACCACATGCCACTGGACTCTTGGTCAAATTCTTTGTAGAATTAATGTGACAAAAATAACAAGCCAGGGACTTTTCCCTAATCAAATAATTCTTAAAAATCAACCAAAATAGATATTAAGTTGTTTCCAACTCTAATAGCTCACATTTGACTTACACTAATTGTTTATGCAATAAAATGGTGTGGTCACTTTGCATGATCATGCCATGGTTTAATGAAGGGATATTTTGACTAGTTTAACTAGTTGATATTATCCAAAACTATTAAAGCTAAATTATGTGAAGTCCTATACTTCATTTAAACTTGTCTCACATGAATTCATGGGATGTTTGGACCCCTGGTCCCAAACTCTCTTATATGAATTACTTGAGATTTAAATCAAAGGTAGTGCTATTTAAATGGTATGAGGTGGTCTACCTCATTTAAATCATTTTCCCAAATGATGATGATGAACATTTGACTTAGGTCACTATGAGTTCATCTAGGATTGTTGGAGAAATTAAATCTTAAGAAGATTTCAATGAGAGGAAATTATTTCTCAAGAACCCTATGGAAACTATCTTTACATATGGAATACAAATTCTATTTAAATCCCACAACCCATGCACCCTAGTTTATTTATTTGGTGTGCATAGAGTAGTTGTGTGTTTATTTGTGATGTGTGGAATAGCCATTGAATTAGTGAGTAATTGTACTCGTATTCAAATTTAGACGGTAGCACCGGAGAGTACGCCGAAGAAGAAGGTTGCTACCAGGAGGAGGAGGAGGAACAGTTTGAGAACTACCAAGGCAAGCTATACTCTTGCAAGTTACTACCTTTGCAAGCTAATATTCTTGCAAAGTGCAAAGCCCCTTGGGGCAAGGCACCATGTTTCTTATCTTTCCTTAGGTGAACCCATCCCAAGTTTTTACTTTACAAGTTTTTACTTGTTTTCTAAATGAGTTACTTTTATAGTTAACTTTGGTCAAAGTACAAGTTGGTTATTAGAGTAGTGAGTTAGTCTCTTACAAGCAAAGCAAGGTAGCACCCCTCATGAATTAGAGCTAGTGCTAATGAACTAAACTTGACTACTCTAGATGGGAACCTTGTGAAGTTGAAAGATTTTTGAAACCTTGGAATGAAGATGCATTCCATTGAATGATTTTTGAAGGTGAATATGACCAAGAGAAGATGGTGATTTTTGATAAAACATGATGTTGGTTTGAATGCGATACCTTTCCAATTATAAGTACCCCCACAATACCTGATTATGGGTAGGGCTTAACTGGAAGTTTATGCGTCTTAGTATGGGTTCCCTCTAAACAAGCGTCATCGGGGTTATGCCGAAAGCTGCCTCTACCACAAAAGAAACGATACGATATGATGCGAAATGAGGTGAATGTCCGGCCCAAGCCTGTGCGATTCAGGCGGCTATGCTGTCTTCTTTGGGAGGCCAAGCTCATGGGGAGAGGTGCTCATACTAGGATTCGTAAGTGAAAGGTTATGGTTGATGATCCGCGTGCGTGTTACGATGATTCGGGAAATCCCGACGGATGAAATCAAATGTTGTGGCACAAGTGTGCAACCTCTGCAGAGTGTAAACCTATTCGAATAGCCGCGTCCACGGTTACGGACGGTTGGAAAGGCCATACAGTGTCCGATGTCATATCTTTGAAAATGATGCTGAAAGGTGATGGTGAAATGACTTGTGGTGGATTGAATTGAAATCACCACTTGAATGGTGGGAATGACACTAATGTTCCCACTTGAGTTAGTTAGCAATTGAGTAAGCTTTTCTCAAAACTTTGTGAACTAAAACTAGCTTTATGCAAATAAACTAGAGCTTAGCAAACCCTACTAGAATGTCTAGCACTTACATTAGTATTAGTTTGCAGTACTCAACGTACTCACGGCTTTGTCCCTGGCTATTCAAATGGCCGAGTATGAAGATGACCAAGGAGATGACCAGCGGGACGCCTACGACAACTAAGCGCCTTCCGACGTCAAGCGTTGGCCTGTGGACTAGAGAGTCCTTGTATCTTACGCTTCCGCTATGTTGAACTAGGAACTTGTGTTTATTCGTTGATCAATAGATCAACTATTCGTGTAATATGGATCATGTGATTCCAATTTGTAAGACTTATGGTTTGTAATGAATGATGACTGTGATACTTAACTATTATGCCTCGCAACAACAATATTCCTGGGATTGCAATGTATGACATAATAGGCATTCGGACTTAAAAATCCGGGTGTTGACAAGTTGGTATCAGAGCCATTGTTTGACCTTAGAAGACCTTAGTTAGAATGGGCGTTCTGAAAAACTTAACTTTGAAATCAAATGAAAGAAATTATTTGTGAAAATTTACTACACTCTTGTCTTTGAGACTTTGCCAAAATTTGATGAATCATGTTCTATCTTATTTGAAACAACTTAAAACTTTGCCACACTTTGCACCCTCTAACTTACTCATCCAATTCTCTTTCAGATGGAGCCAAATGAACCCCTCAACACCAAGTTTTATCAGCTTGGGAACGGAGGAAGCTTGATCTTCGAGCATGATCTCGACTCCCTGTCGGATCACCTTGGCCGCCCACACCCCGAGTTTCACGGGATTCAGGTGGACGACCAGCCGGGAGGAGCTGCAGTGGATTATCACCGCTGACTTGAGGGGCAAGCTGGAGCCTCCCACCTCGGAGAGGATCCTTTTCTCTTTCGGGGAAAGCAGCGGCTCGACGGGCTTGCACGTGCTCTTCGAGGAAGCACTTGCTCGTCTGTGCGGACAGAATGTGGAAGCACTTCGTGAGGAACGCTTTGCGCATCTCGCGAGGCGCAACTCTGACGGAAGACCCATGGATGTGCCACTGCACCCCCAGTTGAGGCACCATGTGGATCACTTGGACTTCATGCTCTACCAGACTCAGAGGGACCTCGACGCCTCTCGCGCTTACGCGAACCAGACCCATGCTCACATCACCGAGCAGGGTGAGGCGATCAAGCTACTCAACAACGACCGCAGAAGCCTTCGCCAGCAGCGTGCCAAGAAGGACGCTACGATTCGCCGCCTTCGCGACCGGATCGCGTCACTTGAGGCCACTGTCAAGGCCCAGGAGGATCAGATTCGTCACATGGAGGATGACGATGGGGGCATCGATATTCGGAGGAGACGCCTTTACGAGCGATGACGATGACTTTGAGGAGGACGAGAACACCGAGGAGGAGGACTACGAGTTCCTGGAGGCAGGACCCGATGACTACGTCCCGATCGATATCGATGATGAGGAGTAGTTGCACTAGTTCACTTATAGTAGGTGTGAGTTGTATCCCGTCCTTTGTATCGTAGCATGGGAATGGTTCTTAAAACCATTGGAGTATGTGTGTAGTTTGTACTATGTGTTGCATGAATGAATGTTATGTTTGGCATGAAAAGATTACAAGTGTTCAAATGTTTTCAAACTTAACCAAAATGAACCATAGAATGTTTCCCTCTTATCTCATGATCTTCGATATCTTCATATGGCCCCTCCGAATCGCACGAACGACGCAATGCTGCAACTTACGCAAACCCCGCTGCAGACCGGAAACCTAAAGAGCTGAGCGCCAAGCCAACCTCATCGCCTTGGAGAACCTCGCCAACCAAGGCCATGGAAATCATGACCACCCCGGATCCAAGCTCAAGAACTTCCAGAACACCAACCCTCCGGTGTTTAGCAAGACCGAGGAGCCCCTCGACGGCGATGATTGGCTCCAGACTATGGAGAACAACTGGAGGTAGCCGGAGTGGAAGCCAACGAGAAGGTGTTGTTCGCCACTCACTATCTCGCTGGACCAGCTCGCGCTTGGTGGACAAGTACCCGTGCCATGAACGGAGGTCAATTCATGACTTGGGAGGATTTCAAACTCAAGTTCAGCAAGTACCATGTACCCCCGGGTCTTATCAAGAAGATGAGGGATGAATTCCGTGAACTGAAACAAGGTCGCATGACAGTGGTTGAATACCGCGACAAGTTTCTCACTCTGTCAAGGTATGCCCCTGATGAGACTGACACCGTTGAGAAGAGGAAGGAGAGATTCCTGAACGGGCTGCATGATGAGATGCAGACTGTCCTCGTCAACATCCCCTTCGCTGACCTCGAAGCCCTTGTCGACTCCGCCATCCAGATGGAGGGCAAGTTAAACCAAGCCAATGAAAACCGCAAGCGCCGCATGGCAAGTCAGAGTGGATCAAGCCACCCCCAAAAGTTTCGCCCTAGCTCAAGCGGAGGTTTCACTCCGAGACACAACAAACCCCCGATGCAGAACTCTCGCCCCGGTTATCAGAACCGGAGTGGAGGAAACTCCAAGCCGGGAGGCTACAACAACAACAACAACAACTACAACCGCGCTCCACCCCGAGCCCCTAACACCAACAACACCAACACCAACACCACCCCCAGAACCGGAAGCAATGCCATTCCCGTTGCGAACAAGCAGGACAAGAGCACTATCACCTGTTATGAGTGTGGTGTAGTGGGGCACTACTCTAACGAGTGTCCCAAGCGTCTTGCCAAGCTCGCCGGCAACACCGCTGCTCCTGCTCAGCAGCAACGCCGTGTCTCCACCGGCAAGAAGTTCGTCCCCAACAACCCCAACAACCGCAACGGCAGCCTCTACCACATGAACGCCGAAGAAGCCCAGGAAGCACCAGATGTTGTGCTGGGTATGTTTTCTGTCAACCACACCCCTGCTAGAGTGTTGTTTGATTCCGGAGCATCTCATTCCTTTGTCACCGAAGATTTTGCCTCAACAAGTAAAATTCAACCCCTCAGTTTGAAGCATGTTATGATAGTTCAAATCCCCGGATCAACCACCAAAGCCAGAAAATTTTGCAAAAATGTGCCTATCAAAATCCATGATGTAGATTTCTTTGCAAATCTAATCATACTTGGAACCAAAGGTTTGGAAGTTGTCCTAGGAATGGACTGGATGTCCAAGCACAATGGATTGATAGACTGTGCCAAGAAAGCCAGAACCATGACTAGCAGCACCGGTATCGTAGTTGAGCACGTCTCTGAAAAACTACCCAGAAAATTTACCTGCAACCAAAGTGTATCCAATCCAAACTCTGGATCAAATCAGGGTCGTTTGTCGCTACCCTGATGTGTTTCCAGATGATCTACCCGGTATGCCCCCAGATCGGGATATCGAGTTTATCATCGAGTTAATCCCCGGAACTGGACCCATAGCCCAGAGAGCCTACAGCATGAACGCAGCCGAACTTGTGGAGCTGAAGAAGCAAATAGATGACATGTTAGCCAAAGGTTTGATTAGACCAAGTGCATCCCCCTGGAGATCCCCCGTCTTGTTTGTCGACAAGAAAGATGGTGCAAATCGTTTATGCACGGACTATCGTAAGCATTAACGATGTCACCATCAAAAACAAATACCCCTTACCCAAGATCGAAGACTTGTTTGACCAACTCACCGGATCCCGAGTTTTCTCGAAGATTGATCTTAGAACTGGATACCACCAACTGAAGATCCGGGCCACCGACATTCCAAAAACTGCCTTTACCACCAGATATGGGTTGTATGAGTACAATGTCATGTCGTTTGGACTGACCAATGCCCCCGCTTATTTCATGAATCTCATGAATAAGATCTTCATGAACTTTTTGGACAAGTTCGTCGTTGTTTTCATCGACGATATTTTGGTCTACTCCAAGTCCGAAGAGGAACATGAACAGCATTTGGAGATTGTCCTAGAAACCCTGAGACAGCACCAGTTGTACGCCAAGTTTAGCAAGTGTGAGTTTTGGCTGGAAGAAGTTGGATTCCTCGGACACATCTTGTCTGCAGGAGGAATTGCCGTAGATCCCGCCAAGATCAAAACTGTTATGGAATGGAAAGCCCCAACCACACAAACCGAGGTCCGCGCTTTTCTTAGATTAGCCGGATATTACCGCAGATTTGTAGAGGGTTTCTCGAGCATCGCCCGACCAATGACCCAACTGCTGAAAAAGGACAGAAAGTTTGAGTGGACCGACAAGTGCGAAGAGAGCTTTCAACAGCTCAAGAGTAGATCGACAACAGCCCCAATCCCGATCATGCCGGATATCGCAAAGCCCTTTGACGTATATTGCGACGCCTCCAAGATCGGACTTGGATGCGTGCTTATGCAAGAAGGCAAGGTTGTATCCTACCTTTCTAGACAACTCAAGCAACATGAACAGAATTACCCAACCCATGACCTCGAGCTTGCAGCCGTGGTCTTAGCCCTTAAAGTTTGGCGTCATTACCTCATGGGTAATCGATGCGAGATCTACTCCGACCACAAGAGCCTCAAATACATTTTCACCCAGAAAGAGTTGAACATGAGACAACGCCGATGGATCGAATTGATCAAGGATTACGACATGGAGATTCACTACCACCCCGGCAAGGCCAATGTGGTAGCGGATGCTTTGAGTCGATCGCCGTGCAGTTGAACTCCATGCTCGCAACCGAACAGCCCAGTTGCACCAAGAGTTTGAACAGTTCAGACTTGAACTTGTGAGTGAAGGATTCCTAGCCGGCATAGAATCGCAACCCACCTTGATTGGTCAGATCAAGGAAGCCCGAAGGACAACGCTAGCATTGACGGAATCAAAGAAACAGATAGCCGCAGGAAAAGCCCCAGGATTCACCGTGAGACGAAGCCGGAGTTCTTTGGTACAAAGAACGTCTCTGCGTACCATCGGACTACGACTTGAAACGAGTCATCTGCAAGAAGCCCATGACACCCTTTACTCAATCCACCGGAGGTACCAAGATGTACCAGGACCTAAAGGAACAATTTTGGTGGCACGGAATGAAGAGAGAAATCGGTAGCTATATCGCTAAGTGTGACATCTGTCAGAGAGTCAAGGCAGAACATCAACGACCCGCCGGACTGTTGCAACCCCTTCAGATTCCGGAATGGAAATGGGACTCCGTAGGAATGGACTTTATCACCGGACTGCCCAAATCCAGCAAAGGCAATGATTCCATATGGGTAGTGGTCGATAGATTGACCAAAGTCGCCCATTTCATCGCCGTCAAAACCACCTATCAAGGCCCCAAGTTAGCTGAACTTTACATCTCCAGAATAGTCGCTTTGCACGGAACCCCCAAATCGATAGTGTCAGATAGAGGATCACGAGTTCACCTCAAGGTTACGCAGAAGGTGCATGAAGGACTAGGCACTCGCCTAAATTTCAGCACCGCCTATCACCCTCGGACCGACGGATGACCGAGAGAGTAAACCAGATGCGGAAGACATGCTTAGAGCATGCGTACTGGAATACGGATCCAAGTGGGAAGACTGCCTACCTTACGCAGAATTCTCATACAACAATAGTTACCAAGCCAGCCTACAGATGGCCCCCTTTGAAGCCTTGTACGGAAGGAAGTGCCGTACCCCCCTGAACTGGTCAGAAGTCGGAGAAAGCCAAGTTTTCGGCCCAGATGTTCTTCGTGAAGCCGAAGAGAAAGTACACAAGATCCGCGAGTACCTCAAGACTGCGCAATCCAGACAGAAGAGCTACGCCGACAAGAGACGTCGGGAGATGACCTTTGAGATCGGAGATTTCGTCTATCTCAAAGTATCCCCCTTGAAAGGGATGCAAAGGTTTCAGCTGAAAGGAAAGCTTGCACCTCGCTATGTGGGACCTTTCCAAGTCCTCAGCCGCCGAGGTGAAGTATCTTATCAACTGGAGTTGCCCGAAGAAATGTCGGCTGTGCACGACGTTTTTCACATCTCACTTCTCCGGAAATGTCTTGAAGTCCCTGAGAAGACCGAAGTGTTCAAGAACATCGATCACCGATCGGTGGATATCAACAAGGATCTGACTTACCGCGAAGTGCCGATTCGCATATTGGAAGAAGCTTACCGAACCACCCGCACCCGAAGCATCAAGTTTCTGAAGATCCAATGGAGCATTCATACCGAGGATGAAGCCACCTGGGAACGCGAAGACTTCATGAAGAAGGAGTACCCAGATCTCTTTAGTACCTAACTTTCTTTTCGATCTCGGGACGAGATCTTTTGTAAGGGGGAAGGTTTTGTAACACCCCAAATTTCAATAAAAAGAAAGTTAGAGAATTTTAAAGAAAAATTTCAAACCAACAAAAACTTTTCTTTTGCATATAGTACCATGCATAGGACTTGTGCATTTGAGTGATATGCCATGATGATTGTTATTACTTGTTTTTGATATGCTCTAAAACCCTAGAGTGATCATGTGAGGATCACAAACCCAATAAATCAAAGAGGAAGAAATTCCATAATTAGCAAAACCCTAAAAAACCCTCACATATGCCCTATGGCATTTTTATAAATTTTGACCCTAGACCTATTTGGTCTTCACCATTAGTTGAATAATGTTTTTAAACACTTATTACAACTTTTGGAATCAAGGGTTCACAATTCAAATGAATTTCAAGCACCTTTCCCACTCACATGTGATGATGACCAAATCTGCCAATTTTAGTCTGATCACCACTTTGAGCCCCTGCAATTCAATTTTCTCAAACCAATTCTTGCTAACTCTTTGCACCATTTCAAAGTCAACATCAAGGTGAACAACTTTGATGAAGATCACCCTGCCAAATTCATCTTGGATCATTAGCTATGCTCATCCAAAGTTGCAACTTTATAACAAGTTCAACAATCTCCACTTAGCCATTTTGGCCAAATTTTGAAATCTAATTTTTCCACCACCACCTCAATTCATCTCTGGTCAATTACAACTTATCTCAACACTCACATTTCACAAACTTTCACCTTTTGAACTTATCCAAATTTGGATATTTTGCAAATTCCAAAATATGGCACTATTTGCACACTATTGCAAATAGTGATTCTACCCTAACTAACCTACCCCAACTTGCACCAAATGGTTCCCCTGCCCCCTTTTTCCCTGAATGGCAACATTAAAACCCTAGGGAGAGGAGGAGCAAGGCTAGACATGGCCATGCCGGCCATGTCGCCCGAGCCCGACCACCTCCCCCTCTCTCCATTGCTTCACCGCCCTGGCCCCCTCGTCACCATGCGCCAACGCGCCCCCTAGCAAGCCCTAGCACCGCCATGGTCGAAGGAACGGCGACCAGACGCCGGACGACGCGCGTCCGCACATGCCCTGGACGCCGCTCGCGTCGCAAGGATGCACGACGCGGACACGCACTGGACACGCGCCGCGCCACGACCTCGAGCACGCCCTGGCCCCGCTTGCAACACGTTGAGCACCGCAGTGACACCGCGAAGCCACGGACATGCGCCCAGCCCAGACCCGTGACCGCCGGCGCCGGAGACGATGACTTGCTCCCGTACGCGCCGCGGCCGTCGTGGAAGCAACGCGACCAACCTAGCCACCGCCCGACCCCGTTGTCGCCGCCAATAGCATCGCCAGGAGCCGTAGAACACTGCCACCACCTCGCCTAGCTCGACCGCTCGCCGGAGACGCCACACCATGGTCGACTTCTTCACGGCCCCGCAGCACCCTCGCGTCCCTATAAAAGGAGACCTCCCTGCGTCAATCCAAGCACACCATCGCCTTCCCCTCTCCTCACTCGACCGCCTGAGCCACTCCACCCTCGACATTGCTCACTGACGCCACCCAATCGCCACCTCACTGCCGCCGGACGCCGCGGAAGCTCACCGTCGATTGAAGCCGATCCAGGAGACGCCGCCAGTACCTGGAGCTTCGCCGTCGTCTACACCTTCATCACGCACACTGCCAGCCACCGCGGGAGCCCTGGTTAGCTCTCCCACCCCCTAGGCTCGCCGCCAGACCCTCTGCTTCTCGCCGGAGAAGACGACGACCGTGTGCCGTTGGATCGTCTTCTAATCCAACGCGCCACGTCGCTCGTACCGTTTCGGGTTTTAAACGCCGCTGACATGCGGGACCCCCTGTCAGGCAGCCCACGCGGGCACAGACGCGTGGTGGGCTGGAGTGGGCCGTTTTAATTCAAATCGGCCCAGCTTCGTTTTCCCGCCGGCCCTTTAATTCAAAATTCGTTTAAATCAATTCCATCCAATTTCAATACTGCCCAAACTTTGAAATTAAATAGTTTCAAATTGGCTAAACCAAATTTAGTGAATTTGATATTGTTGGAAAGCCACTGAAATTCTCTACCACATGCCACTGGCCTCTTGGTCAAATTCTTTGTAGAATTAATGTGACAAAAATAACAAGCCAGGGACTTTTCCCTAATCAAATAATTCTTAAAAATCAACCAAAATAGATATTAAGTTGTTTCCAACTCTAATAGCTCACATTTGACTTACACTAATTGTTTATGCAATAAAATGGTGTGGTCACTTTGCATGATCATGCCATGGTTTAATGAAGGGATATTTTGACTAGTTTAACTAGTTGATATTATCCAAAACTATTAAAGCTAAATTATGTGAAGTCCTATACTTCATTTAAACTTGTCTCACATGAATTCATGGGATGTTTGGACCCCTGGTCCCAAACTCTCTTATATGAATTACTTGAGATTTAAATCAAAGGTAGTGCTATTTAAATGGTATGAGGTGGTCTACCTCATTTAAATCATTTTCCCAAATGATGATGATGAACATTTGACTTAGGTCACTATGAGTTCATCTAGGATTGTTGGAGAAATTAAATCTTAAGAAGATTTCAATGAGAGGAAATTATTTCTCAAGAACCCTATGGAAACTATCTTTACATATGGAATACAAATTCTATTTAAATCCCACAACCCATGCACCCTAGTTTATTTATTTGGTGTGCATAGAGTAGTTGTGTGTTTATTTGTGATGTGTGGAATAGCCATTGAATTAGTGAGTAATTGTACTCGTATTCAAATTTAGACGGTAGCACCGGAGAGTATGCCGAAGAAGAAGGTTGCTACCAGGAGGAGGAGGAGGAACAGTTTGAGAACTACCAAGGCAAGCTATACTCTTGCAAGTTACTACCTTTGCAAGCTAATATTCTTGCAAAGTGCAAAGCCCCTTGGGGCAAGGCACCATGTTTCTTATCTTTCCTTAGGTGAACCCATCCCAAGTTTTTACTTTACAAGTTTTTACTTGTTTTCTAAATGAGTTACTTTTATAGTTAACTTTGGTCAAAGTACAAGTTGGTTATTAGAGTAGTGAGTTAGTCTCTTACAAGCAAAGCAAGGTAGCACCCCTCATGAATTAGAGCTAGTGCTAATGAACTAAACTTGACTACTCTAGATGGGAACCTTGTGAAGTTGAAAGATTTTTGAAACCTTGGAATGAAGATGCATTCCATTGAATGATTTTTGAAGGTGAATATGACCAAGAGAAGATGGTGATTTTTGATAAAACATGATGTTGGTTTGAATGCGATACCTTTCCAATTATTAAGTACCCCCACAATACCTGATTATGGGTAGGGCTTAACTGGAAGTTTATGCGTCTTAGTATGGGTTCCCTCTAAACAAGCGTCATCGGGGTTATGCCGAAAGCTGCCTCTACCACAAAAGAAACGATACAATATGATGCGAAATGAGGTGAATGTCCGGCCCAAGCCCTGTGCAGTTCCCAGGCTGACTGTCTGTCTTCACTGGGAGGCCAAGCTCATGGGGAGAGGTGCTCATACTAGGATTCGTAAGTGAAAGGTTATGGTTGATGATCCGCATACTGTGTTACGATGATTCGGGGAAATCCCGACGGATGAAATCAAATGTTGTGGCACAAGTGTGCAACCTCTGCAGAGTGTAAACCTATTCGAATAGCCGCGTCCACGGTTACGGACGGTTGGAAAGGCCATACAGTGTCCGATGTCATATCTTTGAAAATGATGTTGAAAGGTGATGGTGAAATGACTTGTGGTGGATTGAATTGAAATCACCACTTGAATGGTGGGAATGACACTAATGTTCCCACTTGAGTTAGTTAGCAATTGAGTAAGCTTTTCTCAAAACTTTGTGAACTAAAACTAGCTTTATGCAAATAAACTAGAGCTTAGCAAACCCTACTAGAATGTCTAGCACTTACATTAGTATTAGTTTGCGAGTACTCAACGTACTCACGGCTTTGTCCCTGGCTATTCAAATGGCCAGAGTATGAAGATGACCAAGGAGATGACCAGCAGGACGCCTACGACAACTAAGCGCCTTCCGACGTCAAGCGTTGGCCTGTGGACTAGAGAGTCCTTGTATCTTACGCTTCCGCTATGTTGAACTAGGAACTTGTGTTTATTCGTTGATCAATAGATCAACTATTCGTGTAATATGGATCATGTGATTCCAATTTGTAAGACTTATGGTTTGTAATGAATGATGACTGTGATACTTAACTATTATGCCTCGCAACAACAATATTCCTGGGATTGCGATGTATGACATAATAGGCATTCGGACTTAAAAATCCGGGTGTTGACAGTAGCCGCGCGGCCGGGCCCACAGGCGCGCCGGCATGTGGGGAGCCCACCTAGGGACTCCACCGACATCGCCCCTTTGCCTATTTATTCCCCCACGACGCGAAAACCCGAGATATATCGATCATACTCCAGAAAGACTCCCGGAGCGTCGCCGCCATCGCGAAACCTAGTTTCGGGGGCCAGAAGTTCCTGTTTCGGCACCCTGCCGGGACGGGGATCGACCCCCGGAGCCTTCTCCATCGACGCCACCGCCTCCATCATGCTCCGTGAGTAGTTCCCCCATGGACTACGGGTTCTAGCAGTAGCTAGTTGGTACTCTCTCTCCCATGTACTTCAATACAATGATCTCATGAGCTGCCTTACATGATTGAGATCCATCTGATGTAATCGGTGTTGTGTTTGTTGGGATCCGATGAATTGTTACATTATGATCAGTCTATCTATAAAGTTTGTGAAGTTATTGTTGCTGCAATCTTGTTGTGTTTAATGCTTGTCACTAGTGCACGAGTGGCATGATCTTAGATTTAAGCTCTATAATTATTGCTTAGATTGTATCTACAAGTTGTTTGCACATGTCTATGTCCGGAACCCGAGACCCCAGAGTGACAGCAACTAGGATAACTGGAGGGGATGGCTTAGATATGAGGATCACATATTTTCACCAAGTGTTAATGCTTTGCTCCGGTGCTCTATTAAAAGGAGTACCTTAATTACCAGTAGTTTCCCTAGAGGCCCGGCTGCCACCGGCTGGTAGGACAAAAGATGTTATGCAAGTTTATCATTGCGAGCACGTATGACTATATATGGAAAATATGCCTACATGATTAATAAACTGGATGTTCTGTCTTGATGCTATAATTATGTCAATTGCCCAACTATAATTTGTTCACCCAACACTTGTTATTGGAGAGTTACCACTAGTGTAGATAGCTGGGAACCCCGGTTCATCTTTCATCATCAAATACTCACTCGGTCTTATATGCCATTAGAAGTAGTATCAACTATTCTCTGGTGCCATTGCCTCTGTGTTACTGCTACTGTTGTTGTGTTACAGTTACTATTGCTCTCATATTACTGCTACTTTCACATCACCCCTGTTACTAGTGCTTTTCCAGGTGCAGCTGAATTGACAACTCAGTTGTTAAGGCTTATAAGTATTCTTTGTCTCCCTTGTGACGAATCAATAAATTTGGGTTTTACTTCCCTCGAAGACTGTTGCGATTCCCTATACTTGTGGGTTATCAAACATCATGACCTGAGCCAAAGAAGCTTTATAAAGTTAGCTTAGGTAGACATAGATCCCTGGTGGGTTCCTTCCCTTGCAATTCCCTTGCACGAGAGAGCGAACGTGAGTCCTTAGCTGTACGGATAAACACCTCTAATAGGTTCTTCTACCTCTAGCTCATCTTCAACCTCTGGCCAAGTGCTGGAAAAGCATATTTGTAGCTCTTTGTTGAGATCTGATAGTGGAGACATGTAGGAGTAGGGGCTTTAGTGCTTTACCTCCTCACGAGGGCCCTGAACCTGGGTATATCGCCTGTGTTTGTGTGTTCGTGTTTGTTCTTCTCATCCTACCCTCCTACGGATCCCTTTGCGCACATTTGACCCCAACTTAAGCCATCCCATGACATATTTTGTTTCACCACGACGACAGTTGGCACCCACCGTGGGGTCAGTAGTTGTGCATGCTGGGGTTCGCATCCGGACGGGCTTCATCACCACCTCTGGTGAACGTGTGGTCTCTGGCCTCATGCAGCGCCTCGGCTCGCTGGACTTCGTCGGCAACAATGCCAGCAGCTTGGCCAACGACACCAGGTTCCCCAGGAACGGCGGCATCATGGTCTTCGGTTCGCATCGCGTCTACGTCGGCACTATGCCGGAGCGCCGGTATCCTTCTGTGGTGCTGGTGGCGCCGGATCCACCAAGGTCTGGTGCAGCCTGTGGGTCGCGTACCGATCGCCCCGCTAGTAGCGTCGAGGTGATGATGGCCGGCGCGGGTGACACCAGCAAAGGAGCAACCGGAGACAACGTCACCCCCACCAAATCCGCGCGCCAGGAAAAACCCGCTAATGTCTACGCACGTTTCTATTCTTGTAGACAGTGTTAGGCCTCCAGGTGCAGAGGTTTTTAGAACAGCAGCAAGTTTCCCTTAAGTGGATCACCCAAGGTTTATCGAACTCAAGGAGGTAGAGGTCAAAGATATCCCTCTCAAGCAACCCTGCAATTACGATATAAGAAGTCTCTTGTATCCCCAACACACTCAATATACTTGTCAGGTGTATAGGTGCACTAGTTCGGCGAAGAGATAGTGAAATACAAGTAATATGAATGATTGTAAGTAGTAATTGCAATCTGAAATAAAAATAGCAGCAAGCAAACATATAACAGAACTGGTTGTAAACGGTGTTTCAATGCTTAGAAACAAATCCTACGGATCATACTTTCACTAGTGGACACTCTTAATAATGATATCATAATTGAATACATAGATATTATCTCTTCACTACACTACTCTATCTTCACTACACTACTCTGAACCACTTTCCGGTTGGATAACAAACACAAATTCACCGTGTAGGGCTGCATAAACACTCCTTAAAGTTCGCATTCCCAATCTATGGATACCACACGCGGTCACTTTGAGCATAGAAAGATGGTACTAACTAGACACCACAATTCATAAGTATTTCTGTAAATTAAGCTTAAGAAACAAACACAGTGTGCACACTGTCACCTTCACACCGTTGGACAAGATGTCCTCGGAGATCACATAATAAAACTATTTGAGTAGCACAATAGTTGGAGAATAGCATCTACATATTCAACTAGATTACAAAGCTCAGCTCACGATCACATAAAGATCATATCATGGGAGAGAGATATACCACATAGCTACCGGTAAAGCCCTCAGCCTCGAGGGAGAACTACTCACTCCTCATCGTAAGAGTCAGCAACGACGATGAAGATGGCGGTGGAGTCGATGGAGATGGCTCCGGGGGCAATTCCCCGTCCCGACAGGGTGTCGGAACAGAGACTTCTGTCCCCTCGGATCTTGTCTGCGACGGCAGCGGAGCTACGGAACTTTTCGTGGACCTTAGAAGAACCTTGTTCTTGACCTCACCATCATGAATCCATAGACCTCCTTGGTCTTTGTGTCGGCAAACCATACTCCATTTAGGCGGTTAATATTTTCTTTTCTCACTATGTTCTTGCTAGAAGAATCTTGATAAGAAAAAATCCAATCTGTGCGAAACCCCTTTGGGTATCTGGAAGAAAGAGATGGTAATTTTTCTTTCCACCTTGTTAGTTCTTTTGGTAGTTTCTCCTGGACGAGTAGTGAAACATATTCTTGAGGTAATACTCCAGAAGAGATCATCTTCCTTGCTATCCGCGCCAAAGATGCACACAACCAAATTTAATGTGGAGACACACAAGTGCCACTTATAAGTTGTTTGTGAAACCGACTCTATGTAATTTTATCAATAATGCTAGACCTACGGAGAGTCTGCTACGGAAATCATCTTACGGGGTTACGTGTATGTTGTTGGTTGGTTATCTCGTTTCAGCATCCCGTGATTTCAGGCCCCAACCTCCTCTGATTCTCCACCACGTCATCCCGTAACCAAATTCCGTAGCCTGTAGCCCGTAAGTGTAGCATTACTGTAATTTTATTGTGGAGTACGTGGAGTGGAAGGCTCCATATGTTGTTGTTCAGGAAGTCCAAGTGACTGTATTTGTGCACCAACAGAAGCAGCTTGGTTGACGTGGATCTGTTTTGCAGCCAATTGCCACGCCTCCACACCCTTGCGGATGGAGTCGGTGTCTTGGTAGTCGTCGCGGAAGGTCTCGAGGTTTTCAACCATGTTGAGATAGGACGCCACCAGCAGCTCGATATTCCATCCCTCCACGCGAGGGAAGTCGCAGTATCTCTCCCCAAATTCATCCATGTACTGCAAAATCAGGGAATGAAACAAACAGAACGCCAAGCGCTAGGTTAATCTCCGAAATACAGATGAATGAACAATGGGTGCTCGTGCTCGTGCTCGTGCTCGTGTGAGTTCGTCGATTCAGTAGTACATGCAGTAGTACCGTTATACCAAACCGGCTCACGTCGTGGGTGTACTTCTTGGGCACGCCGGCGATCTCCCTGGAGCGGTACCACTCCTCCACGGACCGCAGCATCTCCTCCTCCGGCGGCAGCGTCCTCCTGCCGGACAGCACCTGCGCCACCCACTTGGCCTGCGCCTCGAAGAACCAGGGCGCGAACACCTTGATGGGTATGCCGATGAAGGAGAGCGACGGCGCCAGGGACGGTGGGAACACGTGCTCGAATAGCGGCCCCACGCGGTTGTCGTCGACGGTGACGGCCCCCGCCGTGTCCAGGAACGGGAATGAGTAGTCGTACCCCGTGCAGTAGATGACGGTGTCGGCGACGACGCTGGAGCCGTCGCCGAACACCGCCCGCCGGTCCTCGCACAGGCGCGCCAGGAGCAGCTGTACGTGCAGGCTGACGCCGTGCTTGGCGAGCACCTTGGCGAGCCCCGGGGTCACCTCCTTCATGGACTGGGCGACGAGGTGCACCTCCTTGGCCACCTGGCGGACCTCCATGGCGATGTCCTTGCCGCTCTCCCCTGACCCGACCACCACCACCACCTCGCCCCGGAACGGCTCCGGCGTCCTGTACGAGTGGCTGTGCATCTGCCTCCCGCTCCACGCCTCCATGCCTTGGATGCTCGGCACTCTCGGCTGCGAGTAGTGGCCGTTCGCCACCACCACGGCGTCGAACACCTCCTCCGTTTCCGCCTTCGCCAGGTCCACGGATCTCACCGCCCATTGCCGACACCTCGACGTGGGCTGCTGCTGCATGGCGACACGCAGGACGCGAGTGTTGAGTCTGACGAACTCCATGAGCCCGAAGGTGTCGCAGAAGTCCTTGAGGTAGAGGTACACCTCGCGGTGGCCCGGGAAACGACGTCGGTCGCGGCCGTCGTCGTCCTTGGGCGCGAAACGGAAGTCGGTGAAGCCCATGTTCTCCCTGGCGCTGATGAGCCGGAGGGACGCGTATATGCTGCTGTGCACCTTCACGGGCTCCCCGGCACCCAGCGGGTCGGCGAGGTCGAGCCTCGGGTTGTACAGCCACTGCCCGCCCACGTCGCCGCTCTGCTCCAGCACCGTCACGTCGTGGCCCTCCCGCCGCAGCTCCCGCGCTGCCGCCAGCCCGGCCATGCCGGCTCCGATCACGCACACCTTCTTCCGTTGCAATGGCATGCTGTCATCATCGCAGACCATGTCGCCCAAATGAGTTTTTCTTGGCATGAACTGCGCTTCAATTTCTCTGCCTCCTTTATGCACATTCCGATCAGTCCGTCAGCCACTCCACCCAGAGTGATTACATTAGTTAAGTTCTGAAAAGTTTAGATGGTGGCTGCACGATTACACAAAAAACAAACACGCGATGCTCGTGCCAACCAACTGCACATATAGTAGCTTATAGGGTGCGTTTGCTGCACTTAGTACATTTGTTAGGTAGTATCCTAACCATTGTATGTATCTGTGTATGCGCTGTACAGATGAGATTAGATAGGTACCGTGTAACCACGTATAGATTACTAAGACTAGTCACAATGGGAAGTATCATACACTAGTATCATGCACATAATACTAGTTTATGATACTACCCCGCACAATGCATAGTATCATAAGATAGTATCATAGTATCATCACATTTAATGTTTTGTAGAATCTCAATGCAAATACTCCCTCCGTTCCGGTATTCTGGGCTTACTAGGAATAACACCGCGACCAAGGTGGAAAACTATTGGCTAAGTTGAGTCTCGTTTTTCCGTACGACTTCACCAATTAGCATGCCATTTTAATTTCTTTCATTAAATGTAGCTATTAAGGTGGGCAAGTGAACCATCATTTTAGCCCACCTCATGCAAAGAAACCTTTTCACACAACCTAGGAAAAAGGAGAGAGAAGCATGCGGTGTGGCTAGGAGTAAATCTAGGAAGCAATTAATTAGGGAA
Source organism: Lolium perenne (assembly GCF_019359855.2). NCBI lineage: Eukaryota > Viridiplantae > Streptophyta > Magnoliopsida > Poales > Poaceae > Lolium > Lolium perenne. The sequence goes on from NC_067245.2 coordinate 33,576,999, forward strand.
TTAAATGAAAGCAGGCCTTATTCCTTAGGAGTTTTGGAACAAATAGTTTTTCACAAGAAGCCCAGAATACCGGAACGGAGGGAGTATGTGTACATGATGTGTTTGCCACTAAGTTTTCTAGTTTTACGTGCTATGATACGGTATCATATTATGATACCATTCTCATCTCTCACCTCATTAATTGGTGCGCCACATCAGATTTTTACCAACATGGCATGCATGATACTACTTATGATACTCTCATTGGGGCTAGTCTAACAACCTTAAGATGTATCTATCCTGTACACACGGCATGCTATATATATGAGATGAACCGGTGATTAATTGATCATCGCAGCCTAAACTATTTCTCTCTCCCTTTTACTTTTACGTGGCATCAGAGGGCATCTAACCTATGTCGCTCGTTCCTCACACCGCTGCTCCTTCCAAGCCCATGGCGATCACCTCCGCCTCAGCCACAACAACTTCATGTTGTGGAAGGAGCAGATGTTCACCCACCTCCGCAGCAACTCCCGACTAGGCTACATCGACGGCAAAATCATCGCCCCCGACGCCGACATCACCACCACCACCGGCGAGGGCACCAACCGGTAGACGGTCACCACCATCAACCCGGAATATGCCACCTGGTATGTGCGTGACCAGACCGCGCTGAGTGGCTTTCTCGCCACCGTCACCGAGGAGGTGCTCGCCCACATCATGGGGCACGGATGGCCCGCGATGCCTAGCTCACCCTGGAGAGGATGTTTGCCTCCAGGACTCGTGTGCGTGCTATCCAAATACGTGCGCAGCTGACTGCTGCCAAGAAGAAAGGGACCTCGGCTGCGGACTACTTCAGGCAGATGAAGACGCTGGCGGACACACTCGCCGCGATCGGTCAGCCCCTACGCGAGGACGACATCATCGCGTACATCCTCGCCGGCCTCGGGCCGGACTTCGACAGCTTCGTCACCACCCTCACCGCCAAGAACGACGACCTCACACTATGGCAGATAATCACTATGGCAGAAAAGAAACTTGGGGATTATGCTATCCCCCATGATGATTTTATTCGTGCACCAATAACTCAGCCCGCTGTTGAAGCGGAGAACTATGAAATTAAGCCTAACCTCTTAAGTTTGGTTCAGCTGAACCAATTTGGAGGCTTAGCCGCTGAGGATTTAGCTATGCACTTAAACACATTTACTGAAATATGTGATATGATACACATTAAAGATGTTGATCCAAATAATATTAAATTACGTTTGTTTCCTTTTTCATTAAGAGGAAAAGAAAAGAACTGGTTGCTAGCTTTGCCTAAGGGCAATATAACTTCATGGGATGAATGCACTAATATATTTATGACTAATTTTTTCCACCAGCAAAGACTATGCAACTGCATTCTAACATTACAAGTTTTAGATAAGAAGATCACAAGCAACTAGCGCTTACATGGGAAATGATGAAGGAAATCACCATGAAATGTCCACATCATGGAATAGAGGATTGGTTAATCCTACATTTATTTTATAATGCACTTAACCCAATGTCAAAGTCTATGCTTGATACTGCAACGGGAGGAACATTCATGAGCAAGCCTGGCAAGGAGGCTTCTAGATGATATGCAAAGTAACCATGCCCAATGGCATGTAGACAGATCCTCCTCAAGAAATGTGAATGCAATCACCGAAGATAACAATGAAGAACTTACTTTAAAGGTAGATGAGCTTATACATATTCTCAAGGGTAAGGAAACTACCCAAGTTAATGGCGCCATCACCAATACTACAGTCGAGAAAATAGATTTCATAGCAAGAAATCCTTATAACCCTGCTTGAAAGAGTTAAAACTATGGCTCTAATTTTTCTAGATAATATAATAATAATGCAGGAGTTCAAAATAATAACTTCACCAACGGTAATGGAGCAACCAATGGTAATACTTCAATTAAAAGTAATTTCAAGAATTTTATGCATGCTCAAGCTAAACAAAATAGTACCCTGAAATGCATTGGATTGCAGTAAAGCGAATATTGCGCTACTTGAAGCATACACCATCACTTGGACTACAAATTCAGAGATCAAGTGCTTAATCTCTTCTCCTTAGTGGCTTTGCAGACGCTGATTGGGCGGGGTGTCCCGATGACCACCGCTCTACAAGTGGACATGCTATTTTCCTTGGAGGGAACCTTGTTGCGTGGAGTTCCCGGAAACAACATACTGTCTCTCAATCGAGCACCGAGGCGGAGTATAAGTCTGTGGCCAATGCTAATGAATAAATTATGTGGATACAAGGATTGCTGCAAGAACTGGGTGTCTTCCTTATCAGGTCACCGTGTCTATCGTGCGACAACATGGGTGCTACTTATCTGACAGTTAACCCAATATTTCATGCCAGGACGAAGCACATAGAGATGGACTATCACTTCCTTCGAGAGCGTGTTGCAGAGAAGACACTTGATGTTCGGTTCATCTCAACACATGATCAACTTGCCGATGTTCTTACAAAGCCCCTCTCAACACAACTGTTGTGAAATTTCGTAACAATCTCAACATGACTTTGCCACGTTCAGATTGAGGGGGATGTTAAGTTAGGTAGTATCCTAACCATTGTAGTATTTGTGTATGAGCTGGACATATGAGATTAGAAAGGTACGGTCGGTTGTCAAACATCATATAGATTACTAACAACCTTAAGATCTGTATCTATCGTGTACACATGACATGCTATATATATGAGATGAGCCGGTGATAAATTGATCATCGCAGCCTAAACTCTTTCTCTCTCCTTTTATTTTACAACATTTAGGCACGAAATGCATCATGGCGGTCATATCAATTTATTTAGGTCAGGTTGTTAAGCTGGATATTTTTTTGTTTATCTGTCCGGTCAAATCAAAATGGACCTTAGGGTTTAGGCCGCTAAAGATACTCTTAGACGCAGCCTTTTTGATTTAGCTGTCTCTATTTTGTTACTTACTAGTTGAATGGACGTGCAACGACTCTCTGAAGTTACTTCTCTCCAGAAGTGTAAACATGATGCACATACATATTCCTCGCGGTGGGGAGAACATGTGAACAAAGACATATTTCTAATCATCATTTTTCAATGTCAACACCATCCCACACAGGTATGCAGCTTGGATCACTCAAACTACATGTCATGCTCTTTATCTTGCAAAATAGTTCAAGAAGCCATATACAAATTCTGCAGGGTTGTGGTTGAAAAGTTTGGGCCACACAATTTGAGAGGGCCAACCGAAGAGCAGGCATCTCATACCATGACACAAAATAAAGCGAGAGGGGTTTTTTGAGATGCTCGGAAGTATCGATTACATCCATTGGCAATGGAAAAATTGTCCATTTGCATGGCAAGGTACTCATGCGCAAATGATGTTGTCGAGCACCTGTGTGGGTTTAAAGGAGACAACTAGACAATTTTACTTATTCAATTACCATCATTCATTATTGTGAACTACTATGGTACTTATTTGTGTGCTACACTATTTATCCATATGTTAGACTATTTATTTGTGTGGCGCACTATTTATTTTACAATCACAGTTCAACTTGAAAAGAAAGGCAAACCTTAAGAAAACGTCTACTTTAGAGGGGGCTGTTCAGAGCCATCACCCAAAGATGACACCTCTCGCTCTATTTAGCGTCACACCCAGTTCGAAAGAAGATTCCCCCGTGTTAATCAAAAGCTTCTCAATTTTTTCCTAGATATGAATGTACCTATTGTTAAGAGATCGGTCCACATACGTGTGTATTTGTATCGTATGTGCCTTGTATTGTAACCTGCCAAGTATATAAATAGAAGAGGTGGGGAGCACGTTGCTCCATCCACGAAAACCCTAAACGTGTGTTTTAACTTGGTATCAGAGCCTACAGCCGCCGCACGGGTCTCCCTTCTCCCGATCCGATCTCATCGCCGCCGCCCTCTCCGATGGGTTCCTCTAGCGCAGCGATGCAGCTTTCCGTCATCGGACCGGTTGTCTCTCCGCCCGCGCCGACGGCTGCTCCCACGGTTCCCACTGTTGGGATTCGTCTCGATCGCAACAACTTCGCTCTGTGGCGTGCTCTTACGCTCACCAACCTCTCCGGGGCTTCGCTCCATGGTTACCTCGACGGCACGGTGGCGGCGCCAGCCAAGACCATCACCGAGGGCACCGGCGACGCCGCTCGGCAGGTTGACAACCCCGCGTATGGTACGTGGTGGACTCAGGACCAGAAGGTGCTGGGCGTGCTCCTCTCCTCCATGACTGAGGAGATCGCGAGCCAGCTCCTCGGCTGCAAGACGGCGGCCGCGGCTTGGACGGCAATCCAAGCCATGTTTTCCGCGCAGAGCCGCGCTGGAGTCAGGCATCTCCGTCGCCAAATTCAGGGACTGCGGAAGGGCGATGCGACCGCAAGCGAGTATATGCACAAGGTGCAGGCTCTGGCTGACGCCATGGCCACCGCTGGGTCTCCTCTTCGTGACGATGAAATCATCGATTACATGCTTACCGGCCTCGGCTCCGCTTTCAATCCGATCGCGGCGTCCCTGAACATGATCACCAGGGTGGTTACTGCTGCCGAGTTCTATTCCATGGTCCTGAACTACGAGGGCCTGCAGCTGTCACAGCTGGCTGAGACCGAGGAGTGGGCCTCGTCTGCCAATGCTGCTGCTCGTGGTGGTGCTCCCTGGCAGCCCCGCGCGCCCTTGCCCGCCTTCTCTGGCGGAGGCTCTCAGCCCGGTTACGGCGGGGGCAACAGCGGCCGTCAGACTTACGGCGGTAACGGTGGAGGCGGCTATGGGTCGCCGGCGGGCGGTCACGCCCAGCCCTACGGACCGCCAGCGGGCGGCAACGGCAACGGTCGCCCAACTGGCGGCAATTACGGTGGTAACGGCGGCGGTGGCAACCGCGGCCAGAACGGAGGATGCCGGCGTCAGCTCCCGCAGTGTCAAATCTGCGGCTATTGGGGGCACAGCGCCGATGACTGTCGGAACCGCTTCAACCCCGACTTCGTGCGCGGCAGCAACCAGCAGCGCACCGGCAACAACCAGCAGCGTGCCGGCAACTTGGCATCGACCAGCTCTCCGCCCTGGATGATGGACACCGGGGCGACGGATCATCTGACAAATGATCTTCAGCGTCTCCACATGCAGGAGCGCTATGGCGGGACGGATCAGGTTCAGGTGGCCAACGGTGCATGTTTGTCTATTGCCCACATTGGTCACTCTTCTTTAGCCGGTTCACAACTAAAACTGAATAATATCCTTCATGTCCCACATATTAGTCAGAATCTTCTCTCTGTTTAGCGCCTTGTCTGTGACAATGATGTCTTTGTTGAATTTCACCGATATTTTTTCTGTGTTAAGAACAAGGTCTCCCGGAGAATTCTGCTTCACGGTAGAAGTCATGGCGGACTCTACCCCGTTCCGTTTAGCCGTGCGTCTTCGCCGTCCACACGTCGTGCTCTTTCTGGTGCCAAGGCTTCATCGTCTCAGTGGCATCAGCGTCTAGGTCATCCCACAAATAATGTCGTTCACACTATTGTTAAGAACCATGATTTATCCTGTACTTCCACTAGTCCTCGTTTGGTTTGTGATGCTTGTCAGTGTGCCAAAAGTCATCAACTATCATATACTTTGTCTCATCGTGTTACCACTATGCCTCTTGAGCTTATACACTCTGATGTTTGGGGTCCTGCTATTGCTTCTTCCGGTGGTTTTAAGTACTATGTTAGCTTTATCGATGACTATTCTCGTTTTCTTGGATCTATCTCCTTAAACATAAATCTGATGTTGAACGGGTGTTTTATGCTTTTCAGGCTCATGTTGAGCTCCTTTTGAACACCAAAATTAAAGCTGTCCAATCCGATTGGGGCGGTGAATATCATAAACTCCATCAGTATTTTCAGCGCACGGGAGTCTCACACCGTGTCTCCTGCCCTCATACCTCCCAAAGAAACGGTGTCGCTGAACGCAAACACCGTCACTTGGTCGAGACAGGTCTTGCCTTGCTCGCCCACTCCTCTCTCCCTTTACGTTTCGGGATGAGGCTTTCTGACGGCTTGCTACTTGATTAATCGCATGCCTACACCCGTTCTTAACAAAGAGACACCACTTTTCCGCCTTCTCAAAATTCAGCCCAATTACGAGTTTCTCCGTATCTTTGGCTGCGCGTGTTGGCCGAGTCTTCGTAAGTATAATGCTCACAAGCTTGAGTTTAGATCCAAGATGTGTGTTTTCTTGGGCTATAGTCCTATGCACAAGGGCTACAAGTGTCTTGATAAATCCACGGGTCGTATCTACATCTCCCGTGACGTCGTGTTTGATGAATCCGTGTTTCCGTATGCCACTCCTGGGGTTACGGTTGATATTCCCACTCTTCGTGAAGCTATTAATTTCGTCACCGAACCGGCTACGAGTGATCATGTGCGTCAATATGACCTATCTTACCTGTCCACTAACCTGTCCTCTCCACCGTTGATCTTCCCGTGCGTAATACCGCGGTGGTCGACGTCTCTCCTCCGGCTATGGACGTGCATGTGCATGCCCCGGGAACCGCGCCCCACTCGGATGCTGCCACGTCACTGTCGGGTCTTCACGGCGCGGATGTTGCCGCGCCGCCTCCGGGTCACATCGGTACGGATGCGGTCACGTCTTCGGCGTGCCCTCCCTCGTCGCCGCATCGTCTCTGCATCGTCTCTCGGATCGCTGCGTGTGGCGCGCCCACGCCACCGCCTTTAGCTCCATCGCCTGGCGGGCCGTCACCGAGCAGCTCCCGGCGCCTCACAGCCTGGCCATGGCATGGTCACTCGTCCGCGTGACAACACTCGTCGTGAGAAGCACTACACCGACGGCACTGTGCGGTACGATACTCGTCGCCGTGCTCTCTTTGCAGCGCCGGTGTCTCACCATGATGCTCTTCGTGAACCGGCGTGGCGCGCCGCAATGACGGATGAATTCACCGCTCTCGCTCAGACGAAGACCTGGACTCGGTTCCTCGACCACCTGGCACTAATATTGTTGGCAGCAAGTGGGTGTTCAAAACCAAGCATCGTCCGAGATGGTTCAGTTGAGAAGCACAAAGCTCGCTTTGGTTGCTCGCGGGTTCACTCAACAAAGACGACATTGACTATGGTGATACTTTCGGTCCTGTTGTCAAACCAGCCACCATTCGCCCGGTTCTCTCTCTCTAGCTGTTTCTCGAGGTTGGACCCTTCGTCAGGTTGACGTCAGCAATGCTTTTCTCCATGGTTTTCTGACAGAAGATGTCTATATGCAGCAGCCCCCTGGTTTTGAGGATGTCCGTTTTCCCTCTCATGTATGCAAGTTGCAGCGTGCTATCTATGGTCCGAAGCGGTCCTCGTGCTTGGTATGCTCGCTTGAGTACTCGCCTCTTTCTTTGGGGTTTCTTCCTTCCCGGCTGATACATCCTTGTTCATCTTCAATCAGCGTGGTGTTCAAGTTTTCATGTTGGTTTATGTTGACGACATTGTCATTGCTGGTTCCACTACTGCCGTTGTTGAGGGTCTTGTTCGCTCTCGTCTGCCACTTTTCCTATCAAGGATCTTGGCGTTCGGAATATTTCCTTGGATTGGAAGCGTCGTACAATTCAGGGGGCATGACACTTATGCAGCGCAAGTATGCGCTAGACTTGTTGCATCGGGTTAATATGGAGAATTGTAACCCCACTTCCACTCCGATGGTGCCCACTAAGCGGCTTGCTCGAGATACTGGTGCACTTCTTGGTCCAGAGGATTCTTTCGGATATCGCAGTTGTGGTTGGTAGTCTGGCGTATTTGACTCTCACACGTCCGGATATATCTTTTGCTGTCAACAAGGTTTGCCAGTTCTTGTCTCAACCCACTGAAGTACATTGGGAGGCTGTAAAACGTATCCTTCGTTATGTCAAGGGAACATTGGATACAGGGCTTCGCATTAGGAGGTCACTGCAGCAGAGTGTTAGTATTTTTACTGATGCAGATTGGGCTGGAGATGTTGATGATCGACGCTCTACGAGTGGTTTTGCAGTGTTCGTGGGTCCGAACCTTATTTCATGGAGTTCGAAGAAGCAGCCCACGGTTTCCAGATCTAGCACTGAGGCAGAGTATAAGGCTCTTGCAAATGGAGCAGCCGAAGCTATGTGGGTTTGTTCATTGCTTCGAGAACTTGGTGTTACCCAAATGGCAAGCTCCGATTTTATGGTGTGATAATTTGGGTGCTACCTACCTAACGGCGAATCCAGTCTTCCATGCTAGGACCAAGCACATTGAGATTGATTTCCATTTTGTGCGAGAGCAGGTGTGGCGATGGCGCTCCGGTGGTAAGGTTTATCTCTTCTAATGATCAGCTGGCTGACATCTTCACTAAGCCAGCGACACGGCAGATGCTAGACCGATTTCGAACCAATCTAAACCTTGTATGTAATAGTAGTTTAGATTGAGGGGGAGTGTTAAGAGATCGGTCCACATACGTGTGTATTTGTATCGTATGTGCCTTGTATTGTAACCTGCCAAGTATATAAATAGAAGAGGTGGGGAGCAACGTTGCTCCATCCACGAAAACCCTAAACGTGTGTTTTAACTCCTATAACTAAAACATGTTTATATATGCCTCCTTCATGTTGAGATTTCTTTTTGCAACGGAGGGAAAACTAACTCGACAAATCTATTCTGTACGGTTCCGTTTGGTCGTTCACGTTACCGAGTCAGTCTCCAACACTAAGAGGTCCACCGTCAGAGACCGTTCCTGCACAGTGCACACGGAGTAAAATTCCAGGCACGGTTCCACGAGAGTCTCTCCACTGCCCGTCGAACACGAGGCTACTGCCAATCAGATCTCGCCACGTCACCCACGGCCGCATCTATAACCCCTCCGCCGCCCCGACCCCAACCCCATCGCCGGCGAACACCGCGCCGCCGCCACCGCCAGGTAGAAGCTTCCAGCTAGCTCGTCCGCGAGCGAATCAGCTAAACTCCGAACCCCTCCTATAATGGCCCGCCGCCGCAAGCGCGGCGCCGCAGCCGCCCAGGGGCCCGCGATGCCGCAGCCGGCTGCTGCCGCCGCCATCCCCGAGGCGGCGGCGGGGGCGGAGGCGGAGGGGGATCTGGTCCTCCGGCCGCCGAACCTCCGCGTGGCCTTCGCGGCGATGGCGCTCTTCCTCGCGCCCTTCTCCTACCTCGCGTTCGCGCACTACCCGCTGGACGCCGATCTGCGCCGGTCCATCCTGATCTGCGGGGCGATCAGCCTCGTCGGCTTCTTCGTCGTGCTCCGCCTCGTCCCCGTCGCCGCCCGCTACCTCCTCCGTCGCGGCATGTTCGGCAAGGACATCAACAAGAAGGGCTTGCTCATGGGCGAGATCAAAGTGTGAGTCACGACTGCTGCAATTTCGATAACCTGCAGTGTGCGCTCCGTGGTTTTAGAAGTAGCTGCTGCCAGTATTCTTGCTTCTGGTGCATATTGTTTTTTTACATTAGACATAGTATTGCTTTAGATGCAAACTTCAACCAGGTTTCAAAGTCTAGCTTCAGGATTTACTGTTAGGTGGCATTGCTGCTGGTCTGCTGTTGCAAACCATGCGGCTTTAGAGAATCGTAGACGGAAAGGGGATGTTGTCGCATTGGTAGCTGCTATGATGCTTGGGGGAAACTATGGAATATACAAGAAGTGATTTCAGCTCAGTTCAAATCCATGCGTTTGGTATTCGACAGTCAATACAGCAGTCCTATATGCTTCAGTAGCTGTTTTCGTATAGTTCAAAACTAGGGGCCATACATTAGGGATAACAGCTGAGTGGATTTTTCTCGAGTGATGGATGCTTTCATTTGTTGGTAGGTGTTGATTTATTCTGTTGGACAGACTATCCCATATTGGGGTTAAGCAGTAAATAAGTTCTATCAAGAGTGGACCTAGTTCATGTTCTTTGCCTTAAATGCTACTCCTACCAAGGAATGCAGTGCTTAAGTGTTTCCTCTACCTGGCCTACATCTAGAGTTCATGCACCATTCATGTCCTTGGGTTTAGTGTGAACCAAAAAGATCTTGAACAGTAAATACACCGTCTTTCTTGCTGTCCAAAGTTCTTAATTCTCTGAAGAACATATACTTCAAGAAAGGACAAACGATATGTGTCTTAAGGACCTTTCATGAATATACATTTGAATGCTTTCTTTGGGCTATGATACTGATACATGCCGTACGTATATGTACGTGCCTCAACATTCTTCTGCAAACTTGGAAAGAGATATGACATTATTATAGAGAAGTGTGCACATACTCATCTGTACATCTAAGGGGGCAATTCAAAATATTCAAAAGTACCCACCGTATGCAATTCAAATGAAGTTCTTTACATTCCCTGGCTTGGAGATATAAAGCTGTGAGTTTTCATTTTTTACTGTCTAACATTGAACTTATTTTGCAGGCCTGAGTCACTGGGAATTGTTGTTGGGATTGTCTACTTGGTCATTGCTATTCTATTTCAACATTTCAACTTCGCACCGGATTCCATTGTATGTTTATGTCTAGAAGTTATCGTTCTTTGCATTCGCGAAATATGTCTTATGCCCTGAAACACGTGTTTGCTGATGTTTGCAGTGGCTTGTTGAATATAACGCTGCATTAGCGTCTGTCTGTTTTATGATTCTTCTTGGATTTATTGACGATGTTCTTGACATTCCATGGAGAGTGTATGTTCTTTCTCAGAGTGTCATTCAATTTGTTCCAATAGAGTCACTTTCGTGTTTCTGACAAATTTGTTCGGAATGGCCTACATTGAACAGCAAACTGGTGCTGCCTGCAATTGCAGCACTTCCTCTGTTGATGGCATATGCTGGTGGTACTTCCATCATCATTCCGAAGCCTCTAGCATCCTATGTTGGAGTAGAAGTTCTAGAGTTAGGTATGTTTACAAATCCAAATAAGTAAATTTGACTCACTAAATAATGAGTGGTTCTAAATATTCGTATGGTGAAAGCATTGCCGCTTATTTATAATTTTATCATTTGTAACAACAACCAAGTGCATTTTGTACATGCTTCAGAATATCTTGAGAAATCTCAGAAGATATACTATTATCTATATGTAACCTCAACCGTTGAAATGAACGAACTGAGAGATCCAAAAAAAAAAAAATGCGACCAGCCAGTACAAGCCCTGGCTAGCGTAGCTTTATAGAAGAAAGCTCCGCGAGCACCCGTCAATCCTAGGATTCGAGCCCGGGTGGGCAGCAGGCGCTCCTGCACTGCTAACCAACAGGTCGATGCCCTGTTCTCACGAACTGAGAGATCCATGTGCCAATACCGTTGCATACTCTTCTACCGGTTTACTTATTTGCCTATTGGATGCAAGTTCTGCTCTAGATCATATTGTCTTTAGACAGATGTACACACCAGATGATAGAATACCAGCACCCACCTCTTGTATTCTTTGTCATGCAGGTTGGATGTACATGCTCTTCATGCTCTTGTTAGCAGTTTTTTGTACGAATTCGATCAACATACATGCTGGCCTGAATGGTCTTGAAGTTGGGCAGACAGTCGTCATATCTGCTGCGGTATGAACTACATGATTCTTGAATTTTGAGTACCATTCGTCTACTAATTATTACAGCATTTTCCAGGTATTGATACACAATGTAATGCGCATAGGATCTTCCAAAGACCCTGAAACTCAGCAAGCTCATGCATTCTCTATTTATCTTGTCCTTCCTTTCCTGACCACGTCATTAGCTTTGCTGGGCTTTAACTGGTAAAGACCTTAATAGCATGGTACCTTAGTAAAAACAAAAGGCCATTTTTTTAATGGATCACTTTGTATGCAGGTATCCTTCGTCTGTTTTTGTTGGTGATACCTACACCTATTTTGCTGGGATGACTTTGGCTGTGGTAGGTATTTTGGGGCATTTCAGGTAAACAAACATCCTCACTTATCTCCGTAAGTTTCACTATTTTCTTAGTTACTCTAGCTCATTGTTCATGTCTGCTCGTGGAATGGAATGCTACACAATTGGCAGTCCACTTTCTCGAATGAAGTACTCCTAATCATCCTTGTTCTGGATGTATGTGCATATAAGTATCTATTTATTTCTGATTTATCCATATTATTTAAGTAAAAAGGGTCCCAGTAGGGAACTTCTTGGGTGGGGGAGGAGTGCTGTGCAGGAATTTGGCAGCGGTCTGAGTAGACAATAGCTATTATAGTTTCGGTAGGATTCGACATCGAGTTTTTGAACATTTTATATGATGCTTGTTGACCTTGGACTGTTCATATATTTGACCATATATCTTTGATATTCTAATGTTGTGCGGTGGGAAAACCCATCTTGCGACCCAACTTTTTCTTGTGCTGTCTATACGTCTTATGTGCACTCATGCAACGTTTATATTATATGCTAGTTACACATAGTCTTCTCCACCCATTATTAAATAATACAGCTAATAAAACTATTTTCGTTTTGCAGTGAGACATTATTGCTCTTCTTCTTACCTCAGGTTCTTAATTTCCTGTGCTCAGTACCACAGGTTCGCAGAAACTGTTTTGTATTTACCTCTTCACTGGTATATTAACATTTGATTGATTAAATATATTGTGTGCTTATGCTTTAAATTGTTGCCTATTGCGTACAGCTCTTTCACTTTGTTTATTGCCCAAGACATAGGTTGCCAAGGTACTGATTTATTTCTTTTGGTACGAAACTGCTGGTAGAATTTATCACAATATGGTTTTGATCTTGATATAAAATTATATATTGTGCTTAATGTAGTTTCGAGAAACGGACAGGACTGCTGACAGGTACCAAGGATGGTAACCTTGTTAACATATTCCTTAGGCTGTTTGGGAAGTGCTCAGAGAAGTCCCTTTGTATAAGGCTTCTTATATTTCAGGTAAAATTGAAATACATTGTTGCTGCAAACTTTTTGTTTCCTTGTAACTCTTGGTATAATGGAGTACTTGGCGATTGCAAACACGGTCTAATATCTTATAGCAGCAGTAAAACTTAAAAAACAGAGATGCCAAGTAGTGGTCAAATCAGAACTCTGAATAACTATTCAGTTTCGTACCAGGGTCACTACTCAGTAGCCACGGTGTTTGCTGTCACCCTGCCAACACTTGATGAACTTCGACACAGAATGTACCAAATGTGCTCAGCAGCTTGCAGTGCAAGGAGTAGAGTATCTGCAGTTTCACAATAACGTTGCATTAGATCTTGCCCTTAATGCTCAAGTTCTTCCACGGAAGATGTCCCCTACGTATTGCTAAATCTTGTCATGGTGTTCAGCAGACATGTCAGAATTCATTGAGATTTTCGACAGCAAAAGTGTGCAGCTGATCTTATGCTGCAGGAGTTCAGATAGTCACTAGAGTTTCCTTCAAGTAATAATATATTTGAATGGAAGAAGTTGTCGGAAACTCCACTTTGATTTCACTTTCCTGTCACAGTTTTTATTTTCATTTTTTTGCACCGTACATTATCCTTCCCAGTACTCTCATTTTGTGAGTATTTTGATCTGAGGTAGTAACTCTTCGTATCTTCATGTGTGGCAGGCTCTTTCATGCCTGTTCTGCTTTTGGCTGAGATACATGCTCACTGGGTGGTACAAATGAATGATGGATGTTGCTCTTCAGCTTATCTGTATACTAGCAGCTGCGCAGAACCTAATTCCAACAGGAGTAACTGAGCCAAGATACTTTTCTTATTGTTGCAAGCAACACTGCTCCCCTTTCATCTAGGTTCTGTGGAACCTTCGATTTTGTTTCACTTTCTGTGTGCTAACAACAGAACATATGGTTAGAAGGTTTTGCATTTTTTTTTCTTTACTGCAGTTTAAATCGATATACTTGTAAACCCTGTACAATGACTTCCAAAAAAAAGTTAGCCTGCAATTAGTTCCATAAGGTCTTATGGCAGAGGGTGAGCAATGTGTACTTGTTGCCATCTAAAGTGGAAATCAGATAGCGGTAGTTTTTTCTTATACGCATACCTCCATTCAGTTTGACAACACAATGTACATATAGTCTACTTTTTCATGAACTCCATACATGTAGTCATTGTTTCCAGGAACTCCATACATATAGTCATCTTTTTCATCTCTTCTTTGAAGACATCAGAAGGCATACAACACACACAGCACACACAGGATTAGTCAACAGACTTTCCCTTTTGAAACTACAGAGACCCCTAATATATTTTATCTCCCAATCTCATACCTTGTAACATTCAGATTCTTCTTGTGTGACCGTGGTAGTAAATGCTTGTGTTCATCAAATCATGTGTGTATAAGTTGTAAAACAAATAATCGAAGAGATAGAAGTTTGTATGTGTTCATCAAACTGTGCTAGTGCCAAACTGCCAATCCAAACTTCTAAGAGATATAAATTTACATATATACTGTGAAGAGCTCATAGAAAGCAACCTAATAATTTTAACCTTAAACCCTAGGTCATCTACAGATGATCATCTGAATACATAAATCGTACCAGAGGCCATCTAGAAATCAATATCTTTAATCACACACATCATTGCTGGCTTAGGCCATGAAAGACTTGTTCCGTTCCGAAGAGGAATGGAAAAAAAACTGGTAACGATGCAAAATGCCATGCAATTAACAGACATACACAACATAGCTAGCAACTACTCCCTCCATCCTCAAATAGGTGGCATGAGAGTGGATTTGGTGATCAGGTGGGTACGTGCGCATGCCTCTATTGCCGTTGGATATTCTTCACCACCGTTGGATTCTTCTCCTGGCTCACGGTGAGGCTCACGGTGAGAACACGGTTCCAAAAGAAAGTGCATGCATGGATGGGACCCGTTTGATGGAGAGAATAAAGAAAGTCTGGTACTCTACATCCTATGGCTACTGTATACTATGTTATCGTTGTAGTTATGAGAGAGATCTAGGTAAGCAATTATTTTCTCTCTGTAAATTAATGGCTAATTAATATCTACTTCTACTTAAATAACAAGATAAATCTCCAGCGATAATTAACTAAACACCAAATACTCCAACCAAAACCAACAAGTAAGCCGTAATCATTCAAGAACCAAATCGACTTTCTTCTCCAAAACAGAGCACAGATCAATCGACCCCCCAGTTCGAAATACATACGCCATCGCTCCGATTATTCCACAATCGATCGATGGCTCCTCTTCTTCCTGGGATAGGCCCGCTTCTTTCCCGCGACCACACCCAGGTGCTGCTTCCCACGTTGCTGGCCCGCGTGGCCGCCGAGGTGCTGCTCACCCAGCCAAGCTTCTTCCTCGCATCACGCCCAGCCCAGGTGCTGCTCGCCCAACAGATCGCCGGCCGCCAGCCCCAGCTGCAGCAGCGGCACCTCGTTGGCTCCCGCAGCGGCACCTCATCGGCCCCAACAGCAGTACCTTGCCGCCGGCCCCAGCAGCGGCACCTTGCCTGCCCAACAACATCACACCTCCATTGCCCCTCCAGGGTCGCCGGTCAACGGAATCAGACTATCAGAGGATGCGGCGTGGATTTGGGCCTCGGAGGTAGGAGACGAGGACCTGGCACGCCAGTGTCCACGCAGTCCATCGACTGGGGAAGGAAAGGAGGTGGCCCGGCTCGAGTTGAGGGTGGGGGAGCCACTCATTCTCCAGGCCTGGCTCGTAGGCCGACGCGGCGGATCTCCCACGCCGCCGCAACTGTCACGGGATCGAACTAGTCCCGCACCCGCTCGATGATGGGAGGCTCCGTCCGATGCTCTGGATTCACGGGATCTCGTCAGCCGTACCCGCATCGCGTGGAAAACCGTCGACCACGAGCGCACGGATTTCTGCCGCCGGCGTGGTCGACTCGGACAGCGTCCAGGACCTCCGTCTCACAGCTTGGCGTTGGGGCACCCGCACGGGATGGCGGATTGGCGGTGTGAGGCTCCAGGTCGGCGGTCCCGCATGGCAGAGTCGCTCGATGGTGCTCGATCATGCCGTGTCTGCGGGCTGCACCGATATGTGGAGCTGGTTAATGGAGGCGATGGTTAGGGCCCAGGGAGGCGGCGTTCTGATCCTTGGTCGTCGGAGGAGCGGCAGGACGGAAGAGCGATTTTGGCGGCGTTTGATTCTAGGCCGGTGGCGGTAGCACAGAGAGGTGGGGATTTTTATTCGAGCGGTGGGCTCTGGCCAGCGGTGGCGACTTTTATTCTGAGACTAGATGACCCGTTGCGCTATCGTCCTCGAAATAGGCTTTCGCCCCGCTATATTAATATAGCACAACACCGATACAACATAGGATCCATTGCTGGGGCAAACAGCACAAAGCAAGCCCAAAAGAAAACACAAAAGAAAGAAAAGAGAAACTAATGCCGAAAGGGACGGATCAACGAAAACGGAGATGCCTCGCAACTGCTGCTTTGCGCCACGGGATAATTCCCACCACGCTCCTAGCACTCGAAGTTCCGTGTACCAAGCAACACCTTCAAGAAGGGGTGCGACGACGACGTCACTGCTGCCCGGAGTAGTCCTAGGGTTTCCCCCGGTACACGCAAGGACGAGGAAACAGGGCTTCACCCAACGCCCTCCAGGAAGGAAGAATGGCGCCCGCGGGCGTCACCGCGTCGGTGCCGGCAAAGCCGACAGGGATTTCTCCCGACCCTCGCAACCTCGCCTTGGACACTCCATTGTGCTCCACCACACTCGCCACCCACCACCATGCGCCACCACAGCCTTGCAAGCACCACCGCCGTCTCACCGTGACCAACAAAGCGGGGTCATCACGAACAGGACGAGCTAGCCGGGAGCGGGAGACAGCACGCCAGCAGCCACGCCGGAGGTACCACCTCCACCGCCACCTGCGGACACCGACCGGACGCGGCGACCGGAACACACCAGGCCCACCTGGCCCGGCCGAGCCCGAGCGGGCTCGTGAAGTTCCTGTCTATGCGCTGCAGTGTACGCGCCGCCGACGGCGTCGCCGCCCGAGCTCCGGCCTTCTCTTCGTCCGCCTAGAGGAGCACCACGGGCAGGAGCCGGCCCGCCGGACCCGGATGGGGCCCGAAGGGCCGGATCCGGGCCGGGCAGAGGAGTCCCGAGCCATCGCGCCGTCCCACGGCCAAGGAGCCTGCCGCCGCCGCCTCGTTGCCACCCGCCGCCGCACCGCCGGGAGGGAGCGCCGCCGCCGGATCCCCGCCGACACAGGCGCACCGTCGCCGGCCTGCCAGCCCCGCACGGAGAGGAAGCGCCGGGTAAGAAAGGGCCACCGCCGCCGGCACCGCCCGGGCTTTGCCCGGCGGCTTCCGCCGGCGGCGGCGGTGGGGGAGGACGGGGAAGGACGGGGGAGGAGTGCTAGGGATGGCGTCCTGGAGTCGCCCGCGGGGGAGCGACCCGAGGACGAGGACGAAGCGTTTCGTGCGCTGCCCTCCCCACCCGTTGCGCTATCGCGCAAATGGCAGAATCTAACCTATAAATTTTAGCTTATTTTAATATTAAGACTTATCTTGGAATTTAGCTGCTTTGGTATAACTGTAGACGCACCATTTCATCGAGGCGTTGCAGTAAGATATGACAATTTAGTAGTCTAGGAGCGGTGTTTTGGCACATGGGATCATATGATCCCTTTATTTTGAAATGCATCTTAGATACATTTTGAAATATCAAAAAAATTGAAACAAAAAATCCGTACATACATCTTCACATCCTGCACGGCTATAAAGTTGTTTCACGAAAATTCGACTTGTTTGTGACGTGTGTAAAAAATACAAAATTACATGCTAAAATAAAGGCTTGTCACAACATAAATTTTCTCTTTTTTATATAGACCACACAAAAAATCGGTTTTTCTCGAAACTTGAAGAAGCAACATATATTATGGACATGTATACGATAGAATTATTTGCCAATTTTTTTTTGACACTTAAAAATATATTTTCTTGGTAGAGGAAGCATACCACGAGAGCCAAATTGAAAGTTTTAATTTAGTACAATTTCACACTTTTTTTTTAGCTTTTATGCTTTTGTACAGGCTCCCCATCAAATTATGGTTATTGTATCTAAAGACGTGACATCATAAAAAGAATCATAAAAGGATAATCATTAATTCCAACAAAAATAGTTCTACTTACTGTGAGTAGCAAGACAGAAAAAGTTTGGTTTCGAGATTTTGAGCCCTTTAACGAAACCAGAAACTATTGCAAATATTTGCCTCGCGTAAATAATTTCCACCACTATTCTCAGTTGGTACCGCTTATCCCATTGTGATTTGCATCAATGGGCCAACCTCTTCCTCTTAACCTATCATCTCCCTACCCTTCCGCATTGATCTGCTACACTTCCCTCCATTCCCTTACCTTTTATCCCACCTAAGCCGTTGACCAAGTACTATGTCACAACCATCCACACCACCAACCACAATCACCCACGCCATCAACCTTTTGTTGCTCGCCCCAAGATTTACTTAACACTTGATAGAGTACAAAATAGATTTACCATTTAAGAATTCTAAGACAATATGTTGTCATTCCCGAATTCTAACATAATACATTTAGAGAAATAGTAGAAAATCCTAAAACCCGTTGCACCGCTGGCGCAAAAGGGCGAAGGGAGACAATATTCAAGTCATAGATTTTATAATAACTTACTTTAAATTAGCTCGTTACTTGATCTAAATGGATAGCCATTCCCTCACTTTAGTTTTATTTTATTCTTTATCTCTCATTGCGGGCAAAGACAAAAGCCACACAATATTGCAACCATAAGTTTTATCCATGATATTATATATGCTTGAGATTTATATCTAAGCCATATGCAGACACACATTGAGCATAATATGTAGGCCATGATTGAAGAAGATATGATTGCTTCGACCAACTTACATGTCAATAACACTACAATCTGTGTACCTTACGAAGAAAGCGGAAGTTGATCAAAAGATTGAAATAAACAAAATGTTGTCGGCGGGTGACTTTTCAGGAACCCTACCCTATCCGATAAGGTTCTACTTAGAAAAGCTTGCACAGTTATCACATGAGGTTGATTCCACAACATAGAAGATAAACAGCGCTAAGGCAGATAGGTAGTGCATCACATTATCTTAACTGCGTAGGAAACAACCCATAGTTGAAGTAGCGCACAACAAGACACCAGCGCAGACACAAGCGAGAAAATATTGTACCATAAGTAGCGAGCAGAGATATCTGAATGCTATATTATTTTCTGTAGATGGAAATACATACAAACCATGGATACCAGTATCATGCAGTAAGAGCTTCACTAATTATTTTTCAATGCATAGGAGTCCTAAGCAATCTATTTTATGAACACATAAAAAACTCAATTATGGTTTCACCGGCACAACATGTAGACGTCGGCCACCTCTACATCTCTCAACAAATCCCAAATGGTATTTGTGATGATACATGTTAGTGAGCAAGTATCCTGAAGCATCGCAGATCCAAATAGACAGATAATCTGCAAACAGCTCTTCCTTCAAAATGTTGATGTGTAACTCGGCCACTCCATTAACATGTCATAATAATTTAGTGCACTGCATTACGGTCTATGTCATGTGATATGGGAAGACAAATAGATGCTGTGACTCACAGAAGGTACAGAGTAGAGAACTAAAGCACACATAACTACATTGCAATGAAAACAAGTCCAATAATGGGATTCAAAATGATTAAGATATTGTGATTTGCAGAATAGATAAATAAACGCAATCATGGTCCAGTAGGAGGATACTCTGTTAAAAAGATAACAATACTGTTTATGTGCTTACTGTGTCTTTATTGTCTTTGACAAAGAGGCAATGGAAATCAACAATGGAACACAATAACCAAACATGGTGTGAATATAAACTTGAAGATTTTCATGCCATTGATAAATATGAATTTGCACAAACTTAAAAGCTATCTTATGTACTCCCTCCGATCCAAAATAAGCGTCGGGCCTTTACTTCAATGTTCCAACAATTATTATGGATCGTAGGGAGTAGTAAAGATGTTCAAGCTAGCACTCGTTAACCTTGTGAAGCTGTGAGGTAACAGGTTGTAGAACATGATAATGAAATAACAAGCTGTAGAACATGACAAAGAACAAAGGTAAATAAATTGCATGTACCGTATGTGCAGCCACTACACACAAATTCGCCATCCGCACACCACTGGCTTCTGGGGAGAGTTATCTAACACACTCGTCGAATCGAGCTTCCCCTCCATATGCTTCCAGGTGGAGATCACCAGTTCTCTGAACTGAAAGCCAATGGTACAACTTTGTCATTTTGTGCCATAACTGTGGTGTCCCCAAATAGTAAATGTGCCATGACACTTACCCGCTTGTCAATTTCCTCAATAATTTCCATTTGTCGTGGAAGCAATTTCCTCATTACAGCTTGTGACCATTTCTCAAAAGCTTCAGGAAGAACTGTATGATTGGTGTAAGCAACCGTTCTGCACCTGAAGTAAGTTCTTGACCCTCTCTAGTGGCGCTACCGCAATCTTTGCAAATGCACCAGCAGCATCTTCAACAATAAGCTTCTTAGCTAGCGTCACCTGCGTGGCTGTCCTTGTAATTCCAGCAGATTCACCTGCGTGGCTGTCGAGGCTGAATAAAATGCCACAACCAAGTATGCCAGAAATAATATACAATGCAGTATAGCTAGCATCAAATTAGGGAAGTCAAACTAAGAAGTGAAGCCAGAAACATACTTGTACCATACAATAGAAGCAGACCCAGGAAAATAACCCGATGACCCCAGAGATGGATCATATACTGCCATGGGCATAATCTGGACATGAAGAACGGCGGCGAGAAAAAATAAGCCAGTAGGCAGGTAGAGAGGAACACGAAAACAAAGTTCGAAATGAAAAAGAAGAGAAAAACGATCTGGTGCAAGAGTGTGAATATTCATCACTCACAACTGACACACACTGAATATTCAAGTGTGGCATCAATTCATTTATACAAAAACACCGACCACGCACGTAAATGGGCCATCGCAAGCCAGTTGCAGTTTCAGAAAACATATAGTCCCAAAACACATGCTCTATTTCATTATAGCTGACAAACCTAACTTACAAAATGGACCTGGGCACAAGACAATGCTTCGGAATGTGGCCTCGGTGAGAACCAGTAGGACCTCAAGTCCTCAAAGATGAAGAATTGCTTTTGAGCTGCATAACATGATCAAATAAAGGCAAAGAAATTGCTAACCAGTTATTCTTGCAACCTCATAACATAATAAAAATAAAGCTGGAGAATTGCTAACCAGTTGTCCTTGCAACCTCATGATCTACAATCACCTTACTGAGCTGCATTGCAACCTCGTGATCTACTATCACCTTATTGACCTGCATAAGGATAGAGTCACATGGAGATTATACTCACAATACTGCAATTTACCAATAACCCTTGCTTAGCAGGTTGCAATGGAAAGAGACACTAACAGTCATAGAGGCATTTCCATTTGGCAACTCAGAACCATGTAGAGTCTCTATTCTGCCTGCAGTTCCCTCAGTTTCTCTCATCTCTTGCATTGACTGGTTAGCTATTGATTCTACATCTTTGGCAACCCTTTGATCACAAATAAATACAAATATTAGTGCTTCAGAGCCTCAAAGCTTTAAATGAGGTGTGCATGCCAACATCAATAAAGAAAACAAAGTGCAAGAGGTACACAACGTGGAATGTTGTTCTTTTGTGTCAATCTTTCCACCATTGACCTGATCCCTTCCAAGTTCAATGCTTTGCTTAGCTTTATTGATACTTTTCTAAGCCTATTTACTTGAGCTTCAGCTCCTGGAGATTTCAGAACTGACAAAGATACTGAAATATACATTCACTTAGAGAGCAGAAAACAAAGGTATGGAGTAGGCAATTTAACTGAGTTCACAATTCTAAGTTCTTGCAGTTAAATGTCAAGACCAAAGCTAACTTACAAAAGCATTTGGAGAGTAATTTAACAGAAAAACATGTTACATATGCAAAGAATAGGCACAGATTCAGCTACAAAGACCAAAGGAAAATCAATTTGGAAGATTGAAGTTGAGACATGGTGGTAAAAAGAAAAGACTTACAGCGGATAGCATTGATCCTCTCATGGATCTTCTTTCTGGCAGTTCTTCGCCCACTTAAGAAACCACGAATTTTCACAGGCATTAACTTCAGATCTCTCACCTGCCACAATCAACAACAACCAAGTGAGCAACCACAAAGCATCAATACATAATTTAAGCTTAAGAAACACGTAAGTGAACTGAATTATTACGACACCAGCTTGTAACATAGTAGGATTTACCTCCCAGCACCAAAGAGACAGCTCTGATTCATCTTCCAGCACATCAGCATCCGGGCTGGACTGGCCATACATCATCCTCTGCCCAATGAGCAGCACGGAGCTGCGGACCGAAGCCACCGAGACACCCTCGGTCTCCTTGAGCTTCTCAAACGCCTCGTCCACCAGCTTGGTCAGGCCAAGGTTGCTCTCCTCCAGGAGGCACCCAATCATGGCGTTGCTCGACAGGTTCCCGCCCTCCAGCTGCATCCTGTGGCCCGAGACCTCCTTGTAGTACTCGAACAGGCCCTGGAGCTCCTGGCGGCACCCCGCGACGAGGGCCTCCTTCTCCGCGGTGGCAATCGCGGGGCCGTTGGAGGCCCTCTTCCGCTTGAGCTACTTCTGCACTTGCACGATGGTGTCCGTCAACGTCGTGGGAGGCTGCATCAGCGGCGGCACCGTCTGGCTCGGTGCCTGCGTTGGGGCCGCGCCGCTCGTCCTCCTGGGTCGCTCGACTCGAGCTCGGCGGATCGGTTAAGCGCGATGGGGCCGTCGACCTGCATCTGCGATTGGTCCGGGATAGCGGCGTCGCCGCTAGGAGCTTCGGAGTGAGCGACGCCGAGGACCGCGCCGCCGCCCTCCATCGTGGGAATTGGCGGCGGTTAGGGTTCGGATCGTGGATTAGGGAGGGGTTCATTTGTCGCGGATGCCTGCGCGGGATCCGTGGCGCATTCCTCCGCCCAGCCCCTGACAGGGAGCAATCCTCTGCAGCTACCTGCGCAACGAATCAGGATCTGGTCGGGTTCGGATTTTTCATAGCGAAGGACAGAGCGGAATGAAAATACGGGGAATCTAGGGTTTCTTACCAGCGGAGGAGATCCCGCGCCGGTTGTCGCCGCCGAGGAGGACGAGCGGCGCAACGAGGGCGACGTGGGCGAGCTCGGAGATGGCGACCGCGATGGAGTAACTCCTCAAGCCCATCCTCGATCTTACCCCATGTCGACGCAGCAGAGCGACGACGCCGCCTCTTCCCGCCTCCCTGCAGGCATCCGCGCGGCGACACCCGCGACCGGCCGTGACCGTCACCTGCCGGCGCTCCAGCGCCCCGCGGCTGCTCCCGGGCCCGCACTGCCAGCCTCCTCCACGACGTGCTCTTGCAGAAGACCAGGAACGGGCGCGCCGCCACGGTTGGGGAGGAGGAGAGACGAGGATTGAGGAGGAGAGGAAGGACGGGATTGGGGAGTGAATCGGGGAATGGCGATCTAGGTTTTCACCATCCCCGCGCGGCTCGAGACGGAAGGCGACGCCAACGAGCACCTGTGGATGTCTCTGACGGTTGGTCCCCGCAAGTACCTGGCCCCATGCGTCATGGACTCCATGAAAAGCTGAACGAGTGAGAAAAAAAACTACCGATCGAACGGCTGTAGTGAAAAGTGGGATGTGGCTGGGAAAAACCAACGACCCAGATTCATTTGCCCCTCTCAGACCCCCTGGTTGAGAGGGTAGTCTTTGAACATATATAGATAGTAATTAGCAGCTACTGTGGTTACTGTATCCCTCGTGTGACGCAGTCAAAGAGGAATAAAAAAAGTACGAATCACTGGGTAGATTGTGGGACACAGCCCACAATCCGAGGCGGGGTATCGTCCGGGGGAATTAGATTGTGGGACACAGCCCAACGGCACAACACACGGCGTGAGACACGCGTACCCACCTGATCACCGTGCTTCATCCGTAGGTGGCATATAGATTGAGTCAAAAAGTCAATGTGTAAGTAATTTATAAAAATATGAAGATTTACGATACCCGATCAATATAATAGATCCATAGTAGGATATAATTTCATAATGTTTTTTAAATATTATAGTTGTTGATATTTCCTTATATGTATTTGATCAAACTTAGAAACAATTGAAACTTTTCTTGAATTTATACGCCACCTACTTGGGCATGGTGGGACTATATGAGTGAATTCTCTCTAATATTTGGAGTAATTAAAATTATCAATTCCCCTAGTTGTTTGTTCATTCTAATCCATCGATCAATCTCCTATCAGTCGGCGAGGCATACGATGAAAAGAACGGATTAATTGAATTTTTATTTACTTTAAACCAGAACTGATCTATTATAACTAACTAGTTGAATGCCCGTGCGTTGCTACGGGTTCCTATGTTTTGTGAGCGTTACCACGACACAAACCTGAAAAATTTGTAAAGCTTGATCACGATTTGATGACCACTTTTACAAAATGGCACACCAAAAAGGAAAAACTTTCTGATGTCTACACCCGCATGTTCTTCTCTTTTCAGCCAAGATGACTACCCTGGTGCTTAATCGGATCTATATTTGTCTATCCATGTTCTCTTTTATTGTAACAAAGTTTCTAAATATTATATTAGCATTGGAAATAGCATCGCGGCTTGGAGGAGCCTGGCTCCCCTCCGTGCTATGGCATTCCATTACATGGGTTGATTTCTGTTGAATGCATGAAAATAATTCAGACAACAAGTACGAGGTCAGAATAAATGAAAACAATGTTATTGCAATGCTAAAGTAAACAAACCACGAGTACTATTGCTGTTGTGAACGCAGTATTGCTTGGTCCGGAAATCTGTGAAGAAGTTCAGGACAGCTCTTGGCACATCACTACATCAGCGTCAATATTCTGCTGAATACTTGCCACTGAGATCTAGATTGACACTGTTCGCTTCAAGTGTTAAACCTGAACCCAAAAAACTTCAAAAATGTCATTGTTCACTTGCAGGTTTTCATATAGTACAAATGTACTTGGTTCATGAGAAAAACAAAGTACTTAGCACGACTGAAATCTAAATTACATGCATGCTTCCCTAGAATAGCCAACAAGGGAGTAAGAACCTTGATGTGCTTGTCCAAATAGGATTTTGCTGAGCCAACTTCACCAACAGTTGCATTACCACCTATATCATAACAAAGCTTCCTTAGATTTTTTTCAGGTTCTATATATACGTGACTTGCACAATGCAGTAGCCTTTGCACGATATGACTTCACATCTCCAATCTTGTATGCAGACTCGAAAGCACAAAATATGTGCATGTTTCTAGGACTGAATTAAGGGAATTAAAATAAGGACGAATGACCAAAATATACAGCATACCAACATTTTTTTAATGAATTCATCTCCGATGATAAAAGTGCACCCACACGCATACAGTAGCATTACATTTATGCAAGTGAAGATACGTTTGCAAGATTTCCATAAGATCAAATTAACAAAGCATTCATCAATAATGCAATGGAAATAACACCTTTAGTTTCCTAAATTTTCACCTCATTCATTTTCCGGAAAGTGAGATAGCATTCAAGAAGTAATAGCTATTGAAAAGTAACTCCAAATCACATCTGAAACTAACACATCAATTGAAGTTCAAAAAGTTTCTCGAGTCTGTTATGCAATCATGCATCATGCCTCAATTTTTTTTTTACAGTTGTTCACGTACTTTATAAAGGATTCAAGGCAATGGAAGCATACAGCGTGCAATGCTCAATATAAAAATTTAGAGGTTAGCCTATTTTATTTATTATAGGAACATTTCGTACAAATATAAAACCACCTTAACTGAAAGCATACTGGCAACCATCAGAAAAAAAAACTAAGAGATCAACTCAAAGTGATTACCTTGACAATCCATACTGATAGGATGCAGAGAAATCCCTTAGCATCCTTTTATTGATGGATTCCCCTCTTTTTTATGGAGGCACATCGTCTGAAGAGCGCCTATAGTGTCAACGGCTTCGGCCTGCTAACGACACACATATGTGGGAAGACTGATGCATATGATATGCTTGCACCTGCTCACTCTCTCTGGCCTCAAGGTGTAACATAAGAAATATAAAAAAAATAAGATAGATGGCAGTAGAAAAAAGAGAGAGAATAACTTGACCAGTAACCTGCCATGCAAACCAATAATATAAAATTGATAACATTCAGCAATAGCCGGCGACCTAGGATGTGCATTCATGTAACCTGTACTGTAACCGTTCTATCTTCTTAGGAGTAGTGTACTCTTGAACCTTCTACCCTTTCAATGAAATGAAACACAACTACTTTTGCATTTTCTCGAAAAAAACATTCATCGATGGTGTGGGATCTTTCTTTTGTTTATATGTTAAAACCGACATTCTACGTTGCAGCAACATTTAACAATAGTGGAAAGGTGGCCGGTTGGGTAATCTCTATTAACTCTTCCCTCACCATCGATAAATGTTTTTTTGCAGCAACATTTACCATCGACGGTGTTGCAAGAATGTGATGAAGTTGATCTAGGATTCTGGCATTCTTGCACGCAATTGGGATCTCGTCGACGGAGTGGTTGTCTCCTCTATCTATCAATTCCACAAGAAATGCACAAAACATTCAGGATTCCATACTTGAAAAAAATAATCACAATTTGATGCATGTATCTCAGTATCTGCACACATACCACATACCACATACCAGATGTTAAAGGGAAGCCTAGCGCCCAAAACTGCTCACATCCTCTTGTCCATTAGATTCCGGCAGTCATTCTGTCTCCCCATCTCCACCACTCTACATAAATCAATGTCGATTAACTTTCTTAAAATTGTGGAGATAAGAGGAGCTCAGCATAACCGCTCTTATCTCCGATGATGCAAGAGAAGGCGCTGAAAATTTGCCCACAAACCATGGAGGAGCCTGTTGTCGAGGGGGCAGAGGCCTTGGAGCATAGTTTTAAAAACCGGACCGGACCGGTTGTTGAACCGGGAAAAACCGGAACCAGGGCCTTTACCGGTCTTTTAGGCGCACTAGACCGCTCACGCACCTGACCCGGTGAAAACCGGACGAACCGCGGCTCAACCGGTGGTTTTGGAAGGAATACAAAAGTTTATTTTATACATAACTAACACGATAGGGCTTTCCTTTTCCCGTTGCATGGCATACCTGCATCTGCATGTTACTATACGCTGGATTTGCTGCCTTTCAACTTTGCTGAATGCAAAAAATGAAATACAAGAGTGTGTGTTAGGTGCTTGGCTGTCTTAGACGTGGCAAAGTTCCCAAGTTGTTGACTACTTTGTGGATTATTATGCCATTTTGCAAATCTAAAATATATTTGTATACATGATTTGTTTTAACTGTAGTATTTGTAAGTAAAAATATATTACTCTATATCTTAAAAAACCAGACAATGAACCGGTAACCAGTGGTCCGACCGGTAAAAACCTGAACCGAAAACCTCACCGGTTCGGTCACTGGTCCGGTTTTTAAAACTATGCGTTGGAGGAGCAGGATGCCGCGAGCTGGTTGATGGGGACAGTGGGGCGAAGCAGTGGCAGCGTGCAGGGAACCGGCGGCGGGAAGGCAGTGCTGCAGCGGCGTGCAAGGATTCGAAGGCGATTTGCAGGGCTACGGTGGCGGGCTTTGAAGGGTGCGGAGGTGGCTTGCTGAGCAGCAGCGAGAAGGACGGTGACGTAATGGCGCTGATTGGGGAAACCGGGGAGGGTTATGGAATGGGTCAGCCTTTTATTAGCGTCTGATACTGTTTTAGCTATAATTAAGGACGAATGGTGAATTATGGTTTCAAAAAAAAGTACGAATGGTGAGCTGCAGGACATGGATTACATGGTCTGAATTTGTTGGATTTGCATCCTCTAGTTCTTTATGTATTGATGATAGATGTTTGTGGGAAGAAAAGTGAGTGGGCGCGTGATTGACGTGATTTGATTAGAAATAGACTATAATATCTTTTCTCTTATTGACTGCTCTCCTCACGGAAGGACGGAAATAGACTATATCTTTCCTTTTATTGACTGCTCTCCTCGCGGAAGGACGGAAATGTATTACCGATTTGTTGTGTGCTGATTGATTGTAGAGATTCGGTCATTCCTTGATTCATTCCTTGATTCATTCCTTGATTGTAGCAATTCCACGATTAATAGTTATTTGTTTACTTAAATATGGATATTCAACCATTAATACTCCATGTCTACTTCCTTATCTAGCAGACAGATTTTTGGAAATTGATAAGATGGATGTTTAATAGGATTACACGGTCAAGATGTCTTCAATCTTTGACATCAAACATTTTTACGACGTACGGATTTACATCTCTACTACTTAAAAAGACTCAATTGGTTCCTTATTCCGCCAATACGTTTGGTCGTTCTTGGTCGTCGTCCTTCGGTGTCCCGTGCGCGCCGACAGGTGGACCCGTTTGGAAGCGTGAAGCCACGATAGAGGAAACCCTCCCTCAGTCCTCGTAGGCTCGCCAATATCTCGTTCGCCGCCGCCGCCACCGATTAGAGGACCCTGATCAACAAAAGCTCCACGCACGACGGGATCCTCCTCCTCATGATCGGATCAGCCTCCGATGTCGAGATCCACCTCCCCTAAGCCAGTAATCAACCCAATCTCCTGTTGGGGCCTCTCTTTTGATCTGCGTTGCCCCTACCTCCATGCCTTCGCACCATCTGCCTCCACATCCGCCCTACCAATACCTCCATGCCAAGGCCACCGGCACGGTCTTCGACGAGGAGTCGCTGGCGGCAGCACGAGCAGGCGACGAAGGCGTAGACGGCAGCGCTGGCAGCAACCGGTTGCCACGAAAAGAGTCGATGAATGTTTCTTCGTTGCCACGCAGGATGACGGACGCGATCTGCCGGAGACTGATTCATCTCGTCCGGCCGCGCGTGTTGTGCAGCTCAGCAACATGGATTCACAGCGCGAACTGCCTCCGCCCGATTGCAAGATGTCCTCCGTCCCTCCGGCTGGCCGGCTCTCCTTGTGTCCCAGATCCCCTCTACTATTTTCCCCTTGTCCTACCATATTTCCAATTGCAACTCTTGATTTGTTAGCTATGATTTTTGCATCTTTCAATTGGGAATATTTCTAGCTAGGTCATATATTTTACAGTAACTGAACTTCTAGCTAGGTCATAGATCTTGTTGGTTACATATTGTTGTTTCACTGTATAGGTAGGTAGGAAGTAACGGTGGTGAAGGATTATTTTTCAGTAAAAAGAGAGGTGTGAACAAGCACACCCCCAACCTGTAAGTGAAGAATTGTTTAGGGGTGGTAAACACATCTTGTTAAGAGGCATGAGTACTTCCAGTGAGAAGCTATTCTACTGACCAAACCATAAACTCCCGTTGATTGATGTTAATGCTACCACTTCTGACAATACAAATACTCTTGATGATGGCAGAGACAACATGAATGGGAGGTTTAGAACTCGATGGTCCTCTTTCTCTTGGCCAAGGCCCAACCTTGTGTCGGCGTACATTTGTTTCAGTTGATCGAGCAATCTCTTTGCTACACGCAGCGGCTGGAGCAGGTAGTCCGAACGGAACAGTCAACTTAGATTGCTATGTTCGTGATTGGTGTTCTCCTCCTTGATGAAATGGTGGAATCTCAGTTAGTAGAACACTGCCGATGACTTCCTGAGGTGCTAACGCATCACAACTTTTTTGGGTCAGTTTTTTCACTATTCAAACTGAAATGAAACATTATGTCTATATTTAATCCAGTTTATTTTAGTTGGATGCTTTGTAGATAATTTTTTTGCACGTGTTTTCTCCCACTCCTGTTTTGGGATCTTCATTAGTGTGTTGTTCTTCAGTAGGGGAAGAGATGGGGCCTGATGCTGAAGAGGGCGCATATAAGGAAGATGGGGATAGGGTACAAGTAAGATGATACTAACATACATTTGTTCTTGTTGCTCGGTAGGTTCCATTGGGTTTTTTTTTTTTTGTAAACGAAGATGCCCATGATCAGAAATTATATTTTGCCATTGGCTTTTCAGTTGATACAAACAAAGAGTGCACACATGTTCAATTTTTTTTCTTTTAACCACCGTTTCTCTCTTTTATGGTGCAGGTTTCTCGAGGGATTCGGTTTGTCGGTTCCTCAGATTTGCGTTATTCTTTTGTTCAAACCCAATGACAAATATACATTCTGCTGCAATGTATGCATAATGCGAAATTTACATCTAATATGTGTCAGTAGTTATTTGTATCATTCCTAATGCTTCTCTGATTGAGAAAACACGAAATTTACTTCTAATACGTGTCAGTGATTATTTGTATCATTCCTAATGCATCTCTGATTGAGAAATGGACCTTGCCATTTTTCTATTGATCTTTAATATGGGATGTCTGATGTAGCACATACTAAAATGTTTGGTGCAGGTAAGAATGGTGCATCTCCTCTGTTTCCTTCGCCATCCATTTGCACCGCAGCCGATAGCCTTATTCTGCTCTTCATCTTCCTGATTTGAATCACATGAACAGAGGAAGGTAAACAAATTTTCTAATCTGAACCTTCGGATGCTGATATTTTGGTTCTCTGATTTTTATTCATATGATTGATTAACTGCAGACCATAGAATGCCAAGGACGCCAACCACTGTAGCCGAGCTTGTTGGGTTGATCGATATGCTCACGGTCCTGGCCAGCCGCGTCGTGTTCCGAGCAGCACACCCGATTAAGTTCTACGCCTCGCCACAACCCCTTTTATGTAATCTAACTTCATAGTGGAAATCTGAGATAGAATTCCACGATTAGTATTCTGTGGCATTGATCTTTTGTTAGGGCATATGCTGCATTGATCTCTGCTTGTACTTCTGTGCCACAATATATTTCTTGGATCCAACTATACTTGATATTGGTACACATCCAACTGGTAATGGTTATCATTAGGACAGAAAAAAACATAGCCCAGCTTCCCTTGATTTTTCTTTTTTTTCAGCATAAGGTACTTTATAGATGAAAGGACAAATCCACATCCCTAGGATAATTTTATAAATAAAACTTGAGTTAAAAGAATTACTTTGAACAGGAAAATATATCCAAAAAACCAACTTTGTACTGAAATAATGTTCAATACATAGTCTACCCAAGCAATTATATGAATGCTCCTGTGTACATTTTTGTCAGCCCCATTTCTTTCTTTTTCTAGGCATATGTTATGCATTTACTTGCATTATCCTACTACTGCGGGTTTTAGAATCACATATATATCTTGTAAGCTCTGTGTGAAGAGTATGAAATATCAAATATGCATGTGACAATTAAATAGATTAGAGAATTACACCATTTCATACAAAACAAAAAGGAGAAGGATATCGTCTTATGTTTATGTATCCTAGGGATCTTATTTTTTTCACATGTGAAATGTTGTAAATCCAGGGAGTGAATAATCAAGAAAAAATGCATGTATGTACAATCCAATCAATGGTTATTTGTTCCTATAGTTTACTGTTAAAAATCATTGTACTACAAATATCCATGATGTAAAAGTCTTAGAAAAAATTAGCATCGAAAGATGGCTAACAAATTTCACTCAAACTTTAGTTTAACCAGAAAGCCTGCATTGATACTGCCAAAACTGTAAATGTCTGCAGACTGTCCTTCCAGTCATACTTGGGATCTTGGCATTTCAATTTGACAATTGATGAGCTAATAAAGAGGATTAGTATCCTTTAGGATCTGCTTTGGAGGATTGTCTGTTTGTAGTTTGCTAGACATACAATATCTTTCCTATCGATTTGTACTAGATGTAGAATCGTATAACTATATTGAAAATGTGCCAGGCTACTGACTTAGTATTTACAAGGGTATATGGACTGAAGTTGTCGTTCAACAACCCATGCTCCTCCTCCATCTTTGCCCTGGATTCGTCTATTTGATTTGTGACCTTGCCATCTTCTTCCTGCAGGCTCTCTTGCAGTACCAAGGGGCAGCGGCACGGCAAAGAGTTGGGAGCAGGGACGCGAGCTGGTGCATGAGTGGCGGAAGTTTAGACGGTGAGCCTTCTCCCTCTCAGCAGTTGGTTTCCCTTCTATTTTCTACTTTGCAGATAATAGAACATTTAGCTTTTGTTTCCATTCTATATTACCCAATTCGTAATTATCAGGGTAACTTTCTGTGATATAGAATGAGTTGCGTGATGATGTGTTGCTTGTATTTGCAAACAAACAAGATATTCCTAATGTCATGAATGCAGCTGAAATAGTTGACAAGCGTGGTCTGCACTCCCTGCGCCAGTGGTGCCGGTAAGAAGTTTCACACATGCTTCCTAGCGTCTGTCTGGGACAGGTTGCCAACCTTCCAGTGTCTACCATCCAACTTAAACCACTGATATTGAGTTTAGCTAAAGTGCAGCATCCTCTGTGATGATGTGGCTCTGTTGTAGCATATTTTGGAGAAAGGAGCCAAATTATCAGTACGTTGGCTAGGTAGGTTGTGTCCATTAGCCAATGATTTATGGTTTACTTATCAAATGTGTCTTCAGCTGAATTTTAAAAAGCCTGTAGGTGCTAGACTAATCATATCTGAGATAATTGTTGGTGTCATTGTTTACCCTTTTGGATTCATAAGGTGCACATGCTGGTGCTAAAATAAATTATTTTGTGGGGTGCACGTTCATTCAGAGCGTTTGTGCTATCTTTTCTAAAGAAGAACTTTAGGAGGACCTGAGGCATATTCCTATTTGGAGAAGAGGCTTATATTGGAGACGATGCTTGCTCAACAGACTTACTTTACCGGTTCTTCTTTGGATATGGATGTTCTAGAAAATTAATTCACCGACACTTTTTTGATGAACATAAAATATTGTTATGTTCGTATACTATTCCAGAACCATGAAATATTGTAGGAACCAACTCAAGGGCCAATTTGTTGATAGTTTACTTCATCTTTGTTGTGCGATTTTGTACATTTTGTCTCATTCAGATAATTTGGAAATGCAACTTTGGCAATCTGTACCAAATGTTAGGTAATAGATCGATCATTAATATTATTTATTCCCCTCTCACATTATTCATTTATAAATCATATTTTCAAACACGTTTTAATCCATCACATAATTAAGCAATATGTTGTTTCATTAATATATAACAAAGAGTTTTACTATCACTCTTTGGGCAATAAAACTGTAAAAATGGTTTTGTGAACCAATTAGAAACATCATTTGAAAATAATCTAAATACTTATTAGTTTCCAAATATTACATGGGTTGATTATTTATTTACCCCCAATTTGTTTTTGTGTTCATTTATTTATTCACCAGTCAACTATGTATCCTTCATTTACTGGTAACTTCGTAATTTCTATTGTAGATCTTACTCCCTCTTTGACACGGAAAAATATCCCTTTGCCTCCGTTTGCTTGGGCGTATTTGGTGATCCTGTTGGAGCTCACCCTAGGGACAATTTAACTTCGCTCTATCTCAATGCACCATATTACTCGGCCCAGCTTGTCTTTCACTCGTCCTAACTTGGGAATCGCCGCACCTGAACCGATGTTTACATGTTTTTGATAGGTCGATTAATTTGTGTTGGTGTGTGTTGTGATTAGTTGAAACTATTGCATCACCTCGATCTTTATGTGTCTTTGGAGGGTCATTAACCAATGATCCACGATTTGGTATATGTGTGAGTTGTCTTTTCATGTATTTGAACAATAATTTATTGTAAAAAACGTATATAAATGTCTATGAATGATCTATGCATATTATTACATCTTTGTGTAAAGTTGGAACAATATAATTTATTTTCTAGCTTTTTCATATTTCCTGAACTTTTTCTGACTTGATTGACACGAAGTAGAGTTAACTAATATGGATTGAACTGAGTATATAAATATTACATTTTAAAATTATATTTCCAAGTATGATGGTGATATAAACTTGAGACATGTACTGATGGGATTATGGGAAAATGGAAGCAAGTTTAACACAATTAAGAAATCATGTGAACAAACATAAATTAGGACACATGCTTCAATTTATTATTATCTATTAAAATTTCCTATCCCGTGGCAACGCACGGGCAATTGTCCTAGTATAATAGTAAAGACTTATTTTAAATTAAATACTAGCTAAACCTCATGCGGCTGTGCTAGGAGGGTTGCACTTTATTCAATGATAAAATGAGACACTCACACATTCTCATAGACGTGGGCATCAAATCTTCCTTTGAAGTTATATTGGTACATCCTCGACTAGGAAGGCATGGCGCCCTGGGTACTTAGCGCTTGGGCTGATTATGGGCCATTGTTTTGCATCGATCCGCGCTTGTGTCGACGAACAAGTGATGCCGGCCAATATGATTTTCCATGTAATTTTATTTTATGTTGACTATTTTGTGTCTTGTTGTCTGTTGATACAGGTGTTTTTTCTTAAAAAAGGTTGTGAGCACGTATTCATTCATTGCAGAACCGTTACAAGCACGCTTTGCTAGTAGCTGTATATATATGATTATAGCGCCTGTTGGTTCCTCGTATTCAGGACATCTTGTCGAGCAAGGTGGCATCATGCATGAATCAGGATATCCAACATAGTGCTTAAAGGATGTGTCACTTGCAATCTATATGATCAAGAGGTCATGGTAAGCAATTTTCAAATTGCACTGACCCATTTTCTATGCAGGAGAGATATGTGTGGGTTAGGTTCCATTCTGTAAGATGACATGAAGCAACTGGATAGTCATCAACATGAGAATGATGAGATCAAGATTGTTGAAGTGTATAAGTAGATTGCCTAGCTCTTTCCATCAGTCCGGACTTTTGGTTCAAGTGGCTAGTGCATGAATCTTAACATGGTATCAGAGCCCTAGGTCTCGAGTTCAAATTCTGCCTTTCACAATTTATTCTAAAAATTATCTCTTCTCCCCCCTCTTCTCGCAGCCTCCTGCCGCGCCCGGCCTTCCGCTGCCTCTTTGCCTCTCTACACGTGTTGACTTGTCTTCTCGTCTTCCCGTCACACGTGAGAGGGGGTGTTGAAGTGTATAAGTAGATTGCCTAGCCCTTTCCATCAGTTCGGACTTTTGGTTCAAGTGGCTAGTGCATGAAGCTTAACAAAGATAAGCGTCATGTATGGACACTTGCCGGTGTGAATCTTGCAAATCATCGTGTGATTTACATGTGAATGTGGTCTTCGATAAAAAAGCTTCCCAAATCAAATAATTTCACTAAGATCAAGATAGGCATCGAGATTAACATATTATTGAAGTTTGAGGGACCATAAATTTATGTTGGGTGTTTGAAGATAACTTTTAAAGATCATGGTAGCACTTCCATGATGGAGGACAAGTGATCAAGTGGCTTGGTAAGTAATGTCAATCATGTTTTGCAAACTAGCCATTTCTATTTGTTTGGAAGTGCGGGGATTAAATTCAAGGAAGTCACATCAAAACACGACGATGTCACCAATATTTTTGAATGAGGTTTTCAGAGCGCATTTACCCCGTGAATGCCTACCTCTGTTCCTGATCGAGGCAACAATAAT
This sequence comes from Lolium perenne, assembly GCF_019359855.2. Taxonomy (NCBI): domain Eukaryota; kingdom Viridiplantae; phylum Streptophyta; class Magnoliopsida; order Poales; family Poaceae; genus Lolium; species Lolium perenne. Next base: position 33,612,477 of record NC_067245.2, read on the forward strand.
AGCCACTTGGGCGCTCACACACGCCATGTGTTCACTATCTAGTAGTCATGGATTATAACATGTGATGTACCTCTACAACATGTCTGACTCCAACACTAACATATCCTATCCACAATAGTTACAACACCGAGTACGATCTAACAACGTACATACACACTATTCGGCACAAACACAACAACAAACATGGTGTGGCGGCACGCTTGTGTTCATAAACCATGTTCGTAGAACCTTGTGAAGCAATTTACTCATGTCGATACTATAAAATCCAGACTTTTTAGAAATATACATTTCATACCAAGTCAGAAAACAATGTAGAAGTTTGAACCCTAAATCCCTATACAGATGATCATTTGAATACATAAGTCGTATGTAAGCCCCTCTAATTTTATTCAGTCTCCCAAGAGAAACAACAAGATAAGCCAACGACACACCAACAATAAGCTGTGTTAGCACCATGTAGAAGATCCATCGATTTTCGGGGCCAGCCTTGACATACAGCCTTTGAGGGCAGAAGTCTAGTACTGCACTACTGCTTTGGACTCCTTTATGTTCGGTACCCGTAGTTCACAATTAGCTCTAACGTGATTTGTTAGATAATGTTGTAAATATTTGCAAATTGCTTCAAGAAAATAATGAAAACAATGTTTTAATTTGGAGCTTATTCGAATGTGCTTTCATACCTCACCACAGTGAAGTGTGAGGGGGATTCCCAGCCCTTTAACGTGTTCTAGAGCATGCAATTACTATGTGTTTGATACTACTTCCTCTGTCCCATGAAACATGTTGGAAGTTCTTCTAAATTTGACTATATCTAGGCATATTTAAATTTAGTTTTAAATAGCCGGCTATAGCGAACAAGGTGCGGCTAAAGGCATTTGTATGTTAAAAGGTGGCTATAGCCCGCATAGCCTAGCTATAGCCTTTTTCACAGGTCGTGGCTATATCATATAGCCAGCTATTTAAAACTATGGAATTTAGACAAAATTCCGACATGTTTCATGGGACGGAGGGAGTATTACAGTACCAAGATATATGCAACCACGATCCAAATTGAATTTCTTCATAAATGGAGTGCTGTTTTGGCTCTTGGGTGCATATGCTCTCTTTATTTTGAATGCATCTCTGATACGTTTTAAAATATTATAAAATTCAAACAAAAAATTGACGTGTACATCGTCACATGCTAAGTGTGCACAAAGTCTTTCCAGGAAAAATTGACTTGTAGTTTGGGTTGTGTAAAAAAGATAAGATTTGGTGCTAAAAATAATGCTTTCTGCGAGACATGTTTTGTCTTTTTTACAACGACCACAAAATTATCAGTTCTGGTGAAACTGTATGAACACACATAGATTATCGAGATGTACATGCAATTTTTTTTGTTTGCATTTTTAACAATTATAAAAATGTGTTCTTGGGGTAGAGGGAGCATACGCACCCTAGATCCAAATTGAATTTCTCTATATGAATGTGTTATCACTTTACTACCGAACTACTTTCAATTTTTAAGACTCATCTGGACCACGTAAGTAGTCATGCCAATAATTCTATTTATATTCTAATTTTATTTATAGATATACCTCGGGGCGGTGCCAGGAACTTGTTTTAGAGGGAGCAAGGATGTGTCAAATGGGACAAGAAAAATGCTAAGTGGGGGTAACTCACTGTTTAGTTTGGCATATTACAAAGAGGCTAAAAATTGATTAGGGGCATCTACCCGAAGGCGGCGTTTTGGCATATCAAAAAATGCTCCTACTATACAAAATAATTAAAAACAATTTTAAAATATTAAAAAATTCTGACATAAATTTTTGGGTGTATATCGTGACATTCTATGTTAGTGCACAAGTTTTCGTGGAGAAGCAATATTTTATGTGGCGTGTACAAAAAACATAAAAAAAATGTCATGTACGTAGTCGTGTTATAGCATCAAAATTTATCTCTTTTACAGGAGCTACATAACTTTTTAGTTTTTTATGAAAACTTGTGTACTAACATGGAAAATTTTATTTTAGAATTTTTGACACTTCGAAATATAGATTCACACAAGGGGAGCAAATGCCCATATGAGCCAAAGTGAATATCCCCATCTACCCCCTTAGCTAATACATTGTATCCGCCCATGCATGTACTTACCCAATCATATATTGGAAACTACTAATAAGATATTTGTTAGATTGGACTCTTAGAGAGGTGTGTATAAACTATATAAATTATGGAATTGTAAAAATAGTGTTCAAAAAAGGGCCTTATGTTACACAATACAGTTTAAACGTTTCAAAAAACAAATGAATTATAAATGATATACATTACATCGTATAAGAAAGAACACAAACCAAAATTTAGCAATATTGCTAGCTATGTAGTTTATTATTGCAAATAAGTAATAAAAATTGTGCTTGTTATGACAATAACATGCTAAAATAACTTTTCTAGAAATATAAAAGTTTAGTATAAATTGTATTTGTTTTAAATTTATGCAAATATCATTACAAGTGGAGGACAAAGATCTCTATTTGTCATACATGGAGATGATCACGCTTGATCAAATAAAAAAAATCCAAGAAAGTTGTAATGAGCAATGATCAGCACAATATGGTTGTTCTTACTACTTTATTCTGCTAGAAAGAAGTGTGTGTGGCCATTGTATCTCTTCCCTCCTTTCTTCATTCATCAATTTAGTCCAGAATGGATCCAGGCACCTCGCCGGAGAACAGAGCTAAAAAAACATAGTCAATAATCTCAGCTCTTGTCTAAAAAAATTCAATAGAAGAGACCATTAACCTTATTGAGATTTTTATGCGACTTCCGTGAATTATGAGGTGATTTGACAATAAACATCTTCGCGAAGGATTTTTTAATCATCGACGCACCTTATACTCCTACATTATACATACAAATAAATATTACCACTGTAAGACAATTATTATATGTATTATGTTTCATTCTTATAGAGAATGCGCGAAAGCAATGTAGCTAAGAATTAGGATGTTGATTATGCCGTAGATATTAATATTAGGTTGGCTTGCTACTGTTAAAGCTATTTCAACTTCACAAAGTCACAAAATATTAAGTGAAATTTGTTCCAATTTTGGATAAATCACTAGAAACTGGGTTCACATTCAGATAAAACATAGTTTTTTTAGCAGCTACGCATATCGGCATGGGATATCTCATGTCAATCTTGGATCATCTAATCGGATCAAGATCACATGCAATATTTTATGGATCATAACTGGGGTGTTAACTACCATAATAGGCTAGAATTTTAAAAAAATTCTCAAACAGATACAAAGGGATATGTAGAAGAACTGCAGACGGATTTGTTATTCTATTAATTTCCCTTAGCACGGTGGTTTCGTGTAGAGGTTTGGATGGCGCCGAAAGACAATGTCATATGATATCTCAAACATCCTTCGTGCTTTTGCATGTTGAAGATCTATGATGTTCCTTCACTGGTCAGATTCGGTAACAGTAACACATACACATCATCTATTTGTTGAACCGTGGTCTTCATTGGTTGAACATGACCCTTAAGAATGAAAATGGATAACCTTGTCTTTAGAAATTGACTTTGGCAACATCAACCCACCTGCAACATCGTTGAAGACATGACTGGAAAAGGAGGACTGCCAGTAGTCGTCCCAACCAGAAAAGATTCTGCAAAAATCGATGAAACTATTCAAGATCGGCAGTCGTCCCAACCAGAAAAGAAATCCCAAGTGACAGAGGAAGTTTTCTTCCAATGGATATTGAGATAATTAAGTCAATACCACTGAGTAATTTATCAAGAAGATGCTTGGGTGTGGCACTTCCAGAGATTGGGGAATTTCTATGTGCGCTTGGCTGATCGGATGATGGTGATGTCTACGCACGCTTCTATTCCTGTAGACAGTGTTGGGCCTCCAAGAGCAGAGGTTTGTAGAACAGCAGCAAGTTTCCCTTAAGTGAATCACTCAAGGTTTATCGAACTCAGGGAGGAAGAGGTCAAAGATATTCCTCTCAAGCAACCCTGCAATCACGATACAAGAAGTCTCTTATGTCCCCAACACACCTAATACACTTGTCAGATGTATAGGTGCACTAGTTCGGCGAAGAGATAGTGAAATACAAGTAGTATGGATGTATATGGGTGGTAATAGCAATCTGCATAAAATATGGCAGCGAGTAAACATGCAACAGAACAGTAAATAAACGGAGATTCGATGTTTGGAAACAAGGTCTAGAGATCATACTTTCACTACTGACACTCTCAACATTGATCACATAATAAAACCACTCTACACTCTCTTGTTGGATGATGAACACCACTAATTGTGTAGGGCTACAAGAGCACCTCAATGCCGGAGTTAACAAGCTCCACAACATTCGATATTCATATTTAAATAACCTTAGAGTGCATGATAGACCAACGCAATTATACTAAGTACTAACATAGCATGCACACTGTCACCATCATACTATGAAAGGAGGAATAGATCACATCAATACCATCATAGTAATAGTTAACTCCATAATCTACAAGAGATCACAATCATAAACTACGCCAAGTACTACATGATGCACACACTGTCACCATTACATCATGGAGGAGGAATAGAGTACTTTAATAACATCACTAGAGTAGCACATAGATTAATAGTGATACAAAGCTCATCACATGAATCTCAATCATGTAAGGCAGCTCATGAGATCATTGTATTGAAGTACATGGGAGAGAGATTAACCACATAGCTACCGGTACAACCCTTAGCCTCGATGGAGAACTACTCCCTCCTCATGGGAGACAACAGCGTTGATGAAGATGGCGGTGGTGTCGATGGAGATGCTTTCCGGGGGCACTTCCCCGTCCCGGCGGCGTGCCGGAACAGAGACTTCTGTCCCCCAGATCTTGGCTTCGCGATGGCGGCGGCTCTGGAAGGTTTCTCGTACCGTGGCTCTCGGTACTGGGTTTTCGCGACAAAGGCTTTAAGTAGGCGGAAGGTTAGGTTTAGGGGGGACACGAGGGCCCCACACAGCAGGGCGGCGCGGCCCCAGCCCTGGCCGCGCGGCCCTGGTGTGGCGGCGTCTCGTGGCCCCACTTCGTAATCTTTTCGGTCTTCTGGAAGCTTCGTGGAAAAATAAGACCCTGGGCGTTGATTTCGTCCAATTCCGAGAATATTTCCTTACTAGGATTTCTGAAACCAAAAACAGCAGAAAACAGCAACTGGCTCTTCGGCATCTCGTCAATAGGTTAGTGCCGGAAAATGCATAAATATGACATAAAGTATGTATAAAACATGTGAGTATCATCAATAAAGTAGCATGGAACATAAGAAATTATAGATACGTTTGAGACGTATCAAGCATCCCCAAGCTTAGTTCCTACTCGTCCTCGAGTAGGTAAACGATAATAAAGATAATTTCTGAAGTGACATGCTATCATAATCTTGATCAATACTATTATAAGCATATGTAATGAATGAAGTGATTCGAAGCAATGGTAAAGACAATGAGTAAATAACTGAATCATATAGCAAAGACTTTTCATGAATAGTACTTTCAAGACAAGCATCAATAAGTCTTGCATAAGAGTTAACTCATAAAGCAATAGATTCAAAGTAAAGGCATTGAAGCAACACAAAGGAAGATTTAAGTTTCAGTAGTTGCTTTCAACTTGTAACATGTATATCTCATGGATAATTGTCAACACAAAGTAATATAACAAGTGCAATAGGTAAACATGTAAGAATCAATGCACACAGTTGACACAAGTGTTTGCTTCTAAGATAGAAAGAAGTAGGTAAACTGACTCAACATAAAAGTAGAAGAATGGCCCTTCGCAGAGGGAAGCATGGATTGCTATTTTTGTGCTAGAGCTTTTATTTTGAAAACAAGAAACAATTTTGTCAACGGTAGTAATAAAGCATATGTGTTATGTATAAGATATCCTATAAGTTGCAAGCCTCATGCATAGATTACCAATAGTGCCCGCACCTTGTCCTAATTAGCTTGGATTTACATGTATTATCATTGCATAACATATGTTTTAACCAAGTGTCACAAAGGGGTACCTCTATGCCGCCTGTACAAAGGTCTAAGGAGAAAGCTCGCATTGGATTTCTCGCTTTTGATTATTCTCAACTTAGATATCCATACCGGGACAACGTAGACAACAGATAATGGACTCCTCTTTAATGCATAAGCATTCAACAACAGATAATATTCTCGTAAGAGATTGAGGATTGTTGTCCAAACTGAAACTTCCACCATGGATCATGGCCTTAGTTAGTGGCCCAATGTATGCATACTCAAACCATTTGATCATGATAAATCACCCTTACTTCAGACAAGACGAACATGCATAGAAACTCACATGATATTCAACAAAGTGAAATAGTTGATGGCGTCCCCAGGAACGTGGTTATCGCTCAACAAGCAACTTATTAAGAAATAAGATACATAAGTACATATTCAATACCACAATAGTTTTAAAACTATTTTTCCCATGAGCTATATATTGCAAATACAAAGGAATGAAATTTTAAAGGTAGCACTCAAGCAATTTACTTTGGAATGGCGGAAAATACCATGTAGTAGGTAGGTATGGTGGACACAAATGGCATAGTTTTTGGCTCAATGATTTTGGATGCACGAGAAGTAATCCCTGTCAATACAAGGCTTAGGCTAGCAAGGTTGTTTGAAGCAAACACAAGTATGAACCGGTACAGCAAAACTTACATAAGAACATATTGCAAGCATTATAAGACTCTACAATGTCTTCCTTGTTGTTCAAACCCTCACCAGAAAATATCTAGACTTAGAGAGACCAATGATGCAAACCAAATTTTAACAAGCTCTACGGTATTTCTTCACTAATAGGTGCAAAGTACATGATGCAAGAGCTTAAACATGAGCACAACAATTGCCAAGTATCAAATTATTCAAGAAATTATACCAATTACCACATGTTGCATTTTCTGTTTCCAACCATATAACAATTAACGAAGCAGTTTCAACCTTCGCCATGAACACTAAGAATAAAGCTAAGAACATATGTGTTCATATGCAACATCGGAGCGTGTCTCTCTCCCACACAATGAATGCTAGGATCCAATTTTATTCAAACAAAACAAAAATAAAAACATAAAGACGCTCCAAGTAAAGCACATAAGATGTGACGGAATAAAAATATAGTTTCACTAGAGGTGACCTGATAATGTTGTCGATGAAGAAGGGGATGCCTTGGGCATCCCCAAGCTTAGATGCTTGAGTCTTCTTGAAATATGCAGGGATGAACCACGGGGGCATCCCCAAGCTTAGACCTTTCACTCTCCTTGATCATATTGTATCATCCTCCTCTCTTGATCATTGAAAACTTCCTCCACACCAAACTCGAAACAAACTCATTAGAGGGTTAGTGCATAATCCAAAATTCACATGTTCAGAGGTGACATAATCATTCTTAACACTTCTGGACATTGCACAAAGCTACTGAAAGTTAATGGAATAAAGAAATCCGTCAAGCATAGCAAAACAGGCAATGCGAAATAAAAGGCAGAATCTGTCAAAACAGAACAGTCCGTAAATACGAATTTTTCTGGGGCACCATACTTGCTCAAATGATAAAACTCAAAACTAATGAAAGTTGCGTACATATCTGAGGATCACACACGTAAATTGACATATTTTTCTGAGTTACCTACAGACGTGGCGACTCAATTTCGTGACAGCAAGAAAACTGTTTCTACCATCAAAGACTTTACTTGGCACAACAATGCAATAAAATAAATATAAGGAGAGGTTGCTACAGTAGTAACAACTTCCAAGACTCAAATATAAAACAAAAGTGCAGAAGTAAAATCATGGGTTGTCTCCCATAAGCGCTTTTCTTTAACACCTTTCAGCTAGGCGCAGAAAGTGTGTATCAAGTATTATCGAGAGATGAAGCATCAATGCATTGTATCTTATCTATGTAAGTTTCAGAGGCTCCTTTTTCATTACTCTTAGGCTTGCTATTCTCATCAAACAAATTTTCAGGAACAATCCAATCAAAATTCTTTTCTAGTGCTTCATGTATTCCTAAGAGCTTAATAGGTATTGGTACTTTAATCTCCTCACCATTATTAACATTATTAGTGTACCTTATTCTATCCATGTCCATTTTTTCAAATGTTTTTGCGAAGTCGGTGAACAACCCAAGCCTCTTATGCTTAATAAAAACTTTTCTAGCCTCTCTAGCTACACCACCAAATTCTTTGAGAAGGGTTTCTAAGACAAAATCTTTCTTTTCTCCTTCTTCCATATCACCTAATGTAAGAAACATATGTTGCATTATAGGATTGAGATTGACAAATCTAGCTTCCATCATGTGTACCAAAGAGGCATCAGCAATTTCTTAAGTAGGAGCAAGTTCTACCAAGTGTCTATCTTCAAAATCTTCAATCATACTAACATGAGTGAAAAATTCTTCTATATTATCTCTTCCAATGATAGACCCTTGTCCTACCGGTATGTCTTTCAGTGTGAACTTAGAAGGAAACATGATGAAATAAGTAAAGTAAATGGGAGTAACTAATTTTTTTTTTGTTTTTAATATAGAGAGCGCAAACAAGACAGTAAATAAAGTAAAGCAAGTAACTAATTTTTTGTATTTTGATATAAGAAAGCAAACAAAGCAGTAAATACAATAAAGTAAAGCAAGACAAAAACAAAGTAAAGAGATTGGAAGTGGAAGACTCCCCTTGCAGTGTGTCTTGATCTCCCCGGCAACGGCGCCAGAAAAGTACTTGATGTCTACGCATGCTTCTATTGCTGTAGACAGTGTTGGGCCTCCAAGAGCAGAGGTTTGTAGAACAGCATCAAGTTTCCCTTAAGTGAATCACCCAAGGTTTATCGAACTCAGGGAGGAAGAGGTCAAAGATATCCCTCTCAAGCAACCCTGCAATCACGATACAAGAAGTCTCTTGTGTCCCCAACACACCTAATACACTTGTCAGATGTATAGGTGCACTAGTTCGGCGAAGAGATAGTGAAATACAAGTAGTATGGATGTATATGAGTGGTAATAGCAATCTGAATAAAATATGGCAGCGAGTAATCATGCAACAGAACAGTAAATAAACGGAGATTCGATGTTTGGAAACAAGGCCTAGGGATCATACTTTCACTAGTGGACACTCTCAACATTGATCATATAATAAAACCACTCTACACTCTCTTGTTGGATGATGAACACCACTAATTGTGTAGGGCTACAAGAGCACCTCAATGCCGGAGTTAACAAGCTCCACAACATTCGATATTCATATTTAAATAACCTTAGAGTGCATGATAGACCAACGCAATTATACCAAGTACTAACATAGAATGCACACTATCACCATCATACTATGAAAGGAGGAATAGATCACATCAATACCATCATAGTATTAGTTAACTCCATAATCTACAAGAGATCACAATCATAAACTACGCCAAGTACTACATAATGCACACACTGTCACCATTACATCATGGAGGAGGAATAGAGTACTTTAATAACATCACTAGAGTAGCACATAGATTAATAGTGATACAAAGCTCCTCATATGAATCTCAATCATGTAAGGCAGCTCATGAGATCATTGTATTGAAGTAATAAAATTGAGCTTGTTATGACAATAACATGCTAAAATAACTTTTCTAGAAATATAAAAGTTTAGTATAAATTGTATTTGTTTTAAATTTATGCAAATATCATTACAAGTGGAGGACAAAGATCTCTATTTTTCATACATGGAGATGATCATGCTTGATCAAATAAAAAAATCCAAGAAAGTTGTAATGAGCAATGATCAGCACAATATGGTTGTTCTTACTACTTTATTCTGCTAGAAATAAGTGTGTGTGGCCATTGTATATCTTCCCTCCTTTCTTCATTCATCAATTTAGTCCAGAATGGATCCAGGCACCTCGCCGGAGAACAGAACTAAAAAAACAGAGTCAATAATCTCAGCTCTTGTCTAAAAAAATTCAATAGAAGAGACCATTAACCTTATTGAGATTTTTATGCGACTTCTTTGAATTATGAGGTGATTTGACAATAAACATCTTCGCGAAGGATTTTTTAATCATCGACGCACCTTATACTCCTACATTATACATACAAATAAATATTACCACTGTAAAACAATTATTATATCTATTATGTTTCATTCTTATAGAGAATGCGCGAAAGCAATGTAGCTAAGAATTAGGATGTTGATTATGCCGTAGATATTAATATTAGGTTGGCTTGCTACTGTTAAAGCTATTTCAACTTCACAAAGTCACAAAATATTAAGTGAAATTTGTTCCAATTTTGGATAAATCACTAGAAACTGGGTTCACATTCAGATAAAACATAGTTTTTTTTAGCAGCTACGCATATCGGCATGGGATATCTCATGTCAATCTTGGATCATCTAATCGGATCAAGATCACATGCAATATTTTATGGATCATAACTAGGGTGTTAACTACCATAATAGGCTAGAATTTTTTAAAAAAATATCAAACAGATACAAAGGGATATGTAGAAGAACTGCAGACGGATTTGTTATTCTATTAATTTCCCTTAGCACGGTGGTTTCGTGTAGAGGTTTGGATGGCGCAGAAAGACAATGTCATATGATATCTCAAACATCCTTCGTGCTTTTGCATGTTGAAGATCTATGATGTTCCTTCACTGGTCAGATTCGGTAATAGTAACACATACACATCATCTATTTGTTGAACCGTGGCCTTCATTGGTTGAACGTGACCCTTAAGAATGAAAATGGATAACCTTGTCTTTACAAATTGACTTTGGCAACATCAACCCACCTGCAACATCGAAGACATGACTGGAAAAGGAGGACTATGATACGTCCATTTTGCATCACTATTTTATATCATAATTTACTGTTATTCATTGATATATTTCATATTTGGAGATGATACTTATGTTATTTCATCTATTTTGCATGTTTCATAGTTTTTGGAGGATCGCGCACTAGAGCCAGGATTCTGCTGGAAAAAGCGTCGTCAGAAGGCAATATTTCGGAACATCAACAATTGATAGAAATTATACGGAAAATCCTATTTTTCCAGAAGACGAAGGGAGCCAGAAGGGGGAGCCGAGGAGGGCCGCCGTGGGCCCACCTCACAGGCCGGCGCGGGCCAAGGCCTGGCCGCGCCGCCTTGTGGGGAGGGGGCCCACAGCCCCCTCTGGCCTCCTCTTCTTCGCGTACATCTTCGTCCCGAAAACCTAAGCTGGGGGGATAGTCGCGAAGAGTCACAGCCGCCTCTGCGGGGCGGAAAACACCAGAGAGAAAAGAGCTCTCCGGCAGGCTGAAATCTGCCGGGGAAATTCCCTCCCGGAGGGGGAAATCAACGCCATCGTCACCGACATCGAGCTGGACATCATCTCCATCACCATCATCATCATCTCCATCATCATCACCGCCGTCTCCACCGCTGTAACAATTAGGGTTGGATCTTGATTGTTTGATAGGGGAAACTCTCCCGGTATTGATTTCTACTTGTTATTGATGCTATTGAGTGAAACCATTGAACCAAGGTTTATGTTCAGATTGTTATTCATCATCATATCACCTCTGATCATGTTCCATATGATGTCTCGTGAGTAGTTCGTTTAGTTCTTGAGGACATGGGTGAAGTCTAAATGTTAGTAGTGAATTATGTTGGGTAATATTCAATGTTATGATATTTAAGTTGTGGTGTTATTCTTCTAGTGGTGTCATGTGAACGTCGACTACATGATACTTCACCTTTATGGGCCTAGGGGAATACATATTGTACTCGTTTGCTAATTGCGGGGTTGCCGGAGTGACAGAAACCTAAACCCCCGTTGGTATATCGATGCAGGAGGGATAGCAGGATCTCAGAGTTTAAAGCTGTGGTTAGATTTATCTTAATTACTTTCTTGTAGTTGTGGATGCTTGCAAGGGGTATAATCAAACGTATGTATTAGTCCTAGGAAGGGCGGTGCATTAGCATAGGTTCACCCACACAACACTTATCAAAACAATGAAGATTAATCAGCTATATGAAGCGAAAGCTCTAGACTAAATACCCGTGTGTTCTCAAGAACGTTTGGTCATTATAAGTAAACAAACCAGCTTGTCCTTTGTGCTAAAAAGGATTGGGCCACTCGCTGCAATTATTTCTCTCGCACTTTACTTACTCGTAGTTTATTCATCTGCTACACTAAACCCCCCTGAATACTTGTCTGTGAGCATTTACAGGGAACCCTTCATCGAAACTGCTTGTCAACACCTTCTGCTCCTCGTTGGGATCGACATTCTTACTTATCGAAAATACTACGATACACCCCCTATACTTGTGGGACATCAAGACTATTTTCTGGCGCCGTTGCCGGGGAGTGAAGCGCTATTGGTAAGTGGAATTGGTAAGGTAAACTTTTACTGTTTGTGCTGATTTTATTTCTGCCTGCTGCTATAATTCATTATGGAGAGATCTTCTCTTGAATTTTTATTTGGAAAATCTACTACTACTGCAAAGGTAGTGGATGAGGCGCCAGGTGAGGAAGAGGTTCCATACAAAATACCTATGAAAATTATTGAACGTGTTGTGGATAACCGTTATACAGGGGATGGAACTGTCCATCCTGGAGATCATTTACTGTTCTTACATGAATTATGCGGATTATTCAAGTGTGCAGGTATTGCTATGGATGAAGTGAGGAAGAAACTATTCTCTATATCGCTGTCTGATAAAGCGGCGCATTGGTATAAATTACTGGATGATGGGGATTCTCTTGAATGGAATGATATTGTGCCCCGATTTTATTCTAAGTTCTATCCTCCAAGTGAAATTCACAAAGACCGGAACCGCATATATAATTTTTGGCCTCATGATGGAGAGAGTATTGCCCAAGCGTGGGGGAGATTGAAGTCTTTAATGCTCAAATGCCCCATTCATGAGCTTCCTGGTAATGTTATCATTGATAATTTCTATGCAAGACTTTCTTTTCAAGACAAGACCTTGCTGGATACTTCTTGTTGTGGATCATTTACACGCAACAAAGAAGAGTTTAAAAGGGACCTTCTTAATCGGATCCAGGAGAATACTGAAGGATGGGAGAACGACAAGGATAGAGAATCAGGTATAAATTGTGATTATAAATGCATTGAAGCTTTTATGGATACTGATAAATTTCGTAATATGAGTGCCACTTATGGTCTCGATTCTCAAGTTGCTGCAAATCTTTATAAAGCTTTTTCCTCTCATTATGAATTGCCTAAGAAGAATTTTGATAAGTATAATGAACCGTATAAAGATAAAATTGATTCATCTATAAATAAATGTGTTGTAGTTGAAACTGTTGATCATGTTATTCCTGAAGCTTATATTGAAAAAACTCCTTTTCCTGCTAAAATGAAGGAGTACTCTGTTATAAATAGTGCGGTTAATAAAAGTGAAAAGAAACCTATAGAACCTGAAGAGCAAATAAAAGTTCAACCTTCTATTGCAATAGTTAAAGATCTTGTGACCGAAAATGTGGAAGATGGTCATATTATTTTCTGTGAAGATGCTTCTAATATTGTTTCACATCCTAATAAGTCTAGGAAAGCTAGTGTTCCTATGCTCTCTGTTAGAATTGGTGATCATTGCTATTATGGTTTATGTGATATTGGTGCAAGTATTAGTGCTATTACTTATGAGCTTTACACGGAGATCATGCATGAAATTGGTTCTTGTGAACTTGAAGATATTGATGTGGTTATTCGGCTAGCTAATAGAGAGACTATCTCTCCAATTGGTATTGTTCGAGATGTGGAAGTTCTATGTGGTAAGATTAAATATCCTGCTGACTTTTTGGTACTTGGTTCTGCAGCTAGTAAGTATTGTCCTATCATTTTTGGTAGACCTTTTCTAAATACTTGTGGGGCTGTTATAGATTGCAGGAAAGAGAAAATTTTGACTAAATTTGCTGGTGAATCTTATGAGTTTAATTTCTCTAAATTTGCCAAAACTCCTTATAAAGCTGATTCGCCTAATAATGATTTTAGAGTTGAACAGTGTGCATCTATTGCTCTTGCTCCTAATAATCCTTTGCAGCAACATTTGGAGAATAGTGAGAGTGAAGTTTTTAGGGAAGAAAGAAATGAGCTTGATGAAATTTTCCTTCGTCAACCTATACTTAAACATGATTTACCGGTAGAAGATCTAGGTATAACATTGCCACCAAAAGAAGATCCTGTTTTTGATTTAAAACCATTGCCTGATAATCTTAAATATGCTCATATTGATGATAAGAAAATATATCCTGTTATTATTAGTTCTAAGCTTTCAGAGATTGAGGAAGAAAGGTTATTGGAAATACTGAAGAAGCACCGATGAGCTATTGGCTACACTCTGGATGACTTGAAGGGGATTTCTCCCTCTATTTGCCAACATGCCATTAATATGGAAGATGATGCAAAGCCTGTTGTTGAACATCAGCGTCGTCTAATTCCTAAGATGAAGGATGTGGTAAGGAATGAGTTTTGCAGAGATGTGAAGAAACTAACCTTGTTCTTAATTGGGAGAAATGCCACTTTATGGATAATGAAGGAATTGTATTGGGACATAAAATTTCTGAGAGAGGTATTGAAGTTGATAGAGCTAAAGTTGAAGCAATTGAGAAGATGCCCTATCCCAGGGATGTTAAAGGTATTCGTAGTGTTCTTGGTCATGCTGGGTTTTATAGGAGATTTATTAAAGACTTCTCCAAGATTTCAAAACCTCTTACTAATCTTCTTCAAAACGATGTACCTTTTGTTTTTGATGATGATTCTAAGGAAGCTTTTGAAACTCTAAAGAAAGCCTTAACAACTGCTCCTATAGTTGAACCTCCTGATTGGAACTTACCTTTTGAAATTATGTGTGATGCTAGTGATTTTGCTGTAGGTGCTGTTCTTGGACAGCGAGTAGATAAAAAATTGAATGTTATTCATTATGCTAGTAAAACTCTTGATGCTGCTCAAAGAAATTATGCTACAACTGAAAAAGAATTGTTAGCTGTAGTCTTTGCTTGTGATAAGTTTAGATCCTATATTGTTGATTCAAAAGTTACAATTCATACTGATCATGCTGCAATTAGATACCTTATGCAAAACAAAGATGCTAAGCCAAGGCTTATTAGATGGGCGCTTTTGTTGCAAGAATTTGATTTGCATATTATAGATAGGAAAGGTGTTGATAATCCTGTTGCTGATAACTTGTCTAGATTGGAAAATATTGCTTATGATCCTGTTCCTGTTAATGATAGTTTTCCAAATGAACAATTGGCTGTAATAAAGGTGAGCTCACGAGATAGCCCTTGGTATGCTGATTATGCTAACTTTATTGTTTCCAAGTACTTGCCTTCAACCTTTTCAGCTCAGCAAAGGAGGAAATTCTTTTATGATTTGAGGCATTATTTTTGGGATGACCCACACTTATATAAAGAAGGAGTGGATGGTATTCTGCGAAGATGTGTTCCCGAATATGAACAACAAGAGATATTGAGTAAATGTCATGGTAGTGTTTATGGAGGACATCACGCCGGAGATAGAACCGCGCAAAAGGTTCTACAATCAGGTTTCTATTGGCCAACTCTCTTCAAAGATGCAAGGAAGTTTATTTTATCTTGTGATGAATGTCAAAGGGTTGGTAATATCTCCAGACGCAATGAAATGCCTATGAATTATACTCTTGCTATTGAACCATTCGATTGTTGGGGATTTGACTTCATGGGACCTTTCCCCTCTTCAGAAGGTAACACTCATATACTTGTTGCTGTTGATTATGTTACTAAATGGGTGGAAGCCATACCCACAAAAAGTGCTGATGGTGAGACTTCTTTAAGAATGCTTTTAGATATTATTTTTCCTAGATTTGGAGTTCCTAGATATCTTATGACTGATGGAGGTTCTCATTTTATTCATGGTGGTTTTAGAAAAACTCTTGCTAAATATGGTATTAATCATAGAATTGCTTCCGCTTATCATCCTCAAACTAGTGGGCAAGTAGAACTATCAAATAGAGAGATTAAATCTATCTTGCAAAAGACTGTTAATAAATCTAGAAAGAATTGGGCTAGTAAATTGAAGGAAGCATTGTGGGCTTATAGAACTGCTTATAAAAATCCCATGGGTATGTCACCATATAAAATGGTCTATGGGAAAGCTTGTCATTTACCTTTAGAACTAGAGCACAAAGCTTATTGGGCGGTAAAAAAACTAAATAAAGATCCTAAACTTGCCGGTAAGAAGAGGTTGCTACAATTGAGTTCTCTAGATGAATGGAGAAGCGAAGCTTATGAGAATGCTAAACTCTTTAAAGAGAAATTTAAGAAATGGCATGATAGAAGAATTATCAAAAGAGAATTTAATATTGGGGATAAAGTCCTATTGTATCGGTCTCGTCTCAGATTCTTTGCAGGGAAATTACTCTCAAAATGGGAAGGACCATATGTGGTTGAAGAGGTGTATCGATCAGGAGCAATTAAAATTAGCTCTCTCCAAGGCAATGCCACACAAGTAGTGAATGGACAAAGACTCAAGCATTATATCTCAGGTGATTCTTATAATGAAGATGTTGATGTTATTCGAGTGGTAACTTCGGAAGCTTTCATCAAAGGTCAAATTGACAGTTCTGCAGAGTTCGACTTTGAATAGGTAACAGTACTGGTAATAAAAAGTTCGCGTTTTACTTTTCGACAATGTTTTTGCTGATTTTGGAAAATATGAAAAATTACAAGATCGAAACGGAGTGAAGGAGACGCACGAGGGCGTGCCCCCATAGGCCGGCGCGGGCCCCAGCCTGGCCGCGCCGCCCTATGAGGTGGCTCCCTCGTTGCCCCTCTCCGACTCCGGTTCGACCTGGTACTTTCCTTTTGCCGTAAAAATTTATTCTATATAATCCCCCGGACCCCTGGAGGTCCGTATATCGTTTTCTCGACGTGTTTTGTTTCGAGCTGTTTCTGCCAGGATCTGTTTTCAATCTAGAAGCACCATGGTCAACAACAACAAAGGCAAGGGGCTTTCGGATGAAGATATTCAAGATCCCGAGTGGAAAGAGGTGGACGAGAGCGTCAAGGAAGAAGATGAAGAAGAAGTGGAGGAAGACTCACGTGCGCACCTGCGTGCTACAATCGCAAGCATCAGGGTGGTGGAGAACCCTTTCAGTGCCAAGAGGAGCGCAAGAATTCGCACCGGAGGACAGGTTGCACGCCACTACCTAGCTCCAAAGACATCTTCTCCAGGCACCTATAACCCCTTCCGCAATCTAATTTACAATAGTCAAATTGAAAGGACTCCCAAGGCAGCATTGCCTAGCAATTGGGATATAGATCGTTCTAACACTGCAGGAAGGATGAAGCCTGAAGCTGAAGAGTGGGGAGATAACTCCAAGAGTTGGGACTCGCCATCGGACATACTTCTCAACCGCGTCGAGCACAATTCGGAGATGATCCGCAACCTCATGTACAAGATTGATGAGCTTCAGGAGCTGGTTGAGAAGCTTGTCAAGAATTCATCATCACCACCGCCGAAGGAGTAATTCATCATCGGTATTGGCATCCCCTTGGTTTGTTCCAAGCTTGGGGGAGTTCCGCGGTATCACATCATCACTATCTTTTACTTTTTACTATCAAGTAGTGTCATATCATGAGTAGGGAAGTTATCATATAAGATGGGTTGCAGTGTGGAAGTATCTCTCCTTTAGTTGGTTGTCTATGTATCCCTTGGTGTGAGTTATCGTTATGAAATACTAATGAGAAGTCTTATCATTTACATATTGCACATCTCATTTTAGTTTGCAATCTCTATTATATGATTGATCTTGTTATTAGTATTGGTATCACTTTGGGAGCATTGAGTAAATCTATTTGGTTTTGGCAAACTTAGCATTGGTCAATAGCAACAACACTTTGAGGATTAAGTAGGAAAGAGAAATTCATGTAGTTGTTTCATTGTCTTCCTTTCTTGTTAGCTCATAGCTTATTATTTTGAAGTTAAAATTGTTTGTGCTTACAAGGAAGATGCATGATTGTTTCTATCACATGTATATTTGTTTGCTTCCCTCAACTCTTATGCTTGCTAATTAGCCTTGCTAGCCAAAGACCTGTACTGAGAGGGAATGCTTCTCATGCATCCAAACTTTAACCTAAACCTATGCCATTTGTGTCCACCATAACTACCTACTACATGGTATTTCCTGCCATTCCAAGTAAATACTTCGTGTGCTACCTTTAAACAATTCAAAATTTATCATCCCTTATTTGTGTCAATGTTTTATAGCTCATGAGGAAGTATGTGGTGTTTTATCTTTCAATCTTGTTGGGCAACTTTCACCAATGGACTAGTGGCTTCATCCGCTTATCCAATAATTGTGCAAAAAGAGCTGGCAATGGGGTTCCCAGCCCCGATTAATTAACTTTCATAATTTTACAAATAGACACTCCTCCATGGTATGTGATTGTTGGAAGGCACCCGAGGATTCGGTTAGCCATGGCTTGAGAAAGCAAAAGTGGGGAGGAGTGTCATCTAAATAAAACTAAAATAAAAGGGCACTCCTTCATGGTATGAGATTGTTGGCAGGCACCCGAGGATTCGGTTAGCCATGGTTTGTGAAAGTAAAGGTTGGAAGGAGTGCCAACTAAAAAACTTTATGGGAGCCGCTCTTCGAGAGTTTGTCTGGCAAGGGGGTTAGAGTACCCGCTACCATTCATTGACAACAACAAACACCTCTCAAATTGTTACTTTTATTCTCTTCATATGATTTCAAAACTGAAAAAGCTCTAGCACATGATGTAATCCCTGCTTCCCTCTGCGAAGGGCCTGTCTTTTACTTTATGTTGAGTCAGTAAACCTATTTCCCTCCATCTTAAGCAAGCATTTGAGTTGTTGTAATCAAACCATCTATATTGTGATTTACTTCATCATGTCTTTTATTCTTCCCTGTTTAGTACAAGTTTTATCTGAATGAATATAGCTTTGAAGGTTATCAATGATTATGAGGAGATTATTATGATTGAGTACGCAAGTTGTGCCATATTAGCTTTAATATAATATGTTAATTGTTCTCTGACCAAGAACGAAGTTTGCCATCACCAATTATGATTTCTTATGCACCTTTATTTGTGATTACCCTCTACTTGTTTCAAGTTGAATTATATGAGGAAGTTGTTCATTAGAATGTCTTGTGTGAATTGATATGATGCCTCTTGTCCGTATTTCATTTATCGACTCTTCACTCCATAAACATGTGGTCCTGTTTACCGAGTTCAGATTCGCTTGGGGACAAGCGAAGTCTAAGCTTGGGGGGAGTTGATACGTCCATTTTGCATCACTATTTCATATCATAATTTACTGTTATTCATTGATATATTTCATATTGGGAGATGATACTTATGTTATTTCATCTATTTTGCATGTTTCATAGTTTTTGGAGGATCGCGCACCAGAGCCAGGATTCTGCTGGAAAAAGTGTCGTCAGAAGGCAATATTTCGGAAGATCAACAATTGACAGAAATTATACGGAAAATCCTATTTTTCCAGAAGACGAAGGGAGCTAGAAGGGGGAGCCGAGGAGGGCCGCCGTGGGCCCACCTCACAGGCCGGCGTGGGCCAAGGCCTGGCCGCGCCGCCTTGTGGGGAGGGGGCCCACAGCCCTCTCTGGCCTCCTCTTCTTCGCGTACATCTTCGTCCCGAAAACCTAAGCTAGGGGGATAGTCGCGAAGAGTCACAGCCGCCTCTGCGGGGCGGAAAACACCAGAGAGAAAAGAGCTCTCCGGCAGGCTGAAATCTGCCGGGGAAATTCCCTCCCGAAGGGGGAAATCAACGCCATCGTCACCGACATTGAGCTGGACATCATCTCCATCACCATCATCATCATCTCCATCATCATCACCGCCGTCTCCACCGCTGTAACAATTAGGGTTGGATCTTGATTGTTTGATAGGGGAAACTCTCCCGGTATTGATTTCTACTTGTTATTGATGCTATTGAGTGAAACCATTGAACCAAGGTTTATGTTCAGATTGTTATTCATCATCATATCACCTCTGATCATGTTCCATATGATGTCTCGTGAGTAGTTCGTTTAGTTCTTGAGGACATGGGTGAAGTCTAAATGTTAGTAGTGAATTATGTTGGGTAATATTCAATGTTATGATATTTAAGTTGTGGTGTTATTCTTCTAGTGGTGTCATGTGAACGTCGACTACATGATACTTCACCTTTATGGGCCTAGGGGAATACATATTGTACTCGTTTGCTAATTGCGGGGTTGCCGGAGTGACAGAAACCTAAACCCCCGTTGGTATATCGATGCAGGAGGGATAGCAGGATCTCAGAGTTTAAAGCTGTGGTTAGATTTATCTTAATTACTTTCTTGTAGTTGTGGATGCTTGCAAGGGGTATAATCAAACGTATGTATTAGTCCTAGGAAGGGCGGTGCATTAGCATAGGTTCACCCACACAACACTTATCAAAACAATGAAGATTAATCAGCTATATGAAGCGAAAGCACTAGACTAAATACCCGTGTGTCCTCAAGAACGTTTGGTCATTATAAGTAAACAAACCGGCTTGTCCTTTGTGCTAAAAAGGATTGGGCCACTCGCTGCAATTATTTCTCTCGCACTTTACTTACTCGTACTTTATTCATCTGCTACACTAAAACCCCCTGAATACTTGTCTGTGAGCATTTACAGGGAACCCTTCATCGAAACTGCTTTTTAACACCTTCTGCTCCTCGTTGGGATCGACATTCTTACTTATCGAAAATACTACGATACACCCCCTATACTTGTGGGACATCAGACTGCCAGTAGTCGTCCCAACCAGAAAAGATTCTGCAAAAATCGATGAAACTATTCAAGATCGGCAGTCGTCCTAACCAGAAAAGAAATCCCAAGTGATAGAGGAAGTTTTCTTCCAATGGATATTGAGATAATTAAGTCAATACCACTGAGTAATTTATCAAGAAGATGCTTGGGTGTGGCACTTCCAGAGATCGGGGAATTTCTATGTGCGCTTGGCTGATCGGATGATGGCTACAACGAAGAAAGTTAGAGAGGTTGGCCAGCTAGTTCATCTAATCATCTTCAGCAACGGAACATAAATCTTGGACTACTCTCTGGAAGACTAAAGTCCCGAGTAAGATAAGGGTATTTTTATGGAGACTTACACATCATTCTCTCACAACAGGTGAAGTTTTCCATCACCGCAACATGGCAACTAATCCGAGTTGCATTATATGTGGAGCTACTGATGATAATTGTTGGAGGTCCTTGTAATATGTAAAGTAGTAGAGGGGCTTAACTGTTACTCCCTCCGTTCTTTTTTAATTCACTCAAATTTAGTACAAAGTTGTACTAAATCCGAGTCAATTAAAAGAGACCGGAGGGAGTATAATTGAATAATATAGAAGCTGGATGAAGCATCCATCAATTCACACCAGAAAAATCCTCTCAGTAGACATGGTATCAGAGCAGGAGGCAGCCCTCGGCCCTCGCCGGCGTTGAACCCGGTTCCCGTGCAGGAGATCTCGGTGAGGAGAAGTGGAGGGAAGGGGGTGCTGCGGCTGCTGGATTGGAAAGGAGAAGAAGGGGATCGTATCCTGTGACTTGTGGCTGGAGACGAGCCCTAGGAGAAAGGAGGTTGGTGGAGTTGGGTCCTGGTCTCCTGGAGTGGCAGATCTGTACTGATATATGGGACGAGCAGATCACCTACAACAAGACATTTGAAGAGGAGAATAGGGTCTGTGGCTGCTGCTATCCTGAAGGGTGGAGTGGAGATAATAAGGATTGCTGATGGTGTGTTGTTGCTACCTGAGATTTTTGGAGGTGTGTTGTGGTCGAATCTTTTGGGAGAGGTTTCCTTGCGAATCTACAGTGAGGTTGTAGTATTGTAGAGAACATAACAGTGGGGTGATTAGTGGTGTTGGTAGAAGATGAGAGATAACTCATGCAGGGGTCACGTCTGGGGAGCTTATAGCTGTATTGCAGGCAATGGATGACAAGTACAGGCTTTTGTTGGACGCCCTTAGCAGAAAACATAGAGGATTAAGACTTGAAGCTGAGATTAACGAGGAAATTCATCCTTTATAGCTGCCACATATAAAACTAGAAGGTCGAGAAACCTATGTCAGCTGCAGAGCATGCTGAAACCATCTTAATCTCAAGAAAATTAGAGGGATACATATTGAAACGATAAAGAAACCCATGGAGGAGGATTCTAAAGAGGGTCAAAAGTGGAAGGTGACTAATGCTTTGGTGAGGGATTGGCTTTTAAGTTCAGTGTCATCTCAGATCGCAAAACAAGTTGAGAGGATCAAGGAAGCTTCAGAAATTTGGAGGCTCCTCAAGGGTACGTTTTCAGGAGTGGGAAATGAAATATTGGCATGTAAAATTTAGAAGGAATTGCAAGAGTTGAGCCAAGGTGAGAAGACTGTGATCGAGTATGTGTCGGAATTGAAGAGATTGTGGAGTGATCTAGACTACTATGTTCCTGTTGAGATGGAATGTGGAAAATGTATTGAGAAATACAATAAGTGGAATGATAAAGGCATGTTAGGGATTTCCTAAATGGTCTCCATCACAGGTTTCAAAATAGGAGAGCTGCTCTTTATGGTAGTGAGAAGCTGTCAATTCTAGAGCAAGCGATTTCTGCAATAATAAGCGAGAAGACTCATCTCAAATTGGAGGTAGCGGGACCAATGGCTCATGGCATATCACAAAGGTGCTCATCCTTGCTCGTTGAAGTTGGTAACTATCAAAAACTTGGGACAACTACATATGACAGAACATGTTTCGAATGTGGTCAATCAGGGCACTTGAAGCCAAATTGTCCTGAACTAATTGGAGGAGGGCGCGGGCGAGGTCAGGTCTGGAGAGGCCGTGGTGGTGGACGTCCCCTTCAAGGCCATAGTGGTGGCATTCGTGGCCAAGAAAAACATCCAGATGGAAGGGTAAATGCTTTGACCACTGTTGATGATGCATCACAAAATATAAAGGTTGAGATGAATTCCGCTGAGCTAGAAGAATGACACCAGTTCAAGGGATGAAACATGGTGCTAAAGGACGTAACCAAGCTGCTACTGCATCTACTAAAATTTGTGGTAATATCTCTAATTCTGCTAAGTATAATTACAATGATGCACCATGGTTAATTGATTCGGGTGCATCACGACACATGGCTGGTTCCTACAACGACTTCTTGAAATATTTCCCTAGTTCAAAGAGAGAAACCGGTAAAATCCCCGATGGATCGACACAACATATCATGAGTTTTGGGACAGTTGTGTGCAACCCTAACATATCCTTATCTTCTGTGTTGCATGTTCCCTCATTTCCTATAAATCTTTTTCTATCAGTGGCATTACAAATGAGTTGAATTGTGTTGCTTTGTTCTTCCCGTCATGGTGTTTGTTTCAGGAGCTTGGGACTGGAAGAAGGCTTGGGACGGGGATGATGCATGATGGATTGTACTACCTTGATAAGGATACTTCACCCGTGGTAGCTACTGTTATGTCACCCTCTCATCTAAACGAGTTTCTACTCCAACATCGTCGGCTAGGACATATGTCCTCTATAGTAGGATTAAGAAGGATAGTTTAGTATGTGATGCATGTGAGTTTGGGAAGCACACTCGGAGTTCTTATGTGTCATCGGATAACAGAAGTACTCAACCCCTGCATACTATTCACTATGATGTATGGGGGCCTAGTGGTGTGAGATCGATCAATGGGCTACATGGTATTAAGACATAAAAGTGATGTGTTTGAATGCTTCCGAGATTTCCATATGCTTGTGTGAAAATATTCCGTACGGATAATGGTACGGAGTATTTGAATAGAGAGTTTGACGAGTATTTATCTAGCTTTGGGATTATTCATCAAACTACCTGCCCAGGTACTTTAGAACAAAATGGTTTGGCTGAAAAAATAGGCATCTTTTAAATGTTACCAGAAGCCTAATGTTAGCAATGAATGTAATTAAATATCTATGGAGTGAGGCTATAATGACAACAACTTATTTGATAAACAAGATGCCATCAAGGGTACTTGAACATAAGACTCCAATAGAATGTCTAACTGGTGAGAACACATTTGTGGTGCCTCCAAAAATGTTTGGGTGTGTATGCTTTGTGAAGGATTACATGCCTTTGAATTGGTTGGTAAATTAGATCCCAAAGCTTTAAAATGTATATTTGTTGGATATTCAGGGAAACAAAAGGGTTATAAATGTTGGTGTCCTGCTGATAAAGAATGCTTATCAGTATGGATGTAACGTTTATGGAGAATGAATCATTTTATGGGGAGCCAACTGACCCTACTGATGTGTTTCCATACATGTTTACAAGTGATGTTTCAGATATAAACTGTGAAATAGTGGAAGATAAGGAAGATGAGAATCAGATCATGGCATCAAGAGAGACAATAGTTGGAGTTATATATACGTAGAGAAGATGCGCATGATGATGTTTGAACTGCAGGGCAAGAACAGGTTCAGAGGGAGCATCAAGAATTCAAGACACATCAAATGCTATGCGGTGGCCAAGGTTCAACGAAGATCACAATCTTCAAGTGTATTCACGGAGACATCGACATCATCAAGAAACGCATGTATTACAAGCACAAGAAGGGACCTTGGTTGGCCTGACGCAATCAGATTTGCATGGCTCATCTCCTCCAAACGATGGTACACATATCTACTCAGATGATTTAGATATTCCTATTGCTCTGAGAAAAAAGCCTCGTGCCACAGCTGGAAAATTACCACCAAATTTGTCTCCATATGATCTTTTTAATTATGTTTCATAATTATCTCTGGGTTCTCAGTACAAATCATGTATAGCTGGACTAGATTCCACTTTACCTATACCACGTGATTGGCAGGAAGCCGAGCAATATCCAGAATGGAGGTAAGCTATGATGGAGGAGATGGCAACGCTTGACAAGAACAACACGTGGGTACTCACTACTCTCCCTTCTAATAAAAGGGTTGTTGGTTGTAAGTGGGTATTTAACGTGAAACAAAATCCAAATGGTAAAGTAGAAAGATATAAAGCCAGATTAGTGGCAAAGGGTTATAGCCTATGGAGTGGATTATGATGAGACCTTCGCACCGGTGGCAAAAATGGACACCATCAAGACCCTTATATCTATAGCAGCAAATAATAAGTGGAAATTGTTTCAAATGGATGTAAAGAATGCCTTTCTTCATGGAGATTTGCATGAAGAAGTTTATATGGAGATTCCTCCTGGGTTTAGTACACAAGAGACTAAGGGTAAAGTGTGGAGGCTGAAAAAGTGTTTATATGGGTTAAAATAGTCACCTAGAGCATGGTTTGGACGATTCCGGAATAAGATTTGTTCAATGGGATTTAAACAAAGCAATGCTGATCATACCCTGTTTTACACGCGAAACCATGATACAATTATTGTACTTGTTGTATATGTTGATGATATTGACTATGGGGATTATGTGGATAAACAACAATACCAACGATTAGTTGGGTGACTCATATATATATATATATATATATATATATATATATATATATATATATATATATATATATATGTCACATACTAAACCATATATAGCATATCTGTCAGTGCGGTGAGTACGGTGAGTTCTGGTCATATGGACGCAGTGAACATAATTCTTAGATATCCCAAGGGTTGCCCTGGAAAAGGGATCTTGTTTTCTGCTCATGGATATCTGAATATTGAGGGGTTTACGAATGCTGATTGGGCTGGGTGTTTAGATGACCGAAGGTCTACGCCGGGTTACTGCATGTTTCTTGGTGGTAACTTAATTAGTTGGAGGAGTAAAAAACAGACGGTAGTTGCAAGGTCAACAACTGAGGCTGAATTTAGAGCAATGGCATCCGGGTTATGTGAGTTGATGTGGATAAAAATATTGCTAATAGAACTACAACGCACCAGAGTGTACCTCTCCAGTTGTACTATAACAATCAGGCTGCAATTAATATTGTACACAATCCAGTTCACCATGATAGGACTAAGCACGTTGAAATAGATAGACATTTCATCAAAGAAAAACTAGAGGAGGGTGTACTTCAAGTTACTTATGTTAAATCTGTAGATCAACTAGCTGATGTTTTGACCAAGGGAATGAGTGTTGTATCATTTGCTAGAACTTGTAATAAGATGCGGCTTATTGATATCTTTGCCCCATCCATCCTCAAAAAAAAATATCTTTGCCCCATCTTGAGGGGAGTGTTGGAGGTCCTTGTAATATGTAAAGTAGTAGAGGGGCTTAACTGTAACTTGTAAACATTATAGTAGAAGGATAGAGAAGCTGGATGAAGCATCTATCGATTCACACTAGAAAAATCCTCTGAGTAGACAATAATCGGCGTCACTCCCTGTTGGAATGTACAGTGACAAGGTGCGTGTGGGCACTCCTAGATGAAGATATTACGGAACATATTTGCATCAATCAGTGTAGGAATGCAAAGGACTGGATCTTTTTCCTTATCGAATCGTTGAAGCACGAGGATTTTATTGAGGTAACTGTCACTCTCTGAGCAATTTGGAATGCAAGGTGTAAAGCTGTCCATGAATTAGATGGCTGAACTGGATTTCGTCCAAGTGGTGAAAGCTCCCGGTGTTGTCTCTGCTCCTCAAAGGGTTGCGCCGGTTGGATTGCACCGCCGGAAAATGAAGTTAAAATAAATGTGGATGCAGCTGTGTCCGAGCAGGAGAGTAGAGGAACAGTTTCAGCCATATGCAGAGATGCGTTTGGAAGATTTATGGGTGCATCAGTCTTAGCTGTACCCTGTACCTGGAATTTCTGATCCGGTCATTCTTGAAGCGATTGCTTGCAGAGAAACCCTTTCATTGGCACGAGACTTACAGGTCCAGAGGATTCTTGTGGCTTCCGACTGTATGCTGGTGGTCAATACGATTCACACGCCATCCTTGTGCAGCTTTCACAGTTTCATTCGGTTCTGCGAGAAATCAAGCATCGCCAGGCTACATTTGAGAAGGTGCAGTTCACACATGAAAGCAAGAGATCAAATACACATGTTCACAACTTACCTAAAACGAGGAAAGCAGACGCAACAGGGGGAACAGCACGCTGGAGACCTGACCCATCGCGACGCTCCCCAGGGCGCCGCCGGGGGCTCCTCCTTGCGCCGCCAAGTCAGGAACAACCAAACCAACTCGCTGTGGACACTTTCTGCGAGGAAGATGCAAAACTAATCCTGGGCTGAGGACGTCCGAGCATGTGATTTTGACGAGAAGAGAGTTTCTGTGAGGCAAGCGTATAAACTGCAAATGGAGTTGCTGTCGCCAGGGACTGCCAAAGACACGGCCAACAATCCTGATAGATGTAGTAAAAAAATCGACCAGGCTGAAATCAGAAGGCCAACAATCCTGAGCAAGGTGAAGATGCATTCTCAGACAGTAGGGAGATTGCGCCACGCCTCTGATGCATTCTCAGAAGAGCAACGCGCGGCAGGGGAATTGGGGCGATCCGCAATGACTCCTCGCATGAAGCTGCTGGCGTGGAGGAAGTAAAATTCCAGCCTGCGACTGCGAGTTGAGGAGGTTCAGATGGGAGACAAGCCTGGGAGTCTGCAGTTCCAGCTTTCCTAGTTGATCATGTACCTTGCTAATGCCAAACGTTGTGTTGCGTAATAACGCTATGCTTTACCCCTAGGAGAACTAATCTTTTATGGTTCAGGAAACAAAATTAAATCGCCATCCAGGGAACTGAACCATAAAAGATTGACCCTATAATGTCTCCTCTCCTCCTAATCTACACAGAACGGATAAACTTAATCAATAGTACACTGCCGGGCAGGGCCGACCGAGCCTACATCGCAAGCCCCTCAGTCGCCGTACGCTCGAACATCAACCTCAGGGACTTCTTCACCTCATCGTCTGCGAACACGAACTCCACCGCACCCAGGGCTAGCCGAAACAGCTCAGACTTGCTAAGACCTGAAAAATTCCGCAATGTTCAGAATCTGTAAACAAGTATATACTGTTGGAATGAAGAATAAGTTCTGACTTCCAGGTTCAGTCTGCGAGGGAAATGAACGTACCAAAGGTGGATGCGACGAGGTAATACTCATTTGAGAGGCTTGTCGAAAAGAGTCCAGAATCGTCGGTGCACACCGACAGAGGGTGCTTCGCGTTGTACAGGTCAGCTGCACAAGTTCAGACACACAGAGCATTAAGATGCTTGCTGGGGCTAGTTTTCTGTCAAGGATTGTGGGTTCTACATTGTGAGGAACAGACCAAAGTGATGAAGCTCTAGAGAAGGGGTGCCTCCGGTCATAACATTGGAGGTTAAACATATCTCCACCTGCAATTTTTCGTGCAGGAAGTAAGGTAAGCATGGGTGACATAGAATAGCTAGAGATAATGAATGCCAAGGAACAGAAAAGGTCACCGGTATCATCGATGACTTGAGCTTCTTCCACTCTTCGTCATTCAGGCAGCAGACATGACCCAGCCTTTGAGGGCAGAAGTCCAGTACTGCTTGGATCTCCTTTCTGTTTGGTACCTGTTGTTCACTAAGCTCTAATTTCATCGGTCAAACAATATATGTGCAAATTTACAAATAATGTGTCAAGCAAAGAATGATAATAATTAAGTAAACATTGCTTTTGTAACTTGTATGAATGTGTTTCCATACCTCACCACAGTGAATTGTGATGGGAATTCCCAGCTCTTTAGCATGCTCTAGAGCAGGCAAGTATGTCTCCCTTAACAAATGATGAAAGAGCCATGGAGTATTAGCAGATAAATAGTTAACATGTCTTCATTTAGTTAAAGCCAGAGCGCAAAATATTTCTTACCATTCACCTACGACTGGATTGCCGGAGAGATCGATTCCAACTACACCTTGATCCTTCATTTCCATGGCTAAATTAACCTGGTGAAAAGAAGAAAAATATTCGACATTGTCCCAAGTTTTGTCCAGAGTATAAGCAAAAGCGGAACGTTTCGTCATACAGTATCCAATGCTGCCGAAGTTGTCTCACGACGGTCAATGCTTAAAAGGAGCCTAACATATATCTTCTTTTTCTTCATGTCACCAGCCAAATCACTCATAGGTGTAGGACTTAATGCCCCATCAGTTCTTAAGTTAGAATCAAATAAAATAACATCAACGTCCTCAACAGCTTTAAGACCTTTAATAACAGCATTCATGTAAGACCGCTTGGTCATCCCTTTGCCTTCATTATTCTAGGAGAGAAAAGAAACACAAAACTAGTCAGAAAATTCCGTCATAAACTCATAAATTTCGAATTACGACAAATGAAATATCAAAAAGTAGCACCTTAGGCGTAGTCCTTATTTCCAAATACACAACGTTCTCGGCAGCAAAGTCTCCCACAACCTGTTTCAATTTGTCTGCAGAATTAACTGTCATGTACAGTAGTATGTAATAATGTGAAATGATTATTAACATACCTCCTTGGTGATCCTTGTTACCGTATCATGGTCAGTCGTAAGTATATGAAACAAATCAAAGAGCTTAAAACACTCCGGGAGAGATCTGCTGTCTGTTATTAGAATCCGAGTCAACAAGCAGACATGGAATTCAAGCCAAAAAAAAAATCCCAACAGAGAAACATAAGTATCAAGTACCCATCAGATAAATACTTCCAAAAGTAGGATCAAGTGTAAAATTTCAGAGATATACATCTCCGTTCATAATATGTTTCGATATGACTTATGAGTAGGTAGCTATATTACAAAAAAAAATTACAACGAATTCATCTACTTACTCTTCATGATCACATCTTTAAAATCTTCAAAGACAATGAGTCCTTGGTCGCCTAGCTGTTTCGCAAGCTCTCTATTCAAGGAATGACAACAAGAGAGTGTGAAAAATTGTAAGAGCAGAAATATGAAAGAACTTGTACATAGCATTGTCCCCAATAAACATGTCAGCCTCCCATCTCAATGGACAAAATTAACATGTCAAGTAGTAATAGCAACGCTACAAAAATTATGAAGTAGAATACAGAATGAATACTGCCAAATGAATAGTATACAATAGGAACATAGATATTCTATACTCATGTTGAAGACAAATCAATTATTGCATCTTAAAATCATCATCATGGTGGTAAAATTGGTAACGAAAAATTGGTACTGGAGGAGTAAGTAGCAACTAGCAAGGGACTGAAGGGATCTGCTAAATGACAGATTGGGAAAGGTGGTCATTACAGTATCAGATGATAAATCGTTCAGCAAAACGATCTGGGAGAACGGGAGCAGATGCTGTTGCTCCTTGGGGATGCAGAAAAACGTAACCAAATCCGCTACCACGAACTCCAATCGCGCTGCTCTACCGTTGGATCAGCACGCCACGACTGCCGAATGGAATGTACGAAGAACTGAGGGGGTTGGGGAGGGGGGAGGGAGGAGGGGAGAGGGAGCGGTACTGACAGCAGAGTGGAGTTGCGGACGGAGCCGTTGAGGTGGGCGTGGAGCTCCACCTTGGGGAGCGCGACGCACCACTCCATCGCCTCCTTCTCCGCCTCCGGTTTCCTCTCGGTCCCCATGGCGGCTCTCCCTCTTGCTCCGGCTACTCTGTGATTGGTTCCGTCTGCTTTTGGATAAAAAAACATACTGTGCGTTAATATCGTCAAATACTAATTACATTCAGCCTTTAAAACAACACGTTATTCTAACAATATTAGAGTACGGGAATGGTGTTTTGGCACCCGGGAGCATATGCTCCCGGTTGTTAAACTTCATTTTAAATACACTTTCAAAATGTTGAAAAATTCAAACACAAAATTTGGTGGGTACATTTCAAAATTCTACACGTTCACAAAGTGGTTTCACAGAAAACCGACATTTTAAGTGTCATTTGTAAAAAAGACAAATTTTGATGTAGGAAAAGGTTGTGTACGAGACGTTTTGTTTCTCTTTTTCATACAAGTCACAAAAAATGTCGTTTTTTCGTAAAACTTGATGTGCGCACGTAAAATGTCGATACGTAAGCGAGAAATTTTTTGTACGAATTTTTTCGACATTTCAAAATTGTTTTTCGGGTGGCAGGAGCATATGCTCCCATGTGCCGAATTGAATTTCTGGCATACACAGTTTTTTTTTATAAACTTTGTAGCGTTATTTCAGATAAATAATTGGATTTGCTTAAAATCATGCATCAGATTTTTTTTATTAAGTCAGTCGGCCCCTTATTCGTTAGATTTGCCTCGTAATTTATCTTAATATGAAACTACAAGTGGGTTTCAACTTTCAAGTGAGATTTATGTAGTTGCAAGTAGGTTGTAAATGAGATTTTCTTATAACTGAAAATTATATCAATAATGTTACCTCAAGATTCGTGATGGTCTATGAGTGTTGCAGTAGGTTGTAAGTGAGACTTGCTGACGGCATATGTTAACTCTAAGTCGCCTAAAATGTAGATGTGTCCGAAAAAATATTATCCCTAATGGCATCAACAACCCTCTAAAAAGCCGTTGGAAATAGTTCAAAAACTATCCGGTGAGTGAAATGGTTAGGCGTTCGCTGGTTGGACGCCGGTTCAATGGTCATAAGGAACCGATACTTTTCATTAAACAAATATTTTGTTAAAAGATTATGCTAGAATGTATATTTAGGGTGAACTTCATTGACCATTCACGAATCTGAGTTTAGATTCCAACCTGCGGCGACATTTTCTTATGCGGTTTTTTAGTGTGTCGACTGATGTCTCTCTAAAAAAACCAGTCAGATCATCTTTTGGTTTTTTAAATTATGCTATTAGGCCGCCGGATAGGAAAGGCTGTCCAATAGGGTTGGGTTTGATGCGGCCTAAAAACTGTTCAACACCCATAGGGAACGTGAGACAACATGTGTTGCCATTTTGCCACATCGGTTGATGACCGATAGGTCAGCCCAGTCATCGAGACATCGTCTGGTTAGCCTAAACTAATGGTGCATTTGCCTACCGGTCGTTTTTTATTAGGGTGACACGGGTTTCCTAGGCAGCGGCAGACGATGCGTCTCGTCAACATACAACAACGGCGTATGAGATTGCCATACGCAGATGGGCAACATTGTCAACTTCACAAGCAAAAGCGGAGACGTAGGAATGAGCGGTAACATGGGAAGAGGCGGCGCGAGCATCAGCAACGTTGGTCCTAGAGGTGTCATCAAGGACGAGTAGCTAGATTGCCCGACAAAAAAAGAACGAGGAGCCCGATAAAGCAGAGTAGGAGTCGTTTTAGGGCACCCACTCTAGGGCACCCACCCAGAGGACCGTGATGATGATGATTTGGTGTGGTTTAGTTTAGTTTCAGTTTTAATTGAATATAATTCATATTTTTAACACATAATAAAATTTAAATGAAATTTCAATATATCTTTGAATTCAAATATTTCTATTGGGGGACGCGGCTGGACATAGGCGCTCCATACGGTTCTACTAGTGTCAGCGCTCCCAAACGTCTGATCTGGCGCTGCTACCGGGCGCCGTATGGAGGTGCAACTGCATATACTCTTGATATATGATCCCTAAGAATTATTTTATTATTTTACAAAACAGCTATGTTGATTTTGTTAAAAGGGGTAAAAAGATAACATAAACAAATTATTATTTTGAAAAGTTATAAGGAGCTAACCTGAAAATTTTAGTCTTCAGAACAAACACATCGTTAGCCAACGGATATTCGAATGTACCGTGGATGGTAGTTTTTTTAAAGAAAAAAGTGTCACGTGACAAGTTTCTAGGGCCCACCACCAAAAACCCTAACAACTGGGGTATGGATTCGTGCCAGCCCGTACGTCCACGGCAGATTCACGTCCATCATTTGTACATGAGCATGAGACAATTGTCAGGTTTTTCAACAATGAAGACAGATTAGTTTCAAACTTGGACCGGTGAAATGCAAGGCTAAGAATATATGCGTGTGACTAATTCTTAGTTGTTAGTCAGATGATGTCATTGAATCTTAGTTGCAACTCACTGTTAACACGAATTACGAAAGAAATATTAGGGCTTGTTTTTCAAAGGATTTGTAAAGGAATTTTATATGATTTTTACACTACATAGGAATTTATCCTATAAAGATCATTTTATTCAAAGGATTGACCCACCAAAAAAAAATCTATTCCTTTCCTACACTACAATCCCATAGTATTTATAGCAAGAGGCTAGACCTAATGAAAAATTTCCTATGTGTCTACGACAAGTAGCACATGCACTCAATTTTCGTAGAAATTTCCTAAGTTTTTCATGTGGTGCAATCAAATGGCTCATGCAACTGAATCCTGTGGTGTAATCAAACAACTCATGCAGCTGATTCTTGTGTCTTTTATTCCTATAGGATTCCACATGCCATGACCTGCATTTTTCCTAGTCATGCACTTTCAAAATTCTTTGAATCAAACATGCCCTAACAATCTGAAGGCTTATTTCCTATTTGCAACTTCACTTGCACCTGAAAGGATATTAGTTACAATCCAACTTGCAACTCAAATGCACGGATGACGATGCAAATCTGAAGATGTATGACTCGACTGAATAAAATTAGTTGAGAACTAGCAAAACACATAATACATACAATGATGCAAAATAACCTGCGTTGGAAGTCGCCTGACACACGGTCAAGAAAACAGATCTTGCTCAACACTCAAGGCATCCGCTATATACAACAAAGCACACCTTAAGAGCTAGTGGCAATTCTTAAGGTTTATCTTATGCATAATAAAAACTGCATAGAGAAATAAATTCACATGCAGAGTATAACTTGAGCATAGAGAAATAAATTCACATACAGTTCTTAAGTTATTTCTACAAGTTGTGCTAGTGACTTTTTTTTTTCCTAAATAGAAGATAAAAAATAATATGCAGTGGGGAACCCACTGTCTAGTTTTTTTTAAAAAAATACCTAGACCAGCTGATGGCCAACACACATCTACAAGCTCCATGGTGTTACCCGTCTCTAGTATAGAAAACGTACGCTGTCCATCTCAATAGCCGGAAGTTAACAGTTACACGAAAGGCATGAAACCAGCCTGATTGGGCATATGGAAGCGTGAAGTTTGCATGCATGTGCACACCTTTTCCAGCTTCTTCCTCAGTCCTCTAGACGTCAGCTTTGGAACTGCGACTACATATACACATACGCTCATCAAGCAGCTCGACCACTTCACTCCACTGTCCATCTTCCAGTCCCTCAGGCCTTTCCATCGATCAGTAACAACTAACAAGCAATCAGAAAGCACAATGGAGTCCCAGAACATGGAGGTGGATGCCTTGGTCCAGAAGATCACCGGGATCCACGCCGCCATCTCCAAGCTCCCGTCGCTCAGCCCGTGCCCCGACGTGAATGCGCTCTTCACCGACCTGGTCACCGCGTGCGTGCCCCCGAGCTCCGTGGACATGACCAAGCTCGGCCCGGAGGCGCAGGAGATGCGGGAGGGCCTCATCCGCCTCTGCTCCGAGGCCGAGGGGAAGCTGGAGGCTCACTACTCCGACATGCTCGCCGCCTTCGACAACCCGCTCGACCACCTCGGCATGTTCCCCTACTACAGCAACTACATCAACCTCAGCAAGCTGGAGTACGAGCTCCTGGCGCGCTACGTGCCCGGCGGCATCGCGCCGGCCCGCGTCGCCTTCATCGGGTCCGGCCCGCTGCCGTTCAGCTCCTTCGTCCTCGCCGCGCGCCACCTGCCCGACACGGTGTTCGACAACTACGACCTGTGCGCCGCGGCCAACGACCGCGCCAGCAAGCTGTTTCGCGCGGACAAGGGCGTGGGCGCGCGCATGTCGTTCCACACGGCCGACGTCGCCGACCTCCGCGGAGAGCTCGCCGCGTACGACGTCGTCTTCCTGGCCGCGCTCGTGGGCATGGCCGCCGAGGAGAAGGCCAAGGTGATCGCGCACCTCGGCGCGCACATGGCCGACGGGGCGGCCCTCGTCGTGCGCAGCGCGCACGGGGCGCGCGGGTTCCTGTACCCGATCGTCGATCCTGAGGACATCGGCCGAGGCGGGTTCGAGGTGCTGGCCGTCTGCCATCCCGACGACGACGTGGTGAACTCCGTCATCATCGCGCGCAAGTCCAACGATGCTCATGCCGATGGGCTCCAGAACGGGCGAGGCCGGCAGACGCGCGGCTCGGCGCCGGTGGTCAGTCCGCCGTGCAGGTTCGGTGAGATGGTGGCGGACCTAACCAAGAAGAGGGAGGAGTTTGCCAACGCGGAAGTGGCCTTTTGATGCCATGGAACGAATGGACGTGCAAGGTCATTACTCGTTACGATGTGTCGCTGCTTGATCGCTTGCAAATCGTACGTGTTTTTTCTCTCCATAATACTCGTGTAGTCCGAGTCATGTGTTGCTTGTAGCCTATAATTTAAGTGTTTGTACCCTATATCACAATGTAAACTCCAATCCAAATTAAAGTTTGGATGGCTAAAATATGGTAAAAAGGTATGAGAAAAAAATGGTTGCAGGACAGACCCATTTGAAAGGTGGACTAACAAAATATGAGGTAGACAAACATACGTCGAAATATGGGCAATCTCAAGAAAGAGAAGATTGGACTTTCATCTAGAGATCCCATCCGCCGCCCCTCTCCTTCTCTCTCACCGGAGGCACTGCTGGCCGGCAAGGAGATGGAATAGGAGGTTGGCTCCCCTTGTATATAGTAGAGGTAGGATTAGCTGTAGGTTTTGCCCTTGTGCTTTCTGGCCATGTGCCGTGTTTGAGCGCGCTGCTGTTGCCGGCGAGCGGCTGCGGTGGCCATGTGGAGTTTCTTCTCCTCGTGGTGGTGGCATGGAGCCATATGCGGTGGAGGTCAGATGCTCCAGCGTCTCGAAGAATAAGCTCTCCTTCTCGTCAGATCTCTGAAGTTGATGCAACGGTGAAGTTCCTGACCGGCCGTGGTGGTAAGGTGGAGTTTCGACGCGTAGATATGCATCTATCTACTGTCTTTCCCTTGGCCTGCCATGGTGGCGAGGGAGGGAGGAGCGGTGGGGCATCTTCTTCTTCGATGTGGTGGAGTTCTAGGCCCTCTTCTCTGTGGGCCTCTTTCTTGGAGCAGGGATTTGAGCGGCAGGTTCTCTTTCGACTACTTCGACGCTGTCATGGTGACAGAATTAAGCGGGCGGTGAGTCCTTCCTGCTAGGCTCCTCTGCTCCCCAAGCTGCTCTTGTTGGTGTTCAACAACAGAAGCCTGGCGACGGCGGCTGCTATCCTGCCTCTGCCCTTTCTGCCCTTTGGGGCATTTTCAGTTAAAAAAAAATCACCTATTATTGAAGATACGCCCGCTATCTATGCAAAAATTGAACTAAAATGTCAATCCAACGCCCATATTGTATTCGGTGGAAAGTGAAACTCCAATGGTACAAATGATCAAAGATCCAATTCATTTTAGAAGGGAGTCAAACACAAGATATTTCTATATGTAGCAAATAGTAGACATCGGAAGAAACTTATTCATTCTCGTAAATGATAAGGGCACGATCGAGGCAAAGCGATTTTTCTAGCGGTGCTGTGGCCTACCGGTCAAATTTCGACCGTTTGTTTCTCCTCGTGATTCACGTTGTAGATTACATAGGCCGAACAATTAAGTTTCAATATTTGAACATAGTCTGTAACTTAATGCTGCACATAGATATGCACGAATCACGATATTGTTTCAATGGTGGATGCTTGAATGGTAGGCCACGGCGCCGTTAGAATTGCATTTCCGAAGATTGAGGGACATGAGCGACTCAAATCATATATCACAAATTACTATAAAAATATGTTTGAAATCCAAAAAAAAGCAACTTCTCTATGGATGAGTTCCAAACAAACGACATCCCTCAGATTCCCAATAAGAAAACTGTCCTTTTTAGTGCACCTTATATTGAGGAAAAAGTATAAAAAAAAGCGGTTTTCAAATGAAAAACAACAAGTCCTTAGGTCCGGATGGCTTTCCAGCCGAGTTCTAACAGACTGGGATGTCATTTAAAATGTTTCCCTAGATTTATTCGGCCTTCTTCATATTGGGCAACAAGACTTATTTAGCCTAAATTTCGATGGCATAGTTTTGTTGACAAAGATTAAGAGAGCAAAGAGCGAAATACTTTTGTGCTTGCACGCATTGGTGTGGATGTTTCCGTCACCTTATGTTTTACTTTAAGATTTGGATAAAAGGAGGAAGAGACAGAGAGACAACTATTTTTTCATCTACCACGACGAGCGGGAATGTCGAGGAGTAAATCGACAATGACGGAAACACCCACCCATGCGTCGGTGTACAAAATTCATTCTCAGCAAAGAGTATATCCAATAATAGGGGCTTATCCATCTTGTTGAAAAATTTCACGAAACCGCAACATTCATGCAAGGAAGAAATATCCTAGATGGCATTTTAGTTCTATGTGACAAACTGCATCAAGAAAAAAAATGACCGGGTAATATTAAATATTGGCATTCAAAAGGCCTATGCCAAAATGAAATGATCTTTCCTTCAATAGACTTTGAAATGAAAGGTTCTCTCAAAAGTAGCACACTTTCGTGTCAGGAGATAGAGTGTCCATCAAAGTCAATAATGATGCGGATAGATATTTCCAAACAAAAAAAGGATCAATACTAGATTACCATTATCGCCATGCAATTTAATATAGTGACTGATATTTCAAATTTAATGACCGGACGACAAAAAAAAAGATGGCCTATTTGATTGTGTAATTCTTTTTAACATGCACCGGACTTTCTATCTTTCAATAAGATGAAATAAAGTTCTTTTTATGATTTGCTCGTCGATCCTGCGATGGCCATGGCCATATGCTTGTCGACCCGGTGGTGACCGTATGACGAACCTCGTGTCGTCTGATGATGCGCCACGAACATGCCAAATGAATGCTTGTTTCAATGAATTATCTAATTGTGATCCAGCTAATCTTTTGCATATGCGTCTCGAGCATATGAGTGAACTTAGTTTGGAAAAATAAAACAAGAGAGGACTTCTTGATGGATATAGCACTCTTCCAATCTAAAGTTCTGTGAGCATTGCATCTTTGGACTTTGGTAACCTTTGACTGAAAGGATGGATTAATAAGATTGTACACAAATGGTTGACACACATGTACTGATAAAATTAATTGAGCTAGCTATGCTTGGACATACTTGAAACGTGAATAAAGGACAACATAGTGAATGACTAGCCCGTGTACATGAATGGCTACAGAACTAGTACATGAATCATACATTTGTTAAGGAGAAGTTAATTGTGAATGTGTGATCGGCGTTGCCGTTACACTTAGTGGGTGTTTTGAGGCACGCGATGTTTCCGGTTTTTTAGTGATGGAGAATTTTCGTGTTTTCAGGGAATAAGATCCTGTTGGCATAATCTTCTCTTATTGTCGTGTTGATAGGTGTCGTGTGGTGGCTTCGGATCTTTTAATGTATGATTTTATTAAAACTTTGTTGAATAAATTAACAAAAAAAATCTGTATGCATCGATCGATGCAAAGGATGAGGCATATTGGACTTTTTTGTGAATGTGTGAAAAAGAGTATCAATATATTTATTAAAACCTATAGAAACTGTAATATATGGCCCCGAGGAAACAGAAGTGTGAAGTGTGATCACCGAAGGATACTCAAGACAAGCTGCGCGTACCAGAATCTTCTTGAGTGATTTGTATTTTCCTTGATTGATTTCTTTGATTGCTATGCCTATAGGTGTTTTGTATGCTAGTAATTTTGTATATCGTTAGAACTGATTGCTTCTCTCTTTGTTTTATAACATTTTGTATCTGGCATATTGATCAAGCAAGATAAAATATGGGATCATTCATCGATAAAATAATCGGTCATAATCATGAAAAGTGTGGTGATCTAGCCTGACACAATAGATACCTGAAAGTTGTGGAATGGCAAGGCCTGGATGGGAAGAAACATGGTCTTGAAAAGACAAAAAATCTAAAATTAATTTTATCATTCTTCGAGTAACTTTCAAGACTTTAAATAAACTTTTACAAATGTGAATTATTTTGTGTTGGTGAGGCCCAAGACCAGGCTCCGTTGTATGCTAAATTATTCTGTCATGGGCAATAACAATTTCCTATTAGATTTTATTTTTTTTGCGAAAAGGACCATCAATCTATTAATCATCATCAGCAACAGTACAAAGAACACAAAAAAAAAATTACAAAAAGATCTTTGGACCGCTTAGCGGAGACTACCTATTAGCTATTTAGCTATCTAGATACCTTGTCAAAGACTTACTACAGCTAAATGAATACTACCTCTGTCCGGATTTAATTGACTTCTTCCAATACGTTATTTGTTCATTAGATTTCTCTCCCCGCGTCGATTAAATAGGAACGGAGGGAGTAGACGTTATCGAGAGACTATAAAGAGACGAAAGAAATATAGTTACTTTATAGGAAGATCAATTCTCATTAATTCGACACTAAGTAATATGATACTGACTTAAAAAAATATGATACTATATATAATTTATTTTTCAGCTACCAAAATAAGTATTGCATAGAATAGATTATTTTAATTAAGATTCTTTTGGAAAATCTTTACCACGACAACCACAATTTTTTTACAGAGAATGGTGTATGGCAAACCCTTCTACTCTTCGGATCCGCCTATGGAGTGGTCGAATCGGATCCACACAGCGCGACTGTCCGGCGTTGGCGGCGCACTGGCGATGGGATGTGCGGGGCTGCGGGTCTGCTGGAGGTTCTCGCGCGCCGCCCCCTCCCGTGCACTCGCACAGGGGCCTGCTTCTCCCGCCGCCGCGAGCGCGACTCAGCCTTGTCGCTCGATGGAGAGAGCTGCTGGTTTCAGAAAGCCAACTTCACGAGTCATGGCCATGGTAGTGTCTTCTGTGCTTTGCTTGTGTCTTTTCCTGATGTATACCAGTGTATCTTAATAGCAGTGCTTGTTCCCTTTCTCAATTGCTGTCATGCGAGTGAAAGTGAAACTGGGAGAGAAGGGAGCAAACCGGCTGACATGCATCCGGTTGTGTAGCTGTCATGGTATAAAAAAAATGTGGTTGTCATGGTAAAGATTTTCCACACCACTACAGACATACCTCTTACTTTCCTGGCTTAGAAAGGGTCAAAATAACCAAGATGGAAGTTGATGGCCGGCAATTTGGTGTCTATTCCAAGCCTAGACAGTCTGATTGGGACGACAAGCTGTACTTTAATCCAGAGTGGGAGAAAGTTTGATTTGGTTAGGTTGTTTTTTCTCACTGGAACTGTGACCACTTGATCTAGGACCATTTTCATTATAAGTTGAATAATAATCAACATGATATGTTTTTTCCCATTATGCCATGCATATAAGATCAAAGCTAAGTAAGTTTGGTGGCTAATTCCAAGCCTAGTCAGCCTGATTGGGACGACAAGCTGTACTTTAATCCAGAGTGGGAGAAAGTTTGATTCAGTGAGGTTGTTTGTTCTCTACTGGAACTGTGACCACCTGATCTAGGACCATTTTCATCATAAGTTGAATAATAATCAACATGATATTTTTTTTCCATCATGCCATGCATATAAGATCAGAATATGGGAGTGATCACAAGTGACAGTATTCTCATGCCCACAAACAATGGAAGCTTCCAGTTTCATCTTCCTCGTACTAAACCTTCACATTCTGTGCTCACTTTCCCTTCTCGTCCCAACAAAATCAGCATCCAACGAAACCGACCTATCAGCACTTCTATCCTTCAAGGCTCTTGTATCAGGTGATCCTCTGGATATACTGTCCTATTGGAACGGCTCTGTCCACCACTGCCAGTGGCCAGGAATCAGGTGCGGCCTCCACCATCCTGATCGAGTTACTTCTCTTGTTCTGAACTCCAGCCATCTTTCAGGTCAGATATCTCCAGCTTTGTCCAACCTCACCTTTCTTGCTGAGCTAAGCCTCTCAGATAACCAGTTCACCGGAATTATGCCGGAAGAGCTCGGGAAGCTGACTAGACTGCGCTCCATCGATCTGTCTGGCAACGCCCTCGGTGGCTATATACCATCAACTCTTGGAAACTGCACCAAACTACTCCATATTAACCTCTGGAAGAATAATTTGCAGGGTACAATCCCTTCTAGCCTTGGATTATGTAAGGACCTTGTCTCCCTGGTGTTAACCTCTAATAACCTCGTAGGAAACATCCCACCAATCCTTGGTAATCTGACTAGTTTGCTATTATTTCGTCTGGATGTGAACAATCTGACTGGTTCCATCCCATCTTCTCTTGGACAGCTCCGTGTCCTTCGAACCATTTGTGTGAACGACAATCTCCTTTCCGGTGAGATACCGCGTTCCTTGTACAACATTTCATCTATGGAGACCTTTCAACTAGCCTACAACAACCTCCAAGGTAGTCTTCCTTCTGATATTGGTGCTTCGTTTCCAAACTTGGTTGCTCTAGTGCTATTTGCGAACCAACTTCATGGGCAAATCCCGGATTCCATATCCAACTGTTCCTACTTATATTCGATTGCGACTGCTAGTAACAAATTCACAGGCCTAATACCTTCTAGTTTAGGAAGCTTGCAAAACCTTGAGGTAATTGCTGTTTCTGACAATCTACTTGAGGCCAAGACAACCAGAGACTGGGGATTTATTGACCAGTTAGGAA
Organism: Lolium perenne; assembly: GCF_019359855.2. Classification (NCBI taxonomy): domain Eukaryota; kingdom Viridiplantae; phylum Streptophyta; class Magnoliopsida; order Poales; family Poaceae; genus Lolium; species Lolium perenne. The sequence continues at coordinate 33,654,079 of NC_067245.2, forward strand.
ATTGCACAGAGTTGCAAGTGTTGGATCTCGGGTATAACCAATTTCAAGGAATGATACCCATCTCCATAGGGAATCTTTCGACTAGTCTTTATTTTCTTAGTTTGGGAAATAATGGAATTTCAGGAAGCATCCCTGCTATTATTGGCAACCTAGTTGGTCTGACTAGAATTCAGCTAGACAGCATGCTACTTAGTGGCCCAATACCCCACGAAATTGGCAAGCTCTGGATACTCGAGCTAATAGATCTGTCAAATAACACCATATCTGGGGAAATCCCACCGATATTTACAAACCTTACCCGGATGAGTAGACTCTTTCTCCAAAACAATGAACTTCAAGGAAATATACCGGAGCAGATGAGTCATATGCAATCACTAGAATCCATGAACCTTTCAGATAACAAATTGGTAGGTAATATTCCAAATGAAATAATGTTTCAGTCCCTTTCAATAGCCTTAGATTTGTCAAATAATTATCTCAGCGGTGCATTGCCACTGGAAATCAGTAAGCTGAAGAACATACAGACTGTCATTCTATCAAATAACAACCTATCCGGTGAAATTCCGAGCACCATTGATGGTTGTGAGGTGTTACAAGCACTTTATCTTGACAGGAACATGTTTGATGGGTCCTTGCCATCCTCTTTTGGTAACATGAGATCCTTGCAAGTGCTTGATCTATCCCACAATTCTTTTTCTGGTGAATTACCAGATTCCATAAATTATATGAAGCTCCAACATCTGAATATTTCTTACAACAATTTTGAGGGAGAACTACCCAAGGGAGGAGTATTCCAAAATATTACCGCAGTTGATGTACGAGGAAATCCTGATCTTTGTGGTGGAATACCACAAATGAAGCTACAGAGATGTGTCACGCGTATCCAAGAACACAAAAGGAATTACCAGAGAATAATTATAATTGTAGTTTCCACGATCGGTGCATTTGCATGCTTGTGCATGGCCATATGTTTCTTTGCACGTCGATATTGCAGAAGAACACATAACAATGCAAAATCAAGTCATGGCATGCAGTTTGAACACAAGAGGGTGTCCTACAATGACATTTTCAAAGCTACAGATGGTTTCTCTTTGGATAATCTAGTCGGAAGGGGCGCATTTGGAACAGTATACAAAGCCACCATGAACTTGGAAACTCCAGCTATCGTTGCCATAAAGGTCCTAGACCTTCAAAACCAAGCTGGTTCTAAGACATTCTTGACTGAATGCAAGGCACTGAGAAATATACGACATAGAAACCTTGTTAAGGTTTTGAGCTCATGTTCCAGTATCGATCACAATGGTACCGATTTCAAGGCATTGATTTTTGAGTTCATGCCGAATGGAAGTCTCGAGACTTGGTTACATCCTACAGCATGTACTGCTCGACCATTTGAAGCTCTAAGCCTTACCCAGAGGATGGACATAGCAATTGATGTTGCCACAGCATTAGATTATCTCCACCACCATGGTACAGTGCCTATTGTGCATTGTGATTTGAAGCCTAGCAATGTTCTTTTGGACAGTGAAATGATTGCACATGTGGGTGATTTTGGATTAGCAAAGTTCTTGGTTCAACGAGATATCATGATTTCTCATTCGGCAATAAGCACTGGGATTAGGGGTACTATTGGCTACATTCCCCCAGGTACATGATTTTTGCTATACATGATGTTTTAGGATAACCATTTGCATCGTTTACCATTGTGTGATTTGTTTAAGAACAATTACTTAGCCAATTACATTTAAATATGTCTCTTAATCCTATTTATGCACCTAACCATATCTAACTAATCAATTGCTTTTTATATTGTAAATAAAGGGGAATGAAGGGAGGTGGCAATTTGGCTCATAGGAGCAAATGCTCTCATTATATAAAATAATTAAAAAACAATTTTAAAAATGTTAAAAAATTCTGATATAAATTTGTTGGTGTACATCTTGACATTCTATGTTAGTGCACAAATTTTCGTGGAGAAACAACATTTTATATGGCGTGTACAAAAAAGACAAAAAAATATCCTGTACGTAGTCGTGTTATAGCATCAAAACTTGTCTTTTTTACAGGAGCCACAATTATTTTTAGTTTTTTTTGAAAACTTGTGTACCAATATAAAATGTCTAGATGTACATGTAAAAATTTAGTTTAGAATTTTTTGACACTTTGAAATGTGGATTCACATAATGGGAGCATATGCTCCTATGAGCCAAAGTGCATTTCCCGGAATGAAGTATATTTTTACTTTGCATTCGCTGACTACTGAATATACAAGTTAAGCAACAGTAGCATAGCCTGCAGAAAAAATCGATGTCTATTTTGAAGTATTAATTATATTCTTTATACTAAATGCACCATTCATGCGGAAGGCATTAATTCCCTACTACCTATTCTCAGAATATGGCATGGGGGCTCAAGCATCTGTGCAGGGCGACGTATATAGCTATGGAATTCTTCTGCTCGAGATATTCACTGGAATGAGTCCAACTGATGAACAATTTTTAGATGGGATGAGCCTTCCGAAGCTGGTTGAGAGTTCTTTTCCTGAGAGTATTATGGAAATAGTTGATCAAAACTTGTTCTTGACTAATGGAGGAAAACAAACGGGAGACTATACCCATGAACTTGACGGTATCCATCAATGTTTGCTCACAGTGATAGAGAGCGGACTCATGTGCTGCAAGGAGCTTCCAAGTGATCGCATAGACATACATGATTTTGTCAAAGAGCTAAACTCAGCAAAAGAGAAGCTGCTGGGATGAGACAATTGTGCTGAGTGCTGAGTGTTTCGCAACATGTATCCCTTATCCTCCTTCTGCAGTTTTTTGTATAGTACTAGAGCAGTTAGCTAGCTCTGCACCGGTGGTTCATGCCATGATCCAGCAACTTTGTTGTTTCGGATATTATATACACTACTCATAAACCCATACACCTGGCTACCAACTTCGTAACATGCAGTATAAGTTTCTGAATTAACATGTACTCCATCTGAAAATATTAGCAACTGAAAGAAAAAAAAACTGTGTCCAATTAGTTTCAGTCCTTTTTTACATATAAAGAAATATTTATAGTGCATGTTTTATCCAAAAGAAAAACGAGGAATGGCAGGAGCACTGCCTTCGTGTGGAGGAGAAAATTTTACAAAAGGTCTTTTGCCAACTGTGTTTCAACATTACTTCCTACTTTTACATACGTTTTCACTCACATGGAGATTGTGTTGCTAATTTGTTTTTATTGATTTGTCATATTGCTATTACATATTGGTTCATAGATTAATAGTCGAGTGATTTTTGTTTGATAAAGAGTACTCAGAGGTGTAGAATCAGGGATTAATTTGTCGATACATAGATTAACTGAATTGTACTCCAGCATTCAGCATTACTACTCTATTGATAGGTTCCTGGCGTATCCCTTTGCACACAGGATTTCCTTATTAATTTCTCAAGCTCAAATGTACAGTCGGTATTATTTACCGCAACAAAATGGCGGCATTGTGCATCTGCACGTAAAGGACTAAACCAGTTTCACAAGTTTTCCCGCGAAATCGAGCACGAGTTGTTTATTATAGATTGCAGTAGCAGGAAGCATGCTAAGCTAAGAGTGACCAGTGAACAAAATGAGGTCCATACAAACCAATGAAAAAAATAGCGCGCTAACAGAAATAGCGTGGGCTTCAGAAAAACGCTATAGACGCTATAACGTGCTAATAGCGTGCTATTTTTCAAAATAACGTTTAACAAAAAAAAATCAGGATTTTAGCATATATATAATAATAGATATAGCACTCTGCAGCTATAAAATCTCGGATATGATATTTTGCAGTCAAACATCAACCAAAGATAATTCACATAGTCCATAACTTGATATGACATAGTCTCAAAATCACAAACCATAGTTCACATTCACATTGTCCCGAACTAGAAGGATTGAAGGAGGGGAAGGGAGGCACGGGGTGAAGGCGTGAAGGTGAAGCTAGACGTGGCCGCTTACCACCGATTGACAGAGGAGAAGGGGGCGGAGCTGCGCCGTCACGTCGTCGCCTACCGGGCAGAGCAGGTGATAAGGAGTTGGGGAGTGCGCGATCTGAGTTTCTTAGTCTAGGGTTGCCTGGATTAGGGATTTAGGATACGCAAGTGGGTTAAAATGTGGAATGAGCTACTAAAAAAACTACTCTGCAAAATAGCCTATGCGGAATAGCGAATAGGGCCAAATAGCGTGAAATAGCGCGTCTTTAGCGCGCATAGCGTGCCTAGAATGCATAGCGTTCAACTCCCAAATACGCTATAGCGCCGCTATTAGCGTGAAATAGCGCGCTATTTTTTTCGTTGATACAAACAACTATTTTCATCCCAAGACTTGACAAAAAAATGATTTCCATGGTTGTGGCAGGCGGGTAGTACTGTAATGTCCGATCTACGAGATGTGCGAGGTGAGTTCTCAGCCACCTACCTGTCACTAGTCTCCACATGCCCAATAATTAGCATGGATAAGTATTATATTAGCGATCACCTGAAAGATTTGTTTGAGCAGAATTTCGTATGAGATGGATCTGAACTTGCACTGAACAATGATAATGTTAATTACTGTCAATCGGAATCATCATCACGTCAGGTGGTAGCTAGACTATTCTCATGGACGTACGCCTTTTGCGGCTAAGTGCTGGACGGTGTGCAGATCGTTGTTTAAAATAGCTGGCTACCTCATTTAGTCGCGACATTTTTTGAGGCTATAAAAGGCTATAGCTAGGCGTATGCTCACTATCTTCTCACAAGAGTCAAAAGAGAGTTTGCCAGTTGTCGATTCCCTTTGGTCTGAAGCAGCCGCGGAGTTGGAATCTCCTCCTGCTGAAGTCAGTACCATATTTCAGCAACTTAATTTTTATTTCGGAGCTTTGTCTCATATTCTACCCTCCATATTTAGTGTAGTTTATGTTGAACTCTAGTTATCTTTTTTTTTTGTAAAAGCTTATAGCTCATGAGTTAATATGACAAATTGTGGGAAGTTTCTCTGCTATAATTCCCTGCAGAGATATCATACATTGTAGATTTACAATAAAATTGGCGACATAAGTTTCTTAGGCTTTTTTTAGTGATGTTGTTTAAAGGATTAGATCACTGTAGCGGGGCTTTTCTTTTTTCGTAATTCTTCTTTCTTTTTTTGGCTGTGTGCATCCGCAATATCGCTAGGACATGCGTTGTTGCAGAGACTGGGTGTAATTGGTATCTCTGATATTAATATATACTCTTTGTCGAGTTTCTTAGGCTTGCCGACACTTTTTACTATAGTCAACCGTTTGGTAGAGTGTGCCTTAGAGAAACGAAAAACAAGGGTGGAGCCTTGAAGCTGAATATCCTAGGTAACTGATTCCTAGTACTAACCCAATCATGAATTCAAGTTTCACGATGATACCCTGAAGAAGAGTTGATCTCTAGTCTAACATCACGACGTTGTAACTTTGCGCAATCCTCTAGGCTAAAGTAATCGGAAATCCTGGTGCTTCCAAGTCCTATCATGTATGTGGGTTTCAATGGCATTACTAAAGTAGTTCTAACGAGGTGCATAACTTGTGGAAATTCCATAGATGGTGTATGTTGATATGAAGCTAGCACCGGCTAAACTTTACTATGCTAAGCCTAGGGTAAGCTGGATGGCTTCATTGAGAATTATGAGAGTGTGCCATCTCTCTTGTCACGCTTAAATAGTGAAAGTATGACATTGACGTTTGATACAATGTGGCACAACAACATGCTTGCATGTAGTTCAATGTTGCCATAAAGAGCACAGTGTGTTCATGTACTGTTATGAACATCCCCTTCCTCCGCTTCGTGGTAGATGTTTTGGTCGTATAGATTTCACATTCTAGTTTCCTTTAGTTCATTCTATCAAGTCATATCATCACTAACGAGCATAAATAGAACTAAGCAACCATTAGGGAGTACTTCCTGGGATCCATAACAATCTAAAATCACGACATTTAGAGCTCCTTTGATTTATAGGATAGAAAAAAGCATAGAAAAAAAATTACATATGATTAGGATGGCATGCATACACTAGTGGAGAAGAGGCCTTTGGTCCCAAGCAAATGTCCCAGTGCTGAACCAAACCGGGTCCAATGGGGGCATTGGTCCAGGTTCGTTTCTGCCCAGGACGACCCCACCCGCTGGCGCCTGTCCTGTAGTGGCCTTTGGACCCGGTTTGTAATACAAACCGGGACTAAAGGATCCACCGCACGGCGCGGCAGGCCGTGTCAGTCGTGGGGAACCCTTTAGTCCCGGTTTGTATTACAAACCGGGTCCAAAGGCCCCCCTCTGGCTATATAACCTTGCCCCTGCCCAAGTGTGAGCCACACTTAGCCATTTTTTCACTATCTTCACAAGAGGGGCGTATTGCTTTCCTCTCTTCTTCACATGCACAAGAGGTGTTCGATGAAATGCTTAAGAGGATTTGCCACTTGAGTTTACACAAATCAAGCCACACTTAACTTGCTTTTTTCTTCTTCATCGAGGTTAACAACTTTATCCTTTTCATCTGCAATTGATAAAATGCATGTGTATATATACATCGTGATGTTCTGTAATGGTTTTGATCAGCTTAATTATATCATGCAGATGAATCGGCAATGGATGTACATTGACCGATGGTTTGACGAGTTCACTGCGGGCCTGGATAATTTTATGGCCGTGGCGGAGGCAAACAAACATGGTGGCTTCATGTATTGTCCATGTGTGGACTGCAAGAATACCGTAAATTACGCTCACTCGAGTCTCATTCACAGCCACCTTCTGCGATCCGGTTTCATGCCCAGTTACTATTGTTGGACCAAGCACGGAGAAAGAGGGGTTATGATGGAAGACAATGACGAAAAGGAAGAGGATGATGACGGTTATCCCAATTTCCCTGAATACGATGATACTGCAGAAGGCAATGAAGACAATGAAGTAGAAGATCAAGAGGCACCAGATGAGCCTGCTGATGATGATCTTGGCCGGGCCATTGCTGATGCAAGGAGAGAATGTGAAACTGAAAAGGAAAGGTTGGCCTTCGACAAGATGATAGAAGATCACAACAAATTGTTATACCCAACTTGCGAAGATGGCCATAAAAAGCTAGGCAGCACACTGGAATTGTTGCAATGGAAGGCAGAGAACGGTGTCAACGACTCGGGATTTGGAAAGTTGCTTGACAATAATTAAGAGGAAGCTTCCAAGGGGTAACGAATTGCCCGCCAAAGACGTACGAAAGCGAAGAAGATTGTCTGCCCTCTAGGATTAGATGTGCAAAAGATACATGCATGCATTAATGACTGCATCCTCTACCGCGATGAGTACGAGAATTTGGATGCATGTCCGGTGTGCACTGCATTGCGGTATAAGATCAGACGAGATGACCCTGGTGATGTTGAGGGCGAGCGCCCCAGGAAGAGGGTTCCTGCCAAGGTTATGTGGTATGCTCCTATAATACTGTTCTTGGTAACATTTCAGGACAGTCAAACAAGGGATACAATGCATGCACACACTGTTTACATGAGCTCGAAGGTGATTATTTGGAAAAAGGTCAGAAGGTCGTGTACCTGGGGCATCGTCGATTTCTTAGGCTTACCCATCCCGTAAGAAAGAAAGGCAAGCATTACAACGGTGAGGCTGATCACCGGAGGAAGCCTCCCCATCGTGATGGTGTTGATATATTTGGTATGGTCAAGGATCTAGATGTAATATTTGGAAAGGGTCTGGCGGACGATGCATTCGAATGACGATGCCGGACACGCGCCCATGTGGAAGAAGAAATCTATATTTTGGGATCTACCCTATTGGGAAGTCTTAGAGGTCCGCTCTTCAATCGATGTGATGCACGTGATGAAGAATCTTTGCGTGAACCTGCTAGGCTTTCTGGGTGTGTACGGGAAGACAAAAGATACACCAGAAGCACGGGAGGACCAGCAACGTTGGAAAGACCCCAAAAAGCTGCATGAGAGAGTTAAAGGACGTCATTTATCCAGCTACGCTCTTACAAAAGCAGAGAAGGAAATATTTTTTGAATGTCTTAGCAGTATCAAGGTCCCGTCTGGCTTCTCCTCCAATATAAAGGGAATAATAAATATGGAGAAGAAAACATTCCAGAACCTGAAGTCTCATGAGCATCACGTGATAATGACACGGTTGCTTCCGATTGCATTGAGGGGGCTTCTACCGGAAAATGTTCGACTGCCCATTGTGAAGCTATGTGCATTCCTCAATGCAATTTCTCGAAGGTAATAAATCCAGAAATTCTACCGAGGTTGCGAGAATGATGTGGTCCAATGTCTCGTTAGTTTTGAGCTGGTGTTCCCACCATCCTTCTTCAATATTATGACACATCTCCTCGTTCACCTGGTCGATGAGATTTCCATTCTCGGTCTGTGTTTCTACACAATATGTTCCCCTTCGAGAGGTTCATGGGAGTCTTGAAGAAATATGTTCATAACCGTGCTAGGCGAGGAAGGAAGCATCTCCAAGGGCTATGGAGCAGAGGAGGTCATTGAATTCTGTGTTGACTTTATTCGACCTTAAGCCGATTGGTGTTCTGAATCGCGGCATGAAGGGAGACTAAGTGGAAAAGGCACGCTAGGAAGGAAATCAATGATATGTAGGGACGGGATTTCTTTGACTCAAGCACACTACACGGTTCTACAAAGTTCCACCTTGGTGGCTCCGTATATCGGTGACCACAAGAACTTTCTACGCTCCCGAACCCGGGCGGTCGAACGATTGGATTAGACGTGAACACATGTCGACTTTCGGCGGTTGGTTGCAAAAACATCTCTGAATAACAAACATATTGAAGATCAGTTGTACTTGTGGCCCGAGACACCATCTTCGATCGTAGTGACTTTCCAAAGTGCGAGATAAATGGGAATACATTTTACACGATCGCCCAAGATAAAAGAGCACCAACCAAAACAGTGGTGTCCGGTTTGATACAATAATGAATGAAGGCCCAAATGACACATATTATGGTTACATAGAGGATATATGGGAACTTGACTATGGACCTTCTTTTAAGGTCCCTTTGTTTAGGTGCAAATGGGTCAACAAAACGGAGGCGGGGTTCGGGTAGACAAGTTGTATGGAATGACAACGGTGGATCTCAACAATCTTGGGTATAGAGACGAGACCATTCGTCCTAGCCAAGGATGTGGCCAGGTTTTCTATGTGAAGGATATGTCTACCAAACCAAGAAAAAGGAAACATAAGGAAACAAATACATCAAACGATGAGCCAAAGCGCCACACGGTTCTTTACGGAAAAAGAAACATCGTGGGAGTGGAGGACAAGACAGACATGTCGAGAAGATTATAATCAGTTTGATGAAATTCCACCCTAGAGTGAACATTGATCCAAGCATCAAGTTAAATGATGAAGATGCTCCATGGTTACGGCCGAAGAAGATTAATTAAATGATGAAGATGCTCCATCATCAAGTTAATTGAAGAATGTTCATGGCACAAATGAGTATCTCAACATGGCAATCAATTTCCCATTTATTTTTGTGTAATCATGTAGCTTGTATGTAAGATATTAAAAGTGGAGATGCGCCACGGGAGATTTCCCAACCCTTTCCCCAACAACTTGTTAGATGAGATGTAGTCGTTTAGGGGCTTGCGGGAAAAAATTCCAAGGCGCAGTTTACGAAGATGCCGTAGGGCGTGTGCACCAACGACATCTTCGAGAAAGCTGCGCCACGGAGATTTCCCAACCCTTTCCCCAACAACTGTTAGATGAGATGTAGTCGTTTAGGGGCTTGCGGGGAAAAATTCCGAGGAGCAGCTTCCGAAGATGTCGTAGGGCGTGTGCACCAACGACATCTTCGAGAGAAGCTGCGCCACGGGAGATTTCCCAACCCTTCCCTTCATCCATGGGAATGAAACTCTGCTTGGCTTGTTGATCTGCTTGGCAAGGCGTATCGATGCTCCTTTTATAGGCACGGCACCTCTTCTACTTTGTCTTGTTCCTTCGACGGGCGTCGTGCGCTACATGCTTTATCTCATCGAGCAGTGCGTCCACCCATGCGTTCTTATCCTGCCGACATCTTTAGTCCCGGTTGTACCCACCAGCCGGGACTAAAGGTTACCCACACGTCCTTATCCCACCGACAGTTTTGTTAGATGACACAAAAAAGGATCTTTAGTCCCGGTTGTACCCACCAGCCGGGACTAAAGGTTACCCACACGTCCTTATCCCACCGACAGTTTTGTTAGATGACACAAAAAAGGATCTTTAGTCCCGGTTGTACCCACCAGCCGGGACTAAAGGTTACCCACACGTCCTTATCCCACCGACGAGTTTTGGCGCCCTTTGCGTTTCCGCCTATTTTTCTTCCCGCGCTTTCCACTGCTTCCCGCCTCCGTCCTCCCGCCATTTTTTCACTATATATATGTTGGCTTGGCCTCCATTTACATATCACATCTAGACTCATATCTGCAAACCTCATCACCAGGTCACATGGCTTCCATCGTATCTCTAACCCTCCGGGAGGCAGAGGCGCTTTGCGCGTCGAACTACCCCTGCCCGCCGGGCTACCGCGTCCCTACCGGCTGGTTGCTGAGCGTCGGAGGGGTACCGGTCCCTCCTGTCCCTCTAGGTGTGGCGCGCGAGATGGCCATCACGAACCACTACTACTTCGAGCTCACGCCGGGCGGCGGAGGAATCCCCAGTGGCATCCCGACTACAGCCCGACTTGGGAGAGCTTCTTCATCAATCGGCGTGAGAGGGCGCTCGCCAGGCACGAGGAGGGCGGCCCGCCTCCTTCGAACTTCAATGAGGCCGGCCGTCGGCTGTGGTGGCGCGATCGAACTCTCCAGGGCGTCATGGCCCACCGTGGCCCCCGCCTGCGCTACCCTCAGTCCCAGCCCACGCGTGCTCTCCCGCCGAGGTTTGACTACCGCGACCCCGATGCCAGCGACGATGATGACGGCGACTACGACGACTACAGTGGCGAGTACTATAGGGCTAGGCACGAGTATGACTGAATGACTCGAACAGTCGAATCTGGCCATGTATCTTAATTAATTTTCAGCTGAGCTAGGCACGAGTACTATAGGGCTAGGCACGAGTACTATCTGGCCATGTATCTTAATTAATTTTCAGTTGAGTTCTGTACTTTAATTCCACATGTAATCTGGCGGGAAACTTTTCATCATCAGCGTCTGCCACAATGACTTTATTGAAAATACAATAAAATAGATAAACAACTAGTCTAGTCGATCTACTCGTCGTCGGAGGTTGTCTCGGTCCAAATGTCGTCCCACCAAGGGTCGTTGTCGGCCCAAGTTGTATTCGGGTTATCGAGCTCGAACACGGCGACGGCCCGACGATGGCGCCTGTTGGACCTGCGTTGTGCCCGGAGGTCAGCGAAGAACGCGGCGGTGTTGTCGACGTCGTTGGGGAACTGCGCCCTCCACTGGCGCATCAACTCCTCGTCGTGCTCGGCGATTGCGATCCGGCGCTGCACTAGGCGGTGGCGGCGACGGTCCTCGTCGTCGATGAGGCACGGCGTCGGCGCGAGGAACTCCGCCTCCTCTAGCGATTCGACGTCTGGGAAGTTCATGTCGCACCGTGGCCGCGAAATCGCCATGCGGCCGCGTCGTGGCGCGCGCCGCCAGCTCCGGGGTGTTGTACGTGCCGAGGGTGAGCCGGAAGCCACCGGCGCGCATCTCGGCGTAGAACCTACCGTTCGGCCGCGCTCGGACGCCACGGAAGCCGGACGAACGCGACGGCGCGGCGGCATCCCGGCGACGAATGAACGGAGGCGACGGCGACGTGTGGTTCGCGCGCACGCGGCGCTTTATAGCACAGCGACGCGGCAAGTTTGGCGGCAGGTGGCGCGGGGAAGCGGCGGGCGTGGCACGTGGAAGCGGCGGCGACAGTGGCGCGAAGCGGCGGGGCGTGGCACGTGGAAGCGGGATCTACACGTCGCACGGCGGTGGCGGCGGGGCGAGGCACGTGGAAGCGGCGGCGACACGTGGCACGGGGAAGGGACACGTGTGGCGGTGGCGGTGGTGGCCAGTACATGGCGGTGGCGGTGGCGGGCAGTACGGCGGTGGCCCGTACATGGCGGTGACGGTGGTGGCAGCGGTGGCGGTGGCGGCAGTGGCGATGTACACGGCGGTGGCGACGGTGGCTAGTACCCGGCGGTGGCGACGGTGGCCTGTCCATGCATGGCGGTGGAGGCGGGGCGAGGCACGTGGAAGCGGCGGCGCCACGTGGCCCGGGGAAGGGACACGTGTGGCGGTGGCGGTGGTGGCAGTACATGGCGGTGGCGGTGGTGGGCAGTACACGGCGGTGGCCCGTACATGGCGGTGACGGCGGGGCGAGGCACGTGGAAGCGGCAGCGACACGTGGCACGGGAAGGGACACGTGTGGCGGTGGCGGTGGTGGCGATACATGGCGGTGGCGGTGGTGGGCAGTACAGCGGTGGCCCGTACATGGCGGTGACGGTGGTGGCGAGCGGTGGCGGTGGCGGCAGTGGCCGATACACGGCGGTGGCGACGGTGGCCAGTAGATGCAGGGCGGTGGCGGCGGGGCGAGGCACGTGGAAGCGGCGGCGACACGTGGCACGGGAAGGGACACGTGTGGCGGTGGCGGTGGTGGCCGATACATGGCGGTGGCGGTGGTGGGCAGTACACGGCGGTGGCCCGTACATGGCGGTGACGGCGGGGCGAGGCACGTGGAAGCGGCGGTGACACGTGGCACGGGGAAGGGACACGTGTGGCGGTGGCGGTGGCGGTGGTGGCCAGTACATGACGGTGGCGGTGGTGGGCAGTACACGGCGGTGGCCCGTACATGGCGGTGACGGTGGTGGCCAGGCGGTGGCGGTGGCGACAGTGGCCAGTACACGGCGGTGGCGACGGTGCTTTGTACATGCATGGAGGTGGCGGCGGTGGACACGTGTGGCGGCGGTGGCTTTTTTCATTTGAAATAAGGCGGGAATGAAATTTTTTAAAAAAAGTGGCCTTTGGACCCGGTTTGTATTACAAACCGGGACTAAAACCTTTTCTTGGCGCAGCGAAAACGCGCAACAAAAATGGCCTTTAGTCCCGGTTTGTATTACAAACCGGGTCCAAAGACCTTGGACCCGGTTTGTAATACAAACCGGGACCAAAGAGAAGCAGTATAACTGCTCGTCTCCTTCCTCGCGCAAATCAATCGCGCGAGGAGGAGACCACGCGCCGCCAGGCTGCCCCGCCCGCCACCGCCTCCGCCGCGAATCGCCACCGCCGCGCACCACCGCCACCGCCCTCCGCCTCGCGCACCGCCACCGCCGCCGCCGTGCGCCGCCCTCTCTCCTCTCTCCCGACGCGCGCGCGTGCCGGCCGTCTCCGCCGCCGCCGCGCTCCGCCCGCCGCCGCCGACTCCTCCACCGCCGGCCGCTTCCTCCACGCCCGCCGCCGCCTCCTCTCTCCGCCCGCGTCGGCCGCGTCCTCCTCCACCGCCGCGCGCCTCCTCTCCGCCGGCAAGCAAGGTGAGAGCCCCGGCCGGCCACCCTTTTTTATTTTTTTTGTTTCTTAATTATCAAATTTGACATCAATTGACAATTTTATCTATGGATCAATTCAAAAATACCCTGTTCTTACATAGTGTATGTATTAGATAGTGTATGTATTACCAAGAAATTCAAAAATATTGACAATTTTACATCCTTGTAATACATAGTGTATGTATTAAATATATAATTTGTTATATTAGATAATTAGATATATAATTTGTTAGTTAGGCTAGTTAATTAGTAAATAATTTTGTTAGCATGTTAGTGCCGCCACCACCATATGTTAGTGCCACCACCATACTCCCGTAGTGCCGGCACCCCTATATGTTAATTAGTGCCGCCACCATACCCCTATGTTAGTGCCACCACCGGCCGACCGCCACCATCTCCGGTAGTGCCGGCGCCCCTGCCGGTGCCGCCGCGACATAGTAGGGTCGCGAAATAGAGAGAAGAGCGAGAGGAGGAGCGCCGAGTCCGTGGCGGTGCCGGTAGTGTCGACGCCCCTGCCGGCGCCCCCAAAATACGGTCGTTCAATTCCCGCTACCGCCCCCAAAATAGAGAGAAGAACGAGAGGAGGAACGCGGCGTTAGTACAAAAGTAGTGAAGTTTTTTTATTTAGCACAATATCATGTTTTTTAATTCATATTAGTACATATATGATTTGTTTTCGTAGCTACGATGCCGCGACAGCCGCCGCGCCGTGGTCTGACTCTTCTAGAGGAGATGGAGCAGATGGGGGAGGTCCGGGACTGGGCTCCGCCGGGGTGGCACTGGGAGGTCTTAGCTTCCGGGTCGCGCACCTTGGTGCGGAATCCGGGTCCCGTTGTCGACCCGGATATTCTTTGGTGGAGGTCTTATGGGCCACGGTCGTTTCAGAGGGAGCCGGCCCCGCCGGAGGAGGTAGCTCAGCGCATTGAAGCAGAGGACCAGCACGTTCGCCGTTACATGTACGCGTTAGACAACATGTATAGGACCGGATGGAGCGTTATGCGGGGATCTCATGTTAGCTATACTCCCGTTGTTGTTCCGTGGCTTTGGGGGTACACCCAGCGCGGCTCAGGACCCGGTCGGCGCCCTCTAGGACCCGGTCTGCGCGGTTGAGTGGTTGTAGTAGTGATTGATATGTATTAGGGTTAAATAAACATGAACCCGATCTATGTATGCATGTAACTGCAGTATCTGCTTTCAGCACTATATTATCGATCCTTAGTTAAGAACTACATATGTAACTCCATTTTCATTTTTCTGCATTATCCTTAATTTGATCATATGATGGTTCCTATGTATAGCTTGCAGGTCGTTGTAGAAAGCATGGACAGAGATGAAATTCAAGAAAATTTCATGGAGGAACTCATAGCAAACGGTACTCTGGATGATCGCGACGACGACGTTATTCCAGATGATGGCGGTGACGATGTCACCGCAACTTATTTGAATGACTCCGGTGAGGGAGCGGAGAATATTGAGGAAGAAGATCCTAGTGGCGCCGGTGAGGAACAAGATCATCATAATGGCTCCCGAACTGTAGTTATCACCGAGGTATATAAATTAATTAAGCCGCTGTTGATCGACTAGATGCATTAACTAATTAAATTGTACTGACTATGAACTATTTCTTTTTTAGCCCTCCGGATCGAGCACTTCTTCTGTAAAGTCGAGGAAGCGAGGCCCGGCCAAAAAGTTGGATGACGATGTTAGGCACGACATCACCCACATCGAAAAGGATGGTAAACCGATTGCTCCAGAGAAAGGTGCAAAGTCATTTATAGCTCAATGCGGAGTGCTTGTTAGGGACCACGTCCCGATCACCGTTCGAGAATGGCACAAGCCGAAGGGACTAGTGCTGTCTGCAGAGGAAGAAGCTCAAGGTCTTTATATCGATGATGTAGCCAAAAACAGCATTATGAACAAGCTCATGTCACATTTCAACAT
Source organism: Lolium perenne (assembly GCF_019359855.2). Classification (NCBI taxonomy): domain Eukaryota; kingdom Viridiplantae; phylum Streptophyta; class Magnoliopsida; order Poales; family Poaceae; genus Lolium; species Lolium perenne. The sequence continues at coordinate 33,669,529 of NC_067245.2, forward strand.
AGTACCCGAAGAGGGGGGTGACGCTGAAAAGGCCAAGATGGAGCAGGCCCTCCGCGAGTTTGGCAAGAAGAAGATGGCCGAACTATTCAAGAGCCACAAGAAAAGATTGCGCCGCCTTATCAAGTTAAAGAAGACTCGGACGGTGAGAAGGTAAAAAATCACCGGGGACGAATTCGTGAAGTACAGCACGGAGTCGAGAAGAATTTAAGAGAAGGTCGGAAATAAATAAGGAAAATGCTGCGTTGAAGCTATATCACCAAATTACGGGTCGGTGGATACGGGGCTAACCGTCCTAAGTGGCGAGGCAGTGAGGCAGAACCGACCGATAAAGGGATCAGATTAGGGACACACGGTTGGATCGAACGGTGCAAGGAGTGGTTCTACGGGATTGGGGGAACGTTGGATCGAGAAACGAGGAAGTGCATCTATAAGAAAGCTCATCTGAAGGTTCCCATTGATGCCCTGGAAAAAGCACATAGGGATGTGGAGGCGGGGTTGTTCCAGCCCGAAAGAGAGAACGATGAGTGACACGCGCCCTTGGGAACAAAGAACACGGCGGACGAACACGAGGCACGGCGGGCTCCGTTCCGTGGAAGTATGGCTTTCTGCGGAAAGGAAGAGATTTCTGATAAAAGCCATGAGAGGAGGAAGGCAAGGGAAACAGACCGCCCGGCTAACTTAGAGGAGGGTATGAGCACCATGAAAGCCCAATTAACCATGGTAACCCAAGTACTTACATCTCGGATGGCTCGGGGGCAGGCTGTAGATCTGCACTGCTCAATGCCCTCGCCCGCTGCAATCTCAACCACACCGGAAAAGCAGCGTGGCTTCCTCTCAGCAGGTGGATAATGATGATGATGACCAGGTGGTCGAGCCTCCTCGCTGCCCCCCCCCCGTGGATGATCTCACTGAGAGCCGTCCTTGTGAGCTGCATGTTAAAGTTTTCAACCTATCCTTCAAGGCGGCGGTCGGCATCCTCTTACCTACAAGGTCTTACCATTGCCGTCCGGTCCAAGACGACTTTGCTGTTGTGATGGTGGATGAAGTGTTGAGAGAGTATGAGGGGTTGGTGCTTGAGCACCCTGCAGGTGAAGATGGGGAAATCAAAGAACTGGGAGAAGCCCGTAGAACCACCATGCAATGGCGGAAGGAGAACATTGTGTTTCCAGGTGAGAAGCCAACAAGCAGGCCACCTCCGCCTCCTCCGCCACCTGTGCAGTCTCCTCCGCGTGATGATTCTCCTGCAACGCGATGATGATTCCCCTATCCATGACCAGTCTCCTCCGCGTGAAAATACTCCGCCGCCTCCTCCTCCTCGTCAGGAGACTCCGCCGCCTCCACCTAAGCAAAAGAGGAAGCGGTCCGCGGCACCTCCTACAGCTCCGAAGAGATCATCAACTCCAATGAGGGCACAGACTCCAGAGTTGTTACCACATGAGCAGACTGAAGAGCAAAAGGCGTTTCTTGCGCCGAAGAAGATGTTTATTCCAGACAGTGAAGCACTTTGCCGAGACGAGAATGAAGAGACCTGAGCTGAGAGCTGATTATGACCGCTCTCTTGGACAGTCCTCTAGAGCGAGCAAAGAAGCAAAAAAAAAGTCGCCCAGCTTGGACAGCAGGACATTCAGGCCGCACCCCACTTCATCGTGGAGCCATATCATGATCCAGAGATGGCATCGATGATCGAACGGGCGGCTAGAGCTCAGGGAGCATCAGTTGAGTACGAAGATTACTATCCAACGGCTCAAGTGGTAAACAAGTATAGATACGGATCTGATCTCGTCAAACACAGCGAGCTCGCGCGTCTAGGGACTCGGATGCGAAGGTTGCATATTTGGTACCTGAAAGCTGTCGAAGATGTGAAAGCTACATCACGGTGTATCTTAGAGATGAGCATTACTTCCGGGGGAAGACGAGATAAACCTTGAGTTAGAAGAAGCTGTTTCAGTTATTCAATCAAGACGCCCTCGACAAAGCTGTCATCGATTGCTACTTTTGTAAGTGATTTATTTGTGTAATTAAGTTTGTAGCTCATTCATTTGCACTAACAATTATCCTCATTATATTCTTTGTGTACGCTATACATTTAATTATGCAGAATGAAGAAGCTGGAATACGAAAGAGGCAAGCTCCTACCGCTGGGGTTCATAGACCCAAACACAGTTCATGAAGTTACGGTTCGACGGTACCCCAAGGACACAGAGGACAACATCGTAATGTTTTTAGAGAAGCAAGCAGACAAAGAGGATATATTCTTTCCCTACAACTTCAAGTGAGTGTTATATATAACATACATTATGCTTGTGCACCTTCCACTTTATTCTCGTAATCATTGAGCTATACTTGTGCAGTTTCCACTTTATTCTCCTAATCATTGATCTTCACCTTGGAGTCGTAAACGTCATGGACTCGAAACATAAAGAATATGCGGAATGGGCGGACATGACTGCCATCCTCCAGAGGTAGTTTCAATCAATTTCGTATTGGCATCTTCATCTGCTCTAATTCGAAGATATCATCAACTAATCAATTACTCATTTACTCATTATTTTTTGCCGGGCAGGGCTTGGAAACGGTTCATCAATACTGTTCCGGGTGAATGGAAACCGGAACTTACATTTAAAGATTACCCTGTAAGTAGTACTATATATATAGCTATATCCGTGAAACTTTATATATGATATTTACTTTCAATACGATGCTTGATTATTAGTTTGATCGAACTATTTTTTCGTAAAGTGTATGAGGCAGGAACAAGGGAATAACTTATGTGGATACTACGTCTGCACCTTCATGCGTGACATGTCCTGTCCCAAGGGTGGGGATGCCCAAATACACCACACTCGTGTACGATAACAAATTTTCACAATTAATCTTAATTAGTACCATCTATTGTATTGAGTTCCATTCATATATTGATCTCCTTTTTAAATATAGATGACACGCCTGCGGGACACTCTCATAACAGCGGATCAAATAAAAGCAATTCAAGAGGAAATCGCGGGATTCTTTATTACCGAGGTCCTTACCCCAGGTGGAGAGCACTATCGGAAGATCGTGACGGCGGAGGATATTCGTTCAGGAGATGTTGTATTGTAAATATGCATGCATTACGTGTACTGTGTTGACTATGTCGTGTACTGTTGACGATGTCTATATATATTCATGACGATTTTTTGTGGTTTCTTGAATGATATATATGCATTGCTGAAACTCTGCCGCGGCAGAGAAACGCCCTGTTTCTGTGCCGCGGCAGAGAAATAGCAATTCTCTGCCGCGGCAGAGAAACCTAGGCCCGGTTCGTACCACGAACCGGGACCAAAGCCCTTCCACCGCGAGCTCCCTGGCCGCACCACGTGTCGAGGCCTTTAGGCCCGGTTTATCTTTGAACCGGGACTAAAGGGTACCCCCTTTAGTCCCGCCTAGTTGGTCCCGGTTCGGGAACCGGGTCTAAAGGCCCAAATGGACCGGGCCTATTGCCCCTTTTTCTACTAGTGATAATTGAATCCTATAGAAAGATAAATTGTGTTTGATTGTAGAAAAAGAATTTTCATGAGGCATGATTTAATGTTTTTTCTATACAATGTACACTAAAAAATTATAGGTCGGATTAGTTCCTATAAAATATGTTCCTATGAATCAAACAACTTATGTAGGAAATTTTTCTACGAGAGCTAAATACTACGCAAATCTGATGAATCAAAGGGGTAAGATGCATGGTACCATCATGTCCATCCATGGATGATGACTAAAATATTTTCATTGCTGGCGAGGGGTTCTATCCATAGCTGTGCACCTGATCTTGATACGCACAAAATAACCCACGAATTTCAAAGCTTGTGGCCTGAACCATGAGTTTTAGCCATGGTCCGCTCTTCTTTTGACCTCCTTATGATTTGGCTCGTTATGTTGTATGAGTATGCGCAGTTGTCTCGGAATGTCCAATAATCGGCATGGATAAGTATAGAGCTCACCTGGTTTAAAACTTCATATAAGATGCAATTTTCGTTTGGGCAGAAATGCATATGAGGTGAACAACAAAAACAGGCGGCCGAAGACTAGTGCTCACTATCTTCTCACACGAGTCAAAAGAGAGTTTGCTAGTTGTCGATTCCCCTTTGATCTGAAGCAGCAGCGGAGTTGCAATCTCCTCCCGCCCAAGTCAGCACCATATTTCAGCAACTCAATTTTTATTTCAGAGCAAAATTTGGCCTCCGATTTTTCTCATATTCCTACTCTCTATATTTTAGTGTAGTTTATGTTGAACTCTGGTTGCTTTTCTGTAAAAGATTATATAGCTCATGAGTTAATTAATATGACAAGCTGTGGGAAGTTTCTCTCCTATGATTTCCTGCACAAGTATGATATATTGTAGATTGACAAAAAGCGATGACACGAGTTTCTTAACGCTTGCTGACATTTTTCACTATAGTCCACCATTATGTAGAGTGTGTCTTAGCGGGAGAAAAAGAGTGGAGCCTTGAACCTGAATATCTCAAGGCAGTACTAACCCAATCATGAATTCAAGTTGCACGCAGAGGCACTGGAGAAGAGTTGGTCTCTAGTCTAGCATCATGGCGTTGTTACTTTGCGAAATCCACAAAGCTAGAGCAATCGAAAATTCGAATGCTTCCAAGTCCTATTATGTATGTGGGTCTCAATGGCATTATGAAAGTAGTTCTTCCGAAGTGTGAAACTTGTGGAAATTCCATAGATGGTGTACGTTAAAATGAAGCTAGCACCGACAAAGCTTTACTATGCCAAGACTCGGGTATGCCGGATAGCTTCGTTGAGGATTATGAGCATGTTCCATCTCTCTTCTCACGTTTAAATAGGAACAATGTTATATTAATGTTTGATACAATGTGGCACAACAACCAGATGCTTTCATGTAGTTCAATGTTGCCATAAAGAGCACATGTGTGTTCATATACAGTTGTGTACATCCTCTCCCTTAATGAACAAGCTTACTGGTAGATGTTCTGGTCGTATATATTTCACATTATAGCTTCCCTATGATTTATTTTCTCGCGAAAACGCAAAAGCTTGCGTTTCGATTCATTGATAGAAAAGGAAGTTTACATTACAAGCCTAAGACAAGGCTGTGACACCCACACACACCCAACACTCAAAACACGACTACGACAAAAGGCCGAAATCTGTCGAGTGCTCCTCTAAGACGCTACAGAGTGAGCTCCTTCGCCAAACAGAACCCATGCCGATGAAAGTCGCAATGCTTGTACATCATCGAAATTGCCAAGAACCTGCCAGCCGCAGCCAAGACGCGTACCACCCGGATCCTGCGAGCCCATCCGGCTCAGCAGGGAGCATTGCTTCTCCGGCCTCAGCCTAAATCCAGGGACGCCGTCGGCGCAGCGGCTACCTCAACCTCAACAGACGTGCAAGCGTGCAGTCTTCAGTAGCCCGCCATCAAGCACAGAGGCCAGCCCACCACTGCTCATCCAGAGGTCCGCTCGCGCTGTCCGAGGAAGATCCTCGTCGCGCAAGCCACCGCGATACCCCTCAAGAGGCCGGCGCGCCACCTGCATCGCAAGACACCTCCCATGCGGCCAACACAGAGAACCCCGAGGAAGAACCACTGCCCGAACTCAAGTTACCAAGACGACGCCTCCAAGAAGGGTACGACGTCAAAGACGCCGTCGTCGCCCGATTTGGTATGCCAAATCTGAGGTTTTCACCCGGAACCTGAGACCCTGGGCGAGGGAGGTGCCAGAACTCCTCGATGACGCCACACAGGAAACGGCGCCCTCAGGCGTCGCCGTCACCGGCCCCAAAAAGGCAGGGCTTTCGCCCGGAGCATGATACCTCACCACCGCAAGCAGCGTCTGCCCTTCACCTAGAGCTCACTCGCTGACCTTTCCACTCAAAGCACTAGCCTTGTTAGGACAACCCGCCGGCAGCACGTCAAGTGCGCCAGATCAGGGGCAGCCATGCCCATAAAGGGAGGTCAAGCCGCCTGAGAGGGGCACCACCAAGCTGCAAGCAGCACAAGTGCCTCCATGGGAGGGCTCGCCGGCAGGGCTGGTCGTATATATTTCACATTATAGCTTCCCTATGATTCATTGTATCAAGCCACATCATCACTAACGAGTAGAAATAGAACCAATAACCATTAATGGAATGGAGTATTAGTAGTCGGTAGGATGCATGGTACCATCATGTTGCCCTTGGACGGTGACTAAATATTTTGTTTGCTGACGATGAGGGATTCCATGCATAGCTGGGCACCTGATCTTGATACTGTACGCACGAAGCAACCCCTCCAAAGCTCGTGGCCGCCATGGCCCGCGCTTCTTTTGGCCTCGCTATGATTTGGCTCGTTTAAAGCCCAATCATAGCCATTGGGGAATTTTATTTTTTGCCCCTATTTACTTTGCCACTCTATGATTTGCCCTCAATTACCTTGTACTTCCTCTTTTGCCACCAATTACTTTGGCACTCTATTATTTGCCCCTTTTGTTGCTTTCTTTTGTTTTGACGATCTAAGCAACACGTGAAAGGCGAATCTACCCCTGGCTGAAGCTAAACCAAATTGAGTTCCTTTTCTCCTCTGTTTAGAACGGGAAGAACCCAGGGTGTTGCCGCCGGCGCTGCCGTCTGTCGGTCGCCGCTGCAGCTCCCCGCAGGCCGATGTACCCCGCCACTCCCTGCTCTTCCACTAGCGCCGCCAGCAAGCTGCTCCGTCTGCTCCCCCGCGAGCGATTTAGGCTGAATGCTTTGAGCCGGACGAGCCGAACCAGAGGAACCAAATCGCTCTCTCATCTCGCTCCCCTTGGCGGCGACGTGCACAGAGGCGGCGGAGGTGACCTCGCCCCGCAGGGCTTCGAGCACGCGCACCCCGGCCATGGCTGGACCGTCCTCTTTGACGCCCCATCTCACCCACCCAGACTGCGAGATGAAGGGATCCGCTCGCGCCGCTAGCTGGTGGTGGTAATCTCCTCGCCGTTGCATTTGTCGTGTCGGTGTTGTCCGTCGCAGGGCCTCCGAGCTAGGATAGTAGGGGAGCAAGAGGCTTGTGGCTGGTGGGAGAACTCGACGGAGGGCAAGCTCGATGGAGGGCTCGCCGTCGCCATGGAGATTGGGGACTTGGCCGTGTCAGGGGAGAGAGACAAGGAGAACGGTGGGCTCGATCCAGGACGAACAGGCTGGGTAGTTTCGTCATTGCACATGGGCCCAATCTGAAGAGGGGCAAATAATCGAGTGACCAAGTAATCCGTGGCAAAAAAGGAAGCGCCAGGTAATGGAGGGCAAATCGTAGAGTGACAAAGTAAACAGGGGCAAAAAATAAAATTCCCCAATGGCTATGATGCTGTATGCGGGTTAGTTGTCTCTACATGTCCAATAATCGGCATGGATAAGTACAGAGCTCGCCTGGTGAAATGCAGACTTTCTTTTGGCACAAATGCAGCTGAGGTGAACAGCGTTTTTTAACCCATTCCAAGATGGAACGAACAAAGATAATGTTAAGTAAGGTAAAATAGTGAACAGATTCGTGAGGTAGCGTCTATCTCAAGTTGCAGGGAAATTGGGCAATCTGGTAGGAATTCATCTCATCTGTGTTAGGATGATCTCCACGTCACCGATTCCAACGGATCGGTAACAAGTCCTTGACCTCGTTCGCGCCCTGATCGGGGGCGTCCAACCCTCTTATGGTTGGTGGGCCCCTGTGACCTGCGCTATATAAAGAGGTGGGGGCCGGGGCACACGGTACGAGGTTCACCGCGCCGCCAGTCACCCCACCGATATTCCCCTACCGATCTAGGGCTAGCGCAGTGCTCACGGGAAGCACCACCACCGTCGCCACCGCACGCTCACCCTCTCCGCCGCCGCCACCATGTCGGCACCCGAGAGCTCCTCCTCGAAGGGAGAAGGTACTCATCTCTCTCTCTCAGATCTAGCAGTGTACTCATCGGCAATAGCATCTACCTGTATAGGATCTAGTGTAGTCGTTGGCTACTCTAACATTGGTATCAGAGCAACTGTTAGAATGTATAGATCCTTTTTTGTTCAGGTAGAGAAGTAAGAACAGAAACTCTAAATCCTCCCTGATGCAAAAGAAAAGAAAAGTGCAACCGGCCGAGACCCATCTCGCCGGCACAGTTAGCGCCGCCGCAAGGCCGCGCCGCTCCTCTCGATCCCGATGCGCATCGGCATGCCGAGGCACCGGGAAGAAGAGCCACTCCACTTGCGCAAGCAACGCGGGGCAAAGAAAAGAAAAGCTCACCGGCTTACCGTGCTGCGTCACGTCGCCGGCAAAGAAAGGGCACCGCCTCTGCGCCGCTTGACGGTGACGCGCCCACCCTCGGGTGCACGCGCCGCCGCCAAGAGGTACAGGGGGGCGCCGCCGCCCGTTTTCTGCCTCCGTTCCTTGGCCGCCGCGCCGGGATCTGGTGGAGGAAGGAGAGAAAGAAAAAAGGAGAGGAAGGGCAGCTCGACGCCGGTGCGTGCTCGCTCGAGCAGCTGCCGGGCGACGCCGCCGCTTCCTCACCGGCGCAGAGAACCGCGGGGGAGTCTCGCGGGAAGGCGCAGCCGTCGCCGGCAAGGCGGCAAGGCGGCAAGCCGCGCGCGCGGGCGGGAGGTGAGCCTCCCGCGCCGCCGCCGGAGTCGGCAGAGAGGGGGTCGGGGGAAATGGCCTTAGGGTTAGGGTTTGGGCCGTTGGCCACCCTTTTATCCGGCCGAACAGAAGGGCGACCGTCGGATTCGATCCGAAGCGGCCAGAGAGGCCGCAGCGTGGGCACCGTGTGCCGGCCGCGTCGGCGCCGTGTGCGGGCCGCGTGGGCTCCGTGCCCGGGCCGCGTGCGGGCCGTTGGAAGGCCGCGATTGCGAGGCCGCAGAAGGCCGCAGCGGCAGGCCGCACAGCGTGCGGGCCGCGTCTGCCAGCCGCGTGGGCGCCGCGTTGCTGCGCGTCGCTCGCAGCGTGCGGGCCGCGTGGGCCGCGACAGAACAGTCAGCTTTACTGTTTTTTTACAGTTTTATTAATTACAGAGGCAATTTTAGGCAGTTTTGGGTCATTTTGGCCAAAATTTTGTCTAGTTTTTTTTTTTCTGAATAAATAGGACCAACGAAATATTTGTTCAGAAATTAAAAAGTAAAGGAAATGCCTCTGAAAAGTTCAAAGTTTAAAGTTTAAAGTTCACAGTTTCCGCTGCAAATAGCAATGATATGTGCATTTATCTCTATTTCTGCCCAACGGTGATATAGTTTTATTTGCATTAACAGTTGCATGTTTTAATTCGGACCAACGTTGGATTATAATTTGCAATTGTACTGTTCTCACTTCTTTGTGGTTTTCAGGAGGGTTCTACTTGATGAGCTGCATCAAGGATGTTCCCACCCTTAGAGGGGATAACTACACAGAATGGAGGAAGAAGGTGGATTTCGCCTTCGTCTGTGCTGAGGTGGACTGGGTGGTTGACACACCGCAGCCCATCAAGCCTGCTGACCCCGTCAGAGCTGACGGGGATACTGATGATGCATGGGCTAAAAAGAAAAGGGACCATGCTCCTGTGGAGATGTCCTACACCCTAGAGAACAGACAGTGGCAGACTGCCAACAAAAAGTGCATGGCTTTCATAAAGAATACAATTGAGAACGCTATAGTGGGCTCAATTACAGAGTGTACTTCCGCTGGGGAGTACCTAGAAAAGATAAAGAGCCAGTTCACTGGTTCTTCAAAGACATATGCAACCCAGCTGTTGAAGCAGCTGGTGACAGAAAAGTATACTGGAGGTGCACATGGCATCAGGGAGCACATCCTCAGGATGAGCAACATGGCTGCAAAGCTGAAGCCCATGGATGCTGACCTGGAGCTGAAGCCTGCACTTCTGGTTCACTTGGTGATGGCTTCATTGCCACAACAGTTTGAAAATTTTGTCATCAATTACAACATGAGTCCTGAGAAATGGGACATTGAAAAGACCATTGCCATGTGTGTGCAAGAGGAGGATAGACTCAAGGCACAGAATGGAGGTACCATCAATTATGTGAAGGACAACAAGAAAAGGCCCTTCACACCAAGCAACAATGGTTCTCCTTCAAAGCAATATGGTAAAGCCCCAATGCAAAGCATCGCCAGAAGTTCCAGCCTCGTGCCATTGCCGGTGAACAAAGATCGGTGTCTTCATCAGTCGGAAGACTGGCACTACAAGAAAGATCGCCTCGCTTTCTGAAAGAATTAATGGCAAAGAAAGGTAACAATTTAGTTTCCTTTGTAAATGAATCCCTGTATACACAGTTTTCGAAATCTACTTGGTGGATTGATTCAGGTGCAACTGTTCATGTTGCAAATTCTTTACAGGGATTCCATTCGACGAGGACTACGAAAAGAGGCGAAGGATGCGTTGAAGTCGCGAATGGAATTCAAGCAGAAGTTGAAGCTGTTGGCGACGTCCTGTTGGAGCTAGCTGATGGCTTGACTATTCTGCTTAGAGATGTCTTATTTGTTCCTTCCATACATAGAAATTTAATAAGTGTATCGCGCTTAGATAAAGACAGTTATCAATGTTATTTTGGACATGGCAAATGTGCCATATGGTGTAATAATTCTTATGTTGGGGTTGCTATACTCCATGATGAGCTTTATTTATTGTCCTTGCGTGAAAAAGTATTGTCTGTGTGTAAAGTGAATGAACAAATACCCTCGTCGGAAAAAGAAGGAAAGAAAAGAAAAAGAACTGATGAATCATCGAAATTATGGCACTGTCGCCTAGGCCATATTTCGAGGGGGAGAATAGAAAGACTCGTTAAAAATGATATTCTCCCTCCATTAGAATTCTCAGACATAGAACAGTGCATCGATTGCATTAAAGGAAAATTTGTAAAGCAAATTAAAAAGGGTGCGAATCGAAGCACAGCAACACTAGAAATAATTCACACCGATATATGTGGACCATTTCCGGTGAAAAGTGTGGATGGCTATGATTCGTTCATAACATTCACGGATGATTACTCCCGATATGGTTATATTTATCCAATAAAAGAAAGAACAGAAGCGTTGGATAAATTCAAAATATTCAAAGCTGAAGTTGAAAATCAGCATGACAAAAGAATAAAGATAGTCAGGTCTGATCGTGGAGGGGAGTACTACGGTCGACATACTCCATATGGCCAAGTCCCTGGACCTTTTGCAAGGTTTCTACAGGAGACTGGAATAGTCGCCCAGTACTCGATGCCGGGCGAACCTCAGCAGAATGGGGTAGCTGAAAGGCGCAACCGTACCCTTATGGATATGGTGCGCAGTATGATGAGCTATTCCACCCTACCATTGGGATTGTGGATTGAGGCGTTAAAAACCGCTATTCACATTCTAAACAGAGTACCAAGCAAATCGGTGCCCAAAACGCCGTATGAGCTATGGACAGGGAGAGTGCCTTCTCTAAACCACCTGAAAGTGTGGGGGAGCCCTGCTGAGGCCAAAGTATTCAATCCAAATATCGCAAAGTTAGATACCAAAACAGTCAGTTGCCATTTTATTGGCTATCCTGAAAAGTCAAAAGGTTATCGTTTCTACTGTCCAGACAAATATACAAAGTTTGTGGAAACGAGACATGCTGTCTTCTTAGAGGACGAAATGATGAGGGGGAGCATGGTAGCTCGGAAAATTGATCTTGAGGAGAAGAGGGTGCATGCACCCAATCCGATGACTCAGGAGCCATTTTTTGCGCTACCATGTGCACCTGTACCGACGATCCCTGCGATTGTGGTGCAAGCACCTGTTGTGACTCCACCCATGACAACGATGAGTGAAAATTCGGAACCTGTCCGTCAGGAGACGAATGAACCATTTGTTGAGCATGAAAGGGAGCAACAACAGCCACCTCCAGAAGCTGAGCCACAAGTTGAGGAACAGAATGCTCAAGAGAATGTGGCCCCTAGAAGGTCTACAAGAGCTAGAAAATCAGCCATTTCGACTGATTACAAAGTTTACAACACAGAAAGAGTTCATATGGAAGGTGATCCCACTTCATATGAAGAAGCCATGAGAAGCCCAGATTCATCAAAGTGGGTGGAGGCCATGGAAGACGAAATGAGATCGATGAGTACCAACAATGTTTGGGACTTAGAGAATATTCCTAAAGGAGCCAAAACAGTGGGCTGCAAATGGGTCTACAAAATAAAATATGACTCCAATGGGAATGTCGAAAAGTACAAAGCACGACTTGTGGCAAAAGGATTTACACAAAGAGAAGGGATAGATTACAATGAGACATTTTCTCCGGTCTCATGTAAGGATTCCTTCAGGATCATCATGGCACTAGTTGCACATTTTGATTTAGAGTTGCATCAAATGGATGTAAAGACGGCATTTCTAAACGGGGATTTAGAAGAAAATGTCTACATGAAACAACCCAAGGGTTTTATCATGGAAGGCAAGGAAGAAATGGGATGCCGCCTAAAGAAATCCATTTATGGATTAAAGCAAGCCTCCAGACAGTGGTATCTAAAGTTTAATGAAACAATTAAGAGATTTGGATTTAAAGAAAATATTGAGGACAATTGCGTTTATGCAAAGTTTAAAAGTGGGAAATATATTTTCCTAATCTTGTATGTGGATGATATTCTGCTTGCCAGCAGTGCAGTTAGTCTACTGCAAGAGACAAAGAAGTTCTTGTCCTCAAATTTTGATATGAAAGATCTTGGTGAAGCGTCATATGTTTTGGGCATAGAAATTCACCGAGATAGAAACAATGGAGTATTAGGACTATCGCAAAAGGCTTATTTAGAAAAGATTCTAAGTAAGTATAATATGCACAAGTGCAGTGCCACACCTGCCCCTATAGTCAAGGGCGACAGTTTTGGGAACCATCAAAGTCCCCAAAATCAATACGAGCTCGATCAAATGAAAGCGGTTCCATATGCTTCGGCTATTGGAAGCCTACAGTATGCACAAGTGTGCACTCGCCCTGACTTAGCATTTATCACCGGAGTACTCGGTAGATATCAAGAAAATCCAGGTTTCGAACACTGGAAAATGGTAAAGAAGGCATTGCGTTATGTGAAAGGCACAAAGAGTTACATGCTAACATACAGAAGATCTGATTCCCTAGAAATAAGAGGGTATTCAGATGCAGATTTTGCGGGGGATAAAGATGATAGAAAATCCACATCTGGATATGTATTCACCCTCGCAGGGGGAGCTATTTCGTGGAGAAGCTCCAAACAGACCATAGTTGCATCATCCACGATGTATGCAGAATTTATAGCATGTTATGAAGCCACGGGGCAGGCATTATGGTTAAAGAAATTCATACCCGACTTGAAAGTGGTAGATTGTATTGACAAACCACTAAAGATGTACTGCGACAATGAGCCTGCAGTATTTTATGCTCACAACAACAAGTCGAGTAATGCTACGAAACCGATTGAGGTTAAGTATTATGTTGTGAAACACAAGGTCCAGGATCAAACAATAAGTCTCGAGCATATAAGGACAAAAGATATGCTTGCGGATCCGCTAACGAAAGGCTTACCACCCAGCGTGTTCAAGGAGCACGTAGCCGGCATGGGTTTAAGGGAAAGTCTTACCTATCCTGGATCATAAGAGGCCCAAAAGTAAAAGAATTTGTTTCAAAACAGAGAAGTGCATTGTGGGCATCTCGATTCTATCGGCAATAGAGCTGTGACGATGAAACATGCCCTATGAACTGATCCAATATGAAACGAATAAAGTGAAAGTATAAAGTTAAAAGAAAAGTTGAGATCAAGGGGGAGAATGTTAGGATGATCTCCACGTCACCGATTCCAACGGATCGGTAACAAGTCCTTGACCTCGTTCGCGCCCTGATCGGGGGCGTCCAACCCTCTTATGGTTGGTGGGCCCCTGTGACCTGCGCTATATAAAGAGGTGGGGGCCGGGGCACACGGTACGAGGTTCACCGCGCCGCCAGTCACCCCACCGATATTCCCCTACCGATCTAGGGCTAGCGCAGTGCTCACGGGAAGCACCACCACCGTCGCCACCGCACGCTCACCCTCTCCGCCGCCGCCACCATGTCGGCACCCGAGAGCTCCTCCTCGAAGGGAGAAGGTACTCATCTCTCTCTCTCAGATCTAGCAGTGTACTCATCGGCAATAGCATCTACCTGTATAGGATCTAGTGTAGTCGTTGGCTACTCTAACAATCTGAACAAGGAGAAGAGTGTCAAAGCTGGAGACTAGTGTGGTGCCCCATCTTGATAAAGTTCCCGTCTTTCCCAAAGGGCCAAAGAGTTCCGTGAGCCGCCGTTCTCCTCCAAACTGAAACAGCCGCGGCGATGGAATCCCAGGTCGCCGTCGTGACGGTGCCGTTCCCGGCGCAGGGCCACCTGAACCAGCTCCTTCACCTGTCGCTGCTGCTCGCGGGCCGGGGCATCCCCGTGCACTTCGCCGCGCCGGAGCCGCACCTCCGGGAGGCCCGCGCGCGCGTGCACGGCTGGGACGCGACGGCGCTCCTCGCCATCCGCTTCCGCGCGCTCGACGTCCCGCCGCACGCGTCCCCGGACCCCGACCCCTCCTCGCCGTTCCCGACCCACATGCAGCCCCTCTTCGAGGCCTTCTGCGACGGCGCCTCGCTCGCGGCGCTCCTGGAGGAGCTCTCGGCGTCCCACCGCCGCGTCGTCGTCCTGCACGACCGCATGGCGGCGTTCGCGGCGGCGGAGGCCGCGCGGCTGCCCAACGGGGAGGCGCTCGGGGTGCACTGCCTCGCCGCGTCCTACAACGTCGGGTGGATGGACCCCGGCCACCGCCTCCTGCGGGAGCACGGGATGGTGTTCCACCCGGCCGACGCCTGCGCGACCAGGGAGTTCGTGGCGCTCGCCAAGCGGATGGGCCAGGAGCGCCGCCGCGCGCCCGGCGCCGGCATGGTGGTGAACACCTGCCGCGCGCTCGAGGGCGAGTTCCTCGACGTGCTCGCCGCCCAGAGCGCTTCCTCTTCCGACGGCCACAAGCTGTTCGCCGTCGGGCCTCTGAACCCGCTGCTAAACCCCGTCCCCGACACTCCCGCGGAGCGGCACCCGTGCCTGGAGTGGCTCGACAGGCAGCCGCCGTCGTCGGTGCTGTACATTTCGTTCGGCACGACGTCGTCTCTCCGGGCAGAGCAGGTCAGGGAGCTGGCGGCCGCGCTGCGGGACACCAACCAGCGGTTCGTCTGGGCGCTGCGGGACGCCGACCGCGCGGACATGCGCGAGCCAGGCGGCGAGCGCCGGCTCGCGGAATCGGCGGCGGCCCTGCTCGGCGACGCGGCGGCGCAAGGGACGGGCGTGGTGGTCACCGGCTGGGCGCCGCAGCTGGAGATCCTGGCGCACGGCGCGACGGCGGCGTTCATGAGCCACTGCGGGTGGAACTCGACGGTGGAGGGGCTGAGCCACGGGAAGGCCATCCTGGCGTGGCCGATGCACAGCGACCAGCCGTGGGACGCGGAGCTCGTGTGCAAGTACCTCCGGGCGGGGATCCTCGTGCGGCCGTGGGAGGAGCGAGGGGACGTCACGCCGGCGGCCGCCATCCGGGAGGCTATCGAGAGGGCGATGCGATCGGACGAAGGGGCGGCGCTCCGTGAGAGGGCAAGGGCGCTTGGGGACGCTGTGTGCGCCGCCCATGCCAACGGCGGGTCGTCGAGCCGGGACATGGACGACCTTGTCGCGTACGTGACGAGGTGACTGTGGAGCTGGAGTTAAACATTCATGGCCGCTCTTGAAGCTTTTGATTTGAATTGGTACTCACTGAAACCGCGGCTGCGTGGCAACTGACTAGTGCTGGACTGCTGTTGACTCGAACTAAGCAATGTCGCACATATTGTGATTTATCAGTACTGATCTTCTTTGTTCGGACTAGAGATTGGTAGTGCTTCCTCCATGCTGCCCACAGATAGACCACACCCACAAAACTATGAAATATTTTCCAAAAAATTGATCGTACTGAAACTAGAAGCCTCTAGCGTGCCACATATTCAAGTCCCAATTCGATGACACAGTGAATAAAACAATAAGAAGGAATATCCGGTTAAATAAAGTAGAGTACTGAAATCCAAGTATGATATACTCTTAAATACTTCCTACTCCTGGGTGTAACTACACCCACGTCTCATATACTACCATACGGAAGTATATAACATACTTTATTGGTTTGAGTATGTTCGTATACTATATCTAAGATACTCCATACCAACTTTGGTGAAAAAAAATTAAATACACCCATAGTTTGCACTATATATACAAAATACATGCATATTTATACGTAAATAAATAGTGTACGTAAAAAAATGTACATACTACCTACAAAGTAGTATATATACTACCAAAATATTTTTATATACTTCATACTACATGTATATACTCTTCGGTATGATAGATAATACCTAGATTGTGTGAAACACACATGGGAGTAACTACACCCGGGTGTAGTATGAATATGTCCTATATATATATATATATATATATATATATATATATATATATATATATATAGGTCTGCTATTCTCGAACCGGTTCGAGAATAACTATTCTCGAACCCTTTCTGAACTTCCGGGTGTTTTCCTAGTGAACTTCTCGACGGAATACCCGAATTGCATGTTCGTGCGGACAGTATTTTCATGATGATTTTCAAACCGCTTATCGGATTGATGCGTATAATATACCGTTGGATTCGCACGGAAATTTCGCAACTTTTTTGTGTTCATTGTTTTCCCAAATTCTATATTGATTAAAACTAATTTGAAATATACAAAACGACGTTTTTGCGGATTTCTCTATTTATGTACAGTTTTGGGGTTCCAGTTTTTAAACCGTTTGTAGGAATGATGCGTATGATACGCCGTTGGAAAGGTGCTGACTAGGCGCACCTTTTTCATGAAGAACACTTTTCTAAATTCTTTATAGTTTAAGAGCAGATTTGAAAATACGTGATTACATTTTTTCGAACTTCTCGGTTTTTCGAACTGTTTTGGGGGCTTATTTTCGAACCACTTATCGGAATGTTCCGAATGATATTGCGTTGAAAAGATATTGATTAGGCGAATCTTTTTCATGTTGAATGTTTTTCCAAATTCTAAATAGTTTTAGTTTAATTTCAGAAATACATAAAAGTGAAGATAACGCCGACACAAGAACATTTCGAAATTGGCTCATCTAGATTGATTAGGTGTGGCATTGCGATATGTTGGAGTATTAGTAGAGTTATATTAGTGCTAATTGTACACTGAGTTGGTCGATTTGCGCAATCGGTGGTTGTACGGACGATTTCTATGCGTATGATTTCCGTGCAGAAAAACAGAGTGTATGAGGTGCTCGAATATAGAAGTGAACTTCCTTATATCTGTTTGTGAACTTCCGATCGCGGTATAAAAGTTTCAGGCATGTAATAAAATTATAGCGAACTTCTGTGGATGTGAACTTCTTCTCCCCTGAATCTGAACTTCCCGACGGACTTCAATATTGTACAGGGCGAACTTCCGAAACTTTAGTCTAGTTTGAAGTGAACTTCAGAAAATATAGCAAACTTCCGTCGCATCTACACTTCTCTGGATACAGATCTGAACTTCCCCTTATCTGCATCTAAACTTCCAGACGGACCTCAACATTGTAAGGAGTGAACTTCCATTTCAAATATGAACTTCTATACGGGGAGTGAAATTTCATACGGAGGTAAGTGAACTTCCCGATGGTGGCAAGTGAACTTCTGAAAATATTTTGCGAACTTCCACATGTTCGAATTGAACATCCGAGGTGTGTTTGTCAAAGTGCTGGTGAGATACAAAGTGCACTCCCCAATAATAAAAGTGTAATTCAATGAAGCGAGCCACCAATGATTTCTCTTTCTAATTTTCTAGCGGACAGCATATTGCTTCGCCGCCCAGTCAAGAAAGTACATTGTGGACCTCGGATAAGTGTAGTGCACATTTCTTTTTGTGAAATAGATGAACTTTTATCTGTGAAAAAGTATTCACAAACTAGACTTGGTGAACTTTTGTTTTCTAGATTTTTGTTCAAGGAACAACTTTGTGGTTTTAGACGATGCATCAGGTGGTTTTCCACCTGGTACAGACGATGCATCAAGTGGTTTTCCACCTGGTACAGACGATGCATCAAGTGGTTTTCTGCCTGGTATGAAGTGCTTTTCTGCTATGTTCAAAGCGAACTACCAAAAGTAACTGAACTTTCAAGAGGTTTGTGTTAATTTTTCTGTTCAGCTCAAGGTGAACTTCCATGCGATAAAAATTGAACTTGCACTTTGGGAGAAGTTACAACTTAAAAACGCTGAACTTCAGGCAGAGTGAATTTCCTCTTGGAGGGGAAGTGAACTTACGAGATAAAACTGGGAAACGTTGTAGTTTGCTGAACTTGAAATGCTACCAGATTTAGCCCAATGGCTACAAATTACAACTTAGAATAATTACAAATGCAAAGCTTTGCCGAGGCTTGTCCTTAAACTTCAGACAACCTAGTCTCTTTCAGAAATCCGCACTTCTTTTATCTGAACTTCACAACCAAGTACCAGCAATGTACCAAAAAGTAGGTGTCAGGCCTTTTTATAAGCCAGAGGTGAGAAATCACAGCAAGACATCAACTATACTTCCAACATTGAAACAAGGTACAATGGTTTTATTGAAGAAATTAGCTAGACAAGCTTGGCAGCAGAAATTATACTAAGAGAGTATATTCAAACATCAAAACAAGCTAGCGGCAGAAAATCAGAAATCGCAGGCACATCCTCTAGTGGATGACTCAACTGCCGCACAGCCTCCAGTGGATGACTCAACTGCCGCACTGCCTCCTGCGGTGGCGTAGCGCTGTGTCTTAGCGGACGGGTGGACTGCCGGGCCGCACACTACGGTACTTCCTTGTAACCTCTTACACGTAGCATGAGAGGAGCTGTACAAGATCTTGAGTCTCTTTTTATTGTCGGCATGAAATCCCAGACCTGCAACTCATCCAATAGTATAATTTTGAGAGTAGAGACAAATATTAAATTTCTTTTATTTCTGCATTTGTACAAATCACTATATAAATAATGTACAAGTAAATGTGAACTTTTTTTGCCACGACAAATTGAATGCAAAAAAATGAAATGAATTTCTGGGCATTACCAAGTGAACTTCAGAGACATTACAAGTGGACTCCGGGTCAGGAATTTTCTTGATGGCCTTTTCACTTGGGAATTTCTTCTTTTCATTTTTCAAATGTAGTGAACTGTTTTAGGCTGAGGAGTGAACTTGTCTTACATTGAAAGTAACATACTTTCGAGAACAAATAATCCAGTTTAGCAGACAAGGAAAACTCATTTTTAGCAGCAAACATTCTGACTTTAAATATATACATTCTATTGAGCATTTGCAAAACTAGTTTGTGATCTGTCTAAGCAATCAAGACAGTTGCAAGACTCAAATAATTTCTTCTATTTTGTCCTTTGATTAGAATAGTTAAGGAACAAATTAGAAACTATAATCCAACCCACTTGGACATGCTAACAGGAATTAACTCCAGATCAAGAGAAAACTAGAATTGAAAATAAAGGGAACACCACATACAAGGTGGCAACATTATCTTTTGATCAAATGATTCTCAGGGGATAACAAGTACTAGTAGTGCATCAAGGTAAGGAAAGAGTTAAAGCATATACATGGAGCAAGAAGCAACAGAGGAACGAGTGAAGTCATATGGTTTTTAAAAAGATCATACACACCTTCTGAACTGGTCCAACATCACATCTGAACAGCAGCAGCTTCGATGTGTCCGACGGATAGATTGACTTGTCATATTGTAAATAGTGAACTTCCTCGTAGGCAAGTGAGCCTAACGGATAAAATAGTGAACTTCATAACCACACTGTTTGTGGCTGCTCGCAATAACCTTAGAACAAGATCAGATAAAACATGATTGCACCTTATTGGGATTAAGAAACAAAGCACTTGAACAATATATCCATCCAGTACTAAAAAAATGGTGCTAGATCTGACAACTTAGTATAGGAAACTAAAAGGAATGAATAGAGGTCGCTTGCCAGATTGTAATCCTATCAGTCCTGGAGCATACCTTAAGTTTATTGTTGAAATCCCCACGGAGTATTACCAGATCATCATTCCACATCTTAGATATAACATAGGAGGCTCGATCAAGTAATGTTCCTTACCTTTACAGAAAAAGCACCATAAGGACACTAGTGGACAGGTAGATGGTCAAGAGCAAAAGAAACACTAGATAATGCTTTTATACAGCAAAAACAAGATTGCTCTTTCAGTAAGATGCATTTTGTACAAATATAATTTATTTTATTGCAGAGTGAACTTCACTTTTACACCAAATGAACTCACTATGATCATTTAGTTTGTTTTAATAGAAGAATTGCACTGGGCGGCCAAGGCATGGCTGTAATCCGGGCGGTAGTGGACCGCCGAGGGAGCAGAAGGTGGACTCGCCGGCTGCATGCTTCTGGGCTTGTGTTTTGGAGCAGAATGTGCAGCTGTTAATTTTTTTCGTGAAATTTTCACTTTTCTGCACATTGACCAGTAGCAATGAACTGATGTTATTTTTCGCAAAAGAATATAAACCTAGCTGTAATAAACTGGAACTTTTGTAGGAAAATAAAAAGGTAAACTCCCATTGTTGATTGAACTGAACTTCCTACCTAATAAAATTAAACTTGACATCCAGACCACACTTTTTATATGAAAAAATGAACTTTTGTGCAAATACGAAGTGAGCTTCAGGAGAAGTTTCAATGAACTTCCAAAAAATTAAACAATTTCCAGATGATATTTTCTTGATATTCCAAGAGACCTTCTCTTGCTGACAAAAGAGAAAATAGAAACTCAAACTTCTCTTGCTGACAAGCGAACTTCTCTTGCAGCATCAATGTAGATCATATATAAGAAAATATCATAGGTAAATATTTGTGTTGCAAACAATGTTAACTCCCGTGCGAGGCGAAATTGAACTTTCCCATTGACATAAAGTAAGCTTTTGTGAGAGAGAAACGAAATTTCAAACAAAGAACAATGATTTTCATGGAACTGTACCACCCCGATGCCATATAAGTGCATTTCTCAAGCTTAATAAGTTAACTTCTCGAAATTAACTAGTGTAGTGCCCATGGCCTTTTGTACAATTCTTCAAAAGAATGTGGGATAAAGCAATTTGGTTTTGCAGTGTATGGTTTTGTAGTTTTAAACACTAAACTTTGGATGTGCTAACAAGCGAACCATTGTAGGTTGCAGAGTGAACTTTGATTTTCTTATTACAAATTCTAATAGATTTTTCAGTAAGCGAACTTCATTTTTTATACATCAAATTCAAATGTTTTTATACAGTGGACTTCGATATTTCATTAAACGACCTGCTATGGCTTAACAAGTGGAGTCAAAAAAAATGTTTTATAGCAAATCAAACTTCTTTTGCAAAACAAATAACATTGTTGTTTCGACCAGAATAGTTTACTTAAAAAGGTGAACTTCATGGTAATATAAATGTGAGCTTTTCCCAAGGCAAAGGTCCACTTCCACACGCAGGTCTGATGTGAACTTTTGCCGAGAAAATGGACAAGCCTAACTCCCGGAAAGGGTCCCAATTTTAGGCATGATTACAGAATACACAAGAAAAAAAATCCCATTCATTCAACTCGAAACCAAGACCAAACTGAGTTAAGCATAACCACTTTATCTATGGAGTCTAATGCAAAGAACTGCTATTTTATTTCGCCGAGTGAAATGCCTATGTTGAATTAGTGAATTTCTTAAAATAAGCAAACGAACTGCTATTTTCAATCAGCCATGAGTCAGATTTGGAATAGTCGGTGTACCGCGAGGAATCGAATTGGTGAACTACCGTTATGTACTCTCTAGTTCCATCAATCCTATGTAGCTGCAGAACCAGGGGGCGACAGGTGACGATGCCTGCAGAACAGATTCAAACAAAAAGATAAATGTATCGAATTAAGAAACGTACTCATAGCACCCCAAACCTGAGCTCTTGCTTGTATAACCATACCTGAACCCCTGGGCAGGAAATCCTTCCCAACAACGCTCTCCAGCACTGAAGATTTTCCCAAACTCTATCAAATGATCAGAGGAGTTCAGACGTCAAAATACAGAACCATGTACCCACTCGGGTGCTCAAATAAACGTGAACTACTGGTTAACAGCCTGAGTCCACACAAAATTTATTGGTTCCCTTTACACGAACCTCACGCACCTACACCTCTAGTTGATCCCAAGTAGTAGTATCTAGCTTGGATAGTTGGAGCTAGACAATTGCTGGTCATGTGGGCAAGCTAGGCACAATGAAACTATCAGATTCAAAAAAAGAAGAAGTAGTAGCGTCCCAATTCTAGCTACGGTAACCGCAGATCCAAGCATAGCTAAACCGCATCTCTGCGACTAGAATCGCGAGGTTCTACCAGCAGCTCGCGAGATCCACACCGCGCCCAGCTGAGGCACCGGCACCAGATCCGACCAAGAGAGGTTGAAGGGAATGGGGCACGCACCTGGCCTCCGACGACGGCGATGGACGGCAGCAAGTCCCAGAGGGTGGGGAGGGGGCTCTCGTCGCCATGGTCACCGAGGGCGGTGCAGGCCCGCTGCAGCTTGTTGACGAGCGAGATCAGGTTCTCCATGGCCGCCGGCGCGAGATCTGCCCGGATCGGGAGGCGGTGGGCGAGATCGAGGTGGGAGGGGGAGGAGACGACGGTGACTGCGGAGCCGCGTCTAGCCCTGTGATGCCCCTGTAGCCTCCTGGACGTTGCAGATGGTGGCGAGGGTGTGTATCAGCTGCGGGCTGGGGTCGGCCTCCTGCCCGACGACCCGCGAGATCAGGGCCTGCGCGTGGTCCAGCAGCGCGTCCTCCTCGTCCCCCTCCTCCTCCGTATTCTCTGGCTCGGTAGCGGCGTCGGGAACTGATCCCGGTGGCTCGACGGCGGCGGCGGTGGCCGGAAGTGATGCTGGCGGCTCGTCCACCATCAGAAGGAATAGGTGGGCGGGCGGTGGGATGAGGCTGCCGCCGGGGAAGAAGGTGGGGCGGGATTTTGGGCCTGCCGACGGGAAGAAGGTGCAGCGGGATTTGGGCCGGCCGCCGGGAAGAAGGCGGGCCGGATTTGGGGCCAGGCGGAGCGATTCCCTCTCGATAAGGAAGAAACTAGGAGAGGTTCACGGGAAGTGCATGTTGGCGTCGGTGCGTTGTCGGTGCGTTCGGCTCGGTCAGAAAAAGGGGGGTTCGAGAATAGCTATTCTAGAACCCCTCTTAAGGGGGGTTCGAGAATAGTTGGGCTCTATATATATATATATATATATATATATATAAAGTATGGACATTCACAATACCAAATCAATATGATTCACCATAAGACATATTCTCATAATATAGTTATTCAATATTATTTGCTCAAATTTAGAGAACGTTGATTTTTAGCTAAATTTAGATGTCCTGTTTTATGGACGGAGGTAGTATATGTTTGGTACTCTCCCCATTCCCATGAATAATTGAGATATTGTTTTTCAATACGAATCCGATGACATCTATTTTATATGACATAATCAAGATATCGTTGTTCAATTTTTTGATCAAACATAAGTAATGGAAAACACTTGCACTTTATTCATAAGAAGGGAGGGAGCACCGTTTACACTAAATGTTGCTTTTTTTATTATGTAGCATGGTAGATGCATTTTTCGCTTTGATATATAGTACTTCCAAGCATGAAAAACTTATTATTTTTAGCTTTCGTGGTGGTGTTAGAGCATGCATAGTGTTTTGCCAAAAGCTAAATATGCCACACAATAAAAAAAAAGCTTTGATGTCAATGGCTAGGTTTATCGCAGTGTGTATGTTGGAAATTTCATAGATGGTGTATGTTGATATGAAGCTAGCACCGACTAAACTTTACTCTCTCTATATACATATATGCCTGGCCTAGGGTAAGCCGGATGGCTTCGTTGAGAATTATGAGCATGTTCCACCTCTCTTGTCACGCTTAAATAGGAAAAGTATTACTTTAACGTTTGATACAATGTGGCACAACAACCGGATGCTTTCATGTAGTTCAATGTTGTCATAAAGGCCACATGTGTGTTCATGTACAGTTGTGAACATCCCCTTCTTCAGTGAACAAGCTTCCTGGTAAATGTTTTGGTCATACAGTTTTCACATTGTAGTTTTCTTTGATTCATTGTATCAAGCCACATCATCACTAACGAGCAGAAATAGAACTAAGAAAGCATTAGGGAGCACTTTCTGGGATTCATAAAAACTAACATCATGACATTTAGGGGTCCTTTGATTGATAGGATATAAAAAACATAGAATTAAGATGTCATGCATAATTGAATCCTATAGAAAGATGTGTTTGATTGTAGCTAAATAATTTTCATGAGGTATGATCCAATATTTCTTTCTATATAATTTACACTAATTTTTTGTAGGATTAGAAACGCGATGCATCACTGGATGTGGAGCTGGAGTTAGCGCATCTCCAACCGCGTGACCCAAACGAAACGGACGCGTTGGGCCGTCCGTTTTGAGCCGTTTGGGTGGCCGAGCGGACGCGCGGACGGAGCCCCGCGTCCGCGCGTCCGTTTGGGTCGCGCCCTGCGCCCGACGCGGCAGGTTTGGGTCGCGGCCCCGTACAGTACTTTTTCTTGTAAATCCACTATAAAAACAGAAAATAAATTGTAAAAAATATATAAAATAGTTCAAATGCTCAAAATTTATTACACATTACATTGTCCACGTAACGAAGGATAAAGTATTATTCAAAAAAATGAAAAAACGATACAAATGATCTAGGCTTCCGGATTTCCTTCATCATCGTTGTTTGCAGCATTGTTGCCTACATGCTGCCAGACGTGCTCGATCAAATCTGCCTGCAGCTGGTTGTGTACAGCTAGATCTCGAATTTCATGGTGTGCATAAAGAACTTCCTGGAATGATGCCGGACCACGTTGAGGAGTAACCAACTCTCCCTGGCCCTCCCAGTCATTATCATAGAGTGAATCATCCCGCTCTACCTCAACAATCATGTTATGCATGATTACACATGCGGTCATCACCTCCCACAGAGTTTGCACATCCCAGGCTCTGGCAGGGTGTCTGACGATAGCCCAACGAGCTTGGAGGATGCCAAACGCCCGCTCGACATCTTTCCGGGCTGCCTCCTGCTCTTTGGCAAACCTTGCCTCCTGCACTGAGTTGGGTTTTCGGATTGTCTTCACGAGTGTAGCCCAAGGTGGATAGATACTATCAGCAAGGTAGTACCCCTTGGTGTAGTGGTGGCCATTGATCTCAAAATCCACATCAGGGGATTGACCATACGCTAGCCTATCAAACACCGGAGAGCGCTGAAGCACATTGATGTCATTGTGCGAGCCAGCCATTCCGAAGAATGAGTGCCAAATCCATGTATCCTGTGAAGCAACAGCTTCAAGAATGACTGTGCACCCCTCAGAATGGCCACTGTATGCCCCCTGCCAACCAAAGGGGCAGTTCTTCCACTCCCAGTGCTTGCAGTCTATGCTGCCAAGCATCCCAGGAAACCCCCTGGAAGCGTTGATTGACAACAGACGAGCTGTGTCCTCTGCAGTAGGTTGCCGGAGGTACTGTTCTCCGAACGAACCGATCACAGCTCTGCAAAACCTGTACATCGCTTCCAATCCGGTAGACTCACTCATGCGCGTGTACTCATCTATGAAATCACCGGCAACGCC
Source organism: Lolium perenne (assembly GCF_019359855.2). Lineage (NCBI taxonomy): Eukaryota > Viridiplantae > Streptophyta > Magnoliopsida > Poales > Poaceae > Lolium > Lolium perenne. Next base: position 33,695,210 of record NC_067245.2, read on the forward strand.
ATATGCAAGCATCCTAATCGCTGCCGTGCATTTCTGGTACGAAGAGAGGCCTACCTTGCCAATTGCATCCACTTTCGCGTGGAAGTAGTCGTCGTAGAGCTTGACGCCATCCATTATCCGGCGGAACAACGGTCTGGACATCCGAAAACGACGGCGAAACATGGCCGGCGTGTACAATGCCTTGGGGTGGAAGTAATCGGTGAAGAGCTGGTCGTGGCCACGTTCTCTTTTGCGGTCCAAGGCGGCGGCGCGCCCCGGTGATGTCTACGTTCCCCCTCCTTTTCCTGTAGACAGTGTTGGGCCTCCAAGAGCAGAGGTTTGTAGAACAGCAGCAAGTTTTCCCTTAAGTGGATCACCCAAGGTTTATCGAACTCAGGGAGGAAGAGGTCAAAGATATCCCTCTCATGCAACCCTGCAACCACAAAGCAAGAAGTCTCTTGTGTCCCCAACACACCTAATAGGTGCACTAGTTCGGCGAAGAGATAGTGAAATACAGGTGGTATGAATAAGTATGAGCAGTAGCAACGGTGCCAGAAAATAGCTTGCTGGCGTGTAGTTGATGGTGGTAGTGTTGCAGCAGTAGTAACGCAGTAAAACAGTAAACAAGCAGCGATAACAGTATTTAGGAACAAGGCCTAGGGATCAGACTTTCACTAGTGGACACTCTCAACATTGATCACATAACAGAACAGATAAATGCATACTCTACACTCTTGTTGGATGATGAACGCATTGCGTAGGATTACACGAACCCTCAATGCCGGAGTTAACAAGCTCCACAATTTGTTCATATTTAAGTAACCTTATAGTGTAAGATAGATCAAAAGACTAAACCAAGTACTAACATAGCATGCACACTATCACCTTCATGCATATGTAGGAGGAATAGATCACATCAATATTATCATAGCAATAGTTAACTTCGCAATCTACAAGAGATCATGATCATAGCATAAACCAAGTACTAACACGGTGCACACACTGTCACCTTTACACACGTGCAGGAGGAATAGAACTACTTTAATAACTTTGCTAGAGTAGCACATAGATAAATTGTGATACAAACTCATATGAATCTCAATCATGTAAAGCAGCTCATGAGATTATTGTATTGAGGTACATGGGAGAGATGAACCACATAGCTACCGGTACAGCCCCGAGTCTCGATGGAGAACTACTCCATCCTCATGGGAGCAGCAGCGGTGATGAAGATGGCGGTGGAGATGGCAGCGGTGTCGATGAAGAAGCCTTCCGAGGGCACTTCCCCGCTCCGGCAGCGTGCCGGAACAGAGACTCCTGTCCCCCAGATCTTGGCCTCGCGATGGCGGCGGCTCTGGAAGGTTTCTGTGGTTTTCGTTGAACGTATCAGGGTTTTCGATCCAGGGGCTTTATATAGGCGAAGAGGCGGCGCAGGAGGGTCGAAGGGGCGACGACACCATAGGGCGGCGCGGCCAGGGCTTGGGCCGCGCCGGCCTATGGTCTGGGGGCCCAGTGCCCCCCCTCTGGTCCTTCCCGGGTGTTCTGGATGCTTCCGGTGAAAATAGGAACTTGGGCGTTGATTTCGTCCGATTCCGAGAATATTTCGTTACTAGGATTTCTGAAACCAAAAACAGCAGAAAACAGGAACTGGCACTTCGGCATCTTGTTAATAGGTTAGTTCCAGAAAATGCACGAATATGACATAAAGTGTGCATAAAACATGTAGATATCATCAATAATGTGGCATGGAACATAAGAAATTATCGATACGTCGGAGACGTATCAGCATCCCCAAGCTTAGTTCTGCTCGTCCCGAGCAGGTAAAACGATAACACAGATAATTTCTGGAGTAACATGCCATCATAACCTTGATCATACTATTTGTAAAGCATATGTAGTGAATGCAGCGATCAAAACAATGTATATGACATGAGTAAACAACTGAATCATAAAGCAAAGACTTTTCATGAATAGTACTTCAAGACAAGCATCAATAAGTCTTGCATAAGAGTTAACTCATAAAGCAATAATTCAAAGTAGAGGTATTGAAGCAACATAAAGGAAGATGAAGTTTCAGCGGTTGCTTTCAACTTATAACATGTATATCTCATGGATAATTGTCAATGCAAAGCAATATAACAAGTGCAATATGCAAGTATGTAAGAATCAATGCACAGTTCACACAAGTGTTTGCTTCTTAAGGTGGAGAGAAATAGGTGAACTGACTCAACAATGAAAGTAAAAGAATGGTCCTCCATAGAGGAAAAGCATCGATTGCTATATTTGTGCTAGAGCTTTGATTTTGAAAACATGAAACAATTTTGTCAACGGTAGTAATAAAGCATATGTATCATGTAAATTATATCTTACAAGTTGCAAGCCTCATGCATAGTATACTAATAGTGCCCGCACCTTGTCCTAATTAGCTTGGACTACCGGATCATCACAATGCACATGTTTTAACCAAGTGTCACAAAGGGGTACCTCTATGCCGCCTGTACAAAGGTCTAAGGAGAAAGCTCGCATTGGATTTCTCGCTATTGATTATTCTCAACTTAGACATCCATACCGGGACAACATAGACAACAGATAGTGGACTCCTCTTTTATGCATAAGCATGTAACAACAATTAATAATTTTCTCATATGAGATTGAGGATGTATGTCCAAAACTGAAACTTCCACCATGGATCATGGCTTTAGTTAGCGGCCCAATGCTCTTCTCTAACAATATGCATGCTTAACCATAAGGTGGTAGATCTCTCTTACTTCAGACAAGACGGACATGCATAGCAACTCACATGAAATTCAACAAAGAGTAGTTGATGGCGTCCCCAGTGAACATGGTTATCGCACAACAAGCAACTTAATAAGAGATAAAGTACATAATTACATATTCAATACCACAATAGTTTTTAAGCTATTTGTCCCATGAGCTATATATTACAAAGGTGAATGATGGAATTTTAAAGGTAGCACTCAAGCAATTTACTTTGGAATGGCGGAGAAATACCATGTAGTAGGTAGGTATGGTGGACACAAATGGCATAGTGTTGTTTGGCTCAAGGATTTGGATGCATGAGAAGTATTCCCTCTCGATACAAGGTTTAGGCTAGCAAGGTTGTTTGAAGCAAACACAAGCACGAACTAGTACAGCAAAACTCACATAAAAGACATATTACAAGCATTATAAAACTATACATCGTCTTCCTTGTTGTTCAAACATCTTACTAGAAAATATCTAGACTCTAGAGAAACCACTCATGCAAACCAAATTTTAACAAGCTCTATGTATTTCTTCACTAATAGGTGCAAGGTATATGATGCAAGAGCTTTAAACAAGAGCACAACAATTGCCAAATATCAAGTTATTCAAGACATCATACCAATTACTACATGTAGCATTTTCCGTTTCCAACCATAATAATTAACGAAGCAGTTTCAACCTTCGCCATGAAAATTAAAAGCTAAGAACACATGTGTTCATACGAACCAGCGGAGCGTGTCTCTCTCCCACACAAGCATTTATTCAAACAAAAACAAAAACAAGAAACATACAGACGCTCCAAGTAAAGTGCATAAGATGTGACGGAATAAAAATATAGTTTCAGGGGAGGAACCTGATAATGTTGTCGATGAAGAAGGGGATGCCTTGGGCATCCCCAAGCTTAGACGCTTGAGTCTTCTTGATATATGCAGGGGTGAACCACCGGGGCATCCCCAAGCTTAGAGCTTTCACTCTCCTTGATCATGTTGCATCATACTCCTCTCTTGATCCTTGAAAACTTACTCCACACCAAACTCGAAACAACTCATTAGAGGGTTAGTGCACAATAAAAATTAACATATTCAGAGGTGACACAATCATTCTTAACACTTCTGGACATTGCATAATGCTACTGGACATTAATGGAACAAAGAAATTCATCCAACATAGCAAAAGAGGCAATGCGAAATAAAAGGCAGAATCTGTCAAAACAGAACAGTTCGTATTGACGAATTTTAAAATGGCACCAGACTTGCTCAAATGAAAATGCCCAAATTGAATGAAAGTTGCGTACATATCTGAGGATCATGCACGTAAATTGGCTTAATTTTCTGAGCTACCTACAGGGAGGTAGACCCAGATTCGTGACAGCAAAGAAATCTGGAACTGCGCAGTAATCCAAATCTAGTACTTACTTTTCTATCAACGGCTTTACTTGGCACAACAAAACACAAAACTAAGATAAGGAGAGGTTGCTACAGTAGTAAACAACTTCCAAGACACAAATATAAAATAAAGTACTGTAGCAAAATAACACATGGGTTATCTCCCAAGAAGTTCTTTTCTTTATAGCCATTAAGATGGGCTCAGCAGTTTTAATGATGCACTCGCAAGAAATGGTATTTGAAGCAAAAGAGAGCATCAAGAGGCAAATTAAAAACACATTTAAGCCTAACATGCTTCCTATGAAAAGGAATCTTGTAAATAAACAAGTTCATGAAGAGCAAAGTAACAAGCATAGGAAGATAAAACAAGTGTAGCTTCAAAAATTTCAGCACATAGAGAGGTATTTTAGTAACATGAAAATTTCTACAACCATATTTTCCTCTCTCATAATAACTTTCAGTAGCATCATGAGCAAACTCAACAATATAACTATCACATAAAGCATTCTTATCATGAGTCTCATGCATAAAATTATTACTCTCCACATAAGCATAATCAATTTTATTAGTAATAGTGGGAGCAAATTCAACAAAGTAGCTATCATCAAATATAGGAGGCATATTGTATTCATAATCAAATTCATCCTCCATAACAGGTGGTAACAAAAGACTACTATCATTATAATCATCATAAATAGGAGGCAAAGTATCATCAAAGAAAATTTTCTCCTCAATGCTTGGTGGACTAAAAAGATCATGCTCATCAAAACCAGCTTCCCCAAGCTTAGAATTTTCCATATCATTAGCAACAATGGTGTTCAAAGTGTTCATATTAATATGTTCCATGGGTTTTTTAATTTTCGGATCAAACCATCCATGTCTTAAATCAGGAAATAGAGTAAAAAGCTCATTGTTGTCCATTATGCCAAACTAGTGTAAACAAGAAACAAAAAGTTGCAATTGCAGGATCTAAAGGAAATAGCTTTGAGTACTTACAACAGCGGAAAATAGCTTGGTAGCCGAGGTCCGGAGTGTGAGTACCTTTTACCTTTCCTCCCCGGCAACGGCGCCAGAAAAGTGCTTGATGTCTACGTTCCCCCTCCTTTTCCTGTAGACAGTGTTGGGCCTCCAAGAGCAGAGGTTTGTAGAACAGCAGCAAGTTTTCCCTTAAGTGGATCACCCAAGGTTTATCGAACTCAGGGAGGAAGAGGTCAAAGATATCCCTCTCATGCAACCCTGCAACCACAAAGCAAGAAGTCTCTTGTGTCCCCAACACACCTAATAGGTGCACTAGTTCGGCGAAGAGATAGTGAAATACAGGTGGTATGAATAAGTATGAGCAGTAGCAACGGTGCCAGAAAATAGCTTGCTGGCGTGTAGTTGATGGTGGTAGTGTTGCAGCAGTAGTAACGCAAAGAAACAACGAAACAAGCAGCGATAACAGTATTTAGGAACAAGGCCTAGGGATCAGACTTTCACTAGTGGACACTCTCAACATTGATCACATAACAGAACAGATAAATGCATACTCTACACTCTTGTTGGATGATGAACGCATTGCGTAGGATTACACGAACCCTCAATGCCGGAGTTAACAAGCTCCACAATTTGTTCATATTTAAGTAACCTTATAGTGTAAGATAGATCAAAAGACTAAACCAAGTACTAACATAGCATGCACACTGTCACCTTCATGCATATGTAGGAGGAATAGATCACATCAATATTATCATAGCAATAGTTAACTTCGCAATCTACAAGAGATCATGATCATAGCATAAACCAAGTACTAACACGGTGCACACACTGTCACCTTTACACACGTGCAGGAGGAATAGAACTACTTTAATAACTTTGCTAGAGTAGCACATAGATAAATTGTGATACAAACTCATATGAATCTCAATCATGTAAAGCAGCTCATGAGATTATTGTATTGAGGTACATGGGAGAGATGAACCACATAGCTACCGGTACAGCCCCGAGCCTCGATGGAGAACTACTCCATCCTCATGGGAGCAGCAGCGGTGATGATGATGGCGGTGGAGATGGCAGCGGTGTCGATGAAGAAGCCTTCCGGGGGCACTTCCCCGCTCCGGCAGCGTGCCGGAACAGAGACTCCTGTCCCCCAGATCTTGGCCTCGCGATGGCGGCGGCTCTGGAAGGTTTCTGTGGTTTTCGTCGAACGTATCAGGGTTTTCGATCCAGGGGCTTTATATAGGCGAAGAGGCGGCGCAGGAGGGTCGAAGGGGCGACGACACCATAGGGCGGCGCGGCCAGGGCCTGGGCCGCGCCGGCCTATGGTCTGGGGGCCCAGTGCCCCCCCTCTGGTCCTTCCCGGGTGTTCTGGATGCTTCCGGTGAAAATAGGAACTTGGGCGTTGATTTCGTCCGATTCCGAGAATATTTCGTTACTAGGATTTCTGAAACCAAAAACAGCAGAAAACAGGAACTGGCACTTCGGCATCTTGTTAATAGGTTAGTTCCAGAAAATGCACGAATATGACATAAAGTGTGCATAAAACATGTAGATATCATTAATAATGTGGCATGGAACATAAGAAATTATCGATACGTCGGAGACGTATCACCCGGCAAGGACCCCCGGTGCACGGGGATCTGCGAGACAATGTGATCGTAGATGATCAGCGCAACATCCGTGAAAAATTCGTCGTCCGAGTCCTCGTCGGACGACGTGTCGATGAAGTTCTTGAAGAAGTAGTCGTCGTCGCTGTCCACCATGATCTACAGATGAAAAGGGACAAATTTTAGTATGCCCATTTCATCGAACACGTCGCACGCGGAGGCCATCCAGTGCGTCCGTAGGGACCTGCTGGCCATGGCCGTCTCGGCCGACTTGCGGTCTGCAAACACGGTGCACGAGAGCTCACCTCCGGCGGCAACGGCGCAGCTGCGAACGGCGGGAGGTCTCGCGACAGTGGGAGGACAGCGGCGACGACGACGGCGTCCTCCGACTCTGCTACGACGCGGCGAAAGCAGCGCGGGGCCGCGACCTATGCTTCCGCCCCGCTTGCCAGCGTGTCGACGACGGTGGTCGGCGTCGACGCCTCTCCCAAATCGCCGGTCCTTGGCTGGCGGCGGAGCGCCGGGAGATCTGTGCGAGGGGTTTGTGTTTTGGGAGACAGACAGGCGGGCCAGGGGCGGACAAGGGGAGGACGCGAGCGACCAGCATCCGGCGTCCGCGGCCACGCAAACTCATCCCAGATTTGGGCCGGGTTTGGGTCGTCCCGGACGCCGCGGCCATCCGTTTTAGGGATAGGTCCGCGCGCTGGGACGCGTTTTTGTCCGGCTCGACCCAAACGGGCGCGCGGGCGCGATTTGGATCGCGCGGGTGGAGTTGCCCTTAAACATCCATGGCCGCTCTTGAAGCTTTTGATTCGAATCCGTACTCACTGAAACTGCTGACTAATGCTGGACTGCTGTTGACTCGAACTAAGCAATGTCGGCACATGTTGTGATCTATCAGTACTGACCTTGTTCAGAGGTATTGGTGGTGCTTCCTCCACGTTGCCCACGGATAAACGATACCCACAAAACTATGATTATTTTTGCAAAAAATTGACCGCATTGAAACTAGATACGTCTACCGTGCCACATATTCAAGTCCTATTTCGATGACACAGTGAATAAATAATAATAAAATTCAAATCCGGTTAAATAAAGTACTGAAATCCAAGTATGATGTGCATAATAATCTGTGCATAATAGAAATTTCTAACCGGAGCAAAATTTAACCGGATTCAGCACCATATTTCAGCAACTTAATTTTTGGAGCAAAATTTAGCCTCCGATTTTGTCTCATATTCCTATTCTCCATATTTTAGTGCAGTTTATGTTGAACTCTAGTTGTCTTTTTTGTAAAAGCTTATAGCTAATGAGTTAATATGACAAGTCGTGGGCAGTTTATCTCCTCTAATTCCCTGCATAGGTTTGATATATTGTATATTTACAAAAAGCGACGACATGAGTTTCTTAGCACTTGCTGACATTCTTCACTATAGTCCACCATTATGTAGAGTGTGTCTTAGCGGGAAAAAAAAGGGGTGGAGCCTTGAAGCTCAATATCCTAAGGCAGTTAGTACTAACCCAATCATGAATTCAAGTTGCACACAAAGATCCCCAAGAAGAGTTGATCTCTAGTCTAGCAACATGGCGGTGTGACTTTGCCCAATCTGCAAAGCTAGAGAAATCGAAAATCCTGATGCTTCCAAGTCTTATTATGTATGTGGATTTCAATAGCATTACGAAAGTAGTTCTAACTAAGTACGGAACTTGTGGAAACTCCATACATGATGTATGTTTATATGAAACTAGATGCGACTAAGCTTTAATATACCAAGCTTTGGCCTACGATAAGCCGGATGGCTTTGTTGAGAATTATGAGCATGTTCCATCTCTGTTGTGATGCTTAAATAGGAAAATTATTACACTAACGTTTGATTCAATGTGGCAGTTGCACAACAACCAGATGATTTCATGTAGTTCAATGTTGCCATAAAGAGCATATGTGCGTTCATGTACTGTTGTGAACATCCCCTTTCTCATTGAACAAGTTTCTTGTGGATGATTTAGTCTTATATATTTCATATTGTAGTTTCCTTAGCTTCAATGTATAAGTCACACATCATCACTTGGGAGCAGGCGACCTAATCAGCCATACTGTTCGCAGACTTGGTTATGCTCACAATTATATTATCAATAAGGGAGCTACAATGGTGGAAACCAGTGCCAAAAGCTAAATTTACGATTTAAAACCTCTATTTGGCATACACTGTAGCTGCCCTTAGAGCATAAAATATAGTAGGCCTAAGCATGGAAATGTAGAACATGGTGGTGATAGAGAACATTTTTACTACCTTCATTTTAAAATATAAGACGTTTTGGTACCTACCAAAACATTTTCTAATTTGGAATATAGGAACTAGCTATCATTGAACTCACATGGAAATTTATAAGGCGTATTGTTGAACTAAATGTCGGTGGTCGTACCGATTTTACATTTATCCCAAGCAAAACATAAGATCTGTGTGTTTTTTCATTCTAAATGATTTTAAGTTCTATTACTCCCTCTGGTTTAAAATACTCCCTCCATCTCATGAAACATGTTGAAGGTTTGTCAAAGTTTAAATGTATGTGGAAGGTTTGTCAAAATTTTAATGTAAGATATATTGAAATTTAACAAACCTTCGACATGTTTCATGGGACGGATGGGATTATTTGCCTTCACTTTTGCGAAAAGTGCTTTTGGCTCCCGAGCTCTAGTGCTCTCGTTATTTTTTATTTTTTATTTACTTTGTGCTATAATAAAATCTGACATGTTTTTGAAGATTTGAAAATGACTACTCAGCACTTTTATCTTTTTTGTGTAGCTTCAAATATGAAGTAGTGTTGAAATTGATATTTTACACATTTGTGGGATACATTATTGGCTAAATGCAGATTTTTTAAAAAAAATAAAACTCAAAAATATGATTTTTTTAATTTATTTAAAAAAGAGATCACTGGTGCCCATATACATCAAATCTCTGTCACTTTTGGCACTATTTTGAACTGGGAGAGTAGCAAAGTTTAGACGAATGAATATTGAAGTGATACATACATAAAACGGAAAATATCGCCATCTTATCGCCGAGGAGCCCAAAGGGGAAAAAACCCCAAAGAGACCGCAGCTCTGAACCCCGCCGCCACCCGCCGACCGCCGGGATGCCGAAGCCCGCGGCGTCCTTGGCCTCCCTCCTCCCGCAGCTATGGCACCGCCCCTTCTCGCCGCCTCCCCGCCTCCCCCGCGTCCTCTCCTCCTCCTCTTCCTCGCTCCTCACCACCCGCCACATCCCACGCAGCCGCTTCCGCTCCTCCCCCACCACGCACCTCGGCGCCGCCGCCACCGCGGTAACCACCGCCGCTGACTCTCTGGAAGCCCCAACAGCCAACTTGTAAGCTCCCCTCACTCAACCCTTCCCTTCTGCTCCCCGAACAGCCTCTGTTCTGCAAGCAATACACTGATGAAATCGCTATCTACTGCACTGCAGGTATCCACTGTACGACAGGCTTCTGCCTTGCCCGTCGCAAGATTTCCCTCCGAGGATTGAGCACCTCGTCGCGCGGAAAGACGAGGTCGCCGGAGACTTCATCTCCAGGTCCCTCAGCCTCCCTCCTCTGTAAGCACTCATATGCTCTGTCTGTAACGCTAGCAGTTTAGTGGAAGGTGAAATGCATGGGCCGGCGCACGAGTGATTTAGTAACATTGTGGGTGTGAAGGTATGTTGCAGATCTCATCAAGTTTGGGGCCGTGTACTACGCTCTTGTCGCGCCACAGCCGCCTCCGTACGCTGATCCTGCGCATGTTAGGATCTTTAGAGAGGTGACCGAGCCTTCGATCCTGCGCCGGAGGGCGTCCATTAAAGGGAAGACCGTGAGGGAGGCTCAGAAGACCTTTCGGGTGACAGACCCCAGCCAGCATCTTGAAGCCGGCACCTACCTGCGGGTTCATGTGCATCCCAAACGGTTCCCCAGGTAATTTTACTGAAGGTATTTTTATCTGCTACTAGGATGGTTCGCATTACTGATCGCTGTGTTTCTCACCTTGAACTCTTGTGATGATGACTGATAAAACATTGTCAGGAATTATGAAATTGACTGGAAATCCAGGGTAGTGGCGACCACTGATAGCTATGTTGTCCTCAATAAGCCAGCTGCAACAGCAGTATGATTCTCTTTCCTTCCCTTTTGATCCTGCTGTTTGTGTCTAACGTAGATTTACAAGGCCATGCATATATAAGAATTCACAGTACTGATTATGTTTCTGCAAGTAAAAATCTAGTATCTCTAATTTACCTTAGCATGTATTAACTTTGGCTCTCAAATTTCCAGTGACTATGTAATCCATTTGCTTCACTAAATGAGGGCTTCATAAAATTTAACTGTGACTAAATGGTGGCTTCGGATAATTTAAAATAACTACATACCAATGATGCATGCAAGGGATTACACTAGAAACAAGATTTTTGTAGTTTCAGTTCTTGGAGCTGGTGGTATCCATAAGGCTATGGCCACGTCTAGAAGTTTAAGGGTCCAAAGTCCAAACTAATATCCTTTGTTAATTTTCAATGTGTAGGTAGGAGGATCAACTGATAACATTGAGGAATCCTGCGTGGTATTTACTTCACGTGCATTAGGACTAGAGAGCCCTTTAATGACAACCCATCAGATTGACAACTGTTCTGAGGGCTGGTTTGTCTTTTACCAACTTACTTATATAAACCTCATGTTGTAGACTGCAAATAACTAACCCCATCCTTTTCTCTTAATTTGAGAATTTGCAGTGTGGTATTGTCTAAAACCAAGGAATTCTGCTCAGTTTTCCATGGATTGATAAGGGTACATTCTTTTATTCCTCACAATAGCATGATGTTCCATGTGAACTGCTAGTCACAGTGTTAAGTTTTCCTTCTGCAACAGGAAAGACAGGTTAAGAAACTTTATCTCGCGCTTACAACAGGACATGTGGCTCCAGGAATAATTACTCATTACATGCGTCCTCTTAATCGTGCCCCCAGACTAGTTTCAGAAGGTAATCCCGAATTGTAGTTTCTTGCTTCTAGTATGGCTGAGTGTTTAAATTGTTGGCTTCAGTTCCAGTTAACATGTATTTAGGGTGCAATTCATAAACACGTTAGAGTTCAGGTTAAATCTCTCACTAAGCATATATATGCAGTAAGGTCAATAACCGACCATCATTAAATCGAACCACTTGTCATTAATTCGTTAGAGATCAGTCAATGGTTCGCATATAAGACTGGTAGTGCTTCTTTACTTGTATGACTTTTTTGTGCATTGCCTTCCCAGTTACCACTCATTTGTTTGTTTCAAAGCTGTTTGGCTGTTAAAGATTTATAAGCAATCCTTAGTCTGACTAAAACAAGTACCTTTTGTGAACTTCTACCCTGACTGGTAGTGTCTAAAGTTATATCGTCTTACCCTTGGATAGTATACCAGCCATGAATAGATAACCTGCTGTCCTTATATTAGTATATTAATGTTTTTATTATACTTTGCCAGATCAGATTGGAGGATGGTATCTCTGTCAAATGGAGATATTAGAATGTAAGAAGGTCCCATGGCCAAAATCTTTGATAACAAAAGTCCACAAAGTGGACAACTGTGGGTGGCCCAAACAGGAAGCTGCCTATGAATGTAAGATCAATCTCATGACAGGGAAAACTCATCAGGTACGTATCTTTATTTTTTAAAGTATTTGATTTTTTATTTAAGGTTCATCATTTATCAGTAATGTGTTCCTATTGTATGGAAAGGACACCGTTAAAGACTTGCTGTTTCTAAAGTAGACTAAGAGAATCAAAACTAACAGGCTAATAATAGGATACTCTGATATAAACTGTGAAGCACTGTTTGCCTATTTCTGCTTTTAATATTTAATGTAATCAGAACATTTACATCATTACATGGATCATTTAATGTTGGTAGGAAAAAGAAAGCATAAAGCTCTGATTCTTCTCATATTCAGAACTGGTATAAGAAGCTCCCTGCGTTTCCTTCTTGATGCTTGGGTATAGAATAAGTAGTACTGATGTGAATATGTAATTCCTCTTAACGCAACTCTGCAATTGTCATCTTGTGCTGTGTCAAAGTCCACTGATGCTTGTGTTTTGAAATTGAACATTTTTTCAATGCGCAGCTATTTCATTCATTGCTACATCCTTCTTTACAGTGTTTATAACCACGGCAATGTATAATTTGTTATATTCAATGGTACAGATAAGAGCGCAACTGGCTGCTATAGGCGCTCCAATCGTAGGAGATTCTGCATACATGACTGGAGCAATTGCAGCGAAGGCTAACCCGAGTATAAACCCATATGGCAGGGAGAGCTTGAATTACAGTAGCGAAGAGGAAAAGGCTGCTGCTGTTGAAGCCTGGGTTGCTTGCCATGGCAAGGAGCCAAAATCTGTAATTGGTCTACAAGCATCTGAGATCTCGTGGGACTATGAAGGTGAGCGCCACTACCACAAGGCAGGGGTCCCATGGTGGCGGCAAGATGCGGTGGAGTCCGACCTGGTTTGAGCAGCGACCGCTGTATATAAATTCTGTCTCTGGAACACTGCTCTCTGAACCTGAAGGGAGCCAATATGCCCATCCTCCGGTGGAGGGAAGGATCCATGGGGGCTCACTCGTCTGACAACATAAACGTGCCCATCATACTGACACCAGTTTCGGCCTCGAAGGGTCAGCCACCAGCACCAAGAATGTCAAACACTGAAGATCTTCAGACAGTGTGCTTCACATCTCAGGTGTCATTGACTGATGCTGAAAACTGTAATTGTTGTAGTCGGGACAGTGTTGCACTGTCAATGCAATTTTCCCAGAATATTTTTTGCCGTTTTTAGCCTGGTTTTGGTCAGGTGCACTTGGTTAGGAATAGGAGACTCTGATATAAAAATGTAAAACACTGTTTACATATTTCTGCTTTTCATATTTAATGCAGTCAGAACAACACATGGATCATGAGGGATAGGTGATTCATGGATCAATAATGATTAATTTAATGTTGGCAACATAAAGCTCTAATACTTCTCATATTCAAAACTGGTACAAGAAGCTCCCTGTGTTTCCTTCTTGATGCTTGGATAGTACTGATGTGAATACACAAATTCTCTTAAGCTAAATCTGCAGTTATCTTCTTGTTACATTGAAGTCCAGCATTGCTTGTGTTTTCAAAATTGAACAAACTGTCAATGTGTAGCTGTAATTTGTTATACTCAATGATTCAGATAAGAGCACAACTGGCTGCTATAGGCTCTCCAATAGTACGGAATTCTGTATACATGACAGGAGCAATTGCAGCGAAGGATAACCCGAGCATAAACCCATATGGTGGCCTGAACTACAGCAGTCAAGAGGAAAAGGCTGCTGCTGTCTGAGTCTGACCTGGTATGAGCATTGAACTCTCTATAACAGAACTCTGTCCCTGAACCCGAAGGGTCCATGGGGACTCAGGGCATCTCCAGCGGCGCGACGCAAATGGTCGCTGAGCGACCGTTTTCGTCCGCCGTGACCGGAAATGCGTCTGGACCCTGCTCCAGCGGGGCGACGCAAAGTGACCGGCCCGTCCGCAGAGACGCAAACCTGGTCCAAATATGCGCCAGGTTTGCGTCTCCGCGGACGCGCCGACCGTCCTCCATTTCTTACCCGGTCCCGCAAGTCAGCGAGAGCAAAATCGACCGCTTGGACCTGATTTCTTTTTTCACCCTCGTTGGTGCCCTAGTGCGACGCCCCCGCCCCAATCCCTGCCGTCCGCCGCAGCGCCGCAGTACTCGCCGCCGGCACCGTTGTCGCCGCGCGGGAGACCAGGATCGTACTCGGGGTTGGCTCCGGCGCGAACCTGCCGGCTGTTTTCGGGCGAAACGTTGCCGGTTGCGCCGCCCTTCCCCGCCGCCCACGACCTGTTCGACATATTGCGCCGGTAGGTTCCTTCTCCATTTTTGGGCGCGATTTGTGCGCGGCCATTGATCAACGGTTCGTATCGACGCAGATGGACGCGTGGCATATGGTGGAGAAGTTCCGCGCGGAGATCGTTGACTCCTCTTCGGACGACGAGTCCGATCAGTCGGCGCACACATTGGCAACTACTGCGGCCTCCATGATCCACGAGTTCACCTCAAACCCGGGGCCGCAGCACCGGGGCTCTGTGAAGGGGCGCTCGAAAAACCTGCCGCGCAACAGAGTGGCAGGGCAGGCCCGCCTCCACAAGGACTACTTCCACCTCACCAATCCGATCTTTCCGGAAAAATTGTTCCGGCGCCGATACAGGATGTCAAGGGACCTGTTCTTGGTCATTCTACAGGGCGTCAGGAACTACGACCCCTACTTCCAATGCAGGCCCGATGCAACAGGTGCGCTAGGCTTCACCTCCTACCAAAAATGCTCTACGGCTATTCGCATGCTCTCATATGGAATGGCTGTTGATATATTCGATGAGTATCTTCGAATGGGTGAGAGCACCTGCCTTGAGTCCATGTACAGGTTTTGCCGAGCCGTGATTGCCGTGTTCGGAGAGTATTATTGTAGGGAGCCAACTGTTGAGGATACAAGGCGCCTCCTATCTATCAACGAGTCTAGAGGCTTCCCAGGAATGATTGGCAGCATAGATTGCATGCACTGGGAGTGGAAAAACTGTCCATTTGGATGGCAGGGTCAGTACAGCGGGCATGAGGAGGGACGGACTGTCATTCTTGAAGCTGTCATATCTCAAGATTTATAGATTTGGCATTCATTCTTTGGCATGGCCGGTTCCAACAATGATATCAATGTGTTGCACCGATCACCGGTTTTCGAAAGGCTCATGCAAGGCAAAGCTCCCCGGGTGAGCTATGAGATCAATGGAAATGCATATGACAAGCCGTATTATCTTGCTGATGGCATCTACCCTGACTGGGCCACATTGGTGAAGACTGTCCGTAATCCAAACTCCGAGAAGACGAGGAGGTTTGCCAAGATGCAAGAGGCTTGCAGGAAAGATGTGGAGCGTGGATTTGGTGTGCTCCAAGCTCGGTGGGCAATTGTCCGTCACCCGGCAAGAACATGGTCGCTGAAGACCATGCATGAGGTGATGACATGCTGCGTGATCATGCACAACATGATCGTTGAGAACGAGCGTCCTGATGGCCGCAATGAGAACCACTGGGAATTCCAAGGTGAGTTGGTTGCGCCAATTCCTGGAGCTTCTACTTGGGAGGACTATCTACATATGAATGTAGAAGTCACAAACGATACCGTCTCCAAACAGCTGCATACGGATCTGATTGAGCATCAATGGACCATGGCTGGCCATGAAGATCATGCCTAGAGGACTAGTATCTTATTTTGATGTAGACTTTTCAAAATTTAAATGTAATAACTATGACTTCGTTGAAATCCTATTTATTGTTTCAAAACTTCATATTTGATGCAAACGCGGAAATGCGTCGCGCCGCTGGAGCCACCCAGGGTGCAAACGGACGCGCGGACAAAAACGGTCTGTCTCGCGTCCACCGCGCGACGCAAACGAACGTTTCGGACGTCCGAAATGCGTCGCGCCGCTGGAGATGCCCTCACTCGGCTGACAAAGAGAAACATGCCCAGCATATTGACACTGGTTTTGGGCTGGAAGCCTCGCCACCTGCAGCAAGAACCTTGAACACACTGAAGATCTCCAGACAGGGTGTTTCACATCTCAGGTGTGGCAGACTGATGCTGGAAACCGAGACTGCTGTAGACGGGACAGTGCTGCACTGCGAATGTAATTTTTCCAGAAACTTTTTTCGTTGCGGATTTTTAGCATGGTTTCTGTCTGGTGCTGCTGTAGATTTCTGAAATGTTACCACTCTGTACTCCCTTGCACTGGCTCGTACTTTCGTGCTCTGTGTCGAAGTTGAAAGGAAACCCGATCGGTGCCGTGCAGAGAAATCCGTCATAGAATAGGTGTCTCAATTCAAATTGACTATTTCTATCTATTCAAAAAATATCTTAAGATTCTTATGATATAATTAAGTATATCTATTATAAGGAATATTGACTATTGTATTTTTTAGTTTGCAAACAAAATATTTTTTATAGAATACTTTATTCTATAAAAAATATTTTCAAAAAAACGAAAGGAATAAAATAATAAAATTGCAAAAAAGGAGAACTAATTAAAAAGATTTGATTTTTATTTTCCCACCCTCATGGCCTTTCTATCTTTCTAATTGAATTCAAAAGAAAACGGCTAGAATTTACTTCTAGTATATATCCTATAGAAACGCATACAATAATGCGTGGTAAAGGCGGAAAAAGACTATATTTAACTTTTGAGCGGACGCGCGTGTGTGGCCAGTTCTACATGTGCGCTGCCTCTCCTGATTCAACGAGGCCTAGAAAGGAGGGAGGCCTTTTTTCCGGTTTTGGCTGGCTGCCATCTTGATCCCAGTTCCCAAATGTGTAGACCTACTCTACTCCAGCCGTCCAGACGCAGCAACCACTCGAACAGAAATGTTCCAGTGTGCAGTCTGCTGCAGCAGCAGCATCACAACCGGTGAGGTTCTTCTTTTTTTCCTTTTTGAGTTAAATATACGTGGCTTGGTCCTTGAAGTATCGTCTGCAGCTTAATTTGTTTCATGAACCACACTACAACATGGCCAAGCGAGTCTTTGAACTCGAGTTCCATTTCAATTTCGTCCAACGGGCAAGCTGCATGTGAAACCTTAACCCTAACCTATTTTCATCATTGAACACAACCCCCTTAAAAGTAAACAAGATAGGTCCGGTAAACTAAAGATAACGTACACTAGCAAGTTTTGTAGACGTTTCCTTCACACCATTTAGCAGACCTTTTTTCTGGTGCTGTTGCCGGAGAAGCAATTTCGCTATTCCGGTAAGGTTACTAGAGACCTTGTTAGTTTATCTTATTTTTAGTTTTAAGTTTTTATTTACTATTATTAGTTTACTGTTTTATTCTCTACTTAAAAACCCCAAAAAATTAGTTACTTGTTCTTTTGCAATCATAAAAGAAAATACCAAAAACATAATCACTATGGCAGAAAAGAAGCTTGGGAAATATGATATCCCCAATGATGATTTTATTCGTTCACCCATAACTCAGCCCGTTGTTGAAGCTGAGAACTACGAAATTAAGCCTAACCTTTTAAGTTTTGTTCAACAAAACCAATTTGCAGGCTCAGCCGCTGAGGATTAAGTATGCATTTATACATATTCACTGAAATATGTGATATGATGCACATTAAAGATGTTGATCCAAATAATATTGATTAAATTACGATTGTTTCCTTTTTCATTAAAAGGGAAAACAAATGACTGGTTGGTACCTTTGCCTAAGGGCGGTATAACTTCATGGGATGAATGCACTAATATATTTATGACTACGCTTTTTCACCAGCAAAGACTATGCAAGTGCGTTCTAACATTACAGGTTTTAGACAAGAAGACCGTGAGCCACTAGCGCTTGCATGGGAAAGGGTGAAGTAAGCCACCATGAACTGTCCAAGTCATGGAATTGAGGATTGATTAATCCTACATTTTATTTTATAATACCCTTAACCCAATGTCAAAGTCTATGCTTGATACTGCAACAGGAGGAACATTCATGAGCAAGCCAGTTTAAATGGAAAGGAGGCTTCGAGATGATATGCAAAGCAACCATGCCCAATGGCATGTAGACAGATCCTCCTCAAAAAAGGTGAATGCAATCACCGAATGTAACAATGCAGAACTTACTTCAAAGGTAGATGAGCTTATACATATTCTCAAGGGTAAGAAAACTACCCAAGTTAATGCCATCACCAATACTAAAGTTGAGGAAATAGACTTCATAGCAAGAAATCCTTATAACCTTGCATGGAAGAGTCAAAACTATGGCTCTAATTTTCCTAGATAATATAATAATAATACAGGAGTTCCAAATAATAACTTCACCAAAGGTAATGGAGCAAGCAATGGTAATACCTCAATTGAAAGTACTTTCAAGAATTTTATGCATGTTCAAGCTAAACAAAATAGTACCCTTACAAAGCTCACTGAAAATCACAACACTATGTTAGGGAATTTATCTAACCAAATTGTTTCTCTTAAGAATAATGTTCAAGTTTTACAGGAAAGGACAAAGACCGTTGATACACAACTGGGGAAGATAGTTAAAAGACAAACTATTATACTTGCAAGATTTGCAGGTAAACCAGAACCAAACACCGTTGAAGATCTCAAGATGATGAGGATTGAAAGAAGTGGAGAAGCACTTCAAGAACTGGACTATAGGAATGCTCCAACACCTGAGTACTCTGTAGAAGACCTCATAAAAATGGTCACGATAAGACACCCCGGAGTCGATGAAGGTGATGGTGAAAGGTACCGTCAGTTTATTCATGAAGTAGCATGCAAAGTTCATGATTTAGAACAACAATATAAGAAGCTAGATGAAAAACTTCCAGCTAGGCTTGATGCTATATTTGAGCCCACTATAAAATTCATTTTGGAACAAACGAGGTGGCTGCACTTTGTGATCTTTGTGCAAGCGTCTCCGCAATTCCAAAGACCTTATTTGATAAGTTAGGAATGGGGCCATTTAGAACAACTGAGCTAAGACTGCACTTAGTTGATTCAACGTATAGACAAGTTGTAGGCATAAAAGATATTATTGTAGTAGAGATTAAATGATGTCATACTCTTATTGATCTTATTATTGTGGACATGCCTGAAGATCCTAAAGCTCATATAATCTTAGGAAGGCCATTTCTTAGAACTATTAAAGCTCTAATCAACTTGCATGAAGGGAATGCGAGGATTGGACTACCATATAAAGATCCATTTGTAGTACACTTCCCTAGAAAGAAGAAGGCCAAAAATGATGATGATGAGATCATTACTTTAAAAGCTAATTATTTTGGAGTGGGTCTTCCACTTCCAACTCTTAAGTGATCACCATCTTGGTCAAGCTAATTGACCTTAACTAGAAGCTCTTCATGGGAGGCAACCCATGATCAATAAATTTTCTATCTAGTTTTTTTAGTTTAATGTTTAGTTCTATTTGTTTTTTTTCGCATTTGTTTTTAATAAAGAGTGTTCATGGGATCTTTTGGAAAATAGGAGAAGAAAATAAACAACAATGTCTTTTTGATTTTATATGCTAACGGTTGCGCATTCTTGATATGCACTACAGTTTTCCTTAGCCATTTTCGAGGTAATGTTGATGCATAAGGGCACGTAAAGATTGCACAGAAATTTTTGATGTTCACACGTTACTGTAACTTCTGCGACCATCGGTACGGTCGTACCAGACCGTCACGCCCCGTACCGCATCCACGACCACGGAAAAGAAAAATTGAAGATTTTGTTGAAACCGTCTGTAATTTTGGTGACCATCGGTACGGGCAGACCATACCGTATCGTGCGCCCGTACCGCTTCGACGACGGAAACATCAATTTTTTGGAAAACATACTGTAAGTTTAACGACCATCGGTATAGGGGGATACGGCCATACCACCCGGCCGTACCACGTCCACCGCCTCAGTTCTAAAGCGGTTGCACCTGGTACGGGCGGGATGCGCCCGTACCGTGTACCCGTACCACGCATCGAACGACTTAAACACACAGGAAAGAGGTAAGCAACTCCAAAATTTCATATTCCCTCTCTCTCTCTTCCTCCTCCAAACTCAAAACCTACTCCATTGGATCTCCAATTTCATTCGTTTTCAATTCGATTCCTCGCACTCCATCAAAGTATGGTACGTTTCTCCTTCGACCCCCAACTTTTTATCCGCGAATGCATGCTCTAGCTTTTGTCATTAACAATCTAGACTTAGGTCATATTATGAACTTCATCGCCTTAATGAGCATGCTAGATCGCAATTTTAGAGGAGATTCTTTTATAAGATATGTAGAGGATGATCATATGTCTATTTCTATTGGATCAGATTTTTATTTTTCGTTAGAAAAATTTAAGATGTGCTTAAGGTACTAAACCGATAATTAATTTTTAGATGAACACAAGGAGCCGCTCGCGCGTTGTGGCTGCACAGGCTGCATTACCGGTTGAAGACACACCCACTTCGCTCGGTATCGAGTTTGAAGACTGCCGTCATCTCAACCGTTCCAACCGTCTCAAAGATCGCGAGATCAAGTTGATAAAATATGCATGCCCCCATATTCTGAACCAACTAGGGCTACGCAATGATTTCAATAATCTTTGCAACAATGTTGGTTTGCTTGACTTTTGTTTTCAGGAGGCCGCCACTTATCGCCGCTTGACACACGAGTTTCTCAGCACCCTGAAACACACGATGAACCACTACTACAACTCTAAGGAGAACCAACCCGGAGTCGACCGGATAGCCTTCCGTTTGATGAACTCTGAGTATGATTTGACTTTAGATGAGTGGTGCAACCACTTTGGCTTTGAGAATAGTGTCACCGCCAACCGTTATGCATGCTTTACTTTGAACCCCTCACCTAGCATGTATTTTTCTAGGATGAGAATCGTAGCACACTCCCTCGGGGAAATTCTATTGAGTGCCCTGCTATTCGCTATGTGTACTATGTTATTGCTAACACCTTGCAGGCACGATGTGATTTCACAAGACTCAATGAAGAGGACATGATGATCCTCGCAAATGTTGTGTTCCCACAAAGCAACATTCGCCCAAACTTGGGTGTCATTCTTGTTCTCTACTTGAACCACCAAGCACTTGAAGCTCGTGGCCCCATATGCGGAGGTGGAGTCATTGCCATCTTCGCAAGACGGATTAATATCAATGTAAGTAATTTACAAACATTGGAAGGCCCTCGCCGCCTTTATTTTACTACTCTCAATGCATGTGGTATGGTTAGAAAAATAGAAGGTAGATATTACTTCAATATACCGGGAGCTGATATACTTGATCGCTGCCTCTCTGCCTAATGGTCTATTCTCTCTCGAGGAAAGACATTTGCATTATGATGCGCAGGTTGAGGGAAATCTACCCCCACAACAAGATGTATCTGAAGAAGAGGAGGACGTTGAACAAGAACCTCAAGGACCGGAACAGGAGCAGCAGCCACTCCATGACTTCACCACCTATCAGGACATGTACGCACTCGAAGGAAATATTAAGAACCTGAGCAACCTCGCCATCAACATTCGAGACCACACCAAACTTAATTCCCAGTTTACTCATTGGAGTAGTCAATTGAACGATGTGAATTATTCTCCACCACAATGAGCTCACCAAGAGGGCTTGCAAAAGCGTAAGCTTGGGGATGTGTTCCTCAAGCATTTCTATTTTTATTTAATAAATGTACACTCCATCTCTTTGAAAGAGCTTTGAAACACTCGTGTTGGTTTGTTCCATCACTTTGCTTTTTATTGCTTTTCGTTTTATTTCGTTTTCTTTTTTTCATTTTTTTTTGTGTTCCTTACTTTGTCGCCATTCTTGTTTCTTTTTCCCTCTCTATCCCAATTCAGGAAAATACAAAAAAGGTTTTTCCTTTTATCCTTCACTACAAGAAAAGTTGCCATGGCCGACGAAGTTGAAGTCGCGCCGTGGTTGCTGGTGTACCATGGCCGACGATTTTTGGTCTCTCCGTTGTGCATGTCAAAACGTTTTTTTTCTCGTTTTTGAGGCCACCTAGCCCGACGAAAACGGCCAAAACGTCGCGTATGGTGGCCCGGGACGTGATGCATCTCAAAATCTCGAGTTCGCCGGCCGAGTCAACGCAAATCCGCACCGCCCAGGGATGTAGGGCCCAGATGGCAGCCTCTCTGCCATTGTTTTTTTTTCGATCGCGCCATCTCGTTCAACGCTCTCCGATCGAGCCGTTTACGATGCAGGATCATGGGTCCCGCATGTCATCCTCTATGAACCAAAATTCTTTCTATTCTTGGATTTTTTTGACCCCCTGATTTCTGGCTACTTCCTTTTTCTTTTGATCCCTTGCCGCCTTGGAAACGTTGAGACCGCTGCTGCTAATTGGGACCCGCATGTCATCCTCTATGAGCAATCAACTTTCTTTTCTTGGAGTTTTTTTTGGAACCTCAAATTTGGTCACTTGCCTTTTTCCTTCGATCCCCTGCCGCCTCTCAAACGGTGATACCGCTGCTGCTAAATGGGACCCGCATGTCATCCTCTATGTACTATAAAACTTTCTTTTCTTGGATTTTTTTGGCACCTCATATTTGGTCACTTACCTTTTTCTTTCGATCCCATGCCGCCTCTCAAACGGTGAGACCGCTGCTGCTAAATGGGACCCGCATGTCATCCTCTATGTACAATCAAGTTTCTTTTCTTGAATTATTTTTGGCTCCTGATATTTGGTCACTTGCCTTTTTTCTTTCGATCTCATGCCACGTTTGAAACGTTGAGGAACCGGCAGGCTCATGGGACCCGCATGTCATCCTCTATGTAAAATCAAGTTTCTTTTCTTGAATTATTTTTGGATCCTGATATTTGATCACTTGCCTTTTTCTTTCGATCTTATGCCTTAAAAGGTTGAGGAACCTGGTGGCCCATGGGACCCGCATGTCATCCTCTATGTGCTATATAAGTTTATTTTCTTGGATTTTTTTTCACCCTCTGAATTTTGGCTATTTCCTTTTTCTTTTGATCCCCTGCCGCCTTTGAAACGTTGAGTAAGCTGCTGACTCATGGGACCCGCATGTCATCCTCTATGTACAATCAACTTTCTTTTTCTTTTGATCTCAAGCCGCATTTGAAACGTTGAGACCGCTGCTGCTAAATGGGACCCGCATGTCATCCTCTATGTAAAATAAAGTTTATTTTCTTGGATTATCTTTGGCTCCTGATATTTTGTCACTTGCCTTTTTCTTTCGATATCATGCCGCCTTTCAAACGTTGAGTAAGCTGCTGGCTCATGGGTCCCGCATGTCATCCTCTACGAACAATAAAATTTCCCTTTCTTGAAGTTATTTTTGACCCCTAATTTCTGGTTATTTGCCTTTTTCTTTTGATCTCCTGCCCCCTTTGAAACGATGAGGACGATGTTGGCAGGTCGGTCCCACATGTCATCCTCTATGAACAATAAAAGTTTCCTTTGATGGATTTATTTTGAACCCCTAATTAATTTCTGGATATTTCCTTTTTTTTCTTTTGATCCCCTGCCGCCTTGGAATAGTTGAGGATGCTGCTGCCTCATGGGTCCCGCATGTCATCCTCTCAGAACGGTAAATGTTTCTTTTTCTTGGATTTTGTTTACCAAATGATTTTTGGCTTATTTTTTCTTTCGATCTCCTATTGCCTTTAAAACTTTGAGGACGTTGCTGGCTCACGGGTCCCACATGTCAGCCTCTATGAACAATAAACGCTGAGGATGCTGCTGCCTCATGGGTCCCGCATGTCATCCTCTCAGAACGAAAATGTTTCTTTTCTTGGATTTTTTACCAACAGATTTTTGGTTTATTTTTTCTTTCCATCCCCTGCCGCCTTTAAAACGTTGACGACGCTGCTGGCTCATGGGTCCACGATGTCAGCCTCCCCGTACAAGAAACATGTGATATCTTGATTATTTTGCAAACAATAAACAGTGTATTGCGCTCTGAGCTATTGCAAGCGGATAAATTAAATATTTATTTTTACATAAACAAACTTATATGTTGAATCTCCTTGTTTTTTGTTTTTGCGAAGCATAGGACTTTCCTGTTTTTTTAGAAAAATCCGAACTTTCCTGTTTTGGAGTGGACTGAAATTGTACGAGTCAAAAGGCCCAGCAGGATAGTTCGAAGGCCCAGACGGCCAGATGCAGCCCAATTGAAATCTTTCTTTTCTTGGATTTTTTTCACCCCCTGATTTCTGGCTACTTCATTTTTCTTTTGGTCCTGTGCCGCCTTGGAAACGTTGAGACCGCTGCTGCAAAATGGGACCCGCATGTCATCCTCTATGTACAATAAAATTTCTTTTCTTGGATTATTTTTGGCTCCTGATATTTGGTCACTTGCCTTTTTCTTTCGATCCCGTGCAGCCTCTCAAACGGTGATACCGCTGCTGCAAAATGGGACCCGCATGTCATCCTCTATGTACAATCAACTTTCTTTTCTTGAATATTTTTGGCTCCTGATATTTGGTCACTTGCCTTTTTCTTGCGATCTCATGCCACGTTTGAAACGTTGAGAAACCTGCAGGCTCATGGGACCCGCATGTCATCCTCTATGTACTATAAAACTTTCTTTTCTTGGATTTTTTTTGGCACCTCATATTTGGTCACTTGCCTTTTTCTTTCGATCCCCTGCTGCCTCTCAAACGGTGATACCGCTGCTCCTAAATGGGACCCGCATGTCATCCTCTATGTACAATCAAGTTTCTTTTATTGAATTATTTTTGGATCCTGATATTTGGTCACTTGCCTTTTTCTTTCGATCTCATGCCACGTTTGAAACGTTGAGGAACCTGCTGGCTCATGGGACCTGCATGTCATCCTCTATGTACTATAAAAGTTCATTTTCTTGGTTTTTTTTCACCCTCTGATTTTTGGCTATTTCCTTTTTCTTTTGATCCCCTGCCGCCTTTGAAACGTTGAGGACTCTGCTGGCTCATAGGTCCCACATGTCAGCCTATATGAACGATAAAGCTTTCCTTTCTTGGAGTTTTTTTTACCCCTAATTTCTAGCTACTTTCTTTTTCTTTTGATCTCAAGCCGCATTTCAAACATTGAGACCGCTGCTGCAAAATGGGACCCGCATGTCATCCTCTATGTACAATAAATCTTGGATTGTTTTTGGCACCTCATATTTGGTCTCTTGCCTTTTTCTTTCGATCTTATGCCTTGAAAGGTTGAGGAACCTGGTGGCCCATGGGACCCGCATGTCATCCTCTATGTGCTATATAAGTTTATTTTCTTGGATTTTTTTTCACCCTCTGAATTTTGGCTATTTCCTTTTTCTTTTGATCCCCTGCCGCCTTTGAAACGTTGAGTAAGCTGCTGACTCATGGGACCCGCATGTCATCCTCTATGTACAATCAACTTTCTTTTTCTTTTGATCTCAAGCCGCATTTGAAACGTTGAGACCGCTGCTGCTAAATGGGACCCGCATGTCATCCTCTATGTAAAATAAAGTTTATTTTCTTGGATTATCTTTGGCTCCTGATATTTTGTCACTTGCCTTTTTCTTTCGATATCATGCCGCCTTTCAAACGTTGAGTAAGCTGCTGGCTCATGGGTCCCGTATGTCATCCTCTACGAACAATAAAAGTTTCCTTTCTTGGAGTTATTTTTGACCCCTAATTTCTGGTTATTTGCCTTTTTCTTTTGATCTCCTGCCCCCTTTGAAACGATGAGGACGATGTTGGCAGGTCGGTCCCACATGTCATCCTCTATGAACAATAAAAGTTCCCTTTGATGGATTTATTTTGAACCCCTAATTAATTTCTGGATATTTCCTTTTTTTTTTTGATCCCCTGCCGCCTTGGAATAGTTGAGGATGCTGTTGCCTCATGGGTCCCGCATGTCATCCTCTCAGAACGGTAAATGTTTCTTTTTCTTGGATTTTGTTTACCAAATGATTTTTGGCTTATTTTTTCTTTCGATCTCCTATCGCCTTTAAAACTTTGAGGACAATGCTGGCTCACGGGTCCCACATGTCAGCCTCTATGAACAATAAACGCTGAGGATGCTGCTGCCTCATGGGTCCCGCATGTCATCCTCTCAGAACAAAAATGTTTCTTTTCTTGGATTTTTTACCAACAGATTTTTGGTTTATTTTTTCTTTCCATCCCCTGCCGCCTTTAAAACGTTGACGACGCTGCTGGCTCATGGGTCCACGATGTCAGCCTCCCCGTACAAGAGGGTTTTTTGGGTGCCAATGGCTGGAACGGAGAAAGGATGAAGGGGGCTAATCAGTCGGCACGGTTAAATAAGAGGAGCCTAGTAGAGATTCAATGCCGTTGCAGTTTCCGAGGGGGTGAGGCCAGAATTGTCAAATCATACAGAGAAGGTGAGAAGGCAAGCCATCATGATGAAGAATACTGCGACAGTGCTGCCGCCACGACATGACCCTTCGAAGGAAAAACAGAGTGGTTTTGAAATTATCATTGCCAAAACCAGGGGGGCATGTGTTATCACCAGATTTTGGCCAAATCAGGAGGTGGGCCGTAAGGGAGATGGGCTTGGAAGGTTACATGTGGAAGATCTCTGAAACGGCCTTGCACGAAGACTTTGGGCTAGATTGCCCGTGTATCTTTAATTATAGTAGATTGCATCTTAGACTAAAAGTTAGAGTTTGTATCGTGCACGGTGGGGATTGTTCCCACGTTAGAAAGTCCCTTGGACTATAAATATGTATCTAGGGTTTATGGAATAAACAACAACCAACGTTCAACCAATCAATCAATCTCGGCGCATCGCCAACTCCTTCGTCTCGAGGGTTTCTACCGGTAAGCAACATGCTGCCTAGATCGCATCTTGCGATCTAGGCAGCACAAGCTCCACGTTGTTCATGCGTTGCTCGTACTGAAGCCTTTTTGATGGCGAGCAACGTAGTTATCTTAGATATGTTAGGGTTAGCATTGTTCTTCGTATCATATGCTATCGTAGTGCGACCCTTGCATATCTAGCCGCCCTCACACCTATCTCAGGTGTGGGGGCGGCACCCCGCTTGATCTTAATTTAGTAGATCCGATCCGTTACGGTTGCTCCTTGTTCTACAAGGATTAGTTTAATATCTGCAATAGTTAGGCCTTACAAAGGGTTGGAGGATCCAGCGGCACGTAGGGTGTCGTTCGCTAGTCCTAGACAGGATGTTCCGGGGATCAACCTCGTGTTGGTTTTTAGGCCCTATCTAGGATCGGCTTACGATCACCGTGCGTGGCCGCGAAGCCCAATCGTGAGTAGGATGATCCGATTATGCGGTGAAAACCCCAGATCGTCGTAGATCTCATTAGCTTTATCTTGATCAAGCAGGACCACCATATATTCGTGCACCTCGTACGAATCATGGGTGGATCGGCTCCTTGAGCCGATTCACAGGATAACCTGAGAGCCGATCGAGGCTCGTATTTAATGTTTACGTGTATGCCATGCAGGAAACTAAGCGAGGCATCTCCATCACCTTCCTGACCAGGTATAGGTCAGGTGGCACGCCCTTGCATCAGCATCGGACGTGTGTACCAGAAGGCTTTGCGGGCCGTCGCTCGGAGGGACCTCGGCCAGCCGCAGCCCTAGGTTGTTCCCGGCTCTACGGTGTTGCCCATCGCTGCCCGCCGGTGGGTTTTGGCAGCAACACATTCTGGCACGCCCGGTGGGACAAGCTTCGTCATCGACCACATCGCCATCTACATCTGAGATGGCGGACGGCACTCCAGTCACGTACGAGGATCTGACCGACGAGCTCAAGAAGAAGTATGACGAGATCAAAGTCATCCTCGAAGCCGACCTCATCGGCTCTTTCCACAGAACCCGTTCACATGGCATCAGGTGGAAGGGGTTCTCGCCTAATGGTGCACTAGATGGGATAGACCTCTCTGCCCCGTCGGAAGAACGCACCAGGTCCCTGCGGCAGGAGATCAACTACTTGGTGGCTCACTCGCTACACCGCCACTCTGAGAACCTGGTAAACACGTTGGAGCGTGTCGCTCTTCGCGTGATCCAGGAGATCATGAGACACCAGTATTCGCCGTCAGGACCAGCTCTCGGGACGCATCAAGGAGAGTTGCCACTCCAGTCCCGTCCACCGCTGCCATTTGCATGGACAGCACCAGAAGTGCCGAATTCACCGGCATTCGTCGTCTACAAGATAGGTGGTGACCCTAGTGACTGCCAGTTCTTGCATGAGGCGCCTAAGGAGATCCCTCACGGGTACATGTGCACATACGTGCCAGACTGCGGTAGCTGGGCGCTCACAAACCAGGCTGCAACATCAGGGACTTCTGGGAAAACAGGAGGAGCGTCAGTGACAGATCTTGAGAAGCAAACTGATGTCTACTTCCCCCTCCTTTTCCTGTAGACAGTGTTGGGCCTCCAAGAGCAGAGGTTTGTAGAACAGCAGCAAATTTTCCCTTAAGTGGATCACCCAAGGTTTATCGAACTCAGGGAGGAAGAGGTCAAAGATATCCCTCTCATGCAACCCTGCAACCACAAAGCAAGAAGTCTCTTGTGTCCCCAACACACCTAATAGGTGCACTAGTTCGGCGAAGAGATAGTGAAATACAGGTGGTATGAATATATATGAGCAGTAGCAACGGTGCCAGAAAATAGCTTGCTGGCGTGTAGTTGATGGTGGTAGTATTGCAGCAGTAGTAACGCAAAGAAAAAAGATAAACAAGCAGTAGTAACGCAGCAGTATTTAGGAACAAGGCCTAGGGATTACACTTTCACTAGTGGACACTCTCAACATTGATCACATAACAGAATAGATAAATGCATACTCTACACTTTTGTTGGATGATGAACACATTGCGTAGGATTACACGAACCCTCAATGCCGGAGTTAACAAGCTCCACAATAATGCTCATATTTAAGTAACCTTATAGTGTAAGATAGATCAACAGACTAAACCAAGTACTAACATAGCATGCACACTGTCACCTTCATGCATATGTAGGAGGAATAGATCACATCAATATTATCATAGCAATAGTTAACTTCGCAATCTACAAGAGATCATGATCATAGCATAAACCAAGTACTAACACGGTGCACACACTGTCACCTTTACACACGTGCAGGAGGAATAGAACTACTTTAATAACTTTGCTAGAGTAGCACATAGATAAATTGTGATACAAACTCATATGAATCTCAATCATGTAAAGCAGCTCATGAGATTATTGTATTGAGGTACATGGGAGAGAGATGAACCACATAGCTACAGCGGAGCCCTCAGCCTCGGTGTTGATTAATCCCTCCTCATCATGTAGGCAGCGATGGCGGTGAAGATGGCGGTGAAGACGGCGGTGGAGATGGCTCCGGGGGCAATTCCCCGTCCGGCAGGTGCCGAACAGAGAGTTCTGTCCCCGAATTAGAGTTTCGCGATGGCGGCGGCGCCTGGAGTCTTTACGGAGTTTCGTCAATTGGTACTGCGTTTTTAGGTCGAAAAGGGCTTTTATAGGCGAAGAGGCGGCGCAGGGGGCACTGGGGGCGCCACACCCTAGGCCGGCGCGGCCTAGGCCTGGCCCGCGCCGCCATGTGGTGTGGTGGCCCCTGGCCCCTCTCCGACTCTTCTTCGGTGTTCTGGACGCTTCCGGGAAAAATAGGAGGTTTGGCGTTGATTTCGTCCAATTCCGAGAATATTGCCCGAACAGCCTTTACGGAACCAAAAACAGCAGAAAACGAGGAACGGCACCGTGGCATCTTGTTAATAGGTTAGTTCCGGAAAATGCATGAAAATGATATAAAGTGTGAACAAAACATGTTGGTATTGTCATAAAACAAGCATGGAACATCGGAAATTATAGATACGTTGGAGACGTATCAGCATCCCCAAGCTTAGTTCCTACTCGTCCTCGAGTAGGTAAACGATAAAAGATAATTTACGAGGTGACATGCTACCAACATAATCTTAATCATACCATTGTAAAGCATATGAGATGAATGCAGCGATTCGAAACAATGTAAATGCAATGAGTAAACAAGTGAATCATATAGCAAAGACTTTTCATGAATAGTACTTTCGAGACAAGCATCAATAAGTCTTGCATAAGAGTTACTCATAAAGCAATAAATTCATAGTAGAGACATTGAAGCAACACAATGGAAGATTAAGTTTCAGCGGTTGCTTTCAACTTGTAACATGTATATCTCATGGATAGTTGTCAATGCAAAGCAATATAACAAATGCAATAAGCAAGTATATAAGAATCAATGCACAGTTCACACAAATGTTTGCTTCTTGAGGTGGAGAAAGATAGGTGAACTGACTCAACAATAAAAGTAAAAGAATGGTCCTTCAAAGAGGAAAGCATCGATTGCTATATTTGTGCTAGAGCTTTTATTTTGAAAACATGAAACAATTTTGTCAACGGTAGTAATAAAGCATATGTATCATGTAAATTATATCTTACAAGTTGCAAGCCTCATGCATAGTATACTAATAGTGCCCGCACCTTGTCCTAATTAGCTTGGACTACCGGATCATCACAATGCACATGTTTTAACCAAGTGTCACAAAGGGGTACCTCTATGCCGCACTTTGTACAAAGGTCTAAGGAGAAAGCTCGCATTGGATTTCTCGCTATTGATTATTCTCAACTTAGACATCCATACCGGGACAACATAGACAACAGATAATGGACTCCTCTTTTATGCATAAGCATGTAACAACAATTAATAATTTTCTCATATGAGATTGAGGATATATGTCCAAAACTGAAACTTCCACCATGGATCATGGCTTTAGTTAGCGGCCCAATGTTCTTCTCTAACAATATGCATGCTTAACCATAGGGTGGTAGATCTCTCTTACTTCAGACAAGACGGACATGCATAGCAACTCACATGAAATTCAACAATGAATAGTTGATGGCGTTCCAGTGAACATGGTTATCGCACAACAAGCAACTTAATAAGAGATAAAGTGCATAATTACATATTCAATACCACAATAGTTTTTAAGCTATTTGTCCCATGAGCTATATATTGCAAAGGTGAATGATGGAATTTTAAAGGTAGCACTCAAGCAATTTACTTTGGAATGGCGGAAAATACCATGTAGTAGGTAGGTATGGTGGACACAAATGGCATAGTGTTGTTTGGCTCAAGGATTTGGATGCATGAGAAGTATTCCCTCTCGATACAAGGTTTAGGCTAGCAAGGTTGTTTGAAGCAAACACAAGCACGAACTAGTACAGCAAAACTCACATAAAAGACATATTACAAGCATTATAAAACTATACATCGTCTTCCTTGTTGTTCAAACATCTTACTAGAAAATATCTAGACTCTAGAGAAACCACTCATGCAAACCCAAATTTTAACAAGCTCTATGTATTTCCTCACTAATGGGTGCAAGGTATATGATGCAAGAGCTTAAACAAGAGCACAACAATTGCCAAGTATCACATTATTCAAGACATCACACCAATTTCTACATGTAGCATTTTCCAATTCCAACCATATAATAATTTAACGAAGCAGTTTCAACCTTCGCCATGAATATTATGAGCTAAGAACACATGTGTTCATACGAACCAGCGGAGCGTGTCTCTCTCCCACACAAGCATTTATTCAAACACAAACAAAAACAAAAGCATACAGACGCTCCAAGTAAAGCACATAAGATGTGACCGAATAAAAATATAGTTTCAAGAGAAGGAACACGATAATTTGTCGATGAAGAAGGGGATGCCTTGGGCATCCCCAAGCTTAGACGCTTGAGTCTTCTTGAAATATGCAGGGATGAACCACCGGGGCATCCCCAAGCTTAGAGCTTTCACTCTTCTTGATCATAGTATATCATCCTCCTTTCTTGACCCTTGAAAACTTCCTCCACACCAAACTCGAAACAACTCATTAGAGGGTTAGTGCACAATAAAAATTAACATATTCAGAGGTGACACAATCATTCTTAACACTTCTGGACATTGCATAATGCTACTGGACATTAGTGGATCAAAGAAATTCATCCAACATAGCAAAAGAGGCAATGCGAAATAAAAGGCAGAATCTGTCAAAACAGAACAGTTCGTATTGACGAATTTTAAAATGGCACCAGACTTGCTCAAATGAAAATGCTCAAATTGAATGAAAGTTGAGTACATATCTGAGGATCATGCACGTAAATTGGCTTAATTTTCTGAGCTACCTACAGGGAGGTGGACCCAGATTCGTGACAGCAAAGAAATCTGGAACTGCGCAGTAATCCAAATCTAGTACTTACTTTTCTATCAACGGCTTTACTTGGCACAACAAAACACAAAACTAAGATAAGGAGAGGTTGCTACAGTGGTAAACAACTTCCAAGACACAAAATAAAAACAAATTACTGTAGCAAAATAACACATGGGTTATCTCCCAAGAAGTTCTTTCTTTATAGCCATTAAGATGGGCTTAGCAGTTTTAA
Source organism: Lolium perenne (assembly GCF_019359855.2). Lineage (NCBI taxonomy): Eukaryota > Viridiplantae > Streptophyta > Magnoliopsida > Poales > Poaceae > Lolium > Lolium perenne. Next base: position 33,727,887 of record NC_067245.2, read on the forward strand.
TAATCCATTCGCGGGAAATAGTATTTGAAGCAAAAGAGAGCTTCAAGAGGCAAATTCAAAACAAATTTAAGTCTAACATGCTTCCTATGAAGAGGAATCTTGTACACAAATGAATTCATGAAGAACAAAGTGACAAGCATAAGAGGATAAAACACGAGTAACTTCAAGATTCTCAACATAAAGAGGGGAAACTTAATATTATTAAGATGCATATAACCATATTTCCCTCTCTCATAATAACTTTCAGTAGCATCATTGATGAAATCCACAATATACCCATCACTTAAAACATTCTTATCATGGTTCATATGCATAGAAGTATCATTAAATTTGGCATAAGAAGAGTTATTCTCATTAATAGTAATTGGAGCAAGATTATTATCAAGAATTTGAACATGGTAAACAAGTTGCCTATTAAGGGGATTGTTTTTGGTAATCCAATCATGACTATGACAAGTTTCATAAGGATAGTTAGAACCTATATCATAGCATTCTTTATAATAATCATTAGAGATCGGAGGCATAGTGTCATCATAAGAAATAGAATAGTTATCCTTCACAATCGGTTTATCTGTGTCCACACCATTATTGTTATTAGAAGGAGATGTATCAAGAACATAATGACCAGTAGCTAAAGGATTTTCAAACACCTCTTCCCCAAGCTTAAAGCTTTCTATATCATTATGGGAGGAAGCATGGATAGCACTGACACTATGGCAATCATTATCATCATTTTCAGAATTAATTTCCCAGAGATTTGCAATATCAAAAGTAGTGTGCTCATTCAAATCATGATTGCTAATGTATGTAAAGGGCATAGGAAGATCATCGTATTCAGATTCATTATCACAATAATCATCAGGAGCAACATACTTACGGTTACCTATCGTTATCTCGTATACGCGGGGATATGCTGTTACCTCTTTCTTTTTATTCCCCTTATTCTTCTTCTTCTTCTTCGTTCCCTTCTTCTTCCTCTCCTTCTCCTTTTCCTCGTTCCCTTCTTCAGGAGGGAGAGGCTTGAAGGGTGGCTTGTCCGCATAACCTGATTTACTTTCAGAAACAATAGAAGAAACTTGGGAGGATCCCTCCTTTTCATTAATTAGTTGAAAACACACAGCGGTCCTATCATATTTTGGCAAGGTGTCATCTTCTAAAATATTTTGTATGTAAGTATTTGTATGGCTATTATCAATGCAATAAGAAAAACACCCATGTAGTACATCATCAATATCAAGATCACTCATATGTAACAAAGAGATTTTTCTCGACAGTTCTTCACACCCCAAAAATAAAGTAAGTTCATCATGCTGATTAGGAGTAATTTCATCATCACAATACAAATTTGCAGCACTCATTGGGTTCAAATTATCATTGGAGGAGCATTGAAAATTAAAATGACCCACTTCATGGCAAACTTCACAAATAAAAGGATAGAGGGCGCAAACTTTTTTACCAAGATCATCTAGAGCCCTAAACCACTTTCTAGTTTTTTCATTAGCATGATGGATACAATATTCATCTTTGATTTGATTAATTCCACAAGGTCTATGTATTCCACAAAAATTAACATGCTTATAGGAAATGGCATTCTTAGGAGTTTGAGCATGCTTATTGCAATAATTAACAACAATTTCATTCTTCATGCAAGCCTCTTTAAAAGGTTCATGATACTTATCAAAATTATTTTTAGGCAATTCAAAATGAGAAGCAAAGGCTTTATAAAGATTTGCAGCAACTTGAGAGTCAAGACCATAAGTAGCACTCATATTTCGAAATTTATCGGTATCCATAAAAGCTTCAATGCATTCATAATCATAATTTATACGACTCTTTACCTTTGTCGTTCTCCCATCCTTCAGCGTTGTCCTCAATCCGATCAAGAAGATCCCACCTAGCTTCAACCTCCTTGCTTGTGAAAGATCCCTCCGAACACGCGTCCGGATAGTCCTTGTGTTGTCCTGAAAGCCTCGCATAAAAATTGTTAACAATAACATTACGGGGAGCTCATGAATGGGACATTTGAGCATTAGTGACTTCAGTCTCCCCACGCTTGAGAAATACTCTCTCCATCACGAGGATAAAAGTTATAAATATAATTCCTATCAATATGCACTTCATGAGGAGGATAAAATTTAGAATAAAAGAGAGATGCAATTTCCTCCCAACCAAGAGAATGTCTATTCTCCAACAATTTATACCAATGCGCCGCTTTACCAGACAAATAAAGCAGAGAATATCATATTCCTCACTACATCCATACATATACATGCAAACTTGAAAAAAACGCATAATTCGTGCAAAAACAGTAAATGATCTCTAGGATGGACAGTTCCATCCCCTTTATAGTGGTTGTACATAACACATTCGATAATTTTCATAGGTATTTTATACGGAATACTTTCAGCAGGTGGATTTAAAATATCAGAAACATCATTAGAGTTATCGCATATGGGAGATAAAGCATTATCAGAGCAAAATATTTCTTCCAAAGCTGAGGAGCAAAAAAGATTATTCTTATATAAACTAGCTTCCCCAAGCTTAGACTTATCCATAGTATTAGCAGTAATTGCATTCATACTAATAACATCGCTACTAGCATGCAAATAAGGTTTCATAGGTTTTTAATTTTCGCATCAAACAATTCTAAATCAGGAAAAAGATTAAAAAGCTCACCAATTTTTTTGTTGTTTTCCATTATGCCTAACTAGTGTAAACAAGAAACAAAAAGATGCAATTGCAGGATCTAAAGGAAATAGCTTCGAGCACAAACACAATGGCGCCAGAAAAGTACTTTACTGGAACCGAAGTATGAGTGCCTTTTACCTTTCCTCCCCGGCAACGACGCCTTTAAAAGTGCTTGATGTCTACTTCCCCCTCCTTTTCTCAGAGATGTGTTGGGCCTCCAAGAGCAGAGGTTTGTAGAACAGCAGCAAGTTTTCCCTTAAGTGGATCACCCAAGGTTTATCGAACTCGGGGAGGAAGAGGTCAAAGATATCCCTCTCATGCAACCTGCAACCACAAAGCAAGAAGTCTCTTGTGTCCCCAACACACCTAATAGGTGCACTAGTTCGCGAAGAGATAGTGAAATACGGGTGGTATGAATATATATGAGCAGTAGCAACGGTGCCGAGAAAATAGCTTTTGGCGTGTAGTTGATGGTGGTAGTATTGCAGCAGTAGTAACGCAAAGAAACAAAGAACAAGCAGTAGTAACACAGCAGTATTTAGGAACAAGGCCTAGGGATTACACTTTCACTAGTGGACACTCTCAACATTGATCACATAACAGAATAGATAAATGCATACTCTACACTTTTGTTGGATGATGAACACATTGCGTAGGATTACACGAACCCTCAATGCCGGAGTTAACAAGCTCCACAATAATGCTCATATTTAAGTAACCTTTTAGTGTAAGATAGATCAACAGACTAAACCAAGTACTAACATAGCATGCACACTGTCACCTTCATGCATATGTAGGAGGAATAGATCACATCAATATTATCATAGCAATAGTTAACTTCGCAATCTACAAGAGATCATGATCATAGCATAAACCAAGTACTAACACGGTGCACACTTGTCACCTTTACACACGTGCGGGGAGGAATAGAACTACTTTAATAACTTTGCTAGAGTAGCACATAGATAAATTGTGATACAAACTCATATGAATCTCAATCATGTAAAGCAGCTCATGAGATTATTGTATTGAGGTACATGGGAGAGAGATGAACCACATAGCTACAGCGGAGCCCTCAGCCTCGGGGGTGGATTACTCCCTCCTCATCATGGAGGCAGCGATGGCGGTGAAGATGGCGGAGACGACGCCGGTGGAGATGGCTCCGGGGGCAATTCCCCGTCCGGCAGGGTGCCGGAACAGAGAGTTCTGTCCCCCGAATTGGAGTTTCGCGATGGCGGCGGCGCCCCTAGAGTCTTTCTGGAGTTTCGTCAATTGGTACTGCGTTTTTAGGTCGAAAGGGCTTTTATAGGCGAAGAGGCGGCGCAGGGGGGCACCTGGGGGCGCCACACCCTAGGCCGGCGCGGCCTAGGCCTGGCCCACGCCGCCATGTGGTGTGGTGGCCCCCTGGCCCCTCTCCGACTCTTCTTCGGTGTTCTGGACGCTTCCGGGAAAAATAGGAGGTTTGGCGTTGATTTCGTCCAATTCCGAGAATATTGCCCGAACAGCCTTTCTGGAACCAAAAACAGCAGAAAACAGGAACTGGCACTGTGGCATCTTGTTAATAGGTTAGTTCCGGAAAATGCATGAAAATGATATAAAGTGTGAACAAAACATGTTGGTATTGTCATAAAACAAGCATGGAACATCGGAAATTATAGATACGTTGGAGACGTATCACAAACGTGGCTAACTAAGTACGCCACTCCGATGAACCTCCAGAGCCCAGCTCCTGCAGTTGGCTCAGAGCTGGAAAAGCAAGCATGGCTGGCTAAGTACGCCACCCCGGCGAATCTTCAGAGTTCGACTCCTGCAGCCAGCACCGCGGATCAGATCAGTACGATCCTGAGAGACCAGTTCGGCATGGTGCCGAAACGGAGGGCAATCGGTTATTCCAAGCCGTACCCCGACGACTACGAGATGATCCCGCTACCACCTAAATATCGGCTCCCTGACTTCTCCAAATTCAGCGGATCAGATGGTTCCAGCTCCATCGAGCACGTGGGCCGATATTTGACACAACTAGGACCGGCCTCAGTGTCGGATCAACTACGCGTGAGGTTCTTCTCACAGTCCCTCACGGGATCGGCTTTCGGGTGGTACACCTCTTTGCCACCAGACTCGATCCGGACTTGGAAGCAGTTGGAAGAGCAGTTCCATACGCAGTACCACTCAGAGGCTTCCGAGTCTGGCCTTGCCGATCTAGCACAAATACGACAGAAGCGTGGAGAAACTGTGACAGAATACATCCAGCGCTTCAGGAATCTTAGGAACCGATGTTATTCGGTTCGTATAACTGAAAAGGAAGCAGTCGAGTTGGCAGTAGCGGGCCTTGCAGCACCGCTCAAGGACATGGCCTCCCAAGCAGACTACCCCTCACTGGCGCACATGGTTCAGAAACTGTCGGCCTATGAACAGCGCCACCCGGACTTGTACCAGGATAAGTTCAAGCGTGCAGTAGTCCTGGTCGAGGCAGAGGAAGACGAAGTTTCTGCGGGAGATCAAGAGGTAGCAGTGGCTGAATGGACTCGGGGGGCAACCCCCGTGTCCTGCAAATGGGTAAAGCCACCAGGCCCGCCCAGGGGGTTTGATTTTGACGTGACCAAAACTGAGCAAATCTTCGACCTCCTACTCAAGGAGAAGCAGTTGAAGATACCCGAAGGTCTCAAATTCCCCACGGTACAGGAGCTGAATGGAAAGCCATACTGCAAATGGCATAACTCGCTCTCTCATGCCACCAACGACTGCAGGGTGTGGCATCAGCAGATCCAAATGGCGATAGAACAAGGACATCTTATTTTCAACCAGTACGCCATGAAGGTCGACACTCACCCCTTCCCCGCCGTTAACATGGTGGAATGCACTTACCCTGAAGGTTGCCAGCCAGGATCCTCGTTCAGCATCAACATGGTAGGACTTGGACACCACGCTGGCAAGGATGAAGACGAGGGCAGCTGCTCTCGTAGCAAGGACACAGAGGAGGCCGCTCCACGCGATCGGCTCCGTCATGATGGCAAGCGCTACGTCACAGAGGGAGAAGTGAAGAACATAAGGTATCAGCGACCCCTCTCTGATCACCTCCTCAACAAGTATGTGAGTCAGTATGACCAACGCCGACGGTCCAGCGATGATGATGAAAGAGATCGTCTGGCTAGAGAAGCCAGAAGACATCGTCGGCACAATCACGATGAGGAGGAGCACGAGCGCCGTGCCAAAGAAGAATCAAGGGAGCAAGACGACAACGACAGGCACTGGGACTGCCCCTTCTTCAGACACTGCTGGGATTCAGGAATGAGCCGATTGCCCACAATCGGCAATTGCCCAGAATGCAACCAGAAGAAGAAGGAGGCAGCCAACGTGTCTGTGTTCAGGCGCTTAGGGCCTCTCCCGCCACAAAGCAAACGCGCTGAGTCCCCTCGGTGGGCAGATCTCGAGGATTCAGAAGACGAGGGACAAGAAGAAGAAGAAGACAGGTACCACCATCCAAGGTGGTGCCCTGATGGACTCAGCCGTTCCCAAAAGCGCAGGGTTCAGCGATTGCGCGGCCTGGAGGAAGCCGAAAGGTTATACTTGCATACGCTAAGGAAGGCACGACCTGATCTGGCTGTGAAAATTCAGCGAACCCTGGATGAAGAGGGTCGTCCACGGAAAATGGAGTGGCGTTCCAAGCAAAGGAAAGCCGATGATGAAACATCGGCTGGTACAAACATGGTGCTCGTCCTTCCGACGGAGCTTAGTGCTCCACGATTCGACGATGCACTCAAGGTGGACGACAGCAAGCGCATCAAGTCAGAGGTTGGGCTGGTTTTATCCACCAGCCTGACCAAGTAGCTGAAGCAAAGCGATGAGCAAACGTGGCGAGGCTGATCCTTGTGATCGGCCCCAAAAATTATGAAGGAGCATTACAGAACCTTCAGTCAGCGCTTCGATCGATATGGAGGCCGATTCCAGCAATCGGCTAAAATTATCTTCACTACATGTTCTGCTTGTGTTCAGCATCGAGCTACTGGGCAGCGGCCACGTCGGCGGATGAAAATCAGCACGAATCCTCGCGGAGCCGACGTGCAAGTGCAGTGCCCTGGCTAACCACAAAAGCCGATATCTGCAGTCATCTGGCAGATTCGGCTCGGGGGGCATATAGTCAGATGAACATGTGCAGATAAACATGTGTAAACATGCGTGCAGTGAAACATTGGGGGCCGATTAGGAAAAATCGGCCAATAAAAAAAAATTACACAAGAAGCGAAGCCGATGCGCAGCCATCGACTCTAGTACAGTTACACAAGACCAAGACCTACTGGCTATGTGCTCAAAGTTCACATCAACATCGACGTTCAGTAGAAGAAAGCTGATCAACGACCTGTGCGTCCTCGCCGGTATTCTCGCCTTGATTAAGGCTCGGGGGGCAGCTAACTTGGTAGATGTTCTGTTTTGGGAGCTGATTGGAGTCGCATCGACTGACCCTGCATCGTGATCTTCTCTGAAAGCAGTTCAGGTGTTGCAAAAAGAAAACTGCTAAAGCTACGGAGAGGAACCGGAAAAGGAGGTCGTCGGCTTTACAGGTTTTGGACCGTCCTGTCGCTGCAAGAAAAGGAAAGGGACTCGATTCTCAAAATAGCCGATGATTAGTCATCGGCTAAGGGGTTGCGAGAAATCATGGTCAGATATCAAATCGCAGCCTGAATTTGAGAAGTGCTTGACTGGCGGTCTAATCGACATTTGAGTCCGGCTTCACGGGCGTCCAAAGGAAAAGGAATCCGATACATTGCTATCGGTCTTGGTATGACTAGCGGAAGGAGTGAAATTGGATTAATTGAAAGAACAATTTCATTAATTCAAAGGAGCGGCTTTACAAGAAAGAGCCGATGGCTCTCAAAAGAGGGATCTGGTGCCTAGTGCACTGCTACTACTAGTCCTACTCTACTAATCGTCGCTGTCCTCATCGTCGCCGTCGTCGAGGTCGTCGGCGCTGCTCCCAGGAAGCTCCTCGTCGCTGCTACCCCAGCCCTTGGCCGGAGCTTCGTCTTCCTCGTCATCATCATCATCCTCGCTGTCCGCCCAGGAGCGGAAGCGCTTGGTCGGCGGATACCCGATGGAGGAGGAGGATTCATCCTCCTCCTCTTCCTCCTCGTCATCATCATCGTCTTCGCTGTCCGCCCAAGCGCGGAATCGCTTGGCCGGCAGAAGCTTAGCGGGGGGAGAGGGGCCGCCCTCCTCTTCTTCTTCCTCTTCCTCTACTTCTTCCCCCTTCCCGTCGGGGGAGGTGGGTTTCGCCCAAGGATGGAGGTCGTCTTCACTTTCGCTTATCAGCTCCCCATTGATGAGGAACTTGAGGTCCTCTTCCCCATCGGTCAGAGGCAGGTCGCCCTCTGGCGCGTGATCAGAGTTCCACTCCGGCTCGCTCGAAGAGAAGGACTGGAGGGAGAGGCCGGAGGAGACAGAGGAAGAGGAAGACATCGTTACAGGGGAAGAGGGTTTTTTGGGTGCCAATGGCTGGAACGGAGAAAGGATGAAGGGGGCTAATCAATCGGCACGGTTAAATAAGAGGAGCCTAGTAGAGATTCAATGCCGTTGCAGTTTCCGAGGGGGTGAGGCCAGAATTGTCAAATCATACAGAGAAGGTGAGAAGGCAAGCCATCATGATGAAGAATACTGCGACAGGTCTGCTCTGCCACGACATGACCCTTCGAAGGAAAAACAGAGTGGTTTTGAAATTATCATTGCCAAAACCAGGGGGGCATATGTTATCACCAGATTTTGGCCAAATCAGGAGGTGGGCCGTAAGGGAGATGGGCTTGGAAGGTTACATGTGGAAGATCTCTGAAACGGCCTTGCACGAAGACTTTGGGCTAGATTGCCCGTGTATCTTTAATTATAGTAGATTGCATCTTAGACTAAAAGTTAGAGTTTGTATCGTGCACGGTGGGGATTGTTCCCACGTTAGAAAGTCCCTTGGACTATAAATATGTATCTAGGGTTTATGGAATAAAAAACAACCAACGTTCAACCAATCAATCAATCTCGGCGCATCGCCAACTCCTTCGTCTCGAGGGTTTCTATCGGTAAGCAACATGCTGCCTAGATCGCATCTTGCGATCTAGGCAGCACAAGCTCCACGTTGTTCATGCGTTGCTCGTACTGAAGCCTTTTTGATGGCGAGCAACGTAGTTATCTTAGATATGTTAGGGTTAGCATTGTTCTTCGTATCATATGCTATCGTAGTGCGACCCTTGCATATCTAGCCGCCCTCACACCTATCTCAGGTGTGGGGGCGGCACCCCGCTTGATCTTAATTTAGTAGATCCGATCCGTTACGGTTGCTCCTTGTTCTACAAGGATTAGTTTAATATCTGCAATAGTTAGGCCTTACAAAGGGTTGGAGGATCTAGCGGCACGTAGGGTGTCGTTCGCTAGTCCTAGACAGGATGTTCCGGGGATCAACCTCGTGTTGGTTTTTAGGCCCTATCTAGGATCGGCTTACGATCACCGTGCGTGGCCGCGAGGCCCAATCGTGAGTAGGATGATCCGATTATGCGGTGAAAACCCCAGATCGTCGTAGATCTCATTAGCTTTATCTTGATCAAGCAGGACCACCATATATTCGTGCACCTCGTACGAATCATGGGTGGGTCGGCTCCTTGAGCCGATTCACAGGATAACCTGAGAGCCGATCGAGGCTCGTATTTAATGTTTACGTGTATGCCATGCAGGAAACTAAGCGAGGCATCTCCATCACCTTCCTGACCAGGTATAGGTCAGGTGGCACGCCCTTGCATCAGCATCGGACGTGTGTACCAGAAGGCTTTGCGGGCCGTCGCTCGGAGGGACCTCGGCCAGCCGCAGCCCTAGGTTGTTCCCGGCTCTACGGTGTTGCCCGTCGCTGCCCGCCGGTGGGTTTTGGCAGCAACACTATGTACAATCAAGTTTCTTTTATTGAATTATTTTTGGATCCTGATATTTGGTCACTTGCCTTTTTCTTTCGATCTCATGCCACGTTTGAAACGTTGAGGAACCCCTAATTAATTTCTGGATATTTCCTTTTTTTCTTTTGATCCCCTGCCGCCTTGGAATAGTTGAGGATGCTGCTGCCTCATGGGTCCCGCATGTCATCCTCTCAGAACGGTAAATGTTTCTTTTTCTTGGATTTTGTTTACCAAATGATTTTTGGCTTATTTTTTCTTTCGATCTCCTATCGCCTTTAAAACTTTGAGGACGTTGCTGGCTCACGGGTCCCACATGTCAGCCTCTATGAACAATAAACGCTGAGGATGCTGCTGCCTCATGGGTCCCGCATGTCATCCTCTCAGAACAAAAATGTTTCTTTTCTTGGATTTTTTACCAACAGATTTTTGGTTTATTTTTTCTTTCCATCCCCTGCCGCCTTTAAAACGTTGACGACGCTGCTGGCTCATGGGTCCACGATGTCAGCCTCCCCGTACAAGAAACATGTGATATCTTGATTATTTTGCAGACAATAAACAGTGTATTGCGCTCTGAGATATTGCAAGCGGATAAATTAAATATTTATTTTTACATAAACAAACTTATATGTTGAATCTCCTTGTTTTTTGTTTTTGCGAAGCATAGGACTTTCCTGTTTTTTTAGAAAAATCCGAACTTTCCTGTTTTGGAGTGGACTGAAATTGTACGAGTCAAAAGGCCCAGCAGGATAGTTCGAAGGCCCAGAAGGCCAGATGCAGCCCAATTGAAATCTTTCTTTTCTTGGATTTTTTTCACCCCCTGATTTCTGGCTACTTCATTTTTCTTTTGGTCATGTGCCGCCTTGGAAACGTTGAGACCGCTGCTGCAAAATGGGACCCGCATGTCATCCTCTATGTACAATAAAATTTCTTTTCTTGGATTATTTTTGGCTCCTGATATTTGGTCACTTGCCTTTTTCTTTCGATCCCGTGCAGCCTCTCAAACGGTGATACCGCTGCTGCAAAATGGGACCCGCATGTCATCCTCTATGTACAATCAAGTTTCTTTTCTTGAATATTTTTGGCTCCTGATATTTGGTCACTTGCCTTTTTCTTGCGATCTCATGCCACGTTTGAAACGTTGAGAAACCTGCAGGCTCATGGGACCCGCATGTCATCCTCTATGTACTATAAAACTTTCTTTTCTTGGATTTTTTTGGCACCTCATATTTGGTCACTTGCCTTTTTCTTTCGATCCCCTGCTGCCTCTCAAACGGTGATACCGCTGCTCCTAAATGGGACCCGCATGTCATCCTCTATGTACAATCAAGTTTCTTTTATTGAATTATTTTTGGATCCTCATATTTGGTCACTTGCCTTTTTCTTTCGATCTCATGCCACGTTTGAAACGTTGAGGAACCTGCTGGCTCATGGGACCTGCATGTCATCCTCTATGTACTATAAAAGTTCATTTTCTTGGTTTTTTTTCACCCTCTGATTTTTGGCTATTTCCTTTTTCTTTTGATCCCCTGCCGCCTTTGAAACGTTGAGGACTCTGCTGGCTCATAGGTCCCACATGTCAGCCTGTTTGAACGATAAAGCTTTCCTTTCTTGGAGTTTTTTTACCCCTAATTTCTAGCTACTTTCTTTTTCTTTTGATCTCAAGCCGCATTTCAAACATTGAGACTGCTGCTGCAAAATGGGACCCGCATGTCATCCTCTATGTACAATAAATCTTGGATTGTTTTTGGCACCTCATATTTGGTCTCTTGCCTTTTTCTTTCGATCTCATGCCGCCTTTGAAACGTTGAGTAAGCTGCTGGCTCATGGGTCCCGCATGTCATCCTCTACGAACAATAAAAGTTTCCTTTCTTGGAGTTATTTTTGACCCCTAATTTCTCGCTATTTGCCTTTTTCTTTTGATCCCCTGCCCCCTTTGAAACGTTGAGGACTCTGTTGGTGATGTCTACGTTCCCCCTCCTTTCCTGTAGACAGTGTTGGGCCTCCAAGAGCAGAGGTTTGTAGAACAGCAGCAAGTTTTCCCTTAAGTGGATCACCCAAGGTTTATCGAACTCAGGGAGGAAGAGGTCAAAGATATCCCTCTCATGCAACCCTGCAACCACAAAGCAAGAAGTCTCTTGTGTCCCCAACACACCTAATAGGTGCACTAGTTCGGCGAAGAGATAGTGAAATACAGGTGGTATGAATATATATGAGCAGTAGCAACGGTGCCAGAAAATAGCTTGCTGGCGTGTAGTTGATGGTGGTAGTATTGCAGCAGTAGTAACACAGTGAAACAGTAAACAAGCAGTAGTAACGCAGCAGTATTTAGGAACAAGGCCTAGGGATTAGACTTTCACTAGTGGACACTCTCAACATTGATCACATAACAGAATAGATAAATGCATACTCTACACTTTTGTTGGATGATGAACGCATTGCGTAGGATTACACGAACCCTCAATGCCGGAGTTAACAAGCTCCACAATTTGTTCATATTTAAGTAACCTTATAGTGTAAGATAGATCAACAGATTAAACCAAGTACTAACATAGCATGCACACTGTCACCTTCATGCATATGTAGGAGGAATAGATCACATCAATATTATCATAGCAATAGTTAACTTCGCAATCTACAAGAGATCATGATCATAGCATAAACCAAGTACTAACACGGTGCACACACTGTCACCTTTACACACGTGCAGGAGGAATAAAACTACTTTAATAACATTGCTAGAGTAGCACATAGATAAATTGTGATACAAACTCATATGAATCTCAATCATGTAAAGCAGCTCATGAGATTATTGTATTGAGGTACATGGAAGAGAGATGAACCACATAGCTACCGGTACAGCCCCGAGCCTCGATGGAGAACTACTCCCTCCTCATGGGAGCAGCAGCGGTGATGAAGATGGCGATGGAGATGGCAGCGGTGTCGATGGAGAAGCCTTCCAGGGGCACTTCCCCGCTCCGGCAGCGTGCCGGAACAGAGACTCCTGTCCCCCAGATCTTGGCCTCGCGATGGCGGCGGCTCTGGAAGGTTTCTGTGGTTTTCGTCAATCGCATCAGGGTTTTCGCGACGGAGGCTTTAAATAGGCGAAGAGGCGGCGCCAGAGGGTCGAAGGGGTGGCCACACCATATGGCGGCGCGGCCAGGGCCTGGGCCGCGCCGGCCTATGGTCTGGGGGCCCAGTGCCCCCCCTCTGGTCCTTCCCGGGTGTTCTGGATGCTTCCGGTGAAAATAGGAACTTGGGCGTTGATTTCGTCCGATTCCGAGAATATTTTGTTACTAGGATTTCTGAAACCAAAAACAGCAGAAAACAGGAACTGGCACTTCGGCATCTTGTTAATAGGTTAGTTCCAGAAAATGCACGAATTTGACATAAAGTGTGCATAAAACATGTAGATAACATCAATAATGTGGCATGGAACATAAGAAATTATCGATACGTCGGAGACGTATCAGTTGGCAGGTCGGTCCCACATGTCATCCTCTATGAACAATAAAAGTTTCCTTTGGTGGATTTATTTTTGACCCCTAATTAATTTCTGGCTATTTCCTTTTTTTCTTTTGATCCCCTGCCGCCTTGGAAACGTTGAGGATGCTGCTGCCTCATGGGTCCCGCATGTCATCCTCTCAGAATGATAAATGTTTTCTTTTCTTGGATTTTTTTACCAACTGATTTTTGTTTTTTTTTATTTTCGATCCCCTGCGGCCTTTGAAACGTTGACGACGCTGCTGGCTCATGGGTCCCGCATGTCAGCCTCCCCGTACAAGAAACATGTGATATCTTGATTATTTTGCAGACAATAAACAGTGTATTTCCTCTGAGCTATTGCAACGGATAAATTAAATCTTTATTTTTACAACTTATATGTTGAATCTCCTTGTTTTTTGTTTTTGCGAAGCATAGGACTTTCCTGTTTTTTTTTTGAGAAAAATCCGAACTTTCATGTTTTGGAGTGGGCTGAAATTGTACGAGTCAAAAGGCCCAGCAGGATAGTTCGAAGGCCCAGATGTCCAGATGCAGCCCAATTGAAATCTTTCTTTTCTTGGATTTTTTTCACCCCCTGATTTCTGGCTACTTCATTTTTCTTTTGGTCCCGTGCCGCCTTGGAAACGTTGAGACTGCTGCTGCAAAATGGGACCCGCGTGTCATCCTCTATGTACAATAAAGTTTCTTTTCTTGGATTATTTTTGGCTCCTGAAATTTGGTCACTTGCCTTTTTCTTTCGATCTCATGCCACGTTTGAAACGTTGAGGAACCTGCTGGCTCATGGGACCCGCATGTCATCCTCTATGTATAATAAAATTTTAATTTCTTGGATTTTTTTCACTCTCTGATTTTTGGCTATTTCCTTTTTCTTTTGATCCCCTGCTGCCTTTGAAACGTTGAGTAAGCTGCTGGCTCATAGGTCCCACATATCAGCCTGTATGAACGATAAAGCTTTCCTTTCTTGGAGTTTTTTACCCCCTAATTTCTTTTTTCTTTTGATCTCAAGTCGCATTTGAAACGTTGGGACCGCTGCTGCAAAATGGGACCCGCATGTCATCCTTTATGTACAATCAAGTTTCTTTTCTTGGATTATTTTTGGCTCCTGATATTTGGTCACTTGCCTTTTTCTTTCGATCTCATGCAGCCTCTGAAACGTTGAGGAAGCTGCTGGCTCATGGGACTCACATGTCATCCTCTGTACTATAAAAGTTTCTTTTCTTAGATTTTTTTCACCCACATATTTTTGGCTATTTCCTTTTTCTTTTGATCCCCTGCCGCCTTGGAAACGTTGAGTAAGTTGCGGACTCATGGGACCCGCATGCCATCCTCTATGTACAATCAACTTTCTTTTCTTGGAGTTTTTTTACCCCCTAATTTCTGGCTACTCTTTTTCTTTTGATCTCAAGCCGCATTTGAAACGTTGACACCGCTGCTGCAAAATGGGACCCGCATGACATCTTTTATGTACAATAAAGTTTCTTTTCTTGGATTATTTTTGGCTCCTGATATTTGGTCTCTTGTCTTTTTCTTTCGATCTCATGCCGCCTTTGAAACGTTGAGGAAGCTGCTAGCGCATGGGTCCCGCATGTCATCCTCTATGAACAATAAAAGTTTCCTTTCTTGGAGTTATTTTTTACCTCTAATTTCTGGCTACTTCCTTTTTCTTTTGATCCCCTGCCGCCTTGGAAACGTTGAGTAAGCTGCTGACACAAGGGGCCCGCATGTCATCCTCTATGTACAATCAACTTGCAAGATCTTGGAGCGAAAGAGCTTGTATAAGTGGGACCCATATGTCATCCTCTATGTACAATAAAAGTTTCTTTTCTTGGATTATTTTTTGCTCCTGATATTTTGTCACTTTCCTTTTTCTTTCGATCTCATGCCGCCTCTGAAACGTTGAGTAAGGTGCTGGCTCATGGGACCCGCATGTCATCCTCTATGTACAATAAAGTTTCTTTTCTTAGATTTTTTTTACCCCCTGATTTTTGGTCACTTGCCTTTTTCTTTCGATCATATGCCGCCTTTGAAATTGAGGTCGCAGGTGGCTCATGGGTCCCACATGTCAGCATCTATGAACAATAAACCATTCCTTTGTTGGATTTATTTTTTACCCCTAATTTCTGGCTATTTGCCTTTTTCTTTTGATCCCCTGCCCCCTTTGAAACGCTGCTGGCAGGTCGGTCCCACATGTCATCCTCTATGAAGAATAAAAGTTTCCTTTTTTGATTTATTTTTTACCCCTAATTTCTAGCTATTTGCCTTTTTCTTCTGATCCCTGCCGACTTCGAAATGATGAGGATGCTGCTGGCAGATCGGTCCCACATGTCAGCCTCTATGAACTATAAATGTTTCCTTTCTAGGATTTATTTTTTACCCCTATTTTCGGGCTACTTGCCTTTTTCTTTGAAACGTTGAGGACGCTACTATCTCATGGGTCCCACATGGCATCCTCTCTGAACGATAAACCTTCATTTCTTGTTAACGACAGGTTTATCAGTATTATTTTGCAGACTAATACAAGCTCTTTCGCTCCAAGATCTTGCAAGTTGATAGATTAAATTATGGAATTATTAGGATATGTTTTAAATTTCAAATCCACTTTATGAATTTTTAAAAATACCGTTATCCATGTGGGTATGGAGCGATCAAGGATTTTCATATTGGGCATGAGCAGTTTCAAAAATTGGAACCCAATAATTCAAAATAAATAAAAACAACTTTTATGTAGAATCTCCGTGTTTTTTTTTTGCTAATCATAGGATCTGTGTTTCATTAGAAAAGTGCCGAAATTGCATGAGCAGAAAGGCCCATTTGTAGTTATTGGGCTTCGACAGCCGGAGCAAGTAGACCGATAACAATTACCATGTAGATGTTCGTTGGCAACCCAAAAGTGAAATATTGGACCCAACAGGGGAAGGTTGAACAGTACTTTTTCTATTGGGAAGGTGGTACATGGGGTTATCCTGACAAAAAAAATGGAACATGGGTTACTGAAGGTTGCCCATTTGTGCCTAATATGTTTGTCAGCAGGAGCTTTACCTTCCGCCGCCGTTGCTCCGCTTCCGCCTCCGCCGCCATGGTCGAGCTAGCAGTACGGCGGCGTCTCGAGCTCGGGGTAGCGCAGCGTCCGCGCGCGCCCCAAATTAAGGTACCTATTAAGCGGAGATACATACCGGCGATGAGCACATCGGCCTCGCGACGGCACCTACGATAGGCTCGGCTGGCCTTGGGGCATTTACCCCTAGCCTCTTCCATGCTCAAGTTTTGGAAATGTTTCTGGCTCTGTTCAACACTGGATCAAATTTGTCAACATGACCATTTTTATGGAGTAGCAACGAGTTGAATCTCTCAAAACTCTTTAAGTTCTGCAATATAACGACTAATTGGTACTACCTTATACAAAATGATTACATATCCTTATTTTGGAAGCAAGCAATCACACACTTATAGTTTGCTAGTCAGCTGCATGTAACGTTAAAAATCGGCAATTATAATGAATAAACCTATAATTTTCACTTAAAATGCATTAAGGAGCATCAAATTTGACAAATCAAACCATGTCTGACTGAAAATTGACATGTCTTTCTCATGCAGAAATGTAAAATTATCCATGCATGTGCATTTATACAGGTTAAGTTTTGCACGTATTATTTTTTGTAACTTTTCTGACTACCTTCAAAGCTCCAATCCTTCTTCATCATCTTTGTTGTACCGCACTGATGCAAGTGAATGCGAGCTGCTCGCCAGACGCGACTTCGTGTCCGATATGTGTACTATGCCTTCTCCATCTAGTGCTAGTTACGCCTCTGTGATAATTAATTCTATCCCAGTGCCTACATCCAGCACAAACCTCTGTCATTGCAGCTGTGACTCACCTCGACCACTGGAGCCCAATCACAAGAGCGAGCTCAGTCTCAACCAGAGAGGCATGTGTCTCATGGTTAGCTATCTACAACTTGTTGTCTTACTAAAACCGTGCCTATCATAGAGATCACCTCGCTGGTGTAGCAATGGCTGCAAGTAGCTGCTAGCATGAGCGAAGGGGATAAGGAAGAAAAGATTAAAAAAATGGGGTGGGGCCAACAAGCAGGAAAGCTATCTATAGCTTTATGGATGTTTCTGGAAATGGGTATAAAATAGTAGATGACACTGTATGTGACGAATCCCAGAGACCAAGGCCGTTGGATGATGTCTAATGAACGGCAGAACTGTGTTCAAGAAAAAAACGGCAGAACAAAATAGGCGAAATTAGCTTGAATTTTGATATAAATCTTGGGCATTTTTCCTCGAACATTGGGTAGTCTCTGGACTAGTCTCCCTCGTCCACCAATTATTATTATACTACTGCGGAAAGTTGAGGGTAGTCCCTAGTCCCGAGCACTTCGCCCACTTCCCCTGGCCTCATCCCAGAGATCTCACACCAACCACCTCACCGTCGACTAGCCGCCAGTCTACACCCCTCCGAAGAATCCCCAATGGCGGCGACGCCCCTACTAGAGCGCTCCTCACGCGAGCGCATCATCGAGTCTGGCCCACATGTCTTCCGTGCCTGTCGTGTGTCGGCAAGCACGACCTACTTCTCCGTCGGCGAGCCGCCGGCCGTGGGCGAGGGCGAGGCGTCCCCGTACACTATGACAGTGCACATCTTCTTCTCGAGGACGTACGAGCTCAGGAGGATGGCCGGCCCCCTCCCTGCCCCACTGGATGAGGACAATATCACCACTACACCCTGCGAAGAGGTGGTGCTGGATCTTGGCTTGCCTCCGAGGGAGCTGCGTAGTGGGGGCTATGTCGTGCGAACTATGCGCGAGATTCTTGCCCGTGTATGGCTGCTCAAGAACCTGAACCTCACGGAGGAGGAGTGGGACATCATCATGCCTTACGATGTTATGCACCTGATGTGGCAGCAGGCGTGTCGTCGGGTCGGTGGCCTCCACTTCGACCTCAACCTTAGGGTGGACCACCGGCTCATCGTCAACTTACCGACGCTGCAAGACAGTTGGGTCCTAGTTGTGCCGGAGGACGGCCACTGCAGCATATGCATGATGGGGCTGTCGCGGCGCACAACGGTGCGTCTCCGGGGATGCAAACACCCGTTCCATAGGAAGTGCATCTTCTCCTGGTTTGTAACGAACGCCAGCTGCCCTATCTGCCGCGATAAAGTGCTGACCCATCTTATTTTCGATTTGTAGCATAGTATGAATAAAAACCCTCTATGATAGGGATGCCATGCCAATTTGAATCCTATGTCAAGAGAAATTCTATTTGATTGTGGTTATAAGATATTTTGCATTAGTTTGATCTATTATCATTCTATTTTCCTATGGGATATGACCCTATGAATCAAACAGCCTGGGATTACTTCCACACAATTAAGTTTGACCAACTTTTAGTAGGACAACAAACATAAATAATTAGTCATCATGGGATTACAATCCAACAGATAATTGTCTTCAGGACTCATACATTTTCCAAATAGAAAAATCAAAACAAATCATGGTTCTTCATCTCATAGCATGATACAGAGACAAGAGTCTAATCATCATCATCATCATCACCTCCGTCTTCATTCTGATATTCGTGCATGGTCTCATCCTGCTCGTCGTGTCCATTCTCCTCCTGAGATTCACCAGGTAGCTTCAGTTTATCCATCTCTTTGTCGACTATACTAACCTCAACAGTGAAATCTACTTCTCCATCATGTGCAGGGATACCTGTATCCAACGAGGTTTCATCAATGTCAGCAACTTTAGTTTGCCTAGAACCAGCGAAATCATCTTGCTGGGCACCAATTATTGGATCCGCATTCTCATCCAAATCATATATGTTCCTTGCCACAAACTTTTGCACATACTTCCATCCTTTTCTAGATCTGTCTTCCAAGAAAAGTACCTTGGCCGCTTGAGGTACCAAAATATAAGGATCATCCTTGTACCACTGAGCAGTAGTATTGACTGATATGAAATACCCATCATTTCTCGCACCTTTACCCCCTAATTTCTTTTTTCTTTTGATCTCAAGTCGCATTTGAAACGTTGGGACCGCTGCTGCAAAATGGGACCCGCATGTCATCCTCTATGTACAATCAAGTTTCTTTTCTTGGATTATTTTTGGCTCCTGATATTTGGTCACTTGCCTTTTTCTTTCGATCTCATGCAGCCTCTGAAACGTTGAGGAAGCTGCTGGCTCATGGGACCCACATGTCATCCTCTATACTATAAAAGTTTCTTTTCTTAGATTTTTTTCACCCTCATATTTTTGGCTATTTCCTTTTTCTTTTGATCCCCTGCCGCCTTGGAAACGTTGAGTAAGTTGCGGACTCATGGGACCCGCATGCCATCCTCTATGTACAATCAACTTTCTTTTCTTGGAGTTTTTTTACCCCCTAATTTCTGGCTACTCTTTTTCTTTTGATCTCAAGCCGCATTTGAAACGTTGACACCGCTGCTGCAAAATGGGACCTGCATGTCATCTTTTATGTACAATAAAGTTTCTTTTCTTGGATTATTTTTGGCTCCTGATATTTGGTCTCTTGTCTTTTTCTTTCGATCTCATGCCGCCTTTGAAACGTTGAGGAAGATGCTAGCGCATGGGTCCCACATGTCATCCTTTATGAACAATAAAAGTTTCCTTTCTTGGAGTTATTTTTTACCTCTAATTTCTGGCTACTTCCTTTTTCTTTTGATCCCCTGCCGCCTTGGAAACGTTGAGTAAGCTGCTGACACAAGGGGCCCGCATGTCATCCTCTATGTACAATCAACTTGCAAGATCTTGGAGCGAAAGAGCTTGTATAAGTGGGACCCATATGTCATCCTCTATGTACAATAAAAGTTTCTTTTCTTGGATTATTTTTTGCTCCTGATATTTTGTCACTTTCTTTTTTCTTTCGATCTCATGCCGCCTCTGAAACGTTGAGTAAGGTGCTGGCTCATGGGACCCGCATGTCATCATCTATGTATAATAAAGTTTCTTTTCTTAGATTTTTTTACCCCCTGATTTTTGGTCACTTGCCTTTTTCTTTCGATCATATATATGCCGCCTTTGAAATTGAGGTCGCAGGTGGCTCATGGGTCCCACATGTCAGCATCTATGAACAATAAACCATTCCTTTGTTGGATTTATTTTTTACCCCTAATTTCTGGCTATTTGCCTTTTTCTTTTGATCCCCTGCCCCCTTTGAAACGCTGCTGGCAGGTCGGTCCCACATGTCATCCTCTATGAAGAATAAAAGTTTCCTTTTTTTGATTTATTTTTTACCCCTAATTTCTGGCTATTTGACTTTTTCTTCTGATCCCTGCCGACTTCGAAATGATGAGGATGCTGCTGGCAGATCGGTCCCACATGTCAGCCTCTATGAACTATAAATGTTTCCTTTCTAGGATTTATTATTTACCCCTGTTTTCGGGCTACTTGCCTTTTTCTTTGAAACGTTGAGGACGCTACTGTCTCATGGGTCCCACATGGCATCCTCTCTGAACGATAAACCTTCATTTCTTGTTAACGACAGGTTTATCAGTATTATTTTGCAGACTAATACAAGCTCTTTCGCTCCAAGATCTTGCAAGTTGATAGATTAAATCATGGAATTATCAGGATATGTTTTAAATTTCAAATCCACTTTATGAATTTTTAAAAATATCGTTATCCATGTGGGTATGGAGCGATCAAGGATTTTCATATTGGGCATGAGCAGTTTCAAAAATTGGAACCCAATAATTCAAAATAAATAAAAACAACTTTTATGTAGAATCTCCGTGTTTTTTTTTTGCTAATCATAGGATCTGTGTTTCATTAGAAAAGGGCCGAAATTGCATGAGCAGAAAGGCCCATTTGTAGTTATTGGGCTTCGACAGCCGGAGCAAGTAGACCGATAACAATTACCATGTAGATGTTCGTTGGCAACCCAAAAGTGAAATATTGGGCCCAACAGGGGAAGGTTGAACAGTACTTTTTCTATTGGGAAGGTGGTACATGGGTTTATCCTGACAAAAAAAATGGAACATGGGTTACTGAAGATTGCCCATTTGTGCCTAATATGTTTGTCAGCAGGAGCTTTACCTTCCGCCGCTGTTGCTCCGCTTCCACCTCCGCCGCCATGGTCGAGCTAGCGGTACGGCGGCGTCTCGAGCTCGGGGTAGCGCAGCGTCCGCGCGCGCCCCAAATTAAGGTACCTATTAAGCGGAGATACATACCAGCGATGAGCACATCGGCCTCGCGACGGCACCTACGATAGGCTCGGCTGGCCTTGGGGCATTTACCCCTAGCCTCTTCCATGCTCAAGTTTTGGAAATGTTTCTGGCTCTGTTCAACACTGGATCAAATTTGTCAACATGACCATTTTTATGGAGTAGCAACGAGTTGAATCTCTCAAAACTCTTTAAGTTCTGCAATATAACGACTAATTGGTACTACCTTATACAAAATGATTACATATCCTAATTTTGGAAGCAAGCAATCACACACTTATAGTTTGCTAGTCAGCTGCATGTAACGTTAAAAATCGGCAATTATAATGAATAAACCTGTAATTTTCACTTAAAATGCATTAAGGAGCATCAAATTTGACAAATCAAACCATGTCTTACTGAAAATTGACATGTCTTTCTCATGCAGAAATGTAAAATTATCCATGCATGTGCATTTATACAGGTTAAGTTTTGCACGTTGATGTCTACGGGTGCTTCTATTCTTGTAGACAGTGTTGGGCCTCCAAGAGCAGAGGTTTGTAGAACAGCAGCAAGTTTCCCTTAAGTGGATCACCCAAGGTTTATCGAACTCAGGGAGGAAGAGTTCAAAGATATCCCTCTCATGCAACCCTGCAACCACAAAGCAAGAAGTCTCTTGTGTCCCCAACACACCTAATAGGTGCACTAGTTCGGCGAAGAGATAGTGAAATACAAGTGGTATGAATGAATATGAGCAGTAGTAACGGCGCCAGAAAAGTGCTTGCCGGCGTGCAGTTGATGGTAGTAATATTGCAGGAAGTAAACAAGCAGTAAAACAGTAAACAAGCAGCGATAGCAGTATTTAGGAACAAGGCCTAGGGATCATACTTTCACTAGTGGACACTCTCAACATTGATCACACAACAGAATAAATAGATAGATGCTAGACTCTACACCCTCTTGTTGGATGATGAACACCACTAACTGTGTAGGATTACACGAACCCTCAATGCCGGAGTTAACAAGCTCCACAATATTCAATGTTCATATTTAAATAACCTTAGAGTGCATGATAGATCAACATAACCAAACGAAGTACTAACATAGCATGCACACTGTCACCTTCACACTACGAAAGGAGGAATAGATCACATCAATACTATCATAGCAATAGTTAACTTCATAATCTACAAGAGATCACAATCATAGCCTACGCCAAGTACTACACGATGCACACACTGTCACCATTACACCGTGCAGGAGGAATAAACTACTTTAATAACATCACTAGAGTAGCACACAGATAAATTGTGATACAAAACACATTGCAATCATAAAGGGATATAAATAAGCACTTCACTATGCCATTCATAACAGTGAATAAGTATTATGTGAAATATAGCCTAAGATACCCACACGGTGCACACACTGTCACCTTTACACACGTGGGACAAGGAGTCTCCGGAGATCACATAAGTAAAATCCACTTGACTAGCATAATGACATCTAGATTACAAGCATCATCATATGAATCTCAATCATGTAAGGCAGCTCATGAGATTATTGTATTGAAGTACATAGGAGAGAGATTAACCACATAGCTACCGGTACAGCCCTTAGCCTCGATGGAGAACTACTCCCTCCTCATGGGAGATAGCAGCGTTGATGAAGATGGCGGTGGTGTCGATGGAGGAGCCTTCCGGGGGCACTTCCCCGTCCCGGCGGCGTGCCGGAACAGAGACTCCTGTCCCCCAGATCTTGGCTTCGCGATGGCAGCGGCTCTGGAAGGTTTCTCGTACCGTGGCTTTTCCGTGTCGTGTTTTAGGTAAAGGACCTTTATATAGGCGAAGAGGCGGCGTCAGAAGGTCAACGAGGCGACGACACAACAGGGGGGCGCGGCCCAGGCCCTGGCCGCGCCGCCCTAGTGTCTGGTGGCCCTGTGGCCCCCCTCTGCTGGCTCTCGGGTGTTCTGGAAGCTTCGTGGAAAAATAGGATGCTGGGCATTGATTTCGTCCGATTCCGAGAATATTTCCTTACTAGGATTTCTGAAACCAAAAACAGCAGAAAACAGGAACTGGCACTTCGGCATCTCGTCAATAGGTTAGTTCCGGAAAATGCATAATAATGACATATAATGTGTATAAAACATGTAGGTATCATCAATAAAGTATCATGGAACATAAGAAATTATCGATACGTCGGAGACGTATCACACGTATTATTTTTTGTAACTTTTCTGACTACCTTCAAAGCTCCAATCCTTCTTCATCATCTTTGTTGTACCGCACTGATGCAAGTGAATGCGAGCTGCTCGCCAGACGCGACTTCGTGTCCGATATGTGTACTATGCCTTCTCCATCTAGTGCTAGTTACGCCTCTGTCCTAATTAATTCTATCCCAGTGCCTACATCCAGCACAAACCTCTGTCATTCAGCTGTGACTCACCTCGACCACTGGAGCCCAATCACAAGAGCGAGCTCAGTCTCAACCAGAGAGGCATGTGTCTCATGGTTAGCTATCTACAACTTGCTGTCTTACTAAAACCGTGCCTATCATAGAGATCACCTCGCTGGTGTAGCAATGGCTGCAAGTAGCTGCTAGCATGAGCGAAGGGGATAAGGAAGAAAAGATTAAAAAAATGGGGTGGGGCCAACAAGCAGGAAAGCTATCTATAGCTTTATGGATGTTTCTGGAAATGGGTATAAAATAGTAGATGACACTGTACCAGCGAATCCCAGAGACCAAGGCCGTTGGATGATGTCTAATGAACGGCAGAACTGTGTTCAGGAAGAAAACGGCAGAACAAAATAGGCGAAATTAGCTTGAATTTTGATATAAATCTTGGGCATTTTCCCTCGAACATGATGTACTACTACTACTGTACTCAACTTTGGGTAGTCTCTGGACTAGTCTCCCTCGTCCACCAATTATTATTATACGACTGCGGAAAGTTGAGGGGAGTCCCTAGTCCCGAGCACTTCGCCCACTTCCCCTGGCCTCATCCCAGAGATCTCACACCAACCACCTCACCGTCGACTAGCCGCCAGTCTACACCCCTCCGAAGAATCCCCAATGGCGGTGACGCCCCTACTAGAGCGCTCCTCACGCGAGCGCATCATCGAGTCTGGCCCACATGTCTTCCGTGCCTATCGTGTGTCGGCAAGCACGACCGACTTCTCCATCGGCGAGCCGCCGGCCGTGGGCGAGGGCGAGGCGTCCCGTACACTATGATAGTGCACATCTTCTTCTCGAGGACGTACGAGCTCAGGAGGATGGCCGGCCCCCTCCCTGCCCCACTGGATGAGGACGATATCACCACTACACCCTGTGAAGAGGTGGTGCTGGATCTTGGCTTGCCTCCGAGGGAGCTGCGTAGTGGGGGCTATGTCGTGTGAACTATGCGCGATATTCTTGCCCGTGTATGGCTGCTCAAGAACCTGAACCTCACGGAGGAGGAGTGGGACATCATCATGCCTTACGATGTTATGCACCTGATGTGGCAGCAGGCGTGTCGTCGGGTCGGTGGCCTCCACTTCGACCTCACCCTTAGGGTGGATGATACGTCCATTTTGCATCACTATTTTATATCATAATTTACTGTTATTCATTGATATATTTCATATTTAGAGATGATACTTATGTTATTTCATCTATTTTGCATGTTTCATGATTATTGGAGAATCGCGCACCGGAGCCAGGATTCTGCTGGAAAAAGCACCGTCAGGATGCAATATTTCGGAAGATCAACAGTTGATGGAAATTATATGAAAATTCCTATTTTTCCAGAAGTCGAAGGGAGCCAGAAGGGGGAGCCGAGGGGACCCGAGGTGGGCCCACCTCATAGGCCGGCGCAGCCCAAGGCCTGGCCGCGCCGCCCTGTGAGGAGGGGGCCCACAGCCCCCTCTCGCCTCCTTTTCTTCGCGTACGTCTTCGTCCCGAAAACCTAAGCCCCAGAGGATAGTCGCGAAGAGACACAGCCGCCTCTGCGGGGCGGAGAACACCAGAGAGAAAAGAGCTCTCCGGCGGGCAGGAATCCGCCGGGGAAATTCCCTCCCGGAGGGGGAAATCGACGCCATCGTCACCGTCATCGAGCTGGACATCATCTCCATCACCATCGTCATCATATCCATCATCATCACCGCCATCTCCACCGCTGCACCTCGTCACCGCTGTAACAATTCGGGTTGGATCTTGATTGTTTGATAGGGGAAACTCTCTCGGTGTTGATTTCTACTTCTTATTGATGCTATTGAGTGAAACCATTGAACCAAGGTTTATGTTCAGATTGTTATTCATCATCATATCACCTCTGATCATGTTCCATATGATGTCTCGTGAGTAGTTCGTTTAGTTCTTGAGGACATGGGTGAAGTCTAAATGTTAGTAGTGAATTATGGTTAAGTAATATTCAATGTTATGATATTTAAGTTGTGGTGTTATTCTTCTAGTGGTGTCATGTGAACGTCGACTACATGATACTTCACCATTTATGGGCCTAGGGGAGTGCATCTTGTATTCGGTTGCTAATTGCGGGGTTGCCGGAGTGACAGAAACCTAAACCCCCGTTGGTATATCGATGCAGGAGGGATAGCAGGATCTTAGAGTTTAAGGCTGTGGTTAGATTTATCTTAATTACTTTGTTGTAGTTGCGGATGCTTGCAAGGGGTATAATCACAAGTATGTATTAGTCCTAGGAAGGGCGGTGCATTAGCATAGGTTCACCCACACAACACTTATCAAAACAATGAAGATTAATCAGCTGTAGGAAGCGAAAGCACTAGACTAAATTCCCGTGTGTCCTCAAGAACGTTTGGTCATTATAAGTAGACAAACCGGCTTGTCCTTTGTGCTAAAAAGGATCGGGCCACTCGCTGCAATTATTTCTCTCGCATTTTACTTACTCGTACTTTATTTATCTGCTACATCAAAACCCCCTGAATACTTGTCTGTGAGCATTTACAGTGAATCCTTCATCGAAACTGCTTGTCAACACCTTCTGCTCCTCGTTGGGTTCAACACTCTTATTTATCGAAAGTACTACGATACACCCCCTATACTTGTGGGTCATCAAGACTATTTTCTGGCGCCGTTGCCGGGGAGTGAAGCGCTATTGGTATTGCTATGGATGAAGTTAGAAAGAAACTATTCTCTATATCGCTGTCTGGTAAAGCGGCGCATTGGTATAAATTGCTGAAGAATAGGGATTCTCTTAATTGGGAGGACATTGTGCCTTTATTTTATTCCAAATTCTATCCTCCAAGTGAAATTCACAAAGATCGGAACCGCATATATAATTTCTGGCCTCATGATGGATAAAGTATTGCCCAAGCTTGGGGGAGATTGAAGTCTTTAATGCTCAAATGCCCCATTCATGAGCTTCCTGGTAATATTATTATTGATAATTTCTATGCAAGATTGTCTTTTCAAGATAAGACTCTGCTGGATACTTCTTGTTCTGGATCATTTACACGCAACAAAGAAGAGTTTAAAAGGGACCTTCTTGATCAGATCCAGGAGAATACTGAAGGATGGGAGAACGACAAAGATAGAGAGTCAGGTATAAACTTTGATTATAAATGCATTGAAGTTTTTATGGATACTGATAAATTTCGTAATATTAGTGCTACTTATGGTCTTGATTCTCAAGTTGTTGCAAATCTTTATAAAGCTTTTGCCTCTCATTATGAATTGCCTAAGAAGAATTTTGATAAGTATCATGAACCGTATAAAGATAAAATTGATTCATCTATAAACAAATGTGTTGTAATTAAAACTATTGATCATGTTATTCCTGAAGCTTATATTGAAAAAACTCCTTTCCCTACTAAAATGAAGGAGTACTCTGTTATATCTAGTGCGGTTAATAAAAGTGAAAAAAAAACCTATAGGACCTGAAGAGCAAATAAAAGTTGAACCTGCTATTCAATAGTTAAAGATCTTGTGACTAAAAATGTGGAAGATGGTCATATTATTTTCTGTGAAGATGCTTCTAATATTGTTTCGCATCCTAATAAGTCTAGGAAAGCTAGTGTTCCTATGCTCTCTGTTAGAATTGGTGATCATTGTTATTATGGTTTATGTGACATTGGTGCAAGTATTAGCGCCATTCCTTATGAGCTTTATACGGAGATCATGCATGAAATTGGTTCTTGTGAACTTGAAGATATTGATGTGGTTATTCGGCTAGCTAATAGAGAAACTATCTCTCCTATTGGTATTGTTCGAGATGTGGAAGTTCTGTGTGGTAAGATTAAATATCCTGCTGACTTTCTGGTACTTGGTTCTGCTGCTAGTAAGTATTGTAGTATCATTTTTGGTAGACCTTTTCTAAATACTTGTGGAGCTGTTATAGATTGCAAGAAGGAGAAAATTTTGACTAAATTTGCTGGTGAATCTTATGAGTTTAATTTCTCTAAATTTGCCAAAACGCCTTATAAAGCTGATTTGCCTAATAATGATTTTAGAGTTGAACAGTGTGCGTCTATTGCTCTTGCTCCTAATAATCCTTTGCAGCAACATTTGGAGAATAGTGAGAGTGAAGTCTTTAGGGAAGAAAGGAATGAGCTTGATGAAATTTTCCTTCGTCAACCTATTCTTAAACATGACTTGCCGGTTGAAGATCTAGGTACAACACCACCACCAAAGGAAGATCCTGTTTTTGATTTGAAACCATTGCCTGATAATCTTAAGTATGCTCATATTGATGATAAGAAAATATATCCTGTTATTATTAGTTCTAAGCTTTCAGATATTGAGGAAGAAAGGTTACTGGAAATATTGAAGAAACACCGAGGAGCTATTGGCTACACTCTTGATGATTTGAAGGGGATTTCTCCCTCTATTTGCCAACATGCTATCAATATGGAAGATGATGCAAAGCATGTTGTTGAACATCAACGTCGTCTAATTCCGAAGATGAAGGATGTGGTAAGGAATGAGGTATTAAAACTTCTTGAAGCTGGTATTATATATCCTATTGCTGATAGTAGATGGGTTAGTCCTGTGCATTGTGTTCCTAAGAAAGGAGGAATGACTGTTGTGCCTAATGATAATGATGAGCTCATCCCTGAAAGAGTAGTTGTAGGGTATAGAATGTGCATTGATTATCGAAAAGTTAATAAGGTTACTAAGAAAGATCATTACCCTTTACCATTTATTGATCAAATGTTAGAAAGGTTGTCTAAGAATACTCATTTTTGCTTTCTTGATGGTTATTCTGGGTTTTCACAAATTGCTGTTAAAACTAAAGATCAAGAGAAAACTACTTTCACTTGTCCCTATGGAACTTATGCTTATAGACGTATGCCTTTTGGTTTATGTAATGCTCCTGCTACTTTTCAAAGATGCATGTCTGCTATTTTTCATGGCTTTTGCGAGAGTATTGTGGAGTATTCATGGATGATTTTTCTATCTATGGGAATTCTTTTGATAGTTGCTTGCGAAACCTTGATAAAGTTTTGCAGAGATGTGAAGAAACTAACCTTGTTCTTAATTGGGAGAAATGCCACTTTATGGTTAATGAAGGAATTGTATTGGGACATAAAATTTCTGAGAGAGGTATTGAAGTTGATAGAGCTAAAGTTGAAGCAATTGAGAAGATGCCCTATCCGAGGGATGTTAAAGGTATTCGTAGTGTTCTTGGTCATGCTGGGTTTTATAGGAGATTTATTAAAGATTTCTCCAAGATTTCAAAGCCTCTTACTAATCTTCTTCAAAAAGATGTACCTTTTGTTTTTGATGATGATTGTAAGGAAGCTTTTGAAACTCTAAAGAAAGCCTTAACAACTGCTCCTGTAGTTGAACCTCCTGATTGGAACTTACCTTTTGAAATTATGTGTGATGCTAGTGATTTTGCTGTAGGCGCTGTTCTTGGACAGCGAGTAGATAAAAAATTAAATGTTATTCATTATGCTAGCAAAACTCTTGATGCTGCTCAAAGAAATTATGCTACAACTGAAAAACAATTATTAGCTGTAGTCTTTGCTTGTGATAAGTTTAGATCCTATATTGTTGATTCAAAAGTTACAATTCATACTGATCATGCTGCAATTAGATACCTTATGACAAAGAAAGATGCTAAGCCAAGGCTTATTAGATGGGTACTTCTTTTGCAAGAATTTGATCTGCATATTATAGATAGGAAAGGTGCTAATAATCCTGTTGCTGATAATTTGTCTAGATTGGAAAATATTGCTTATGATCCTGTTCCTGTTAATGATAGTTTTCCAAATGAACAATTGGTTGTAATAAAGGTGAGTTCGCGAGATAGTCCTTGGTACTCTTATTATGCTAACTTTATTGTATCCAAGTACTTGCCTCCAACCTTTTCAGCTCAGCAAAGGAGGAAATTCTTTTATGACTTGAGGCATTATTTTGGGATGACCCACACTTATATAAAGAGGGAGTGGATGGTATTCTGCGAAGATGTGTTCCTGAATATGAACAACAATAGATATTGAGTAAATGTCATGGTAGTGCTTATGGAGGACATCACGCCAGAGATAGAACCGCACAAAAGGTTCTACAATCAGGTTTTTATTGGCCAACTCTCTTCAAAGATGCAAGGAAGTTTATTTTATCTTGTGATGAATGTCAAAGGGTTGGTAATATCTCCAGACGCAATGAAATGCCTATGAATTATACTCTTGTTATTGAACCATTCGATTGTTGGGGATTTGACTTCATGGGTCCTTTCCCTTCTTCAGAAGGTAACACTCATATTCTTGTCGCTGTTGATTATGTTACTAAATGGGTAGAAGCTATACCCACAAAAAGTGCTGATGGTGAGACTTCTTTTAAAAAATGCTTTTAGATATTATTTTTCCTAGATTTGGAGTACCTAGATATATTATGACTGATGGAGGTTCTCATTTTATTCATGGAGGTTTTAGAAAAACTCTTGCTAAGTATGGTATTAATCATAGAATTGCTTCCGCTTATCATCCTCAAACTAGCGGGCAAGTAGAATTATCAAATAGAGAGATTAAATCTATTTTGGGAAAGACTGTTAATAAATCTAGAAAGAATTGGGCTATTAAATTGAAGGACGCATTATGGGCTTATAGAACTGCTTATAAAAATCCTATGGGTATGTCACCTTATAAATGGTTTATGGAAAAGCTTGTCATTTACCTTTAGAATTAGAGCACAAAGCTTATTGGGCTGTAAGGGAACTTAATAAAGATTTCAAACTTGCCGGTAAGAAGAGATTGCTACAATTGAGTTCTTTAGATGAATGGAGAAGTGAAGCATATGAAAATGCTAAACTCTTTAAAGAGAAAGTTAAGAAATGGCATGATAGAAGAATTATCAAAAGAGAATTTAATGTTGGAGATAAAGTCCTATTGTATCGGTCTCGTCTCAGATTCTTTGCAGGGAAATTGCTCTCAAAGTGGGAAGGACCATATGTTATTGTGGAGGTGTATCGTTCAGGGGCAATTAAAATTAGCTCTCTGCAAGGTGATGCCACACAAGTAGTGAATGGACAAAGACTCAAGCATTATATTTCTGGAGATTCTTATAATGAAGATGTTGATGTTATTCAAGTGGTAACTCCGGAAGCTTTCATCAAAGGTCAAGTTGACAGTCCTGCAGAGTTCGACTTTGAATAGGTAACAGTTCTGGTAAGAAAAAGTCCGCGTTTTACTTTACGAACAATGTTTTTGCTGTTTTTGGGAAATATGAAAAATTACGAGATCGAAACGGAGTGGAGGAGACGCACGAGGGCGTGCCCCCACAGGCCGGCGCGGGCCCCAGCCTGGCCGCGCCGCCCTGTGAGGAGGTCGCCTCGTTGTCCCTCTCCGACTCTTGTTCGACCTGGTACTTTCTTTCTGTCGTAAAAATTACTGCTATATAATCCCCCGGATCCCTGGAGGTCCGTATATCGTTTTCTCGTCGCGTTTTGTTTCGAGCTGTTTTCTGCTAGGATCCGTTTTTTGATCTAGAAGCACCATGGTCTCCGACAACAAGGACAAGGAACCTATGGAGGAAGATATTCAAGATTTCGAGCTGAAAGAAGAAGTCAAGGAGGAAGTGAAGGAGACGTCATCAATGAAAAGGAAGCGGCGAACTGTGGGGAGTAAGCCAATATTGGTGGGATCGGTTAACACTGGACGTTCTTTTTCTCATAACTTGCAGGGACCTCTACCGCCTGCTCTTAGCCTCAACTCTTTCCCTTGTGTGGAAGAAGCACTACGGTTTACCGATGAGTTTTGCGATCAATACCGTGCGCTAAGAAGAGAAGTGGAGATACTTCTTGAGGAGAACAACCGACTTCGCAGAATGCTGGAGTATTAATCAATTCCTATCACAAGGCCGCCACCGCCACTTTCAGATAACAATGAATCTCTTCGAGTCTTAGTGCAGAATTGCCAAACTGAGAAGCTGAAGCTGAAGGATATCCTTAAGGATCGCAGGAACGGACCATCACCATCATCACCGAAGGAGTAATTCATCATCGGTATTGGCATCCCCTTGGTTTGTTCCAAGCTTGGGGGAGTGCCGCGGTATCACATCATCACTATCTTTTATCTTTTTATTATCAAGTAGTGTCATATCATGAGTAGGGAAGTTATCATATAAGATGTGTTGCGGTATGGAAGTATCTCTCTTTAGTTGGTTATCTATGTATCCCTTGGTGTGAGTTATCGTTATGGAATATTAATGAGAAGTTCTATCATTTACATATTGCACATCTTATTTTAGTTTGCAATCTCTATTATATGATTGATCTTGTTGTTAAGTATTGGTATCACTTTGGGAGCATTGAGTAAATCTATTTGGTTTTGGCAAACTTAGCATTGGTCAATAGCAACAACACTTTGAGTTTAAGTAGAGAACAAATACATGTAGATATGTTGTTTCATTATCTTTCTTTCTTGTTAGCTATGAGCTTAGTATTCTGAAGTTAAAATTGTTTGTGCTTACAAGTAAGATGCATGATTGTTTCTATCACATGTATATTTGTTTGTTTCCCTCAACTCTTATGCTTGCTAATCAACCTTGCTAGCCAAAGACCTGTACTGAGAGGGAATGCTTCTCGTGCATCCAAACCTTTAAACCAAAACCCATGCCATGTGTGTCCACTATAACTACCTATTATGTGGTATTTCCTGCCACTCCAAGTAAATACTTCATGTGCTACCTTTAAACAATTCAAAACTTTATTACTCCTTATTTATGTCAATGTTTTATAGCTCATGAGGAAGTATGTGGTGTTTATCTTTCAATCTTGTTGGGCAACTTTCACCAATGGACTAGTGGCTTCATCCACTTATCCAATAACTTTGCAAAAAGAGCTGGCAATGGGGTTCCCAGTCCCAAGTTAATTAACTTTTGTAATTTTACAAACAGACACTCCTCCATGGTATGTGATTATTGGACGGCACCCGAGGATTCGGTTAGCCATGGCTTGAGAAAGCAAAGGTGGGGAGGAGTGTCATCTAAATAAAACTAAAATAAAAAGACACTCCTTCATGGTATGAGATTGTTAGCAGGCACCCGAGGATTCAGTTAGCCATGGTTTGTGAAAGCAAAGGTTGGAAGGAGTGTCAACCAAAAAGAAAACTTTATGGGAGCCGCTCTTTGAGAGTTTGTCTGGCAAGGGGGTTAGAGTACCCACTACCAGTCGTTGACAACAACAAACACCTCTCAAAACTTTACTTTTATGCTCTCTATATGATTTCAAAACTTGAAAAGCTCTAGCACATGATTTAATCTCTGCTTCCCTCTACGAAGGGCCTATCTTTTACTTTATGTTGAGTCAGTAAACCTATTTCCCTCCATCTTGAGCAAGCAATTGAGTTGTTGTGATCCAACCATCTATATTGTGATTTATTTAGTCATGCCTTTTATTCTTCCTTGTTTAGTACAAGTTTTATCTGATGTATATAGCTTTGAAGATTATCAATGATTATGAGAAGATTATTATGACTGAGTATGCAAATTTTGCCATAAGCCTTAATATAAGAGCGCTGCTCGATTGATAAGTACAATCTGTTAAATGTTCTCTGACCAAGAACGAAGTTTGCCATCACCAATTATAATTTCCTATGCACCTTTATTTGTGATCTCCTTTTACTTGTTTCAAGTTGAATCATATTGGGAAGTTGTTCACTAGAATGCCTTGTGTGAATTAATATGATGCTTCTTGTCCGTATTTTATTTATCGACTCTTCACTCCATAAACATGTGGTCTTGTTTACTGAGTTCAGTTTCGCTTGGGGACAAGCGAAGTCTAAGCTTGGGGGGAGTTGATACGTCCATTTTGCATCACTATTTTATATCATAATTTACTGTTATTCATTGATATATTTCATATTTAGAGATGATACTTATGTTATTTCATCTATTTTGCATGTTTCATGATTATTGGAGAATCGCGCACCGGAGCCAGGATTCTGCTGGAAAAAGCACCATCAGGATGCAATATTTCGGAAG
Organism: Lolium perenne; assembly: GCF_019359855.2. Taxonomy (NCBI): domain Eukaryota; kingdom Viridiplantae; phylum Streptophyta; class Magnoliopsida; order Poales; family Poaceae; genus Lolium; species Lolium perenne. Next base: position 33,761,599 of record NC_067245.2, read on the forward strand.
ATCAACAGTTGACGAAAATTATATGAAAATTCCTATTTTTCCAGAAGTCGAAGGGAGCCAGAAGGGGGAGCCGAGGGGACCCGAGGTGGGCCCACCTCATAGGCCGGCGCGGCCCAAGGCCTGGCCGCGCCGCCCTATGAGGAGGGGGCCCACAGCCCCCTCTCGCCTCCTTTTCTTCGCGTACATCTTCGTCCCGAAAACCTAAGCCCCAGAGGATAGTCGCGAAGAGACACAGCCGCCTCTGCGGGGCGGAGAACACCAGAGAGAAAAGAGCTCTCCGGCGGGCAGGAATCCGCCGGGGAAATTCCCTCCCGGAGGGGGAAATCGACGCCATCGTCACAGAAACCTAAACCCCCGTTGGTATATCGATACAGGAGGGATAGCAGGATCTTAGAGTTTAAGGCTGTGGTTAGATTTATCTTAATTACTTTCTTGTAGTTGCGGATGCTTGCAAGGGGTATAATCACAAGTATTTATTAGTCCTAGGAAGGGCGGTGCATTAGCATAGGTTCACCCACACAACACTTATCAAAACAATGAAGATTAATCAGCTGTAGGAAGCGAAAGCACTAGACTAAATTCCCGTGTGTCCTCAAGAACGTTTGGTCATTATAAGTAGACAAACCGGCTTGTCCTTTGTGCTAAAAAGGATTGGGCCACTCGCTGCAATTATTTCTCTCGCATTTTACTTACTCGTACTTTATTTATCTGCTACATCAAAACCCCCTGAATACTTGTCTGTGAGCATTTACAGTGAATCCTTCATCGAAACTGCTTGTCAACACCTTCTGCTCCTCGTTGGGTTCAACACTCTTATTTATCGAAAGTACTACGATACACCCCCTATACTTGTGGGTCATCAGTGGACCACCGGCTCATCGTCAACTTGCCGGCACTGCAAGACAGTTGGGTCCTAGTTGCGCCGGAGGACGGCCACTGCAGCATATGCATGCTGGGGATGTCGCGGCGCACAACGGTGCGTCTCCGGGGATGCAAACACCCGTTCCATAGGAAGTGCATCTTCTCCTGGTTTGTAACGAACGCCAGCTGCCCTATCTGCCGCGATAAAGTGCTGACCCATCTTATTTTCGATTTGTAGCATAGTATGAATAAAAACCCTGTATGACAGGGATGCCATGCCAATTTGAATCCTATGTCAAGAGAAATTCTATTTGATTGTGGTTATAAGATATTTTGCATTAGTTTGATCTATTATCATTCTATTTCCTATGGGATATGACCCTATGAATCAAACGGCCTGGGATTACTTCCACACAATTAAGTTTGACCAACTTTTAGTAGGACAACAAACATAAATAATTAGTCATCATGGGATTACAATCCAACCGATAATTGTCTTCAGGACTCATACATTTTCCAAATAGAAAAATCAAAACAAATCATGGTTCTTCATCTCATAGCATGATACAGAGACAAGAGTCTAATCATCATCATCATCATCACCTCCGTCTTCATTCTGATATTCGTGCATGGTCTCATCCTGCTCGTCGTGTCCATTCTCCTCCTGAGATTCACCAGGTAGCTTCAGTTTATCCATCTCTTTGTCGACTATACTAACCTCAACAGTGAAATCTACTTCTCCATCATGTGCAGGGATATCTGTATCCAACGAGTTTTCATCAATGTCAGCAACTTTAGTTTGCCTAGAACCAGTGAAATCATCTTGCTGGGCACCAATTATTGGATCCGCATTCTCATCCAAATCATATATGTTCCTTACCACAAACTTTTGCACATACTGCCATCCTTTTCTAGATCTGTCTTCCAAGAAAAGTACCTTGGCCGCTTGAGGTACCAAAATATAAGGATCATCCTTGTACCACTGAGCAGTAGTATTGACTGATATGAAATACCCATCATTTCTGGCACCTTTGCCCTTGTTTGGATCTTGGTTGTACCAGTAACACTTAAATAGAACCACATATCGGACAGTAACCTTATCACAATAGAACAACTGAATAACCTCTTCTATGTGACCATAATGGTCAAATGACTCTGATCTCTTCTTTCTGGTTGTCAAGTGATCTCCATTGGTTGTGATGCCACTGTTTCGTGTCTTCACATGTTGTTCAAGCTCATAGGAGCTGTAATGGACACCATTGGCATTGCAAGCTGCAGCTACCAACACCCTCTTATCTGGACCACGTGATAGGACAAGGAGATCAGCACTAACAGCGCCTGGATTCTCCGCATGGAGTTTCGAGATCTACGATTACAAAATAGACAAGAGGTCATCTCATGTGAAAACACATAGATAAGTCAGAGTGCAATTGAACATCTTACATGTTTCTCAAACCAGTCCTGAAACCCACTCCCACGTGCCGATAGCTTTCCATTCGTTTCCATGTACAACCTGCAAAACATAGCCAAGTCAGCTGAATATATTTCATTTTGATACAATTTCATAGTATATGCGAGGAACTGAGGATTTCGTGTGCATAGTACTCACTTAACATATTCATCAGCCTCTGCAGCATTATTCAGCACATACCAAGACAGCTGTTCAAATTCAGACTGCTCTAATGTTTTTTCGGTCCTCTTTCCTATTAGCTCAACACCATGATTAAAAACAGATCCTCCAACTTCCAAAATTCTGCGACCCCGGTTGAATCTGGTCTCAATATCAGGAATATATCTTGATGCAAATGTATATGCTTCAGCAGCAATATACGCCACTGCAATGCAAGCCTCCGGTCTAGCTTTGTTCCTAACTGTATTCTTGAAAGTGCACAGTCGACGTTCTATAGGGTACATCCATCCATACTGTACCGGACCTCTTAAAAGTGCCTCATCAGGTAGATGAACAGCCAAATGCACCATCACATCAAAGAACACTGGAGGATATATCAGCTCCAGCTTGCACAGGATTACTGCTATGTCCACCTTAAGACGTTTTACAACAGCTCTGCTTAGAGTTTTACTACATATTTCCCTAAAGAACCTTCCCAACTCTGCAATCACTTTGTACATATTTGGCTTCACAAAATCTTTAATGCCAATAGCTAAAAGCCTTTGCAGCAGGATGTGACAATCGTGAGTTTTCAACCCTTGGAGCTTGTTTCCTTTAGCATTGAGACAATTTGCAATGTTGGAAGCAAATCCGAACGGGAACATCACACCTCGGAGGTACTCACAAAATAATCTCCTTTTAGGCATCGACAATGTGAATTCCGCGCCTCGAAATTTATAATGTTTTTCCTTGCCTTTGTTCACTTTGTCATTACGATCCAGTTGCAAGTGCCTGTTAACATTCAATGTTGCACAATCAATCCTAGCATTTGAGCTATCTTTTGTCTTGGATGGAATGTTGAGTAATGTGCCGACAATGCTGTCACATATATTTTTCTCCATGTGCATGATATCAATATTATGTCGAAGCTTCTTACCAGCCCAATACGGCAAGTCCCAAAGAGTGGCCCTGCGCTTATAAAGTATTCTCGGTCTATCATTTTCCATTTCCTTCCTCTTGGTACATGCTGCTATTTCACCTCCCATCTTCCTTTTGGTAGCTGCTAGACTCAGTTCATCTCCTCTCTTCTTCCTTTTTCTACCTGCTACTACTGCTGCTGCATCTTCTGTATTCTTCTCTGCTGTACCTGCTGTGGTGGCTGGTGGTTTTCCTGGTTTAACATTTCTGACCGCTTCTAGGTGCGCCTCCAACTCGTGACTCGTAAAGTGCTGCGGTTCAGTCTTTGCACAGGCCTGATCACCAATAATTTGCAATTTTTTACTATTTTTTCGGAAACTATGACCTATTGGAAGGAAACGGCGATGGCCCATATAGCATATCTTGTTTATTATCCTCACTGCCAGCTGATCTGTATCACAGTGAACACATGCATTATAACCTGATGTTACTCTGCCTGACATAGTGCCCAAAGCTGGATAATCATGGGTGCAATACAAAGACAGCAAAGACGTAATAGAAAATTTTGTTCTTTAGGTTGACACACATCCCGTGTAGGGACACCCTCCCATAATGTTTGCAAGTCTCTAATAAGAGGCTGCATGAACACATCAAAATCCTTCCCAGGAGATTTGGGACCTGGGATAAGTAAGGCCATCATACAGTTTGACTGATCGGTGCATGTCCAGGGAGCCTGGTTGTAAGGTGTAACTAGTACTGGCCACATGCTATACGAGTTGCTCATGTTGCCAAATGGGTTGAATCCATCTGTAGCAAGGCCAAGTCTCAGGTATCTTGGATCTGCAGCAAAATCTGGATGATCCAGGTCGAATTGCTTCCATTCATCGCCATCAGCAGGATGCCTCAGTAAATCAGGGTCGGGCGTGAGAATCTCTTTGTGCCATCTTGTTTCCCGAGATGTTTGTTCTGAAGCAAACAACCTCTGCAATCTTTGTACAAGTGGAAAGTATCTCAGAACCTTCCAAGGAATCTTTTTCTTACCACCAGCTCCATCATGTTTCCATCTTGATTCCTTACATACTGGACATTCATCGAGGTCATTATACTCCATCCAAAACAGTGCACAGTTATTTTTGCAAAAATCAATCTTCTCATATCCAAGTCCCAGTACCTTGATGTACTGCTTCACCTCATAAAAGGATTTTGGCAGTCCAGCCCCAGGGAGTGCATCGCTGTATGTCTTCGCAACTGCATTGAAAGCTTTATTGGTAATCCCCTGGTATGACTTGTCATGAAGTAATTTCACAATTAATTCGAATCTTGACACAACAGAACCAGGGGCCACTAAGCGCTTAGCATCTTCTATCAGGTCATGGAAAAGAGGCTTTTTGTGATAACCATGGGGTTGTTGGCTTGCATATGGATACATATCCCGTAACAAATTAGTAGTAGCCTCATCCTGGACGAGATCTTTAGGCTGATAACCATCAGAATAAAGAGGATCAATAATCTCAGGCTGATCATAGTGTTCACCATGGTTAATCCACCTGATATATGTCTGGTCCATCCCATAAACGAATAAATGATCTGAGACTACATGTTGAGGCTTGGACCCAATATTCAAACATACGCGGCATGGACAAATCACTTCCTTTGTTGTGTCGCCGTCAGTAAAATCACTAACTTGCTTCATTAAGTCTTCAATACCACTCAAATATGTTGGTGTGTTTAATGAGTGAAATAATATCCAAGTTCTGTCCATCTGTTGAGGGAATAGATGGTCAAAGAAGCGATAAGCTATTTCAACAAACAGGTCACCTACGAATGTAAGCAAACATACCTGAGCAAACAGGTCGAATATAAAACTATAAATGCTACATTATTTGAGCCGATTTCAGCAAACGAACTGAGTGCAAAACAACGGCTTCCTAGCGAACAGATTTTTTTAGGCTGACCACTGGGTTTCCCCACTTTGTATTTTTTTCTTTTTATTAATAAAAAGAGGGAAATATGTACTCTCTCCGGTTCATATTAATTGACTCTAATATGGATGTATCTAGATACATTTTAGTTCTAGATACATCCATATTGAAGTCAATTAATATGAATCGGAGGGAGTACAAAAGTTGCTGGAGAGCAGCAACTAAAAGGATCATAGATCCCAAACAGCAAAATATATATATAATGTTCTACCCATGATATGACTTCCTCTTTGCCTTATGAACAAGGAGAGCAATTTCATCCTTGAATCTCTTGTGCCATCTGTAAATGCTTGGGGGGGCGAACAGATATATCGAAAGCAATACAATACCAACACATTCTTTCTTCTTTTTTGCCGTAATTCCGCCGATCTATTAGCAGTGCAAAGAAGTCAAAAATAATAAGATTACAAACAGGTCCATAGACCACCAGGACCGTACCTGAGAATACGGAGGGCCTGAGCAAAACAAGAAATAGAGGACCTCAACATGATCATTGGCAACTAAATATATACTACTCACTCCATTTCAATAAACAATGCACCCTTGTTTTTCGTATTTTATCTTCGGAAAAATATTAATCTATATCTCTCTATTTAAAAATGATGTTTCAATTTTATGTAGATATACATGTATTTAGATGAGTTTAGTTTGCAGATACATGCAAGTTTTGATGAAGTTGAAACATATTTTTCAGGACGAAGTATATAAAAAAATTTGATATCAAACTGGTATCATTAGAAAGTATTTTCCATCACAATTCTAACAATGCTGCTTATGTATTATATGATCGTGATATTGTTGTACTATTTATTTGGTCAAGGTTCACATTGAAATGTGGTAAAATAAATTAAAAGAAGTGCATCGTGTGAAAAAGCAATCTAAGAATTCAAAAGTGCTAATTGTTAGTCGAAACATGACATCTTTCAAAAATGAATCTTCAATTAGTACTTCATAAAAATCATTGAGATAAAATATTAATATTCATTGGAAGACTAACTGAATTAGCTGCACTCGCGATGAAAGAGAAAGAGAATATACGGGTAAGAGCAAGTACAATAAGGTACAGTCTTTTTTTGTTTGTTTGGGTTGCTCATCAAGCTTATCGCTCGATACAATAAGTTACAGTCAGCGGGAGTGGTGTTTTGGAACATGGGTGCATAGTGGGTGATATCATGGAGTACTATCATAGATATGCTATATTTATTATAGTGGAGTATTGAAAATGGCATAGAAGGGGATATTGAGAATTGAGAGTGGCATAAACACAACTTCAGTTTTTGTAATGGCATAAACACAACTTGTGAATTGAGGAGTGGCATAGAACCAATTAACCGTTGTTTCAATAACAGCCATCAAAAGCCGATCGAACGCACGAGAATGGATCCAAAATTTACCCATTTTTAGTTTCACGAGAAAATTTTAAACTTAAAATTAAATCGCCTAGAAGTATTTGAAACAAAAATCCAGTAAATCTTATATGTTGGGTTATGCATTCTGGGGGAGTTTCATCAGATTCAGCCATATTGTTTATCAATAAACCTCATTTTATGTTTTACAACCAACTTTAAACTTAAAATTCAAACTGTCCAGAAAAGAGAACAACATTCTAGTAAATCTTATATATTTCTTCTGCATTCTGGGAAAGATTGGTCGGATTCAAATAAATAGTTTGGGAATAAACATTGTTTTAGTCTGGAAACGACTTATTGTAGAGTGATTTTTGGTTGGATACATTCATATGCGTTCGATTGGCTTTGGATGGCTGATATTGAACCAAAGTCAACGCTGGACTTCTAACCTGAACGTCACTGGAGCTGCGTCAAAAGTCCAGCCATGACTTTGTCTCAATAACAGCCATCAAAAGCCGATCGAACGCACAGGAATGGATCCAACCAAAAATCACTCGACCGCTGGGATTTTGACCTGAAAGTCACTGAAGCTGTGTCCATACTTGCCCAACAGGTTGCGTATGAATGTAAACCAACATATCTGAGCAAACAGGTTGAATATAAAACTATATAACTAAATGCCACGTTATTTGAGCCGATTTCAGCAAACCAACTGAGGTCTATTTTTTTTAGGCTGGACAGTGGTTTCCTCGCTGTGTATTTATCACTGTAATAAAAAAGAGGGAAAAGGTTACTGGAGAGCAGCAACTAAAAGGATCATAGATCCCAAACAGCAAAATCTAGCTAAAAAAGTTCTACCCATGATGATAAGCCATGATATGATTTCCTCTTTGCCTTACAAACAAGGAGAGCCATTTCATCCTTGAATCTCTTGCATCTTCTGTAAATGCTTGGGGGCGAACAGATCAATCGAAAGCAATATAATACCAACAATTTTTTTCTTCTTTTTGGCCGTAAATCCACCGATGTATTAGCAGTGCAAAGAACCCAGAAGTAATAAGATTACAAACAGGTCCATAGAGGACTGGCACCAAGCGACGACTACAGACATTGGGCAATGGTGAGCAGTACAGTGTACAGTACGAATGAATTCGAGTAAATAGGTAAAGCGGAAAACAATGTTAAACAAACACATCGAGAGGAAAACAATATCAACCGATCGATTCGAACGAACTAACGAACTTATAAGGGCTGGGCGACGGCGACTGACTTCGATTGAGCTATAATGAATCGTACTTGCCCAGGCCTGAAGATAGCATGCATACCGTGAGGATCTACCAGCTGACCGCGCCTGCCGGTGCGGCTGGAGAAGAACGGCACCACCAGCAGTCGCCGGCTGACGCGGCTGATAGACAGCATGGGGAAGTTTTGGTGCGCGGCCTGGTTCACCGAGGGTGTGTCTAGAGAAGAACAGGGCGCCGAAGGAGGTGTCTAGAGAAGAACAAGGTGGGCTGGGTGCTGGGTTAAAGGCGAGCGTTCGAAATTTTGGGCGTGCGTTAGAAAGTTTAGGTGCGCGAGGGAGGTGTCTGCTGGTGAAAATTTGCCCGTCCTCTTCTTCTTTTTTTTTCTTTTGAGAACACAGTACAACGCAGACGCTCACAAACACGCACGTACAAACACCCCTATGAACGCACGCACGCACACCTACCCCTATGAGCACCTCCGAGGGACTGAGCCGGCATATCTTGACGTTGACAAAGTCACCACTGGCGCCTCCTCTTCTTTTTTGGGCTAATCTATTTATCTATAATATCTATCTATACCTCTATCTATACCTCTATCTATCTACATGTTTTTTAAATTTTTTCTATTCTATACATGAGTTTTTGAATTTGAATTTTTTCACTCTGTCAGCCTTCCAGCCAATGCTCATTTGAAGTAATTGAAGCCGTTGATTTGTAGCTTAAAGGTTCTATCTACCGCTCATCATACAAGGACTCTTCAGATCTAACGGCTGTGAATGCACGGATTCCTCACCCATGCTTCCCCTTGGACTGGCGATGCTGAAAGCCTGAAACACTAGAACCCTCTAGATACTTCGGGGTACCTCACTGCTCCACATTATTAAACAGGCCTTTTCCGACATGGGAAGTCAAAAGTTGGGGGCTCCATGCAGAACATATGAATGCTCGCTAGCTGCATGGTCTACAAGCAGACTAGAGTAAATCATCAATTCATCAAATCAATTGGTGTATAATTTTTTTAGGAGCTAAGACGCCGGCATGAACCATTTTCAAGCGTTTAAATTCCTCCTACCTGAAATGATTCTTTAGATTGACATCAACAAGAGAACTCTTTTAGAAAGAGTGAGAGAAAGGGATATATGATTGCATACACTATTCTTAGAAGGTAAATCATGTACTTGTTCATGGAGAGATACAAGTATATCGACTATCTACACTACAATTTTGAAATAAAAGAAACAAAATTGCAAATGTCTATTCTAAGTAGATATGTTGATATTTCTAAATAGTACCAAAGCAATACTTATTCTAAGCTGGGCACTCAACTTCTGAAATGCACGAGTATTCGTAGGTCGATTTTTTACGTTATTATTATTATTATTAGGCAGCACATGTGTTTGCCCGTCCAGTGAAACTCTTTCATTTCATTTTTCTTTTCCGCAAGGTCGGGAGTCGGAGGAAGAGGGATCACACGGGAGGAGACGAAGGGAGAGCAGTCACAGGGCCCCACTTATTTATGGTGTCTATCCTTTTTCTGGTGATGTTGACTGTTGTGCAGGGTTGTCAGTGCGCAGGGGGTGCGAGCGAGCGAGAAAGGCCGAGAATGAGAGAGATTTTTTTTAGAGGGACAACCGAACGATCCTGAAGGACCCAGATTTCCAATACGCATCAGAGCGCAGTTTACAGTAGGAGACAAAATAAACAGGAGATTACGTCTAAATCCCAAAGATTTACATGGTAGACCCCAGGCTGAAAGCAAGAAATGCGATCGGGTCCTTAACAGCCACCGTCCGGATTGATCCTCGTCGCAGCCGGGGACGAACCACTTGGCGCGACCAAATTGCCATGGCTACAGAGCCTGCACACCATGGCCTACGAGCTGAGCTAGAAACGACCTGCCAAAACCGGCAGCCAACGGAGGTGGATAATTGGAGAGATGGAGAGAGAGAGAGTGTGTTGATGCCTCTCTCTTGACAAAGAAGAAGAAGATGGCTGGGAGTTTGCCTACCTAGCGTACGTGACTTGTGCTCACTCGGGTGATTATTATACTGTATTAGTATATAGTTTCCTATGGATCCTTCTTAGTCACTCCAAAATGAAGCTCTTGAGAGGGTTTTTGAAATTTCCATGTTTGAAACCAAAAACCACTTCTCTTCATGCTTGACTTCATAAGACAGAGTTTAGGGTTATGTGGTAGATACATGATTTTTCTGGTTTGAGTATGTCTAGATCGACCTTGTTTATCAACTTGAATGCTTACTATATGACATACGAAGACTATGTGCTTTGGTTTTTCATTTTTTGATTTTTTTTTTGATTTTTTATACCCATTTGAATCTTGGTCAAATCATAGGTTTGACCAAGATTTAAGCAAGTCAAAAACATGAGTATGAAAAACTAAGCCTCTATCCATTTTAGTCACTCCAAAATGAAGCTCTTGGGAGGGTTTTTGAAATTTCCATGTTTGAAACCAAAAACCACTTCTCTTCATGCTTGACTTCATAAGCCAGAGTTTAGGGTTAGGGGGTAGATACATGATTTTTCTGGTTTGAATATGTCTAGACCTTGTTTATCAACTTAATTGAATGCTTACTATATGACATAAGAATGCTATGTGCTTTGGTTTTTCATTCCTTTCATTTTTTTATATATTTTTATGCCCATTTGAATCTTGGTCAAATCCTAGGTTTGACAATGATTAAAACAAGTTTAAAACATGAATATGAAAAATTAAGCATCTATCCTTCTTAAGTCACTCCAAAATGTAACTCTTGGGAGGGTTTTTGAAATTTCCATGTTTGAAACCAAAAACCACTTCTCTTCATGCATGCTTGACTTCATAAGACAGAGTTTATGGTTTTAGGGGTAGATATATACATGATTTTCTGGTTTGAATATGTCTAGACCTTGTTTATCAACTTGAATGCTTACTATATATATGACATAAGAATGCTATGTCCTTTGTTTTTTCATTCTTTTGATTTTCTTCTGAATTTTAATGCCCATTTGAATCTTTTGGTCAAATCCTAGGTTTGACCAAGATTTAAACAAGTTTAAAACATGAAAATGAAAAGGGAAGCTTGTATCCTTCTTAGTCACTCTAAAATGAAGTTTTTGGGAGGTTTTTGAAATTACCATGTTTGAAACCCAAAACCACTTCTCTTCATGCTTGACTTCATAAGATAGAGTTTAGGGTTAGGGGTAGATACATGATTTTGTATGGTTTGAATATGTCTTGACCTTGTTTATCAACTTGAATACTTATGATATGACATAAGAAGACTATGTACTTTGGTTTTCATTTTTCTGATTTTTAAATTTTGTGTCCATTTGAATCTTGGTCAAATCCTAGGTTTGACCAAGATTTAAACAAGTTTAAAACATGAAAATGAAAATGGAAGCTTGTATCCTTCTTAGTCACTCTAAAATGAAGTTTTTGGGAGGTTTTTGAAATTACCATGTTTGAAACCCGAAACCACTTCTCTTCATGCTTGACTTCATAAGATAGAGTTTAGGGTTAGGGGTAGATACATGATTTTGTATGGTTTGAATATGTCTTGACCTTGTTTATCAACTTGAATACTTATGATATGACATAAGAAGACTATGTACTTTGGTTTTCATTTTTCTGATTTTTAAATTTTGTGTCCATTTGAATCTTGGTCAAATCCTAGGTTTGACCAAGATTTAAACAAGTTTAAAACATGAAAATGAAAAGGTAATCATGGATCCTTCTTAGTCACTCTAAAATGAAGCTTTTGGGATGTTTCTTGAAATTTCCATGTTTGAAACCCAAAACGACTTCTCTACATGCATGCTTGACTTAAGACAGAGTTTAGCTAGGGTTAGGGGTAGATACATGATTTTCCTGGTTTGAATATGTCTAGACCTTGTTTATCAACTTAGTTGAATGCTTACTATATGACATAAGAAGACTATGTGCCTTGGTTTTTCATTTTTTTATTTTTTTAAAATTCTTATGCCCATTTGAATCTTGGTCAAATCCTAGGTTTTACCATATGGTTTTAACAAATTTAAATCATGAATATAAAAATTAAGCATCTATCCTTCTTAGTCACTCCAAAATGTAAATCTTGGGAGGGTTCTTGAAATTTGCATGTTTAAAACCAAAAACCACTTCTCTTCATGCATGCTTGACTGCATAAGACAGAGTTTAGGGTTAGGGGTAGATATATACATGATTTTCTGGTTCGAATATGTCTAGACCTTGTTTATGAACTTGAATGCTTACTATATATATGACATATAAGAATGCTATGTCCTTTGTTTTTTCATTATTTTGATTTTTTTCTGAAATTTTATGCCCATTTGAATCTTTTGGTCAAATCCTAGGTTTGACCAAGATTTAAACAATTTTAAAACATGAAAATGAAAAGGGAAGCCTGCATCCTTCTTAGTCATTATAAAATCAACTTAATTGAGAATGCTTACTATATGAATCCATAGGAAACTTTGTTCTAATGCACTATAATAATCAACCGAGTTTTTACACCAACAGGTATGTCACTTACGTGTGGTGCCCATGCGTGAGGTCCCGCACTTCAGTGACCACAAGTCACGTGCAATAGGTACGCAAACTCCCAGCCATTTTCTTTGTCAAGAGAAGACGCATCAGGATGTGTATTGGAAGTCTCTGGGTCCTTCAGGATCCTTCGGTTGTCCCTCTCACAAAAAGAACAAATCTCTCTCATTCTCGGCCTCGCTCGACTCGCTCGCTCGCACCTCCTGCTCACTGACAAACCCTGCACAACAGTCAACATCATCACCCGAAAAAGGGGAGACACCATAATGCTCTCCCTTCTTCTCTCCTTCCGAGTGATCCCTCTTCCTCCGAGTTTCACTCGATGGGCAAACACATATGTGCTGCATAGTAATAATAAAAAGGTACTCCGTAGAAAAATCGACCTACGAATCTATAATTAAATAGGTTAAACTAGGGTTTTCCCAGTACTACAGATCAAGGTTCAAAAAAATCCAACTACGGGGTTCGAACAACCCCATTTCTAATCAAAGATTTTTTTCGACGTCATCCAAATGGCCTCAAACTATAGCATGGGCGGATCCAGACTATAGCCAAGGGGGGTAGCTGCCCCCACTCAATTTTCTGAAATCTTGTAATATGTTAAGCTAAAGGCTGGTTTGCCCGCACTTAGAAATGATATTTGCATCACTTATCATATGTTTGCCCATTTGAATCTTGTCAAATCCTAGATTTGACCAAGATAATTTAAACAAGTTTAAAACATGAAAATGAAAAGGGAAGCTTGTATCCTTCTTAGTCACTCTAAAATGAAGTTTTGGGAGGTTTTTGAAATTTCCATGTTTGAAACCCAAAACCACTTCTCTTCATGCTTGACTTCATAAACGTGAAAATGAAGACTTTGCTAACGGAGGGAGTAAGCACTCTTGCTATCAAAAGTACCAAACGATGCATACCAAAATGATTTTTTAGAGGAATACTAGTTCAGATTATTTAATTTTATATTAGCAAGCCAAAATCGAACCCCGTAGTTGCATTTTCTGAAATTGATCCGTAGTACTGGGCAGAACCCTAGTTTAACTTATTTAATAATAGATTCGTAGGTCGATTTTTTTACGTTATTATTATTATTACTAGGCAGCACATGTGTTTGCCTGTCCAGTGAAACTCTTTCATTTCATTTTCCTTTTCCGCAAGGTCGGGAGTCGGAGGAAGAGGGATCACACGGGAGGAGATGAAGGGAGAGCAGTCACGGGGCCCCACTTATTTATGGTGTCTATTTTTTTTTGGTGATGTTGACTATTGTGCAGGGTTGTCAGTGCGCAGGGGGTGCGAGCGAGCAAGGCCGAGAATGAGAGAGATGTTTTTTTAGAGGGACAACCGAATGATCCTGAAGAACCCAGATTTCCAATACGCATCAGAGCATAGTTTACAGCAGGACACAAAATAAACAGGAAATTACGTCTAAATCCCTAAGATTTACATGGTAGACCCCAGGCTAAAAGCAAGAAATGCGATCGGGTCCTTAACAGACACCGTCCGGATTGATCCTCGTCGCAGCCGGGCACGAACAACTTGGCGCGACCAAATCGCCATGGCTACAGAGCCTGCACACCATGGCCTCCGAGCTGAGCTAGAAACGCCCTGCCAAAACCGGCAGCCAACGGAGGTGGATAATTGGAGAGAGAGTCTTGATGCCTCTCTCTTTTACAAAGAAGATGACTGGGAGTTTGCCTACCTAGCATACGTGAATTGTGCTCACTGAAGTGTGGGACCTCACGCATGGGAACCACACGTAAGTGACAGACTTGTTGCTCTAATAACTCGGGTGATTATTATATTGTATTAGTACATAGTTTCCTATGGATCCTTCTTAGTCACTCCAAAAGGAAGCTTTTGGGAGGTTTCTGAAATTTCCATGTTTGAAACCAAAAACGACTTCTCTTCATGCATGCTTGACTTCATAAGACAGAGTTTAGCTAGGGGTATGGGGTAGATACATGATTTTCCTGGTTTGAGTATGTCTAGACCTTGTTTATCAACTTAATTGAATGCTTACTATATGACATAAGAAGACTATGTGCCTTGGTTTTTCATTTTTTTGATTTTTTCTAAAATTTGTATGCCCATTTGAATCTTGGTCAAATCCTAGGTTTCACCAAGATTTGAATAAGTTTTAAACATGAATATGAAAAAGTAAGCATGTATGCTTCTTAGTCACTTCAAAATGAAACTCTTGGGAGGGTTTTTGAAATTTCCATGTTTGAAACCAAAAACCACTTCTCTTCATGCATGCTTGACTTCATAAGACAGAGTTTAGGGTTTTAGGGGTAGATATATACATGATTTTCTGGTTTGAATATGTCTAGACCTTGTTTATCAACTTGAATGCTTACTATATATATGACATATAAGAATGCTATGTCCTTTGTTTTTTCATTCTTTTGATTTTCTTCTGAATTTTTATGCCCATTTGAATCTTTTGGTCAAATCCTAGGTTTGACCAAGATTTAAACAAGTTTAAAACATGAAAATGAAAAGGGAAGCTTGTATCCTTCTTAGTCACTCTAAAATGAAGTTTTTGGGAGGTTTTTGAAATTACCATGTTTGAAACCCAAAACCACTTCTCTTCATGCTTGACTTCATAAGACAGAGTTTAGTGTTAGGGTAGATACATGCTTTTGTATGGTTTGAATATGTCTAGACCTTGTTTATCAACTTGCATGCTTACGATATGACATAAGAAGACTATGTACTTTGGTTTTCATTTTTCTGATTTTTTTAAATTTTGTGTCCATTTGAATCTTGGTCAAATCCTAGGTTTGACCAAGATTTAAACAAGTTTAAAACATGAAAATGAAAAGGTAATCATGGATCCTTCTTAGTCACTCTAAAATGAAGCTTTTGGGATGTTCTTGAAATTTCCATGTTTGAAACCCAAAACGACTTCTCTACATGCATGCTTGACTTAAGACAGAGTTTAGCTAGGGTTAGGGGTAGATACATGATTTTCCTGGTTTGAATATGTCTAGACCTTGTTTATCAACTTAATTGAATGCTTACTATATTACATAAGAAGACTATGTGCCTTGGTTAGCATCTACTGCACTATGTGTGAACATGTATGCACTATGTGTGCTATAACTTGTATGTCTTTCAAATTTGAACCAAATTTGAATAAGTTTGAAATATTTGAAATGGGGCCTTTGGCTTAAACGTTCGAAACCCAAAACGATTGCCCTTCATGCTAGATTTCATAAGACCGAGTTTAGGGTTAGGGGGTTGATACGTCTCCGACGTATCGATAATTTCTTATGTTCCATGCCACATTATTGATGATATCTACATGTTTTATACACATTATATGTCGTATTTATGCATTTTCCGGCACTAACCTATTAACAAGATGCCGAAGAGCCAGTTGCTGTTTTCTGCTGTTTTTGGTTTCAGAAATCCTACAAAGGAAATATTCTCGGAATTGGACGAAATCAACGCCCAGGGTCCTATTTTTGCACGAAGCTTCCAGAAGACCGAGGGGGAAAGGAAGTGGGTGACAAGGTATCAACTTGTCAATGCCTATGGATTGTAGGCTAGGGTTTAGTTGGAAGTAGAGGGTAAGTAGATCTCGAAGGTTTCAGCCGGAAAGTACTCGACGAATATGAAAACTAGGGTTTGCAGACAATGATTCGATTGATTCTTCGTCCCTCGACTCCCCCTTTATATAGGAGGTGGAGCCGAGGGATTCATGCTATACAAGTTTACAGAGTCCGGGACGGTTTCTAACTCATCCCGCCAGATTACAAACAACACTTCCTATTACAACTCTATCTTTCCTTAGTAAATCTTGGGCTTCCGAATCTTCTTACTCTTCGGGTATTGGGCCTCCAGTAAACCCCGGGTACCATCTTCGGCAGGCCCATTTGGGATGCCTATGTCAGTGGGGCCACGAGGCGCCGCCACACTAGGGCGGCGCGGCCCAGGTCTTGGACGCGCGGCCCTAGCGTGTGGGGCCCTCGTGTGGCCCCCCGCGTTGCCCTTCCGCCTACTTAAAGCCTTCGTCGCGAAACCCTCTGGACCGAGAGCCACGATACGGAAAACCTTACTGAGACGCCGCCGCCGCCAATCCCATCTCGGGGGGATTCAGGAGATCGCCTCCGGCACCCTGCCGGAGAGGGGAATCATCTCCCGGAGGACTCTTCACCGCCATGGTCGCCTCCGGAGTGATGAGTGAGTAGTTCACCCCTGGACTATGGGTCCATAGCAGTAGCTAGATGGTCGTCTTCTCCTTATGTGCTTCATTGTTGGAACTTGTGAGCTGCCTAACATGATCAAGATCATCTATCTGTAATGCTATATGTTGTGTTTGTCGGGATCCGATGGATAGAGAATACTATGTTATGTTAATTATCAATCTATTACCTATGTGTTGTTTATGATCTTGCATGCTCTCCATTATTAGTAGAGGCTCTGGCCAAGTTTTTGCTCTTAACTCCAAGAGGGAGTATTTATGCTCGATAGTGGGTTCATGCCTCCATTAAATCTGCGACAGTGACAGAAAGTTCTAAGGTTGTGGATGTGCTGTTGCCACTAGGGATAAAACATTGATGCTATGTCCAAGGATGTAGTTGTTGATTACATTACGCACCATACTTAATGCAATTGTCTGTTGTTTGCAACTTAATACCGGAAGGGGTTCGGATGATAACCTGAAGGTGGACTTTTTAGGCATAGATGAATGCTGGATAGCGGTCTATGTACTTTGTCGTAATGCCCAATTAAATCTCACAATACTTATCATATCATGTATGTGCATTGTCATGCCCTCTCTATTTGTCAATTGCCCGACTGTAATTTGTTCACCCAACATGCTATTTATCTTATGGGAGAGACACCTCTAGTGAACTGTGGACCCCGGTCCTATTCTTTACATCGCATACAATCTACTGCAATTGTTCTTTACTGTTCTTCGCAAACAATCATCTTCCACACAATACGGTTAATCCTTTGTTACAGCAAGCCGGTGAGATTGACAACCTCACTGTTTCGTTGGGGCAAAGTACTTTGGTTGTGTTGTGCAGGTTCCACGTTGGCGCCGGAATCCCTGGTGTTGCGCCGCACTACATCCCTCCGCCATCAACCTTCAACGTGCTTCTTGGCTCCTCCTGGTTCGATAAACCTTGGTTTCTTTCTGACGGAAAACTTGCTACTGTCTGCATCACACCTTCCTCTTGGGGTTCCCAACGGACGTGTGTCAACTGCACGCATCAAGCTCTTTTTCTCAAGCGCGATTCTTGGGGAGATCAAGACACGCTGCAAGGGGAGTCTCCACAATCCAATCTCTTTACTTTGTTTTTGTCTTGCTTTATTTTATTTACTACTTTGTTTGCTGCATTATATCAAAACACAAAAAAATTTGTTTCTAGCTTTACTTTATTTACTTGTCTTGTTCTCTTCTCTATATTAAAAACACAAAAAAATTAGTTACTTGCATTTACTTTATTTACCTTTTGTTTATTTCATCATGTTTCCTCCTAATTACACTCTAAAAAAATACCGGTAGGACAAGGGTCTATCATTGGAAGAGATAATATAGAAGCATTTTTCACCCATGTTAGTATGGATGAAGATTTTGAAGATATACCATTATTAAAAGTTGCTCCTACTTATGAAAGTGCTTCTGCTTGTTTAGTACACATGTTGGAAACTAAATTTGTTAATCTCAATCCCATAATACAACATATGTTTCTTACACTTTCTGATATGGAGATGGGAGAAAAGAGAAATTTTGTTTTAAAAGTCCTTGCTAGAGAATTTGAAGATATAGTTAAAGAAGCTAGGAAAGTTTTTATCAAGCATAAGAGGCTTGGTATGTTCCCTGATTTTAAAAGAACACTTGAAAAGATGGACATGGATAGAATAAGGTACACTAGTAATGTTAATGATGGTAAGGAAATTAAAGCACCGATACCTAGTAAGCTCCTAGGAATGCATGAAGCTCTAGAAAATAATTATGCTTGGCTTGTTCCTGAAAATTTGTTTGATGAGAATAGTAAGCCTAAAAGCGTACAAAGAGGAGTTACTTATATAGACCAGATACAATGCATTGTTAAGGAAACTCCCAACACCCAAGGTAATGTCGATGCTTCATCTCTTGATAACACTTGATACACACTTTCTGCGCCTAGCTGAAAGGCGTTAAAGAAAAGCGCTTATGGGAGACAACCCATGTTTTTACTACAGTACTTTGTTTTATATTTGAGTCTTGGAAGTTGTTTACTACTGTAGCAACCTCTCCTTATCATGTTTTTGTGCCAAGTAAAGTCTCTATGGTAAAGTTGATGCTAGATTTGGATTGCTGCACAGAAACAGCATTGCTGTCTGTCACGAATTCGCGCAGAAGTCTCTGTAAAAAATCAAAAAAATCTGCAAATTTACGTGTGTGATCCTCAGATATGTACGCAACTTTCATTAGTTTTGAGTTTTTCCGTTTGAGCAAGTTAAGTGCCCCTTCCAGGTTCTTCTTTACGGACTGTTCTGTTTTTAACAAATTCTGCCTTTTATTTCGCATTGCCTCTTTTGCTATGTTGGATGAATTTCTTTGATCCATTAATGTCCAGTAGCTTTGTGCAATGTCCAGAAGTATTAATAATGATTGTGTCACCTCTGAACATGTGAATTTTTGATTATGCACTAGCCCTCTAATGAGTTTGTTTGAAGTTTGGTGTGAAAGAAGTTTTCAAGGGTCAAGAGAGGAGTATGATATACTATGATCAAGAGGAGTGAAAGCTCTAAGCTTGGGGATGCCCCGGTGGTTCACCCCTGCATATTTTAAGAAGACTCAAGCGTCTAAGCTTGGGGATGCCCAAGGCATCCCCTTCTTCATCGACAACATCATCAGGTTCCTCCCCTGAAACTATATTTTTATTCAGTCACATCTTATGTGCTTTGCTTGGAGCGTCTTTTTGTTTTCGTTTTTGTTTTTGTTTGAATAAAATGGATCCTAGCATTCATTGTGTGGGAGAGAGACACGCTCCGCTGTTGCATATGGACAAATATGTCCTTAGGCTTTACTCATAGTATTCATGGCGAAGGTTGAATCTTCTTCGTTAAATTGTTATATGGTTGGAATCGGGAAATGCTACATGTAGTAATTCTAAAATGTCTTGAATAATTTGATACTTGGCAATTGTTGTGCTCATGTTTAAGCTCTTGCATCATATACTTTGCACCCATTAATGAAGAAATACATAGAGCTTGCTAAAATTTGGTTTGCATATTTGGTCTCTCTAAAGTCTAGATAATTTCTAGTATTGAGTTTTGAACAACAAGGAAGACGGTGTAGAGTCTTATAATGTTTACAATATGTATTTTATGTGAGTTTTGCTGCACCGGTTCATCCTTGTGTTTGTTTCAAATAAACCTTGCTAGCCTAAACCTTGTATCGAGAGGGAATACTTCTCATGCATCCAAAATCCTTGAGCCAACCACTATGCCATTTGTGTCCACCATACCTACCTACTACATGGTATTTCTCCGCCATTCCAAAGTAAATTGCTTGAGTGCTACCTTTAAATTTCCATCATTTGCCTTGCAATATATAGCTCATGGGACAAAATAGCCTTAAAAACTATTGTGGTATTGAATATGTACTTATGCACTTTATCTCTTATTAAGTTGCTTGTTGTGCGATAACCATGTTCCTGGGGACGCCATCAACTCTTTGTTGAATATCATGTGAGTTGCTATGCATGTCCGTCTTGTCTGAAGTAAGGGAGATCTACCACTTAATGGTTAGAGCATGCATATTGTTAGAGAAGAACATTGGGCCGCTAACTAAAGCCATGAATCATGGTGGAAGTTTCAGTTTTGGACATATATCCTCAATCTCATATGAGAACACTAATTGTTGCTACATGCTTATGCATTAAAGAGGAGTCCATTATCTGTTGTCCATGTTGTCCCGGTATGGATGTCTAAGTTGAGAATAATCAAAAGCGAGAAATCCAAAATGCGAGCTTTCTCCTTAGACCTTTGTACAGGCGGCATGGAGGTACCCCTTTGTGACACTTGGTTAAAACATGTGTATTGCGATGATCCCGGTAGTCCAAGCTAATTAGGACAAGGTGCGGGCACTATTAGTATACTATGCATGAGGCTTGCAACTTGTAAGATATAATTTACATGATACATATGCTTTATTACTACCGTTGACAAAATTGTTTCATGTTTTCAAAATAAAAGCTCTAGCACAAATATAGCAATCGATGCTTTCCTCTTTGAAGGACCTTTCTTTTACTTTTATGTTGAGTCAGTTCACCTATCTCTCTCCACCTCAAGAAGCAAACACTTGTGTGAACTGTGCATTGATTCCTACATACTTGCATATTGCACTTGTTATATTACTCTATGTTGACAATATCCATGAGATATACATGTTATAAGTTGAAAGCAACCGCTGAAACTTAATCTTCCTTTGTGTTGCTTCAGTACCTTACTTTGATTTATTGCTTTATGAGTTAACTCTTATGCAAGACTTATTGATGCTTGTCTCACTACAAGAAAAAGGTCATGTAAAGACATCAATGTTAAAGGCTAGAGACGCTAAATTTCATCTCTACGTGGTTGTAAAGACGCTGCTATAAAGCGTTGTAGGAGCGTCTTCTTATGCACCGTCTCAAATTTCGTAAAGACGTATTGTCCAGCGTCCCTAAACAAAAATAAGACATTTTCAAAAACGTGTTTACTCGAATAGAGACGCTTTGTAAATACCCAACATATCATCTCTACCGGCATTGAGACACTTTTATTGCATCCTTGGACGGATATTATGTTGTGTTAAATATAAATTAATTTATTCTTCAAATTTTTGCAAAAATTGCACGAGTGCACAACATATGACTAATCATATTTTATCCATCAATAGACAGAAGGCATTACAAAAACATAGTGCACCGCAGAAAAAAAATCAATATATTATCATTTGATGGCAACTGCACTTTACAAGTTAAATGTACATCCTTACAAAGATTTACATACAGCACTAAATAATAGAGTACAATTGAACTTTTTTTTTGAACAAACAGTACAATTAAACTTTTTTGTATATTTTTCATAACGAACGGGATTAAATCTGTTAGATCTCCAAATCATCTGTCTGGTTCACTGCTTATGCAGACCTTCTTTTCTCTCTACTATGCCGCTTGAAAAATCTTCACAAATAGTATCCTGCAATGCGATAACTACACGAGCAAACATCAATAGGTATTCTACGTACTACTCTACCAATTTTAGAGCGACTTAATAATATTCTATGATCTCAGAGTAATACTACCATTTACCGTGTGCAGCATTATTTTTTACCCTGGAGATCCAATATGATAGAAGACTACACGTGCATATACTAGATGAGTCCAGCCAAACTTGATTCCGTCTGTAGATAAAACCAAAATCCAAAATGACAAGGCGTCAGTTCCAGTACATAATTCGAATCCAGAAGATAAAATTTACGTTCTGCTTGGCCGATGCAATAGGTGCGTAGCTTTGCATACCACCTCCACGTGTTGGCTCGTTCATTCAGTGAAAATATACCTCAATATCCATGATCAACAGAAAAATAAGAGGACGGACACTAATCTGCATCAGATAAAAAAATGTTCCAGAGATCTTAGAGGGGATAAAGCGGAATTGGTAATTACTTGCAGAGAGGAATAAGGAGGCTAGGGGCAATGAGGAATGATGATCGACTCCAGCGGAAAGGAACAATTAATGGACTCCAACACTCGCCAACAAAGAGCTAATTTAATCGGCAAGGAAGAACTCACCCGATTCAACGATGACCGAGTCAGCAACCGGATTTATCCTCAGAATCGTAGTCGCATGGATCTCCATAGATGCATAGTACTTAGCACCTATGGCCGCCGGAGTGATAGTTCGACTTGATTGGTTAGCGCCGCGGCCGGCGGCTTAGGTTAATCTTGGGGCGGGGAATACAACTACTTGGCCTAATCCTGGGTGACTGCAGATCTGTAGGTTATTAATAGTTAAGTATTTTTTTTAATTAGTGTGTAAATCCCAAGTTTAGGACGATATGTGGTGCGTCTCAACAAACGTCTTAACAAACAACTCGACTATGGATGTAGGGACGAAATAAAAAGCGTCAAATGCATAGCGTCTCTACATGACTTTTTTCTTATAGTGTCTTGAAGTACTATTCATGAAAAGTCTTTGCTTTATGATTCATTTGTTTACTCATGTCATTACCATTGTTTTGATCGCTGCATTCATTACATATGCTTACAATAGTATGATCAAGGTTATGATGGCATGTCACTCCAGAAATTATCTTTGTTATCGTTTACCTGCTCGGGACGAGCAGGAACTAAGCTTGGGGATGCTAATACGTCTCCGACGTATCGATAATTTCTTATGTTCCATGCCACATTATTGATGATATCTACATGTTTTATACACATTATATGTCGTATTTATGCATTTTCCGGCACTAACCTATTAACAAGATGCTGAAGAGCCAGTTGCTGTTTTCTGCTGTTTTTGGTTTCAGAAATCCTACAAAGGAAATATTCTCGGAATTGGACGAAATCAACGCCCAGGGTCCTATTTTTGCACGAAGCTTCCAGAAGACCGAGGGGGAAAGGAAGTGGGGCCACGAGGCGCCGCCACACTAGGGCGGCGCGGCCCAGGTCTTGGCCGCGCGGCCCTAGCGTGTGGGGCCCTCGTGTGGCCCCCCGCGTTGCCCTTCCGCCTACTTAAAGCCTTCGTCGCGAAACCCTCTGGACCGAGAGCCACGATACGGAAAACTCCATCGAGACGCCGCCGCCGCCAATCCCATCTCGGGGATTCAGGAGATCGCCTCCGCACCTGCCGAGAGGGGAATCATCTCCCGGAGGACTCTTCACCGCCATGGTCGCCTCCGGAGTGATGAGTGAGTAGTTCACCCCTGGACTATGGGTCCATAGCAGTAGCTAGATGGTCGTCTTCTCCTTATGTGCTTCATTGTTGGATCTTGTGAGCTGCCTAACATGATCAAGATCATCTATCTGTAATGCTATATGTTGTGTTTGTCGGGATCCGATGGATAGAGAATACTATGTTATGTTAATTATCAATCTATTACCTATGTGTTGTTTATGATCTTGCATGCTCTCCGTTATTAGTAGAGGCTCTGGCCAAGTTTTTGCTCTTAACTCCAAGAGGGAGTATTTATGCTCGATAGTGGGTTCATGCCTCCATTAAATCTGGGACAGTGACAGAAAGTTCTAAGGTTGTGGATGTGTTGTTGCCACTAGGGATAAAACATTGATGCTATGTCCAAGGATGTAGTTGTTGATTACATTACGCACCATACTTAATGCAATTGTCTGTTGTTTGCAACTTAATACCGGAAGGGGTTCGGATGATAACCTAAAGGTGGACTTTTTAGGCATAGATGCATGCTGGATAGCGGTCTATGTACTTTGTCGTAATGCCCAATTAAATCTCACAATACTTATCATATCATGTATGTGCATTGTCATGCCCTCTCTATTTGTCAATTGCCCGACTGTAATTTGTTCACCCAACATGCTATTTATCTTATGGGAGAGACACCTCTAGTGAACTGTGGACCCCGGTCCTATTCTTTACATCGCATACAATCTACTGCAATTGTTCTTTACTGTTCTTCGCAAACAATCATCTTCCACACAATACGGTTAATCCTTTGTTACAGCAAGCCGGTGAGATTGACAACCTCACTGTTTCGTTGGGGCAAAGTACTTTGGTTGTGTTGTGCAGGTTCCACGTTGGCGCCGGAATCCCTGGTGTTGCGCCGTACTACATCCCTCCGCCATCAACCTTCAACGTGCTTCTTGGCTCCTCCTGGTTCGATAAACCTTGGTTTCTTTCTGAGGGAAAACTTGCTACTGTCTGCATCACACCTTCCTCTTGGGGTTCCCAACGGACGTGTGTCAACTGCACGCATCAGGGGTAGATACATGATTTGTCTGGTTTGAATATGTCTAAACCTTGTTTATAAACTTGAATGCTTACTATATGACATCAGAAGACCATGTGCTTTTGTTTTTCATTTTTCTAATTTTTTTCCGAATTTTATGCCCATTTGAATCTTGGTGAAATCCTAGGTTTGACCAAGATTTAAACAAGTTTCAAACATGAAAATTTCCTTGTTTGAAACCCAAAACCACTTCTCTTCATGATTGACTTCATAAGACATAGTTTAGGGTTAGGGGTAGATATATACATGATTTTTCTGGTTTGAGTATGCCTAGACCTTGTTTATCAACTTGAATGCTTACTATATGACATAAGAAGACTATATGCTTTTTTTCATTTTTCTGTTTTTTTAATTTTATGCCCGTTTGAATCTTTTGGTCAAATCTTAGCTAGGTTTGACCACTATTTAACCAAGTTTAAGACATGAAAATGAAAAGGGAAGCCTGCATCCTTCTTTTAGTCACTCTAAAATGAATTTTGTAAGAGGTTTTTGAAATTTCCATGTTTGAAACCCAAAACCACTTCTCTTCATGATTGACTTCATAAGACAGAGTTTAGGGTTAGGGGTAGATATATACATGATTTTTTCTGGTTTGAATATGTCTAGACCTTGTTTATCAACTTTAATGCTTACTATATGACATAAGAATGCTATGTGCTTTGGTTTTTCATTCTTTTCATTTTTTTATGAATTTTTATGCCCATTTGAATCTTGGTCAAATCCTAGGTTTGATAATGATTAAAACAAGTTTAAAACATGAATATGAAAAATTAAGCATCTATCCTTCTTAAGTCACTCCAAAATGTAACTCTTGGGAGGGTTTTTGAAATTTCCATGTTTGAAACCAAAAACCACTTCTCTTCATGCATGCTTGACTTCATAAGACAGAGTTTAGGGTTTTAGGGGTAGATATATACATGATTTTCTGGTTTGAATATGTCTAGACCTTGTTTATCAACTTGAATGCTTACTATATATATGACATAAGAATGCTATGTCCTTTGTTTTTTCATTCTTTTGATTTTCTTCTGAATTTTTATGTCCATTTGAATCTTTTGGTCAAATCCTAGGTTTGACCAAGATTTAAACAAGTTTAAAACATGAAAATGAAAAGGGAAGCTTGTATCCTTCTTAGTCACTCTAAAATGAAGTTTTTGGGAGGTTTTTGAAATTACCATGTTTGAAACCCAAAACCACTTCTCTTCATGCTTGACTTCATAAGACAGAGTTTAGGGTTAGGGGTAGATACATGATTTTGTATGGTTTGAATATGTCTAGACCTTGTTTATCAACTTGAATGCTTACGATATGACATAAGAAGACTATGTACTTTGGTTTTCATTTTTCTGATTTTTTTAATTTTTGTGTCCATTTGAATCTTGGTCAAATCCTAGGTTTGACCAAGATTTAAACAAGTTTAAAACATGAAAATTAAAATGTAATCATGGATCCTTCTTAGTCACTCTAAAATGAAGCTTTTGGGATGTTCTTGAAATTTCCATGTTTGAAACCCAAAACGACTTCTCTACATGCATGCTTGACTTAAGACAGAGTTTAGCTAGGGTTAGGGGGTAGATACATGATTTTCCTGGTTTGAATATGTCTAGACCTTGTTTATCAACTTAGTTGAATGCTTACTATATGACATAAGAAGACTATGTGCCTTGGTTTTTCATTTTTTATTTTTTTAAAATTCTTATGCCCATTTGAATCTTGGTCAAATCCTAGGTTTGACCATGGTTTTAACAAATTTAAATCAAGAATATAAAAATTAAGCATATATCCTTTTTAGTCACACCAAAATGTAAATCTTGGGAGGGTTCTTGAAATTTGCATGTTTGAAACCAAAAACCACTTCTCTTCTCATGCATGCTTGACTTCATAAGATAGAGTTTAGGGTTAGGGGTAGATATATATATGATTTTCTGGTTTGAATATGTCTAGGCCTTGTTTATCAACTTGAATGCTTACTATATATATGACATATAAGAATGCTATGTCCTTTGTTTTTTTCATTCTTTTGATTTTTTTTTCTGAAATTTTATGCCAATTTGAATCTTTTGGTCAAATCCTAGGTTTGACCAAGATTTAAACAAGTTTAAAACATGAAAATGAAAAGGGAAGCCTGCATCCTTCTTAGTCACTCTAAAATCAACTTAATTGAGAATGCTTACTATATGACATAAGAAGACTATGTGCCTTGGTTTTTCATTTTTTGATTTTTTTAAAATTCTTATGCCCATTTGAATCTTGGTCAAATCCTAGGCTTGACCATGGTTTAAACAAATTTAAATCATAAATATAAAAAATTAAGCATATATCCTTCTTAGTCACTCCAAAATGTAAATCTTGTGAGGGTTCTTGAAATTTCCATGTTTGAAACCAAAAACCACTTCTCTTCATGCATGCTTGACTTCATAAGACAGAGTTTAGGGTTGGGGTAGATATATACATGATTTTTCTGGTTTGAATATGTCTAGACCTTGTTTATCAACTTGATGCTTACTATATGACATAAGAAAACTATGTGTTTTCGTTTTTCATTTTTCTGATTTTTTTATGCCCATTTGAATCTTGGTCAAATCCTAGGTTTGACCAAGATTTAAACAAGTTTAAAACATGAAAATGAAAAGGGAAGCATGTATCCTTCTTAGTCACTCTAAATGAAGTTTTTGGGAGGTTTTTGAAATTTCCATCTTTGAAACCCAAAACGACTTCTTTTCACGATTGACTTCATAAGACAGAGTTTAGGGTTAGGGGTAGATATATACATGATTTTTTCTGGTTTGAATATGTCTAGACCTTGTTTATCAACTTTAATGCTTACTATATGACATAAGAATGCTATGTGCTTTGGTTTTTCATTCTTTTCATTTTTTTTATGAATTTTTATGCCCATTTGAATCTTGGTGAAATCCTAGGTTTGACAATGATTAAAACAAGTTTAAAACATGAATATGAAAAATTAAGCATCTATCCTTCTTAAGTCACTCCAAAATGTAACTCTTGGGAGGGTTTTTGAAATTTCCATGTTTGAAACCAAAAACCACTTCTCTTCATGCATGCTTGACTTCATAAGACAGAGTTTAGGGTTTTAGGGGTAGATATATACATGATTTTCTGGTTTGAATATGTCTAGACCTTGTTTATCAACTTGAATGCTTACTATATATATGACATAAGAATGCTATGTCCTTTGTTTTTTCATTCTTTTGATTTTTTTCTGAATATTTATGTCCATTTGAATCTTTTGGTCAAATCCTACGTTTGACCAAGATTTAAACAAGTTTAAAACATGAAAATGAAAAGGGAAGCTTGTATCCTTCTTAGTCACTCTAAAATGAAGTTTTTGGGAGGTTTTTGAAATTACCATGTTTGAAACCCAAAACCACTTCTCTTCATGCTTGACTTCATAAGACAGAGTTTAGGGTTAGGGGTAGATACATGATTTTGTATGGTTTGAATATGTCTAGACCTTGTTTATCAACTTGAATGCTTACGATATGACATAAGAAGACTATGTACTTTGGTTTTCATTTTTCTGATTTTTTTAAATTTTGTGTCCATTTGAATCTTGGTCAAATCCTAGGTTTGACCAAGATTTAAACAAGTTTAAAACATGAAAATTAAAAGGTAATCATGGATCCTTCTTAGTCACTCTAAAATGAAGCTTTTGGGATGTTCTTGAAATTTCCATGTTTGAAACCCAAAACGACTTCTCTACATGCATGCTTGACTTAAGACAGAGTTTAGCTAGGGTTAGGGGGTAGATACATGATTTTCCTGGTTTGAATATTTCTAGACCTTGTTTATCAACTTAGTTGAATGCTTACTATATGACATAAGAGGACTATGTGCCTTGGTTTTTCATTTTTTATTTTTTTAAAATTGTTATGCCCATTTGAATCTTGGTCAAATCCTAGGTTTGACCATGGTTTTAACAAATTTAAATCATGAATATAAAAATTAAGCATATATCCTTTTTAGTCACTCCAAAATGTAAATCTTGGGAGGGTTCTTGAAATTTGCATGTTTGAAACCAAAAACCACTTCTCTTCTCATGCATGCTTGACTTCATAAGATAGAGTTTAGGGTTAGGGGTAGATATATACATGATTTTCTTATTTGAATATGTCTAGGCCTTGTTTATCAACTTGAATGCTTACTATATATATGACATATAAGAATGCTATGTCCTTTGTTTTTTTCATTCTTTTGATTTTTTTTCTGAAATTTTATGCCAATTTGAATCTTTTGGTCAAATCCTAGGTTTGACCAAGATTTAAACAAGTTTAAAACATGAAAATGAAAAGGGAAGCCTGCATCCTTCTTAGTCACTCTAAAATCAACTTAATTGAGAATGCTTACTATATGACATAAGAAGACTATGTGCCTTGGTTTTTCATTTTTTGATTTTTTTAAAATTCTTATGACCATTTGAATCTTGGTCAAATCCTAGGCTTGACCATGGTTTAAACAAATTTAAATCATAAATATAAAAATTAAGCATATATCCTTCTTAGTCACTCCAAAATGTAAATCTTGGGAGGGTTCTTCAAATTTTCATGTTTGAAACCAAAAACCACTTCTCTTCATGCATGCTTGACTTCATAAGACAGAGTTTAGGGTTGGGGTAGATATATACATGATTTTTCTGGTTTGAATATGTCTAGACCTTGTTTATCAACTTGATGCTTACTATATGACATAAGAAAACTATGTGTTTTCGTTTTTCATTTTTCTGATTTTTTTATGCCCATTTGAATCTTGGTCAAATCCTAGGTTTGACCAAGATTTAAACAAGTTTAAAACATGAAAATGAAAAGGGAAGCATGTATCCTTCTTAGTCACTCTAAATGAAGTTTTTGGGAGGTTTTTGAAATTTCCATCTTTGAAACCCAAAACCACTTCTCTTCATGATTGACTTCATAAGACAGAGTTTAGGGTTAGGGGTAGATATATACATGATTTTTCTGGTTTGAATATGTCTAGACCTTGTTTATCAACTTTAATGCTTACTATATGACATAAGAATGCTATGTGCTTTGGTTTTTCATTCTTTTCATTTTTTTATGAATTTTTATGCCCATTTGAATCTTGGTCAAATCCTAGGTTTGACAATGATTAAAACAAGTTTAAAACATGAATATGAAAAATTAAGCATCTATCCTTCTTAAGTCACTCCAAAATGTAACTCTTGGGAGGGTTTTTTAAATTTCCATGTTTGAAACCAAAAACCACTTCTCTTCATGCATGCTTGACTTCATAAGACAGAGTTTAGGGTTTTAGGGGTAGATATATACATGATTTTCTGGTTTGAATATGTCTAGACCTTGTTTATCAACTTGAATGCTTACTATATATATGACATAAGAATGCTATGTCCTTTGTTTTTTCATTCTTTTGATTTTTTTCTGAATTTGTATGTCCATTTGAATCTTTTGGTCAAATCCTAGGTTTGACCAAGATTTAAACAAGTTTAAAACATGAAAATGAAAAGGGAAGCTTGTATCCTTCTTAGTCACTCTAAAATGAAGTTTTTGGGAGGTTTTTGAAATTACCATGTTTGAAACCCAAAACCACTTCTCTTCATGCTTGACTTCATAAGACAGAGTTTAGGGTTAGGGGTAGATACATGATTTTGTATGGTTTGAATATGTCTAGACCTTGTTTATCAACTTGAATGCTTATGATATGACATAAGAAGACTATGTACTTTGGTTTTCATTTTTCTGATTTTTTAAATTTTGTGTCCATTTGAATCTTGGTCAAATCCTAGGTTTGACCAAGATTTAAACAAGTTTAAAACATGAAAATTAAAAGGTAATCATGGATCCTTCTTAGTCACTCTAAAATGAAGCTTTTGGGATGTTCTTGAAATTTCCATGTTTGAAACCCAAAACGACTTCTCTACATGCATGCTTGACTTAAGACAGAGTTTAGCTAGGGTTAGGGGGTAGATACATGATTTTCCTGGTTTGAATATGTCTAGACCTTGTTTATCAACTTAGTTGAATGCTTACTATATGACATAAGAAGACTATGTGCCTTGGTTTTTCATTTTTTATTTTTTTTAAATTCTTATGCCCATTTGAATCTTGGTCAAATCCTAGGTTTGACCATGGTTTTAACAAATTTAAATCATGAATATAAAAATTAAGCATATATCCTTTTTAGTCACTCCAAAATGTAAATCTTGGGAGGGTTCTTGAAATTTGCATGTTTGAAACCAAAAACCACTTCTCTTCTCATGCATGCTTGACTTCATAAGATAGAGTTTAGGGTTAGGGGTAGATATATACATGATTTTCTGGTTTGGATATGTCTAGGCCTTGTTTATCAACTTGAATGCTTACTATATATATGACATATAAGAATGCTATGTCCTTTGTTTTTTTCATTCTTTTGATTTTTTTCTGAAATTTATGCCAATTTGAATCTTTTGGTCAAATCCTAGGTTTGACCAAGATTTAAACAAGTTTAAAACATGAAATGAAAAGGGAAGCCTGCATCCTTCTTAGTCACTCTAAAATCAACTTAACTGAGAATGCTTACTATATGACATAAGAAGACTATGTGCCTTGGTTTTTCATTTTTTGATTTTTTTAAAATTCTTATGCCCATTTGAATCTTGGTCAAATCCTAGGCTTGACCATGGTTTAAACAAATTTAAATCATAAATATAAAAATTAAGCATATATCCTTCTTAGTCACTCCAAAATGTAAATCTTGGGAGGGTTCTTGAAATTTCCATGTTTGAAACCAAAAACCACTTCTCTTCATGCATGCTTGACTTCATAAGACAGAGTTTAGGGTTGGGGTAGATATATACATGATTTTTCTGGTTTGAATATGTCTAGACCTTGTTTATCAACTTGATGCTTACTATATGACATAAGAAAACTATGTGTTTTCGTTTTTCATTTTTCTGATTTTTTTTATGCCCATTTGAATCTTGGTCAAATCCTAGGTTTGACCAAGATTTAAACAAGTTTAAAACATGAAAATGAAAAGGGAACCATGTATCCTTCTTAGTCACTCTAAATGAAGTTTTTGGGAGGTTTTTGAAATTTCCATCTTTGAAACCCAAAACCACTTCTCTTCATGATTGACTTCATAAGACATAGTTTAGGGTTAGGGGTAGATACATGATTTGTATGGTTTGAATATGTCTAGACCTTGTTTATCAACTTTAATGCTTACTATATGACATAAGAAGACTATGTGCTTTGGTTTTTCATTTTTCTATTTTTTTTTATTTTCCGCCCATTTGAATCTCTGTCAAATCCTAGGTTTGACCAAGATTTAGAGAAGTTTAACACGTGAAAACGAATAAGTAAGCATGGATCCTTCTTATTCACTCCAAAATGTACCAATTGATTGATGTGTTAACTTTGCTTCATGGAAAAATTAATGTCATGTAAATGAGTTAACTTGGATTTCCTACCCTTGAATCCATAGGAAACTTTGTTCTAATGCACTATAATAATCAACCGAGTTTTTACACCAACAGGTATGTCACTTACGTGTGGTGCCCATGCGTGAGGTCCCGCACTTCAGTGAGACAGTGACCACAAGTCACGTGCAATAGGTACGCAAACTCCCAGCCATTTTCTTTGTCAAGAGAAGACGCATCAGGATGTGTATTGGAAGCCTCTGGGTCCTTCAGGACCCTTCGGTTGTCCCTCTCACAAAAAGAACAAATCTCTCTCATTCTCGGCCTCGCTCGACTCGCTCGCTCGCACCTCCTGCTCACTGACAAACCCTGCACAACAGTCAACATCATCACCCAAAAAAGGGGAGACACCATAATACTCTCCCTTCTTCTCTCCTTCCGAGTGATCCCTCTTCCTCCGAGTTTCACTCGACGGGCAAACACATATGTGCTGCATAGTAATAATAAAAAGGTACTCCGTAGAAAAATCGACCTACGAATCTATAATTAAATAGGTTAAACTAGGGTTTTCCCAGTACTACAGATCAAGGTTCAAAAAAATCCAACTACGGGGTTCGAACAACCCCATTTCTAATCAAAGATTTTTTTCGACGTCATCCAAATGGCCTCAAACTATAGCATGGGCGGATCCAGACTATAGCCAAGGGGGTAGCTGCCCCCACTCAATTTTCTGAAATCTTGTAATATGTTAAGCTAAAGGCTGGTTTGCCAGCACTTAGAAATGATATTTGCATCACTTATCATATGTTTGCCCATTTGAATCTTGTCAAATCCTAGATTTGACCAAGATAATGTAAACAAGTTTAAAACATGAAAATGAAAAGGGAAGCTTGTATCCTTCTTAGTCACTCTAAAATGAAGTTTTGGGAGGTTTTTGAAATTTCCATGTTTGAAACCCAAAACCACTTCTCTTCATGCTTGACTTCATAAACATGAAAATGAAGACTATTTGCTAACGGAGGGAGTAAGCACTCTTGCTATCAAAAGTACCAAACGATGCATACCAAAATGATTTTTTAGAGGAATACTAGTTCAGATTATTTAATTTTATATTACCAGGCCAAAATCGAACCCCGTAGTTGCATTTTCTGAAATTGATCCTTAGTACTGGGCAGAACCCTAGTTTAACTTATTTAATAATAGATTCGTAGGTCGATTTTTTTACGTTATTATTATTATTACTAGGCAGCACATGTGTTTGCCCGTCCAGTGAAACTCTTTCATTTCATTTTTCTTTTCCGCAAGGTCGGGAGTCGGAGGAAGAGGGATCACACGGGAGGAGACGAAGGGAGAGCAGTCACGGGGCCCCACTTATTTATGGTGTGTATATTTTTTCGGGTGATGCTGACTATTGTGCAGGGTTGTCAGTGTGCAGGGGGAGCGAGCGAGGCCGAGAATGAGAGAGATTTTTTTTAGAGGGACAACCGAACGATCCTGAAGGACCCAGATTTCCAATACGCATCAGAGCACAGTTTACAACAGGACACAAAATAAACAGGAAATTACATCTAAATCCCTAAGATTTACATGGTAGACCCCATGCTAAAAGCAAGAAATGCGATCGGGTCCTTAACAGCCACCGTCCGGATTGATCCTCGTCGCAGCCGGGCACGAACAACTTGGCGCGACCAAATCGCCATGGCTACAGAGCCTGCACACCATGGCCTCCGAGCTGAGCTAGAAACGCCCTACCAAAACCGGCAGCCAACGGAGGTGGATAATTGGAGAGATGGAGAGAAAGAGAGAGAGTCTTGATGCCTCTCTCTTGACAAAGAAGATGGCTGGGAGTTTGCCTACCTAGCGTACGTGACTTGTGATCACTGAAGTGTGGGACCTCACGCATGGGAACCACACGTAAGTGACAGACTTTTTGCTCTAATAACTCGGGTGATTATTATATTGTATTAGTACATAGTTTCCTATGGATCCTTCTTAGTCACTCCAAAATGAAGCTTTTGGGAGGTTTTTGAAATTTCCATGTTTGAAACCAAAAACGACTTCTCTTCATGCATGCTTGACTTCATAAGACAGAGTTTAGCTAGGGGTATGGGGTAGATACATGATTTTCCTGGTTTGAATATGTCTAGACCTTGTTTATCAACTTAATTGAATGCTTACTATATGACATAAGAAGACTATGTGCATTGGTTTTTCATTTTTTTGATTTTTTCTAAAATTTGTATGCCCATTTGAATCTTGGTCAAATCCTAGGTTTCACCAAGATTTGAATAAGTTTGAAACATGAATATGAAAAAGTAAGCATGTCTGCTTCTTAGTCACTTCAAAATGAAACACTTGGGAGGGTTTTTGAAATTTCCATGTTTGAAACCAAAAACCACTTCTCTTCATGCATGCTTGACTTCATAAGACAGAGTTTAGGGTTTTAGGGGTAGATATATACATGATTTTCTGGTTTGAATATGTCTAGACCTTGTTTATCAACTTGAATGCTTACTATATATATGACATATAAGAATGCTATGTCCTTTGTTTTTTCATTCTTTTGATTTTCTTCTGAATTTTTATGCCCATTTGAATCTTTTGGTCAAATCCTAGGTTTGACCAAGATTTAAACAAGTTTAAAACATGAAAATGAAAAGGGAAGCTTGTATCCTTCTTAGTCACTCTAAAATGAAGTTTTTGGGAGGTTTTTGAAATTACCATGTTTGAAACCCAAAACCACTTCTCTTCATGCTTGACTTCATAAGACAGAGTTTAGGGTTAGGGGTAGATACATGATTTTGTATGGTTTGAATATGTCTAGACCTTGTTTATCAACTTGAATGCTTACGATATGACATAAGAAGACTATGTACTTTGGTTTTCATTTTTCTGATTTTTTTAAATTTTGTGTCCATTTGAATCTTGGTCAAATCCTAGGTTTGACCAAGATTTAAACAAGTTTAAAACATGAAAATGAAAAGGTAATCATGGATCCTTCTTAGTCACTCTAAAATGAAGCTTTTGAGATGTTCTTGAAATTTCCATGTTTGAAACCCAAAACGACTTCTCTACATGCATGCTTGACTTAAGACAGAGTTTAGCTAGGGTTAGGGGGTAGATACATGATTTTCCTGGTTTGAATATGTCTAGACCTTGTTTATCAACTTAATTGAATGCTTACTATATTACATAAGAAGACTATGTGCCTTGGTTAGCATTTACTGCAGTATGTGTGAACATGTATGCACTATGTGTGTTATAACTTGTATGTCTTTCAAATTTGAACCAAATTTGAATAAGTTTGAAATATTTGAAATGGGGCTTTTGGATTAAACGTTCGAAACCCAAAACGATTTCTCTTCATGCTAGATTTCATAAGAACGAGTTCAGGGTTAGGGGTAGATACATGATTTGTCTGGTTTGAATATGTCTAAACCTTGTTTATCAACTTGAATGCTTACTATATGACATCAGAAGACTATGTGCTTTTGTTTTTCATTTTCTAATTTTTTTCTGAATTTTATGCCCATTTGAATCTTGGTCAAATCCTAGGTTTGACCAAGATTTAAACAAGTTTCAAACATGAAAATTTCCATGTTTGAAACCCAAAACCACTTCTCTTCATGATTGACTTCATAAGACATAGTTTAGGGTTAGGGGTAGATATATACATGATTTTTCTGGTTTGAGTATGTCTAGACCTTGTTTATCAACTTGAATGCTTACTATATGACATAAGAAGACTATATGCTTTTGTTTTTCATTTTTCTATTTTTTTAATTTTATGCCCGTTTGAATCTTTTGGTCAAATCTTAGCTAGGTTTGACCAATATTTAAACAAGTTTAAGACATGAAAATGAAAAGGGAAGCCTGCATCCTTCTTTTAGTCACTCTAAAATGAATTTTTTAAGAGGTTTTTGAAATTTCCATGTTTGAAACCCAAAACCACTTCTCTTCATGATTGACTTCATAAGACAGAGTTTAGGGTTAGGGGTAGATATATACATGATTTTTTCTGGTTTGAATATGTCTAGACCTTGTTTATCAACTTTAATGCTTACTATATGACATAAGAATGCTATGTGCTTTGGTTTTTCATTCTTTTCATATTTTTATGAATTTTTATGCCCATTTGAATCTTGGTCAAATCCTAGGTTTGACAATGATTAAAACAAGTTTAAAACATGAATATGAAAAATTGAGCAGCTATCCTTCTTAAGTCACTCCAAAATGTAACTCTTGGGAGGGTTTTTGAAATTTCCATGTTTGAAACCAAAAACCACTTCTCTTCATGCATGCTTGACTTCATAAGACAGAGTTTAGGGTTTTAGGGGTAGATATATACATGATTTTCTGGTGTGAATATGTCTAGACCTTGTTTATCAACTTAATTGAATGCTTACTACTATATGACATAAGAAGACTATGTGCCTCGGTTAGCATCTAGTGCAGTATGTGTGAACATGTATGCACTATGTGTGCTATAACTTGTATGTCTTTCAAATTTGAACCAAATTTGAATAAGTTTGAAATATTTGAAATGGGGCTTTTGGCTTAAACGTTTGAAACCCAAAACGATTTCTCTTCATGCTAGATTTCATAAGACCGAGTTTAGGGTTAGGGGGTAGATACATGATTTGTCTGGTTTGAATATGCCTAAACCTTGTTTATCAACTTGAATGCTTACTATATGACATCAGAAGACTATGTGCTTTTGTTTTTCATTTTTCTATTTTTTTTTTGAATTTTATGCCCATTTGAATCTTGGTCAAATCCTAGGTTTCACCAAGATTTAAACAAGTTTCAAACATGAAAATTTCCATGTTTGAAACCCAAAACCACTTCTCTTCATGATTGACTTCATAAGACATAGTTTAGGGTTAGGGTAGATATATACATGATTTTTCTGGTTTGAATATGTCTAGACCTTGTTTATCAACTTTAATGCTTACTATATGACATAAGAATGCTATGTGCTTTGGTTTTTTATTTTTCTATTTTTTAAATTTTATACCCATATATTTGAATCTTTGTGAAATCCTAGGTTTGACCAGGATTTAAACAAGTTTAGAACATGAAAATGAAAAGGTAATTAAGCCTGGATCCTTCTTAGTCACACTCTAAAATGAAGCTTTTGGGAGGTTCTTGAAATTTCCATGTTTGAAACCCAAAACCACTTCTCTTCATGATTGACTTCATAAGACAGAGTTTAGGGTTAGGGGTAGATATATACATGATTTTTCTGGTTTGAGTATGTCTAGACCTTGTTTATCAACTTGAATGCTTAGTATATGACATAAGAAGACTATATGCTTTTGTTTTTCATTTTTCTGTTTTTTTTAATTTTATGCCCGTTTGAATCTTTTGGTCAAATCTTATCTAGGTTTGACCAATATTTAAACAAGTTTAAGACATGAAAATAAAAGGGAAGCCTGCATCCTTCTTAGTCACTCTAAATTGAATTTTTTTAGAGGTTTTTGAAATTTCCATGTTTGAAACCCAAAACCACTTCTCTTCATGATTGACTTCATAAGACAGAGTTTAGGGTTAGGGGTAGATATATACATGATTTTTTCTGGTTTGAATATGTCTAGACCTTGTTTATCAACTTTAATGCTTACTATATGACATAAGAATGCTATGTGCTTTGGTTTTTCATTCTTTTCATTTTTTATGAATTTTTATGCCCATTTGGAATCTTGGTCAAATCCTAGGTTTGACAATGATTAAAACAAGTTTAAAACATGAATATGAAAAATTAAGCATCTATCCTTCTTAAGTCACTCCAAAATGTAACTCTTGGGAGGGTTTTTGAAATTTCCATGTTTGAAACCAAAAACAACTTCTCTGCATGCATGCTTGACTTCATAAGACAGAGTTTAGGGTTAGGGGTAGCTAGATACATGATTTTTTTGGTTTGATAATGTCTAGACCTTGTTTATCAACTTAATTGAATGCTTACTATATGACATAAGAATAATATGTGCTCATTTTATTGATTACTTTTTGAATTTTTATCCCCATTTGTTGAATCTTGGTCAAATCCTAGGTTTGACCAAGATTTAAACAAGTTTAAAACATGAATATGAAAAAGTAAGCATGTATCGATCCTTCTTAGTCACTCCAAAATGAAGCTCGTGGGAGGTTTTTGAAATTTCCATGATTTTTCTGGTTTGAATATGTCTAGACCTTGTTTATCAACTTGAATGCTTACTATATGACATACAAAGACTATGTGCTTTGGTTTATGATTTTGTTTTTGAATTTTTATGCCCATTTAAATCTTGGTCAAATCCTAGGTTTTACCATGACTTAAACAAGTTTAAAACATGAATATGAAAAAGTAAGCATGTATCCTTCTTAGTCACTCCAAAATGAAGCTCTTAATTAGTAGGGTTTTTGAAATTTCCATGTTTGAAACCAAAAACCACTTATCTTCACCATGCATGCTTGACTTCATAAGACAGAGTTTAGGGTTAGGGGTAGATACATGATTTTTCAGGTTTAATATGTCTAGACCTTGTTTATCAACTTAATTGAATGCTTACTATATGACATATATAAGAAGACCTTGGTTTTTCATTTTTTTATTTTTTATGCCCATTTGTATCTTGGTCAAATCCTAGGTTTGACCAAGATTTGAACAAGTTTTAAACATGAATATGAAAAGGTAAGCATGTATGCTTCTTAGTCACTCCAAAATGAAGCTCTTGGGAGGGTTTTTGAAATTTCCATGTTTGAAACCAAAAACCACATCTCTTCATGCTTGACTTCATAAGACAGAGTTTAGGGTTAGGGGTAGCCACATACATGATTTTTCTGGTTTGAATATGTCTAGACCTTGTTTATCAACTTAATTTTATGCTTATTATATAACATAAGAAGACTATGTGCATTGGTTTTTTCATTTTATTGAATTTTATCCCCATTTGTTGAATCTTGGTCAAATCCTAGGTTTGACCAAGATTTAAACAAGTTTAAAACATGAATATGAAAAGTAACATGCATCGATCCTTCTTAGTCACTCCAAAATGAAGCTCGCGGGAGGTTTTTGAAATTTCCATGATTTTTCTGGTTTGACTATGTCTAGACCTTGTTTATCAACTTGAATGCTTACTATATGACATACACAGACTATGTGCTTTGGTTTTTGATTTTTTTTGAATTTTTATGCCCATTTGAATCTTGGTCAAATCCTAGGTTTGACCATGACTTAAACAAGTTTAAAACATGAATATGACAAAGTAAGCATGTATCCTTCTTAGTCACTCCAAAATGAACCTCTTTGGAGGCTTTTTGAAATTTTCATGTTTGAAACCAAAAACCACTTCTCTTCACCATGCATGCTTGACTTCATAAGACAGAGTTTAGGGTTAGGGGGTAGATACATGATTTTTCAGGTTTAATATGTCTAGACCTTGTTTATCAACTTAATTGAATGCTTACTATATGACATAAGAAGACCTTGGTTTTTCATTTTTTTGTTTTTTTTTAAATTTTTATGCCCATTTGAATCTTGGTCAAATCCTAGGTTTGACCAAGATTTGAACAAGTTTAAAACATGAATATGAATAAGTAAGCATGTATGCATCTTAGTCACTCCAAAATGAAGCTCTTGGGAGGGTTTTCGAAATTTCCATGTTTGAAACTAAAAACCACATCTCTTCATGCTTGACTTCATAAGACAGAGTTTAGGGTTAGGGGGAGATACATGATTTTTCTGGTTTGAATATGTCTAGACCTTGTTTATCAACTTATTTGAATGCTTACTATATGACATAAGAAGACTATGTGCCTTGGTTTTTCATTTATTTTGAATTTTATGCCCATTTAAACAAGTTTAAATCATGAATATGAATAATTAGTCACTCCAATATGTAGCTCTTGGGAGGGTTTTTGAAATTTCCATGTTTGAAACCAAAAACCACTTCTCTTCATGCATGCTTGACTTCATAAGACAGAGTTTAGGGTTTGGGGTAGACAGCACGCGCCGACGCGTGGACGCAATTTATTCTCTGTCCCCCTGACATGCACTTGCCAGTGTCTTCAACAGTCTGACACGAGCAGTGAAGCTTTTATTGGAGCCCAGCGGAGAGGGGCTCCATTTCTCGAGCGGTAGCGAGGTGACATGCACCCCGTGTGACATGCGGCCTAAATCCAAATTTAAACATTGCGAAAAAATCTGAAAAAATCATGCACGTTCACAGCACATATTAAGATAACCCCTAAAAATTTCAGATCAAAATTCGAAACATACATCGAGAAACAAAAAAGAGAAACTCAGATGTGAATAGTCTACAGAGAAACTCAGATTTGAATTCGGGAACTATTCATGACAGATTTCTCTTTTTTGTTTCTCGATGTATGTTTCGAATTTTGATCTGAAGTTTTTTGTGGTTATTTTAATATGCGCTGTGAACATGCATGATTTTTTCAGATTTGTTTGCAATGTTTAAATTTGAATTTAAACCGCATGTCACACGGTGACATGCAATAGGTGCATGTCACCTGATCTGCGGTGACGCTGGGGCTAAAAAGAAGACCTTTTTTTCTCCATCAAGTCAATGAAAAAATACCCCTTTTTTCACCTTGCGCGACATGAGGAGAATTTCGACCGGGGGGAGTACTGTTATCGGGTCTGGTCGTCGCCCTCCTCCTCCCCACCTCATTTCCTCCACTGTTTCACATATTTTAGCTTCTATTTATGCGGTGCCGTGGAGGTGGGGGTCTGGTCGTCACCCTCCTCCTCCCCACCACATTTCCTCCACTGTCTCGCAACTCCTTACTACTCCTATCCATATACATGCCACTCAAATGGATGTATTTGTAGATACATCCATTTTAGTGGCAGTTAATATGGACCGGAGGAAGTACTAATAATATGAGGCATGTTTTTGAGTTGGCCCTGTTTAGTAGAGTTTACATTTAAGAGTTTACATCTTTCTACCACCATTATTTTTGATTTAGCTTGTCTTTTGTGCCCACCATTTTATCGAGCAGGGTTAATGCAAGATCCATAGCAAACTAGCTTGTCATGACATTTTTTTGGCGGAGTGCATCTTCTCATGGCGAGCTAGCGACTTTGCCTACTAGAGTTTTTTTTGTTAAACTACATTTTTTGGATTTTCCCATTTTATTTGTGCACAAGCTATGAGCCGCCCGCAATTCAGCACCATATATTGGA
The DNA here is from genome assembly GCF_019359855.2 of Lolium perenne. Taxonomy (NCBI): domain Eukaryota; kingdom Viridiplantae; phylum Streptophyta; class Magnoliopsida; order Poales; family Poaceae; genus Lolium; species Lolium perenne. Next base: position 33,802,659 of record NC_067245.2, read on the forward strand.
GTAGGATATTAGCAGGATGCTATCTTCTAGGGCTTTCTTTTCCCCTATATCCAGCCCCACCCACGGACAAGCAAGGGCCTCTCTCCCTACCTTGCTCCTAGTCCGTCTCGCTCCCTCTCAGTCCTCCATCCGTAGCCGACATCCACCGCGCCGGAGCCAGCTCAGCGACGCCGTCAACCACACTCCGTCCGCTTCGTCGGATCTGCTTCCCCGACTCACTGGTTCATCGTATCGGCCGGCGAGATTGGTACACAAAGTGCCACCATGATCCACCGAACCAAATCGAACGGCCAACGCGCCACCTCCCCAGTCGACCAAGGTTGAACACTTTGTCCGGCAGCTTTTGTTATGTATTTGATTTCCGAGACTAGTTTATTGCTTGCTTCCACTGCTTGTTATTAGCATCTGTTTTTTTGTAATGCCTGCTAGATATTCCACTCGAGAATGCCTACGAAGAATCTCGGAGGCAAAATATCTTGCAGAATAAGATAATTGCAGCCTCGATCGGCATACTGTGGAATGGGACAAAATCACCGCACCCCAAGTCGTTGTCGAGATTTTTCACCCGTGTGATGTGCCGCCAAAAGGACGATCCCGTGGGGCTAACTCTTGAAGAAGGTATTTAGCCGCACTGCTCAAATTTCATATGTGTTGTTTGCTGATTGATTTGATGAACTTTGATTTGCAGCAGCTAGCCACCGCTCATGTTCCTAACAAAGACAAGTGAGCGCGCCGATGCGGACATTGGTAGAAAGGAGGCGGGATTTGGTCCTATTGTTCTAGCAAGCAATCATTTGAGGGGCCACCTAGGATCAGCACATCTGGATCCTCCTGAGCTCAACATTAAGGAGGTAATTTTATAATAGTGTTTTAAACATGACATAATCTAATGTACTGAAAGAGATCAAACTGTCAACAGGAGTGGAGTGGTAGAGATGGTAGAGATATAGATGTAGATTTCAGATTTCCTAATTTTTTCTTCAAAATAGGGTCGCCCCGGCCTCTGCATCCAAATGATGCACCCACCCTTTTATTGCAATGTTTTAGACTCCGTTTAAGGTTTAGAAACTCATGGGTTGCTCAAAGTGGTGACATGAATCAACCAACATATTTCCTTTTAATTTGCTGATTGATTTAATGCATGGCAAATCGCAGAAGCAAGTGACTGCTCATGTCCCTGCCAAGCAGCATTGTAGCACAGATGTCCAGAGTTCCAGTGATGCAAACGTTTGTAGGAACAAAACATAAGGATGTGGCACTGGGGAAGCTAAGATTAGGCGTCTTCAAAAGGACTTGGATGTGGCCACTTGGCGGAACAAAGAAATGAACCGAGGATGGAATTCTACAATTCAAGATGGCCTACATGCTATTGCTGATCTGCAGAAGCTAGTGGCTGGCAACTTGGTTACCGCTTTGGCTGATGCAGATGTCCATGAGATCAACTGGACAATCTTGGAACAGGTGAAAGCACGAGCAGAAACTCTGCACTCATCTTTGCAGGTAGATGATTTTCAAAGGGTGATGCAAGAGCCGCTATATGAATAGATTGTTGTTTCAGTTGATGATGTCCCTGGTTCTTTTGTTTACTTATGTGCTGGTAGTACTTAGGGGAACTAGCTTGTACAAGTAATTTTTTTCCGATAAAGTTGTACAAGTAAATGGCACATGCTTCGCATGTTTGACCAATTAAGTTAAAAAGCTTCACAAAATCCTGCTATCATGTAGGCGGGCTTGCATTCGCTTTCAACCCAAGTGACTGTTGACTGCAATCTGTAATATGTACCCCTCTGTTGCACTTAATGGTATCCAAGCCCTTGGCCCCCTTCCTTTGTTAAAAAAGATCGAATTCTTATTGCATCGAAGTTGTTTCACTAAAAAAAAGAGCTCTCACGTGCAAGGCACGTGCAATTTACTAGTATATACTACTAGTAGAGATGGTACACCTAGACATTAGAGATTTGTTTGTTTTAAAGATATTTTTAATTGTGTACAAGATAGAAAATATAACTTTAGCAAATTCCTAGTATTTTTCATGGTCGATGAAAAAAAAGTATTTTTCATGGTTGATGTAAAAAAACAAGTTTTTTTCATGGTCGATGTAAAAAAAGAGAGAAAACATGTCTCATAAAAAGCCTTATGGTTAGACCAATTTTTTTACGGAGTAACTCTTTTTTACATAGCCCAAATTACTATTCGATTTTCCATTGAAATATTTTATGTGTATATAGCAAGCGAAGAAGTACACATGCATTTTTCGTTTTATTCTTTTTTGACATTTCAAAATGTATAGAAGATGAATTTCGAAATAAAGAGATCATATGCACCCAAGAACCAACAAGCATATCCCCTTGACCCCGAACCTACTCAGGGCCCTTTTGTTGTGGCTTTTTTTGGCTTTTTGGCTTTTGGATTTTGGAAGCCAAAAGAAAAGATCCTTTTGTTTTTGGCTTCCAAAATCCAAAAGCCAAAAAAGCACCTATTTAGGTGCTTTTTTTGGCATGTGCCAAAGCCAAAAAGCCAAAAAAAGCCACAATAAAAGGGCCCTCAGCTTCAGACCTGGGATTTCGTAGGCTAGGGTTCCACAGTTTTCCTCCAACCAGTAATAATTTCAACTCTGCCCCAAAATTCCCGCCGAAATCCCCTCCGCTTCCAAAATTCAAAGCGATGTGAAATAAGTACAGTGTCGATCTTATCCCCCCGGACCGCTCAATTCAGACCTATCACCGGCGGCGCCGAACCCCGCATCTCTCTCTCACGCTTCCACCTTGCATGACCCACCGGATCATCTCACACGCCGGCGCCGGCGCCGGCCCACTGTCCCACTCCCACACCAACACTACTGCCTTCTCATCGGCCACCGTAGTGACCGACGACGTTCCACCATCTCCCTTGCTTTTTAGCAAGCCGGAGTAGCTTCCACCTCCCCCACCCCCACCGACGACCACTGTACCATACGAGCTCCTCCGTAGCCGACTTCCACCGCCGCCTTGTCAGCGACATTCACCATCGCCGGCTTCTCATATCTTAATCCCCGACTCCTTCCATCCACCGGACTGGAGAGATGGGTACACAAAGTGCCTCCATGGTCCACGGCAGGAAACCAAAGCGTACACGCGCCCACTCCCAAGAAGGTTGATATGGCCGCTTTCGTTATGCAGGTGATTTCGAAAAGTATTTTTTTGCTTACTTGCACCGCCATCTCATTAGCATTTTTTTTGTAATGCATGCTAGATATTATTGCACTACAGAATGAATTAACAGAGGAACGGAGACGGAAGATATGTAGCAGATATGCAAGCCGTGTGGGCACAAACATCTGTAACGCTATTGCCTCTAGTGCAAACCTGAACAAAATCGGAGAAGAACCCTTTCCCCTCCCCAAAGATAAAGAACAATGTTATGATTCACAATTTGATCCTGCTGAGCCTCTTGGAGAGCCGACTCAGGAAGATGCCTTGCCTGACCATTCTCCTCAACCCCACCAGGTGATTTATGTTTTTTTACTTTGAGATATCTGTTGCAACTTCCATGAGTTGTATACTTGTATCCTGAATCCCACCAAACATGTTCACATGCCACCTCTAGATCTCCTTAACGCATCATATATATGTTTCAGCATGCACGTCATCCTTTACTGTTCTTCATTCTATTCCATTTGCATATCATCATATATGGCACTTCTGTAGACTGAAATATCGTTTATGTGTGCTAGGAATCTGCAGCTTCTAGTAAGAATTTCGTAGGAACCACCAATGAGAGGAAGACCTTTCAACAGGCACCTGAATCGGTGATAGAACAGCTGCAACCAAAAAAGAAATCTGCTTCTGCTACTAGACAGTCTCAGCGATTCATGGCACTAGTTGAAGAAAATAACGCAAATGCTAAGAGTACTGAAATAAAAAAACGTGGTGAACACCCCAAGCGGTTGAATCAGCCACATGTTACCAATCCAGTCAACCAGCGACAATCGGCAGCAGAACCAGTTTCCACAGCAACTTCTCAGCCACAATTGGCAGCAGAACCAGTTTCCACAGCAACTTCTCAGGCACAATTGGCAGTAGAACCAGTTTCCACAGCAACTTCTCAACCACAATTGGCAGCAGAACCAGTTTCCACGGCAACTTCTCAGCCACAATTGGGATCAGAAGTAGCTGTGGTAGGAAATACTGCCCAAGGACACCTTTGTACCGGTCCCGGTGACACAACCACAACTGGCCAAACACTGCTAGCACAACATCAACAAACTGTTGATGATCTCCCACTGACCCATATTAGTCCTGCCATAGACAACTCCCCTGAGGATGAGCCCCACACCGAAGAAGGTACATTTTCCAATGCTTATAGTTTCATTCTCCGTTATAAAGTTATACTTTATAGATAAATATGTATATATAAAAAAAAAATATCTACCTTGATAGCTTGATGTAATGCTTAACTTTGTAGTTGCACCACCATCAAGAAAAACGAGGGGTCCAACAGTAGGGAAAATGTTCGTAGCTAAGCTTGCTGGGATGAAATCAAGATTTCGCCTTTCAACTATCGTAGGTGGCAGAAGGCCACTGGACCCAGAAGAATCTTGTAAATTAGCATCGGATGTAGGAATTTTTGTCAGGAATGAAATTCCTATCTTCCCAACATGGAAAGAGCACGTAGATACCTCTGCGCATTTTGAAAAATTAGTCCACAGGTTACACGTAAGTCATCTTTCTCTTGGTAATGTTACTCATACTAGTATACCACATTGGCACGTCCCGTTCCTTCTAGCTTGTTGTTGGCTCTATGTATATCGCACCAACGGTTTATATTGTTGTGAACAGTTAAGGTTCGAGTTCGATGATGACCAAGAGGAAGTAAAGCATGTTCTCAACAGTCTATTCTCGGTATGCTTGCGATATCGCAGCAGGCTAAAGAAGAAATATTTCACTGGAAAGATTACTGGGAGTGTTCCAACTAGATCTCCTCTTAAGCAAATGACTGACAAACAGTGGGGAGATCTTGTGAAGCACTGATCTGATCCAAAGAATATGGTATGATTTGTAAGACTGATAAACAGAATCAGAAAAACCACGGTAAACTACTTTTACCTAGCCGTACGGGATCTCGTAACCTTATAGTGCACATTCGGCAAAAAGTAAGGACATGTTGTTTTGTACTGCTATTTAGAAATATTTTAGTAAAAGATCATGCAGAGTATATACACCAGTGTGCAGCTAATATTATGATCCTCCATTTCAACCGCGTTATTCGATTTATAAATGATAGTACTAAAATGCAGATGTTACATAATGCAAGTAAAAGGAAACCAAACAAAGAGATGACTCTGCCAAAGATTTTTGAAGCATGCCAGAAGAACAAACTTGAAGTGATTGGAGAAGTCGCACAGAGTGTTCTTGTAAGTCTTCTCTAAGATTGAAATTTTGTGACGACTTACATCCCAACTTGTAGGAGTAGTAAAGTACATGTCAATATGATATTATAGATGTTTATTAAAATACATGTGATGTGAATCAGACTTGCCAAACTGTAGGAATAAAAGTAGGTCATACACATGATAAATCTACTATCAGCAAGTTTCTCTGTAGTAACTATCATGTTTACACATGTGTACGAACTGAATTTTTTGCAGGAAGATATGAAATTAGAGATGGCAAAACCCGGTAAAAACGGTCTGGAAAAAACTGATGAAGAATGTGTGAAGGCATTTTCCATGGCAATAAAAAAGAAAGGCATTGCCAAAAACACTTTCTTACGGAATGCTGGACTGGTGAAGTGTAAGTCCATGTCCAAGTCAAAGTATTTGCATGCTCAAGTTCTAGAGGAGCAACTCCAAGTAGAACGAGCTCCATCAGCTGCGCTAAGACTAGAAGTCGACAATTTTAGAACGATAGCAGCACAGAAGGAGGCCCTACTGGAGTAGGTTAGGAATGCTAGTAAGTAGTAAGAAGAGTATCTGCTAGATAATTGGAGATGAACGGGGACAGTGACAGGTCAGTATCTTGGTCTTGTAAAATGGTTCCTTAGTCTGAGCATATTTCCTAGGTGCATTTATCTACAATTGCTATGATCTTGGTGGTCGTTTCCTTGTTGTGATGTGGATTTTTTTTTAACCGGAACCCTGCTGATTGTTAATATTATAAGTGGATTACCTAGCCCTTTCCATCAGTTCTGACTTGTGGTTCCGTTGGCTTGTGGATGAAGCTTGACATGGTATCAGAGCCCATAGTCTCAAGTTCGAGTCATCGCTTTCGCAAACCTTCTCTTCTCTTCTCCCGGTCAAGCCCTTTCTGTCAGTTTGGACTTTTTGTTGCGTTGGCTATGTTGAGATGTATAAAGTGGATTGCCTAGCCCTTTCCATCAGTTCGGACTTTTGGTCGCGTTGGCTAGTGCATTAAAGCTTGACACTGATGATTTCTGTGATCCATTGATTTCCAGCTTTCTACATATAGCCCAGGTCTAGAAGCTTGTCAACTGGTTTGGTTCATTCATCGCTGTATTGAGGGCAATGAACGGAACAGTGGCTTCTCCTTTGTGTTGTGCTGCAACTCAACAAATTGCTCCTCGCTTGAGAGGCGAGTTGTGAACAGAGATACTTATGTATGCTACCAAATTTCGACTCCATATAATCAATAGCTTAACAACCGTCTAATTCAAAATCTCAACACTGTAGCATTTACCTCTTGCCTATCGAATACAATTATTTCACACACTGAAATATTTTGTACGCGTTTTGAATTGGAGAACATGGGAACCGACTTTGGTTCTGATTATGACTTGATGTGACCCTAGGCCCTGGATTCCTGAGCAGAACGTATGTGTTAAAACAAAGAGATTACAAAGTGCTAATTCCCTTTTTTTGTAAGTCCTGGTGGCATTGACACTCCTTTCTTACTTGCTAATTTATTTTTTTGGTGTTTATATATAATAGAGAATTACCAGCTTATTGTCGAACCCGTTAGATTTTGGGCAATGATTGTTAAGTGGCTGCTTCCTAATTAAAGTTTATGATGTCATGTAGATGGATTTGTGAAAGATGCAGTGGGTCGTTCTTCAGATCATCTACATGGGATTCCCATCTACATGTATGTTCATGGTTTCATGGAGTACTTCAGCTCATAGGAGCCACATACGATCCTGCAATATTTGCATTTTTTTGACCTTGCACGATATGCATTCAATGTATCGCCAAGGCGCGTCCGTGAGAACTCTAGTAGTGTGTTCAGTTTGGGGATGGGGTGGAATGGAATGGAACCATTCCATTCCACCCCATGAGTTGAAGTACTCCATGAAAATTGTCACGGAACCGTTTCATCCCTGTGTTCGGTTTGGACCAAAAAATTGTCACGGAACGGTTCCATCCCTGTGTTCGGTTTTGGAATGGGATGAGAATGGAATGGAATGAGTGAGATTGTCACCCGATTAATTATTCTAAACTCGGTTAATTATTTGCTAAACTTGATTAAGTAGTGCTAAACTTGATTAATTATTGCTAAACTTGGTTAATTATTGCTAAACTTAATTAATCAGCGTGTAGTGATCACCGTTCCACCTCGTCCGGCCGAATCGGAGGAACCACTTCATTCCAGATCTAGAGGGAATATTCCATTTGGAGAAACCACTTCATTCTATTCTAGGTTGCAACCGAACGAAATGGGCTCTGAGTGCGGAACGGTTCCATTCCGTTCCACCTATCCCCAAACCGAACACACCCTAGAAACATCTTCGTCAGACTCGTTTTGGCGCGCGCAGTTCCCGAGCGAATCAAATGAATTTTGACCGTTCTCTTAAAAAAGGGAACTTTGACCGTTGGATCAAGCGTTGGAGAACTGATGTGCCAACGGCCAGTAATTGCTTGTGCATCATGGTGATGGCTTATCTGATTTCAAAAACTGAGATTTTTTTTTAATATATAGTGGATAGGTGGACAGATATAGATATAGATGGACATATACAGATATAGCTTCGACTATAGCCACACTCAAACTCAAAATCAGTTGAGCTGCAAAACCACTAGCCAATTAACTCCGAAATATTTCAGAGGCATTTTTGAATTGCAGTTCGGAGGACATGGGAGTAACTGATTTTGTTTGTGATAATGACTTGATATGACCGCTGGGAATAAATGCCTGAGCAGAGCTACTTCTCATGGTCTACCATTTTTATATTAGACTAGTCATAGTGGTAAGTACTACCTCCGTCCCAAGGAATAAGGCCCACGCGTATTCCAAGACGAACTTTGACAATAAAAATTGAGCAACACAATCTTGATTATATTATACTCCGTATGTAATTAGTATCGTTGGATTCGTATTGAAAAGCACTTTCTAATGATGCTAATTTTCAACGTGATGATGACTTGATGTGACATTTGGCCGTACTAGTACGGTCTCATATTTTTGTATTACTTGCACTGTAGCCAAATTCGAAATCTCATTCCAGCGGCAAAACTTCCCACCCGAAAAATACAAATATTTCACACGCTTCTAACTTCCCATTCTACCCTCGTAAAGATGACAACAATGTCCATGTATAAGTCGGTTAGTGGGGGGTCTACCCGTCATATTTTCCGATCACCACCTCCCTAGCCCCGGAAACTAACCGGAAAAAAATTCATTTCCCTCAGTCTCTCCTCTGAGACCACATCTACCGGAACTTCCCAAGTCGCTCTCTCTCCCACCTCCACGACCACCGCACCGGAACATCCCCGCCGGACTTCCCTGGCCTACCCGAGGCCTCGCGATCCTCGTCATCCGGCTGCCTGCCGGAGCCGCTTCATCGACACCGTCATCAACCGGACCGGATCATCCCTGCCGAACCTCGAAACCATATGCTCATCCAGCAGTCTACCGCAGTCGCTTCAGCTGCGGTATCGTCCACCCCACCGGAGCCGCTTCGCCGGATCCGTCGTCCACCGCATCGGATCTTGCTCACCGACACCGCTGTGCATGAACCGGATCTGCTTCACCGACGCCGTGCATGATCTAAACTCTTCTACTGTCGCTTTTCTATTGCTTGCCTGTAAGTTCTTGTTTAATCTTGGGGGAACCTGTTTGTGCTAACGACGCGCTGTTACGTTTTTGCAGATGAGATGAGTAACCATGAAGTGTAATGGCCGTCTCTCCAACCCCAAGTAGCACATGTAGCGTACTTCATCACCGGATCTATAACCCCAGGAAGATCTGCTGTGACTCCCACAGAGTGCTTCTCCTAATGTAAGTCCCTTGTTTTAGCGCCATGTTCTGGGTTCAGATGCTTGTTTGTCTGAAGCTCTTTTAGTTCATTCCTAGCTATGACCGTAACACCTTGCTATTTTCTAGTTCATTGCTAACTTTAAGCGATTGAACATTTTGGTTTGCATTCCCTGCTCTGTAGATGTAGCCATCATAACTTCTATCTTGCTCAGTCATTGTTACAAAAATTATAGGCTGCTACTATTTTGTTCATGCCAATCTTGTTCTCCCTGAACATGTTGGTTTGCATTCCCTGTACTACAGGTGATGCCATTGTTATTTCTATCTACTTCGTCGTAAGCTAACAAAGTAACTGCGTGCTATTAGTTCCTGCATGCTATCGCTCTGCCATCCTGCAGTACAAATTTATTTGAACTCATCACAGCAGCTACTTCCATCATAATTTTGTCTGCCATCTGATTCTTCAAAAGCCGCAATATTAACTTGTTTCTCTTAATTGGCATGGTGCTCACATATAGAATGGTGAACATATTGGTGTGCATTCCCTCTTCTACAAGTTCACAGGTGATCCCACTATATTCCGTTTTTGGTCCATCCTAAGTCGTAGCATTAACTATCCTATATGTATTGCTCATTACAACTTTATATCCCGAAACAAATTGATTTGTTTCCCTTATCTACAAGTTTATGAGTGATGCCATTATAACTCCTATCTGTTTTATTCCTAGCTATTATAGTAACATCCTGCTATTATTTAGTTCATGGCCAATTTTAAGTAATTGCACATGTTGGTTCGCATTCCCTGCTCTATAGCTTTTGGCATCGTAACTTCTATATTTGGTTTACATTCCCTGCTGTGTAGATCTAGCCATCATAACTTTATCTTGCTCAGTCGTTGTTACAAAAATTATGGCCTGCTACTATGTTGTTTGTGCCAATTTTTTACTCCATGAACATGTTGGCTTGCATTCCCTGTACTACAGGTGATGCCATTGTTTTGTATCTAGTTCATTGTAAGCTAACAAAGTAAGTACAGTATTTAGTTTGGCATGCTATCACTGTGCTATCTAGCCTGTAGTACAAATATACTTGTCATACTACTAGATAATAATTTTGTGTGCCATCTTGTTCTTCAAAAGCTGCATTATTGACTTGTTTCTCTGACTTGGCATGACACTCACATATGGAATGCTGAACATATTGGTTTGCATTCCCTCTTATACAAGTTCACAGGTGATCCCACTATATTCTGTATCTGGTCCATCCTAAGCTCCAGCATTAACTATTCCTCTATGTGTTGCTCATTACAAGTTTATATCCCGAAACATCTTGATTTGCATCCCCTTCACTATAAGTTCAGGAGTATTATTTATTTCCTGGTCAATTTGAAGTAATTGCACTTGGCACTTGTTGGGTCACATTCCCTCCTCTTTAGCTTTTGCCACCGTAACTTCTATTTTTGGTTTACATTCCCTGCTCTGTAGATGTAGCCATCATAACTTCATCTTGCTCAGTCGTTGTTACAAAATTTATAGCCTGCTACTATGTTGTTCATGCCAATTTTGTACTCCCTGAACATGTTGGTTTGCATGGGACTCGACAGTAGTAAGTCTGTTGTTTCATTCTAACGTGCTCTGTTATATCGGTTGTTGGAATGCGGCATGCACTCTTTGTTTGCTTATTGTGCGCATTACAATGATCTTGTTATAATGACGAAATGATGAGTTCCAAATTCTTTGGCAAACAATATTGTAGTGTCTTTTCCTTTCCATTGTTGTTGTCTTAACTTATAATGTCTTTGTTTCAGATATAGGTGCTGCATGGACAACTTAAAAGATTGCCGAATCGCTTCATTGTATTGCTAGGTTTAATTACCATTCAATTTCTCTGGGTTCTGTAATATTTTTTCAAAGCCTTACAGCTGATGTAATATTTAGTTAGTTTTTATAAATCTTTCGCACATTTTTTCTATGGTGCTTGTGGTAAGTGAGGCTATCCGACAGAAATTATGTGCTGCGTAAATATTCTCAGTATCTAAATCACAAATTCCCATCCCTTAAACGGCCCAATTAAGCGAAATCACAAATGTGTCGGCCCGCAAAATCCTAAAGCGCCTATTATGCCGGCATATAAACAGCAACTAAATGGGCTGGCCCACTTACTTATTGGGCCAGCCCACTTGATTTATTGTGGACCCCACACTCTAATTGGGCTGGCCCACTTGCCCTTTTGCCTGTTGACCGGTCAAACGAGTGCATTCGGCCCGGCCCACAAGCTTAGTGGGCCAGCCCATTAAACTTTTGACCAGTCAACCATAGAGGCTAGGCCCGGCCCACGTAACTAATGGACCAGCCCAGCTATATAGTTGACCGGTCAAACTAAGTCAGCTGGCCCGGCCCGCAAACTTAATGGGCCGGCCCGCTTAAGACGTGGCAGGTCTCGTGTGGGCCTACCATCTACCATGGGTTTTCAGCCGGTTAACGTTGTTAACTGCCAGTTAACGGCGTCTGCCACGTGTCAGTTTGCATGACGTCAGCAGTCAACGGGCTCCCGGAAACACTTCTGCAACGGTCCGATTTTCCGTGGTGGAAGGGCGCCCAAGCGCGACGGACCGAAAAAATTGTCGTAGGACTTTGCCTGACGCAGTTTCGACAACAGAACCCATATCGTCGGGTTAGGCCCATAGGCGACGAAAAATACCCCTTAGCGGACGATTTTGGGACGTTGTCTATCAGAACTTTTCTTGTAGTGCTTGTTCTTAAAAGAGCTGGATTTCCTGATGCCTCTTTGCTTGATAATATTTATGAGAGAGATCTACCAAGATTTTTGAAGGAACACATCATAAGGAAGGGAAATATGAATCCACCTACAAGAAGTATGTCTTATGTATCCCACTTTTGAAGTTTGAATTGTTTATGCTAGTTAGTAGACTTCTTAATTAAGATATTGTACCAGTGGGAGTGATTTGAAACAATTGGAGTAGAGCTTTATTTGTATGCTTGCTTAATTGTGAAAGTTATTACTCTAGTTCATTTAGTTAACTGAGTCTTGCCTTGGAAATAATATTGTCAAACAAGTACAACAAGAATAAGTCTTAAATGTATGACTTGTATGATGACCAATTGTCTTAAGGGTTTAACTTTGAAGATACTTAACTACATAGATGTTGTGATAGACTTGATAGCACTCTTGATAGGATTTGTTTGATGGAATTGAAGTCTCGTGGTAGCTGAGACGCATGCCAAAATGTAAGGTTGTATATAAATATGAGTTATTGTTTTACGTGTGTCAACATATGCATTAGTGTCTGATATTGATTTATGCGTGTCAACACGACTGTTGCGCACACTCTTGGGATACTAGCACCACCGGCCGGCCCCATGATTTTCACAATCCTACAAGGTCATTCATGACTTTTACTTGGAAACTGTCAAAGGAATTCGCAAGATATCACTTCTCAAGTCTTAGCATGGACTCGCTACTATTAGATGGTTATATTCTTTAAAGGCAATGAATGGATAGTAAGTGTTTTGATAGCGTTGATCGATTGATGTGGGCGTAATTAATATACTTCATTGCTTATAGCTCTTTAGACATGAATTCTCATACTCCCTCCGTCCCAGTTCACACGGCTTGCGCGTATTCCTAGGTTGCCTATTTGATCAACATAATATCAATTGTATAGTAAAAAAAATTATATCATTAGAAAGTAGAACATCTAAGCTTTCTAATGATATATATTTTATATTATGTTGATAAAATTTACGTCCTAGAAATACGTGCAAGCTCTATGAACCGGGACAGAGGTACGTAGTACTTAATTTGATGATAATAAACTTCCAAGTGTTCCTTGGCAAACTGAGAGTTAACTACTTAAGCTAGAGTAATTGTTTCCACAACTAGCTATTCATACTTATAATATTTATTGTGATTGCCTCGAGTTATCACTGCTTATATTATATTCTTGGCCCTTCTCTAACTATGCTAAGCTTTCAAATGGAGGAAGTGTTTGACTCATAAGGTTACCACTTGTAAGTGACTTTACTTTCTCGTTGTTTTGGTTTAAATGTCAAGTTCCTTATGGTTCTTTGTTTTTTACTCGAGGACGATCAAGTTTAAGCTTGGGGAAGTTGATGGCTGTGAAATATGCCATATTTTCTTGTGTTTAAACCCTTAGCTAAGTCAAGAAACTGACTAAGTTTACCTCTAAACTTTCCACTAATGCCTAATCAATGCAAAGAAGTGCAATCTCTTCTATTTTTGAATGATGTCTAGGAAATTACGTCATAATAGCGAATGGACCTGCAATTACTGAAGAAAATCACGTTAGGAGCATGTTAAAGTTGACTACGCTCGGAAAGGTGGTTCATGTGGCTTTAACGGGCATCGGTACGCGCAGGCCCCACCCGCTCCGTCCGCCCGTACCACCTGCGGCTGCGTTCCCGAGGTCAAACACTATAAAAGTCGTGAAGGGACCGACGCGGAAAAGAGAGCCTTCGTCGCCAAACAGAGCCGACATCCACCAGATCCATCTTCACCACACCGAAGGAGATCCATCACTATAGTTCATCCATTCCATCTACCATCTCCTCCATAGCCATATCCATCAACATTGTAATAGAGATCTCCTTGAGAATTGGCGACCATTGTAAGATTATTGTGATTTCAATCTAAGTATTTTGCACGATGATTTTTATCTTTCTATTTGATCTTGATATTATGTGTGAGTAATCCTTACGGGTTGCGGGTTGGGGTGAATCATCGCAGCGTTCATCTGCATCTAATCTTATGATATGTGTAAGGATCGGATAGGAGTTTTGCAATCTTGTATCGTTGTCTCTTTGTCTTGTCTTGATGATCTGTAGGTGCCCATATCATTCGAGTCGATCAAGGGAAGAGGTGGGATGAGTGGAGAACGGTGTGCTACCGTAAAACCTCGGTGACAGAAAGATGAAAGTAACGGTACATGTTTAGTTATTCATTCGGGAACATAGCACAATCATCTAGCTTAAGGCTTTGGACTGTATTTACTTAAAATCTGTTGTTGCTTGCGGCTGTGAGGACAATGGTTGGACCATTAGGCTCTTGTCATCTCTGGCTTTAGGGGCAAGAGCATTTACGGATGCTCTACTCACAAATCTCTTATCTCTATTTTATTTGTTACACATATGAGATTCATTTATATATGTATGCATAGCAGGTGAAACCTTAACCCTAGCCTATTTCCATCATTGAACACAATCCCCTTAAAATTAAACTAGGTAGGTCTGGTAAACTGAAGATAAAGTACACTAGCAAGTCTTATAGACGTTTCCTTCACACTATTTAGCAATGCTTCCCAAGGTTCGATTAAACCTAGGTCTTACAGGGAAAAATCTTATCATACTACAATCTGTATTCTAGATCGAAGGTATCAATGGTAGAGCACGCTGAGCCTGCCGCACAGTAAATGAGTCCTCATGCCATCCTAGGGATGTGACACCAGGTGTTGCGCATGCGCTCCTGGGAGAGGTCGCGCCCCCAGGTCCCGGGAATGCATTGTCCAACAAAAGTCTTGACCTCCCTCGCCAAGGTTTCTTTGCGCATGGTCGAGGACATGGTGCATCTAGGTTCGCGAGGCTGCTGTCAGTAGGTCATTGGGCTGCTACTCCCAGGGTTCGCTCCCGAGGCCACGTACCATGAAGGAGTTCATGATGGACATGACCTAGGACGGCGTGCCGATGCTGCTTCTCCACATGCTTCTTCTCTTCCTTGGGTGACATGCCTACCGGCGAGGGTATTCTCGACCTTCTTCGATGTCGGGCACCACCTCCACCCATGTGTCTGGCACAGTAGGGACCCTGGTTCCCAATACGTCGACATTGTCCTGACACACACATACAATTCCTTACTTCCTAGGATGATGACATGCATCTCAATTTGGTTGGCTTTGTTTCGGTTGTTTCATTCCTCGGTCACAGTCCCACAGCGTTAGCTGATTAATCAATTAGCAAAATTTTAGGATGACACTCGCCCTCTCTTTTTGAACATTTTCATCATAAAAAGTATCTATCTATCTTCTCCCTCCGTCCCATAGAAGATATGTTAGATTTGTCTAAATTTGAATGTATCTAGTCTTAAATAGTGTCTAGATATATCTAAACATAAGCACATATAAAACATATTTCCTGGAATGGATCGTAGGAGGGCACATTTAATGGAGGAAATGACAACTTGAACACGAATCACCAAACCATATATATATAACGACACCAGATTCGCCTCCAAGGGGTAGGTGTAACTAGAAGGCAAAGTATTCTGATGATCCTCATGATGTGATTAGCACTACATGCACATGTACACATTGGGTTCCACAAAAAAATACACATTGGGCTGCCACACAATAGTCAACAAAAACTTAAAACTACGCTAAAACAAAATTGTTATGATAATACCATATAGAACAACATAAAGCATGTCATTTCACACTACTCTAATTTGTTCCATAAGTGATTTAGGTACATGAAATTCGTGTTTACAAATAGATTAGAAAGACTTAAAATTGGAGTTAGGTTAAATACCATGAATACAACCTGCAATACTAGCATTGATTCTTGATTATTACATAAGCAACCCAATTAACTACGTTTCTAGTTGTGCTTTGTTGACCAAATTGGCTTTCTCAAAACAACCCAATGATAAATGTTACCAAACATACATTTTGATCCATAGTAGATTGGGTGCCTAAAATAAGTAATGGAATATGTAACAAATGCGACATTCGGGTCAATATAGGAGCAATAACATATATAAGACTTTTGCTCATAGGAAAGAAAAAAACGTGGGAAACATTGTTACAATGTTGACAAAACACTAGAAAACGATGGGCATGCAATAATTCGATAGTTTTTAACTTTTTAAGTCTGCAAGTTGCAAATACAAAATATTTAAACCCTAACCATTACATTACCTGAGTAAGCACCAAATGATGTATCTCAAAGATGACATACATAGATAGAAAGAGTTGTTAGAACAAATCCACACACAAAAACTAGAGGGATTCAGTTTTGTTTTATCTTCCTAGTTATGGGCTCGATTGGGTATCCAACCGAGCAAGTCGCACGTGGGACAGTTAGTGTTATGGTGTGTGGCATAAATGCTGGAAAATAAGGATAAAATTGAAATGAAGGGGGGAAAGGGGGAGAAAAGGGGGAAGAGATAGAGTAGTGGAAGAAAGGAGAGTGGTAGGGTCATTTTATTACCTCAGTACGACTCATAATAAAAATAAAAATAAACTCGTAATTGATTTGGAAACAGCAAGGTAACCTTCTACGGACAAAACTCGCTTTCCAAATCTAAGACTGTAGTAACTAGAAACTTTAGATGTTGCGTCGAACAGTGGTAACATTGTTGGTATTGATTAAATCTTTGATATTCTTGATGACACGATAGAGCAGGTTCCCGGCGTCATCGATGGCCTCTAAGGACGTCTCATAATAAAAATAGAAACAAACACTCGTAATTGATTTGGAAATTGCAAGGTAACCTTCTACG
Source organism: Lolium perenne (assembly GCF_019359855.2). NCBI lineage: Eukaryota > Viridiplantae > Streptophyta > Magnoliopsida > Poales > Poaceae > Lolium > Lolium perenne. Next base: position 33,819,380 of record NC_067245.2, read on the forward strand.
AGATAAAACTCGCTTTCGAAATCTAAGACTCTACCAACTAGAAACTTTAGATGTTGCGTCAGACAATGATAACATTGTTGGCATTGATGACATCTTTGATATTTTTAATAATACGACAAAGCAGGTTCCCAGCATTGTCGATGGCCTCCAAGAAGGTATCCTCTGGTTCTTCGCCATTTACCAGTGTCAGGTACATGACACATAGAGCAATCCAGCATGGCTTGTGAGACTGACGGCATTGCTGGAGGAGCACGCAGCAGGAACTAGGGACGTGCCATCAGGGGTGATTACCAGCTCGAAGGGTAGGAGGGAGAGGGAGGCGTTGCCACCAATGTTCATGGCATGCGCGTAACCAAATGGTGAAGTTTGAACTATTTCCTCTGAAATTCCCCATAAGATTCCTGCATCACCGATAAAGATTTAGTCTGTCATTCAACTAATTGGGAGTTACTTTTGACTATGATTATAGGGCTAACTTTTTTGCATAAGCATGGCACGCTACTCGACTTGTGTCATCTTTGCATGGCTATGCTCCTCACTAGTGTGTAATATTAGTGTTTCCAGATCTCGATTTTCTTGTGGTGATGCACACGCACATCTAGAATAAAAACACTATATTTTGCCCCTTAGCCGTTCTAGATGTACTGTCTACATAAGTAGATCGTTTTAATTACATTTTTACACTCAAAATAGCTCAAGTTAATAGTTCTCTTTGTCCCAACTTACAAACAATAGCATCGAGAAACCTATCATTTTCCCTCTTAACCAAAATAAAATATTTTCAGTCATCTCTATCGCAGTACCTGTTGCTGTTATCACTCTAACATCAACAACTAAAGTAGTCAACTAAATAAATGCATACCCTTTTCCATTTTTAAGAAGAATTTAATGGCATGATAATATCTTTACTTTGGCACACCTACTTCCTACGGTATTTGACACTCCAAAAGGCCATCTCTATTGTAAAAAAACAAAAAAAATCACCGCCAAGGGACTACAATAAAAACACATGCAAAAATGCATGGTCGAACTTAGCCCTATTTTAGCGCACGTGTTATTATTCTACCATCAACGAATTATAGATGGAATGATGGTAAGCAAGACAATAAAGAATATAGCAAAAAATGCATCTTCCAATATCTAAGTTTGATGCAAATCTTGTTTTGCAGGACAAGGACAAATCTAACAAAACAAACTGTATGTTCTGATATATAACTTGGTCACCACTACTTGACCAATTTACTCAAATGTAAGATGAGTGGAATGATATAAAATGATCACCTAGCGCTTCTAAAACGACTCTCATAGGAAAATCTTCTCGCATGCGGGTACTTTCAAAGTTTGGCTACCTTTATTTGTTTTTCACTTGGAATGCACTTCTGGTTATCCATACCTCGCCCCTCCTCTTATAAGAGGTTCGAAGTAAATGGTGTCCTCTAATTATTATATTTTTACACCCACCTCGGTATCATCGAAGATTTACTGATTTATTACAACCGACAAATATATTTACACACAATTTTGTCTGGTGGAAGTGGTTGCGGTGGTGGTAGGTGGGGAGAGGTGTTTTATTATCGTGTATCCTTTGGTTATTTTATGCCAACCTTGGACATATCGAATTATTGGTTTTTAATAATCAATAAAAACATTTACACGCAATGATGTTGTGTATCGAGTACAAGCAATATATAACCTCTTTTCGCTCTTTAATTCCTATTTTACTACACCACCTCGATCTCATCGAAAGATTTACTTATTTGTTACAATCGACAAAAAATAAAGATGATTTTGTCTCATGTCGGTGGTTGTGGTGGTGGTAGGTGGGCGGTGGTGTTGTCAGATTATAGTGTATCCTTATTTAGTTCTTTGATGCATGCCTTGGTCCTATTGACTTGCTACAATTTTTATAATTGATAGAAAAATTTACACGCAATAGTGTCTTGTATTCAATACACACGCAATCTTTTGAAATAAATGTAGCTCTTTAATTATTCTTTTTGGACACCCACCTCGATCTCATCGAAGATTTACTATTTTTTACAAGAGAATAAACATTTATGCACAATTTTTTTATGTGCTTGTGGTTGATGTGGTAGTAGATGGGGATACACTACACCATGGACCAAATGTGGGCACATTTTTTGCCGGGAAATGTCCCCTAACTTGGCAATTTAACAGCCGACAAGGGATTTTCCCCGACTCTTTGGCCTGCCCGCTATAACTCTGCATAGAAGGCCATATAAGTGGGTTATAGGGTGATGTTACGACACACCGTTGGGAAACTCCAAGAGGAAGGTATGATGAGCACAGTAGCAAGTTTTCCCTCAGTAAGAAACCAAGGTTTAATCGACCAGTAGGAGAAAGAAATGACTTCCGAAGGTGTTGCTAGCTGACTTGTGGCAGGTCGCACTACCGACGTCAGCAACAACGTGGAACCTGCACACAACACAACCAAAATACTTTGCCCCAACTTACAGTGAGGTTGTCAATCTCACCGGTTTTGCTGAAAACAAAGGATTATTAACCGTATAGTGTGGAAAGAGATGTTTGCTTGCAGTGGAATTAAAGAGAACAATGTTTGTAGTAAGTAAACAGAACAGGTGTTTGCAGTGGATGAATTTATCAATGTAAAAGAAAGGACTGGGGTCCACAGTTCACTAGAGGTGTCTCTTCATAAAGATAAATAACATGTTGGGTGAACAAATTACAGCTGGACAATTGAGAGAATAAAGACCATACATGACAAGATGGTTACTATGAGATTCATTTGGGCACTACAACATAATACATAGACCGTAATCCAACTGCGTCTATGACTAATAATTCATCTGGTTATCATTCGAACCCCTTTCAGTATTAAGTTGCAAGCAACAGATTATCGCATTAAGCAATGTGTGTAAAGTAAACAATAGAATTATCCTTAGACAAAGCATTGTTGTATTCTCTCTAGTAGCACCATCACATCTACAATCTTAGAAGTTATTTTCACTCTTCCAGATTACTAGAGGCATTAACCCACAATTGAGCATAAATACCCCCTCTTGGAGTTACAAGCATATACTTGGCCAAAGCATCTACTAGCAACGGAGAGCATGTAAGATCACAAATAACATATGACAAGTATATAATTGATCTCAACATAGTATTGAATATTCATTGGATCCCAACAAACACAACATGTAGCATTACATAAAGATGATCTTGATCATGATAGGCAACTCACAAGATCTAAACATGAAGCATAAATTGGAGAAGACAACCATCTAGCTACTGCTATGGACCCGTAGTCCAGAGATGAACTACTCACGCATCACTTCGGAGGCGGGCATGGCGATGTAGAGGCCTTCGGTGATGATCTCCCTCTCCGGCAGGGTGCCGTGAAGAGCATCAAAACCCTCCCGAGCTAGGGTTGGTGATGGCTGCCGCGGCAGAACTTTTTCGTGAATGGAGGCTCAGGTATTTAGGTTTTTCCCGAACAGGTGAATAAATAGGCGGAAGGCGAGGTCGGTGGGTGCCCGAGGGGCCCACACCACCCCTTGGCGCGGCCTGGGCCTGGGCCGCGCCATGGGCTAGTGTGGCCGCCTCGTGGCGCTTCTTCGTCTCCCCTCCGGACTCCGTCTTCGTTACAATAAAATAGGAACTTCGGCTTTTATTTCGTCCAATTCCGATAATATTTCCTGTAAAACTTTTCTGAAACAAAGCAGCAGAAAACAGGGAACTGGCACTGTGGCATCTTGTCAATAGGTTAGTTCCGGAAAATGTATAAAAGTGAACCCGAAGTGTAAACAAAACATATAGAAATTGGTATAAAACAAGCATGGAGCATGAAAAGTTATAGATACGTTTGCAACGTATCAACATCCCCAAGTTTAACTCCTGCTCGTTCTCGAGTAGGTAAGTGATAACAAAAATAATTTTGAGGTGACATGAAGCCAACACAATCTAGATCAAGTTTATTGTAAAAGCATTGTGAGCTGGGATCAAAGTACTCTAAACATAGGCATGATAGATATAATTCTAACAATAGAACTTAGCAACCATGCTACAACATGAGAAGTGACTCAAACAAAGGATCATGAATAATTGTGCTCTAAAAGCAAATGTTTGTTTTTGAGTATAGAGAAAGCATAGCAAAGTGGTACTCAACTTGTCCTTTATGAAGTAGCAAAACATAAATGCTAGGACACCTTTAAAGTTCAAAGGGTGACTAGATACAAGTAATTTGAGAATAAGCAATAGCATAATCATGAATCAATCAATAATTAATTTTGGGACTATGCACATTATACTCAGAATGACAACTATGCTCTCTTAATTGGTGCATAAAGCAAGAAGATGAAGATTCAACATAAAAGTAAAAGAAAGGCCCTGCACAACGGGAAGCAAGATTACTCGTGTGCTAGAGCTTTTATTTTGAATACAACACAGGTGTTGAAAATATATTTTGAGAGGTGCATGTCTATGTCAACGAATGGCATCAAATGTTCTATCATCCTTTCATGTTTAATGGCTTCAAGAGCGGCTCCCATAGAGAGAACAATAAAGTTCCTCTTCTCCTTTGTTTGAACAAGCTAGGTTCATGATTTCTCAAGTACATAGTGTTAGGAGATTTAGATTATTGGTTCAATTTATATTTAGTGGGTGGGCACCCGCGTCTGCTCTTTTGCAAAATTAAGAACCAACACATTGTGCATGTGATGGTGCTCCGGTGATGGCGCCAGACAATCTTGCTGAGCGTTGTTATGGAAGCGGTTGGGAAACCCCAAGAGGAAGGTGTGATGAGCACAGCAACAAGTTTTCCCTCAGTACGAGACCAAAGTTTAATCGACCAACAGGAGAAAGGCGTGACTTCTGAAGGTGTTGCTAGCTGACTAGTGGCAGAGCGCACTACCGACATCAGCAACAACATGGAACCTGCACACAACACAACCAAAGTACTTCACCCCAACTTGCAATGAGGTTGTCAATCTCACTGGTTTGCTGAACACAAAGGATTAGACTTATCGAATGGAAAGAGATATTTGCAGAAAGTAAACAGAACAATATTGCAGTAGATGAATTTATCAGTGTAAAGGAAACAGGACCGGAGTCCACAGTTCACTAGAGGCGTCTCTCCATAAAGATAAATAGCATGCTGGGTGAACAAATTAGAGCTGGGAAATTGACAGAATATCGACCATACATGCAAGATGATTACCATGAGATTTGATTGGGAATTACAACATAATACATAGATCGTAATCCAATTGCCTCTATGACTCATAATCCACGTCCGAACCCCTTTTAGTATTAAGTTGTAAGCAACAGATTATCTCATTAAGCAATGTGTGTAAAGTAAACAATAGAATTACCCTTGGATAAAACATTGTTGTTTTCTCCCTAGTAGCAACAACACATCTAAAATCTTAGAAGTTATTGTTACTCTCCCAGAAAACTAGAGGCATGAACCTACTATCGAGCATAAATACCCCCTCTTGGAGTCACAAGTATCCACTTGGCCAGAGTATCCACTAGCAACAGAGAGCATGCAAGATCACAAATAACATATGACATGAATATATAACCAATCTCAACATAGTATACAATATTCATCGGATCGCATCAAACACAACATGTAGGATTACCTAAAGATGATCTTGATCATATAGGGCAGCTCACAAGATCAATACATGAAGCACAAAGTGGAGAAGACAACCATCTAGCTACTGCTATGGACCCATAGTCGAGTGATGAACTACTCACGCATCACTTCGGAGGCGGGCATGGTGATGTAGATGCCTCCGGCGATGATTTCCCCCTCTGGTAGGGTGCCGGGAAGAGCTTTAGAACCCCCGAGATGGGTTCTGCGATGGCGGACGCGACGGAACTTTTCGTGGATGGAGGTTCGGGTATCCAGGGTTTTCCCGAGAAGATGTACAAATAGGCGGAGGATTTAGGTCGGTGGGGTTCATGGGGGGCCCACACCCCCCTTGGCGCGGGCCAACGCCAGGCCGCGCCAAGGGCAGGTCTAGCCACCCTGTGGCACTTCCTCGACCCCCTCTAGACTTCGTCTTCGTTTCAGTAAAATATTGACTTCAGCTTTTGTTTCGTCCAATTCCGAGAATATTTGCTGTAGAATTTTTCTGAAATACAAAAACAACATAAAACATGGAACTGGCACTGTGGTATCTTGTTAATAGGTTAGTGCCGAAAATCATTTAAAAGTGCAATGAAGTGTAAGCAAAACATATATGAATTGGTGTAAAACAAGCATGGAGCATCAAAAATTATAGATACGTTTGAGACGTATCAAGCATCCCCAAGCTTAACTCCTACTCGTCCTCGAGTAGGTAAGTGATAACAAAATAATGTTTGAGCTGACATGAAGCCAACACAATCTTGATCAAGCATGTAAAGCATTGTGAGCTGGGATCTAAGTACTCTAACATAGGCATGATAGATATAATTCAATAGAAATTAGCAACTATGTTATAACATGAAGAGTAACTCAAACAAAGGATCATGAATAATGGTGCATTGAAAGCAATTGTTTGTTTATGAGCATAGACTAAACATAACAAAGTGGTACTCAACATCTCCTTTATGGAATAGCAAAACATAAATGCTAGGACACCTTCAAAGTTCAGAGGGTGACTAGATACAAGTAATTTGAGAGCAAGCAATAGCACAATCATGAATCACTATGCTCATTGCACTAAGAATCATAACTACGCTCTCTTAATTGGTGCATAAAGTATAAGATGAAGACTAAACATAATAGTAAAAAAGAGACTCTTTGCGGAGTAAGCAAGATAAACAAGTTTTATAAACCTTCCAAAAAGTATGGTACTTATTAGCTTTGAGCTCTCATTGCCCCTATCATAAGCATCTTGAATGGTTAAAGTTAATATGAGTCAAAAAAGAGCTATATGCTTGCAAATCACAAGTTGAAAATCTCATGCCCCTTGAATGCGGGTACCTAAACCTCATGCTACTCAACTTAGGTCCCAAATAAGTTCTTGTCATTGTAAGTGTACATGTATCATTGAGAACTGCCAACAGGGTACCTCTTGCCAGATGATATGGAGGCACTCTTGTAAGAGCAATCTGATACGTCTCAAACGTATCTATAATTTTTGATGTTCCATGCTTGTTTTACACCAATTCATATATGTTTTGTTTATACTTCGTTGCACTTTTACATGATTTCCGGCACTAACCTATTAACAAGATGCCACAGTGCCAGTTCCCTGTTTTCTATTGTTTTTGTATTTCAGAAAAGTTAAGGAAATATTCTTGGATTGGACGAAACAAAAGCCGAAGTCAATATTTTACCGAAACGAAGACGAAGTCCAGAGGGGGTCGAAGAGGTGCCACAAGGCGGCCAGACCATCCCATGGCGCGGCCTAGGCCTGGCCCGTGCCTAGGGGGTCTAGGCCACTAGGAGCCCAACCTACCTAATTCCTCCGCCTATTTATACATCTTCTCGGTAAAACCCTGGTTACCCAAGCCTCCATCCACGAAAGTTTCCATCGCGGCCGCCATCGCAGAACCCATCTCGGGGGGTACTGAAGCTCTTCCCGTCACCCTGCCAGAGGGGTAAATCATCGTCGGAGGCATCTACATCGTCATGTTCGCCTCCGAAGTGATGCGCGAGTAGTTCATCCCTGGACTATGGGTCCATAGCTGATAAGGGATTAACTTATCAATGCCTACGGGTTGTAGACTAGGGTTTAGTTGGAAGTAGAGGGCAAGTAGATCTCGAAGGTTTCAGCCGGAAAAGTACTCGACTGCTGTGAAAGCTAGGGTTGCGTGAAAACAATGAGTCGATCCTTTCTTTGTCCCTCGACTCCCCCTTATATAGGAGGCGGAGCCGAGGGTTTCGTGATGTAGAAGTTACTGACTCCGGGAGGGTTTCTGAACCGTACCGTAATAATTACAAGTTGATATTCCTAATACAACTCTATCTTTCCAAACTACGTGAAACTTCGGGTCGTGGGCCTCCAGTAAACCCCGGGTACCTTCTTCGGCAGGCCCATTGGGGATGCCTATGTCAGTAGCCCCTGAGATTTTGCTTGAATCATAGAATCAAGGAAAATCTCCATCTTTACAATCTGCATATGATTTCTTCAAGTCGACAAATAATATTTATAAAGGAATTGTATATTGCACAGGGATAACGGTAATTGGGGCTGGTTCATCTGAGGGATCAGGTACCAGTTAACTGCTCTCGTAGCAATCCGCAAAAACCTACTTCAAGATCACGTCCCTGTACATGATCTCGGGATACTGGCGTAATTCGACATGTGCCGCTTAAGGTCTTACCAGATGCCGAATTCCAGTCATGTTTTATCGGGTACCTAACGCATCCGTTAGGATTTTTCTTCGTATCTGTTGATACGGAAAAAGTAGCAAAGCACCGTCAGAGGAGGTGCCACGCCGCACAGGACGGATCCCGGGGATTTACCTTCGCAGAGTTTTGCGGCATTCAGAGATTATTTCGCGACTGAGGCGCTCTGAGAATATATTGTCGGGTGCCTTTTCCGGCTGTTGGAGTAGCACATTTGTTCGAGTCAGCGGATGACTTATATTGTTTTTTAACTTAACCTCCCGATGGGAGTATATGAAGAGTTATTTTGATAACTCGGAATATGCTCACCAGGACTTATTCAAATTTCATCGGGCACGCGAACAGCGTTCCCGATGGGAGTAGCCCCCGAGGCTACAGCCAAGTGCTTGTACTTGGTTGTAGGCTCACCTTTTTTAGCATCTTTTGCCACTATATTGTCATGTTTCATGCTCCTGTTCATATTTATCGGGTGCGCGAACAGCGCTCCCGATGGGAGTAGCCCCCGAGGCTACAGTCGAGGATTTATACTTGGCTGTAGGCTCCAATTTTTCTCTGTCGCTATATTTTGAAATGTCCCCTTCCGAACCATCTCCATCAAACTTCTCGAAACCTTTTTATAAAGTAGCCCCCGAGCATTTGAACAAAAACTTGTATTTGGTCAAAGGTTCTCGAGATTACCAGTCGTCTTTCACTGTCGCCACTTTTCATAAAATCACAGCCTAGATTTTTCATTGGTAAGGTGACATCAGTGCTGACGACAGCCACGACCACTGTATCGGAAAGACACGAGAGTTGTCCCTTCACTGACCTGCGGGCCCAAAATCTGCGACCCATTGACACGTTACGCAAGTGGGGGACACACGTCCTCCGCTTTTCCTGGCACGCGCGCTGTAGCGCCTGTCCAGTTCCATCATGGTAAAAATACCGTTTTACCCCTTGATCCACGTGTAAAGCATCAAGTCCATTCGTAGACCATCCAACGGTGCGACGTTTTGGCTGAACCCGCTATAAATAGCCATCGTCTTCCTCCCTCAATCCCCTTCGCTTCGCCGCACCAAAATCCTCTCTGCCCAAATCTCCTTAGCAACCACAAGAGCTCTAGCACCCAGGCAATCGCCTACTTCCTCCACGCCATTGTTGATGCCACCGCGGCCAAGACTCACGAGACACAGCATCCCTGAAGCAACAATGGCGACGCTGGATCTGGGGAACACAGAGTGGGAGAGATCCAAGATCTCCGCGCAGGACATCAACCTGCTGAAGAAACTTGGCATGAGCAAGAAGAAAGATGCACTGCGCTTCCCCAGCGAGGAGAGCTACCCGACGCCTCCCATGGAATATCGGGTTAGCTTTATCGACCATCTTATTCGCGGCCTCTCTACTCCTATCCACGATTTTCTCCGTGGACTTCTTTTCGTGTATGGATTGCAACTCCATCACCTTACTCCCAACTCTATTCTCCATGTTTCTATTTTCATCACTCTTTGCGAGTGCTTCCTTGGAGTCCAACCGAATTGGGATCTGTGGAAGTGCATCTTCTACCTCCGCCGTAATGGCTCCCCCAACATTACCTATAATATAGGTGGTGTTGTCATTTGCGTTCGCCCTGATGTCGACTATTTTGACGTCAAATTCCCTGACTCGGTTCAAGGGTGGCGCAAAAAATGGTTGTATGTCCGCGAGGAATGCGCCGACTCGCTGAAATACAACATCCTTCCTTTTGACGGTAGCGCATCTATTCTTCGTCGCCGATCCTGGGATGCAGAAGCTACCGAAGAAGAAAAAACGGCGACAGAAGCACTGATGACTCGTATCCATGAGCTCCAAAATACACGCGGTAAAGCACTGTCGGCTATCCAAATTACATCACACTTCCTTAGGATCAGGGTGCAGCCTCTGCAAGCCCGCAAGAATCCCCTCTGGATGTATGTTGGCGATGAGGACGGGGATCGCCTCTCTAAGGATCTCTCAGTAAAGGACTTGGAAAGGCTTGTCCGAAAAATTTCTTCTCTGAGCAAAAAGGACGCCATTCCATCCTCATGTCGCGTGAAACCGTATAGCAGCACCAACGTTCTCCCCAAGGTGAACTATTTTTTGTCCTTTCGAAGTTTGGCATTTATCGACTACTATTTTGTGCTGAATTCCTTATTGTCGATATATCCTTTTTTTATCTTGCAGAAACACCAATTCCTATCTTCTCTTCCTCCGCTACCTGAAGGCGGGGAAGTCGAGGAAAGGACTGTCGTCACTAACGACAATCAGGGTACTTCTCGCCCTGAGAGTGAAGTTGCGGGTTCCCACAAATCCGCGGCTTCCTCTGGAAAATAAGTTGAAACCGAGGCTTCCGAGTCTTCACGTTCACTCCCTTCAGCTGCGTCCCCGAAGAATAAGAGGAAGAGGGAGGAACTCGAAGATTCCGGCACCTCCAAAGCGGGGGAATCTCCTATCCAGGAGACTTCTCCCGATAAAGAGAAGAAATCTTTCAACCCCTACGAGGATGCTCTTGTTAGCTCGTAAGTTTTACTTCGCCTTGTATATTTTGTACTATATTGCTTTTTCTGTGTCTTCTCATACTATATTTTGACACAATAGTGGCAACAAGGAAGAGGACCCCATTGTTAATGTAACTGCTCACACGAGCACGTCACATACCCTGGTGCTTTCCGATACTCGCCTTGCTGCCGAAGAAACCTCGCCTCCCCAGCGAGATATAGGGGACTTGACTCCTCCCGGCAGCCCCCGTGCTTCTTCGCCGAAGAGAGCAAGGACTGAACCTGTCGAAGGATCAAACCTTCTGCCCGGGAGTTTGTCGACTTCCGCTCTGGATGATGTAAGCTTCTTTACCACCTATTTTTACTGCTGTCGAACTTCTCTTCTTCTAACTTTCTTATCCCTTTTTTGTTTTCTCAGCCTCTAATGCAACAGTTTATTCGTCTTGGTACTCAATTTGTTGGATACCGCGACCATGCGAATAGTTTGAAAGGTACTTCTCTTATCTCTTTCTTGTCGAATAATTTTTCCTTCGCTACTTTGTTGTAATTTTTATTGCTGTGTTTTACCAGAGGCTCTCGCCAAAGCCAATAAGCGCGCCGATGATCTTACTCTCGAGCTGGCTAAGAGCGAAAAAGCTCGAGAGAAAGCGGAGCTTGAAACTGCCTCAGTTGAGAGTCTTCGAAAGAGGCTCCATGACGCTGAAAATGCTTTGAGTGAACGCACAACTCAACAGCTTGCTCGCGAAGCTGCCATCGCCGCTCGCTTGGAGTCGCAAAACCGACGTTTTGTCAGTAAGTATCGCCCATTTTCCTCGAGTTGACTTTTGCATATACTTATTGATAATCTGAGATTTTTCTCCAGCAGGGAAACCAGCCAGGAATATGGGCTTGAAAAGCCAGAGGATGACCTTCTCCTTGACGCCCTTTCTCTCCTCGAAATTTATGGAGATGAAGTGCGCCAAAGCATTTCTGATGCCAAGGCGGCATTTTCTCGGCTCTTCCCCTACTTCTTCCCGAAGACTGATGAGCCCAACACTTTTGCTGCGCTTGCCAAGCGCTTCATTCCGAAGGAAGATCTTGGGTTAGCTCTTCGGCAAGAAAACCTGAAGATTGGCGTTGAAGGCACCATTGCTTTGGTTGCCGAGAGCCAACAACACGTCGACTGGGCTAAAGTTAGTGATGTGAAGAGTATGGAGACGAAGAAGTGGCATCCTCGCCTTCCTCGGATACAAACCAACGCCTTCCTCCAGTTCCGCCAAACCGTAGGTCAAGTAGATCGCCCTGCCTATCTTTTTCTCTTTTTTCTTTCTTTTGACGACTGTCGCCATAGGTGTAGCTTGCGACAGCGTATGGTTGGTTCATTAGGACCCAACCTTTTGTAAGAACCATGTAAATATATTGAAAATCAATGGAAGTCTATTTTATGTGATGATTTATGTCGAAATTTTCTTTCCAGTTGGTATTTTACAACTATACTCCAACTCCTCATCCCTCCGATGCTTTGCTTGCTTCCTCTTACTCGAAGAAAATATCAGCTGATGACGAATTCATTGAAGATTCTTCGAGTATGGGTCCAGCACATGACTTGAAAGAACTCAGCCAACAGCTTCAATCGATGAAGAAACAGCCACACGTGATAATGGAACAATCTCGAAGGTCATCTGAGAGGGAAAAAATTGCGCAACAGCAAGCTCAGGAAGCTACAACTTCAAAAGAGGTTGCAGTCGCTGAAGCTACACAGGCTACCTCCCGAGAGAACTTTATGCTTGAGTTGATGACTGAAGCAAGCTTGGAGATGGTAGGTATACTTCTTAAGCTTAAACTTCCTCTTTTCTTTGCTTGTTTTCTGCCTCTAACTGGTGTGCTGTCGCCAAATAGGTCCCTTTTTGGACGCCGCTGCCGAAGATCACTGGGTTGACACGAGATCAAATTTCCTTGTTGATCTGGCACTGGACCATGGCTCCCTTTTTTGGGCTACCCCTGAACGTACCCGACAAATCGTCAGGTTTCAAGACCGCGCGTGCCAAGTTCATGAGTTCCTTGAATTTTGTACCAAAACATTGTCCATGGTTTACAACTCCATGTTTCCTCGAAATGTTCAACCTAAGACCCTTCCTGAGCTGATGGACAAGTTTAAGGACTCGCACAAAATCCATGGTTTTGTAAGAGCTCAACTAGTAGCCGGTGCCAGATTTGCCCTTATTATGCTTCAGATCTGCCACTCAAAACTCGATATGACAAAGGTGGTTGAAACTATCCATACCAAGTTGAGGCGACGACGGAGAGGTGTCGACAAAATTGATGCGATAGTTACACCGGTGGCTGAAGAGATAATTGGTGACCTTCTTCGAATGGATGCCGACTTTTTTGCAGATGGCCATTATGCCGATTTTCTGGGTGCCTCTGCTGAAGAAGACAGAATAAACATTGACGGTCTGTTAGGTCGCGACTAAATTTATTTCTTCGGTAGATAGCTTATTTTGTCGAAAGAAACTGTAACTTGCTGTATATATATTGTAAGACAAAGATATGTATTTTTCTTTTTCCTAGCCCCCGAGTGTTTCGGTGGCTAATGTCTTTATTTTTATTGTGTTTGCGAGGTTTTTTTAAACCAAGGCAAATAAATGTTATTGAGTGTATATTGTATTTGCGGGTATGAACCCCCGAGCCTGTCGAAGAAAGAAGATGTATATCTCCAATATCTTTATTATATTGCAGCACCGCGAGTCCGCCTCATTAAAAACCTTCTAGCCCCCCTCGGTGCCCTGAAAGGAAAAGAGTGCGTCTGAAAACTCGCGAGCGTTTCAGTACATTGTATGTTTACATATATGTCTTGACTTAGGCGTAAAAACGCCTAAGTTGCGCCACGTTCCAGGGATTTGGCTCGGCAACCCCTATCTTCTTGTCCTTTCTCATGTATGCTCCTCCTTCGATGACCTCGGTGACGATGTAAGGGCCTAGCCACTGCGACTCGAGCTTTTCATGGCTATCTTGCGTGAGCCAAAGAATTAAGTCGCCCACCTGGAAAGATCTTGGCAGCAATCGTCGACTGTGATAATTTTTCATATCTTGCTGGTATTTGGCGACTCTTGACAATACTTCGTCTCGAGCTTCATCGAGTGCGTCCATATCATCTTCTAGTGCCTTTCGTGAGGTTTCTTCATCAAATTCCGCCACTCTCGGGGAATTGTGTTCTATTTCTATCGGTAGCACTGCTTCCGCTCCATGAACCAGAAAAAATGGGGTTTCCTGTGTTGCTGTGTTGGGTGTCGTTCGTATCCTCCATAGCACGCTGGGTAACTCCTCTGTCCAAGTGTGCCGAGCTTTTCCCAATGGTCCTAACATGCGCTTCTTGATGCCGTTGCAGATGACGCCGTTTGCTTTCTCGACTTGACCATTGGTTTGCGGGTGCGCAATCGATGCAAAATGTAGCTTGATACCTACTTCTGCACAGTAAGCCTTGAATTCCTTTGACGTGAAATTGCTACCATTGTCTGTGACGATGCTATGAGGAACTCCAAACCGGAAAACTATGCTTTTGATGAATTTGACCGTTGATGCTGCATCTGCCGAATTTATTGGTTTTGCTTCAACCCACTTGGTGAACTTGTCGACATCTACAAGCATATACTCGTATCCTCCTGGCCACGCCTTGTGCAATTTTCCCACCATATCAAGACCCCACTGGGCAAAGGGCCATGACAAAGGTATTGGCATCAGTTCTGCTGCCGGAGAATGAGGTTTTGCGGCAAACCTTTGACACGCATCACAAGTACGCACTATGTTCTTTGCATCCTCGATGGCTGTTAGCCAATAAAACCCTGCTCTGAAAACCTTGGCCGCAATAACTCGACTGCTTGCATGGTGTCCGCATACTCCCTTGTGCACATCTTTTAAAAGCACCCGACCTTCTTCAGCTGTAACGCATCGCTGCAAGACTCCCGATATACTTTTCTTGTACAGCTCGCCCTTAACCACAGTAAAAGCTTTCGATCGTCGAATAACTCGCCTTGCTTCCACTGGATCATCGGGTATTTGCTGCCTTGAGATATATGCAATATAAGCTTGCATCCACGGTACTTCTACCACCATTACCTCGTGCGATTCTTCCTCATCTCCAGGTGCGTCTGCCTCGAGGGCTGCCGAAGCCCCCGAGCCTTTCTCGACCTTTTCTTTCTTCTTTGGTTGTTTTCTTGCCTTGGTCGATCTTTCACTTATTTCTTCCCAAAATACTCCGGGTGGTATTGCTAGACACTGCGACCCGATATTTGCCAGGATATCGGCTTCATCATTGCTGAGCATGCTAACATGATTTACCTCGCATCCATCAAAAGCTTCTCGAGTTCATTGTATAACTCTTTGTATGCTACCATGCTATCATTGACTGCGTCACATTGATTCATTACTTGTTGAGCCACCAGATGGGAGTCGCCGTATATTTTTAATCGGGTCGCACCACAGGCCTTCGCCATCTTCATCCCATGTATCAGCGCTTCATACTCTGCCTCATTGTTAGATGCATTGGGAAACGTCATCCGTAGCACATACTTCAACTTGTCTCCTTGAGGTGAAACAAATTTCACGCCTGCTCCTGCTCCTTCTAATCTCTTGGACCCGTCGAAGTTCATGGTCTAGGTTCTCGATAAATCAGGAGGTCCCGTGTTTTGTAGCTCCGTCCACTCTGCGACGAAGTCTGGTAAAATCTGCGATTTTATCGCTTCTCTTTTTTCATAAGTGATGTCCCGAGGGGAAGCTCTATTCCCCAAAGGGAGACACGGCCAGTAGCTTCCGGGTTGTTCAGTATATTTGACAATGGTGCCTCATTGACCACTATTATCGGGTGTGCCGAAAAATAGTGTCGTAGCTTCCTTGCTGTTGTAAATACTCTGTATGCTAGCTTCTGATAATGCGGGTACCTCTGTTTTGAAGGCGATAAAACTTCGGTAATGAAGTATACCGGTCTCTATACTCCATGTAGTTTCCCTTCTTCCTCTCGCTCAACTACAAGTGTCGTGTTGACCACCTGGGGTGTGGCCGCAATGTATAACAGGAGAGGTTCCTTTTCCTTGGGTGCCACCAGTATCGGGGGTGTCGATATTGTGCGCTTGAGATCCTCGAAGGCTCTGTCCGCTTCTTCGTTCCACTCGAACTTTTCCCCTTGCTTGATCAAGGCGTAAAATGGCAACGCCTTTTCTCCTAGCCTGGCGACGAATCTGCTCAAAGCTGCGACTCGTCCAGTTAGCTGTTGTATCTCTTTTAACTTTATTGGTTTCCGCATTGTTACGATAGCATGTATTTTCTCCGGGTTAGCCTCGATCCCTCTTGCTGACACCAGGAACCCGAGAAGTTCTCCTGCCGGGACGCCGAAAGAGCACTTTGTCGGGTTTAGCTTCAGGCAAAACTTGTCGAGGTTGTCGAAAGTTTCTCTGAGATCATCGATCAATGTTGATCCTTCCTTTGTTGTTATGATGATATCGTCAATGTATACTTGGACGTTTTTGCCAATCTACGTGGCCAAGCACTTCTGCATCATCCGCTGGTATGTTGCACCCGTGTTTTTCAACCCGAAAGGCATTGTTCTGTAACAGAATACGCCATAGGGTGTAATGAAAGCTGTTTTGACTTCATCTTCTTCCTTTAGTCGAATCTGGTTGTAACCAGAATATGCGTCCAAGAAGGAAAGACGTTCGCAACCTGCCGTGGAGTTGATAATTTGATCGATCCTTGGGAGGGGAAAGTGATCCTTGGGACAATGTTTATTTAGACACGTAAAGTCGACGCACATGCGAAGGACATCTGTGTTTTTCTTCGGGACCAGCACTGGGTTCGCTAACCAGGTGGCTTCTGTGTGTATTTCTTTAATGAACCCAGCTTCTCTGAGTCGATTGATTTCTAACAGCGTAGCTTTGCGGTTTGGTTCTGAAAAACACCGCAGAGGTTGTCTGATTGGTCTAGCCAATGGATCCAAGTTTAAGGGGTGCTCGGCAAGTTCCCTGGGTACTCCTGGCATGTCGGCTGGACACCATGCAAAGATTTCCCAACGCTCACGGAGGAACTCGACGAGCGCGCTTTCCTATGCGAGGTCCATGTTTGTGGCAATGGCTGTCGTCTTCTTGGGATCTGTCGGGTGTATCTGCACTTCCTTCGAGTTCTTGGTAGTATCAAAGGTTGGTTTCTTAAGCGGCCTCCTGACGTCTGGCAACACGTTGTAGTCTGTTGTCATCTTTGACGCCATATACTCTGCTTGCATCCCGAAAGTTTCTGACAGGCGATGGAAATCCTTGTCGCACTTATCCGCTAGCGCAAAACTACCTTTCACCGTAATTGGTCCCTTGGGTCCAGGGAGCCTCCACAACAAGTACGTGTAATGGGGTACTGCCATGAATCTGGCATATGCAGGTCGTCCCAATAAAGCATGGTACTGTGATAGAAAATCCACGACCTCAAATTTCAGCCTCTCGATTCTGTAATTCTCTCTGGTTCCAAACTGAACGTCGAGATTGATCTTCCCCAATGGATAACTTGTTTTGTCTGGTGTGATACCATGGAAACGCGTATCCGTTGGTTTTAAGTTCGCCAAGGATATGTTCATCTTCCTCAATGTATATGCGTACATAAGGTTCAGACTGCTGCCTCCATCTATAAATACTCTCGACACGTCAAATCCTGCAATCACCGCTGGTAAGATTAAGGCTGATTGCCCTGGTCGAGGAACTTGCTGCGGGTGATCCGCTATAGTGAAGCCAATGTCCTGTCCCGACCAATTTAGATACTCTATTGTTGGTGGAGGCATCTTCTCTGCCATAAAAACTTGTCGCGAAATCACTTTCTGAGCTCTGTTGGATGGCCTAGCCTTTTGAATCATCGAGACCGCGCCGTTGGCGTGGGTGTCGATATATGGAGGTGGGTGTGGTGCTGCCGCGATTCTGAGCTGGTGCCGGTTTTCGTCCGTAATTGCGGGAGGGGGAAGAAGGTGAACCTCGCTCCTTGGCCCCTGAGGGTATCTATTTGCTGCCTGTGCGTTGGTGTGCCCTGCAAATCTGTTCAACGCCTGAAAAGTTCGACAGTCTTTCTGCAAGTGTTCGGACTGTATCTTTCCATTGTTGTCGAGATAAAAGTGCATTTGGCACGGTCCGTTCATCATATCTTCGGGAGATATGTACGGCCTCTGGAACCTTGGACCATTATTTTGCCTGTTTGGGCAGGAACCATCCCGCTGCTCATTGCTTTTTTGATAATCATCTCGATTGTTTCCTTCATTATTTCCGCGGAAGCCGGCCGATATTTGGCCGAGACCGTTGTGATCTGAGTACTGTCGAGGAAAACGCCGTCTATTTTGGAAGTTTCTGTTACGATCCTCCTCGGGCGACCTATGCCGCTTATTATTGACATCATCCTCTCCATCTGCCTAGCGATTTGCTATCTCCATGAGTGCTGCTATTGTCTTTGGATTAGTCCTTCCGAGGTCCTCGATGAAGTCCTTCCTTCGGATCCCACCGACAAAAGCATCTATCGCTCTCTCGTCAGATACATTTTCTGCCAAGTTTTTGATAATATTCCACCTCTGTATGTACGCCCTCATCGACTCATCATACTTCTGTCGACAAGCTCTCAACTCCTCTATTGACGCAGGTTTCTTGCATGTGGACAGGAAATTCTTTACGAACAGATCCTCGAAGGTTTCCCAACTGTCGATAGACCCAGGTGGTAACTTCTTGATCCATGATCTAGCTGCGCCACTTAGATACACCTGTATGCTTTGCATAGCTGTCGCCTTAGTTCCACCCGTCAGCTTTACTGTCTCCAGGTAATCAACCAACCAATCCTCGGGATCTTGCAATCCGTCGAATTTCTTATAACTATCAGGCAACTTGAAATCTGACGGTACTCGCGTTTTACGAACTCGTCGAGTGAAACAAGGGAGTCCACACAGATCTTCGTCATCCACTACAGGTGAGTGCCGACGTTCTCTCCTTTCTTGCCGCGCCCTGTCAACCCGTGTCTGCGCTACTGTGTCTCTAGCCGACGTTCTTGGGGGTGGTTGGACTGCTCCTGCAGGTCGTGGACTATTTTGTCTTGCGGCACCTTCGGGAGGTGTGCTCGTACTTGCAAACGCAGTTCCCATGACTCCTACTCCTGCCAAAGCCATGTTGTACAATGCCTCTCTTGGATCTCCTGCAGGTGGCCTGTTCGCTAGTATGAAGGCCTGTGTCGCCATATATCCTGCTTCCGGGGTTTTTGGGATAATGTTCCCTCTTGTGTCGATCGACATGAAGGACATGTCGAGGTTTTGGATTAAATTCTCCCTGTCGGCCTCATGTATATTTTGATCTTGCCCTGTTTCGAGCTGCTCTGTGACTATCTCCCGAAGTACCTGATTGTCGGCTCAATTCTGCCCTTCGCCTGCTTGACTCGGCAGCTGCCTCCCTTCTTCTATTCAGACCAGCTGTCTGTTTTTCTAATTATCGTCCAACACGGGCGAGTCTGTATTGGTACGCTTGCAATTCTTCCGCCGTAGCAGTTGTGGTCAATGGTTCCGTACCATCCATGGATCTTGCGGCTCTGTCCCACGCTGCTTGTGGGAGTTGAACCCTTAGACGCGGTGTGGGCCCAACATATTTTGTGCCTAAACCTCGCCTGAGATCAGCGGGATCGACATATGGGTTTCCCGCATCGTCGAAAGCCTCTGATGTTTTCGGCTCTGCTAGACTTGCCTCCTCAATGCCATATACTTGGTGATGTGTAGAAGCTTGATTATCGTCGATATCGGTGACACCATCATATAGATCGGCGAAAACCTCACGAATAGAATTAGATCTGTCAACGAAATCGAAAGCGTCGATGCTATCGGAGTCACTGCTTATATTTGAGTCCGCAAACGACCCGACGGATATGTTGCTGAAGATCTTGATGAGTTCACCGCTTGATGCAAGCTTGGTGGAGATTGCTGACGAAATCTCTTCATCGCCAGACTCGAACGATGAACCCAATCCCGATGAACCGGAGCCAGCTGCACCCGATCTAGCCGAATCCGATCTTGCGAGACGATGAGATCCTTCCTTCCCGACGCGGAAGTGGAACTTTCCAAACGCCATGTCCATGGGCTCCTCCAGATACGCATATGCGTCCATACGGGAGGGTGGGTGAGGAACAAAATCGACTAGAGCGGTTTTGATCTGTTTACCTTGATCCATCGCGTTGCTTGCTACCGAAGATGTTGATGATGTCGAACGTGCCATCGAGATCAGAACCTTGTCGCCTCAATTCCCACAGACGGCGCCAATTGATAAGGGATTAACTTATCAATGCCTATGGGTTGTAGACTAGGGTTTAGTTGGAAGTAGAGGGCAAGTAGATCTCGAAGGTTTCAGCCGGAAAAGTACTCGACTGCTATGAAAGCTAGGGTTGCGTGAAAACAATGAGTCGATCCTTTCTTTGTCCCTCGACTCCCCCTTATATAGGAGGCGGAGTCGAGGGTTTCGTGATGTACAAGTTACAGAGTCCGGGGGGGTTTCTGAACCGTCCCGTAATAATTACAAGTTCATATTCCTAATACAACTCTATCTTTCCAAACTACGTGAAACTTCGGGTCGTGGGCCTCCAGTAAACCCCGGGTACCTTCTTCGGAAGGCCCATTGGGGATGCCTATCTCAATAGCAGTAGCTAGATGGTTGTCGTATCCACTTTGTGCTTCATGTATCGATCTCGTGAGCTGCCCTACATGATCAAGATCATCTTTATGTAATCCTATATGTTTGGTTTGCTGGGATCCGATGAATATTAAATACTATGTTGAGATTGATTATATATTCATGTCATATGTTATTTGTGATCTCGCATGCTCTCCGTTGCTAGTAGAAACTCTGCCCA
Organism: Lolium perenne; assembly: GCF_019359855.2. NCBI lineage: Eukaryota > Viridiplantae > Streptophyta > Magnoliopsida > Poales > Poaceae > Lolium > Lolium perenne. The sequence continues at coordinate 33,840,071 of NC_067245.2, forward strand.
GGTGGATACTTGTGACTCAAGAGGGGGTATTTATGCTCGATAGTAGATTCATGCCTCTAGTTGTTATCACCAGAATTTGACCGAGTCAGAGGTGGGCCGCGATCAAGATGGATTTAAAGAATATACATGGAAGAATTACGTGAATCGGCCTGTTATGCAAAGTTTGGGCTAGTTTGCCCTTGTATCTGTAACATAGTAGATTACGTGTCGATTAGTTAGAGTTTGCCTCGTGCACGGTTGGGATTATTCCCAACGTTAGAAAGTCCCCTGGACTATAAATATGTATCTAGGGTTTATGAAATAAACAACAACCAACGTTCAACCACAAATCAATCTCGGCGCATCGCCAACTCCTTCGTCTCGAGGGTTTCTACCGGTAAGCATCATGATGCCTAGATCGCATCTTGCGATCTAGGCAGCATAAGCTTATTTACGTTGTTCATGCGTTGCTCGTACTGAAGCCTTTTTGATGGCGAGCAACGTAGTTATCTTAGATATGTTAGGTTAGCATTGTTCTTCGTATCATATGCTATCGTAGTGCAACCCTTGCATATCTAGCCGCCCTTACACCTATCTTAGGTGTAGGGGTGGCACCCCGCTTGATCATTATTTAGTAGATCCGATCCGTTACGGTTGCTCCTTGTTCTTCAAGGATTAGTTTAATATCTGCAATAGTTAGGCCTTACAAAGGGTTGGAGGATCCAGCGGCACGCAGGGTGTCGTTTTCTAGTCCTAGACAGGATGTTCCGGGGATCAACCTCGTGTTGGTTTTTAGGCCTTGTCTAGGATCGGCTTACGATCACCGTGCGTGGCCGCGAGGCCCAATCGTGAGTAGGATGATCCGATTATGCGGTGAAAACCCTAAATCGTCGTAGATCGCTTTAGCTTTATCTTGATCAAGCAGGACCACCATATATTCGTGCACCTCGTACGAATCATGGGTGGATCGGCTCCTTGAGCCGATTCACAGGATAACCTGAGAGCCGATCGAGGCTCGTATTTAATGTTTACGTGTATGTCATGCAGGAAACTAAGCGAGGCATCTCCATCACCTTCCTGACCAGGTATAGGTCAGGTGGCACGCCCTTGCATCAGCATCGGACGTGTGTACCAGAGGCTTTGCGGGCCATCGCTCGGAGGGACCAGGGCCAGCCGCAGCCCTAAGTTGTTCCCGGCTCTACTGTGTTGCCCGTCGCTGCTCGTCGGTGGGTTTTGACCGCAACACATTCTGGCACGCCCGGTGGGACAAGCTTCGTCATCAACCACATCGCCATCTACATCTGAGATGGCGGATGTCACTCCAGTCACGTACGAGGATCTGACCGACGAGCTCAAGAAGAAGTATGACGAGGTCAAAGCGATCCTCGAAGCCGACCTCATCGGCTCTTTTCACAGAACCCGTTCACATGGCATCAGGTGGAAGGGGTTCTCGCCTAATGGTGCACTCGATGGGATAGACCTCTCTGCCCCGTCAGAAGAACGCACTAGGTCCCTGCGTCAGGAGATCAACTACTTGGTGGCTCACTCGCTACACCGCCACTCTGAGAACCTGGTGAACACTTTGGAGCGTGTCGCTCTCCGGGTGATCCAGGAGATCATGAGGCACCAGTACTCTCCGTCAGGACCAGCTCTCGGGACACACCAAGGAGAGATGCCACTCCAGTCCCGTCCACCGCTGCCATTTGCGTTGGCAGCAAAGAAGTGCCGAATTCACGGCATTCATCGTCTACAAGATCGGTGGTGACCCTAGTGTTGCCGGTTCTTGCATGAGGCGCCTAAGGAGATCCCTCACGGGTACATGTGCACATACGTGCTGCATCGCGGTAACTGGGCGCTCACAAACCAGGCCGCGACATCAGGGACTTTTGGGAAAGCAGGAGGAACGTCAGCAACAGATCTTGAGAAGCAGACGTGGCTAACTAAATATGCCACCCCGACGAACCTCCAGAGCGCAACTCCTGCAGTTGGCTCAGAGCTGGAAAAGCAAGCATGGCTGGCTAAGTACGCCACCCCGGCGAATCTTCAGAGTTCGACTCCTGCAGCCAGCACCGCGGATCAGATCAGTACCATACTGAGAGACCAGTTCGGCATGGTGCCGAAAAGGAGGGCAATCGGCTATTCCAAGCCGTACCCCGGCGAGTATGAGTTGATCCCGCTACCACCTAAATATCGGCTCCCTGATTTCTCCAAATTCAGTGGATCAGATGGTTCCAGCTCCATCGAGCATGTGAGCCGATATTTGGCACAGTTAGGAACGGCCTCAGTGTCGGATCCACTACGCGTGAGGTTCTTCTCACAGTCCCTCACGGGATCGGCTTTCGGGTGGTACACCTCGTTGCCACCAGACTCGATCCGGACTTGGAAGCAGTTGGAAGAACAGTTCCATATGCAGTACCACTCAGAGGCTTCCGAGTCTGGCCTTGCCGATCTAGCTCAAATACGTCAGAAGCGTGGAGAAACCGTGGCAGAATACATCCAACGCTTCAGAAATCTAAGGAACCGATGTTATTCGGCTCGTGTGACTGAAAAGGAAGCGGTCGAGTTGGCAGTGGTGGGCCTTGCGTCACCAATCAAGGACATGGCCTCTCAAGCAGACTACCCTTCACTGGCGCACATGGTTCAGAAACTGTCAGCATATGAACAGCGCCACCCGAACTTGTACCAGGACAAATTCAAGTGTGCGTTAGTCCTGGTTGAGGCAGATGAAGATGAAGGCTTTGCAGGAGACCAAGAGGTAGCAGTGGATGAATGGACTCGGGGGGCAACCCCCGTGTCCTGCAAATGGGTTAAGCCACCAGGCCCGCCCAGAGGGTATGATTTTGACGTGACCAAAACTGAGCAAATCTTTGACCTCCTGCTCAAGGAGAAGCAGTTGAAGATACCCGAAGGTCTCAAATTCCCCACGGTACAGGAGCTGAATGGAAAGCCATACTGCAAATGGCATAACTCGCTCTCCCATGCCACCAACGACTGCAGGGTGTGGCATCAGCAGATCCAAATGGCGATAGAACAAGGACGTCTGATTTTCAACCAGTACGCCATGAAGGTCGACACCCACCCCTTCCCCGCCGTTAACATGGTGGAGTGCACTTACCCTGAAGATTGCCAGCCAGGATCCGCGTTCAGCATCAACATGGTAGGACTTGGACACCACACTGGCGAGGATGGAGACGAGGGCAGCTGCTCTCGTAGCAAGGACACAGAGGAGGCCGCTCCACGCGATCGGCTCCGTCATGACGGCAAGCGCTACGTCACAGAGGGAGAAGTGAAGAACATAAGATATCAGCGACCCCTCTCTGATCACCTCCTCAACAAGTATGTGAGTCAGTATGACCAACGCCGACGATCCAGCGATGATGATGAAAGAGATCGTCTGGCTAGAGAAGCCAGAAGACATCGTCGGCATGATCGCGATGAGGAGGAGTACGAGCGCCGTGCCAAAGGAAAATCAAGGGAGCAAGACGACAACGATAGGCATCGGGACCGCCCTTCTTCAGACACCGCTGGGATTCAGGAATGAGCCGATTGCCCACAATCGGCAATTGCCCAATGCAACCAGAAGAAGAAGGAGGCAGCCAACGTGTCCGTGTTCAAACGTCTAGGGCCTCTCCCACCACAAAGCAAACGTGCTGAGTCCCCTCGGTTGGAAGATCCCGAGGATTCGGAAGACGAGGGAGAAGAAGAAGAAGACGGGTACCACCGGCCAAGGTGGTGCCCTGATGGGCTCAGCCGTTCCCAAAAGCGCAGGGTTCAGCGATTGCGCGGCTTGGAGGAAGCCGAAAGGTTATACCTGCATACGCTAAGGAAGGCGCGACCTGATCTGGCTGCGAAAGTTCAGCGGACCCTGGATGAAGAGGGTCGTCCACGGAAAATGGAGTGGCGCCCCAAGCAAAGGAAAGCCGATGATGAAACATCGGCTGGCACAAACATGGTGTTCATCCTCCCTTCGGAGTTCAGTGCTCCAGGATTAGACGAGGCATCTGTGGCACAACTTGACTGCGGCCCACGGCCGGTTATCTTTGAGAAGCCACGAGAAAGAAGCTACAGACATCTGAAGGCCCTGTACTTGCGAGGTTACATCGTTGGGAGGCCTGTCAATAAGATGCTGGTGGACACCGGAGCGGCAGTCAACATTATGCCATACTCTATGCTACGTCGGTTGGGACGCTCTAGCTCGGATCTGATCAAGACCAACGTGACATTGAGCGATTTCAACGGCCAAGCATCTGACGCACAAGGTGTCCTGAACGTGTATCTGACCGTAGGAAGGAAAACTATCCCTACGACGTTCTTCATCGTCGATAGCAAGAGCACCTATGCTGTTCTGCTAGGAAGAGATTGGATTTACGCCAACTGTTGCATTCCCTCCACGATGCACCAATGCATAATACAGTGGGATGGAGATGAGGTAGAGGTCGTCCAGGCCGATGACTCAGCCGAAATTTCAACGGCTGGCATGAACGCGTGGGAAGCAGCAGGCCAAGAGCCACTCTCAGGTATCAATTTGGACGACTGCGAGCGCATCGACGTGACGAAGGGCAGGGTTAGGCTGGTCTTATCCACTGGCCTAACCGAGTAGCAAGAACAAATCAATGAGAAACGTGGCGAGGCCGATCCTTTGGATCGGCCCCAAGGATCTATGAAGGAACATTACAGAGCCTTCATTGAGCGCTTCAATCAGTATGGAGGCCGATTCCAGCAATCGGCCAAAATTATCCTCACCACATGTTCTGCTTGTGTTCGACATTGATCCTACTAGAGCCGACGTACAAATTACAGAGCCGATATCTGCCGTTCCCTGACAGATTCGTCTCGGGGGGCACCTGAACACGATGAACATGTGAACATGCACAGGAGAAATATTGGGGCCGATAGGAAAAATCGGCCAGTAAAAAAAAATTTACAGCCAATGCAAGGGCATCGACTTTAGAACTAAGGAACGAAGCCGATGCGCAGCCATCGACTCTAGTGCAATTATACAAGGTCTACCGGATATTCGCCAAGTTTCTCCGCCAAGTCCAGTTCAGCTGTGGGACCTTCTGCTTCTTCGAGGGAGAAAAAACAATGAGAGCTTCTTCAGCTGCCTTGAGCCGATTCGGGTTCCTGAACTTTCTTGTCGAGGATTTTCAGCCCTTGGTGCTAGTTCAGCAGTGTTGACAGAAGAGGTATATCGGCTTTCGAAGGAAGAAAGGTGATCGGCTTTGGTGCATCTTCACTGACATTCTCGCCTCGAGTAAGGCTCGGGGGGCAGCAGGCCTGGTAGACGCTCTGTTTAAGAGCCGATTGGGGTACCATCGGCTGATCTTTCGTCGCAACCTTCTTCACAAAATGATGAGTGTTTGAAGAAGACCATTAGGTTTGGTTGGAAGAATTCAAAGGCTTTCCTGAAGACTCTACTTTATCCACCAGATCTCAAAATCATTAGTTGAAGAATTGAAGGGTGAATTTTAAAGGACCGATGCGTTGCTATCGGCTCATTACGCATTGGCTAAGGGGACAAATCGGCAAGATCAGTATGAGAGGAAATCGGCTAAATTAAGCTCAAAGGAAATCGGCAAAATCAAATTGGGAGAAGTTCTTCATTGATAGGCAAGATTTCTTACATAAAGAGCTGATTGCTCTCAAAAGGAAGTACTAGGGGATACATTGCCCCATCTACTACTACTGGTCCTATACTAAAGGTCCTATCTATGGGCCGTCGCTGCCCTCGTCGTCGCCGTCGTCGCCGCTGTCGGCGCTACTACCGGCGGGCTCGTCGTCGCTGCTCTAGTGGCCGCCGACCGGGCCCTCATTGTCCTCGTCTTCCTCGTCAGCGTCGTCGTCGTCGCTGTCGAAGTCGCTGAGGTTCCCCGGCCAGGGGCAGAACCGTTTGGCCGGCGGCTCGTCGGAGGAGGTGTCGTCCTCCTCCTCCTCCTCCTCTTCCTTCTCCTCCTCCTCCTCCTCGGGAGAGGTGAAGTCGCAGGAGAAGCGATCGTCGTCGCTCTCCTCCTCCGTTTCCCCATCGGCGAGGAAGCGGAGGTCGCTTTCCCCGTCGGTCAAGGACTTGTCGTCCTCAGACCAGACGGAGAAGTCATGGCTGGGCTCCTCCCCGGCCTCGATGGCGCGGCGAGTGTTGGCTGCGTGGACCTCCGTCGGGTTCGGCTCCGGCGTCGGCTCGCGGGAAGAGGAGAATTGGGTGGAAAGATCCGATGGGGCAGAGGAGGAAGAAGACATGGTGGCGCAGGAGGGCTTTTGGAGTGCTAATGCGAAGGGGATGCGGAAGTAAACTGATCGGAGCGGTTAAATAAAAGGGGATATAGTGGAAATACAATGCCACAGCAGTTTCCGAGGAAGTGGTGCCTAAAAGAAAAAAAAACTGCCAGGTCACGCGGAGAAGTTTAGAAGGCAAGGCATCATGATGAAAGATACTGCGACGGTTCTGCCACGACATGACCCAACGAAAGAAAGGGCAGAGTGATTTTGGAATTATCAATTCCAAAACCAGGGGGGCATGTGTTATCACCAGAATTTGACCGAGTCAGAGGTGGGCCGCGATCAAGATGGATTTAAAGAATATACATGGAAGAATTACGTGAATCGGCCTGTTATGCAAAGTTTGGGCTAGTTTGCCCTTGTATCTGTAACATAGTAGATTACGTGTCGATTAGTTAGAGTTTGCCTCGTGCACGGTTGGGATTATTCCCAACGTTAGAAAGTCCCCTGGACTATAAATATGTATCTAGGGTTTATGAAATAAACAACAACCAACGTTCAACCACAAATCAATCTCGGCGCATCGCCAACTCCTTCGTCTCGAGGGTTTCTACCGGTAAGCATCATGCTGCCTAGATCGCATCTTGCGATCTAGGCATCATAAGCTTATTTACGTTGTTCATGCGTTGCTCGTACTGAAGCCTTTTTGATGGCGAGCAACGTAGTTATCTTAGATATGTTAGGGTTAGCATTGTTCTTCGTATCATATGCTATCGTAGTGCAACCCTTGCATATCTAGCCGCCCTTACACCTATCTTAGGTGTAGGGGCGGTACCCCGCTTGATCATTATTTAGTAGATCCGATCCGTTACGGTTGCTCCTTGTTCTTCAAGGATTAGTTTAATATCTGCAATAGTTAGGCCTTACAAAGGGTTGGAGGATCCAGCGGCACGCAGGGTGTCGTTTGCTAGTCCTAGACAGGATGTTCCGGGGATCAACCTCGTGTTGGTTTTTAGGCCTTGTCTAGGATCGGCTTACGATCACCGTGCGTGGCCGCGAGGCCCAATCGTGAGTAGGATGATCCGATTATGCGGTGAAAACCCTAAATCGTCGTAGATCGCTTTAGCTTTATCTTGATCAAGCAGGACCACCATATATTCGTGCACCTCGTACGAATCATGGGTGGATCGGCTCCTTGAGCCGATTCACAGGATAACCTGAGAGCCGATCGAGGCTCGTATTTAATGTTTACGTGTATGCCATGCAGGAAACTAAGCGAGGCATCTCCATCACCTTCCTGACCAGGTATAGGTCAGGTGGCACGCCCTTGCATCAGCATCGGACGTGTGTACCAGAGGCTTTGCGGGCCGTCGCTCGGAGGGACCAGGGCCAGCCGCAGCCCTAAGTTGTTCCCGGCTCTACTGTGTTGCCCGTCGCTGCTCGCCGGTGGGTTTTGACCGCAACACTAGTTTTCTGGGAAATTGACTTTATAACTTCTAAGGTTGTAGATGTGTTGTTGCTACTAGGGAGAAAACAGCATTTTTTTATCTAAGGGTAATTCTATTGTTTACTTTAGACACATTGCTTAATGCGATAGTCTGCTGCTTGCAACTTTATACTGGAAGGGGTGCGGACGCTAACCTGAAGGTTGATTATTAGTCACTAGGAAAAATACCCGTGCGTTGCATCGGGGGAAGAAAAAAGCTATGTACTAAAAGATGAGTACTTTTACTAAATGCATATCCCCTAACCATTACATTACTTGAGTAAGCACCAAATGATGTATCTCAAAGATGGCATACATAGATAGAAAGAGTTGTTAGAACAAATCCACACACAAAAACTAGGGTGATTTATTTCTGTTTTATCTTCCTAGTTATGGGCTTGATTGGATATCCAACCGAGCAAGTCGCACGTGGGACGGTTAGCGTGTGGCATAAATGCTAGGAATTAAGGATAAAAATGAAGGGGTGGAAAGGGGGAAGAGATAGAGTAGTGGAAGAAAGGAAAGTGGTAGGGTCATTTTATTACCTTAGTACGACTCATATTAAAAATAGAAACAAACTCGTAATTGATTTAGAAACACCAAGGTAACCTTCTACGGGACAAAACTCGCTTTCCAAATCTAAGACTGTAGTAACTAGAAACTTTAGATGTTGCGTCAGACAGTGGTAACATTGTTGACATTGATTACATCTTTGATTTTCTTGATGACACGACAGAGCAGGTTCCCGGCGTCATACATGGTCTCTAAGGAAGTCTCATAATAAAAATAGAAATAAACTCGTAATTGATTTGGAAATTGCAAGGTAACCTTCTACGAGATAAAACTCGCTTTCCAAATCTAAGACTCTACCAACTAGAAACTTTAGATGTTGCGTCAGACAGTGATAACATTGTTAGCATTGATGACATCTTTGATATTTTTAATAATACGACAAAGCAGGTTCCCAGCATTGTCGATGGCCTCCAAGAAGGTATCCTATAGTTCTTCGCCATTTACGAGTGTCTGGTACATGACACATAGAGAAATCCAGCATGGCTTGTGAGACTGATGGCATTGCTAGAGGAGCACGCAGCACGAACTAGGGACGTGCCATCAGGGATGATTACCAGCTCGAAGGGTAGGAGGGAGAGGGAGGTGTTGCCACCATTGTTCATGGCACGCGCGTAACCAGATGGTGAAGTTTGAACTATTTCCTCTGAAATCCCCCATAAGATTCCTGCATCACCGACAAAGATTTAGTCTGTCATTCAACTAATTGGGAGTTACTTTTGACTATGATTATAGGGCTACCTTTTTTGCATAAGCATGGCACGCTACTAGAGTTGTGTCATCTTTTCATGGCTATGCTCCTCACTAGTGTGTAATATTAGTGTTTCTAGATCTCGATTTTCTTGTGGTGATGCACATGCACATCTAGAAAACACTATATTTTGCCCCTTAGCCGTTCTAGATGTATTGTCTACATAAATAGATCGTTTTAATTACACTTCTACACTTAAAATAGATCAAGTTAATAGTTGTCTTTGTCCCAACTTACAAACAATAGCATCGAGCAACCTATCATTTTCCCTCTTAACCAAAATAATCTATTTTCAGTCATCTCTATCACAGTACCTGCTAATGTTATCACTCTAACATCAACAACTAAAGTAGTCAACTAAATAAATGCATACCCTATTCCATTTTTAAGAAGAATTTAATGGCATGATAATATCCTCACTATGGCACACCTACTTCCTATGGTATTTGATACTCCAAAAGGCCATCTCTATTGTAAAAAAAAATTGTCATCGCCAAGGGACTACAATAAAAACACATACGAAAACCCATGGTCGAACTTAGCCCTATTTTAACGCACGTATTCTTATTCTACCATCAAGGAATTACAGATGGAATGATGGTAAGCAAGACAATAAAGAATATAGCAAAAAATGCATCTTCCAATATCTAAGTTTGATGCAAATCTTGTTTTGCAGGACAAGGACAAATCTAACAAAACAAACTGTATGTTCTGATATATAACTTGGTCGCCACTACTTGACCAATTTACTCAAATGTAAGATGAGTGGAATGCTATAAAATGATCACCTTGCGCTTCTAAAACGACTCTCATATGAAAATCCTCTCGCATGCGGGTACTTTCAAACTTTGGCTACCTTTATTTGTATTTCACTTGGAATGCACTTCTGGTTATCCATACCTCGCCCCTCCTCTTATAAGAGGTTCGAAGTAAATGGTTTCCTTTAATTATTGTATTATTACACCCACCTCCGTATCATCGAAGATTTACTGATTTATTACAACCGACAAATATATTTTACACACAATTTTGTCTGGTGGAAGTGGTTGCGGTGGTGGTAGGTGGGGAGAGGTGTTTTATTATCGTGTATCCTTTGGTTATTTTATGCCAACCTTGGACATATCAAATTATTGGTTTTTAATAATCAATAAAAATATTTAAACGCAATGATGTTGTGTATCGAGTACAAGCAATATATAACCTATTTTCGCTTTTTAATTCCTGTTTTCCTACACCACCTCGGTCTCATCAAAAGATTTACTTATTTGTTACAATCGACAAAAAGTAAAGATGATTTTGTCTCATGTCAGTGGTTGTGGTGGTGGTAGGTGGGCGGTGGGAGGTGGTGTTGTGATATTATAGTGTATCCTTATTTAGTTCTTTGATGCATGCCTTGGTCCTATTGACTTGCTACAGCTTTTATAATTGATAGAAAACTTTGCACGCAATAGTGTCTTGTATTCAATACACACGCAATCTTTTGAAATAAATGTCGCTTTTTAATTATTATTTTTGGACACCCACCTCGATCTCATCAAAGATTTACTATTTTTTACAAGAGAATAAACATTTATGCACAATTTTTTATGTGCTTGTGGTTGATGTGGTAGTATATGGGGATACACTACACCATGGACCGAATGTGGGGCACATTTTTTGCCGAGAAATTTCGCCTAACTTGGCAATTTAACAGCCGACAAGGGATTTTCCCCGACTCTTTGGCCTGCCCGCTATAACTTTGCATAGAAGGCCATATAAGTGGGTTATAGGGTGATGTTGCGCAGTTGCACACTGTTGGGGAACCCCAAGAGGAAGGTATGGTGAGCACAGTAGCAAGTTTTCCCTCAGTAAGAAACCAAGGTTTAATCGACCAGTAGGAGAAAGGATTGACTTTCGAAGGTGTTGCTAGCTGACTTGTGGCAGGGCGCACTACTGGCGTCAGCAACAACGTGAAATCTGCACACAACACAACCAAAATACTTTGCCCCAACTTATAGTGAGGTTGTCAATCTCACCGATTTTGCTGAAAACAAAGGGTTAACCGTATAATGTGGAAAGAGATGTTTGTTTGCTGTGAATTTAAAGAGAACAGTGTTTGCAGTATGTAAAGAGAACATGTGTTTGCAGTGGATGAATTTATCAGTGGAAAAGAAAGGACTGGGGTCCACGGTTCACTAGAGGTGTCTCTCCATAAAGATAAATAACATGTTGGGTTAACAAATTACAGTTGGGCAATTGACAAAATAAAGACCATACATGACAAAATGATTACTATGAGATTTATTTGTGCATTACAGCATAATATATAGACTGTAATCCAACTGCGTCTATGACTAATAATCCACCTTCCGGTTATCATCTGAACCCCTTTTAGTATTAAGTTGCAAGCAACAGATTATCGCATTAAGCAATGTGTGTAAAGTAAATAATAGAATTATCCTTAGACAAAGCATTGTTGTATTCTCCCTAGTAGCAACATCACATCTACAATCTTAGAAGTTATTGTCACTCTTCCAGATTACTAGAGGCACTAACCCACTATCGAGCATAAATACTCCCTCTTGGAGTTACAAGCATATACTTGACCAAAGCATCTACTAGCAATGGAGAGCATGCAAGATCACAAATAACATATGACAAGTATATAATTGATCTCAACATAGTATTGCATATTCATTGGATCTCATCAAACATAACATGTAGCATTACATAAAGATGATCTTGATCATGATAGGCAGCTCACAATATCTAAACATAAAGCATAAATTGGAGAAGACAACCATCTAGCTACTGATATGGACCCGTAGTGACATAGGTATCCCAGATGTGCCTGCCGAAGATAGTCCCCGGGGTTTATTGAAAGCCCATCACCCGAAGTTTGTGAAGCCCGGAAGCCCATAAAGGCGTCGACTATGGCAAGTAGAGATAGATTAAGAATATAGAGATTTGTAACTTTACGGGACGGATTCAAAGAGCCTCCCGGCAATTGTAACTTGTGTAATACGAAACCCTCGGCTCCGCCTCCTATATAAGGGGGAGTCGAGGGACAAAGAAAGGACCGATCTTATTGTCAATCCAACCCTAGTTTTTAGCAGTCGACCACCTTTTCGGCTTAAACCTTCGAGATCTACTAGCCCTCTACTTCCGCGAAACCCAAGTCTACAACTTGTAGGCATTGACAAGTTAATACCTTGTCAATTGGCGCCGTTTGTGGGAACTAGAGGCGACAAGGAGCTGATCTCGATGGCATCGCCAACATCTTCAGCAACATCGTCAACATCGTCGATAGCAAGCAACACGATGGATGGAGGTAAACAGATTGAAACAGGTCTTGTCGATATTTTTCCTCACCCTCCCGCCCGTGTGGATGCATATGCGTATCTGGAGGAGCCAATGGAGATGACGTTTGGAGGTTTCCACTTCCGCGTCAGGAAGGAAGGATTGCATCGCCTCGCCACGCCGGTTTTGTCGGGTTTGTCGGCGGTCGACTCCGATTTCTTGGGATCATCATCATTGTTCGAGACAGGCGACGAGGAGATCTCGCCGCCACGCTTCGTCAAGCCCGCGTCAAGCGAAAAACTCGCCGACATCAGCGGCAACATGTCCTTTGGGTCGCCTGCATATTCAGATCTGAGCAGCGACTCGGAGAGCATCGAGAGCTTCGACTTCATCGACAGATCTACCTCAGTTCGAGCGGTCCTCACCGATCCGCACGACGGTGTCACCAGCTTCAGGAGGAACTACCCTACAACATATCATCAAGTCTATGTAATCGGAGAGTCGAGTCGCCCAGAGGAGGAGACATCAGAGGCTTTTGATGATTTGGGAAATCCATACATCGATCCAGAAGATCTCACACGAGGATTGGGAACCAAATACATCGGGACCGCACCTCGTCAGAAGTTGCAACTTCCACAAGCAGCTTGGGATAAAGCGGCGAGAGACATGAGCGGCGCGGAGCCGATGACCACCACTGCCACATTAGAGGAGATGCAAGCGTATCAATACAGACTCTCTCGGGCCAGACGAGAAATAGAAAAAGAAAAGATAGTACTTGAGCAAAGGAAAGCCGCAGCTTCTGCATCGAGCAGGCGAAGAGCTGACCTAAGTCGACAATCAAGGACTTCGGATGATAACCACAGAGCAGCGCGCGATAGAGGAAGATCCCGCCTGCAGCATATACACGAGCATGAGCGGGAGCACTTGGTCCATAACCTCGACATGTCCTTTATGTCGATAGACACAAGAGGGAACATTATCCCCAAAAACCGGAAGCGGGGTATATGGCAGCTCAAGCTTTTATACTAGCGTCAAAGCCACCAGCTGGAGACCTGAGAGAAGCACTGTATCAGATGGACATGACATGAGTTGGAGTCATGGGAACAACGTTCGTAGGACCTAGTACATCACAACCCGAAAGTGCTCCAAGGCGAAATAGTCCTTGACCCACCCCGGTGGCGCGAGACCCTCCACGAGCAGACGTGGCGAGGAATACATAAGCTCAAGATAGAGTAGACAGAGCAAGGGAAAGTAGATCCAGGCGATCTTTGCTAGAAGTCGAGGAAGAGGATATGTGTGGACTCCCCTGCTTAATTCACTCGACAAGTTCGCACAACACGGGTCCCTTCTGGCTTTAAATTGCCAGACGGTTATAAAAAGTTTGATGGTCTGCAAGATCCCGAGGATTGGTTAATTGATTTCTTGGAGACAGTAAAACTGCTGGGTGGATCAAGAGCAACATCTATGCAGAGCGTTCAAGTACATCTCAGTGGAGCCGCAAGATCATGGATAAAAAAGTTACCAGTAGGATCTATCGACAGCTGGGAAACTTTCGAGGAGCTATTCATAAAGAATTTCCGCTCCACGTGTAAAAAATCCGCATCCATAGAGCAGCTAAGGGCGTGCAAGCAAAAGTTTGGTGAACCAATGAGGACATACATTCAGTGTTGGAATATTATAAAGAATTCTGCTGAAAACGTATCCGACGAAAGAGTGATAGATGCGTTTGTCGCGGGAATCCAGCGAAAAAACTTCATCAAGGACTTGGGCAGATCCAATCCGAAAACAATCGTGGAACTCATGGACATAGCGAATCGTTGGGCAGATGGAGAAGATGCTGTGCATAATAAACGGCACATGTCACCCAAAGAGGACCGCAACAGAAACAATAATCAAAATAGGCGATGATACTCCCGTCCGTACGCAGATTACGACAATGCCAGCTTCCGAGGAAACAGTGGTGGAAATAATCGGGAGGATTATCAGAGAAGCAACGAACAACGCGACGCGCCAAGTTCTAGCAGACAAAATAATCGGCCAAGGTTCCAGAGGCCATACAATATATCACCCGACGATCTCTTTAATGGACCATGTCAGATGCATTTTTATCTCGACAATGAGGGAAAAAGACAGTCAGGCCACCTTCAGAAGGACTGTCGAACTTTATAGGCGTTGCACAGGCACGCATCATATGCCAACGCACAGGCAGCAAATAGGGGGAACCCGCAGGGGCCAAGGAGTGAGGTTCACCTTCCACCTCCACCCGCAATTACCGATGAAAATCGACATCGGTTGCAACTGGCGGCAAACCCAATCAACGGTCCATACATCGACACAAACGGGGCGGTGGCGATGATCCAGAAGGGCAGGCCCTCGAATAGGGTCCAGAAAGTGATTCCGCGGCAAGTGTTCATGGCAGAAAAGATGACTCCACCAACGATCGAGTATTTGAATTAGTCGGGACAGGACATTGGGTTCACCCAGGCAGACCATCCACCTCAAGTTCCACGACCAGGGCAATCAGCGATGATCCTTTCAGCAGTAATCGCAGGATTCGACATGTCACGTGTGTTCATAGATGGAGGGAGCAGCATAAACCTCATGTACGCGGATACGTTGAGGAAGATGAACATATCTTTGGCAAATTTGACACCAACTGACACGCGTTTCCATGGCATCACACCCGAAAAACCTAGTTATCCACTGGGAAAGATCAATCTCGACGTTCAGTTTGGAACCCGAGAAAATTATAGAAGAGAGAAGCTGGAGTTTGAAGTCGTAGATTTCCCATCGCAATATCATGCCCTACTGGGGCGACCAGCTTATGCTAGATTCATGGCAGTACCACATTACACATACTTGTTATGAAGGCTCCCCGGACCCAAGGGTCCAATCACGGTGAAGGGAAGTTTTGCTTTGGCAGATAAGTGCGACAAGGAATTCCATCGGATGTCAGAAACCTTCGGGATGCAGGCAGAGTACATGGCGTCGAAGCTAACAACTGATTATGATGTGTTACCTGACGGAGGGAGACCGCTCAAGGAACAAACTTTCGACACCTCAAAAAACTCAAAGGAAGTGCAGATTCACCCGACGGATCCTAAGAAGACGATGACTATCGCAACAAACATGGATAGCGCATAGGAAAGCGCGCTCGTCGAGTTCCTCCGTGAGCGCTGGGAAATCTTCGCATGGTATCCAGCTAACATGCCAGGAGTACCCAGGGAACTTGCCGAGCACCCACTTAATCTAGATCCACGAGCCAGGCCAAGTCGACAACCTTTGCGGCGTTTCTCTGAGCCAAACCGCAAAGCTATGCTATTTGAGATTAATCGACTCAGAGAGGCAGGATTTATCAAGGAGATACACACAGAAGCCACATGGGTAGCTAACCCAGTGCTGGTCCCGAAGAAAAACACGGAGGTCCTTCGCATGTGCGTCGATTTCACGTGTCTCAATAAACATTGTCCAAAGGATCACCTCCCCCTCCTGAGGATCGATCAAATTATCGACTCCACGGCATGCTGCGAACGTCTTTCCTTCCTAGACGCATACTCTGGTTACAACCAGATCCGATTGAAAGAAGAAGATGAAGTCAAAACAGCTTTCATAACCCCTTATGGCGTGTTTTGTTACAGAACAATGCCTTTTGGGTTGAAAAACGCAGGAGCAATATATCAACGGATGATGCAGAAATGTCTCGCCACGCAGATTGGCAAAAATGTTCAAGTGTACAACGATGATGTCGTCATAACAACAAAGCAAGGATCATCCCTGATCGATGATTTCAAGGAAACTTTCGACAACCTCGACAAGTTCTGCCTCAAGGTGAACCCGACAAAATGCTCTTTCGGTGTCCCTGCAGGAGAGCTTCTCGGGTTTCTGGTGTCAGCAAGGGAAATCGAGGCTAACCCGGAGAAAATTCAGGCCATCATAATGATGAGGAAGCCAACCAAGCTCAAGGAAATACAACAGCTAACTGGGCGAGTCGCAGCTTTAAGCAGATTCGTCGCCAGGCTGGGAGAAAAAGCGTTGCTGTTTTACGCGTTGATCAAGCAAGGGGAAAAGTTCAAGCGGAACGAAGAAGCAGACCGAGCTTTTGAGGACCTCAAACGCACAATTTCGACACCCCCAGTACTGGTGGCTCCAAAAGACAAAGAACCTCTCTTATTATATATTGCGGCTACACCTCAGGTGGTCAACACGGTCCTTGTGGTGGAAAAAGAAGAAGAAGGGAAAATTCATGGAGTTCAACGTCCGGTATACTTCATCAGTGAAGTTTTATCGCCATCTAAGCAACGTTACCCGCAATATCAGAAGTTGGCATATGGCGTGTTTACAACGGCAAGAAAGTTGCGACACTACTTTTCGGCACACCCGATAGTAGTTGTCAATGAGGCACCTCTCTCCAACATCTTGAACAATCCAGAAGCCACGGGGCGTGTCTCCCTTTGGGGCATAAAACTCTCCCCTCGAGACATCACTTATGAGAAAAGAAAAGCAATAAAGTCACAAATCTTACTGGATTTTGTCGCAGAGTGGATGGAGCTGCAAAACACGGGACCTCCAGATTTATCGAGTACTTGGACCATGAACTTCGACGGGTCCAAAAGATTAGAGGGAGCGGGCGTAATACTCGTATCACCCCAAGTAAACAAAATGAAGTACATATTGCAGATGACGTTCCCTAACGCGTCCAACAATGAGGCAGAGTATGAAGCACTCATACATGGGATGAAGATGGCAAAGGCGTGGGTGCTACTCACCTTAAAATCTTTGGCGACTCCCAGCTGTTAGCACAACAGGTGATGAACAAGTGCGACGCAATCAATGATAGCATGATTGCATACAAGGAAGTCTACAATGAACTCGAGAAACTCTTTGACGGGTGCGAAGTTAATCATATCAGCAGACTCAGCAACGATGAAGCCGACGTTTTGGCAAATATCGGGTCGCAGTGCTTGCCGATACCACCTGGCGTGTTTTGGGAGGAGATAAGTGAGAGGTCTACCAAGCCGAAGAAAATACCAAAACAGCCGAAAAAACATGAGAAGTCCAAGAAAGGCTCGGGGGCTCCAGAAAACACCGAGTCCAATTGTTATCACCAGATTTTGGCCAAATCAGGAGGTGGGCCGTGAGGGAGATGGGCTTGGAAGATTACACGTGGAAGATCTCTGAAGCGGCCTTACACGAAGAGTTTGGGCTAGATTGCCCGTGTATCTGTAATATAGTAGATCGCATCTTAGATTAAAAGTTAGAGTTTGTCTCGTGCACGGTGGGGATTATTCCCACGTTAGAAAGTCCCCTGGACTATAAATATGTATCTAGGGTTTATGAAATAAACAACAACCAACGTTCAACCAACAAATCAATCCTGGCGCATCGCCAACTCCTTCATCTCGAGGGTTTCTACCGGTAAGCATCATGCTGCCTAGATCGCATCTTGCGATCTAGGGCAAAGACAAAGCTTATGTTGTTCAAGCGTTGCTCGTCTTTGAAGCCTTTTTGATGGCGAGCAACGTAGTTATCTTAGATATGTTAGGGTTAGCATTGTTCTTCGTATCATATGCTATCGTAGTGCAACCCTTGCATATCTAGCCGCCCTCACACCTATCTTAGGTGTGGGGGCGGCACCCCGCTTGATCATAATTTAGTAGATCCGATCCGTTACGGTTGCTCCTTGTTCTACAAGGATTAGTTTAACATCTGCAATAGTTAGGCCTTACAAAGGGTTGGAGGATCCAGCGGCACGTAGGGTGTCGTTTGCTAGTCCTAGACAGGATGTTCCGGGGATCAACCTCGTGTTGGTTTTTAGGCCTTGTCTAGGATCGGCTTACAATCACCGTGCGTGGCCGCGAGGCCCAATCGTGAGTAGGATGATCCGATTATGCGGTGAAAACCCTAAATCGTCGTAGATCGTATTAGCTTTATCTTGATCAAGCAGGACCACCATATATTCGTGCACCTCGTATGAATCATGGGTGGATCGGCTCCTTGAGCCGATTCACAGGATAACCTGAGAGCCGATCGAGGCTCGTATTTAATGTTTACGTGTATGCCATGCAGGAAACTAAGCGAGGCATCTCCATCACCTTCCTGACCAGGTATAGGTCAGGTGGCACGCATCTGCACCGGCATCGGACGTGTGTACCGAGAGGCTTTGCGGGCCGTCGCTCGGAGGGACCGGGGCCGGCCGCAGCCCTAAGTTGTTCCGGCTCTCTTGTGTTGCCCGTCGCTGCCCGCCGGTGGGTTTTGACCGCAACACATTACGCACGCCGGTGGGACCATCGTCTACATCAACCACATCGCCATCTACATCCGAGATGGCGGACGGCACGCCCGATCACGTACGAGGATCCGACCGACGAGCTCAAGAAGAAGTATGACGAGGTCAAAGCCATCCTCGAAGCCGACCTCATCGGCTCTTTCCACGAACCCGTTCACATGGCATCGAGGTGGGAGGGGTTCACGCTGATGGTGCACTCGATGGGATAGACCTCTCGCCCCCATCGGAAGAACGCACCAGGTCCTGCGGCAGGAGATCAACTACTTGGTGGCTCACTCGCTACACCGCCACTCGAGAGAACCTGGTAAACACGTTGGAGCGTGTCGCTCTTCGCGTGATCCGGAGATCATGAGGCACCGGTACTCGCCGTCGGGACCAGCTCTCGGGACGCATCAAGGAGAGTTGCCACTCCGAGTCCCGTCCACCGCCGCCATTTGCGTTGGCGGCACCGGAAGTGCCGAATTCACCGGCATTCGTCGTCTACAAGATCGGTGGTGACCCTAGTGATTGCCGGTTCTTGCATGAGGCGCCTAAGGAGATCCCTCACGGGTACATGTGCACGTATGTGCCGGATTGCGGTAGCGGGCGCTCACAAACCAGGCCGCGACATCGGGGACTTACGGGAAAGTAGGAGGAACGTCGACAACAGATCTGAGAAGCGGACGTGGCTAACTAAATATGCCACCCCGACGAACCTCCGGAGCTCAGCTCTGCGGTTGGCTCAGAGCTGGAAAAGCAAGCATGGCTGGCTAAGTACGCCACCCGGCGAATCTTCGTAGTTCGACTCCTGCAGCCCAAAGACACGGATCAGATCGGTGCTATCTTGAGAGACCAGTTCGGCATGGTGCCGAAAAGGAGGGCAATCGGCTATTCCAAGCCGTACCCCGACGAGTACGAGTTGATCCCGCTACCACCTAAATATCGGCTCCCGATTTCTCCAAATTCGATGGATCGGATGGTTCCAGCTCCATCGAGCATGTGAGCCGATATTTGGCACGGCTAGGAACGGCCTCGATGTCGGATCCACTACGCGTGAGGCTCTTCTCACGAGTCCCTCACGGGATCGGCTTTCGGGTGGTACACCTCGTTGCCACCGGACTCGATCCGGACTTGGAAGCGATTGGAAGAACAGTTCCATACGCGGTACCACTCGAGGCTTCCGAGTCCGGCCTTGCCGATCTAGCACAAATACGTCGAAGCGTGGAGAACCGTGACAGAATACATCCAGCGCTTCAGGAATCTTAGGAACCGATGTTATTCGGTTCGTGTGACTGAAAAGGAAGCGATCGAGTTGGCGATAGCGGGCCTTGCAAAGACCGCTCAAGGACATGGCCTCCCAAGCGAGACTACCCCTCACCGGCGCACATGGTTCGTAAAGCGTCGGCATATGAACAGCGCCACCCGGACTTGTACCAGGACAAATTCAAGCGTGCAGTAGTCCTGGTCGAGGCAGAGGAAGACGAAGTTTCTGCGAGAGATCAAGAGGTAGCAGTGGCTGAATGGACTCGGGGGGCAACCCCCGTGTCCTGCAAATGGGTTAAGCCACCAGGTCCGCCCAGGGATTTCGATTTTGACGTGACCAAAACTGAGAAAATCTTCGACCTCCTGCTCAAGGAGAAGCAGTTGAAGATACCCGAAGGTCTCAAATTCCCCACGGTACAAGAGCTGAACGGAAAGCCATACTGCAAATGGCACAACTCGCTCTCCCATGCCACCAACGACCGGCAGGTGTGGCGTCAGCAGATCCAAATGGCGATAGAACAAGGACGTCTGATTTTCAACCAGTACGCCATGAAGGTCGACACCCAACCCTTTCCCGCCGTTAACATGGTGGAATGCACTTACCCTGAAGGTTGCCAGCCAGGATCCTCGTTCAGCATCAACATGGTAGGACTTGGAAACCACTCTGGCAAAGATGGAGACGAGGGCAGCTGCTCTCGTAGCAAGGACACAGAGGAGGCCGCTCCACGCGATCGGCTCCGTCATGATGGCAAGCGCTACGTCACAGAGGGAGAAGTGAAGAACATAAGATATCAGCGACCCCTCCCTGATCACCTCCTCAACAAGTATGTGAGTCAGTATGACCGACGCCGACGATCCAGTGATGAAGATGAAAGAGATCGTCTGGCTAGAGAAGCCAAAAGACATCGTCGGCATGATCGCGATGAGGAGGAGTACGAGCGCCGTGCCAAGGAAAAGACAAGGGAGCAAGGCAACGAAGATAGGCATTGGGACTGCCCCTTCTTCAGACACTGCTGGGATTCAGGAATGAGCCGATTGCCTACAATCGGCAATTGCCCAGAATGCGACCAGAAGAAGAAGGAGGCAGCCAACGTGTCCGTGTTCAAACGTCTAGGGCCTCTCCCAACACAAAGCAAACGCGCTGAGTCCCCTCGGTTGGAAGATCTCGAAGATTCAGAAGACGAGGGAGAAGAAGAAGAAGACAGGTACCACCGGCCAAGGTGGTGCCCTGACGGACTCAGCCGTTCCCAAAAGCGCAGGGTTCAGCGATTGCGCGGCTTGGAGGAAGCCGAAAGGTTATACTTGCATACGCTAAGGAAGGCACGACCTGATCTGGCTGCGAAAGTTCAGCGAACCCTGGACGAAGAGGGTCGTCCACGGAAAATGGAGTGGCGCCCCAAGCAAAGGAAAGCCGATGATGAAACATCAGCTGGCACAAACATGGTGTTCATCCTCCCTTCGGAGTTCAGTGCTCCAGGATTAGACGAGGCACCTGTGGCACAACTTGACTGCGGCCCACGGCCGGTTATCTTCGAGAAGCCACGAGAAAGAAGCTACAGACATCTGAAGGCCCTGTACTTGCGAGGTTACATCGATGGGAGGCCTGTCAATAAGATGATGGTGGACACCGGAGCGGCAGTCAACATTATGCCATACTCTATGCTACGTCGGTTGGGACGCTCTAGCTCGGATCTGATCAAGACCAACGTAACATTGAGTGATTTCAATGGCCAAGCATCTGACGCACAAGGTGTCCTGAACGTGGATCTGACCATAGGAAGGAAAACTATCCCTACGACGTTCTTCATCGTCGATAGCAAGAGCACCTATACTGTTCTGCTAGGAAGAGATTGGATCCACGCCAATTGTTGCATTCCCTCCACGATGCACCAATGCATAATACAGTGGGATGGAGATGAGGTAGAAGTTGTCCAGGCCGATGACTCAGCCGAAATTTCAACGGCTGGCATGAACGCGTGGGAAGCAGCAGGCCAAGAGCCCCTCTCAGGCATCAATTTGGACGACTGCGAGCGCATCGACGTGACAAAGGGCAGGGTTAGGCTGGTTTTATCCACTTTGGCACGACCATGTAACTGGAGCAGACCAATGAGCAAACGTGGCGAGGCTGATCCTTGTGATCGGCCCCAAAAATTTTATGAAGGAAAATTACAAGACCTTCATTGAGCGTTTCGATCAATATGGAGGCCGATTTTTAGCAATCGGCCAAAATTATCTTCACCACAGGTTCTGCTTACGTTCAGCATTGATCTATTGGGCGGCGGTCACGTCGGCGGATGAGAATCAACACGAATCCTAGCGGAGCCGACGTGCGAATAGAGTGCCTTGGCTAACCACAAAGCCGATATCTGCAGTCACCTGGCAGATTCGGCTCGGGGGGGCATCTAATCAGATGAACAGGTGCAGATGAACCTGTGTGCAGTAAAACATTGGGGGCCGATAGAATAATCGGCCCCGTAAAAAAAATATCTCTAGCCGATGCAAGGACATCGACTTTAGAATGAAAGGAGGTACAGCTGATATAAGCAGAAGCCCAGTGGAGCAGTTGTTGAGTTACAAGGAGAAGCTCTGCTGGATAATTTCCTTTTCAAGACTTCCAACTCCTTCTGCAAAGTGTCCAAGTTCAGCAGTACCAATGCAAGCATACAGATCGAGAGGCTCGGGGGGCAGCTTGCCCTGAAATATCTTTGCTTTGGAGAGCCGATTTATTTGGAATCGGCTGGTTCTGCATTATAACTTGGAAACCGATGGCGACGCATTTGGCTCGCTTCGGATGAGGCTTGGGGGGCAACTCGCCTGAGAGGTCCTTGGCTTTGGGACTGTCCTTGGCATTTTGTCGAAATCAGCTGGCTCTACATCGCGACTGTTCTGAAGGATGGTGCTTTTGTTACAGAGTTATCAGTTTCAGCATCCGAGTTGATTCAGCAACAGTTCCGGGGCTCTTTTAAAGACGCCCGCTCAAGCTCAAATCGCCGGTCTGCTGCAGTCGGCTGCACCCAGTGCTATCATCGGCAGAGCTGGCTAATTTGGAAGGATGACTAAGATTTCTTACAAAGAGAAGCCGATTGTTCGACAAAAAGGGACAGATTACTACTGCTAGCCCTATGCTAGTAGATCCCTACTCTAAGGGCTGTTGTTGTCTTCGCCATCGTTGGGGTAGCCGCCGTCATTGCTGCTGTCGACGAGTTCCTCGTTGCTGCTGCTGTGACCTTCAGCAGAGGCTTCTTCCTCGTCATCATCATCGTCCTCGTCTGACCAAGCCCAGCCCCGGATGCGCTTTGGTGGGGGTTCGTCGGAGGAGGTGTCGTCCTCCTGTTCCTTCTTCAGGTCGGAGGAGACGTCTTCGTCTTCGTCATCCTCTTCTTCTTTGGTGACGGAGGTGAATTTACCCCGGAAGGGAGGGTCGTCGTCGTCGCTCTCCGCCTCCAGTGCTCCGTCAACCAGGTACCGGAGGTCATCTTCCCCGTCGGTTAGGGGCATGGCCCCATCTGACCAGACGAGGTCCTCACCCTCTGGCACGAAGTCGAAGTCCCACTCCCGCTTGTCCCAATGCTTGGGAGCACGACGGTTGTACGCCTCCATTTGGTCGTGCTCTGGAACCGACTCGCTTGAGGAAGAGGATTGGAGAGAAACGGAAGAGGAGGAAGAGGAAGACATTGCTACAGGGGAAGAGGGTTTTTTGGTGCCGATAGCTAGAACAGAGGAGGGATATGAAGAGGGCTAATCGATCGGCACGGATAAATAATGAGAAGTCTGGTGGAGATTTAATGCCATTGCAGTTTCCGAGGAGGAGATGCTAAAGCTATCGAATTGCAGCGAAGCTGAGAAGACAGGACATCATGATGAAGGATGCTGCAACGGTTCTGCTCTGCCACGACATGACCCTTCGTAGAAAAACAGAGTGGTTTTGAAATTATCATTATCAAAACCAGGGGGGCATGTGTTATCACCAGATTTTGGCCAAATCAGGAGGTGGGCCGTGAGGGAGATGGGCTTGGAAGATTACACGTGGAAGATCTCTGAAGCGGCCTTACACGAAGAGTTTGGGCTAGATTGCCCGTGTATCTGTAATATAGTAGATCGCATCTTAGATTAAAAGTTAGAGTTTGTCTCGTGCACGGTGGGGATTATTCCCACGTTAGAAAGTCCCCTGGACTATAAATATGTATCTAGGGTTTATGAAATAAACAACAACCAACGTTCAACCAACAAATCAATCCTGGCGCATCGCCAACTCCTTCATCTCGAGGGTTTCTACCGGTAAGCATCATGCTGCCTATCTTGCGATCTAGGCAGCACAGGCTTATGTTGTTCAAGCGTTGCTCGTACTGAAGCCTTTTTGATGGCGAGCAACGTAGTTATCTTAGATATGTTAGGGTTAGCATTGTTCTTCGTATCATATGCTATCGTAGTGCAACCCTTGCATATCTAGCCGCCCTCACACCTATCTTAGGTGTGGGGGCGGCACCCCGCTTGATCTTAATTTAGTAGATCCGATCCGTTACGGTTGCTCCTTGTTCTACAAGGATTAGTTTAACATCTGCAATAGTTAGGCCTTACAAAGGGTTGGAGGATCCAGCGGCACGTAGGGTGTCGTTTGCTAGTCCTAGACAGGATGTTCCGGGGATCAACCTCGTGTTGGTTTTTAGGCCTTGTCTAGGATCGGCTTACGATCACCGTGCGTGGCCGCGAGGCCCAATCGTGAGTAGGATGATCCGATTATGCGGTGAAAACCCTAAATCGTCGTAGATCGTATTAGCTTTATCTTGATCAAGCAGGACCACCATATATTCGTGCACCTCGTACGAATCATGGGTGGATCGGCTCCTTGAGCCGATTCACAGGATAACCTGAGAGCCGATCGAGGCTCGTATTTAATGTTTACGTGTATGCCATGCAGGAAACTAAGCGAGGCATCTCCATCACCTTCCTGACCAGGTATAGGTCAGGTGGCACGCCCTGCACCAGCATCGGACGTGTGTACCAGAGGCTTTGCGGGCCGTCGCTCGGAGGGACCAGGGCCAGCCGCAGCCCTAAGTTGTTCCCGGCTCTACTGTGTTGCCCGTCGCTGCCCGCCGGTGGGTTTTGACCGCAACACCAATATGTCGGCAGATGAGGATGCATCACATGAAGTCATGATGATAGAAGTTCCGTGGATGTAGGTTTACATAGCATATATATTACGAGGAAAGAAATACCCCAAGATCCAGTTGAGGCAAGACGAGTCATCCGACGATCAAAAGCTTTTACTGTGGTTAAGGGAGAGCTGTACAAACGAAATATATCAGGGGTACTGCAAAGATGCGTCACACCCGAAGAGGGAAGAGTTATACTCAAGGATGTGCACGAAGGAATATGCGGCCATCATGCAAGCATCCGAGTAATAGCAGCCAAAATTTTCAGGGCAGGATTTTATTGGTTGACAGCAATAGAAGATGCAAAAAAATATAGTACGCACGTGTGACGCTTGTCAAAGATTTGCGGCAAAGCCTCATTCTCCGGCAGCAGAGCTGATGCCAATACCATTGGCTTGGCCTTTCGCACAATGGGGTCTCGACATGGTAGGGAAGCTACACAAAGCCTGGCCAGGAGGATACGTATACCTGCTTGTGGTTGTCGACAAGTTCATCAAGTGGATCGAAGCAGTACCAGTAACTTCGGCAGACGCAGCATCGGTGGTGAGCTTCATCAAGGGCATAGTTTTTCGGTTTGGTGTGCCTAACAGCATAGTTACAGACAACGGTACCAATTTCACATCCAAAGAATTCAAGGCATACTGTGCAGAAGTGGGCATCAAATTGCACTTTGCATCGGTTGCGCACCCGCAAACGAACGACCAAGTCGAAAAAGCAAACGGCGTAATCTGCAATGGAATCAAGAAACGGTTGTTGACACCATTGGAAAAACCTCGACATACGTGGCCAGAGGAGTTGCTTAGCGTATTATGGAGCATACGAACTACACCGAACACAGCGACGCAAGAAACCCTGTTCTTCTTGGTCCATGGAGCTGAGGCAGTACTCCCGATAGAGATAGAGCACGATTCTTCGAGAGTGGCGGAGTACGATGAAGAAACTTCGAGAAAAGCGCTGGAAGATGATGTTGACGCACTCGATGAAGCTAGAGACGAGGTGTTATCAAGAGTCACGACATACCAACAAAATTTGAAGAACTACCACAGTCGACGTCTGCGACCAATGTCTTTTCAAGTTGGCGACCTGGTTCTTCGGCTCACCCAGGACAGTCACGAGAAATTTGAATCTCTGTGGATAGGATCATATATCGTCACAGAAGTAATTCCAGGAGGCGCTTACAGATTGAAGGACAAGAAGACAGGGAAGGAGGAATCAAACCCCTGGAACGTGGCGCAGCTCAGGCGTTTTTACGCATAGAAGCCGAAATATAGTTACATATGTAAACATACAATGTACTGAAAAGCTCGCAAATTTTCAGACGCACTCTTTTCCTTTCAGGGCACCGAGTGGGGCTGAAAGGTTTTTAATGAGGCGGGCTCGCGATGCTGCAATATAGTAAAAATATTGGTGATATACATCTTTTTTCTTCGTCAGGCTCGGGGGCTTGCAACCCATAGATTGAACAATATATACTCGATCCTTACAATATATAACTCACAAATTATTCGCTTTGGTTTAAACACCTCGCAAGCAACAAACGTACATACGCCTACCGAAACACTCGGGGGCTAAAGGAGGAGAAAAAATAAATACAACTCGTTTTGACTATACATAGTTCTCGCAATATATACAAGATCTCTCTTTTATTTCAGGAAAAACCCGACAACAGGAAAAAGATCTTCAATCATATTTTATCAGGTCGTCTATGTTGATCCTTTCATCTTCCGCAGAAGCACCCATGGAGTCAGCATAATGATGCTCCTTGAAGAAAGCAGTGTCCATCCGAAGAAGATCTTCAATCATCTTTTCAGCCACGGGAGTCACCACGTCATTGATCTTGTCGACGTTCCTTCTTCGCTTTCTCAATTTGGCATGACAAAGATCAACAACGTTGGACATATCCAACTTCGGGTAGCAGATCTGCAGCATGATCATAGAAAATCTAGCACCAGCCATTAACTGGGCCTTCACAAAACCATGGACTCGACGAACACTCTTAAATTTATTCATCAAGTCAAGAAGAGTTCTGGGCTGAAGATTCCGAGGAAACATGGCATTGTAAACCATGGCCAGTGTCTTTGTGCAGAATTCAAGGTATTCCCGAACCTGAGAAGTACGATCTTGGAATCGCACAATTTGTCGGGTTCGATCTGGGGAAGACCAAAAACTGGCGTCGTTCTGCAGAGCACGTTGATCCTCGGTAGAAACATCCAAAAAGGAGCCTAACCATGCTAAAGGATACAATGAGGCGTGCAAACAATACATACGGATAGTAAAAAGAGAATACAAAGATGAAACTTACCCGCCATATCCAGACTTGCGTCAGTCATCAGGTCAAGCATATAATTTTCTCGAGAGGCAGCCTGTAAAGCCTCGGCAACCGCAGTTTCTTTCAATTTTAGAGCTTCTTGAGCCTGCTGAAGAGCTATTTTTTCCCGCTCGAAAGATTTGCGAGACTGATCCATAACGACAACAGCCTGTTTCTTCATTGACTGAAGTTATTGTCGAAGTTCACTCAACACTTGCGAAAGGTCGATATTCGAAGAATCTTCAACAAAATCGTCGACATGAGTTTTTCTTGAGTAAGATGTAGCAGACGAAGCATCAAGGGGACCAGGTGCCACGGTATAGTTATCAAACCAACTGGAAAAGAAAAATCTCAACATCAATCATTTGGCAAAGTGGCATTCCATTAATCACCATGATATTTACATGTTGATTACAAAAGTTGACTCCTAGTGAGCCGATAAATAAGTTGTCGCAAGTCATAACTAAAGCGACAACATCAAAAGAGGAGGGAAAAGGAAAAATATAGGGACATGATGGTCTACTTGACCTCCGTCTTGGCAGTACTGGTGGAACCAGCAGGCTTCGGCGTGAAGAAGGCGACGATCTTCTTCGAGTGTGGCTTGGCATCCTTCACCAGCGCCTTCCTTTTTTCCTTGTTGATCTTCCCAGAGTCTCCAGCTTTGGCCCAGTCAACATTTTGACCGCTGTTAGCAACCAGGGCAATGGTCCCTTCGACTCCAATCTTCAGATTTTCTTGTCGATAGGCCAGAGCAAGGTCTTCCTTGGGAAGGAAGCGCTTAACAAGCTCAGCGAAGATCTCCGACTGCGTCTATTTGGAAAAAAATGAAGGTTTCAAGATCGACATGTTCAGTGATCTTGTCGCTTAACGCAGTCTCTGCTTTGGCGACACGCTGGCGAAGATCTTCGAGAGAAGAAGCATCGGCTTTGGCTTTCTTGCGAGCCTCTTCACTAGGCTTTGGCTTAGCCTCGAGAGCCTCAGCGTGTTCTTCGGCTTGTCGCAGCGAGACTAATTAAAAGCAAAAGGATAAGGACCTATTATCCAAGAATCAAAGAAAGAGGCATGCTGAAACAACGAGTTGTACAACATAAAAGTTACCTTTCAAGATATCGCCCTCGTTGCGGAACCCAATAGATTGGGAGCCAAGGCGGATGAACTGATCCATCAAAGGCTGTTGAAAAAGAGTGTCGCAAAAGAAACTTAGAAACAAATATTCGAGTAAAAGAAGCATAAAACTCAGGACAAAAAAGGAAAAATGCGACAAGGTGCAGCAAAATAGAATACTAGACAAAACTCACATCATTTAGCATAGGAGTCGAGGAACTCCCGAGGATAAACGTTTGTTCATCGCCAGCCCCGGTCTTGGTTCTTTTTGGAGAAGGCGCTCGGGGGCTGGACTATGGAGTCGACGTTTCGATGATCTGCTGAGGAGGAGGTGAAGATCCCGCGACAACGTGTTGTTCTTCGGATATGACCAAAGTGTTGGACGTGCTCGTCGGAGCAGTGCCAAGATTTGTGGGTCCTTCTTATTCCCCCTTCTTAGAACTGCAAAGATAGGAAAATAAGCATGACGAAGAAAAAGAGTTGTGCTTACAATAAAAGTAAAGGAAGGTTACGAGCTGACAGAGCCAGCGCCCTCATAAGGGTCGAAGGCGTCTTCTTCTTCAGGAGAAGTTTCTTCGGCAGGTGACCCAGCGGGTTTTGAGGTGCCAGAATCTTCGAAGTCACCCCTCTTCCTTTTGCTCCTTGGAGAAATGGCGAAAGGAGTAGAGGTAGAGCGGCCAGACATGGAAGGTTCTGAACCACTCCCTTTCTCGGAGGAAGCCGCGGATTTGTTTGATGCGGCGACTTCACTCTCGATATGAGTAGATTCTGGCGGGTCGTCGTGGACAACGGCTCGTTCCTCTACCTCTCCGCCTTCGGGTAGGGGAGGAAGAGAAGTCAGGACTTGGTGGTTCTGCAGAGATAAGTCTCTAGATAAATACACAATATTTAAAAAATAGAAGCGGTCGAAAAAAATAGCACTATACACAAGTATCTTATCTTTATTAAAAGGTAGGGTGCTACAGAATGGTATCATAGCATAGTGTTGCCCGTAGGATCGAGACCCTAAGTTTGGATTAGAAATAGGAAGACTCTAGGAAACGCAAATCCAATTACCTTGTCTTTATTAACCAAACGTCTCCTATTCAAAATTTTCTCATATTCTAATCCCCAATGATTTTGAAACATTTCCCTTCTTTTCTTAGATGACCAGCCTCATTGAATCCCTCAAGAAAGGACCGGTGATGATCATGACCCTCAAGTGTGACACTGAGTTCCCAAAGGCATTAAAGAATATAATGGAGAGCATGGGACTCGAAGGAGAAGCAGTGTACAAGGGATTTCCTGTGATGGATGATGGGCAAGAGTATTGGTGGGTACAACTTCACCTATACAAGGATGAAGAAGACGACCACGAGAAGATGTAATATTGGATGTTCACCAACCCTGAACTCCACACGTCCTTCTTCGATTCCGCAAGATGTGTTGCCTGGGCAGCTATCAATGAACTTGGAGAAAGACTCAAGTATAGGCTGCACAACACCCAGAAGGACCTCAAAGAAGAAAAGGAGAAGACTGCTGATACGTCTCCAACGTATCTATAATTTTTTATGTTCCATGCTAGTTTTATGACAATACCTACATGTTTTGTTCACACTTTATATCACTTTGATGCGTTTTCCGGAACTAACCTATTAACAAGATGCCGAAGTGCCAGTTCCTGTTTTGTGCTGTTTTTGGTTTCAGAAATCCTACAAAGGAAATATTCTCGGAATTGGACGAAATCAACGCTCAGGGTCTTATATTTCACGGAAGCTTCCAGAGAGCCAGAGAGGGACCAGAGGGGCGCCCTGGGGGCCCCACCCCACCTGGCGGCGCGGCCAAGGGGGGGCCCCCCCTATGGTGTGGCTCCACCAGGACTCCTCTGAGGCTGCCCTTCCGCCTATATAAAGCCTCCGTCGCGAAAACCCTAAAACAATAAGCCACGGGACGAGAAAAGTTACGCAGCCGCCGCCATCGCGAAGCCAAGTTCGGGGGATAGAAGTCTCTGTTCCGGCATGCCACCGGGACGGGGAATTGCCCCCGGAAGGCATCTCCATCGACATCACCGCCATCTTCATCGCCGCTGCTGTCTCCTATGATGAGGAGGGAGTAGTTCTCCCTCGAGGCTAAGGGCTCTACCGGTAGCTATGTGGTTCATCTCTCTCTCCCATGTACTTCAATACAATGATCTCATGAGCTGCCTTACATGATTGAGATTCATATGACGAGCTTTGTAATCTAGATGTCATATGCTATTCAAGTGCTTAATTATGTGAACTTTGGGGTTACTGTGACCTCAGTGTAATGGTGACAGTGTGTTCGCCGTGTGTAACTCCCTTATGAATTGTGGTGTGTTAGTACCTCCTATGAATGCTCACGGTGACGGTGTGGGGTGTTTATTAGTACTTGGGAATACGTCTTTGAGGTGTGCTTTTGCACACTTGCCCAATGAATTTGAGTTCTCTATCCAATAAGAGAGTAGTATGATGAAGTACTTATATTTATATTCAATTATGATTGCAATGTTGAGAGTGTCCACTAGTGAAAGTATGATCCCTAGGCCTTGTTTCCAAATATCGAATCACCGTTTATTTACTGTTCTACTGCATGTTTGCTTGCTGCCATCTTTATTTCAGATTGCTATTACCACTCATATTCATCTATATTACTTGTATTTCACTATCTCTTCGCCGAACTAGTGCACCTATACATCTGACAAGTGTATTAGGTGTGTTGGGGACACAAGAGACTTCTTGTATTGTAATTGCAGGGTTGCTTGAGAGGGATATCTTTGACCTCTACCTTCCTGAGTTCGATAAACCTTGGGTGATTCACTTAAGGGAAACTTGTCAACATTCTACAAACCTCTGCTCTTGGAGGCCCAACACTCTCTACAGGAACAGAAGCGTGCATAGACATCAAGCTATTTTACGGCGTTGTTTGGGGAGGTAAGGTAAAAGGTATTCACATCCTCCGACTACTAAGCTATTTCCTAGCACTTATTGTTTGCGTGTGAGTGCTCGAAGATATTTCCTTTAGATCCTGCAATTATATCTTTTTGTTTCTTGTTTTCACTAGTTAGGCTTAATGGAAAACAACAACAAAATGAGAGATCTTTATGAACTTTATCTTGAATTAGGACATGATGTGTTTGAAGAGAGAATTAAAAAACCCATGGAACTTTATATGCATGCTAATGGGAATGTTATTAGTATGAATGCTTTGAAAACCATTGTTGCTAATGCTATGGAAAATTCTAAGTTTGGGGAAGATGGTTTTGATGAGCATGATATTTTTAGTCCCCCAAGTTTTGAGGAGAAAATTTTCTTTGATGATACTTTACCTCCTATTTATGATGATTATAATGATAGTGGTATTTTGGTGCCACCTACTATGGAGGATAAAGGTTATTATGATTATACCATGCCTGCAATTTATGATGATTACAATGATGGTTATGGTAGTTTTACTCCCACTATTACTAATAAAATTGATTATGCTTATGTGGAGAGTAATAATTTTATGCATATAGCTCATGATAAGAATGTTTTATGTGATACTTATATTGTTGAGTTTGTTCATGATGCTACTGAAAGTTATTATGAGAGAGGGAAACATGGTTATATGCATCTTAATAATATTAAGTTTCCCCTCTTTATGTTGAGAATCTTGAAGTTGCGCTTGTGTTATCTTTCTATGCTTGTTGCATTATGCTTACATGACTTGTTTATTTACAAGATTCCTTTTCATAGGAAGTGGGTTAGACTTAAAAGTGTTTCTTATTTGCTTCTTGATGCTCTCTTTTACTTCAACTCTCATCCTTATATGAGCATCATTAAAATTACTGAGCCCATCTTAATGGCTATAAAGAAAGCACTTCTTGGGAGATAACCCATGTATGTTTTTACTACTGTTTTGTTGTATCTTGGAAGTTGTTACTACTGTAGCAACCTCTCCTTATCTTTATTTTAGTGCATTGTTGTGCCAAGTAAAGTCTTTGGTAGTAGGGTTGATACTAGATTTGGATTACTGCGTAGAAACAGATTTCTTACTATCACGAAATTGAGCAGCCCCGTCAGTAGGAAACTCAAAAAAATCTGCCAATTTACGTGCGTGATCCTCAGATATGTACGCAACTTTCATTCAATTTGAGCTTTTTCATCTGAGCAAGTTAAGTGCCACAGAAATATTCGTCTTTACGGACTGTTCTGTTTTGACAGATTCTGCCTTTTATTTCGCATTGCCTGTTTTGCTATGTTTGATGGATTTCTTTGTTCCATTAACTTTCAGTAGCTTTGTGCAATGTCCAGAAGTGTTAAGAATAATTATATCACCTCTGAACATG
This sequence comes from Lolium perenne, assembly GCF_019359855.2. NCBI lineage: Eukaryota > Viridiplantae > Streptophyta > Magnoliopsida > Poales > Poaceae > Lolium > Lolium perenne. Next base: position 33,872,769 of record NC_067245.2, read on the forward strand.
TGAATTTTTGATTATGCACTAACCCTCTAATGAGATTGTTTTGAGTCTGGTGTGGAGGAAGTTTTCAAGGGTCAAGAGAGGAGGATGATATACTATGATCAAGAAGAGTGAAAAGTCTAAGCTTGGGGATGCCCCCGTGGTTCATCCCTGCATATTTCAAGAAGACTCAAGCATCTAAGCTTGGGGATGCCCAAGGCATTGATACGTCCAATTTGCATCACTATTTTATATCATAATTTGCTGTTATTCATTGATATATTTCATATTGGGACACAATACTTATATTATTTCATCTATTTTGCATGTTTCATCATTATTGGAGGATCAAGCACCGGAGCCAGGATTCTGCTGGAAAAGGCATCGTCAGAACGCGATATTTTGGAAGATCAACTGTGGAAGGAAATTATACCAAAAATCCTATTTTTCAAGATGACGAAGGAAGCCAGAAGGAGGACCCAGGGTGGGCCCACACCCTAGGGCGGCGCGGCCCATGCCCTAGCCGCGCCGCCATGTGGTTTGGGGGGCCCACGACCCCTTTCGCCTCCTTTTCTTCGCGAAACCCTTCGTCCCGAAGACCTAAGCCACAGAGGGTACCTCGCGAAGAGTTACAGCCGCCTCTGCGGGGCGGAGAACACCAGAGCGAAAAGAGCTCTCCGGCGGGCAGGAATCCGCCGGGGAAATTCCCTCCCGGAGGGGGAAATCGACGCCATCGTCACCGTCATCGAGCTGGACATCATCTCCACCGCCATCACCATCATCTCCACCATCATCACCGCCATCTCCTCCGTAGCACCTCGTCACCGCCGTAGTAATTTGGGTTTGATCTTGATTGTTTGATAGGGGAAACTCTCCCGGTATCGATCTCTATTTGTTGTTGATGCTATTGAGTGAAACCATTGAACCAAGTTTATGTTCAGATTGTTATTCATCATCATATCACCTCTGATCATGTTCCATATGATGTCTCGTGAGTAGATCGTTTAGTTCTTGAGGACATGGGTGAAGTCTAAATGTTAGTAGTGAACTATGGTTGAGTAATATTCAATGGTATGATATTTAAGTTGTGGTGTTATTCTTCTAGTGGTGTCATGTGAACGTCGACTACATGACACTTCACCATTTATGGGCCTAGGGGAATGCATCTTGTATTCGTTTGCTAATTGCGGGGTTGCCGGAGTGACAGAAACCTAAACCCCCGTTGGTATATCGATGCAGGAGGGATCGCAGGATCTCAGAGTTTAAGGCTGTGGTTAGATTTATTCTTAATTACTTTCTTGTAGTTGCGGATGCTTGCAAGGGGTATAATCACAAGTATGTATTAGTCCTAGGAAGGGCGGTGCATTAGCATAGGTTCACCCACACAACACTTATCATAACAATGAAGATTATTTAGCCGTATGTAGCGAAAGCACTAGACTAAAATCCCGTGTGTCCTCGAGAACGTTTGGTCATTATAAGTAAACAAACCGGCTTGTCCTTTGTGCTAAAAATGATTGGGCCACTCGCTGCAATTGTTACTCTCGCAATTTACTTACTCGTACTTTATTCGCTTGTTATATCAAAACCCCCTAAATACTTGCTTGTGAGCATTTACAGTGAATCCTTCATCGAAACTGCTTGTCAACACCTTCTGCTCCTCGTTGGGATCGACATTCTTACTTATTGAAAATACTACGATACACCCCCTATACTTGTGGGTCATCAGGCATCCCTTTCTTCATCGACAACTTATCAGGTCACCTCTAGTGAAACTATATTTTTATTCAGTCACATCTTATGTACTTTACTTGGAGCGTCTGTGTGCTTTTATTTTCGTTTTGTTATTTTCATTCTCTGAATAAATTCATGCTTGTATGGGAGAAAGACACGATCCGCTGTTGCATATGAACACATGTGTTCTTAGTGCTACTTTTAATGTTCATGGCGAAGGTTAAAACTGCTTCGTTCATTGTCATATGGTTGGAAACAGAAAATGCTTCATGTGGTAATTGGTATAATGTCTTGAATAATTTGATACTTGGCAATTGTTGTGCTCAAATAGATCATGTTTAAGCTCTTGCATCATGTACTTTACACCTATTAATGAAGAACTACCATAGAGCTTGTTGAAATTTGGTTTGCATGATTGGTCTCTCTAAAGTCTAGATATTTTCTGGTGAAGTGTTTGAACAACAAGGAAGACAGTGTAGAGTCTTATAATGCTTGCAATATGTTCTTATGTTAGTTTTGCTGTACCGGTTCATACTTGAGTTTGCTTCAAACAACCTTGCTAGCCTAAGCCTTGTATTGAGAGGGATTACTTCTCGTGCATCCAAATCCTTGAGCCAAAAACTATGCCATTTGTGTCCACCATACCTACCTACTACATGGTATTTCTCTGCCATTCCAAAGTACATTACTTGAGTGCTACCTTTAAAATCCTATCCCTTGTCTTTGCAATACATAGCTCATGGGAAAATAGCCTTAAAAACTATTGTGGTATTGAATATGTTGCTATGTATCTTATTTCTTGTAAGTTGCTTGTTGAGCGGTAACCATGTTTCTGGGGACGCCATCAACTATTACACCTTTGTTGAATATCATGTGAGTTGCTTTGCATGTTCGTCTTGTCTGAAGTAAGGGCGATTTTCATGATCAAATGGTTTGAGTATGCATATTGTTAGAGAAGAACATTGGGCCGCTAACTAAAGCCATGAATCATGGTGGAAGTTTCAGTTTGGACACAAATCCTCAATCTCTTATGAGAATATTATCTGTTGTTGAATGCTTAAGCATTAAAAGAGGAGTCCATTATCTGTTTTCTATGTTGTCCCGGTATGGATGTCTAAGTTGAGAATAATCAAAAGCGAGAAATCCAATGCGAACTTTCTCCTTAGACCTCTGTACAGGCGGCATAGAGGTACCCCTTTGTGACACTTGGTTGAAACATATGTTATGCAATGATAATCCGTGTTAATCCAAGCTAATTAGGACAAGGTGCGAGCACTATTGGTATTCTATGCATGAGGCTTGCAACTTATAAGACGTCTTATACATAACACATATGAATTATTACTACCGTTGACAAAATTGTTTCTATGTTTTCAAAATAAAATCTCTAGCACAAAAATAGTAATCCATGCTTCCCTCTGCGAAGGGGCCATTCTTTTACTTTATGTTGAGTCAGTTTACCTACTTCTTTCCATCTTAGAAGCAAACACTTGTGTCAACTGTGTGCATTGATTCTTACATGTTTACCTATTGCACTTGTTATATTGCTTTATGTTGACAACTATCCATGAGATATACATGTTACAAGTTGAAAGCAACTGCTGAAACTTAATCATCCTTTGTGTTGCTTCAATGCCTTCTACTTTGAATCTATTGCTTTATGAGTTAACTCTTGTGCAAGACTTATTGATGCTCGTCTTGAAAGTACTATTCATGAAAAGTCTTTGCTATATGATTCAGTTGTTTAATCATCGTCTTTACCATTGCTTTGAATCACTTCATTCATCTCATATTGGTAGCATGTCACTTCAGAAATTATTCTTGTTATCGTTTACCTACTCGAGGGCGAGCAGGAACTAAGCTTGGGGATGCTTGATACGTCTCCAACGTATCTATAATTTCTTATGTTCCATGCTAGTTTTATGACAATACCTACATGTTTTGTTCACACTTTATATCGTTTTGATGCGTTTTCCGGAACTAACCTATTAACAAGATGCCGAAGTGCCATTTTGTGCTGTTTTTGGTTTCAGAAATCCTACAAAGGAAATATTCTCGGAATTGGACGAAATCAACGCCCAGGGTCTTATATTTCACGGAAGCTTCCAGAGAGCCAGAGAGGGACCAGAGGGGAGCCCTGGGGGCCCCACCCCACCTGGCGGCGCGGCGAAGGGGGGCGCCCCCCTATGGTGTGGCTCCACCAGGACTCCTCCGAGGCTGCCCTTCCGCCTATATAAAGCCTCCGTCGCGAAAACCCTAAAACAATAAGCCACGGGACAAGAAAAGTTACGCAGCCGCCGCCATCGCGAAGCCAAGTTCGGGGGACAGAAGTCTCTGTTCCGGCACGCCGCCGGGACGAGGAATTGCCCCCGGAAGGCATCTCCATTGACATCACCGCCATCTTCATCGCCGCTGCTATCACCTATGATGAGGAGGGAGTAGTTCTCCCTCGAGGCTAAGGGCTCTACCAGTAGCTATGTGGTTCATCTCTCTCTCTCCCATGTACTTCAATACAATGATCTCATGAGCTGCCTTACATGATTGAGATTCATATGACGAGCTTTGTAATCTAGATGTCATATGCTATTCAAGTGCTTAATTATGTGAACTTTGGGGTTACTGTGACCTCGGTGTAATGGTGACAGTGTGTGCGCCGTGTGTAACTCCCTTATGAATTGTGGTGTGTTAGTACCTCCTATGAATGCTCACGGTGACGGTGTGGGGTGTTTATTAGTACTTGGGAATACGCCTTTGAGGTGTGCTTTTGCACACTTGCCCAATGAATTTGAGTTCTCTATCCAATAAGAGAGTAGTATGATGAAGTGCTTATATTTATATTCAATTATGATTGCAATGTTGAGAGTGTCCACTAGTGAAAGTATGATCCCTAGGCCTTGTTTCCAAATATCGAATCACCGTTTATTTACTGTTCTACTGCATGTTTGCTTGCTGCCATCTTTATTTCAGATTGCTAGTACCACTCATATTCATCCATATTACTTGTATTTCACTGTCTCTTCGCCGAACTAGTGCACCTATACATCTGACAAGTGTATTAGGTGTGTTGGGGACACAAGAGACTTCTTGTATCATAATTGCAGGGTTGCTTGAGAGGGATATCTTTGACCTCTACCTCCCTGAGTTCGATAAACCTTGGGTGATTCACTTAAGGGAAACTTGCTGCTGTTCTACAAACCTCTGCTCTTGGAGGCCCAACATTGTCTACTGGGAATAGAAGCGTGCGTAGACATCAACTACTAAACTGAATTCTACTGTAGGTCGACTTCGAAGTGACATGGTTGACTTATCCCTTAAACTTGGTGTCTATGAAGAGCTCAATAAAGCCAAGGACAGTCAGATTGCAACCCTGAGGAAAAGAATGTTGCAGTATAGTGGTTCTACCTGAAGTTAACCAAGAAACCTTAGTTCGACCTCCATTTAAAACTTATGTAATTCGTTACGCTCTTTTGTATTGTCCTACACTTGATGTATGGCAGTACCCACATTTTATTTGTATTCCCAAAAATAATTTTGTTTTAAATGAATGTTTGTGTGATACTTTATTATTGTGGTTTGATGGAATGTTTATTGCATGACTTGTTTGTGCATGGGTAGGAATTTTTATTCCCTAGATCTGTCTATCTTGTTTCTCATCTATGCTAAAACAACCCCAGATGCCGCCGAGACGTGATCCAACCCAGGAAGCATTACATCAGATGATGACAGCCCAAGCACAACTTATGCAAATGATGACTCAATTCATCCAAACCACCCAGAACAACAACAATCCCCCACCGTCACCTCCACCACCACCACCCCCACCCCTAGTGGTCCGACTCGCCAGATTCTTAAGACTCAGACCATCCAAGTTATCAAGTGCCACTGAACCCATTGTAGCTGATGATTGGCTTTGTTCTGTCAGCAAGGACCTAGTCACCTGTGAGTGCACAGAGACTGAGAAGATAAGGTTCACTGCCCATCTGCTGGAGGGACCTGCTGCTAGGTGGTGGGAGACCTATCAAATCACCCACCCTATTGATGACCTAGACTGGGAAACGTTCAAAGAAGGTTTTCGTACTGCCCATATCTCATCGGGCATTATGAACCTGAAGAGGGATGAATTCCGCAGTCTGAGACAGGGAGGAAGGACTCTGAAGGAGTATATGGATGACTTATGTGCCTTGGCGATGTACGCCCTAGAAGACATTGACACTGATGTTAAGAGGAAGGAGAAGTTCCTCAATGGACTTAAAGGTGAACTGAAGATTCCATTGTCTGTAGCCTATGCACCCAACTACCAATCCCTGCTTGATCAAGCCATCACCCTGGACAATAACATCAAGAAGGAAGAGAACCGCAAGAGGAAGTTCAGCAATAGCAAGAACCACACTAAGCCGTTCCACAAGAAGTACCATTGTTCTGAAGGAAGTGGGAGTCACAACTCACACAAGCATAATGGTCATTTCAGTAAAGGGAATGACAACAACTACAATAGTCATAGGCACAATGAAGGATTCAAGAGAGCCATTCCAATAGTCACCACAATGGAAACAATGGCCATCACAATGGAAACAATGGCCAGCACAGTCACAATTCAGGGGACAATAGGGACTTGTCCAACGTCACATGCTACAAGTTTAAGAAGACTGGGAACTTTACCAAAATATGCCCCGATAACAAGCCTGAGGAGGTTACCAAACCTAATCCATTCCAGAAGGGACAGGTGAACCACCTGAATGTGGAGGGAGTGATGACTGAACCTGAAGCTGTGATGGGTATGTTTCCACTCAACTCGTTTACATCATTAGTTTTATTTGATACTGGTGCATCTCATTCATTCATATCAAGAGCTTTTGTGAAAAAAAATGGAGTACCTACTGAAACTATAGGGAAAACAATTAAAGTAAGTTCTCCGAGTGGAGAAATGATAGTCAACTCTGGATGCCCTCAGTTGATCTTAGAATTTGGTCCATATAAATTCCCAACTCAATTAGTGTTTTTTAAATCCCAAGGTCTGGACGTTATCCTAGGTTTGGATTGGATGACTATCCATAGAGGAGTCATAGATTGTGTTAGTAGATCAATCACACTCACTACTGTTGAAGGAAAAAAGGTTTCGATTCAAATCCCAATTGGATGTTGGTGATATTAGACTAAACATCTTAAGGGGGTTAGCCTAGATTAGGTACACATAGTAAATGAATACTCACACCAAGACTAGCAAGTTTTGCAAAGTTCAGTGGAGTCACCATACTGAGGAAGAAGCTACTTGGGAGCGTGAAAACAATATTCGAGAAGATCACCCTCACCTATTTGCTAGCCTTTTCGAAGCCCGAGGACGTGCTTCATCTTAAGGGGGTTAGTCTGTAACATCCCAATATTTTCAAAAAAATTAAAAGTGCATGCATTCATATCATTCTTGCATTAAGTGCATCACATAAAATAACAAACACCTGTGGTCAAACACCGAAAACCTTAAATCATCGGTTTATCGCCTTGTCTATGTACCATTTTATTTTATTTAGCTTTCAATTTTGTTTAAAACACTTCTACTATAGTCCCAAAACAATCCTCTTGTTTTTACAAAAAATTATAAACAAATTTGAGTTAATTCGGAGCTACGGTTCAAAAGTTATACGAGAAACAAAAGGGAGAAAAGAAAAAAAAACAATTTCGGACCGAACGACCGAAACTGGGCCGGCCCAAGCCAACCCAGTCCGGCCGAATCGGCCCAGCCGCCCTGCTCTCTCTCTCCCCCACGCGCACTGATAGAAGGGCCCCACCTGGGTCATCTTCAAGCTCCGTCTTCAACAGCCTTCAACACCATTAACGCCTTAAAAGCTTCGGTTACCGAAAACGGCCATCGCCGGAGTTTACTCCCCCGCGACCCCCACCTCGCCTCCTGCCCCCTTGAGCCTCCTATAAAACCCCCTGCCCCCCCTCTCTCTTTTTCCCACCTATCTCTCTCTATCGCGCCCCCAGGCCGACGCGATTTCTCGCCGGAGCAAGCACCGGCCGCCGCCCTTCGGCCCCGCGCCCCGGCCGCCCGTGACCGCCCCCGGCCACGCCGCCCCTACCCGCCCGTCGGACTCGATGACGCCGACCCCGTCTGCCCGAGCCGCCCGCCGCCGCCTCCCTCCATTCCTGGCCGGCGGGTGAGCTCCCTCACCTTTCTTTTTTTTCTTTTTCGTTTTAGACCATAGGATCTGATCCAATGGATCACAGTAGTGATCCGGCCGAACAGGTATAGACCAATAGGGACGTGGCCTGCCCAGTCAGCACATGCAGTCAAACTCGTTTCAAACTCAATTTAAATAACATATTTGATGTCTATATTATAAAATTCATATAAAATCAACCGTAGGTTCAAATTTAGCAAATTTTATACCGTTGGAAATCTAGTAATCTGTAGAATGCAACTCTGCAGTAATATAGTATAGTTTTTGTAGAAAGTTTTGCACCGTAATTCAAAATAGAGAATTCAACCTTTGGCACTATAAAAATTGTGTAAATTAATCCATTGGGCCAAAATTTATAAATTTGTAGTCTCTGGAATCCTTAGAACATTTAGAACACCATGGAACCAGAGTTGGTCAACTTTGATACGTGCACAAACTTTCTTTTTCAAATTATGTGTAAATCAGTATTTTACCGATAATTCAAAATCTATAAATTATTTTTGAGTGAATCCAATTGCTATGACCTTGTATTAATGTACCCTATCCAGAGATATGAGGTTAATTTTTTACAATTCATAAAACTTGCAGCAGTTAATTATTAGTGGTTTATGTGTTATGCAAATCACTAGTTTTAATATTTAGGAAAAACCCAATAAAACTTTTTATTCCAGAGAACTTTACCAACCTACTAAACATCAGAGAGCCACTATTACAATTTTTTCAAATCAACTAATTGAGTGAACTTAAATCGTGCATATCATGCATGCATACATGTCTATTGTTGTTCATCTAGAATGCTATGTTTATTTTGGATTGTTTATTTGTTTGTTTGATTAGATTGTGAAGAAGATCAAGGTTACGCTTGAGGTTGCTGTGATTGTACTGGTTGCGTTGATCAAGGCAAGTGACATTCAATCCTACCTATTTTCTATTATGCATTAGTGTTTTTCAACTAGTATGCATGATAGGTTTTGTTTTCAAAAGTGAAGTGTATATGCTATGCTTAGTAAACCTGGTAGTGTGAAGCCGCTCTCAAGATACTTGCTAGGATGCTATTTCGCTTTGCAATATAAAATGCCAATGTTGTTTCGTTGTTGGATGAGAGTGTTTGAAAGTTAAAAATTAACAACCCTAATGAAACACCTGGGTGGATTGGTTGAATGGTGGGCGGCTGCTCAGGTCCACGCTCCTAGTCGTAGCTAGTGGGCTGAAGTGGTGAATCCCTGAGAGTTCGCATTTGTAGAGTTGTCGCTTTTAACTGTACACTTGGTTTTCACCAGGGGATCGTGTGGGGGTTTATTACCTGGGATGGGTTTTAACCTTGTGAGTTCCACTTGTGGTTGACCACCCAGGATTAAAGAGATTACCATGTCGTCCATGTTTTAGATAGCTTCCAGTGCAGCCTTATGGTATTATGGGCTATGCCAAGATTAATTAAGTTGTGAGGATTCAACTTGTGACTAGACAGTGGGTGGAGGCGACGGTCAAGGGAACGGGTCTAGTTTGTATGGTTGGATTTTCCTTCTGAAAGATCTTGTCTCATTCTTCTCTTGGGAAGGGTGGGTCGTAAGGTGAAAGTGCACAACCTCTCGAGAGTTAAACCTAAGATCTTAGCCGTGTCCCCGGTTATAGACAATATGAGCTTCTAGGCAAGGAATGTACGGAGGAATCTCATCATTGTTTTCTGAATGTATTTAAAATTTGATCAACCTTGTAAAAATCATGGGAGATGAAACCATGTGATTATTCTAAAACCCATGGAGAATTTAACCATGGTGTGATTTATAATGTCATTCAAATATTTTCAAAATGTTTTGTTTTAAATAAAATATATGATAAAATGGCTTTATGCAAATTAGCCCAAGACTCCACTAGCCAAATATCATGTAGTTAGTCTTTCATAATAGCCACAAAATAAGTGTTATTTGCCAGTACATCATTGTACTGACCTCCATTCGTGGGGCTGCATATTCAAACGTGCAGGTTCGTCTGAAGAGGATTACTAGTAGGATCTCGAGTCTACATTCCAACATGTCTGCCCGTGGCGCATGAAGATGATGGAGACTCATTGAAGTTTATTTTCCGCTGTGTTTGCTTGAACTCTGTTATGTGAGCTAGTCCAAGTGACTATGCAGTTTGTAAAACCTTGTCTTATCTCCTGAGGATCTACGTTGTAATAATTTGATACTATTGAAATGACTACTATATTTTGTAATGTGTGTGCTATCAGTGATCCCGGGAATAGCACTATACACATGTATCTTATCTTTATTAAAAGGTAGGGTGCTACACATAACAAAATGGTACTCAACATGTCCTTTATGAAATAGCAAAACATAAATGCTAGGACACCTTCAAAATTCAGAGGGTGACTATATACAAGTAATTTGAGAGCAAACAATAACACAATCATGAATCACTCAATAACAATTTTGGAACTATGCATATTGCACTAAGAATGACAACTATGCTCTCTTAATTGGTGCATAAAGTAGAAGATGAAGACTAAACATAATAGCAAAAAGGGTCTCTTTGTAGAGTAAGCAAGATAAACAAGTTTTATAAACCTTCCAAAAAGTATGGTACTTATTAGTTTTGAGCTCTCATTACCCCTATCATAAGCATCTTGAATGGTTAAAGTTAATATGAGTCAAAAATGAGCTATATGCTTGCAAATCACAAGTTGAAAATCGCATGCCCCTTGAATGTGAGTACCTAAACCTCATGCTACTCAACTTAGGTCCCAAATAAGTTCTTGTCATTGTAAGTGTACATGTATCATGGAGAACCGCCAACGGGGTACCTCTTGCTCGATGATATGGAGGCACTCTTGTAAGAGCAATCTGATACGTCTCAAACGTATCTATAATTTTTGATGCTTCATGCTTGTTTTAAACCAATCCAAATATGTTTTGTTTATACTTTGTTGCACTTTTATATGATTTCTGGCACTAACCTATTAACAAGATGCCACAATGCTAGTTCCCTGTTTTCTGCTGTTTTTGTATTTCAGAGAAGTTGTACAGGAAATATTCTCGGATTGGACGAAACAAAAGCCGAAGTCAATATTTTACCGAAACGAAGACGAAGTCTAGAGGGGGTCGAATGCCACAGGGCGGCCAGACCATCCCATGGCGCGACCTAGGCCTGGCCCGCGCCTAGGGGGGTCTGGGCCCACCAGGATCCCAACCTACCTAATTCCTCCGCCTATTTATACATCTTCTCGGGAAAACCATGGTTACCCGAGCCTCCATCCACGAAAATTTTCGTCACGGCCGCCATCGCAGAACCCATCTCGAAGGTTCTGAAGCTCTTCCCGGCACCCTGTCGGACCGGGAAATCATCGCCGGAGGCATCTACATCGCCATGTCCGCCTCCGAAGTGATGCGTGAGTAGTTCATCCCTAAACTATGGGTCCATATCAGTAGCTAGATGGTTGTCTTCTCCACTTTGTGCTTCATGTATCGATCTCGTGATCTGCCCTACATGATCAAGATCATGTTTATGTAATCCTATATGTTTGGTTTGCTGGGATCCGATGAATATTGAATACTATGTTGAGATTGATTATATATTCATGTCATATGTTATTAGTGATCTTGCATGCTCTCCGTTGCTAGTAGAAACTCTGCCCAGCTGGATACTTGTGACTCAAGAGGGGGTATTTATGCTCGATAGTAGATTCATGCCTCTAGTTTTCTGGGAGAGTGACTTTATAACTTCTACAATCATAACTTCTAAGATTGTAGATGTGTTGTTGCCACTAGGGAGAAAACAACAATGTTTTATCCAAGAGTAATTCTATTGTTTACTTCAGACACATTGCTTAATGCGATAGTCTGTTGCTTGCAACTTTATACTGGAATGGGTGCGGACGCTAACCTGAAAGTGGATTATTAGTCACTTGGAAAAATACCCGTGCGTTGCATCGGGGGAAGAAAAAAACTACGTACTAAAAGATGAGTACTTTTACTAAATGCATATTCCCTAAACACAATAATTTTAGTTTGGTACGAAGAAACAAAATTTCATCTAAGTTACCTAAGTTTCTAGAATAACAGAATATAGAATACCCATAATTAAAAATTAAAGGGCATGACAAATATCTTGAAGATGCGAGAGCTGACAAAAGACATAATCTAGACAGGTTTAGACTGTAGATAGGAGAAGATAATGACTACATCATTCCTTATGAAATCACACAAATATTTAGTTTCCCTATCTTCTCCAATCAAGCATTTGTTGGATCATTATTTGCAAATATAAATGTCTATACATATTGCATTCATCACCAAAAAAAAAAAAGAAGAAAACACGCAACACCAGAGGCAGGCGCCTCCTCGCACAGACACTGACACCGCGGTCCATCCTGCGCGGCCCCATCGGCCCTCACACAGGACCAGCCTACGCGTCGCTGCCGGATTGGCCCCACGCAAGGCGTTCAGCGACGAGTCCCAAACAAAAACACAAACGCACCATAGCAGAGAGGAAGACACAAGAGAAAAGAGGAAAAAACTTATCTGCCCTCTAATCTCCCCTTACCCCTCTCCTGCCTGATAGATAACCACCCCCACCCCCTCTCTCTCTGCGCCGCCGCCGCCGCCGCGGCGCCACCGCGACCCCTCGCCGCCCGCCCCTCTCCGGCGCTCGCCGCAACCCCGCACCCCTCTCCCCCGCCTCCGATCCGATTTTTTCACGGGAAAAATCGCAAAAAATCCCCTGGAATTCGCCGCGCCATCATTTTTCGAATAAATCGCACGGCTGCTCGCGCTGCCCCGCCCACCCGCCGCGACCCGCGCGCGGCCGCCGGCGCCGGCGATCGCATCAGACAATAAGCGCCCTCATCGGGCCAACCCCCCGCCTCCCCGCGGCCCGAACCTTCGCTCCTGCCGGGAAGACCCGGCGCGCGCGCGGCCTCCTCCTCGGCACGAGGTGCGTCTCCCCTCGCTGCCCTTCGCGGGGTTTTCAGGGAATCTGCCAAGTTTCCGCTTATAGCGCGCGGGCACGAGTCGGGCGCACCGGTTCGAGCGCCCCGCGCCCGATCCGCGCCGCGGCCAGCTCGATCTGGCCGCCGCCGGCGCCGATCTACGGGCGGCGCTCGAATCCGCCGGGATTTAGGGTTTCCGAATCCGATTCCAACTTCATTCGCTCGAGGCTGCTCAGCGCCATGCTGCGCTGCCTCCACTGCTTGATTCTGATTAGAGCTATTTCTCCCCCCTCGACAGTTTGATTCATTTGGTGTTTATTACAAAACTGACCAAGCCCTAGCATATAACTTAACAATAGCGTTCGAGTTGGAATGCATGTTTAGGGCATTACAACTCGGCCAGGAGCTACAAATTGACTTCGTTTGATGAACTGCAGGGAGTGACAGACTGCTGAGGCCCTCGGAGTTCCTTCATGTGGTGCTGCCATAAACTGTGATGGCATTCTTCAGCAATTCTGGGAGCAGGGCTGATTCGGGAGGGTACAACTTGAACGAGAAGGCCGACGACGAAGGTGCATACGAGTCAGTTGCGGATAGGGACGTCGACTTGAACTCTGGGCATCTAAACTTGAATGAGAAGGCTGATGATGCTTACCACAGTGAGGAGGAGCAGTACCAGCCAGGGCCAAATTCTCCCGAGATTAAATCAGGGCAGAATGCCCAGAGACTAGGTGGCCCGTCTGACCCATGGGGTACAGGTTTTTTGAAGGATTGCAGATCCACGCACACCGCAATGGATGAACCTTCAAATAGTGGCCGGGTAATGGAAAATGGATATGTGGCTGGTTCACATGATGACATGGATGGTAGTGGAGAAGATGATGAGCTAAACAGAGGGCATGGGGATGTGCCAGCTGAGGAAATGCTTTCTGATGACTATTATGAGCAGGATGAAGAGGATCAGATTGATTCATTGAATCGTCGTGGGATGAGCCACCCAAGCTGTTCCAATTCTACCGTTGCAGCAAAATCTGTCCCCTCAAGACAAAAGAAGTCAACAAAGCGTAGTGCTTATGGCGATGATGACGACGACGACGATGATGATGAGAATGATGATGATGACGATGACGCAGATGGTATATTTATACCTTCAGCCTTGTGCTCAGCAAAATTAATCTGTTGCATTTGACAACTTCTCCATTCTCAGAAGATGGCAGCTCATCGTTTGACTCAAGATTTGTTTCTTCCTTATTTGCAGAAGATGATCCAGATGATGTAGATTTTGAGCCAGACAGTGAAACCGACAAGGCTGCTGTTAAGGTCATTTACCAACTTGAATTCTCATTATCACATGATGTGTAACTTTGGTGATTTATTGTAGTATTGTCTACACTTTAAGTTTAGCTATAATTTCATTGTTTAGGATAGATGGTGCAGTGAAATTTTGTTGCCGATGTGTTTGAGATTCGCATGATGCTGATGCTAACTTGTTGGCTGTGTGGTTCATACATGATTTTTGTGATGATGAACTGGCCAGCAACTGTTCAGTTAGCATGGTGAAAAATGTGCCCTAGCTGATCCAACTTGCACACAAATTCTAATTGAGACAACATTAAATAACAGTGGCCTATTTCAACTGCATTATAATGTTTTTTTTGCGAAAATTCCACCGATATATTAATAATCATCATCAGCAGTACAAAGATGGCTAAAAGTAATAAAAAATACAAATAGGTTCATAGACCACCTAGCGACGACTACAAACACTAGCAAGAGCCGACGGTGCGCCGCTGTCCTCGCCCCTCCATCATTGGAACCGGGCAAAGCTTGTCGTAGTAGAGCTTGTTGTAGTAGACAGATGGGAAGTCGTCGTGCTAAGGCCCCAAAGGACCAACGCACTAGAGCAGCAACAATCACCAATGATGACATCGGTAGATACGAAGAAACTGACCTGAAAACACACCAACGGACATGAAAACTGACAAGATCCCACGAGATCTGCCGGACTACTGACTCCATGCGCTCTCCGTCGGCGCTACAATGTATCCATAAAATTCTAACCAAATCCTTGAGTTACTGAATTCAATTTATTTCTGTGGTTGATTATCATGGTTGCATTTTCATGTACTTCCCATTTTCCTGGGTGACATTATGGCTAATCACATCATTCGAGAAATGTTTTGGGGTGTATATTCTCTTTGTACTGTGGACACATGCATATTCTTGCTCCTGTTTTAACCAAAACGTTTTTCTTAATCAGCTTAGTCTCTAGGCTATTAGAAATTTTGAACTTACTGAACAGTCGGGTAGGTTTTCCTTCTATATTGCTAGTTTTTTCTTTTGGTTTCTAGTCTTGACAGTTTTCACACTGTTCCTTCTTAATATTCCCGTTTAGCTATCCGAGCTTTTTGCTTGTCAGTCCATGTTGAGTATTTAAGCTAACCTCCTTGTGGAACTCGAATTTCAGGATAAGCTTGCGGAGAGTGAGAACTCAGGTGAAGAAGAAGAAGATGACGATGAGCTTGAGCTCTCAGATGATGATGAAGATGATTTTATTGAGAGTAGGAGGCAATCAAAACGACTTAAGGTTGGAGGAGCAAAAGCTCCCCAGCGAAGAAAGCCTCCCATGCAGGCTCCACGCAAACGAGGGGTATCTCTCACAGATGAAGAATATTCTTCAGGAAAAGACTCAGATGTACCCAATAATGCTGATTTTAGTCACCGGTCAAAAAAACCTGTTAGGTTGCACCTGAAAACTGTGGGCCATAATGATGTTTTCTCGAATGTCAATTCCCATAATGAATCCCGAACTTCTGGGAGGAGGAGGACACTGAGAAATATCTCATATGCTGAAAGTGAAGAAAGTGACGATAGTGAGGAGAAGTCTGCTAAACAACAGAAGGTTAGAATTCAGTATGAATCATGTATCAAATTATTTATGTCATCGAGATGGTCTGTGATATAAATGAATTTCAGTTGTTTTTGCTACGTGTCGGATTAGAGTAGTTGGATAATAAAGAAATCCTTTCTCTGAGTTGCAACATTCTTTGTGTTCTGTGCTTGCTTAAGGGTTAACCAACTGTTACTTGGCCTGTAACTGTTTATAAATCTACTATTTCATATGTACTGTCTGTACCCTTTATTATTTGTTATCACAGACCTCTTACAAATTTCCAATATATAACTAGATCTTGAAGGAGGATCAAGATGAGGAAGACACAGAAACAATTGAAAGGGTCATTTGGTATCAGCCAAAGGGTGTTGCTGAAGATGCACTAAGGAATGATCGATCGACTCAACCTACTGTTATGAGCATGCCATCAGATTTTGATCTGCAATGGGATGATGTAGAGTTCTATATAAAATGGAAAGGGCAGTCTTACCTACATTGTCAGTGGAAGACACTGTCTGAGCTTCGTAGTGTAAGAGCTTACCTCGATATCTTCTTTAGTTGACATGTGCTGTTCGTAATCTTTGTAGTTTGTGCTTTTATCTCTTTAGCCTGTTTCTTAGATCTGCGTTCACATTACCTTGTAAATGACAGGTTAGTGGATTTAAAAAGGTTCTAAATTACATGAAAAGAGTGTCTGAGGAACAGAGGTTCAAGAGGTCGCTATCACGCGAAGAGGTAACAAAATGCAATTGGCTTTATATTTTCTGTGCTGTAATTACTGAAGCAAAGCATGGTGATTGTCAGTTGCCAGAGAATAAGTAGTAACCATAAGTTAATCTTGAAGGGTGGAAATGAAATGTATGTTTTATACTAGATTATTCATCATGATATGATAACTACTAGCATGTATTCCCTTTGTTCCATAGTATAAGATGGTATTACAACCAGTATACTCATATATTGGCTGTAATTACATCTTATATTATGGGACGGAGGGAGTAATAATTACTGGATGACCTGTCACTGTATTTCTATAAATAATAAAGTCTATTCTGTGCTGTTCGTAAATGACTGAAGTGTTACAAATTACCAGTCTTAACAAAAACGTCAACTCCTTGATATATTTATTCATCAGATCCGAAATTCTTCATGTATCAGGTCGAGGTGCATGACGTGGGCAAGGAAATGGAGTTGGATCTTATTAAGCAATATAGCCAGGTTTTCCCATTAAGTCCAGCTTTAGACTATTATATATGCTTTCTATTACTGTTGTATTTTGTGCCCTTTCTTAAGTATCAATCTCCAGGTTGAACGGGTATTTGCTGATAGGGCAACCAAAGTGGATGGTGATGATGTGGTGGTGCCAGAGTATTTAGTGAAATGGCAAGGACTTCCTTATGCAGAATCTACCTGGTAATTGCCGTGATTGATTATGGGTTGTCCGTTTTCATGGATATGATAATACTTTGCATGTTGATGTTCTTTTGTGCAGTCCCATTGATAGGAATGAATATGAATATGTTACAAGTGATACCATGCATAAATTGTTCAGTTGAAGCTGTCAGTGTTGTATGAGGATGCTGTTGTTTGTTAATATTATTCAATTGTGTTTCCCACATTGTTTTGTTGCAGGGAAAAAGATACAGATATTGAATTTGCTCAAGAAGCAATAGATGAATACAAGGTAAGCACTCATGTGTAGATACATCCGAATTTAGAGAAACCTGCGACATCTTTTTCGGGGCGGAGGGAGTATCTGATTTACACGTAGTGCATAGATGCATTAGATTGTATGATAATCGGGTTTATGCTAAAAACAGGCCCGTGAAGTTGCCACTGCTATACTGGGAAAAGCGGTTGATTTCCAAAGGAAGAAAAGCAAAGGTAGCTTTTCTTGGTTTATTTGTGCCTGCTTACTGGATGACTGAATTTTTCTTGGCTTTGATGACTACCTTTCATGTCGAATGTGATATTTACTTGTTGGTCTAGAAAGCATAATGTATATGTTTTATGTGGAATGTAATTTCATCTTTTAACGCCTAGAAATCATAAATTCCTGATAGGCACTCCCTGGTAAAAAATAAACAAATTTTCTGATAGGCACTTTACTGTGACTACCATGATGTGATGCTATGGTGCTATCTATTTAGGTAGTGCATTTCACTTGTGAATTTGGTGCACCATCACAAATTATTTGTTGAATTACTGGACCACTATTCTTGAGTTTCATCTAATACTAAGTTTTACATTATTCAGCTAGTTTGCGGAGGCTTGATGACCAACCAGAGTGGCTAAAAGGAGGTAAACTTCGCGATTATCAGCTTGAAGGCCTAAACTTTCTCGTTAATGGGTATGTAAAATCTATAGAGATATGCATAACAGAAGCACCTTACTTTCCAGTTTATGCTTGCTAATTCATTTATAAAACAGGTGGAGGAATGATACTAATGTTATTCTTGCTGATGAGATGGGTCTGGGAAAAACCATTCAATCAGTTTCCATGCTTGGCTTCCTTCATGTAATTCTTTCACATTGTTCTTGTTTTGCATGGTCCCAGGATTCTTTTTACTGATTAATAATATTTTTTTTTTGAGGGAATTGATTGATAATACTTGGTATATCGCAGAATGCTCAAGAAATTAATGGTCCATTTCTTGTTGTCGTCCCACTTTCAACATTGTCAAATTGGGCAAAAGAATTTCGGAAGTGGCTACCTGACATGAATGTTGTAATTTATGTTGGAAATCGTGCTAGCAGAGAGGTAAAACTCAGTAAAGTTCTTGCACTTTTGTTTTGCCTCCTTTGAGATTTATATGTAGCCTTAATGTCATTTATTCTGGCAACCTTTTCGATGGCACCTGGTGAATGTAATAATTACTACATACTTGCAATTCATCAAATATTTCAAATACCACGTTCATCGATCCACTAGTCTTCATAATGACCAATTTTAAATATGTGGCTCCACGTGCACAAGCAAATGACTATGTTGTCCCTGGCGCTCAGCTTGCTGACTTGAGCAGATTCACGGCAGCAAAGGGTCATCTACTGCCTGGAAAACAGCAGGGAGCATAGGTGCTTGCCGAGCATAATAATATATATATTTCAAATAATGTATCTACTGCCTGGACAACAGCAGGGAGCGTAGGTGCTTGCCGAGCATAATAATGTATATATTTCAAATACCATGTTCATTAATCCACAATCCTTTATATTGACCAATTTGAAATATGTGGCTCACGCAAATAAGCAATTGACCACGTAGTCCGTGGCTCTCAGCTTGCTAACTTGGGCAGAATCACGACAGCAAAGGGTCATCTACTGCCTGGACATCTACCTAGAGTCTTTTACATGATCATTGTTTAAGTCACGGTGTGTACCTTAGTGATTTGGACAGTGGTAAAATCTGATGTACTTAGTATAAACTCTATAGCACATGGTCTTTTTTTTTCTGGTTCAAGAATGAATTAAAAAGAAATAAATAAGCATGTAAAATTTTCAGTGCTTATGGTGAACATATAATTTGCTGTTAAGACATTTACCTGGATTTTTTTTGAGAAACCAACGCTTTCTTCACATGTCAACCCAGCAAGGTTTTCACTCGGGGTTTTCACACCTTCACAGGGAGGACCCGGAAAGCTGTAGTGTCTCTAGCTATTTATCAAAATCATGCGTTTTTCATTTTCGTGGCGAGGTCCCAAAAAAGGGATTGTTAGACGCAAAATACGACTATTCCCTGTTACTATACCAAGCTTCATGAATGAGACATTTTGATGATCTCTGCATAACTTAGTCAGTGTTGTGCCACATGTTTTGGGTACTACTCTATTTATATATTTCTAGCAGGTTGTTTTTGGAATATATATAACTCTATTTGCTCAGGTGGCTCCTGCTTTTCATCCTTTTTTCTCGACTTTGTATTCAAAGGGCATGCAATTCTTAGTTCTGAACATCGTAAGGAGTTATGTTCACCTTGTTATGTACTTTACATTCTTCCCAATACATTTGTGGCAGATGTGTCAGCAGCACGAGTTTTTTACAAATAAGAAGGGGGGCCGGCATGTAAAATTCCATACATTGATTACTACTTATGAGGTGATACTTAAGGACAAATCTGTCCTTTCAAAAATCAAATGGAATTATCTTATGGTTGATGAAGCTCACCGTTTGAAGAACTGTGAAGCATCACTGTATATTACTCTTTTGGTATGGACATATTCTCTTGAACTAAGCATAAGCCTTATGTATTGGGTGACTACTGCAATATGGTTAAACTGCATCTGTTCTCATTGTCAGGAATTCAGCACCAAAAATAAGGTTCTAATAACTGGGACCCCTTTGCAGAATAGTGTTGAAGAGCTGTGGTATGTCTTTTTTATGTAGACTTGTGCTAGGCAATTTTATACATATGCTTTATACTGTTAATATTTACTTGCAATTTGATACTGCAATATGCGAGTATGTAGGTATTTTAAAAGTGAAATGGCGCTGTGCGCAGTACCCATTTCTTCTCCTTTGCATCCACTTCAAAATGCTCTTAACGTTTCCGGAAAGACTCATGAATGTTTTATCATAATGTAAAATTGA
Organism: Lolium perenne; assembly: GCF_019359855.2. Lineage (NCBI taxonomy): Eukaryota > Viridiplantae > Streptophyta > Magnoliopsida > Poales > Poaceae > Lolium > Lolium perenne. Next base: position 33,893,065 of record NC_067245.2, read on the forward strand.
CATTTGCAAAATTTGGTACAAAAATACGACCATGCGTTGTGCACAAAAAATAGATACAGCCTGTGTAGTGAATATTATGATATTTACAGGTGCAAAATGTCTTTCTTGTGTGTAAGACATGTGGTTATATTTTCGCACTAAATTTTGCTAGTGCACGCCACATTATGAACAGCCATGATTTATTTTATTGAGAATAATCTTCTTGAAGTGGATGAAAAAGAGAGCGAACATTGGTTGTGTGCCAATGTGCTCAAAATTCAGGTTCAGAGTATGCTCATTATTTTTTCCTATTGTTGCTTTTTGCAGGGCCCTACTTCATTTCCTTGATCCAGTTAAATTCAACAGCAAAGATACTTTTGTTGAGAGATACAAAAATTTGAGTTCGTTTAATGAAACTGAGGTATTGCTTTTGTGTGATGGTTTTGTCTTGGCTTGTATTGTGTTCACAATTATGTACACTAGTTGATGGTCATTAACTCTCCTTGCTTTGATAATTTATAGCTTGCAAATCTTCACAAGGAATTGAGGCCCCATATTTTAAGGCGAGTTATAAAAGATGTTGAGAAATCTTTACCTCCAAAAATTGAGCGGATTCTTCGTATCGAAATGTCTCCCCTACAGAAACAGTATGTAGTTTTGCATTAACTTAAGTTCAGCAATGCATTTCATTACTCTTTGAAATAACCTTTTTAAAATATTTTGCTAGATATTACAAGTGGATTCTAGAGCGAAATTTTCAGAATCTGAATAAAGGAGTCCGTGGAAATCAGGTAGGATTTATCATTAATGTGAATTTCTTTTGATCTGCTTACCTTAGTGGTTTTGTATTTATCCAAATGGTATCCGCAATTCAGTTTTCTCTGTGTGTGCTATTAAACAAAAAATGTGTTTATTTTGATTTTTTTTGTTAAGAGACGCCACTGTTTTTTTCCTGAACTGTTTGTGTAGGTTTTTCAGTATTTTAGTCTCAGGATTAGGTTGACCAGTGTGAAACATCCTGTATTTGAGAAATGAGAAACAGTTGATAATAGTGGATCTGTTTAGGGGGTCTTGGACTGTTGTTTCTTTAGCAATGCTTTAATGCTTTTGAGTCAAATATGAGAGCCACTGCAATCTCAAAGGAAGGCTTGATGCCCCTGTGCACTAAATGCCATACTAGTGACAAGTCTATCAGCCAAAGACCACTAATGTGAATATATCTGCCCTTGTTATTGACTCTATAGTTGATTTTTCTTATTCATCTGATTTCTGATGTGACTGGGTGTTAATCACAAATTATTATTTTTCCTATTGTTCAAAGCCCCTTTATAGCGTTGCATATGCCAGAAAGCATAATCTTTTTAGGTAGTTCTAGTTTTGTGAATATCTTGGGTCAGTATTTTTGTTTTTTAATTTGATGTTCGTCATTGATTCTTCAAACAGTTGCTCTAGGATATGCATGTTCTACTTGCTACCAAGGTTTATAAATGTCTGGCAATCTATCTTTTTTTTGCGATGGAAAATGCTATATTAATTTACGACAGAGTTACAATCCTTGCGCACAGTTTCAGTAAGAACAACAGGATATCTTCTAAGCCATAACTGCGTGACTCTTATCTTCCCTTCCTATTATTGCCAGTATATTTCCAGCTTCGTTTTGTGTTCTGTCGATTTTCTTGATCACAATATCCCTTTCTCCGAGACCTTGGATACTAGTAACCAGATGGACGAGGGTTGAGTGATCCTTCTATTCTTGTTATTTTGTTTGCTTTTCATGTTTAGTACATAAAAAATGGAAGAGTGAATATCATAATTCCTATTCTTTTCAACATATTTGAGTTGCGACCTTAATTTGTCTGGCTGACTGTATCATGGTACATGCAGGTTTCGCTTTTGAACGTTGTTGTCGAGTTGAAGAAGTGCTGCAATCATCCATTCTTGTTTGAAAGCGCCGATCATGGTTATGGTGGAGACAGCATTGGTGATCGCAATAAAGTTGAACGCATTGTTATGAGTAGTGGGAAATTAGTTTTATTAGACAAACTATTGCTAAGACTGCGGGAGACTAATCACCGAGTGCTTATATTCTCTCAGGTTTGTACACATATTTATTACTTTCTTTCCAAACTATTTCAGTGTGCGGTTTTTCTTACTGGAGCTTCTGTTAATTTTGGATGTATCAGCCTACTATGGTTACTAATAGAACCACCAATTCTTCTATATACTGCACCACACGTAAAACTATAATATTTGCTGACAGTTGACAAACTTCTATAGCTGGTTACTTTTCTAAGTAGTACGATTCGTTGACTTTGGACATAGTTTGACGTGTTAGTTGCCGGAACTGTGTTCTTATTGGACAATACAGATTACATATGCTCTCATATGATTTAGTATAAAATGATTTCTGAATTTTCATCATTGCAGATGGTGAGGATGTTGGACATCCTTTCTGAGTACCTGTCCCTTCGAGGATTCCAGTTTCAGAGACTTGATGGCAGTACAAGAGCGGATCTTCGTCATCAGGCCATGGAGCACTTTAATGCTCCTGGAAGTGATGATTTTTGTTTCCTTCTGTCTACACGTGCTGGCGGACTTGGTATCAATCTCGCAACAGCAGATACGGTGATAATCTTTGATTCAGATTGGAATCCTCAGAATGATCTACAGGTCCTTATATCTCTCTGATTAATTATATAAATATTTTTGGTTATGAAGCAATATTTCCTTATCTCTTTTTTTTTTTGCATCCTGATATGATTGCAGGCGATGAGTAGGGCACATAGGATTGGGCAACAAGAGACTGTTAACATCTATCGTTTCGTCACCTGCAAAAGTGTTGAAGAAGATATATTGGAGCGGGCAAAGAAAAAAATGGTGCAGACACCGAATTGCTTCATATATTGTTTAAGAAAACATGAGACACATTTAACCTATTTATTTATCTGTTTATTTATTTCAGGTTCTTGATCACTTAGTGATTCAGAAGCTGAATGCTGAGGGCAGGCTCGAGAAGAAAGAAACTAAAAAGGGAGCATCAATGTTTGACAAGGTAGAATTTTGCATAACCTGTCTGGTTTTCTTTGGTTAGTTTTGATAGCAACATTCTGGTATATGTTGGTGCAGAAATTTTGTTATCCGCTTGTTTACAAGATATATATGTATGTTTTAAATTTATAAATGCTTTAATGATATAGCTTGTAGCCTTGATGCAGTTTTATTGACTGTCATGTACAGCATGCTTTTGGCATTTGCCCCTAGTAGGTGCATTGCCTAGAAAAGAAATAAAATGGCTATAGGGACCTGCAAAATTCAGAGGGGAACATATAGCCTAGAGAAGAAATAAAATGGATATACGACCTCCAAAATTCAGAGGGGAACATATAGCTATACAACCTGAAAAAATCAGAGGGGAACATACATATAGCCTAGAGAAGAAATAAAATGGACATATGGCCTGCAAAATTCAGAGGGGGGACACATTGAGCCTTAAACTTTGGAGTCTCTTACTATTTACTTTCTGTTTTATATTTCTTTCTCTCTATTTTTGCACTTATGTATCTAAACCATTTCGCAGAATGAACTTTCGGCCATACTTAGGTTTGGGGCAGAGGAGTTGTTCAAAGAAGAGAAGACCGATGAAGAGACCAAGAGGAAGCTTGAAAGTATGGACATCGATGAAATTCTTGAGAGAGCTGAGAAAGTTGAAACAAAGGCTGCTGAAGGAGAGGAGGGCAATGAGCTTCTTAGTGCTTTCAAGGTACGCAATGTGCACAACCATACACTGATGCAAAGCATGGAAATATTATTGTATATTGAAGTTCCTAAGTATTTTGGATAGGTTAATAATTGTTCTTAAAATGTTGGATAGGTTGCCAATTTTTCGAGCGGTGAGGATGACGCCACATTCTGGAGTAGACTGATACAACCAGATGCTGAAGATATGGTTCAGGTATTGATCTGATCAGCTAATTCAGTTCTTGCTTGCTGTCAATCAGTGACTAATGGCAGATATGTTCTGCAGGAAACTTTAGCACCTCGTGCTGCGCGAAATAAAAAGAGCTATGTTGAAGATCACCAACTTGACAAAAATAGCAACAGGAAACGGCGAGCGGTTGATGCACAAGAAAAGCCGAGAAGGCGCTCTAGCAGAACAGTCGATACAATTGTTTCATTACCATTGATTGATGGAGCTGTAGCTCAAGTACGTGAATGGTCATTTGGAAACATGCCTAAGAAGGATGCCTCCCGATTTGTTCGAGCGGTAATCTGCGCTTACTACCAATATATTTGGTTATTCTGCTTTTCTGACTGGTTGTATTTGCAAATATCTTCGAAGTATGCATTGTGTCTCTTAGTTCCACGTTTACTATAATAATATCTACTCTAATATGTGTTCACGAGATGCTGTAACATTTTAGACTCTCATCTTTGTCTGATTAGAGAAGGTCTACTGCTAGTTTCTAGATAATTGTAGTTATTGATGTGTCTGTGTAACCATTGATTTATATTTTTTGCTTCTGATGATATGTTCTGCTACCTTGGTATTTAACTTACTAAGATACAACAACAACAATGACATCAAAGCCTTTTATCCAAGCAAGTTATGGTAGGCTACATATGAAACCCAACGGAAACATAAGAAAATTGGGTTTCATATCCATAGGACTGGCTGGTTTTCACGTTGGCTTGCCAATCCTATCACAACCCTCCTCCTTTACCTGGGCTTGGGACTGTGATACTAGTACTAAGTTTTTCCAGCTCAAATTTGGCAGATTTTTGATATTCCTGTGATTGTTTGCCAGACATGTATATTGCATTGAATTGTTTTGGGAGCTATAGATGTGCGGGGTGTACTATCTAATTCTGATAGTGAACTTTAGGTTAAAAAATTCGGAAACCCAAGCCAAATTGGCTTAATTGTGGATGATGTCGGTGGTGCAATAGCAAAGGCTCCATATGAAGCACAGATTGAGCTGTATGATTTGCTCATTGATGGCTGTCAGGAAGCTGTTAAAGAGAACACAGACGTCAAGGTAAAATTCATTGTGATGCCGCTTAGAGAAATTTGATAATTGTTTCCTTCTGTCTTATCTACCTTTATTGAGTTCAGTTCGTTGTCCTTTAAATGTAGGGCACGGTGTTGGATTTTTTTGGTGTACCTGTGAAGGCCTATGAGTTATTAGCTCGTGTCGAAGAGCTTCAGTGCTTGGCAAAGCGCATTGCACGTTACAAAGATCCAGTTAGGCAATACCGGATCCAATCTCCTTACAAAAAGCCGCAGTGGTCAGCAAGCTGTGGATGGATTGAAAGTAATTGCTGTCTGACTCCCCTTCTTCAAAAATGTTACTCCCTCCTGTTCAAATTAATTGCCCAAAAATGGATGTATCTATACATGTTTTAGTGTGTAGATACATCCATTTTTGGGCAATTATTTTGAACCGGAGGGAGTAGAGAATATAGGCTCATAAATCTATTATATCTGCAGCTGATGATGCAAGGTTGCTGCTTGGCATTCATTGGTATGGTTATGGAAACTGGGAGAAGATACGGTTGGATCCAAATCTTGGCCTGACAACAAAAATTGCACCAGCAACACTTGGTGAAAGAGAAACGTTTTTACCACGTGCCCCAAACTTGGATAATCGTGCTAGTGCTCTCCTGCAAAAGGTGCTCCCCCTGGTCTATTCTCCTCCCCCGTTGGGTGCACTTCTTCCTCTCATGTTAAGGATGTTTTGTGTAAGATGTGATTAATTTTGTACTAATTAACTAGCATCTGGAGCTCTTATTCCCTGGTTATCCAAACTTTTGAAGTTCTCGGGGTCCACCAAGATTAGTTATACCATCCTGCTCATGTATCGCTGTACCCATATTTATGGGATACATTTTTTTTTCCAAGCAAATTGGGATTTTCTTGCTTCACTATCTGTTATACTCCCACAGTCCACAATTATGGGGCGTATACATTCAGTTAAACAGCCAATCCATTCTGAGTTTGACCAAATATATAGAAGGGGATATCAAGAACTACACTATTTAATAAGTGGATCTATTGATATTGATTTTGTATTTTAAATCTTCATATTTTATATATATACTTGATCAAACTTGGAATGCATTGACTCTTGACTTAATTTTTAGCGGAGGGAGTATTTCTGATTGACAGTTAAGTTTGCCTGTGAAGTATAATTTGATGCTTCAGTTGAATCCCGTGTCTGTTTGTGTATACTCCCTCCGACTCATCTTTGACAATTTTATCCACTGACAAGAAATTCTGTCTTTGTAGGAATTTGCCAATCTGAGTGGAAAGAGCTCAAAAGCCAAAGGAGGCTCTAGTCAACCTGTCAATAGTGAAAGCAATGGTGGTGCCCGATCATCGAGAGGCCGACAAAAAGATGCAAAACCAAAAGATGATATTAAGTCAATCAAAGATGACATTAAGAAACGCAAGGTGGTGGAAGCTGAAGCAAGAGAAGAGGGTGAAATTTCAGAGTCTGAAGCAGAGACTAAATATCGTTTGGACAAGGAGGAAAAGTGGCTGGAATGGTGCTCTGAAGTTTTGGATGATGAGCAGGACATATTGAAACGCCTGGATAGGCTACAGAATACAAGTGTAAACCTTCCGAAGGAAAAGGTTTCTGCTTTGCCTGCAGATAGTGACAATCTATTCTTAAAATGCTCTTCTGCCACTAACTTCATAACCCTATATTCCAGGTTCTTTCAAGGATACGCAGGTATCTCCAGATAATTGGTGAAAAGATAGGAAAGGTTGTTGTCCAACATGGAGAATCATACAAGCAATCCCGTAAGTGTCTAATAGGTCCGACCTTTATGTAGGAAGCATGTCTGCTCAAGATTTTGATTTGCTTCATGAACATTGCAAAGACATTTTTTCATCGTCATTTATTTTCCATTTCTTGAGCATAACCCTTTTATTCCGTCAAAGAATACCATGTAAATAGTTTGCATTGGTTGCAGGTATGACCACGAGATTATGGAATTATGTGGCAACCTTTTCAAATATGTCCGGGGATCAATTGCGCGATCTCTACTTAAAACTTAGTCAGGACCAAATGGAAGCTGGAGTTGGCCCCTCACATGGGGGCAATTTTGCACCGGTTCCTCCCAACAGAGGAGGTGCTTCAAATCAGCCTCATCCTCCTAGAAACCAAAGGTCAACAAGGTCTTTCCAGAGCACTCCGGAGTCTCTCAATAATGGTGAAAACACTGGGAATTCGGAAGCTTGGAAACGACGGAGGAGAGCTGATCCAGAAAATCAGTTTGACACCCAACCATCGTATCAACCTCCCCCAATCATGACAAATGGAAACAGGGTGCAGGAGTCTAGCAGTTCTGCTGGTATTCTTGGTTGGGGTCCAGTCGAAATGAGACGATATGGCATGGAAAGACCAAAACGAGGTGTTCATCCCAATCGATTTCCTGGTGGGCCTGGACCTTTGCTTTAGCTGAAAGTAGTAAGCCTTGTCAGTTCCTAGAAGTCTTCAGCTTCTATGGAGGTAGAAATGGAGAATTGATTTTTTTTTGGCAAGATAAAAGAATAAGATGTCAATATCTGAATCACAGCTTGGAGTCTGCCTTAAAGAAACAGCAGGGGTTGCTGAGGAGATTTTGGTACTTTTGAACAGCTGTACACAAAAGATTCCTCTGACACCAAAACATAGATACAGATCTTATAAACCGCCAAGAGGAAGAGTCTCGAAAATTTTGTCGGTTCAGTTTTGTGAAATAGAAGAAAATCAGTTGGGCTCTTTAAGAAGGTTCATCTCAAACATGATCTAATAGTTCAGCCTCAGTACATGTATCTTTTACATTGCAATATATAATGAATTATGGTTTATTTGAGCCTTTCTCTCTCCACACAAGCAAAAGCAAATCCAATGTTTCTCTCTCTCCCCCCATCCCCCTCTTTTTTGTGAATTTCACATATGAAAGAAATGCATCATTGCTTCCTTTCGGAGGCAACAACAGAGGTAGTACGGGATTGAGTATTTGCATTCATATGTTATTGTGAAGAGAGGTGGGATGGCAGGGTACTAGTATTGCTTCAAGCCTCCCATAGTGTTTTTAATTATGGACAATGCAGATCATGACTTTCCTACATTTGAGAGAGATAAATAGGTGGGATTCTATCTTTATTGTTCGCTATCAATGCTCTCTACATAGGAACTCTATTCTATCTATATCTGGAAAATTATTGTTTGCTAGCTCTACATAGTAACTCTAGTTTCATATTTTGTTCCAGATCATGTGGTGCAGGTGAACCGAACAAAGCTTGCCAAAAATCTGCCTGATTTGTTTCCTCAAAGTTGTATGCTTCTTCAAAGTTGTATGTTTCTTGGCCACTATGTATTCATGTAGTTGATGAATCATATGGGACACTCATGAAAGTTTTAGCTACAAATCATCCAGCTGAAGCAAGCAATTCTGAAGTTATAAATTTTGACCCTTTGTGAGTTTGTGGTTGCACTGTGAGTTGATTGTGAGTTTTGACTTGGAATTATTGGAACGCCATATTTCAGTGTCGCAGCGGTAGCACATGTTTCCATCCTAGGATGTTTAAATCTGCTTCGGTCACAGCTGTTATTGTGAAGTCATGCATTTGGTTTCTTGATGAAAGGTAGTATCTATTTTGAAACACTGGACATACATCTATCTCCAGATTAATTGCATGCATAGCTATGTAAAAGCCTCTTCATCCCCAAAAGACCATTTTGATTATTTTTTATTGGCTTCACGCAGTGGTACTTTGCTTAATTATTTTTCTTGGCTACTTTCTGCCAACTTTTTCTTGGCTATATGTGGGCATGTGGTGGTACTCACGCTGGAGAGCATCCTCGGGAAGAAGAAATCAAATTTTCTATGGATTTACCTAGTTCATGGGAGAATATAATTGCACTTACCTTTTGTGGTCTAGTTCATAGGAGAATATAATTGATCACTATCATAGGCTCACCTGGAATCCATTAGAAGGAGGGAGAATCCATGGAAAGGCCTCCACGGGAACGCCTTACCTTTTGTGCTACTGTTGTTGCCTAGCACGTAATTTCTCGCATCTGTTTCCGAACATAATAATTAGACTATGTTTGGGAGCTGTCCTGAGAGTTTAAGCTTGCCCAATGCTCGTCCGCCTCCTACCATTGTTCAACATGCGTTAATAAGTTTTAGCATTATCAAAATCAGCGTGAACAGGATCGCATCCATTCTCCATTGAAATATTGAAGCCCGGGGGGAGGTATGCCACGTTACTGTGAAAAAATTCCTAGGAATAGAACCGCTCAAAATTCCACTAAACCAAAATTTGTGTGCCTACTCAACTCTAGTGAATTTATGAGCATCCACGCATTGATTGACCGCTGATCATGTGCTGTTGCAATTATGTGGTTGGTATATTGCGAGCAAGATTATCCATAATATGTCGCATATGCGAGTCTCACTTTCGAAACGATATCTAACAAGATGTCCCATATGCATCATTTGTGACCAGCAGGTTCCAATTCCTTGGAGTATTTTATTTTGATAAAGGAAATATATTAATTTCGAGAGATACGAATTACACATAGCCCTGCATACGGATGCATACAGCTAAAAAGTAAAACGAAAACTAAGAAATAAAAAGTCCCACTACGGTATTTCACGTAGCAGTAACAATACATCCACCACCAAGTCAACACCTGAACTCCATGCTCTCCAAAAGCGACGACTCCAAGAAGGGAATAGTACACAAGTGTCGTCGTCGCTCGATCAAAATATCTTAGGCTTTCACCCTGAAGGTAGTTCTCGCTCTCAAAACAATGACTTCAAAAAGGCCATTGCCAGTCACAACCAATTAAAACCAGACCTTGGATTTTCACCTTGAAAGGTAAACTCTGAATTTCACTTGTGTTGTGTTGCCGCCCCCACTTGTATACTGCTACTGCGAATCCAGAATACCAAGCAAGTCCCTCAACATCGCAGAGATTCGAACCTCCATTGCTAGTCCTCTAATCCGACCTTCATGATATCACCATGGACTAGAATGTCATCTAATGGCAACATAGAGTAGAGTTTCGCGCCGCTCCCTCCAGAACAAAACGGTCGGAAGAAAAGCATGAGTGCGCACGATCGAGTACTACCCGATCCAGCAAACTCCAGGCATAACGTGCACCGTTACATTCGCCAGCGGAGTCTTTTGGAACTCGACACTCCAGCCAAATCCAGTAGAACATGCAGCAAGCAGGTCATCGTCTTGGCGCGTGAGAAATCCTAGGACTGTCGCCTTTATTCAGGCCGAGCCCCCATGCAATCGGCCATCCCCACCGCCCATCACACTGAAAAGCCGGTAGAACGAATGACCCTGGGATGCGGGAGCCAGCAGGCTACACAGCAGCCCCCGATAGCCGCGAAACTGCAGCCCGCCTAGCCCATCTGGCCCAGAAGGCCCTGGCCGTACCACTGCCGGTAGTAACTCGAGGCCGCCGCCGGCAGCAACCACCAAGGGCAGTTGCTGCCGTAGCACCGCCTCCGCATCCTTCCACCAGCCGAACCGCCCCACGCCCCACCACGCCACCACAGAATGACGGGCCTAGATGGGGGACCTTGACCCGCGACTTGCCACCACCATGCCGCGAGACAGCCGCCGCCAGGCCGAGAACGCCGCCCCGACCTCCGCCCACGACCATGCCGTCGACACCACCCCAGCCGCACCAACGGACAGCCACCGCAATCCTCCACCCCAACACCTTCAGTACCAGGGGCCGCCGCCGCCGCAACAGACGCCACCGACAGCGGCGGGAGGGAGGAAGCTCGAGGGAGGGGAAGTCAGCGGTCGAATGTGGGCCCCCGGCGGCACTCTGGGGAGCACCACGGGAGGGGAGTGAGGTTAGGGTCTGAAGCAACCCCGGGCTGCTCCAATTCCTTGTATGTATTGAGAAAAATATGGCTACAAACATGACTTCATGACCATTCAAATTTATCCGCTCTATTTCACCCCTATTCAAAACTGCCACCCATGAGAAGGTGGCGTCACCTCTCCTCGGGATTTAGGGAGTGAAGACTAGAGAGTTCATACCTACACTCTCAAAATACTGTATGACCGACATATGCACGTACCTAGGAATGATTGTTGGAAAATGATCATAGGTCAATGATACATACAATTATAAATGAAATAAAATCATCGAGATAAATTGACACATGTAAAAATGCCTAACTAGAAAACATAATTGCAGCCGAATTGCGCCTAGCTCGGATTTACTTTGAAGAAATCATGGTTTCAAAGAAACAAAGTTCCCTGATCGGTGGAAAAGGGGACAAGTGACAGAGTTTTACCTAAGCGCACGAATCCCACACGCCACTTTGGAAAAAAAAAACCCCACAGGAGCCACTGAATCGGATCGATGACGCGTTTGGAGTTTTCTGCATATTGTGTTGGAAATGTAGGTGGAATGGTTATATGGATCTTGTTGAGTCTATGTATGGGCGGTGGCTGAAGTCTGTACATCTTTCCAGCAGTGGTTTAAGAACAGGTTGACTGGAGTATATGAAAAAGGACAATGTAATGGCGACACAAAACTTCATGTAGAGATTTCAAGTGACAACACAAAGCTTTGTGTAGAGACTTCACCGAAGCCTCTTCTTTATCGTAATGATATGGCAGTATAATTTCGGGTGACAATCGTATATCTAATCAAGTATGTGACACACTAAGGCTGATCCATAGGGCAGGGCAGAGGGGCGCTCGCCCCGGGCCTCCAGGAGCTAGGGGCCCTGGTCCAAGATTTGTTTGCATATTTAATACACTTATACATATATATATTCTTTGGGTTGTATAGTTTAACATAATTCTAGAAAATATAGATGTTTTATGATGAAGCTTACGGCTCCTCTACTCCGATTCCTAATACCAGAAAAATCAACAATTACTTTTTAGGCCATATGGCTTAGAATAATTCTAGAAAATACAAAAGATACAATCTGCAGCTTGCCATACCTCTACTCCGACTCCTTTTACAAAAATAATTCAATACTTCTAAATAATTTTTCCCGGTGACACGATTTCTCTCTAGCCTTTTCAAATATGAAGCACAACACCGACTCTCATAAATTTTCTCCGGTTAATTTTAGAGATATACATGTATATACACGTGTATAAATGTAGATATGGTAAAAATAAGAATCGTGATATGTAGTTTGCTCAATCAATAGAAATAAATAGTTTCAGTGTCTTTACCGAGATTCCAAAGATCATGAATCTTTCAAATGTAAATATTATTTAGTTTGCTACTGCATTACCTGAGTATTTCTCTTGTGGAATACTAATAATATTTTTTAAAATTATGCGTAACCAAATGGTGGAACATGACGGAGATTGTTTAGGGTGCCAAGAACACCAATTGTACATAAATTGTGAATAAAATTTAAAAAATTAGCATAAATATATATCTTTAAGGAATTCTTCATAGTAGGGGGGGCATGGCCCCCTGCCCTAAAATGTTTCCACACTGTAAAGAAGGAACCCTTGGTGCCGTGTTGCCCTAGGCTCCCGAAATATATGGACCGGCCTGCACACTATGCACAAAGATCACGAAGCTCCAACGAGCTAAATACAGGCATACAACACACTAAATTTTCGAATGGTCACACAGACACTGGCGACAGTGTGTCACGGGGTTGATGAAGGCTGGCGATGTTCTCGATCAGCGCACGAGCACCGGTGGCATGCGCACCACCACCTCGATGCGCCCTGCCTCCTCGGCGGCGCGGGGCTGTTGAAGGCTGGCGCGGCAGCAGCAGCATGCCGCGGCTGCAATGGGGATGGTCACAGCCATTGCCCCGATAACAATGGCAGCGACGAACACTCGGCTAAGCCGGCGCGCCGCTGCTGGCTGGTGGGAAGACGGCGGTGACTTGAGCCAGTTGAGCGCGTGGTCCCGGTCTTCCGTACCGGCCGGCCACTGCGCCGAGAAGGACGAGGAGCAGGGCACCAGCAGCCCCATGGTCGACTCCGACGCCATGACGAGGAGTAGCACAAGGGCGACAGCGTTGCAGGCTTGTAGCCGATTCTTAGCTATGGATCGCAAAACACGATTATTTTCTTCTATCTGAGGCACGCGGTGCAGCGTCTTCTCCTTCTCACGTATATATAGCGGTTTCACGGCTGCGCGCGCACAATCGATTAATGTTTTTTCCCCTCTTAGGTAGAGCACGATGTATACTACCCCTCCATGCCACTAAATTTGTCAATATTTAAATATATCTAAACATTATCTAGTACTTTGTATGTTTTTTTTTTGGATAATGAGTACTTCGTATGTGGATACATCTATTTTTTGATAAATCTAAGACAACTCTCGTGAAATGGAGGAAATACATCCGTTCCAATGAATAATGCATATTTTATTTTTGAAAAGTCAAATCATGTAAAAATTTGATTTTTTTTAAAATCATTAACATGCAAAATAAACAATATAATTAGATACATCATGACATATATATTTATATAATATATATAGAAATTCATATTTATAATTTTTATAAAAGTTTAATCAAGTTTCACCATCTTTACTCTTCTTGTTAACTATAAATTTTAAAATTTTGAAATTTTGAAATTAAAAATACATTAATCTGAGATAAGAAAACGATGGCTAGAGTTAGGCCTTGAAACCAAGAGCTATGAATTCCTACACATATAGAGTTGCATGTTGGTCACGAGGAAGCTTTTAACCTCTTACAAACTTTATCTGTTCTTGTTACTAAGAGATAAGAAAGTTATATATCAAAGATATATAGATAATTAATTTTCAGTTAATCTAATAAGGGGACATGTCTCACAAATTCTTTCCATCTGACGGTTGTCGTTAGGATGCGTGCCCCGGCCTATAGGGTGGAATGACAACGTGTGGCTGCATGTAACAAATCCTTCCACAGAGGAGCTGAAAACAGTTTCTAGCAGAAATAGCGACCAACGATACGGTGGGACGCGTTCGTACAACGCGCTCGTACTAGCAAGCTGAGCCACCTCGTGAAAATTGATGAAAGTTTCTACGAGTTTAGTGGATAGCAATAGGGGGGGGGGGGGGGGACACCGGTACGGGAAAATACGACCATACCGTCCACCCATACCAGATCCAGGATCGTAATATCAACCCAACGAACATATCCAATGGTGGCAACCATCAGAGCGGGTGGATTTGACCCGTGCCGCCCGCCCTTACTGAGTGTCCAGCCTCATGAAGACGACGGTGGCTGGCAGGGAAACCCCCAAGCCAGCCATTTTCTTCTCTCTTTCTCTGAAAAACTCAAACACTAATCCCCCAGAATCTTCGATTCTTCGCCGATTTCGTTCATTTGAGTTGGGAAATCTTCACATCGGTAAGTTTCTCGCCCAATCCATGTATTATTTGCAGCAATGAACGGTTGAATCTCTCATATTGAGTACCTAGCATGTTCTCATCACCAAAGGGTAGAAGTTCTTGAAAGACAATGAAAAGATTGGGTGTCATTAGGTCATGATTCTTGATGTGGAGGTAAATTATTTTCTCTAAGTTTAATTCTCTTTTGACTCACATGTGCACCCTTAATTTGACCAACACATACATTGCTTAAAATTTCTATTTACTCTCAATAAGAAGAGAGGCGCCGAAACAATGCATTCGCAAGCTTAGCCAAACTCTTGACACTATCCATGGGTTTGAGATTTATTTTTGATTGGCAAGCTACACGTGGTTAGGAAGCGACATTAGGTGCAACCATTTGAATATCTTATGATCATGTTTGAAGTTGCAAGGTTTTAGAAGATGAATTTGATATCACTTCGGACTTGTGAGCTCTTCTACTAAAGTTTATTTCTCGCTATTGTTCCTTTATCACTTTGTCACTCGAGAGCGAGTAACAGCTAAGCATGGGGAAGTTGATAGCTCCAAATATTGATGCTTTTTTTACTTTGGATTCTTCACTACTTATCACTTAGTTTCATTGGATTTTCATTGGATTTTTCGTTTCAATTAATGTTAATATCGTAATCCAGGAGAAACCTTGTTTTGAATTATGTATTTTAGGAGACCCTCACAAATGGAAGATCCCAGGGCATTTATGAGCTGATTGCAACAAAATATGAAGATTTCCTATTGAAGCCAAATTGATCCTGGCACAGCAGGGTGTTTAGCGGGCATCCGTACGGACAGGGCCGACCGTACCACCCACCCGTAGTGTGTGCCGCCGCCTTCCTCATATCAATACAAGCCTATTTCATAAAGGCAACATCAACAGAAAAACAAAGCAACAACCACCATTTGCACCAGAACAGAGGAGATTAGATCTAAAGAAGGAGAAGACCATCATCGACTCTCGCGAAGATCTGCCCCCTCTAGATCATGCACTCATCCATCACACCCCACTTGCACTGAGAGAGAGAGAGAGAGATTGATAGTAATACTAGGGATTGAACCCTTTATTTCATCCCGGTTTGTATTTGATTTGATCATCAACTATTGTGGCTTTCTACGATAATATCGAGATGAACTCCATTTACATTGCTATGATATCATTATTGTTTTCTCCTCTCATGTGTGAGTAGATCATATAGGCGTGGGAGATGCATGGGATTGGTGAGATGTGTTGTGCCTATTCTATTCCATCTATTTGTGAATTATGATTAAGATGACTATGTATGAGAATCAATGTCTATGTGCATCTACTGTTTGTTATCTAATTTAAGGGCCGATGTAACATGTTCTCAAGAACTCATAGACATGAACTTGTTTGCTAGTGAATCGGCGACCACTGAGTGACACGACCGATATCAAAGAGGATCTACCAATACTCGAGGATAAACAAGGAACCACCAAGCTTAAAGCTTTGATCTAGTTTAACCACCTTAATAGATGCACTGGTAATAGGCAAAACGATCATTAGAGAAAGATGAAATCTACCAAGAGGAGTCTTTCTCTCTTTTGGGTTGCTTGCCTACTCAAATATAAATAGGAAGAATCATATTCATTTATCACATTTATTCCACCAGACACATTCAATATTACCATGAACTGAATCTCTCCGCGCCTACTCTTTCATCTGCAGAAACTCATTTTATTTCTTAATAGTTGTTTACTTTTTTGCACTTTACTTTATTCCACTTTCAATACTCAAAACTCCCATATTTATATTCACCATTTTCCATTTCAATCCTTGCAGTCAATTCACCTAAGACTTGTGACACCTTGGGTGCCACAAAAACACCGCAAATAAACATCCTACTAAGCTCCTTGTTGGGATACAATATAAAAATAGAAAGAATAATTCCACAAAAACATGCATGAATGACATTGTGTTCTTGCAGGCCATCAGGGATCATTGGTAAATCTCCATAAATAAATCTAAAACATGGATATAACATCATATATGTTGCAAATATGTGGGAATATGTGTCAATAAAGTACAAGTTTCATGTATGCATTTTACATGCATCAACATCCCCAAGCTTAACCTATGCTCGTCCTCGAGCATAAAGGTGATAAAACTAACATGGACTTTGGATTTTATTTCCTTGCTTCTATACTGTCATGCAAAGTTTCACAAGGTTCTATCATTAAAGAATAACAATAAGCAAATGAACTATAAAGTGATATCTCTTACATTCTACAAAGCATGCATAGTAATAAGTGGCATTGTAAGCAAATAAATGAGAAGTATGATGAACCTTAAAGCATGCTTGGATGAACCTATAGAATTTTTGGAAGACTCTTTTTCTTCTCTTTTGCCTCTTTTGCCTCTTTTGACTCTTGAATAACAGAAAGTAAGTAGGGAGTATATGTGCTAGTCCTCCAACAAAATAAAAAGATAATAGAGAGCATAAACTAAAGTTTTGGGCTATGTAATTCATGTCAATAGTGTAAGGGTATTTTACCCTTATCCATTATTTTGGTAAAAATGACACCGTTGCTAGAGTAATCGAACTAATGCATGCCTATAAGATTATTCTCAGGTATTAGTCTAACAGGTATAATGGTGTATCAATGGATCAAGAAGGTAAAGGGAGACCCCCCACTTCGACAAAAATGGGGTACAACATTTTTACCTCGGGTCGGAGTATGGCCCAGCGGCATCGGCTGTGGCGCCAGCTGGCCCGGCGCCGACTGGCCTTGGCACCGGAGCCAACCGGGCACTATCCAGAAAGATTTCCACCCTCGCCCGGTGCTAGCCCGGCGCACGGTCCGGTTTCTGCCGGGTGATCTGGCACACGGCCAAGCGGCACCGGCCCCTACACCGGATGGTCCGGTGCCAGGCCCGGCAGACCGGCCTCCTCGACAAAATGCTGAGCTGGACAAGTCACAACAGTTGGATTTCGAGAAGACTAAATACCCCTTCACCTAGCTCAGAACACTTAGGCACTACACTACAAACTGTTCTTGAGCTCTCTCTCGCTCTCTCATACTCCATTGTTAGAAACACCAAAAGCCTCAGATCTCCCTCCTCCTCCACCCAAACTCGAATTTCTTCGGGGAAAAGCTAGAGGAGGTCTTGATATATAGTTCCACCGAGCCAAATCTTGTTCCCCCTTGTATTCTTCGAGATACCTGCTCTCTAGGGTTCCTTGGAAACCCTAGGTGGGCAAAAGAGTCTGGAAGCATCCGAGCTGTGGATTTGCTCGTGACAAGATTGTGAAGGTTTGGAGGCTGCCTCAAAGTCTACCACAAGTGAGTGAGCTATTCCTTCGTGGGATAGGCTCCGGAGAAGAAGGTGAGCCTTTGTGGCGTTGGGGAATCCTTCGTGGGACCCCCACCTCTCCAAACGTAACGTACTTTCTTGCAAAGGAAGGGAACACAGGAATACATCTTCGTCTCTGCGTGCTTTCGATTATCCCTAACCGAACTCTTTACTTGTGTTATATATCCTATGAGATCCTTCGTGCTTGAGTTACTTGTATCATCATCTAGGGTGCCTCACCTTGTTTGCATTAGGCTCACCTTTAAATTCCGCAAAGCCTAATATTGCAAAGAAAGAATTAAAATCTGTAGAAACCTATTCACCCCCTCTAGGTTTACCATCACTGAACTTTCAAATAGTAATCATAAGGATGGAGCTCCACGTATCTCTTTGTTACTTTGATTTAGAGATACTCATGGTTCATGTGTTTGACCTCTTATAAGCAAGTGCCTCATCCCCTTTAGTCACTAACAAACCACACCTGGTGATACTCAATTTTAGATTATCACAGACCTTTCACATATTGTTTCAACCAATTATCGCAAAGGGGTACCTCCATGCCTCCTGTGCAAAGGATCCAACGATATTTTTTTAACCTCACTTATATAGGCCATATATACCGGGAAGACATGAAAATAGACAAATGGGTATACTCCTACTAAAAAAATTGTTTCTTTCTTTTATTTTATTTTATTTTATTTTCTCCTTCTCCTACTAAAAAAATATGTTTCTTCCTTTTTTAATAAAGTAACTAAGTAAAAAACAATAAAGGGATTGTTTTTTTTTGTGTTTTGGATGCAAATAAGAAGGTAAATATTTTTGTATTTTCGGATTAAAATAGTGCAACAAATAGAAAACAAGATAAAAGCAAGATAACAGTGTTTCTTATGATAAAAAGTGGACCGGGGTTCATGATTTCACTTGACTATTCTCTCTTTTAAGTTGTAGTAGACAAATAGCAATTCATCAATGAGATATGATGATGCAAAATAATAACATACAAAAGATACACATTCATATGGGCATCACGTCCTAACATACAGATGATGCAACACATCTCTCTTATACTATACAATAAAGGAAAAACTCCATGCAATCTTGTATTAAGAATTAACATAGCATAGCCATAAGTACTTTGACATGATGTTTGAATATCAAATATGCTACCCTGAACAAACAAGATCATCACTTTTATCACGTGAAGAACATAGCACATGCATTCACTTTATTCCTAGTGAGGTAGCAAAAGAAAATGCAAAACCAAAATAGATCATGAATTTGTTGTCACTATTCAATCACTAAAACCATGCTACTACATCTAATACACACATGACCCCACACATACTCTTTCATAGATGTTGGATCTGAACAAATATTTAAGAACGGGGTGCATAATATGCATCTATCAATACCTCTTGCATATAATATGATCAGATCTCATAGCACAGTATCATAGAATAAGGATCCACCACATAGATATTACAAATATGACCATAATCATGTAGGGCAATGAAGGAGATATGCCCAAGAGGCAATAATAAAAGTGGTTATTATATATCTTTATGTTTATGATAAATGTTTATATATCATGCTATAATTGTATTAACCGAAACATTGATACATGTGTGATATGTAAACAACAAAGAGTCCCTAGTATGCCTCTTAACTAGCTTGTTGATTAATGGATGATTAGTTTCATAATCATGAATATTGGATGTTATTAATAACAAGGTTATATCATTGTATGAATGATGTAATGGACACACCCAATTAAGCATAGCATAAGATCACGTCATTAAGTTATTTGCTATAAGCTTTCGATACATAGTTACCTAGTCCTTATGACCATGAGATCATGTAAATCACTTATACCGGAAAGGTACTTTGATTACATCAAACGCCACTGCGTAAATGGGTGGTTATAAAGGTGGGATTAAGTATCCGAAAAGTATGAGTTGAGGCATATGGATCAACAGTGGGATTTGTCCATCCCGATGATGGATAGATATACTCTGGGCCCTCTCGGTGGAATGTCGTCTAATGTCTTGCAAGCATATGAATAAGTTCATAAGAGACCACATACCACGGTATGAGTAAAGAGTACTTGTCATGAGACGAGGTTGAACAAGGTATAGAGTGATACCGATGATCAAACCTCGGACAAGTAAAATATCGCGTGACAAAGGGAATTGGTATCGTATGTGAATGGTTCATTTCGATCACTAAAGTCATCGTTGAATATGTGGGAGCCATTATGGATCTCCAGATCCCGCTATTGGTTATTGGTCGGAGAGAGTACTCAACCATGTCCGCATAGTTCGCGAACCGTAGGGTGACACACTTAAGGTTTGATGTTGAAATGGTAGATCTTGAATATGGAATGGAGTTCGGAGATTTGTTCGAAGTCCCGGATGAGATCCCGGACATCACGAGGAGTTCCGGAATGGTCCAGAGAATAAAATTCATATATAGGAAGTCATATTCCAAGTTTGGAAATGATCCGGTGCATTTATGGCAGGTTCTAGAAGGTTCTAGAAAAGTCCGGAAGAATAGCACTATGGAAGATAGAGTCCCGGAGGGACTCCACTAGCATGGCCGGCCAGCCCTAAGGGGAAGGAATCCCAGGTGGATTCCACCTGAGGTGGCCGGCCACCCCACCTAAGGAAAAGGTGGGAGTCCCACCTTGGGTAGGACTCCCTCCTTGAGTAGGTTTCCCACCTTTGGGAAGTTTTGGTGTTGGGGTCTTATTCGAAGACTTACTACAACTCTTGGGGCTTCCACCTATATAATGAGGGGCATAGGAGAGGGGGCTGACCACCACAAGCCCATAGCTTGGCCGCACCCCTAGGTGGCCGGCCACTGATGCGCGTGGTTGACGTATTGTCTTTTCGTTCGACACGCGTCCGTTGGGAACCCCAAGAGGAAGGTGTGATGCACACAGCGGCAAGTTTCCCTCAGTAGAAACCAAGGTTTATCGAACCAGTAGGAGTCAAGAAGCACGTTGAAGGTTGATGGCGGCGAGATGTAGTGCGGCGCAACACCAGGGATTCCGGCGCCAACGTGGAACCTGCACAACACAAACCAAGTACTTTGCCCCAACGAAACAGCGAGGTTGTCAATCTCACTGGCTTGCTGTAACAAAGGATTAGATGTATAGTGTGGATGATGATTGTTTGCAGAAAACAGTAGAACAAGTATTGCAGTAGATTGTATTTCAGTATAGAGAATTGGACCGGGGTCCACAGTTCACTAGAGGTGTCTCTCCCATAAGATAAACAGCATGTTGGGTGAACAAATTACAGTTGGGCAATTGACAAATAGAGAGGGCATGACCATGCACATACATATTATGATGAGTATTGTGAGATTTAATTGGGCATTACGACAAAGTACATAGACCGCTATCCAGCATGCATCTATGCCTAAAAAGTCCACCTTCAGGTTATCATCCGAACCCCTTCCAGTATTAAGTTGCTAACAACAGACAATTGCATTAAGTATTGCGCGTAATGTAATCAATAACTACATCCTCGGACATAGCATCAATGTTTTATCCCTAGTGGCAACAGCACATCCATAATCTTAGAGGTTTCTCTCACTCCCCCAGATTCACGGAGACATGAACCCACTATCGAGCATAAATACTCCCTCTTGGAGTTACTAGCATCAACTTGGCCAGAGCATCTACTAATAACGGAGAGCATGCAAGATCATAAACAACACATAGATATAAATTGATAATCAACATAACATAGTATTCTCTATTCATCGGATCCCAACAAACACAACATATAGAATTACAGATAGATGATCTTGATCATGTTCGGCAGCTCACAAGACCCGACAATGAAGCATAATGAGGAGAAGACAACCATCTAGCTACTGCTATGGACCCATAGTCCAGGGGTGAACTACTCACACATCACTCTGGAGGCGACCATGGCGGCGTAGAGTCCTCTGGGAGATGATTCCCCTCTCCGGCAGGGTGCCGGAGGCGATCTCCTGAATCCCCCGAGATGGGATTGGCGGCGGCGGCGTCTCTGGAAGGTTTTCCGTATCGTGGCTCTCGGTACTGGGGGTTTCGCGACGAAGGCTATTTGTAGGCGGAAGTGTAGGTCAGGGGGCGTCGCGAGGGGCCCAGGAGACAGGTCGGCGCGGCCAAGGGTGGGGCCCACTTCGTTGACTCTTCGGTCTTCTGGAAGCTTCGTGGCAAAATAGGACCCTGGGCGTTGATTTCGTCCAATTCCGAGAATATTTCCTTACTAGGATTTCTGAAACCAAAAACAGCAGAAAACAACAATTGGCACTTCGGCATCTTGTTAATAGGTTAGTTCCAGAAAATGCATAAATAAGACATAAAGTGTGCATAAAACATGTAGATATCATCAATAATGTGGCATGGAACATAAGAAATTATCGATACATCGGAGACGTATCAGCATCCCCAAGCTTAGTTTCTGCTCGTCCCGAGCAGGTAAACGATAAACAAAGATAATTTCTGGAGTGACATGCCATCATAACCTTGATCATACTATTGTAAGCATATGAGCTGAGATCAAATCATTCAAAGCAAGTATCTATATTGATATAAGAGATGATAATGCAAGAGTTAGACAAGCTAGAAGTTTTCATGAACTATTGCTTTAAAGACATGCAACCGTACAAAGTTCATTAAAGATGTATTAAGTATTCAGCATAGAAGTTCTATCCTTCATTCCAAGCATCAAGTAAATTTTCACAACATAAGAAGGATTCAGTCAAGTAAACATAAACATGAACGTCATGAATCAACTGTTTCGAAGTCTACTCAACCGGTGAGCGCAAGCATTTGGTATTAGCACCAGGATGTTATGGCATAAAGAACGTTAATGGGGGTTTGGAAGGCCAAATGGAAGAAAGACTTGCAAAGCTGTAAATGACCATTAGACAAGAGGAGGCCTTATGATCGAAGCTATGCAAGGAGTAGTGATTGCCATGCAACGGATGCACATAGAGCTATATGTGTATGAAAGCTCTCCAATGGAACTAGTGGGGGTGCATCCAACTTGGTTGCTCACGAAGACCTAGAGCACTTTTGAGGAGGCTCATCATTGGAATATACAACCCAAGTTCTATAGTGTAAATTCCCCACATAGTTATACTAGTAAAACATGAAAACTCTCTCATATGAATGTAGGTGCTAAACATGAGCACAAATGATGACTATGAATAATGCGGGTGCTAAAACATGAGCACAAGTGTGGATAAAAGATAGTAATGCTGCCCCTTTTTCTTTATTCTCTTTTTTTCCTTTTTTCTTTTTTTTCTTTTTTTCCTTTCTTTTCATTTTTTTCTTTCTTCTTTTTTCTTTTTGATGGCCTCCACGGCTCTTTTCATTTTTAGGGGCAACATCCTAATATGACAACACACTTTTTGGTACAAATAACTCATAATGAATGAAACATGATGTATGAAACTGTATGCCTCTGCCAATGTAGCAGGATGTGCAATAATCTAGCGTAACATGGGTAAACCACACATCAGCTGTGTATGATCATGCAAAGCAATATATAAATAATAAATAACAACATGGCATGTAATGTAAAAATGGATGTTGCATGGCAATATATCTCGGAACAGCTATGGAAATGCTGTGGTAGGTAGGTATGGTGGCTGTTTTGAGGAGATGTATGGGCTTATGTGTAGGAGAACAAGAGAAAGTTCTCCCACGGGTTTGGATGTACCGGCGAAGTATGCACAATTCTCAATGTGAGCAAAAGGCAATGCACGATCTTGAAGAGGCTAGCAAATTTGGATGGTGGAAGTGCCAAAAACCGTAGCTTAACATTAGTCAAAAAGAACTCACAAGCTTATTGCAAACAACTAGCAGGTTCATCATTAAGAGCATGATTAAAATTTACTCCAAGGAGGGCCGTTCACGGTGGCACAAGTACCCCGCTAGCTCCCTCGACCTTCAGCACAACTTAGTTATTACGATGAACTTTCAGACATGGAAAGCTATCAAGTCCAACTACGCCTTCAACTATTTAAATAGAGTTTGTAGTACGGCACAAGCTTAAAGACAACAATCCACTACTAATTTTAAATTATTTATCCAGCAAGCCTTACCATCTAAATATCTCAAAACATTTGCAAAGAATCAAGTTATCAAAGCTCAATGTTCTACAAGTATTTTATTATACACTACCACATGCAACATTTCCCGTTTCCAACCATACAACAATTTAACGAAGAAGAAACTTCGCCATGAATATTATGAGTAAAGCCTAAGGACATACTTGTCCATATGCAACAGCGGAGCGTGTCTCTCTCCCACACAAAGAATGCTAGGATCCATTTTATTCAAACAAGACAAAAACAAAAACAAACCGACGCTCCAAGCAAAGCACATAAGATGTGATGGAATAAAAATATAGTTTCAGGGGAGGAACCTGATAATGTTGTCGATGAAGAAGGGGATGCCTTGGGCATCCCCAAGCTTAGACGCTTGAGTCTTCTTGATATATGCAGGGGTGAACCACCGGGGCATCCCCAAGCTTAGAGCTTTCACTCTCCTTGATCATGTTGTATCATCTCCCTCTCTTGATCCTTGAAAACTTCCTCCACACCAAACTCAAAACAACTCATTAGAGGGTTAGTGCACAATCAAAATATACATGTTTAGAGGTGACATAATCATTCTTAACACTTCTGGACATTGCACAAAGCTACTGAAAGTCAATGGAATCGAAAAATCCATCGAACATAGCAAAACAGACAATGCGGAATAAAAGGCAGAATCCGTCAAAACAGAACAGTTCGTAATGACGAATTTTATTGAAGCACCAGACTTGCTCAAATGAAAATGCTCAAATCGAATGAAAGTTGCGTACATATCTGAGGATCACTCACGTAAATTGGCATAATTTTCTGAGTTACCTACAGAGAATTTTGCCCAGATTCGTGACAGCAAAGAAATCTGTTTCTGCGCAGTAATCCAAATCTAGTATGAACCTTACTATCAACGACTTTACTTGGCACAACAAAATACTAAACTAAGATAAGGAGAGGTTGCTACAGTAGTAAACAACTTCCAAGACACAAAATAAAAACAAAGTACTGTAGTAAAAATATGGGTTGTCTCCCATAAGCGCTTTTCTTTAACGCCTTTCAGCTAGGCGCAGAAAGTGTGCATCAAGTGTTATCAAGAGATGAAGCATCGATACCATAAGCTCCCCCATCTGTAGTGGTACTAAGGGCTTTATCAATTTTAGGCCTATAATAATGTTTTTTTGGTTTAGGCACTTTAGAGACATACATAAATTTTTGCTCCTTACCCACATAAGCTTTCTCCTTATATTTAAGAGAAGAAAAGGTTGATCCCAAGGTTCCCATAGCCTTTTCAAGTTCGCCGATCCTATCGGTTTGATTATCATGGACAACACAAGTTGCTAGGACCCTAATTCTTTCATCAATTCCTCCTAAGGATTTATCAAGTTCATCAGTTTTATCAAGTAACATTTCCAATTTAGTTTCAACACTTGGAAAATTTTTCTCTATGGTTTCCAATTTTTTCATAACATCTTCAAGAGAGATTTCAATTTTAACCTCATCAACAGGGGGTATTCCAAATAGACTCTCAATAATGCAGCTAGCTTCTAATGCAGGAGTACTTAGGAAGTTACCTCCTGCGAGACAATCAAGAACATACCTATTCCAGCTAGAGATACCAACATAAAAATTACTGAGTAAAATAGTGGTGGAGTGTTTCTTAGTGCACCTATTATGGGCATTACTAATTCTATACCAAGCATCTCTTAAACATTCTCCCCCTTGTTGCTTAAACGAACGAACTTCAACTTCAGGATTACTCATTTTAGCAATAGTAAATAAAGCAAACTAGATAAAGTAAATGCAAGTAACTAATTTTTTTGTGTTTTTGATATAGCAAACAAGATAGCAAATAAAGTAAAACTAGCAACTAATTTTTTTGTATTTTGATTTAGTGCAGCAAACAAAGTAGTAAATAAAACTAAGCAAGACAAAAACAAAGTAAAGAGATTGGGATGTGGAGACTCCCCTTGCAGCGTGTCTTGATCTCCCCGGCAACGGCGCCAGAAATTTTGCTTGATGCGCGTGGTTGACGTATTGTCTTTTCGTTCGACACGCGTCCGTTGGGAACCCCAAGAGGAAGGTGTGATGCGCACAGCGGCAAGTTTCCCTCAGTAGAAACCAAGGTTTATCGAACCAGTAGGAGTCAAGAAGCACGTTGAAGGTTGATGGCGGCGAGATGTAGTGCGGCGCAACACCAGGGATTCCGGCGCCAACGTGGAACCTGCACAACACAAACCAAGTACTTTGCCCCAACGAAACAGCGAGGTTGTCAATCTCACCGGCTTGCTGTAACAAAGGATTAGATGTATAGTGTGGATGATGATTGTTTGCAGAAAACAGTAGAACAAGTATTGCAGTAGATTGTATTTCAGTATAGAGAATTGGACCGGGGTCCACAGTTCACTAGAGGTGTCTCTCTCATAAGATAAACAGCATGTTGGGTGAACAAATTACAGTTGGGCAATTGACAAATAGAGAGGGCATGACCATGCACATACATATTATGATGAGTATTGTGAGATTTAATTGGGCATTACGACAAAGTACATAGACCGCTATCCAGCATGCATTTATGCCTAAAAAGTCCACCTTCAGGTTATCATCCGAACCCCTTCCAGTATTAAGTTGCTAACAACAGACAATTGCATTAAGTATTGCGCATAATGTAATCAATAACTACATCCTCGGACATAGCATCAATGTTTTATCCCTAGTGGCAACAGCACATCCATAATCTTAGAGGTTTCTCTCACTCCCCCAGATTCACGGAGACATGAACCCACTATCGAGCATAAATACTCCCTCTTGGAGTTACTAGCATCAACTTGGCCAGAGCATCTACTAATAACGGAGAGCATGCAAGATCATAAACAACACATAGATATAAATTGATAATCAACATAACATAGTATTCTCTATTCATCGGATCCCAACAAACACAACATATAGAATTACAGATAGATGATCTTGATCATGTTCGGCAGCTCACAAGACCCGACAATGAAGCATAATGAGGAGAAGACAACCATCTAGCTACTGCTATGGACCCATAGTCCAGGGGTGAACTACTCACACATCACTCCGGAGGCGACCATGGCGGCGTAGAGTCCTCCGGGAGATGATTCCCCTCTCCGGCAGGGTGCCGGAGGCGATCTCCTGAATCCCCCGAGATGGGATTGGCGGCGGCGGCGTCTCTGGAAGGTTTTCCGTATCGTGGCTCTCGATCGGGGGTTTCGCGACGAAGGCTATTTGTAGGCGGAAGGGTAGGTCGGGGCGTCGCGAGGGCCCGGGGAGACAGGTCGGCGCGGCCAAGGGTGGGGCCGCGCCGCCTACCCTCCCGGCCACCTCGTGGCCCCACTTCGTTGACTCTTCGATCTTCTGGAAGCTTCGTGGCAAAATAGGACCACAGGGCGTTGATTTCGTCCAATTCCGAGAATATTTCCTTACTAGGATTTACGAAACCAAAACAGCAGAAACAAAGAATCGACACTTCGGCATCTTGTTAATAGGTTAGTTCCAGAAAATGCATAAATATGACATAAAGTGTGCATAAAACATGTAGATATCATCAATAATGTGTCATGGAACATAAGAAATTATCGATACGTCGGAGACGTATCAGCCACCCCCTCTCCCAAACCCTAGCCGCCCCCTCTCTCCTCCTCTTCTCCCGCACGCTTAGCGAAGCTCCGCCGGAGATCTCCACCGCCACCGCCACCACGCCGTCGTGCTGCCGGATTCAAGGAGGAGCTACTACTTCCGCTGCCCACTGGAACTGGGAGAAGGACGTCGTCTTCATCAACACCGAACGTGTGACCGAGTACGGAGGTGCTGCCCGATCGTGGCACCGTGATCAAGATCTTCTACGCGCTTTTGCAAGCGGCAAGTGATCGTCTACTGCAGCACTAAGAGCCTACTCTTATAGGCTTTGGAAATCTTCAAGGGTTAGTCTTGATCACCCCCTCGTTGCTCCCGTCTTCTAGATTGCATCTTGGCTTGGATTGCGTTCTCGCGGTAGGAATTTTTTGTTTTCTATGCAACGAATCCCTACAGTGGTATCAGAGCCGTGTCTATGCATAGATGGTTGCACGAGTAGAACACAATGGTTTTGTGGGCGTTGATGCTCTTGTTGTCTTTAGTTTGAGTACTTTGCATCTTTGTGGCATAGTGGGATGAAGCGGCTCGGACTAACTTTACATGACCGCGTTCATGAGACTTGTTCCTCGTTCGACATGCAACTTGTATTGCATAAGAGGCTTTGCGGGTGTCTGTCTCTCCTACTATAGTGAAGATTCAATTTACTCTTCTATTGACAACACTAGTATCACCGTTGTGGTTCATGTTCGTAGGTAGATTAGATCTTACTCGAAAACCCTAAACCACGTAAAATATGCAAACCAAATTAGAGACGTCTAACTTGTTTTTGCAGGGTTTGGTGATGTGATATGGCCATAATGTGATGATGAATATGTATGAGATGATCATTATTGTATTGTGGCAACCGGCAGGAGCCTTATGGTTGTCTTTAAATTTCATGTTGAGTAGTATTTCAAAGTAGTTGTAATAGTTGCTACATGAGGTGAACAACCATGAAGACGGCGCCATGAACCTTGACGCTACGCCGACGATGATGGAGATCATGCCCGTTGATGATGGAGATCATGTCCGTGCTTTGGAGATGAAGATCAAAGGCGCAAAGACAAAAGGGCCATATCATATCACATATGAATTGCATGTGATGTTAATCCTTTATGCATCTTATTTTGCTTAGAACGCGACGGTAGCATTATAAGATGATCCCTCACATTAATATCAAGATAATAAAGTGTTCTCCTCGTATGCACCGTTGTACAGTTAAATCGTTTGAAGCATCTCGTGATGATCGGATGTGATAGACTCAACGTTCACATACAACGGGTGTAAGCCATGTTGCACACGCGGAATACTTGGGTTTGCTTGACGAGCCTAGCATGTACAGACATGGCCTCGGGACAACGGAAACCGAAAGGTTGAACACGAGTCATATGGATGATATGATCAACATGTTGATGTTCACCATTGAAGCTACATCATCTCACGTGATGATCGGTTTTGGTGTAGTGGATTTGGATCGTGTACCACTTAACAACTATGAGGGATGTTGTATTAAGTGGGAGTTCATTAGTAATTAGATTAAAACATGAACTAATTATCATAAACATAGTCTAAGTAGTATTTTGAATTAATTTTGTAGTATTGGCATCCGTTTTACTACTATGCGCTAGTCTTGAAATTGAGATAGAAATACTGTTAAAATCTGACAAGAAACTTTACGGATTGGTACCGTATTGTTAAAGAATCAAGAATTGATTAAGTCCTATTGCAAACTTTTAGTAAACCTCACATTGTTGATTCAAAGAGCTATGGTTTCAATTAGTACCTAAAGTTATCTTGTCTCCGTGAAACTTGAAGTTCAAATCTGTTTGAAAAGTAAGGAGCTGAAAATTTAGTTTTCAGAAATAATCAAGGTATAAGATATATGTGATATCTAAGACCTTATTGCAAGATGATAGAATATAAATTTGGTGAGACTACATAAACTCATAAGTTTTATGGGAATGTATGAAGGTTGAAGACGCCAGGCGTCACAATCCTCCAACTATTGGGGCACTAATAATATTCGCATATCCATGAAGTTATCATCCTTAGTATGCACCGTTGCTAAGACTCGTCGTTTCGAAGCATCACGTGATGATCGGGTGTGATAGATTCTACGTGTGCATACAACGGGTGCAAGCCAGATTTGCACATGCGAATACCAAGGTTAAAACTTTACGAGCCTAGCATGTACAGACATGGTCTCGGAAAGTCGTCATGATATAATGGATAAAATTATGAGTGAAATTGTTCATCATATTACAAAGTTACTAATAGTGAAATCTGAAACACTTGCCATATGCTGATCAACTTAAAGTAAGAACCTCAAGGTTATTGGTATTTGACCAACAAACCTAGAAGTTAATAGTGTTAAAGTGTTTTTCTGAATAATGAGGAAAGCTAAAAGAGAAACTGCAAAAGATATTTTGGCAAAAAGAAAAGAAAAGACTAGAAAGTCTAGCTCAGGTGTATATAAATGATATACATGTTATGGTTGTATTCCTAGTCAAGTCACACTATGAAATTCTTGGGTATTAGTACTATATTGGTTGGTATGAAGTGTCATACAAAACAACGCAATACAAGAATACAATGGCCTAAGTGACTGACAAGGAATATGATAAGAATGCACGTCTGGAACAAAATAAAGTGTTATTATGTTCGTCGTTAGCATTCTATCTAACCCTTAGAATTTATAATAAAGAACTTAATAATTGTTATTTTGCTCTGGTCAAATGAAAACAATAAGTTGTTCAAATTATGACATTACTCCATGTACGATGGATAAGTTATTATAAATCTTAATGGTGAAACACACATACATAACACTGACGCTAAAATGCCATAAGGCAAATGATTTGAATTCCACTTATTTGTGGAACCGCCATTTAGGTCATGTTAGAAAGGAACGCATGAAGGAACTCCATGCAAATGGATTTTTTGGAGTCATTTGATTTTTGAATCATTTGGCGCTTGCAAATCTTTTCTAAAGAGAATGACTAAAATACCGTTTATAGGCCAAGAGTTGAACGGGCAACAAACTTAGTGGAAAAATACATGATGATGTATGTGGTTCACTGGGCATAGTTGTGTGCGGGAGATTCTTCTACTTCATGAAAACTTTCAACAATGAATTGAGTATATATGTGGATATATTCAATAAGGAAGAAGTTTGAAACATTTGAATGGATTCAAATAAATTTCAGCATGAATTGGAAATCATCGTAATAGAAAAGTCAAATATCTATGATTGGATCATGGTGGAAATATTTGAATTACAAGTTTTAGCGAACATCTAAGAGAGTCATGAAATTGTTCTACAACTCACATTTCTTGAAGTATCATAATGATGATATAGTATCCGAGAGATGTATCCAAACCTTGTTGGATTAATGATGAGATAAAATATTATGACGCCATTATATTTTGTGGATTATGCTTTAGTGATTACCGCTTTTACACTAAATAGAGCATCATCATGATCCGTAGAAATGACACCATACGAGTTATGGCATGGGTAAGAATCCTAATAGTCTTTTCTTAAATTTTGGTATGCATAGCATAAGTAAATAAGTTTACAACCAAAATCGGATGAATGTCTTTGTTGGTTATCCCAGAGAATTGATTGGGAATTCTTCCCACTATGGAGACAAAGACAAAAGTGTTTGTCAATGTTTCTTATTTCCAAGAAATTGTTTCTAGCAAAGTATTTGAGTGGGAGGACAATAGAACTTGATAAAGTTTATGAACTTGAGCATAATGATCAGAGTAGCGCAGCATTGGAATTGGTTTCGGAAGCGGCCACGACGATCATGGCTCCCATGACTACAAAGTGTTTTAGCCATGGAAGATCGAAGTACATATTGAACCTTGTAAGTATGGTTTACTTTGTGATCAAATAAATGATTTGTGGACAAAGGATTGATTTTGAACAATGATAAACCAACTACAAACAAAGAATTTATGATGGGCCCTGGCTCCGTTAAAATGGCTATACGCCATAAAATCCAAGATAGATGAATACTTTTTGAAAGTAAATGGATCTATAAAATTGATGGACTTGGATGGAATATCCTTGAAGAAGCTCGACTTGTTGAAAAGTTGTTTACAACAAAGTTCAAAGAGTTGACTACGATAAGATTATATCTTCCGTAGCGATGCTTATTGTCTATGCGGATTGTTCTAGAAATCGCTACATATTTCTTTATGAGATTTGCTAGTAGGATGGCAAAATACACTACTTAACAGAAGTGTGTATTAAAGGTGTATACAAGATACAACCAATTGTTTTGCTAGTCCGTAGAATACTAGATAGGTGTACGAACTTCAATTGGATGAAGTAAGTATCGCGGAGTTGGAATTTTCACCAGATGAAATAGTCAAAGAGTTTTTGATTTCATCAGAGACGATGAAGAGGCTTGCATTTGCAAAAAAATTAAGTGGGAGCGCTGAGACATATTTATAATACTTTATGTAGATGACATATAGTTGGTTATAAATGATGTAATTATATACTTGATTAAAAGATTTCATTGAGAATTAACTTCAATGAAAGGATATGAACTGAAACAAATTTAGTGTCAAGATCTATGAAGATAGATTGAAACACATAAATAAGTTTAAGTCAAAGTACATAGGATGGATATTGAAGTAGTTCAATATAGAAATATTAAAAAAATGTTCTTGTCATGTGAAGGTTTAATAAGACTTGAGTGTATCTGACACTCAATGAGTAAAAACACATGAGTGATTATAGATCACGAATAATATGTACACAATCAGATGTCCTATGCTCTAAAAGTATTATGAGCATGTACCAGAATGATTCATGTGATGGTCATTGAAAAACAGTAAGAATATTCTTGAGTACTTAAGAAGAACCAAGTATATATATATATAAATTTTTGTATGGAGAAATGACAAACAAATCGCTGTAAGGTGTTGCACCGATATTTGTTTTGTCACATATAAAAATAAAATTTCAATCTCAAATTTGACTAAGTGTTGTTTAAAAGGTAGCACAATGAGTTAGAAGTTGTCTATGTTAGATTTAGAAGAGTTCTAAATATTGTGACGGATTCTACAAACGAAAGGCAGAGTATGTCATTGTTTTGACAATGACTGAGGATGTTAAGTCAAGAAGTTCTTTGAGAACTTGGTGTAGTTCCGATAGTGTCAGAACTTTGAAGCTATATTGTGTGTGACAATATTAGTGACATATTTCAGACCGCGGAATTAAGGTTCCACCAGAAGACCAAACATATTTAATGCCGACTCATTTGGAAATGAGTGATGCGTTGAGACGTAAATGAATTACAAAATACATACGGTTCTGAGCATGTCAGATCCGTTGACTAAAACCTCTCCCGTGAGCAAAACATGATAAAGCACCGGAAGGCCAAGGTGTTATATCTTTACAAATGTAAACTAGATTATTGACTCTAGTGCAAGTGGGAGACTGAAGGAGATATGCCCAAGAGGCAATAATAAAAGTGGTTATTATATATCTTTATGTTTATGATAAATGTTTATATATCATGCTATAATTGTATTAACCGAAACATTGATACATGTGTGATATGTAAACAACAAAGAGTCCCTAGTATGCCTCTTAACTAGCTTGTTGATTAATGGATGATTAGTTTCATAATCATGAACATTGGATGTTATTAATAACAAGGTTATATCATTGTATGAATGATGTAATGGACACACCCAATTAAGCATAGCATAAGATCACGTCATTAAGTTATTTGCTATAAGCTTTCGATACATAGTTACCTAGTCCTTATGACCATGAGATCATGTAAATCACTTATACCGGAAAGGTACTTTGATTACATCAAACGCCACTGCGTAAATGGGTGGTTATAAAGGTGGGATTAAGTATCCGGAAAGTATGAGTTGAGGCATAAGGATCAGCAGTGGGATTTGTCCATCCCGATGACAGATAGATATACTCTGGGCCCTCTCGGTGGAATGTCGTCTAATGTCTTGCAAGCATATGAATAAGTTCATAAGAAACCACATACCACGGTACGAGTAAAAAGTACTTGTCATGAGACGAGGTTGAACAAGGTATAGAGTGATACCGATGATCAAACCTCGGACAAGTAAAATATCGCATGACAAAGGGAATTGGTATCGTATGTGAATGGTTCATTTCGATCACTAAAGTCATCGTTGAATATGTGGGAGCCATTATGGATCTCCAGATCCCGCTATTGGTTATTGGTCGGAGAGAGTACTCAACCATGTCCGCATAGTTCGCGAACTGTAGGGTGACACACTTAAGGTTTGATGTTGAAATGGTAGATCTTGAATATGGAATGGAGTTCGAAGATTTGTTCGAAGTCCCGGATGAGATCCCGGACATCACGAGGAGTTCCGGAATGGTCCGGAGAATAAGATTCATATATAGGAAGTCATATTCCAAGTTTGGAAATGATCTGGTGCATTTATGGCAGGTTCTAGAAGGTTCTAGAAAAGTCCGGAAGAATAGCACTATGGAAGGTGGAGTCCCGGAGGGACTCCACTAGCATGGCCGGCCAGCCCTAAGGGGAAGGAATCCCAGGTGGATTCCACCTGAGGTGGCCGGCCACCCCACCTAAGGAAAAGGTGGGAGTCCCACCTTGGGTAGGACTCCCTCCTTGAGTAGGTTTCCCACCTTTGGGAAGTTTTGGTGTTGGGGTCTTATTCGAAGACTTGGACTACAACTCTTGGGGCTTCCACCTATATAATGAGGGGCATAGGAGAGGGGGCTGACCACCACAAGCCCATAGCTTGGCCGCACCCCTAGGTGGCCGGCCACCCCCTCTCCCAAACCCTAGCCGCCCCCTCTCTCCTCCTCTTCTCCCGCACGCTTAGCGAAGCTCCGCCGGAGATCTCCACCGCCACCGCCACCACGCCGTCGTGCTGCCGGATTCAAGGAGGAGCTACTACTTCCGCTGCCCGCTGGAACGGGGAGAAGGACGTCGTGTTCATCAACACCGAACGTGTGACCAAGTACG
Source organism: Lolium perenne (assembly GCF_019359855.2). Lineage (NCBI taxonomy): Eukaryota > Viridiplantae > Streptophyta > Magnoliopsida > Poales > Poaceae > Lolium > Lolium perenne. The sequence goes on from NC_067245.2 coordinate 33,927,483, forward strand.
GAGGTGCTGCCCGATCGTGGCACCGTGATCAAGATCTTCTACGCGCTTTTGCAAGCGGCAAGTGATCGTCTACCGCAGCAATAAGAGCCTACTCTTATAGGCTTTGGAAATCTTCAAGGGTTAGTCTTGATCATCCCCTCGTTGCTCCCGTCTTCTAGATTGCATCTTGGCTTGGATTGCGTTCTCGCGGTAGGAAATTTTTTGTTTTCTATGCAACGAATCCCTACAGGCAACTCATATGGCATTAAGAAGTATGAAGAACATGAGAGAAATAGACCAAGCTACTGCCACAAACCCGTAGTACAAAGGTGGACTACTCCCCTTGATCATGGTGATGATGATCAAGACGTTGGAGAAGGTGGAGATCCCTCCGGCGGTGATCCCGATGGAGTTTCCTCCCACCAATCTTCGATGCTGCCTCTGTTTTCGTGTTTCTGTCTTTCTGCATCGCTCTCCTCCCGAGAACTCCTCGGAGCCATATATATAGTAATTTTTAGGTCAAAATACGTCAGTAAGCGAAAGAATCAAGTCAATTGGACGATCGACGGCCGAAAGAGGGTGGGTGGCGCGCCCACCATGTTTGGGCATGCCACTTGACCTCTTTTAGGCCTCAGGCCCATCCAGGTCTCCTCCAAAGCTCTAGGGTGCTTCTCCCGATGAAAAAGTGACGCTCCAAAATGATAAGGTCTCTGAAAGTGAAAAATACACGAAACATGGTTTTCCTGTTCTGCAGAGTTATAAACCAAATAAAGGGAATCATTGGTAAATCCCCATAAATCAATGTAAAACATGTTAGCATCATCATATATGTTGCAAATATGTGGGAATTCAATATGATAAAGGAAAAAAAATTCATGTATACATTTTACATGCATCAACATACTCTAGTCCTTTGAGATAACCCCCTTTATTTCGTTCGAGGTGGCTATCAAGTAACAAAAAAACAAGATGATCAACTCAAAGATAAGTGCAATGTTGTAATGTGTTTCCCATGACATCATGGTTCCGACCAAGCTCATTACTTACAATTTGTCAAACTCACAACTTTCATAGTGGTGTTTTTCCTTCCATACCTTACTTTCCCATGAGCTTGAAATTACACAAAAAAGATATTTTGAAGCAATTGGAGGCATAACACACGTATTATAGTTGGAATAGAAAGTTCTATATATGTAGGTATGGTGGGTATTTGGGTTGAGTTGATTTGGATAGAAGTCTAAGCTTGTGTGAGAATTCATTTTTTTTAGCTAGCATGAGGTCTAGAAACATGCAATAGTGTTCATAGTGTTATTCATTTATCATCAAACAATTATACTTAATGTTAAAAATCTATGTATACTAGTGAGACATACCACTAAATAAGGCACCCATCAAATCATCGTTCAATAGAGCATTTGAAACGTGTATTACCATGCATAACTTAATTTTCCGCATTTTGTTGGCATTCCTCATTTTCTTTTCATAACATGCAACTCATTTTCAATAAAGAATAGGAGAGTTTATTTCAGCAGCTCTTTCATATGCATGTAAGGTACTTATCATGATGGTCTTATTTATCTAAAAGCAAAACTAGACACAATAAAAATAATAGACGCTCCAAGTTTCTGTGATAATTCTATGTTGCTAAAAAAACAGAGATTAGGGGTGTGCAAACCGAGAGTTTAAAGATGAATCCAGTGAGTGCCTTGGGCAAACCCAAGCTTATGGACTTCACCATTCTTGGATAGCTCATAGTGTGATCTTCCTGATGGGGATACACCTAAGGGGGTCCACCATTAGTCTCACTCGCCGCAGGAGATAAGGCCCAAGAAGGAGTCCAGTCGGCTAGGGCGACTGGGCCTAAAATCCTGAGCGACTGGGCTTAAACCCTGGAAGGTGGCGAATGGCCCGGAGGCCCAAGCGACTGAAGTTGTTGATAACTTGGGCGTGGGATAAAGGATCCCGGCCTTATAGCGATCGGGTAGATACGATCTTATCTCCATGTAACCCTGGATCGGGGGTGCCTATATAAACCCCCGATCGAGCTAAACCCTAAAACAGATCCACACTCAATATCCACACCTCCATAGCTCTTGGTCCTCCAGCTGTCTAAGTCACCCCATTGTAAAACTCCGTTGAGTAATAGATCTAGCAGGACGTAGACCTTTTAATCTTCGGATGGGCTGAACCTGGGTAAAACCCCATGTCTTGTGCACCTCACTCCGCAGATGGCTATGCCACCTTGCCCTTGCATCAACGAAGTGTTGCACCCTGTAACACCTGCCGTGGTCATATCCACGACAGTTCCGCTAATCCATGTGAAAAAACTTCAACACAAAATTTTCTCCCATTTCTTTTCTATGAGGTGGCATTAGTGGTACAAGAATAATATGCTTTCTGCCATATTATTCAAATATAAAATTATTTCTTTATGAACCAGAGAGTACATAATGCCATAAAAATTCTTAGAAAATCAAATGATTCAATAAAAAAATCATTTTGAAACCCAAAAGAATGGTTCAAACATCAAGAGGCGGAATCTGTCAAAAAAAATAGCAACAACAAAACAAAAAAATTGACCACTTAGACATGTCCAGAATTTTAGACAATTTTTGTGCATATAGAGGGTGAAACTTTGCAGCTACTGTGAATTTATCAAGATGTTAGGAGTTACCAAAAAATCATAAAAAGCGTGCACTAAAAAGTGCAGTGCAGAAATAAAACAAGAGAGTACACAAAAAGGAAACCTTCCTGCAACAACAAGGGTGGAAAATAAAAACAAAAAAATCTCGGGTTGCCTCTCATAAAGCGTTTTCTTTATAGCCATATAGCTAGGCTTATTTAATTGATTTAAGTGGCATGGAAATCATGTGGTAGTTTGAATCTTGGTGCTGCCTCCTTCTTCCTTGGAAATTACTCCATACACTTCTTGTGTGGGAATTGAAACTTCACATTTCCTTCTTTGGAGTCAATAATAGCACCTAGAGTTCGCAAAAAGGGACTTCCAAGAATTGTGGGACTAGAGGTGTTGCTCCCCATGTCCATGACAATAAAATCAACGGGCACATATATCATATGTCATTCAACCATAACATTATTTACTCTTCCTAAATCTTGTTTAGCTGAATCATCAGAAAGTAAAATATCTATTGAGCATTGTAAATCATATAAATCTTTAGATAAAACAGAGACACTAGATCGTAGATCTAAAATAGCATGGTATGTCTCTTTGTCTATAGCAATTAATATCTTGGGATCCAAGCATCCCTAAGCTTAGGTGGCATCATAGCTTTATTATTATATCTTTCTATCTTTTCTTTGATGACATAATTAGCTATGTATGAGACAAATCCCGCTTGATGAACATTAATAGTAGGATCTTTAGAAAACTTTTCTAGAATAGCAATTAGTTCATGCAAGCTACATTTGTGAAGATCAAGTAATGGCTCTTTTGCTTCACTAAGCATTTATACTTCTTATCTTTTTTTATTTGCTATTGTTTGTGTATCTTCCTTGTCAATAGGTATAGTAATATTTTCTTCTTTTTTCCACTGGCTATTTTCTTTGATAGTATTGGTGGTTTCTTGTGGTGCAAGAAGATCGGTGTATTGCATTAATTCATTGTATGTTTCTTCAAATGTAGGTGGTTCATTTGCCGTAATGGTGATAGAATTCATACCAATAGATGGTGGCTTTGATAAAGCTTTGTCCAAGGGATTTCCTGGTGTTGTAGTCCCTTTATGTCAAAACTTATAGATGCAACATACTTATGTAATCCTTGTATCATGGTGGCATTGCTAGCTACTTGTTCAGTAAGTGTTTTATTTGACTCTTGTGTTTTTCAGCGTTCTCACTAGTTTGTGGGATAGTGGTAGGCTTTCATTTGTTTTCATTGGCATTAGGATATGTAATGAAAGGACAGTAGCCATAGTTATTTTGAGCATAAGGTGGTCTACCATAGGAGTTGTTGTAGTTGTTCTCATATACATTATTACCAAAGTTTCTTATGTAGTTGACATCTACTCTTTCATTAGTGTTTTCAACTAGTTTTTGTAGGGGAACATTATCATTATTTTGCTTTGTTATATAATATAACATGGCATCTATTTTTTTTGATAAAGGGTCTACTTCTTCAATTCAGTGTATCTTCTTAGTGGGATTAGGTGCTCTTTATGTATGCCATTGACTATGTTTATGTAGCACGCTTTCTAAGATGATTTTAGCTTCAGACACAGTTTTACTCATAAAGGCACCACCCCGCACCAGAGTATATCATGCTTCTGAAATTATATTTGACCCATTATAAAAATAATGTAGGATTGTCCATTCATTTACTCCATGTGATGGGCAAGTTCTAAGCATGTTTTTAATTCTCTCCCAAGCTTTTGCTACATGTTCATTGTCATTTTTCCTAAATGATAGGATGTTTTTTCTATTTTGTAGGATCTTAACAGGTGGGTAGTACTTTTTAATAAAGTATTCTTTAAGATCGTCCCAAGAATTTATGCTAGTAGTAGGTAATGATAATAGCCATTCTTTAGCTTTTCCTCTAAGTGAAAATGGAAATAATTTAAGCTTGACAATATTATTTTCCACATTTTTAAGCTTTTGCATATCACAAATTTCACAAAAAAAACATGCAAGTGCATGAAGGCATCTTCACTAGCACTACAGCCAAATTCCTCTCTAGTTATTAGATTTAATAAGCTAGGACTTACTTCAAAGCTTTCAGCAGTTATTTGAGGTGTTGTGATAGGCTTAGCAATAAAGTGATCATTAGGAGTGTTTGTTTAGCCACCCAATTTACTACCTCTTTCTCTCATAGCTTCTAACAGAAAGTTACTACTAATTTTTATGTGTTTTTGTGTTTTAAAGAGAAAACTAGAGAGACATAGATCAAGCTGCTGCCACAAACTTATAGTACAAAGGTGGACTACTCCCCCTTCATCATGGTGTTGATGAGGAAGACGTTGGAGAAGGTGGAGATCTCTTCGGCGGCGACTCAGACGGAGTTTTCTCCTCCAATCTTTGCTGCTACAACCTCTGTTTTGGTGTTTTAGTGTTTCTGTAGTGCTCTCCTCGGGGAAACCCTGGGGGGTCATATATATGTATATATAATTTTTTTTAGGTCAAACGAAGTTTGTGGGAGAAATAATTAGGCGAAATGGACGGTCGAGGGAAAAACGAAAGGGAGGGCGCGCCACCACATCTCGTTTGGGCCTTAGGCCCTTCCTCGTCAGGTCCAAGTGCTTATGCTTCCCATGTTGAAATATTCATGTCTCCAAAATCCTAGCTCAATTCGACTCTATATGGATCCCTAAAAGTGGAAAATAAACAAAACAGAGTTTTCCTATTCTGCTGAATTATAACCCAAATAAAGTAAATCCCCATAAATCAATATAAAACATGGAAATAACATCATATATGTTGCAAATATGTGCTAATAAAGTACAAAGTTCATATATGTATTTTACATGCATCAACGATTATTAATTATTACATGTTTGTAAGTTCCTAAGAATAAATTATAGGCTCATAATACGATCTCAAACAACATGCACCATCAGAACAACAATCCAACTAGCACGACCCCGGAGAGGAAATATAACAGTTCGACCGTACTACATCACGCATGATATTATCTAGGTCAAAATTTCAACCTTTAATTCTGTATCTTCTCGCCTAACTTGTCAATCCTTGCCTCCATGTCACCCTGATGCTTTCCTGCTTTTACAATGTTGGCCAACTCATCTGTTTGATCACACTAGGCGTTGAAAACATCTGGGAGCTCTGCGATGACCCTCTTCTCCATCGCCAAATCTGCAACAAGGCCGTTCATTGTTGAGCTAGTAGGACGCACGTGCACCTCATTACGAAAAAGTTAGGTTTGGCTTTATTCTTTGATAGGATCTTAGATATAGTTGTGGCCTCACTCTTAGGTCCTCCAAATACCATAGGTACATAGAGTTGTTCTTTTATTTCGGCATTGGTTTGCAATAAGGAAACAAAGTTATCAGATGTGCATGAAGATACATTTGCGTTCGTGAAGACTCTTTCATAGCTCACTTACCAGTGCGTCTCGGTGGAGAAGCAATTTCGCTGGATGGCGAGGCACTCCTTTAATAAATCAAAAGAAGTGTGATCCTTATAATTGTACTCTTTTCCCTGAAATCAACCTTACATGTACATGGACCTGGTATAAAGGTATGTTATTTAAAAAAGCTCGTACAAACAGCTACCTACTTACTTTAATGAATCTACATCATAGAAGTTAACAATTTTCATATGATATTGGTAAAGTCAACATCATGGAATGGAAACGGTACAAAGAACTAAATACATACATGCAATATCACGTAATTTTTAAATCTATACTAATGCATTGAGCCAATATGAAACTAGATAGACATCATACTTGGTACATCATTCACACTGTTCTGATGAACTAAACAAACGTGGTGCACTTCATAGTAGCATGACCCAGTATCTTGATGAAGTTGAACCTTGGAACGTATTTTCTATTTATTAGCACACATCTTATACATGGATGGTTGAATGGAACTGACCATGGCATGGAGAACACTGCAGTGCTCCATAGGCTTGTCAAAAAACCCTTTTTCGGTGGCACTTTAACCTAGTGTCTCATTTGTTCTTAATCTAGTGTGAACGCACATGCACATGATTCCTAATTGCATTGTTGCGTTCTCTTGCAAACTTTTATGCTATGACATCATGCTCGATTCTGGTCTTCCATTTTGGATTGACAGCTGGAAGTTTGCCACGCAAAAGCCGAGGTAACCTTTTGAGTCCTTTTGCCTTGTTTTCTCCCCTTTCAACATGACCATCACCTTCATATTCCATATCAACATATAAAACAAATGTTCAGAACATTAAAGTGGTACTCCTAGAAGTAACATACTAAATACACGAAACATGCCTTATGCCACATTGTGGAGTTCAATATCTTTAAGGGCATGTCATGTATCATCTTTACATGTGTTAGAGGGAGGAAGTTAGGGTGTGGTTATCATGAACCACATGTAAACTGAACACACATAAAACTAGGATGCTAAGCCTCCCCTTTTATTAGAGTTTTTTATGTAAAATTGGTTTGTAAGCGTAGAACCTAAACGAGAAGCACGAAGTCGGTTAGGACCAGGAAGTCTCATTACATCCTCCTGCCTATGCATCTTTTGAGTTTGTTTCCCAATGAGAGCTAACATAATAACCACAAAAAAAAGAGACGTATACCATGATGTGTGTGAGCGATGAACAAAAGCAAAAAAAAATCAAACAGAGACACTACTGTAGCAAAAGAACCAACAACCAACAAAATCAAGGTGTACCGGGCAGTTCCTTTAGAGCAAAGAGCAGCGTTGAGCTGCACTTTAAATAATTAGTAACCTTTTTGTTAAAAAAATCAACATTTTGAAATATGTCTTTTCGTAGCGGGAGAATGCACCCAGGAGTCGAATTGAGTTTTTAAGTAGGATCTTTTAAGACAAAATCTCTCAAGATCAATATATAGATGCAAATAGTAGTGTAAGAGAGCTTACGACACAATGCCCAACGCATTATAGATGGCGCGGTGAAACATGCTTTGCCCTCTAGTCCCATTGTATGTCGAAACTTGAAAAAGTTTTTTCCGCTCGCTCGGCCCTCAACGGAATCGGAGCAGGTAAGTGAACACTCTGTAGGCGTATGAAACTAATCATCTCTGTCATGTGCCTTCGTTACACATGTTAGATGCTACCGTCTAACCTAGGTGATAATTACCTCATGCATCGTCCCAATATTGCTGTGAGGTCGCAGTCTTGATAAGACATCTAGATTGTCCTGCTCGTACACGTATTTCGACAATTTAGTCGTTTGTTTTTAAAGCACATTTTGTACAACCATTTCCCCACTCCTTTCCTCATGATTGTTCTTCCAGATCAGCATAGATAAGATAAGGACTCTAGAAGTACTGAAGAGGATGCTAAATCCAAAAGCAACAAATATCTGGATGCCTGGAGCTTGATATTATAGCATAAAAATCTAGTGATATTTTTGCCATGGCTTGAAAGGGGAAAGGGATGGGTGATGGCTACCGCCTACTCGATTGCTTGCAGGTCTCCAAAACCATCTTCTTTTAAGTTCCACTCTCCAGCCTAGTGAGAAACCATAAGACTCCAAGAGGACGGCGAAGGTTCTAGCCCACTCTCCAGCCCAGTGAGAGACCCTAAGACTCCAAGAGGACGGCGAAGGTTCGTTAAAAGCAACACGAAGGGTTCTGCTGCATCAAGGTAACCTTACTTGCCCTCTCCAATTTTGAATCTTCTCCGTCGGGATTTCTTGTTCTCTGCTGATTGGTTTGGAAACATGTATGCAGAAGGAAGTTGCCTCAGCTTAGTGTTTTTTCCTGGATGCAATGGTGCCATGGAGGATGGAAGCACGGCTGGCAGAGACCGTGTGGGTGGTGCTCCTCGGCTGGCTCTCCTCCTGCCTCACAGTCGCCGGCGAGGTAGCCCGTGCCATTAGAAGCAACGACCTCTCCATCTAGGCCACCTTTGGCATCGCCAGCAACAAAGAAACAAGTCAACCAACCCAGCGTCTGCAAAGTCAGCACTTCATTTGGCACACAGGGCGAGGAGACAAGGGCGCAGCAGGGTAACCAGTAGCTTGACAGAGTTCATCCACAGCAAGACAAGTTCAATGTAAATGTGAAATCTTCATATAGCATAGATGTAAAATCTTGTGTCAAACAAAGAAATAGCTACTGCTCGAACTGACCTGGCTTTCTAATAAAGATAGCGTACATAGCTGGTGCAAAGGAACTAAAGAGTTCACAAGGTGGAGTGGTATATACGGATTCTAACTCATTATACGGAAGGAGGTTCCCTGCTATCTGGACTTAAATGCTATCACCGCCTTGTTGATTTCTTGAAAGACTTTGGTTTCCGATGACCTCTTGGAGCCTGCTCCTCTTCTTCATCGTCATCCTCCACCTTCCTTCTCTTCTTGTGGCCACCGTCCTCTTTCAATTTCTATTATATAATAACAATTGCGACTTTAACATAGCTGCAGCTGTCATAGCAAGTATGGAAGGTGACAACAGACACTTTAAATTGATAGCCCCGTTGAGTACATACCGTCAATGCGATCCTCCTTGAATCGGATATGTGCTCACGAAGTATCATGATTTCATCTGCATCTACTTTACGATCAGGAATTTCGAATCCTGCAAAAAATAGTGATGACTTTAGAAAGAAATCTCCAGTTTATGTGTGGAAAGGAGACAAGCAACAAGAAAAATTATTACCGAGGAGCTGCTCAATCATCTTAAACCACTGACCCTCATACTGATTCACCAAAGATACAGCATATCCTGATTGCCCTGCACGTGCAGTCCTACCAACCCGGTGTACATAATCCTGCATTTGGAGCAATATAGGTTAAACATCAATGATAAAATAAAAATGCATCAACAATAAAAGCAATATATGTTGATCAGCAACAGGTACTGGAATAAGTAAGGTCAAAACCTTAGAATTCATTGGTATATCATAATTGATAACCACATCAACTCCTTGAATGTCAAGACCACGACTCGCCACATCCGTGCAAATAAGAATGTTGAAATCTTTTGCTTTGAACTTGTTTAAAGCACCTAGTCTTTTGTCCTGATGAAGAGAAGAAAATCTAATTACTCTCCAAAATGGCACCTGCTTTAGCCTCCTAAAAGGGCTGCCTAATTGAATTCGAAAATCAAGTACTTTCATCTATCTGATTAAAAAAGTTAAGAAAGTAAACCTGACTCATCTGGCCACTGATAGAGAGAGCTTTAAAACCAAGATTCCTTAAAGTGAGAGCAAGGAGCCTTGTTGACTCACAGGTCCTCACAAAGATCATGATCATGCCCCCCGGCAACTCATTCAGAACATGAACAAGATAACAATCCTGAAATCGAATAGAAAAATGATGAATGTACAGTAAAGGGAAATGGGTAATCAGGACACTGAAGGTGAATAGAGAATTATAATCTCAAAACAGAGGATGCATGGAACTAAACCAATCACCAAAGTCCAAACATCATAGTCCCAAGGGTATAATCGTGGGCATGCTTTATCAGGACAGTTTATTAACTGTATAGGAGAATCTAAATCCAAGGATTTAACCATGGGCTTAACTAGTACAACTCATATTGAATGTACAGGAGTCCAAATTCTCTATGAAAAAGAAGTCCAAAGAGATAACAGATGCATGCAATACAATTTACATGAGCACAGAGCCACATATCGTGAATTCCTGTTATTGAAAGACAGAAATGGAACTTGGATCGTAATTACATTATTACATTAAGTGCAAGAATTAACCTTGTAATCTGCAGGAACGAAATACCACTCTTGTTTAAGTGTATCCACTGTCGAATATTTGGAGGATACTTCCACCTGGCCCCAAAAACAAGCAAGTCTATTAGTAAAGAGTATCAAGGCTCCTCAAAAGGTCCTCTTCTACTCATGTTTTGCTCCTTATCAAATGCCTTAAAAGAGAAAGAAGAGTGTCTTCACCTTAACAGGGTTTCTGAGACAAGCACGTTGCAGTTTGCTCACCTGCAGAGAAAACTCATAAGCTATTGTGCAGTCAATCTAACAAAAACACATATGTCACAAAGCAGTAAACCGCCATTTAGAATATCGCTATTCATGACTAGAATATTATAGTTGGAACTTGGAAGGGCATGCCCAAGTAGTAGTCCTAGATACAAAGAGTGGCTCAATGCAGCAGAATCAATTAAATTGTACGACATACTACTAAATTGTACGACATACTACTACATTTGTTCCTCAAAACAAGGCGTATTTTTTTCTAAAGCAAAGTTTGTCCATATTTCTAGAAAAAACTACCAATAATTATAATACTTTATAGATATAATATGAAAATAATATGATCATGTATCTAATTAGATTGATTTGGCATTGCAGAGGTTGTTAGTTTTTTCTAAAAGTTTAGTCCAACTTTCCATTGCTTGACTTTTGACAAAATTTGTCTACACCTTGTTTTACGGACGGACAGAGTACATCTGAAGAATTTAGTGTATCGCCAAACCAAGTGGCAACAAGGCCATATCAATCTGACGATTTCGATAGCGGCAAACTGATGATGTTCTCTTTTTGCCTCATAATTCAGAAGAACCATAAGAAAAACACTTGCCTATCCACCAACCTTTTTGGTCATCGTGGCTGAGAAAAGGTATGTTCTCCGTTCTTTAGGAATGACCTTCAGAATATCATCTAGTGATTCCTTAAACTCCAAATTAAGTAATTTATCAGCTTCATCAAGTACCTACAAAACCATAAAATAGAGCGTCAAAATAAAAGCATCTGAATTTAAACAAGTTGATGCAATTGGCCCAAATTGTGGAGGCTCTGACAATGTCAGGAAATAGTGGAGAACGATTTTCAAGGTACAGAACATAGTAGTCGCCAGATATTTATGATCAGTAACATACAACACATTGCTTCAACTTACAAGTTACAACTAGAAATTACAACAACCAATTAAGCATAAGGAAAACCTACCAGTTAACTTAGTATTGATGGATCAAAGAGGAAACTAGGGCTCTTCAGTTTGACAAAACAGGCTTTAAGTAATCATAATGACAAGATAACTTCACAAAATCATGCACTCAACACCCAACAAGGCGACAATCAGAATGCTATAAGCGCAAATGCAGCATATATGCATTGAAAGAGAAGTGGCAACATGAAGGCGGCATTTGGCATATAGCCATATATTAAACATTACTGGGAAAGAAAAATACTGCACATTGGTGGTGTATAAATTAAGTTGTAAGAAGGAAATTGCATGATAGTCAACAGAGTAGGCCAACAGATCCAAATGAATAAGCAAGATAAAAATAGTGGAGATGTGAAAAAATGCATACCAAGTACTTCACTTTAGTCAGGCTAAAACCTTTTGTATCTTTCAAATGGTCCAAAAGACGGCCAGGAGTTCCAACCTACATTTTGAAGGAGATGATACATAAAACAAGCTAAGTTGATGAAAGCAGTTCTCAATTTCATGGAAGGTGTTTCTACTTGCAACTGGTATATAGGATGAAAGTCTCTGGCTTATCTTGCAAACCTAAGCCCCATGTCTGCTAGACTCTATAAGCCTATGCTGAATTCAGTGAAAAATGCCTGCTTTGGGGTCTTATATGGATATGTTTGTCATCAGGATGGTTTTCAAAATTTAAGGCCCTTACTTTACTACTTTAGGTAACGATCAGGAAATCCTTTCTTTAGATCAAAAAGTTTCAGCTTGACCAAAAGGACTTTAAGTCCCGAGAATGACTATAGCTAATACCGATGCCAGAGCATCTCCACCCTCGGATTAAAAAGAACTGTGTAGATGGTTGAGTGCGGATATTGCCAGAGCTGATGAACATTAACTCCTACACATTCAACCAGACTTGCAATTCCATAGCACAAAGGATTCAGAACCTATATTTTCTTAGGTTGGGATTGGGTCATTGAACCTGAATCAACCATACTCACCACAATATGTGGACGTTTTGCTATGGACAACACTTGCTGCATCCGATCAACTCCGCCAACAAGCTGAAAAAAATAAAAAGGGAAAAATCACAATTGAAAAGGATAAGTAACTAAATAGTCTCATGAATTTCAGTAGGTGGCAGAATGATCAAGAAACAGGGCAATGCTTTGAAAAAAATGTAAATCACATGCTCGGATTAATTAACAAATTAACACCGAGAGAATACAAAAGCAGTCTTGTAGTAATGGAAGAGAAAAATTATCAGGAAGCTTTGATTCAGTCAGTATAGGATCTTATAGCAAATAGCTTGTGCAATTAAATGACGGAGTTAAGAATACCCATGTTCCACTATGCTCCAGCTTTACTACAATAAATTAGGCTACATGTATCCAAAATTCAGAAACAGCACCACATGCAACATGAGTCCCTTCACATTGTACTCAACTATGAAGATTTTTTTCCAATATACCCTCAAGCCACCCAGTAAATACAAAAAAAAAAAAAAAAAAAGGTTGAATCAGAACTATGATCTTCACATGGAGCAGAAAGCATATGCAGTAATACCTACATCCAATTGGCTCTTGCAGTAGTGCATATCAGAACAAATGAATAGACAATTGTAGCAATACACTTACCACAGAGCAAACCAAGCCAATCGCTGACCCGAGCGCCTCAAACTGCTCCGCAATCTGAATCGCCAGCTCCCTGAACCACCACACCCGCAAGGTAAGCAAGCTCCCGGAAAAAAGATGATGTGCCACACGAGGCCAGTAAGGGAGCACGATTAAAAAAAAGAAAAGGGTCACCTGGTGGGCGACATGACGCAGGCGAAGAAGGGCTGGCGGTGCTCGAGCAGCGCCTGGATGATGGGCAGCGCGAAGGCGCCCGTCTTGCCGGACCCCGTCTGCCCCAGCCCGATGACGTCCCTCCCTTGGAGGGCGTGGGGGATGGCCCCGGCCTGGATCTTGGTGGGCTGCTTCCACCCCATGGCGTCGCACGCGTCCACCAGCTCCTTGCAGATGCCCAGCTCCGCGAACGTCGACGCCTCGGCCTCCGGCTCCGGCTCCGGCTCCGGGTCCGGGCCCCGCTGCTGCGCGTCGCCAACCCCCTTGACCGCCTTCTCCACCGCCATGGCTGCGAGAGGCGAGTGGTGGAATCTCCGGCGCGCGCGTGGGCGGAAGCGGCGGCGTGGGCTTGCTTTGCGAGGCGGAAGCGGCGGCGTGGCGGTGGTTGGTTATGACGGGGAGTAAAGAGAACTTGGCGCACACGGCCGCGCGGCGGGCATAAACCCTAGCGGAAGGGGAAGCCTTACTGGGCTGCCATGATCGGCCAGTCACCTGGCCCAGACGGCCCTGTAAACATGACGATGGGCCTCACCCCAGGCAGCTTGAATGCATCTCAACACGCGAGACCTATTTGGTTGGTGAGGGCATCTCCAACCGCGCGACCCAAACGGACGCGCTGGGCCGTCCGTTTTGGCCGTTTGGGTCGCCGCCTGGACACGTGGACAGCGCCCCGCGTCCGCGTGTCCGTTTGGGTCGTGCGCTGCGCCCAACGCGCGGACGCATCGCATAACCGGAGAACCACGAAAACAAAAACAAAATGCGAATTTAAACGAAATTTCATTGAACATATGCCCTATTTTGGGCAATTTGTACATAGCCCTATTTTGGGCAAATAAAACTAACAAAAGAAGCCCCTATATGGGCTTTTAAATTTAAACTAATATAAAAAACCCTCTATTAGGGTTTGGTCGGCGGCGCGGTGGCCGCCGGTGCGCCGCCTAGCCCCTGTGGGCGTCGTCGGCGACGTCGTCGTCGTGGACGACGTCCCCGGGCGGCGAGGCACTTTGTGGCTCGACCGCGCCGGGGACTCCGGCCACGGAGACCACAGGGCCTCCTCCCCACGGCGAGTGGGGTCGGAGCCACCAGAGGCGCTGGCGGGCGCACGGAAGCGCGCGCCTCCTCCCCGAGGCGGCTGCTGCCCTCTCTGCCCGACGCAGCGCACAGCCACTGGCGCCGCCGCTCTGCCGCCTTGCTCCTCGCGGCGCTCCTCGTCGGCGCGGCGCCTAGCCTCCTCCCGCCGCGCCGCCTCCTCCTCCTCCCGTCACGCTCGGCGGGCCTCGGGCGTAGAGCTCCCGCCTCCGCCTCCTCGACCTCTGCCGGGCCGCCTCCTCCATCTCGGAGGTGCGAATGGCCTCATGGAGGTCTAGCCATTTCGCCTCCTCCGCCGCCGAGATCATCGGGCGGCGCGGAGGTCCGGGTCCTCCTCCGAGGACTCGGCCGGCTCGAGGAGGAGAGGCGGCGGTTGCGGCAATGCCGCACCGCCGCGGCGGCCTCTCCGATGTGGAGGCCGCGGGCGGCCTCTCCGATGTGGAGGCCGCGCTGGTTTCCTCCCGATGGCCGCAACGCCAGCGGACGACGGCGGCTGCTGCTCGCCTCGTCGTCGTTCGCTCCGGGAGCGAACCGTCGCTTCGGGGCCATGGCGGCGGTTTTGCTCGGGGAGTGGAGTGGGGACTGGAGTGGATGGCTAGATCCCCTCCAGTCCCCATTTAATAGTCTCCCTGGTCACCGACAGGTGGGCCCAAGGGAGACGAGGCGACCAGCGCGCGGACGCGAGCGGACGGCGCGTGCCATCCGCGGCCACGCAAACCTAGCCCAGATTTGGGCCGGGTTTGCGTCGTTCCGGACGCCGCGGCCGTCCGCTTTTGCGGTGCGTCCCCGCGCTGGGCCGCGTTTTTTTTCCGGCTCGACCCAAACGGACGCGCGGGCGCGATTTGGGTCGCGCGGTTGGAGATGTCCTGAGTACCTATTTGCCGAATGTGTGGTTTGTGGTGAGAAAATTGATTGCCGCAACTTTTGTGGCGACTGAAGTGTTTGCCACACTTTTGGCAAGACTTCCATCCCAATCAAAAGCTTGTCTTGGTATTAGAGTGTAAAGTCTTGAGTTTAAGTTTTGCCTTTCGCAAATTATTTTAAAACTGGCCATGCCCTTTGTGTACGTACAATGAATCTTGAGCCAATCTCTAAGTCTCTATAAGTGTTGACTTCACTCTACTGTCACACATGAGAGGGGTATTAAAGTGTATATATGTGAATTGGCTAGCTCTTTTCATCAGTTCGAACTTTTAATTGTTTTCCCTACTGCATTAAGCTTTTGACAAACATGATCACCCTTTTCTGCGTATCTTATGGGTTGCACCAAAATTTTGGATCTCATCTAATTAAAAATGGAAGCTAATAATGAAACAAGACTGTTACTAAATAGCAATATCTAATCTCTTGTTTATTTTCCTTCCAACCGGTCCTTCTTACACCAAACTTCGCGAGTGAAAGGTTTCAACCAAAAGTGGTACCACCTCATTCTGAAAATTCGTACTGGAACATCAGTTCAAATACATGTCAATAATAATATTGGGCATTATTTCCAAAAAGAAAAGAGCCGTACGAAAAGAGATCCACTCTCTCTAATGCCTTTTAACACCGTGGCGGATACGCTTGCTATTCTCATTTGCAATGGCATAAGAGGATGACTAGGCTGGTGGGCTCATATCTCATTTAATAGGGGGAGGAGCCTCAATTTTCCAATACATTGATTATACTATCTTATTCATGGAGCATGACTTAGAGAAGACTATGAACACAAAGTTAATTCTAAGCATTTTTGAGCAGCTATCCAAATTGAAAATAAACCTTCACAAAAGTGAGTTTTTCTGCTTTAGAAGGACGAAGGAAATGGAAGAACAATACAAGCATATATTCGATCTCTTCCATTTCGATACGTACGGACCCCATTCACTGAATGAAACTACTAAACAAAGAATGAAACCGTGTGGAAATTCGGATTGAAAAAAAAAACTACTAGTATTTAACTTCCGTTGCATGCCACGAGCAAGAAAGTAACTAATTAACCCAACCCGGACGTTTGGAACCCGGCTACGCGCGAGGTCTAAATCAGAAGCATCAATGTCTGCTCTAAGATTCACATTTAATATAGCAACTAATTAATACATTTGCTTTAACTTTTCTATACCAGTTGAATACGAGATGAAATACGGCAAGAGTTAACGCAAATGTCAGAGTAGTTAGTACTAGAGAACAAAATTTGTCAGAGTAGTACAATGTCCTTTTATTCTATATGCGAGTTGCTAAATTGATTCTCATCTTTGCGAAGGAGAAAATGGAAGATCCAACTATCGGGCTGGATTAGTGAAAGGGATTACTTGCAAAACAACATCATAATTAGCACATTACACAGATTATCAAATGACATCATTTTTCGAGATAGACGCATTCAAGCATAAGACAGAAGTTAAGAAAACGTCTAACAGACTAATTATAACTCTAAATAGTTAAACTAAGACCAGCTGAAAATGAAAGAACTATAAAAAAATTGCTAATCTACAGATTAATGAATATGTGCTGCTTCTTTACAATGGGATCCATTGATTTTTTCAGAGTTCGTAAAACACTTGCTTGGGCCATTGCAAAAAAGGCAGTTCAGATGGATTAATCGCGACCAAAAAGAAATTCTCAATCTAAGAAATATGTGTTGGATTTTGACAAGGATGTCTCAATTTGGGACATTGCAAATAAATATCAGAAAAATAAAAACTAGAGTAAGGGATTAGATGCAGTAGATTTGACACCTAATAGGAGAATAAAATCAGACCAGACCAAATTTGGGCCATTACAAAAAAAGTATCAAGAAAATTAAAATTGGGTAGGGAATTGGATGCAATCCAGATCAGACCAAAAATAGGCACAACCAAAATTACTCAGATCTGCATCCTCATCAAATTGGAAAGAAATTATCCGTAGATACTAAACTTAGCCTGCAGTAGTATTTCACATGAAAACTAGGACATTTGCCCGTGCGTTGCCATGGGAGAACGATATGCTATGTAAATTTTTTTTTTTTTTGCGAAACACAGTAATACTCACACAGTCGCTCCTCTGAACGCATTGTACCCCTATGAACACCACCTCTGAGAGACTGAGTCCAAAAAACTAATCTGGCTGGTTTTGAGATTGAAAAAGTCACTACAGATGCCCTGTTGTCGATGAAAACATCGCTTCACACAAGAAAATATTCTGCCTTTTTAATGAGACACCACAGTGTTAAATCTAAAATAATATATCCAAATATACAGTCAATATTTGATCCAGTAGTAGAAAGACAAAAAAAAGTCTTGTGAATATTTGGAAAACGCATAATAGAGCACACTTTGATGGTGTCCGGCCAGACATTCAAACCTGGAAGAGACAACTTTCTCAAGACCTAACCATCCTCAGCTGCAGAGTTAAATAAAACCTCTATTCACCCCAGGACCTAATCGCTTTTATATCTGTGTAGCACTCCTCCCTTTTCTACCGTGTACAACACGGTTTTCCAACAAGCCGTACAAGAAGCTCTAGGAACTTTGAAAAAATTGTTTGAATATCGAGTTACATTTCCATACGATTCGTGCTGATATTGGCATTCTTGGATCCATGTAATGGAAGAGATAATTAAATTAATTAGGCTTTGAGCTTCTACGTTCGTTTAGAATTTAGGCAAGTGTTGACAAAAAGATCGTTTCTCTTCCTGTTTGGATATGACTTTTGGGTTCCAACGAGTTGGTGAACCTTGTACATATGCTCTTTTTTGTAAAAATACATTGATAGTAAAATACACAGAGGGCACTCTCCTGCTGTAAATTCTCTAAAAAGTCTTGTGAATAGTCATAATGGAGCATAAAAATTATCTTATTTCACAAGACGCAAAATTGTTACATTTTCCTTAAACTTTTTTTGCAAGCATAATATGTCCGAATATAGACAAGTTTTGTTTACATAGTTTTTTTACATTTTAAAATGCCTTTCTAGACAATGGGTGCATATATACCTTTAGTAGGCAAAGTACATGTAAAGTACCCACATGATTTACAGGCAGATCTTAATCACCTATTTTTCGAAAAAATGTGAAGGACATTTTTTTGCTACTGCATGCCAGTAAAAACTGCACCCCATGTTTTTTTCCCAAGTGTATTAACTCAATCAATGATAAATCATAAAAGAATAGACATGAATATATGTTTTGAGGTCGGGTGCTCATTTTTTTGAGAAGACAAAAACCAGCACTGAATCTCTCGTATTGTTACTTATGTTTGGAAAGCAATAAAACTCGAAAAAAAAAATCATATAGACGGTCGCAACCTTATCTCTCTGAGTCCGGCAACATAATGTCTTGATGATCAAATTTACATGACATACTTTGCTGCATACAAAGTTCCTTGTGAGCTACTTTAAAACATTTAAGAAGTTATGCTACATCTTACCATATTAAGCAAATCATGTGTCACATTTTACCCCTTCTATTTTTTCCCATCCTTGCACGGGACACCATCCCAGCTTCCACTTCTAAACATATTTCTGGAGCAAGTTAATGACATCAGGTGATAGGATGATTCGCTGACTCAAGTGTTCAATAAGTTCCATTGAAGAAAAAGTTCCATTGTATAGAAGAACAAACTGAATAATCCTACAATATCATCACATAAACATCATGCAAGTTCCACTTAAGTACATACAGGTCATCAACTTTGATTCTTTTGTGCAGCACATTTCATTATAACACTTGGCAATGTAGAGATAAACGAAAATAAAGTAATTGTGCAGCCGCATTTAAATGCTAATTTTATACCTAAAGATAAGATTCTGACATGGTGTGTCAAACTATCAAGCGTGAAGAAACAAATAATTAGCAGTAACCAACCAGTGGGCGCGCACTTATAGTGGACTACTTGCAGTAGAGGATGGCATCGTCGGCGAACCTATCGCCATTGTCGTGACACCACTCAATGGGCCTCAACCGCATCGCCCTGACCTTCCAGTACATCGACAAGAAGAATCATAGTGGGTTGAGCAATTCCTTTGGCCCCTCCATTGCTTTGCTGCAGTCTTATTGTACTCCACTCCACATTGATTTGGCATGCAGCAAAAAGATACATCTTCTCACAATTAAGCAATGATGATTAGTAACTATGACATGATTGTTGCAATCAAAATGGAATACAAATCGACACATTGAAGGAATTACCACTATGAGAGCTGTATTTTTTACCCTCCAAATATCTACAATCACCTCTCAGATTATCTACCCCCTCCGATGCTCTGCTCCCGTGTTATTCTACTACACTCCATTAGCATCACGGTGCGTTCTCACAATTAAGTAATAATTATTAGTAAACCACTATGACATGCTTGCATCTATCAAAATGGAATAAATATCAACAAAATGAAGGAAAATGGAGAACATCAACAAAGGAAAAGTAAATACTATTGTTTTATGTAGGTTTATTGTAACGTAATTCCTGCATAAGTCTCCATCACTAAAAAATGATAGTTCTGACTTCTAATAACCTGAACTAATCATGGGGGGGCCTAAATTTATAGACCCTGCAGTTGCATGAAGAAGAATACTTCAAATAACTTGTGACCATCTCAAGGCCTGCATTTAAATGGTCTTGGATGCACTCTATAAACTTGTTGAGTGGCACACAAAGGGCCTAATGGAACCTGATGATGAGCATATACAAGTGCGCCATAGCGAGTTATGCAACTCAATTAAATGTAAAATGGAACAAATATTCAGCTAATTGAACACATAAATAGGAGAATGCTCTTTTGCTAAAATTTGTAGTGATGTTAACCGTTACCATCGCAGACATACATGTATAGAGGCTATAGAAAGGTGAAGCAAAAGAGAACACACAATCGAGGCATGCACAAAACTGTTATGATGGATGCAACATTCTGCTCAAAGGTGGTTATTTCTAACTTCCTCTACCCGCATAGTCGTTGCTCTAACGGCGGCAATCAACCACCACAAGTATACATGCTATAGAATAATCGAAAAAGGATAGGTAAAATACCTTGACTGAATACGCCTGTGTCATACATGTGACATAAAGGCCATTGCTAAATACATCAACACAGATGCTATGTGCTCAAAGCCACCTAGATACACAAAATGTTTGGCATATTAGCATCAGCTCATCATTGTTGGCAAGCAATAATACTATAACTTAGGCAGGATAAAGAAATAAATAAGAGTGACGTAAAAGCTACAGCAAGATCGTTTGGCCATTTCTTCAAGCAGATGGTGCGCATCAAGTGTGTGAGCTGATGAGACATACTCTGTAGGTGGTAGAATCCAAAAAATGACAAGCGAATTTTGGTTGCGGCTTACAATGCTACTTCTCCAGAGCACACCATCGACTGCCCTTGCTGCTGTAATCACCAATAGATACAGGTCGCTGCCCAGCATGCTGATTGATACGTTCCAAACGTATCTATAATTTCTTATGTTCCATGCTACTTTTATGATGATACTCACATGTTTTATACACATTATATGTCGTTGTTATGCATTTTCCGGCACTAACCTATTGACGAGATGCCGAAGAGCCGATTCTTTGTTTCTGCTGTTTTTGGTTTCAGAAATCCTAGTAAGGAAATATTCTCGGAATTGGACGAAATCAACGCCCAGGGTTCTATTTTCACACGAAGCTTCCAGAAGACCGAAGAGGATAAGAAGTGGGGCCACGAGGCGGCCACACGCTAGGGCGGCGCGGCCTGGGCCTTGGCCGCGCCGGCCTGTTGTGTGGGGCCCTCGTGTGGCCCCGTGACGTGGGCATTACCCTTCGGGTAACTACTGTTGCTCTACCCTGCACGGTCCAACTGGAGGCCCATGAAGGTACCCGATGGCAAGATGGGCCGCTAGGACGGTGCGACGGAAGATTACTTGGAGTACAAGACATGGAGGAAGCCAAACAAGGAAAGATTAGAGATAGATCTACTGTAAACCAACTCGTACTCAGATAGACATCTCGAGACCTGACCACCTATATAAAGGCCAGGAGAGGGGCTATCGAGGGACGATCAATCTTGGAAAAACTAGCCAGGTTACCCTAGCAACTAGCATCTCGACGAGATCACAGCCGAACTATTCGGCACCCCATTGTAATATGTTTTCATCATAATCAAAGAACAGACAGGCAGGACGTAAGGGTTTTACCTCATCGAGGGCCCCGAACCTGGGTAAATCGCTCTTCCCGCTTGTCTGCGTACCGATGTCTCGTGTCAGCTTGCAGGATTCCATCAACCCTAAGCCCCTATCGGAGGGCATTGCCGAGGAGCACCCTCGACAATTGGCGCCGTCTGTGGGAACCCTGTCGGCACAAGGCAGGACATCGGCAGATCCGATCATGACATCGGCAGCTTCGCCGGCAAATTCGCCGGCAACTTCATCAGCAACTTCATCAGCAGTTTCGTCGATACCATCGTCGCCAATCCTGGGAAGCCCGATTCGATTCGGCTCCTACGAGTTTACTCCACACAGGGATTCCTCCCGCTCGAACTTTTTAGGTCTACAAGGGAACATGGAGATGACCTTCGGCAGCGTCCACTACAACGTCAACGCAGAAGGAATCCTTCGATTGCTGGAATCCCCCGCCTCCGGATCGACGAGTTCAAGCGCACCATCGTTACTCGACCTGTCGGCTGGTCTGACAGGATCGACGTGCTCACCCGCGCCCTCGACTCCCCGCTCGGTGTCCTCCATGTCGGTAGGGTCTAACGATCCCACGTCTTCGGAATTAACCTCGTACTACTACCTGAACTGCGACACCAGGCACGGGCTGGGATCGAGCGACACGCCGTTCATCTGCAACGCCCAATATTCATCGGGAGAGGACAGCATCGACAGCACCGTCCAGGGAATCACCCGAAGACCAGCACACCATCAGGTTTATGTCGCCAATAACATGGGAAACACAAGGCGCAGAGGTGACGAGGATCATATCCCCCGGTCCAGTAGAAGGGCGAGTTTTGAGGACAGCGCCAGCAACCGCGACATCGATTACACCATCGCGGATGAGGAGTGGGCAGCAGCAAGGGCAGCAGTACTCAACAACATGCCGCTCCCCGCGGGGACTTCGGTTGGAACCCTCAATGCTTATCGCTCCATACTAGAGAAGAACCGGAAGCACCTGTCGAAAGAGCAAGCCTCCCTCGAGAGACGCTTATCTGCAGCGGATCGATCCAACGAACGACGAAGGGGCTCACAAGGGAGTGCCTCCCGAAACACTCAGGGAGCAGGCAAACACCGGTCGAGGATGTCCAGGCTTTCGGAAGATGACGCCAGAGAGATAACATCAAATCTGACTAAATCCTTTATGACTACGGATACCGCGGGCATGCCACGGCCGAAAACCGTCGCAGGAGCAACAGCTAACCTCACCGCTTACCTCATCAACCAGCGCCCCGAAGGATCCATGGCTCAAGCCCATCGAGGTGCCCTGGAAAGCCTCGCAATATTGGGGAACAACCTGGTCCCGTCAAAGGAAAAGACCACCTTCCAAGGCAGTGGGTCGAAGCATCATGCGAGAGATGCTCGGGACGAAATCACCCAGAGCAAGATCGACAAAGCAAGGCGACGATGCGCCGCTAGAAAGGACGACGACAGTGATTCTTCGGATGAAGACCAGGAGTACGACGGCGAACTCAGGGGAGCCGACTGTCTAAGTTACAAAATCCGTGAAGCAATGCCGCCCAAAAAGTTTAAACCTACCCCTACCGACGCTGCCAAGTACGATGGGCAGCAAGAACCAAGATCCTGGATAGACGACTACTTGCAGACTGTGATCCTGCACAAAGGAAACCAGATAGCGGTAATGCAATGCTTACAGCTTTACTTGAAAGATTCAGCACGGGCCTGGCTAAGAGGGCTGCCGAAAGGTTCTGTCAAATCATGGGACGACCTAGTAGACGCCTTCGTTGCCAACTTCCAAGCAACATACAAAAGGCCCGTCGGGATCGAAGAGCTACGGAATTGCCGGCAGAAGCAGAAGGAGTCGATGCGTTCATACATCGGGAGATTCACAAAGCTCCTGAACGCTGCCGAAGACGTATCTGTCGACAGAGCAATCGACGCTTTCAGCGACGGCGTTCAGCGGGAAAGTTACATAGAAGAGCTCGGGCGCAAAAAGCCAAAAACCATAACCAAGCTAATGGAAATCGCCAACAGCTGGGCTGATGGTGAGGATAACGTACGAAGGCCACGGCAGCGTAGTGATGACGAAGACGATGACCAGCCGAAGCACGACTCAGGTGGCCGAAGGGATCGTCACAAGAGAAGGAAAAACCGCAACTACGATGACAACAATCTGGTAGCCGCAGGGTATTCCGATCGACAGGACGATCGAGACGACAGGCACGATGGTAACAGGAACAACTCTGCGAACCGTGGTAATTATAAACCACGACAGCAGAGGACTCCCGAACTACCCTATGCTGAACAGGTCAACGCCCCCTGTTACCTACATTCGTATGTCGATTCCAAGGACGGCAAAACGAAGTCAAGTCACCTGCTCAGGGACTGCCGGCAGTTCCTTGACATGCACAAACTCATCCAGCGACAAAGCAACAGCTACCACCACCACCCCCACCTCCACCGCAGCATCAAGTCCAGCAGGCTCAACCCCATCAACCCAACGAAGCGTTTCCACCACCACGTGGGCAGATGAGCATGATCCACAGGACAGGTGTTTCGAAGAGGGAGATGAAGAAGCTCACCCGAGAGATCAACTTGGCAGAAAGCATCATGGCAAATATCCCTGAGTACGTCGACTGGTCTTCTCAGAACATTACGTTCAGTCGAGCAGATCACCGATGACCATACCAAAACCAGGACACGCCGCCTTGGTAGTCGAAGCACAAATTGGCGGGTTCAAGATGAGCAAAGTATTCATGGATGGCGGAAGCGGACTAAACCTGATATTCGTCGACACCATCAGAAGCATGGGGATCACCATGAGCATGCTGGAGGAAACAGATACCTGCTTCCACGGGATCCTTCCAACCGCACCAGGCCACTCTCTTGGCAAAGTCCACCTGAATGTTATCTTCGGTAGAGCCGACAATTTCAGGAAGGAAAAAATCGAGTTTGAAGTGGTGAACTGGGAGTCACAGTATCACGCTATACTCGGGAGACCAGCGTATGCCAAGTTCATGGTTGTGCCACATTATGCATACCTCAAGCTGAAAATGCCTGGGAACAATGGGACAAACATCACAGTCTATGGAAGTTTTTCGCGCTCGGACAATTGTGATCGCGACTTTCAGAGGATTGCTGCAAAGTTCGGGCCACAGCGAGAAATCATCAACCCTCCGCCCAAGCTGTCTTTACGAGAGATCAAGGAAGAAAAAGGTGGCAGGGAAACCAAGAAGAAACCAGCTGCTCTCGCCCTTAAAGCTTCGGCAGCAGAAGCCTCGGCAGCAAAGGTTTCGGCAGTTGATGGCACAGAAGGCTTAGGAGAAAGCAAGACGATGGCTACCACCGCTCAAACCTCTGATGAAACCAGCAACGCTGCAGCAATCACTAACGCGGTGAAGAAGCCAGAAGAAGAGAAGAACCCCTTCCTTGACTAAGCAGTTTACTAGCTTTTATTTTCTTTTTCCTTTATTATAAACAGGGCCTTCCCCTTTTCGCCCTCCAGCATCGTGCTCACCTTATTAATAAGAACTTAAGCTCTGATTCTTTGCTAAGCATTGCAGTAACTACAAAACTTCTAAAGCCCCATCACTATGTAAAAATAGTACGAGGCAGAAGATCGTGCTCCAATAAGCCTCTACGAGCGCTAAAACAACGTTGACCTTTCCCTCTGCTATAGATGCCTCTACGAGTGCCGTAAATAGCAAGAGTTTGGAAATACACGTAAACAACAACCCACGTTCGATATTTTACTTATGGAAATATCAAAGAACAACGGGCTCATCGGCAGAATCACTACACCCGAAGTATTCGGGAGTGCCTGTCGAAATTTAAAACGGTTGAAAGCAAAGTTGCGCATACAACAGGTTTAGCAAGACCTGCAACACGAGTTGATCACTCACATGATTTGCTAACCAACCAATATACATACATCTAAAACGAGCAACTAAGATTCGCTCAAAACTTGCCAACGGCAATAAAATGGTAAAAATACGTACGCATGTATCTACCAAATGAGAGGGCATCATTACATAATCCAGAAACTTGGATAAAGTAGCCAAATTTTCTATTTACAAAACGGACATTAATTCCCTGAAATCACCCTTGTGGAGTTCCTCTTTCTTCAGGTACCCTTGAGTCTTCCTCGAGTCTGTCGACAACTATGTTGGCAGGCAACAATACCTTCGGGTACAGCGCCTCCAAGTCTCCAGTAGCGTTGGCAATCGACAGCAAACCTACCGAAGGATAACGGGCAAGCACAAGGGCAAGTGTAAACCTGGCCCCTGCAAAAACTTGCGCACGTACCAACTCTCGGACCTTCTTGGCGTTACCAAATTCAGACATCAAGGAGAGTTGGAGGAACTGCGTTCAATGGGAACATTGTCTTCCAAACCACCCTCATAGCCTTATAGCACTTGTCAAAAAAGGTATGGACCTGCTGAACCCAATCTTGAAATCGCGCGACAGCCGAAGCCTTCGAGTGCTCCCGCCAGAAAATTTCTTCGGATGAGGATAGCTGGGTCAATGCATTCACACGTTCGTGAATCCGTTTGTTTTCCTCTGCGCGGTTCAGAGCTATGACTGGTACAGAAGTAAGCAAAGGATCAGATAAGATTCTATCAATCAAAGGACGCAGAGATCAAAGGACTCACAGTTCAAGCTCTCGGTAGCCATATGTAGCTCAGTAAGAGCATACCGCTCTACGTCGGCTGCAATCTCGCTCTTCTTATTGACAATTGCAGCCAAGGCGTAAGTGCTGCGCAGGTCCTTCTCCATCTGCGTGATCCGATCCTTCATTCGTTGGACCCGATCACCTTCGGGAAGAACGCCCGAAGAGTCATCAACAAACGAGGGCACCGGGAAAACCTGCAGGCAACAGCGTCAAAAGGATGATGGTTATGGATAAATCAAGCATCCAACGTAACTCCCATCGGGAGAGGTACAAGAAATTCCTATCAGGAGAAGTACAAATGAAGATATTATGACAAAAGTATGTTGGCAACATTGCCAGCACAGTGTTCATTACAAACTTGAGTTCTCACAACAGAATAATGTTTCATACTAGCCCAAGGAAAAATTGTTACAACAATCAAGGAGCCTGAGTCTGTGTCGACAGGCTGGGGCCAGCCGATGCCTTTCCCGACGAAACTAAATCAAGGAGCTGGCGAGCACAAGTACGGGCAGATACTGTAAAGGCGCTTAAGTTAACAAGTCGCCCATCTTTTTCTTTCGGCAGCTCCTTAGTCATTTCTTCGATGTCAGCCTTAAAGCCGTAACCCATCATAAGTTGGAAGGCAAGAAGGGCACCATAGGTACGTGAGGTGCGCTTGAATACCTCGATGACCTCCTTGGTGTCGACTGCGAAGGCATCAATCAGCTGCCCCAGATTCTTCTCTTGCTTGGCCTTGGGGAATATCATTGAATGCATCCGCGCCAGAGCACCCTTTCCCTTGTCAAGCAGCTCTCGGGTAAGCTGGTGGGTGGCGAGAACCATTGATACACCATTTGCCGGGGAGTTGCTTGGAACTTTGTCCAAAGCAGTAACAGGGATACTGGCGGCTTCTGCAAAGAGATTAAAGGAAATCGTTGACGAAGGAACAGATCCATAGAAAGTGGTAATCTGCAAGAGATGTAAAAACTTACCAAGCAGGGCCAAGGCAGACTGACGGAGAAGTTCATCCTTTTCTGCCGCCCGAGTTTCCTCCTCCTCCAGCCTCTCCTTCAACTTGTTCAGCTCTTCTTTCAGGGAGTCGACCTCCTGGCGAGCTATGGCGGCCTTTTTGATGGCGCCATCCAGCTTTGAAGAGGAAGACTTAGCCTCCTCTTGCAGCCGAATTTTGTCCGCCTCCAGAGAGGTGAATTGAGAGGCGAAGGCCTCTAAAGAGGATATCACACCTCGTAGATCCTTGAAGAGAGGGAATGTTTTACAAAAATCATTAGGCAAAGACACATTCCAAAAGATTCTTGTTAAATTCTACAAAGGCTTACAGGAGGAGGGGCTGTGGCAGCAGTAGGAGCATCTTTCCCTTTGGAAAGGGAAGAGGGAGTTGATGCTTGCGCCGCGGGAGCCGCCTTAGGAGCCGAAGCTTCGGAAGCTGCGGCGGTCAAGTAGACAAAGATCCAGGACCCTCTTAGGCGGAGGCTCAAGGAAATCATCATCACTGCAAGAAATATTTGATCGACTAAGTTATGAGAAAAATGCGAAAAGACCAAGGAGCTGAAAATAGTAAAAGGAAGAAAAACACTTACATATCAAGGAGATCATCTTCGTCGGCAAAGCCGCCGATTGACCTCTTCATAGGAGAAGCCCTGGTCTCCTCCGCAGCTGCATTAACAAAGGCATCGTGATCAGCGTCATCATCACGCACTGATCCCTCTGTGGCGCAAGTGTCATCGGCTGACGGGGGGAGATTGGTGTAAGCAGTTTCAGAATCTATCGGGTCATCGTGATCGTCTGTTGGGTTTGTATGCTCAACAGTACGAGAGTCAACGGGTTCTGAAGAGCCTCTTCCTTCGGAAGTATCATTTGGCGAGTTATGGAAGTCCCCGGAAGCTATGGGGGTCTGTAGAAGAAAAGACGAATGAGAATAACAGTCATCATATCGATTAAGTAAATAGCAGCATAACAAGAATTTGAGGAGGGAAATTACCTCTGGTGGTGGATGATCGGCGTCAAAAGGAGTATACAGAGACAACAATGGGATCGAGTCTTCCTGGCTAAAGAAAGTGAGGCGACGGACTTCATCAAGCAGTTCTTTTTCCGACAGTTCGGCGGCGTTAACTCTGGTCTCGTCCTTTGGACCCGAATACAACCACATTGGACGAATTCTAGCCATAACTGGTTGGACTCGACGTTTCAGAAACACTGCCGCTACCTCAGTGCCAACCATGGTTTGGCCATCAGCTTCTTTAATCCGAAGAAATCTAGCAAATAGTTCGTCGGCTGCTACTTTTTCGTCGGGAGAAAGAACATTCTTCCAGGAATTCTTAGGCTTGGCTTCAAGGGCGTCGACAAAGCAGGGAAGTTGAGATTCGGGTGATAAGGAATCCTTGATATAGAACCACTTCAACCTCCACCCTTGCACGGACTCTCTCATTGGGAAATTGAAGTAGTTGACATCCGAACGAGCTACAAATCCCACTCCTCCGGTGACAAAGGATCCGTTACTACTGCTGTATCTCTTCACATAGAAGATCTTTTTCCACAATCCAAAATGAGGCTCAACGCCCAGATATGCTTCGTAGAGGGTGATAAACACAGCAACGTGGAGGATTGAGTTGGGAGTGAGTTTCCATAATTGGATTTCGTAAGTCCACAAGAGATGGAGGAGGAATTCGTGGACGGGAAGCGAAAGACCTCGATATAAGAACGATAAGAACATCACGGTAAAACCGGCAGGGGGATTAGGTCGAGAAATCGCACCTGGAAAGATCACGTTCCCCTCATCGGAGGAGATCAATCCCAGGCTTCGGGATCTTTTTTCGTCACGCTTGGTGACGGTAGAGGCTGTCCAATCTCCGGGTCTGGCTGCTGAACTTGGTGGCGCCATCGGCGCCGGAGCTGGGGGAGGAGCGCCGGGGGCGCCTTCTTTCGAAAGAATCAAGGAAGATTTGGCGGCGGCACCGCCACTCGCGGAACTGGCGGCGGCGCTAGGGTTCTTCTTCTTCACCATTGTGAGATTTGGGAGAAATCGGAAGACAGTGGTGGCGGCGCGAGCGGTTGTGAATAGGAGAAGAAGAAGAACAGCGAAGGGATGAATGAAGGAGAATGCTAGGGATTTCTATCTCTTGGGGAATTTAAGGAAGGCTTTGTATTGTTAATGGGCCTTTTCTCTAGTTAGTGGTTGCGGGAATCGAGGAGGTGCCTCGCTAACCGTCTAAAGAGGAGCGGGAATTGCTCGAAAACAGGGCTGGCAGGTCGCGTCTTATCAGTCAAAAATTAAGGGGACAGAAAAACGTCATCGATGACGTCAGAAGGAATGATTGCATGCGAAGAGATAAGAAAATATCGAGTGATCAACTTAAGCCTACGCACGGATTGCGAGCATCCGCACCTAGGCTCGGGGGCTACTCCCATCGGGAGCGCTGACGCGCACCCGATAGAATAAAGGTTCGAAGGAAAAAACTTGACTTGAGTCTGCATCCGAACGTAAACGCCCGTACCCAGACTCGGGGGCTACTCCCATCGGGAGCGCTGAATGCGCACCCGATAAAACTTTT
Organism: Lolium perenne; assembly: GCF_019359855.2. Taxonomy (NCBI): domain Eukaryota; kingdom Viridiplantae; phylum Streptophyta; class Magnoliopsida; order Poales; family Poaceae; genus Lolium; species Lolium perenne. The sequence goes on from NC_067245.2 coordinate 33,957,258, forward strand.
TTCGCACTCCAGGATCATGCCCGGGGACTTGATTCTGTGTAGGATAACGTTGTTTTGCCATCGGCAGTTAACCAACAAAAGTTGGGCACGTTATTCGTTATCCCTTGCTTAAAGAAAATGTATCGGATGGACTACAAAGATTTGCCGGAAAAAGCTTCGGCAGAAGAAAATGTTCGAGTGGTACAACTTGAGTCTACGCACGAATTGCAAGCATCCGTACCTAGACTCGGGGGCTACTCCCATCGGGAGCGCTGACGCGCACCCGATAGAAAATGGAAGATAGAAGAAACGCAAGAATGATCAAGGAGAAGAACTTCGGAGGAAGACAAGCTCTAGTCTCTACCCGAACTATGTTCGGCTAGACACTCGGGGGCTACTGACGTGGGCATTACCCTTCGGGTAACTACTGTTGCTCTACCCTGCACGGTCCAACTGGAGGCCCATGAAGGTACCCGATGGCAAGATGGGCCGCTAGGACGGTGCGACGGAAGATTACTTGGAGTACAAGACATGGAGGAAGCCAAACAAGGAAAGATTAGAGATAGATCTACTGTAAACCAACTCGTACTCAGATAGACCTCTCGAGACCTGACCACCTATATAAAGGCCAGGAGAGGGGCTATCGAGGGACGATCAATCTTGGAAAAACTAGCCAGCGGAAGCTTAGAACTAGGTTACCCTAGCAACTAGCATCTCGACGAGATCACAGCCGAACTATTCGGCACCCAATTGTAACCTGTTTTCATCATAATCAAAGAACAGACAGGCATGACGTAAGGGTTTTACCTCATCGAGGGCCCCGAACCTGGGTAAATCGCTCTTCCCGCTTGTCTGCGTACTGATGTCTCGTGTCAGCTTGCAGGATTCCATCAACCCTAAGCCCCTATCGGAGGGCATTGCCGAGGAGCACCCTCGACACCCCCTGACCTGCCCTTCCGCCTACTTAAAGCCTTCGTCGCGAAACCCCCAGTACCGAGAGCCACGATACGGAAAACCTTCCAGAGGCGCAGCCGCCGCCAATCCCATCTCGGGGGATTCAGGAGATCGCCTCTGGCACCCTGCCGGAGAGGGGAATCTTCTCCCGGAGGTCTCTTCATCGCCATGATCGCCTCCGGATTGATGTGTGAGTAGTTCACCCCTGGACCATGGGTCCATAGCAGTAGCTAGATGGTCGTCTTCTCCTAATTGTGCTATCATGCTCGATCTTGTGAGCTGCCTATCATGATCAAGATCGTTTCTTTGTAATCCTACATGTTGTGTTTGTTGGGATCCGATGGATATTGAATACTATGTCAAGTTGATTATCAATCTATCATATATGTTGTTTATATTCTTGCATGCTCTCTGTTGCTAGTAGAGGCTCTGGCCAAGTTGATACTTGTGACTCCAAGAGGGAGTATTTATGCTCGATAGTGGGTTCATGCCTCCATTAAATCTGGGACAGTGACAGAAAGTTCTAAGGTTGTGGATGTGCTGTTGCCACTAGGGATAAAACATCGATGCTTTGTCGAAGGATATTTGTGTTGATTACATTGATGGCGTGTATTTCACACGTTCGTTGGGCAACCCCAAGAGGAAGGTATGATGCGCACAGCAGCAAGTTTTCCCTCAGAAAGAAACCAAGGTTTATCGAACCAGGAGGAGCCAAGAAGCACGTTGAAGGTTGATGGCGGCGGGATGTAGTGCGGCGCAACACCAGGGATTCCGGCGCCAACGTGGAACCTGCACAACACAACCAAAGTACTTTGCCCCAACGAAACAGTGAGGTTGTCAATCTCACCGGCTTGCTGTAACAAAGAGTTAACCGTATTGTGTGGAAGATGATTGTTTGCAGAAAACAGTAGAACAAGTATTGCAGTAGATTGTATTTCAGTAAAGAGAATTAGACCGGGGTCCACAGTTCACTAGAGGTGTCTCTCCCATAAGACGAACAGCATGTTGGGTGAACAAATTACAGTTGGGCAATTGACAAATAAAGAGAGCATGACCATGCACATACATATCATGATGAGTATAGTGAGATTTAATTGGGCATTACGACAAAGTACATAGACCGTCATCCAACTGCATCTATGCCTAAAAAGTCCACCTTCAGGTTATCATCCGAACCCCCTCCAGTATTAAGTTGCTAACAACAGACAATTGCATTAAGTATGGTGCGTAATGTAACTAGTGACTACATCCTTGAACATAGCACTAATGTTTTATCCCTAGTGGCAACAAGACAACACAACCTTAGAACTTTCACACATCGTCCTGTGTCAATGCAGGCATGAACCCACTATCGAGCATAAGTACTCCCTCTTGGAGTCACAAGCATCTACTTGGCCAGAGCATCTACTAGTAACGGAGAGCATGCAAGATCATAAACAACACATAGCATAACTTTGATAATCAACATAACAAGTATTCTCTATTCATCGGATCCCAACAAACGCAACATATAGAATTACAGATAGATGATCTTGATCATGTTAGGCAGCTCACAAGATCCGACAATGATAGCACAATGGGGAGAAGACAACCATCTAGCTACTGCTATGGACCCATAGTCCAGGGGTAGACTACTCACACATCACACCGGAGGCGACCATGGCAGCGTAGAGTCCTCCGGAGATGATTCCCCTCTCGGCAGGGTGCGGAGGCGATCTCTGGATCCCCGAGATGGGATCGGCGGCGGCGGCGTCTCCGGAAGGTTTTCCGTATCGTGGTTCTCAGATCGGGGGTTTCGCCACGGAGACTTTTTATAGGCGGAAGGGCAGGTCAAGAGGCGGCACGGGGCCCCACACTACAGGCCGGCGCGGCCAAGGGGGCCGCGCCGCCCTATGGTGTGGCCCCTCCGTGGCCCCTCTTCGTCTCTCCTTCGGACTTACGGAAGCTTCGTGAGAAAATAGGCCCCTGGGCTTTGATTTCGTCCAATTCCGAGAATATTTCCTTACTAGGATTTACGAAACCAAAAACAAAGAAAACAAAGAATCGGCACTTCGGCATCTTGTTAATAGGTTAGTTCCAGAAAATGCACGAATATGACATAAAGTGTGCATAAAACATGTAGATAACATCAATAATGTGGCATGGAACATAAGAAATTATCGATACGTCGGAGACGTATCAGCATCCCCAAGCTTAGTTCTGCTCGTCCGAGCGAGGTAAAACGATAACACGAGATAATTTCGGAGTGACATGCCATCATAATCTTGATCATACTATTTGTAAAGCATATGTAGTGAATGCAGCGATCAAAACAATGTATATGACATGAGTAAACAAGTGAATCATATAGCAAAGACTTTTCATGAATAGCACTTCAAGACAAGCATCAATAAGTCTTGCATAAGAGTTAACTCATAAAGCAATAATTCAAAGTAAAGGCATTGAAGCAACACAAAAGAAGATTAAGTTTCAGCGGTTGCTTTCAACTTGTAACATGTATATCTCATGGATATTGTCAACATAGAGTAATATAATAAGTGCAATAAGCAAATATGTAGGAATCAATGCACAGTTCACACAAGTGTTTGCTTCTTGAGGTGGAGAGAGATAGGTGAACTGACTCAACATTGAAAGTAAAAGAATGGTCCTCCATAGAGGAAAAGCATCGATTGCTATATTTGTGCTAGAGCTTTGATTTTGAAAACATGAAACAATTTTGTCAACGGTAGTAATAAAGCATATGCATCATGTAAATTATATCTTATAAGTTGCAAGCCTCATGCATAGTGTACTAATAGTGCCCGCACCTTGTCCTAATTAGCTTGGACTACCGGGTCATCACAATGCATTGTTTTTACCAAGTGTCACAAAGGGTACCTCTATGCCACTGTACAAAGGTCTAAGGAGAAAGCTCGCATTGGATTTCTCGCTATTGATTATTCTTCAACTTAGACATCCATACCGGGACAACATAGACAACAGATAATGGACTCCTCTTTTATGCATAAGCATATACCAACAATTAATAATTTTCTCATTTGAGATTTGAGGATTGTTGTCCAAAACTGAAACTTCCACCATGGAGCATGGCTTTAGTTAGCGGCCCGATGTTCTTCTCTAACATATGCATGCTTAACCATATGGTGGTAGATCTCTCTTACTTCAGACAAGACGAACATGCATAGCAACTCACATGAAATTCAACAATGAAAAGTTGATGGCGTCCCCAGTGAACATGGTTATCGCACAACAAGCAACTTAATAAGAGATAAAGTGCATAATTACATATTCAATACCACAATAGTTTTTAAGCTATTTGTCCCATGAGCTATATATTGCAAAGGTGAATGATGAAATTTTAAAGGTAGCACTCAAGCAATTTACTTTGGAATGGCGGAAAAATACCATGTAATATAGGTAGGTATGGTGGACACAAATGGCATAGTGGTTGGCTCAAGTATTTTGGATGCATGAGAAGTATTCCCTCTCGATACAAGGTTTAGGCTAGCAAGGCTTATTTGAAACAAACACAAGGATGAACCGGTGCAGCAAAACTCACATAAAAGACATATTGAAAACATTATAAGACTCTACACCGTCTTCCTTGTTGTTCAAACTCAAAACTAGAAATTATCTAGACCTTAGAGAAACCAAATATGCAAACCAAATTTTAGCATGCTCTATGTATTTCTTCATTAATGGGTGCAAAGCATATGATGCAAGAGCTTAATCATGAGCACAACAATTGCCAAGTATCACATTACCCAAGACATTTATAGCAATTACTACATGTATCATTTTCCAATTCCAACCATATAACAATTTAACGAAGGAGAAACTTCGCCATGAATACTATGAGTAGAAACCAAGGACATACTTGTCCATATGCTACAGCGGAGCGTGTCTCTCTCCCATAAAGTGAATGCTAGGATCCATTTTATTCAAACAAAACAAAAAACAAAAACAAACCGACGCTCCAAGAAAAAGCACATAAGATGTGATGGAATAAAAATATAGTTTCAGGGGAGAAACCTGATAATGTTGTCGATGAAGAAGGGGATGCCTTGGGCATCCCCAAGCTTAGACGCTTGAGTCTTCTTGATATATGCAGGGGTGAACCACTGGGTGCATCCCCAAGCTTAGAGCTTTCACTCTCCTTGATCATGTTGCATCATACTCCTCTCTTGATCCTTGAAAACTTCCTCCACACCAAACTCGAAACAACTCATTAGAGGGTTAGTGCATAATATAAATTGACATATTCAGAGGTGACACAATCATTCTTAACACTTCTGGACATTGCATAATGCTACTGGACATTAATGGATCAAAGAAATTCATCCAACATAGCGAAAGAGGCAATGCGAAATAAAAGGCAGAATCTGTCAAAACAGAACAGTTTGTATTGACGAATTTTAAAATGGCACCAGACTTGCTCAAATGAAAATTCTCAAATTTAATGAAAGTTGCGTACATATCTGAGGATCATGCACGTAAATTAGCTTAATTTTCTGAGCTACCTACAGGGAGGTGGACCCAGATTCGTGACAGCAAAGAAATCTGGAACTGCGCAGTAATCCAAATCTAGTACTTACTTTTCTATCAAAGACTTTACTTGGCACAACAAAACACTAAACTAAGATAAGGAGAGGTTGCTACAGTAGTAAACAACTTCCAAGACACAAAATAAAAACAAAGTACTGTAGTAAAATAACACATGGGTTATCTCCCAAGAAGTTCTTTCTTTATAGCCATTAAGATGGGCTCAGCAGTTTTGATGATGCACTCGCAAGAAATAGTATTTGAAGCAAAGGAGAGATTCAAGAGGCAAATTCAAAACAAATTTAAGTCTAACATGTTTCCTATGAAGAGGAATCTTGTAAATAAACAAGTTCAAGAAGTATAATGCAACAAGCGTAGAAAGATAAAACAAGTGTAGCTTCAAAAATTTCAGCACATAGAGAGGTGTTTTAGTAACATGAAAATTTCTACAACCATATTTTCCTCTCTCATAATAACTTTCAGTAGCATCATGAGCAAACTCAACAATATAACTATCACATAAAGCATTCTTATCATGAGTCTCATGCATAAAATTATTACTCTCCACATAAGCATAATCAATTTTATTAGTTGTAGTGGGAGCAAATTCAACAAAGTGGCTATCATCATATATAGGAGGCATATTGTAATCATAAAAGAAAATTTTCTCCTCAATGCTTGGGGGACTAAAAAGATCATGCTCATCAAAGCCAGCTTCCCCAAGCTTAGAATTTTCCATAGCATTAGCAACAATGGTGTTCAAAGCATTCATAGTAATAACATTCCCATTAGCATGCATATAAAGTTCCATGGGTTTTTTAATTCTCTCTTCAAACACATCATGTCCTAATTCAAGATAAAGTTCATAAAGATCTCTCATATTTTTGTTGTTTTCCATTATGCTTAACTAGTGAAATAAAAACATGCATGATATTAAGTAAAGTAAAACAAGTAACTAATTTTTTTTTGTGTTTTTGATATAGCAAACAAGATAGCAAATAAAGTAAAACTAGCAACTAATTTTTTTGTATTTTGATTTAGTGCAGCAAACAAAGTAGTAAATAAAACTAAGCAAGACAAAAACAAAGTAAAGAGATTGAGAAGTGGAGACTCCTTGCAGCGTGTCTTGATCTCCCTGCAACGGCGCCAGAAAAAGAGCTTGATGGCGTGTATTTCACACGTTCGTTGGGCAACCCCAAGAGGAAGGTATGATGCGCACAGACAAGTTTTCCCTCGAGAAAGAAACCAAGGTTTATCGAACCAGGAGGAGCCAAGAAGCACGTTGAAGGTTGATGGCGGCGGGATGTAGTGCGGCGCAACACCGGGGATTCCGGCGCCAACGTGGAACTGCACAACACAACCAAAGTACTTTGCCCCAACGAAACAGTTGAGGTTGTCAATCTCACCGGCTTGCTGTAACAAAGAGTTAACCGTATTGTGTGGAAGATGATTGTTTGCAGAAAACAGTAGAACAAGTATTGCAAAGATTGTATTTGGTAAAGAGAATTGGACCGGGGTCCACGGTTCACTAGAGGTGTCTCTCCCATAAGACGAACAAAGCATGTTGGGTGAACAAATTACGGTTGGGCAATTGACAAATAAAGAGAGCATGACCATGCACATACATATCATGATGAGTATAGTGAGATTTAATTGGGCATTACGACAAAGTACATAGACCGTCATCCAATCGCATCTATGCCTAAAAAGTCCACCTTCGGGTTATCATCCGAACCCCTCCGGTATTAAGTTGCTAACAACAGACAATTGCATTAAGTATGGTGCGTAATGTAACTAGTGACTACATCCTTGAACATAGCACTAATGTTTTATCCCTAGTGGCAACAAGACAACACAACCTTAGAACTTTCTGTCACTTGTCCCGGTGTCAATGCGGGCATGAACCCAGTATCGAGCATAAGTACTCCCTCTTGGAGTCACAAGCATCTACTTGGCCAGAGCATCTACTAGTAACGGAGAGCATGCAAGATCATAAACAACACATAGCATAACTTTGATAATCAACATAACAAGTATTCTCTATTCATCGGATCCCAACAAACGCAACATATAGAATTACAGATAGATGATCTTGATCATGTTAGGCAGCTCACAAGATCCGACAATGATAGCACAATGGGGAGAAGACAACCATCTAGCTACTGCTATGGACCCATAGTCCAGGGGTAGACTACTCACACATCACACCGGAGGCGACCATGGCGGCGTAGAGTCCTCCGGGAGATGATTCCCCTCTCCGGCAGGGTGCCGGAGGCGATCTCCTGGATCCCCCGAGATGGGATCGGCGGCGGCGGCGTCTCGGAAGGTTTTCCGTATCGTGGTTCTCAGATGCGGGGGTTTCGTCACGGAGACTTTTTATAGGCGGAAGGGCAGGTCAAGAGGCGGCACGGGGCCCCACACTACTGGCCGGCGCGGCCAAGGGGGGGCCGCGCCGCCTATGGTGTGGCCCTCCGTGGCCCCTCTTCATCTCTCCTTCGGACTTCTGGAAGCTTCGTGAGAAAATAGGCCCACAGGGCTTTGATTTCGTCCAATTCCGAGAATATTTCCTTACTAGGATTTCTGAAACCAAAAACAGCAGAAAACAAAGAATCGGCACTTCGGCATCTTGTTAATAGGTTAGTTCCAGAAAATGCACGAATATGACATAAAGTGTGCATAAAACATGTAGATAACATCAATAATGTGGCATGGAACATAAGAAATTATCGATACGTCGGAGACGTATCATACATTACGCACCATACTTAATGCAATTGTCTGTTGCTTGCAACTTAATACCGGAAGGGGTTCGGATGATAACCTGAAAGTGGACTTTTTAGGCATAGATGCATGCTGGATGGCGGTCTATGTACTTTGTCGTAATGCCCTGATTAAATCTCATAGTACTCATCATGATATATGTATGTGCATTGTTATGCCTTCTTTATTTGTCAATTGCCCAACTGTAATTTGTTCACCCAACATGCTATTTATCTTATGGGAGAGACACCGCTAGTGAACTGTGGACCCCGGTCTATTATTTACATCTGAAATACAATCTACTGCAATACTTGTTCTTTACTGTTCTTCGCAAACAATCATCTTTCACACAATACGGTTAATCCTTTGTTTACAGCAAGCCGGTGAGATTGACAACCTCGCTGTTACGTTGGGGCAAAGTTCTTTGGTTGTGTTGTGCAGGTTCCACGTTGGCGCCGGAATCCCTGGTGTTGCGCCGCACTACATTCCGCCACCATCAACCTTCAACGTGCTTCTTGACTCCTACTGGTTCGATTAAACCTTGGTTTCTTACTGAGGGAAACTTGCTACTGTGCGCATCACACCTTCCTCTTGGGGTTCCCAACAGACGTGTCAACTACACGCATCAAGCAAGTTTCTGGCGCCGTTGCCGGGGAGATCAAGACACGCTGCAAGGGGAGTCTCCACTTCCAATCTCTTTACTTTGTTTTTGTCTTGTTTTACTTTATTTACTACTTTGTTTGCTGCACTTAAACAAAACACACAAAAATTAGTTGCTAGCTTTACTTTATTTACTGTCTTGCTCTCTATATCAAAAACACAAAAACAATTATTTACTTGCATTTACTTTATTTACCTTTTGTTTATTTCATCATGCTTCATCCTAAGTTCACTCTGGAAAAAATACCGGTAGGACAAGGGTCTATCATTGGAAGAGATAATATAGAAGAAATTTTCACCCATGTTAGTATGGATGAAGATTTTGAAGATATACCATTATTAAAATTTGCTCCTACTTATGAAAGTGCTTCTGCTTGTTTAGTACACATGTTAGAAACTAGATTTGTTAATCTCAATCCAATAATACAACATATGTTTCTTACACTTTCTGATATGGAGATGGGAGAAAAGAGAAATTTTGTTTTAAAAGTCCTTGCTAGAGAATTTGAGGATATAGTTAAAAAAGCTAGAAAAGTTTTTATCAAGCATAAGAGGCTTGGTATGTTCCCTGATTTTAAAAGAACACTTGAAAAGATGGACATGGATAGAATAAGGTACACTAGTAATGTTAATGATGGTAAGGAAATTAAAGCACCGATACCTAGTAAGCTCCTAGGAATGCATGAAGCTCTAGAAAATAATTATGCTTGGTTTGTTCCTGAAAATTTGTTTGATGAGAATAGTAAGCCTAAAAGCATACAAAGAGGAGTTACTTATATAGAACAGATACAATGCATTGTTGAGGCAACTCCCAACACCCCTGGTAAGAATGTCAATGCTTCATCTCTTGATAATACTTGATTCACACTTTCTGCGCCTAGCTGAAAGGCGTTAAAGAAAAGCGCTTATGGGAGACAACCCATGTTTTTACTACAGTACTTTATTTTATATTTGAGTCTTGGAAGTTGTTTACTACTGTAGCAACCTCTCCTTATCTTTATTTTATTTCATTGTTGTGCCAAGTAAAGTCTTTGATAGTAAAGTCAATACTAGATTTGGATTACTGCGCAGAAACAGATTTCTTGCTGTCACGAATCTGGGCAGAATTCTCTGTAGGTAACTCAGAAAAATCTTCCAATTTACGTGCGTGATCCTCAGATATGTACGCAACTTTCATTCAATTTGAGCATTTTCATCTGAGCAAGTCTGGTGCCATTTTAAAATTCTTCTTTACAAACTGTTCTGTTTTGACAGATTCTGCCTTTTATTTCGCATTGCCTGTTTTGCTATGTTTGATGGATTTCTTTGTTCCATTAACTTTCAGTAGCTTTGTGCAATGTCCAGAAGTATTAAGAATGATTATGTCACCTCTGAATATATGAATTATGCACTGACCCTCTAATGAGTTTGTTTCGAGTTTGGTGTGGAGGAAGTTTTCAAGGGTCAAGAGAGGAGTATGATACAATATGATCAAGAAGAGTGAAAAGTCAAAGCTTGGGGATGCCCTCGTGGTTCATCCCTGCATATTTTAAGAAGACCCAAGCGTCTAAGTTTGGGGATGCCCAAGGCATCCCCTTCTTCATCGACAACTTATCAGGTTCCTCTAATGAAACTATATTTTTATTCAGTCACATCTTATGTGCTTTGCTTGGAGCGTCTGTTTGCTTTAGTTTTTGTTTTGTTTGAATAAAGTCGGATCCCACAATCCTTTATATTGGAGATATTACGCTCCGCTGTTTCGTATGAACACATGTGTTCTTAGCTTTATCTTTAATGTTCATTACGAAAGTTGAACTACCTCATTCATTGATATATGGTTGGAAACGGAAAATACCGCATGTGGTAAATGGTATAATGTCTTGAATAATGTGATACTTGGAAATTGTTGTGCTCATATAGATCTTGTTTAAGCTCTTGCATCATGTACCTTGTACCCATTAATGAATAACTACATAGAGCATGTTAAAATTTGGTTTGCATGATTGTTCTCTCTAAGTCTAGATATTTTCTGGTTGAGGTGTTTGAACAACAAGGAGACGATGTAAAGTCTTATAATGCTTACAATATGTTTATATGTGAGTCTTGCTGCACCATTTCATACTTGAGTTTGCTTCAAACAACCTTGCTAGCCTAGCCTTGTATTGAGAGGAATTCTTCTCGTGCATCCAAATCCTTGAGCCAAAATCCATGCCATTTGTGTCCACCATACCTACCTACCACATGGTATTTCTCCGCCATTCCAAAGTACATTACTTGAGTGCTACCTTTAAAATTTCTATTCTTTACCTTTGCAATATATAGCTCATGGGACAAAATAGCTTAAAAACTATTGTGGTGAAGAATATGTACTTATGTGTCTTATTTCTTAGTAAGTTGCTTGTTGAGCGGTAACCATGTTTTCTGGGGACGCCATCAACTTTTTACCTTTGTTGAATATCATGTGAGTTGCTATGCATGTTCGTCTTGTCTGAAGTAAGGGCGGTTTTCACAATCAAATGGTTTGAGTATGCATATTGTTAGAGAAGAACATTGGGCCGCTAACTAAAGCCATGAATCATGGTGGAAGTTTCAGTTTGGACATAAAACCTCAATCTCTTATGAGAATATTAACTGTTGTTGAATGCTTAAGCATTAAAAGGGGAGTCCATTATCTGTTGTCTATGTTGTCCCGGTATGGGTGTCTAAGTTGAGAATGATCAAAAGTGAGAAATCCAATGTGAACCTTCTCCTTAGACCCTTGTACAGGCGGCATAGAGGTACCCCTTTGTGACACTTGGTTGAAACATATGTTATGCAATGATAATCCGTGTTAACCCAAGCTAATTAGGACAAGGTGCGGGCACTATTAGTATACTATGCATGAGGCTTGCAACTTATAAGATGTCTTATACATAACTCATATGCTTTATTACTACCGTTGACAAAATTGTTTCTTGTTTTCAAAATGAAAAATCTCTAGCACAAAAATAGTAATCCATGCTTCCCTCTGCGAAGGGCCTATCTTTTACTTTATTGTTGAGTCAGTTTACCTATTCTTTCTATCTTAGAAGCAAACACTTGTATAAACTGTGTGCATTGATTCTTACATATTTACCTGTTGCACTTGTTATATTAATTTGTGTTGACAATTATCCATGAGATATACATGTTAAAGTTGAAAGCAACCGCTGAAACTTATATCTTCCTTTGTGTTGTTTGATGTCTACGCACGCTTCTATTCTTGTAGACAGTGTTGGGCCTCCAAGAGCAGAGGTTTGTAGAACAGCAGCAAGTTTTCCCTTAAGTGGATCACCCAAGGTTTATCGAACTCAGGGAGGAAGAGGTCAAAGATATCCCTCTCATGCAACCCTGCAACCACAAAGCAAGAAGTCTCTTGTGTCCCCAACACACCTAATAGGTGCACTAGTTCGGCGAAGAGATAGTGAAATACAGGTGGTATGAATGAATATGAGCAGTAGTAACGGCGCCAGAAAAGTGCTTGCTGGCGTGCAGTTGATGGTAGTAATATTGCAGGAAGTAAAGATGCAGTAAAACAGTAAACAAGCAGTGATAGCAGTATTTAGGAACAAGGCCTAGGGATCATACTTTCACTAGTGTACACTCTCAACATTGATCACATAACAGAATAAATAAATAGATGCTAGACTCTACACCCTCTTGTTGGATGATGAACACCACTAATTGTGTAGGATTACACGAACCCTCAATGCCGGAGTTAACAAGCTCCACAATATTCGATATTCATGTTTAAGTAACCTTAGAGTGCATGACAGATCAACATAACCAAACCAAGTACTAACATAGCATGCACACTGTCACCTTCACGCTACAAAAGGAGGCATAGATCACATCAATACCATCATAGCAATAGTTAACTTCATAATCTACAAGAGATCACAATCATAGCCTACACCAAGTACTACACGATGCACACACTGTCACCATTACACCGTGCAGGAGGAATAATCTACTTTAATAACATCACTAGAGTAGCACGCAGATATACTGTGATACAAAACACATTGCAATCATAAAGGGATATAAATAAGCACTTCACTATGCCATTCATAACAGTGAATAAGTATTCTGTGAAATATAGCCTAAGAGACCCACACGGTGCACACACTGTCACCTTTAAACACGTGGGACAAGGAGTCTCCGGAGATCACATAAGTAAAATCCACTTGACTAGCATAATGACATCTAGATTACAAGCATCATCATATGAATCTCAATCATGTCAGGCAGCCCATGAGATTATTGTATTGAAGTACATAGGAGAGAGATGAACCACATAGCTACCGGTACAGCCCCGAGCCTCGATGGAGAACTACTCCCTCCTCATGGGAGACAGCAGCGTTGGTGAAGATGGTGGTGGTGTCGATGGAGAAGCCTTCCGGGGGCACTTCCCCGTCCCGGCGGCGTGCCGGAACAGAGACTCCTGTCCCCCAGATCTTGGCTTCGCGATGGCGGCGGCTCTGGAAGGTTTCTCGTACCGTGGCTTTTTCGTATCGTGTTTTAGGTCAGGGACCTTTATATAGGCGAAGAGGCGACGTCATAAGGTCAACGAGGCGACGACACAACAGGGGGGCGCGGGCCCCCCCTTGGCCGCGCCGGCCTACTGTTTGGTGGGCCTGTGGCCCCCCTCTGGCGGCTCTCGGGTGTTCTGGAAGCTTCATGCAATCCTAAGATGCTGGGCGTTGATTTCGTCCGATTCCGAGAATATTTCCTTACTAGGATTTCTGAAACCAAAAACAGCAGAAAACAGCAACTGGCCCTTCGGCATCTCGTCAATAGGTTAGTTCCGGAAAACGCATAAATATGACATATAATGTGTATAAAACATGTAGATATCATCAATAATGTGGCATGGAACATAAGAAATTATCGATACGTCGGAGACGTATCAACATCCCCAAGCTTAGTTTCTGCTCGTCCCGAGCAGGTAAACGATAACAAAGATAATTTCTGGAGTGACATGCCATCATAACCTTGATCAACATTATTGTAAAGCATATGAGATGAATGCAGCGATTCGAAGCAATGATGAAGACAATGAGTAAACAACTGAATCATATAGCAAAGACTTTTCATGAATAGTACTTTCAAGACAAGCATCAATAAGTCTTGCATAAGAGTTAACTCATAAAGCAATAGATTCAAAGTAGAAGGCATTGAAGCAACACAAAGGATGATTAAGTTTCAGCGATTTCTTTCAACTTGTAACATGTATATCTCATGGATAGTTGTCAATGCAAAGCAATATAACAAGTGCAATAGGTAAACATGTAGGAATCAATGCACACATTTTACACAAGTGTTTGCTTCTAACATAGAAAGAAGTAGGTAAACTGACTCAACTATAAAGTAAAAAAAGGCCCTTCACAGAGGGAAGCAGGGATTAAATCATGTGCTAGAGCTTTTCAAGTTTTGAAATCATATAGAGAACATCAAAGTAAAGTTTTGAGAGGTGTTTATTGTTGTCAACTAATGGTAGTGGGCACTCTAACTACCTGTTATCACCAGAATTTGACCAAGTTGGAAGTGGGCCACGATCAAGATAAGCCTGAAGGTTATATTTGGAGAGAACACGAAGATCGGCCTTATATGCGAAGTTGGGCTAGATTGCCCATTTATCTGTAATATATTAGATCGTATGTTAAGTTAGGAGTTAGAGTTTTACCCGTGCACGGTTAGGTGCACGCCTGAATTAGAAAGTCCGCTGGACTATAAATATGTATCTAGGGTTTATGGAATAAACAACAACTCACGTTCAACCCAAAACAAACCAATCTCGGCGCATCGCCAACTCCTTCATCTCGAGGGTTTCAATCAGGTAAGCGACATGCTGCCTAGATCGCATCTTGCGATCTAGGTAGCACAAGCTCCACGTTGTTCATGCGTTGCTCGTACTGAAGCGTCTTTGATGGTGAGCAACGTAGTTATCATAGATGTGTTAGGGTTAGCATAGTTCTTCGTATAACATGCTTACGTAGTGCAACCCTTACATGTCTAGCCGCCCTCACGCCTATCTCAGGTGTGGGGGCGGCACCCTGCTTGTTCATCATCTAGTAGATCTGATCCGTTACGATTGCTCCTTGTTCTGCAAGGATTAGTTTAATATCTGCAATAGTTAGGCCTTATAAAGGGGGGGAGGATCCAGCGGCACGTAGGGTGGCGTTCGCAAGTCCTAAACAGGATGTTCCGAGGATCAACGTCATGTTGGTTTTTAGGCCCTGTTTAGGATCGGCTTATGAGCACCGTGCGTGGCCGCGAGGCCCAACCTGGAGTAGGATGATCCGATTATGCGGTGAAAACCCTAAATCGTCGTAGATCTCATTAGCTATATTTTGATCAAGCAGGATCACCAAGTATTCGTGCACCCCGTACGAATCATGGGTGAATCGGCTCTTTGAGCCGATTCACAGGATAACCTGAGAGCCGATCGAGGCTCGTATTTAATGTTTACGTGTATGCCATGCAGGAACTAAGCGAGGCATCCCCATCACCTTCCTGACCAGGTATAGGTTAGGTGGCACGCCCTTGCACTTCGCATCGCCGCGTGTGACCAGAAGAGCATTGCGGGCCGTCGCTCGGAGGGGTCTCAGCCAGCCGCAGCTCTAGGCTCTTCCGGCTCTCTTTGTGTTGACAGGCCGCTGCCCGCCGGTGGGTTTTGGCAGGCAACACATTCTGGCACGCCCGGTGGGACAATCGTCTACATCAACCACATCGCCATCTACATCTGAGATGGCGGCGGACGGCACGCCAGTCACCTACGAGGAGCTGCCTAACGAGCTCAAGAAGAGATACGACGAGATCAAGGTCACCCTCGAAGCCGACCTCATCGGCTCATATCACAGAACCCGTGCGTATGGCATCAGGCGGAAGGGGTTCTCACCGGAAGGCGCACTCGATGAAGTGGATCTATCTGTCCCGTCAGAGGAACGTACCAGGGCCGTGCGCCAGGAGATCAGTGGCATGGTGGCTCGCTCGTTGCATCTCCATTCCGAGAGCCTGGTGAATACTTTGGAGCATGTCGCCGTTCGGATGGTCAAGGAGGTCATGAAGAATCGGCACTCTCTATTAGAGCTAGCTCTCAGGACCTACCGAGGAAAGGTGCCACGCCAGCCCCGTCTGCCGTTGTCGTGCACATCGGCGGCACCAGGAGTGCCTCATTCACCGTCGCGCACCGTTGGCAGGATCAACGGTACCTACCACAGGGAGGTGCCAACCAGGACACTCGTTCAACGTCAACATGATAGAACTGGGACACCCCCTAGATGGAGATAAAGGCGAGGGCAACTGCTCTCGTGGCAAAGATGAGGAAGAGGCTGCTCCATGCGATCGGCCCCAACACCGCCAAAACATCTTGGTGATGATCAAGGTAGAAGCCGATGCTAGTAATCGGCCCGTAGTATCCGTAGCACCTGCTCTCCCAGTATGTGGCGTCGACCTCACAGGTGACGGAAAGCTAGGGTACGGGTTTACATCACCGATGAGCTAGAAGAAGTCGACATCGGTCCTGGGGATAAACCTCGACCTACTTTCATCAGCACGAAGTTAGATCCACAGCTCAGGGGACAGATGATAGCCCTGTTGAAAGAATACCCAGATTGCTTTGCATGGGATTACACGGAGATGCCTGGTTTGGACAGAAGCATCATTGAGCATCGGCTCCCCCTTAAGAAGGGGTTTCGGCCGTTCCAACAGCGAGCACGTCAGATGAGGGCCGAAATCCTGGAAGAAGTCAAGAAGGAGATCGAGAAAATGTTGGCCGCTGGCTTCATCAGGCCATGCAGGTATGCAGAGTGGATCTCCGATCGTTCGGTGGAGAAGAAGGACGGCCGATGGCGCGTGGCCATCGATTTCCGAGATCTTAACAGAGCCACCCCAAAGGACGAATATCCAATGCCCGTGGCAGAAACATTGATAAACGCTGCTGCTGGCCACAAGGTGTTGAGCTTCATGGATGGCAACGCCGGTTATAATCAGATTTTCATGGCTCCGAAAGATATACACAAGACCGCATTCAGGGTACCAGGGGCAGTAGGCTTGTTCGAATACGTGGTCATGACCTTTGGGTTGAAGAATGCTGGTGCAACGTACCAACGAGCCATGAATTATATATTTCATGATTTGATCGGCAAGTTGGTGGAGATCTACATCGATGACGTGGTGGTCAAATCGGTCTCCATGGAGGGACATTTGGGCGATCTACGGCGCGTCCTAGACCGAACTCGGAAATTCGGGCTGAGAATGAATCCGAAGAAGTGTGCCTTTGGCGTGACGGCTGGTCAATTCCTAGGTTTTTTGGTTCATGAACGGGGAATTGAGATCGGCCTGAAAAGTCAGGAGGCGGTGCGTACCATGCAGCCGCCAACCACGAAGAAGGAGCTCCAACGCCTCATCGGCAAGATCAATTTCGTCCGGCGGTTCATCTCTAATTTGTCGGGACGAATCGAGCCGTTCATGGCACTGGTGAAGACTAAATCTGACGACGAGTTTCACTGGGGGGCAGAACAGCAACATGCGTTTGATGAGATTAAGCGATATCTGACGACGCCGCTGTGCTAGTTCCGCCCCGACAAGACAAAGGCCATTCTACATCTACCGTCGAATCGACACGTCCATTGCTTCGGTGGTGGTGCAACTCTACGAGGGCGTGGAGAGTCGTTTTCTACCTCAGCAGAAGGATGCTGGACGCGGAGACAAGATATCCTGAGGTCGAGAAACTTTGCCTCTGCCTGTTCTTTACCTGCACCAAGCTTCATCACATCCTTCTGACGGCAGAGATCATCGTCATCTGTAAATCAGACGTTGTCAAGCACATGTTGTCGGCCCCTGTTTTGAAAGGCCGACTCGGTAAGTGGATGTTGGCACTTTGTCGTAATTTGATCTCCGGTACCAGCCCGAAAGGCGATCAAGGGCCAAGCGTTGGCCGATCTCATCGCTGAACGGATCGGTACCAATATAGCAGCACTATCTATACGTGCATGGGCTATGTTCTTCGATGGATCGGTTTGTGACGGGGTTGTGGCATCGGCGTTACGCTTGTGTCGCCTCGGGGGCGGAGTACTCCTTCTCCATCAGATTATCTACCCCTTGCACCAACAACGTAGCGAATACGAGGCAATACGCAAGGGAATGGAATTGCTACTAGAAGCTGGAGCGGAAGCTGTAGAGCTCTTTGGAGACTCAAAGTTGGTGATTAACCAGCTCACGGATGAATATAATTGCGAAAGTGAATCACTTTTCCCATATTGGGTGGAATGCCGTGAGTTGATGACACAGTTTCGGTACATCAACTTTAATTGGATCCCAAGATCCCAGAATACCGATGCCAACAATCTCGCACAAATGGCGTCAGGCTACATAGATATAGCCGACGGATCGGAAGTTCAGATACAATTCCTGGAACAGAATGATTGGAGAGCCGAGATCTTCGATTATTTAAAAGATTCGGCTCGGGGGGCACCTAAACGGGTAAGATACAAAGCCATGAAGTATGTCCTTATAGGAGACGACATGTTCTACAGGACATTGGAAGGGTTGCTACTCAAGTGCCTAGGACCGACTGAGTCTAATCGGCTCTTACATGAGGTGCATGAAGGTGCCTGTGGAACGCATCAGTCGGCTCATAAGATGAAGTGGTTGATCAGGCGATCAGGGTTTTATTGGCCCACTATGCTTGAAGATTGCTTCAATTATTACAAGGGGTGCCAAGCGTGTCAGATGTTTGGAAAGATTCAAATGGTGCCAGCATCAGCAATGAACCCCATCATCAAGCCTTGGCCGTTTCGGGGGTGGGGCATGGATATGATCGGCAAAATCCATCCGGCGTCAGGTAAAAAACATGAATGGATTTTGGTTATCACAGATTACTTCACTAAGTGGGTGGAAGCCGTCCCTATGAAAAAGGTGAAGTCAGAAGATGTGATCAAGTTTGTGAAAGAACACATCATTCATAGGTTTGGGATCCCCCAAACTATCACGACCGATGGAGGTTCGGTCTTCATTTCTAAAGAATTCAGGAAGTTCTATGATGACTTAGGGATCAAACTGATCCGATCATCCCCATACTATGCTCAAGCTAACGGGCAGGCTGAGGCGTCCAATCAGAGTTTGATCAAGCTAATCAAGAGAAAAATTGACGAGAACCCTCGGGATTGGCATGAGAAGTTATCAGAAGCATTATGGGCCTACCGCATGTCGTGCCATGGAGCCATAAAGACTTCACCGTACCAGCTTGTCTATGGACAGGAAGCCGTATTGCCTTGGGAAATTACGGCTGGATCAAGACGTGTCACGTTTGGAATGATCCGACAATTGAAGAATATGCGGCTTTGATGAGCGACACTATTGAGGACGCAATGAACTCAGGCTTTGGTCGTTGGAGAAGATTAAGGAGAACAAAGCCAAGGTGGCTCGTGCTTACAACAAAAAGGTTAGGCCAAAGGAGTTCCAAGTTGGTGATCTTGTGTGGGAAGCTGTGTTGCCATTGGGAACCAGGGATAAGGCATATGGCAAATGGTCTCCTAATTGGCACGGTCCGTACAGAGTTGTCCAGGCCTTGAAGGGTAATGCATACATGCTGGAGGAGTTGAGCGGCGAAAAGTTCCCAGTGGCTGTAAATGGTCAACACCTCAAGAAATATTTCCCAAGCATGTGGGATGATGGACAGTAAGATATGGGGGCCGATTTCAGAATCGGCCAGTAAAAAAAAATCATCACAGCCGATGCACAGACATCGACTTGAGAAAATGTGTGGAGATTGACAGTATGCAAGAACAGCCGATGCACGGGCATCGACTTCAGAAAACAAAGCCGATACGCTGATATCGACTTTAGCGAAATAAGTTTATACAACAGCTTGGCCTCGAGACGTAATATGAGCCGATGCTGCGCTATCGGCTCCTCAGACGACAACTCCCTTCGACAATCGGCAAGGGAGCGAGATTAATTAAGGGATTTTCTTCATTAGTAAGGGGATTTCTTACAAAGAAAGAGTCGATTTCTTAGGAAGGAAGAACAAAAGAAGGGTCTATTGACCAATCTACTACTGCTAGGCCTACACTAGTAGATCCTAATCTACGGGCCATCGCTTCCTTCATCGTCATCCTCGGAACTCTCATCGGCACTGCTGCCGATGGGTTCCTCGTCACTGCTCCCATAACCCTCTACAGGAGCTTCATCTTCACCTTCATCGTCGCTGCTGTCGTCGTCCCACCACATGCGGAGGCGCTTCGCTGGCGGGTAGCCCTCGAGGGAGTCGTCGTCATCATCGTCGTCTTCCTCTTCCTCTTCTTCAGAAGTGGGGCAGCCGTCCTGTGGGAACCGATCGTCCTCGCTCTCCGACTCCGGTTCCCCGACGGCAAGGAAGCGAAGATCTTCGTCCCCGCCGGTCGTGGATCGGTCGTCTTCGGACCAGACCGAGGAAGCGGGGTCTGCCAGGTCCCATGCTTCTGGGGCACGGATGTCCGGCGGCGTCTCACGGGAGGAGGAGGACCCGTAGGAAAGCTCGGAGGAGGAGTCGTGGAAGACCGACGACGAAGAGGAAGAAGAGGAAGACATGACTGTGGGAGATTGGGGTTTTTTGGTGCTGGCCAGAATAGAGCAGGATGGTGAAGTGACGAACTGCTCAGAAGCGGTTAAATAAAAGCGGGCTATGGTGAAGGAATTCAATGCCACAGCAGTTTTCGAGGAGGCGGTGCCCAAATGCAACGGTCAAATCACGCGGAGCGATCGAGAAGGCGGGCGTCATGACGAAAATATCGCAATAGGTTCTGCTTTCGCCACGACATGACCCGACGGTAAAAGCATAATGATTTTGGAAATGTCATTTCCAAAACCAGGGGGCATGTGTTATCACCAATTTGACCAAGTTGGAAGTGGGCCACGATCAAGATAAGCCTGAAGGTTATATTTGGAGAGAACACGAAGATCGGCCTTATATGCGAAGTTGGGCTAGATTGCCCATTTATCTGTAATATATTAGATCGTATGTTAAGTTAGGAGTTAGAGTTTTACCCGTGCACGGTTAGGTGCACGCCTGAATTAGAAAGTCCATTTGGACTATAAATATGTATCTAGGGTTTATGGAATAAACAACAACTCACGTTCAACCCAAAACAAACCAATCTCGGCGCATCGCCAACTCCTTCATCTCGAGGGTTTCAATCAGGTAAGCGACATGCTGCCTAGATCGCATCTTGCGATCTAGGCAAAGACAAGCTCCACGTTGTTCATGCGTTGCTCGTACTGAAGCGTCTTTGATGGCGAGCAACGTAGGTATCATAGATGTGTTAGGGTTAGCATAGTTCTTCGTATAACATGCTTACGTAGTGCAACCCTTACATGTCTAGACGCCCTCACGCCTATCTCAGGTGTGGGGCGGCACCGCTTGTTCATCATCTAGTAGATCTGATCCGTTACGATTGCTCCTTGTTCTGCAAGGATTAGTTTAATATCTGCAATAGTTAGGCCTTATAAAGGGGGGGAGGATCCAGCGGCACGTAGGGTGGCGTTCGCAAGTCCTAAACAGGATGTTCCGAGGATCAACGTCATGTTGGTTTTTAGGCCCTGTTTAGGATCGGCTTATGAGCACCGTGCGTGGCCGCGAGGCCCAACCTGGAGTAGGATGATCCGATTATGCGGTGAAAACCCTAAATCGTCGTAGATCTCATTAGCTATATTTTGATCAAGCAGGATCACCAAGTATTCGTGCACCCCGTACGAATCATGGGTGAATCGGCTCTTTGAGCCGATTCACAGGATAACCTGAGAGCCGATCGAGGCTCGTATTTAATGTTTACGTGTATGCCATGCAGGAACTAAGCGAGGCATCCCCATCACCTTCCTGACCAGGTATAGGTCAGGTGGCACGCCCTTGCACTTCGCATCGCCGCGTGTGACCAGAAGAGCATTGCGGGCCGTCGCTCGGAGGGGTCTCAGCCAGCCGCAGCTCTAGGCTCTTCCCGGCTCTACTGTGTTGACAGGCCGCTGCCCGCCGGTGGGTTTTGGCAGGCAACACTACCTCATCAACCAGACTTTCAAGAGCGGCTCCCATGAAGGACGTTATCTCTACCAGCAAGGTAGATCATCCCTCTTCTCTTTTGTTTACACATGTATTTTAGTTTAGTTTATATTTTTTTATTTTTTAGATGACACTCCTCCCAACCTTTGCTTTCTCAAGCCATGGCTAACCGAATCCTCGGGTGCCTTCCAACAATCACATACCATGAAGGAGTGTCTATTTGCAAAATTAAGTTGCTTACTGATAGATCAGGGCAAAACATGTGAAGAGAATTATTAATGCAAGTTAATTAATTGGGGTTGGGAACCCCATTGCCAGCTCTTTTTGCAAAGTTATTGGATAAGCGGATGAAGCCACTAGTCCATTGTGAAAGTCTGTTAAAAGTAAATGACAAGGTTGAAAGATAAACACCACATACTTCCTCATGAGCTATAAAACATTGACACAAATAAGAGATAATAGCTTTTAAAGGTAGCACGTGAAGTATTTGCTTGGAATGGCAGAGAAATACCATGTGGTAAGTAGGTATGGTGGACACAAATGGCATAGTTTTTGGCTCAAGGATTTGGATGCACGAGAAGTATTCCCTCTCAGTACAAGGCTAGGCTAGCAAGGTTGTTTGAAGCAAACTCAAGTATAAAACGGTGCAACAAGACTCACATATGAACATATTGTAAGCATTATAAGACTTTATATCGTCTTCCTTGTTGTTCAAACACCTTAACCAGAAAATATCTAGACTCTAGAGAACAATCATGCAAACCAAATTTTAACAAGCTCTATGTAGTTCTTCATTAATAGGTGCAAAGTACATGATGCAAGAGCTTAAACATGATCTATATGAGCACAACAATTGCCAAGTATCAAATTATTCAAGACATTATAGCATCTACCACATGCAGCATTTTATGTTTCCAACCATATAACAATTAACGAAGCAGTTTCAACCTTCGCCATGAAAATTAAAAGCTAAGAACACATGTGTTCATATGAACCAGCGGAGCGTGTCTCTCTCCCACACAAGCATTTATTCAAACAAGAACAGAAACAAAAACAAACAAACGCTCCAACTAAAGTACATAAGATGTGACCGAATAAAAATATAGTTTCAAGAGAAGAAACCTGATAAGTTGTCGATGAAGAAGGGGATGCCTTGGGCATCCCCAAGCTTAGACGCTTGGGTCTTCTTAAAATATGCAGGGATGAACCACGGGTGCATCCCCAAGCTTAGACTTTTCACTCTTCTTGATCATAGTATATCATCCTCCTCTCTTGACCCTTGAAAACTTCCTCCACACCAAACTCGAAACAAACTCATTAGAGGGTTAGTGCATAATCAAAATTTCACATGTTCAGAGGTGACACAATCATTCTTAACACTTCTGGACATTGCCCAAAGCTACTGGAAGTCAATGGAACAAAGAAATCCATCCAACACAGCAAAAGAGGCAATGCGAAATAAAAGGCAGAATCTGTCAAAACAGAACAGTCCGTAAAGACGAATTTTAAAGTGGCACCAGACTTGCTCAGATGAAAATGCTCAAATTGGATGAAAGTTGCGTACATATCTGAGGATCGCGCACGTAAATTGGCAGATTTTTCTGAGTTACCTACAGAGAATTCTGCCCAGATTCGTGACAGCAAGAAATCTATTCCTGCGCAGTAATCCAAATCTAGTATCAACCTTGCTATCAAAGACTTTACTTGGCACAACAATGCAATAAAATAAAGATAGGGAGAGGTTGCTACAGTAGTAACAACTTCCAAGACACAAATATAAAACAAAGGTACTGTAGCAAAATAAACACATGGGTTATCTCCCAAGAAGTGCTTTCTTTATAGCCATTAAGATGGGCTCAGTAGTTTTAATGATGCAGTCCCAAGAAATAAGAGTTGAAGCAAAAGAGAGCATCAAGAAGCAAATTCAAAACAAATTTAAGCCAAACCCACTTCCTATGAAAAGGAATCTTGTAAATAAACAAGTCATGTAGGCATAATGCAACAAGCATAGGAAGATAAAACAAGTGTAACTTCAAGATTTTTCAGCATATAGAGAGGTGTTTTAGTAACATGAAAACTTCTACAACCATATTTTCCTCTCTCATAATAACTTTCAGTAGCATCATGAACAAATTCAACAATGTAACTATCACATAAAGTATTCTTATTCACATGCATAAAAGTATCATTACTCTCCACATAAGCATAATCAATTTTATTAGTTGTAGTAGGAGCAAATTCAACAAAGTAGCTATCATTATTATTCTCATCAAGTGTAGGAGGCATAGTATCATCATAATAAAACTTATCCTCCATAGTAGGCGGCACCAGAAGACCACTATCATTATAATCATCATAAATAGGAGGCAAAGTATCATCAAAGAAAATTTTCTCCTCAATGCTTGGGGGACTAAAAATATCATGCTCATCAAAACCAGCTTCCCCAAGCTTAGAATTTTCCATAGCATTAGCAACAATAGTGTTCAAAGCATTCATACTAATAACATTCCCATTAGCATGCATATAAAGTTCCATGGGTTTTTTAATTCTCTCTTCAAACACATCATGTCCTAATTCAAGATAAAGTTCATAAAGATCTCTCATTTTGTTATTGTCTTCCATTAAGCCTTACTAGTGTAAAACAAGAGACAAAAAGATGCAATTGCAGGATCTAAAGGAAATAGCTTCGAGCACACACACAACGGCAACAGAAAAGTACTTTACCTGGGACCGAAGTATGAGTGCCTTTTACCTTTCCTCCCCGGCAACGGCGCCAGAAAATAGCTTGATGTCTACGCACGCTTCTATTCTTGTAGACAGTGTTGGGCCTCCAAGAGCAGAGGTTTGTAGAACAGCAGCAAGTTTCCCTTAAGTGGATCACCCAAGGTTTATCGAACTCAGGGAGGAAGAGGTCAAAGATATCCCTCTCATGCAACCCTGCAACCACAAAGCAAGAAGTCTCTTGTGTCCCCAACACACCTAATAGGTGCACTAGTTCGGCGAAGAGATAGTGAAATACAGGTGGTATGAATGAATATGAGCAGTAGTAACGGCGCCAGAAAAGTGCTTTGGCGTGCGATTGATGGTAGTAATATTGCAGGAAGTAAAGATGCAGAAAACAAGAAACAAGCAGCGATAGCAGTATTTAGGAACAAGGCCTAGGGATCATACTTTCACTAGTGGACACTCTCAACATTGATCACATAACAGAATAAATAAATAGATGCTAGACTCTACACCCTCTTGTTGGATGATGAACACCACTAATTGTGTAGGATTACACGAACCCTCAATGTCGGAGTTAACAAGCTCCACAATATTTGATATTCATGTTTAAGTAACCTTAGAGTGCATGACAGATCAACATAACCAAACCAAGTATTAACATAGCATGCACACTGTCACCTTCACGCTACGAAAGGAGGCATAGATCACATCAATACCATCATAGCAATAGTTAACTTCATAATCTACAAGAGATCACAATCATAGCCTACGCCAAGTACTACACGATGCACACACTGTCACCATTACACCGTGCAGGAGGAATAATCTACTTTAATAACATCACTAGAGTAGCACGCAGATATATTGTGATACAAAACACATTGCAATCATAAAGGGATATAAATAAGCACTTCACTATGCCATTCATAACAGTGAATAAGTATTCTGTGAAATATAGCCTAAGAGACCCACACGGTGCACACACTGTCACCTTTACACACGTGGGACAAGGAGTCTCCGGAGATCACATAAGTAAAATCCACTTGACTAGCATAATGACATCTAGATTACAAGCATCATCATATGAATCTCAATCATGTAAGGCAGCTCATGAGATTATTGTATTGAAGTACATAGGAGAGAGATGAACCACATAGCTACCGGTACAGCCCCGAGCCTCGATGGAGAACTACTCCCTCCTCATGGGAGACAGCAGCGTTGGTGAAGATGGCGGTGGTGTCGATGGAGAAGCCTTCCGGGGACACTTCCCCGTCCCGGCGGCGTGCCGGAACAGAGACTCCTGTCCCCCAGATCTTGGCTTCGCGATGGCGGCGGCTCTGGAAGGTTTCTCGTACCGTGACTTTTCCGTATCGTGTTTTAGGTCAGGGACCTTTATATAGGCGAAGAGGCGGCGTCAGAAGGTCAACAAGGTGGCGACACAACAGGGGGGCGCGGGCCCCCCCTTGCCGCGCCGGCCTACTGTTTGGTGGGCCTGTGGCCCCCCTCTGGCGGCTCTCGGGTGTTCTGGAAGCTTCATGCAATCCTAAGATGCTGGGCGTTGATTTCGTCCGATTCCGAGAATATTTCCTTACTAGGATTTCTGAAACCAAAAACAGAGAAACAAAGAAGCTGGCCTTTCGGCATCTCGTCAATAGGTTAGTTCCGGAAAACGCATAAATATGACATATAATGTGTATAAAACATGTAGATATCATCAATAATGTGGCATGGAACATAAGAAATTATCGATACGTCGGAGACGTATCATTGTTTCAAAGCTTTCTACTAAGAACTTATTGCTTATGAGTTAACTCTTATGCAAGACTTATTGATGCTTGTCTTGAAAGTATTATTCATGAAAAGTCTTTGTTATATGATTCATTTGTTTACTCATTATCTTCATCATTGCTTCGAATCGCTGCATTCATCTCATGTGCTTTACAATAGTATGATCAAGATTATGATAGCATGTCACTTCAGAAATTATCTTTGTTATCGTTTACCTACTCGAGGGCGAGTAGGAACTAAGCTTGGGGATGCTTGATACGTCCCAAACGTATCTATAATTTCTTATGTTCCATGCTACTTTTATGATGATACTCACATGTTTTATACACATTATATGTCGTTATTATGCATTTTCCGCCACTAACCTATTGACGAGATGCCGAAGAGCCAGTTGCTGTTTTCTGCTATTTTAGGTTTCAGAAATCCTAGTAAGGAAATATTCTCGGAATTGGACGAAATCAACGCCCAGGGTCCTATTTTCACACGAAGCTTCCAGAAGACCGAAGAGGATAAGAAGTGGGGCCACGAGGCGGCCACACGCTAGGGCGGCGCGGCCTGGGCCTTGGCCGCACCGGCCTGTTGTGTGGGGCCCTCGTGTGGCCCCCTGACCTGCCCTTCCGCCTACTTAAAGCCTTCGTCGCGAAACCCCCAGTACCGAGAGCCACGATACGGAAAACCTTCCAGAGACGCAGCCGCCGCCAATCCCATCTCGGGGGATTCAGGAGATCGCCTCCGGCACCCTGCTGGAGAGGGGAATCATCTCCCGGAGGTCTCTTCATCGCCATGATCGCCTCCGGATTGATGTGTGAGTAGTTCACCCCTGGACCATGGGTCCATAGCAGTAGCTAGATGGTCGTCTTCTCCTAATTGTGCTATCATGCTCGATCTTGTGAGCTGCCTATCATGATCAAGATCGTTTCTTTGTAATCCTACATGTTGTGTTTGTTGGGATCCGATGGATATTGAATACTATGTCAAGTTGATTATCAATCTATCATATATGTTGTTTATGTTCTTGCATGCTCTCCGTTGCTAGTAGAGGCTCTGGCCAAGTTGATACTTGTGACTCCAAGAGGGAGTATTTATGCTCGATAGTGGGTTCATGCCTCCATTAAATGCAGGACAAGGATGAAAAGTTCTAAGGTTGTGGATGTGCTGTTGCCACTAGGGATAAAACATCGATGCTTTGTCTAAGGATATTTGTAATGATTACATTACGCACCATACTTAATGCAATTGTCTGTTGCTTGCAACTTAATACCGGAAGGGGTTCGGATGATAACCTGAAAGTGGACTTTTTAGGCATAGATGCATGCTGGATGGCGGTCTATGTACTTTGTCGTAATGCCCTGATTAAATCTCATAGTACTCATTGATACGTCTCCGACGTATCGATAATTTCTTATGTTCCATGCCACATTATTGATGTTATCTACATGTTTTATGCACACTTTATGTCATATTCGTGCATTTTCTGGAACTAACCTATTAACAAGATGCCGAAGTGCCAGTTCCTGTTTTCTGCTGTTTTTGGTTTCAGAAATCCTAGTAACGAAATATTCTCGGAATTGGACGAAATCAACGCCCAGGTTCCTATTTTGCCCGGAAGCATCCAGAACACCCGAGAGCCACCAGGGAGGGGGCACAGGCCCACCAAACCCTAGGCCGGCGCGGCCAGGGGGGGCCCGCGCCACCCTATGGTGTGGGCACCCCTTCGACCCTCCTGCGCCGCCTCTTCGCCTATATAAAGCCTCCGTCGCGAAAACCCTGATACGTTCGGCGAAAACCACAGAAACCTTCCAGAGCCGCCGCCATCGCGACGCCAAGATCTGGGGGACAGGAGTCTCTGTTCCGGCACCCTGCCGGAGCGGGGAAGTGCCCCCGGAAGGCTTCTCCATCGACACCGCTGCCATCTCCATCGCCATCTTCATCACCGCTGCTGCTCCCATGAGGAGGGAGTAGTTCTCCATCGAGGCTCGGGGCTGTACCGGTAGCTATGTGGTTCATCTCTCCCATGTACCTCAATACAATAATCTCATGAGCTGCTTTACATGATTGAGATTCATATGAGTTTGTATCACAATTTATCTATGTGCTACTCTAGCAATGTTATTAAAGTAGTTCTATTTCTCCTGCACGTGTGTAAAGGTGACAGTGTGTGCACCGTGTTAGTACTTGGTTTATGCTATGATCATGATCTCTTGTAGATTGCGAAATTAACTATTGCTATGATAATATTGATGTGATCTATTCCTCCTACATATGCATGAAGGTGACAGTGTGCATGCTATGCTAGTACTTGGTTTAGTCTTTTGATCTATCTTACACTAAAGGTTACTAAAATATGAGCATTATTGTGGAGCTTGTTAACTCCGGCATTGAGGGTTCGTGTAATCCTACGCAATGTGTTCATCATCCAACAAAAGTGTAGAGTATGCATTATCTATTCTGTTATGTGATCAATGTTGAGAGTGTCCACTAGTGAAAGTCTAATCCCTAGGCCTTGTTCCTAAATACTGCTGCGTTACTACTGCTTGTTCTTGTTTCACTGTGTTACTACTGCTGCAATACTACCACCATCAACTACACGCCAGCAAGCTATTTTCTGGCACCGTTGCTACTGCTCATATATATTCATACCACCTGTATTTCACTATCTCTTCGCCGAACTAGTGCACCTATTAGGTGTGTTGGGGACACAAGAGACTTCTTGCTTTGTGGTTGCAGGGTTGCATGAGAGGGATATCTTTGACCTCTTCCTCCCTGAGTTCGATAAACCTTGGGTGATCCACTTAAGGGAAAACTTGCTGCTGTTCTACAAACCTCTGCTCTTGGAGGCCCAACACTGTCTACAGGAAAGGAGGGGGAACGTAGACATCAAGCACTTTTCTGGCGCCGTTGCCGGGGAGGAAAGGTAAAAGGTACTCACACTCCGTATCTCGGCTACCAAGCTATTTTCTGCCGTTGTAAGTACTCAAAGCTATTTCCTTTAGATCCTGCAATTGTAACTTTTTGTTTCTTGTTTACACTAGTAAGGCATAATGGACAACATCTGTGAGCTTTTTATTCTATTTCCTGAGTCAAGACATGAATGGTTTAATGCGAAAATTAAAAAACCCATGGAATCTTATTTGCATGCTAGTAGCAATGATATTAGTATGAATGCTTTGAACACCATTGTTGCTAATGATATGGAAAATTCTAAGCTTGGGGAAGCTGGCTTTGATGAGCATGATATTTTTAGTCCCCCAAGCATCGAGGAGAAAATTTTCTTTGATGATACTTTGCCTCCTATTTATGATGATTATAATGATATTGGTCTTTTAGTGCCGCCTACTATGGAGAGTAATTTTTATGATGATAATACTATGCCTCCTACACTTGATGAGAATAATAATGATAGCTACTTTGTTGAATTTGCTCCTACTACAATTAATAAGAATAACTATGCTTATGTTGGGAGTAGTAATAATTTTATGCATGAGACTCATGATAAGAATGCTTTATGTGATAGTTATATTATTGAGTTTGCTCATGACACTACTGAAAGTTATTATGAGAGAGGAAAATATGGTTGTAGAAATTTTCATGTTACTAAAACACCTCTCTATGTGCTGAAATTTTTGAAGCTATACTTGTTTTATCTTCCTATGCTTGTTACTTTGCTTTTCATGAACTTGTTTATTTACAAGATTCCTATGCATAGGAAGCATGTTAGACTTAAATGTGTTTTGAATTTGCCTCTTGATGCTCTCTTTTGCTTCAAGTATTATTTCTTGCGAGTGCATCATTAAAACTGCTGAGCCCATCTTAATGGCTATAAAGAAAAGAACTTCTTGGGAGATAACCCATGTGTTATTTTGCTACAGTACTTTGTTTTATATTTGTGTCTTGGAAGTTGTTTACTACTGTAGCAACCTCTCCTTATCTTAGTTTTGTGTTTTGTTGTGCCAAGTAAAGTCTTTGATAGTAAAGTCAATACTAGATTTAGATTACTGCGCAGAAACTGTTTTCTTTGCTGTCACGGATCTGGGCAAAATTCTCTGTAAGTAACTCAGAAAATTATGCCAATTTACGTGAGTGATCCTCAGATATGTACGCAACTTTCATTCAATTTGAGCATTTTCATCTGAGCAAGTCTGGTGCCATTTTAAAATTCGTCTTTACGGACTGTTCTGTTTGACAGATTCTGCCTTTTATTTCGCATTGCTTCTTTCGCTGTGTTGGGTGGATTTCTTTGTTCCATTACCTTCCAGTAGCTTTGAGCAATGTCCAGAAGTGTTAAGAATGATTGTGTCACCTCTGAACATGTGAGTTTTTGATTATGCACTACCCTCTAATGAGTTTGTTTCGAGTTTGGTGTGAAGGAAGTTTTCAAGGGTCAAGAGAGGAGGATGATATACTATGATCAAGAAGAGTGAAAGCTCTAAGCTTGGGGATGCCCCGGTGGTTCACCCCTGCATATATCAAGAAGACTCAAGCGTCTAAGCTTGGGGATGCCCAAGGCATCCCCTTCTTCATCGACAAATTTATCAGGTTCCTCCCTTGAAACTATATTTTTATTCGGTCACATCTTATGTACTTTACTTGGAGCGTCTCTTTGTTTTTGTTTTTGTTTGTGTTTGAATAAAGTGGATTACATCATGCTTGTGTGGGAGAGAGACACTCTCCGCTGGTTCGTATGAACACATGTGTTCTTAGCTCATAGTATTCATGGCGAAGTTTCTTCTTCGTTAAATTGTTATATGGTTGGAATTGGAAAATGATACATGTAGTAATTGCTATAAATGTCTTGGGTAATGTGATACTTGGCAATTGTTGTGCTCATGTTTAAGCTCTTGCATCGTATACTTTGCACCCATTAATGAAGAAATACATAGAGCATGCTAAAATTTGGTTTGCATAATTGGTCTCTCTAAGGTCTAGATAATTTCTAGTATTGAGTTTGAACAACAAGGAAGACGGTGTAGAGTCTTATAATGTTTTCAATATGTCTTTTATGTAAGTTTTGCTGCACCGGTTCATCCTTGTGTTTGTTTCAAATAAGCCTTGCTAGCCTAAACCTTGTATCGAGAGGGAATACTTCTCATGCATCCAAAATCCTTGAGCCAACCACTATGCCATTTGTGTCCACCATACCTACCTACTACATGGTATTTTCTGCCATTCCAAGTAAATACTTCATGTGCTACCTTTAAACCTTCAAAATGCTTCTCAATTTGTGTTAATGTTTTATAGCTCATGAGGAAGTATGTGGTGTTTATCTTTCAACCTTGTCATTTACTTTTGACAGACTTTCATAATGGACTAGTGGCACATCCGCTTATCCAATAATTTTGCAAAAAGAGCTGGCAATGGGGTTCCCAGCCCCAATTAATTACAACTTGCATTAATAATCCTCTTCACATGTTTTGCTCTGATTCATCAGCAAAGCAACTTAATTTTGCAAATAGACACTCCTCCATGGTATGAGATTGATGGTAGGCACCCGAGGATTCGGTTAGCCATGGCTTGTGTAAGCAAAGGTTGGGAGGAGTGTCACCCATAAATAAATAAAAACTAAAATACATGTGTAAACAAAAGAGAAGAGGGATGATCTACCTTGCTGGTAGAGATCACGTCCTTCATGGGAGCCGCTCTTGAAAGTCTGGTTGGCGAGGTAGTTAGAGTACCCATTACCATTCGTTGACAACAACAAACACCTCTCAAAACTTTACTTTTATGCTCTCTATATGATTTTAAAACTTGAAAAGCTCTAGCACATGATTTATCCCTGCTTCCCTCTGCGAAGGGCCTTTCTTTTACTTTTATGTTGAGTCAGTTCACCTATTTCTCTCCACCTCAAGAAGCAAACACTTGTGTGAACTGTGCATTGATTCCTACATACTTGCATATTGCACTTGTTATATAACTTTGCATTGACAACTATCCATGAGATATACATGTTACGAGTTGAAAGCAACCGCTGAAACTTCATCTTCCTTTATGTTGCTTCAATGCTTTTACTATGAATTATTGCTTTATGAGTTAACTCTTATGCAAGACTTATTGATGCTTGTCTTGAAGTGCTATTCATGAAAAGTCTTTGCTTTATGATTCACTTGTTTACTCATGTCATATACATTGTTTTGATTGCTGCATTCACTACATATGCTTTACAAATAGTATGATCAAGGTTATGATGGCATGTCACTCCAGAAATTATCTGTGTTATCGTTTTACCTGCTCGGGACGAGCAGAACTAAGCTTGGGGATGCTGATACGCCTCCGACGTATCGATAATTTCTTATGTTCCATGCCACATTATTGATGTTATCTACATGTTTTATGCACACTTTATGTCATATTCGTGCATTTTCTGGAACTAACCTATTAACAAGATGCCGAAGTGCCGGTTCTGCTTTTTGCTGTTTTGGTTTCGTAAATCCTAGTAACGAAATATTCTCGGAATTGGACGAAATCAACGCCCAGGTTCCTATTTTGCCCGGAAGCATCCAGAACACCCGAGAGCCACCAGGGAGGGGGCACAGGCCCACCAAACCCTAGGCCGGCGCGGCCAGGGGGGGGCCCGCGCCACCCTATGGTGTGGGCACCCCTTCGACCCTCCTGCGCCGCCTCTTCGCCTATATAAAGCCTCCGTCGCGAAAACCCTGATACGTTCGGCGAAAACCACAGAAACCTTCCAGAGCCGCCGCCATCGCGACGCCAAGATCTGGGGGACAGGAGTCTCTGTTCCGGCACCCTGCCGGAGCGGGGAAGTGCCCCCGGAAGGCTTCTCCATCGACACCGCTGCCATCTCCATCGCCATCTTCATCACCGCTGCTGCTCCCATGAGGAGGGAGTAGTTCTCCATCGAGGCTCACAAGATCTTGATCATGATAGGCAGCTCACAAGATCTAACATGATAGCACAACGAGGAGAAGACAACCATCTAGCTACTGCTATGGACCCATAGTCCAGGGGTGAACTACTCGCACATCGATCCGGAGGCGATCATGGCGATGAAGAGCCCTCCGGGAGTTGATTCCCCTCTCCGGCAGGGTGCCGGAGGCGATCTCCTGAATCCCCCGAGATGGGATTGGCGGCGGCTGCGTCTCTGGAAGGTTTTCCGTATCGTGGCTCTCGGTACAGAGGGTTTCACGACGAAGATTTTAAGTAGGCGGAAGGGCAGGTCAGGGGCGTCACGAGGGACCCACACGCTAGGGCCGCGCGGGCCCAAGCCTGGCCGCGCCGCCCTAGTGTGGCGTCGCCTCGTGGCCCCACTTCGTATCTGCCTCGGTCTTCTGGAAGCTTCGTGGAAAAATAAGCCCCTGGGCGTTGATTTCGTCCAATTCCGAGAATATTTCCTTTGTAGGATTTCTGAAACCAAAAACAGCAGAAAACAGCAACTGACTCTTCGGCATCTCGTCAATAGGTTAGTGCCGGAAAATGCATAATAATGACATATAATGTGTATAAAACATGTGAGTATCATCATAAAAGTAGCATGGAACATAAGAAATTATAGATACATTTGAGACGTATCACCCGGCTATGGGGTGGACCCCTCGGGCACCCCCTCGCGCCGCCCTTTCGCCTATAAATTCCCTCCCGATGGAAAACCCTACATCAATCTATCATACTCTAGAAAGACTCCAGGGGCGCCGCCGCCATCGCGAAACTCCGTTTCGGGGGACAGAAGTCTCTGTTTCGGCACTCCGCCGGGACGGGGAATTGCCCCCGGAGTCATCTCCATCGACACCACCGCCATCTTCATCGCCGTTGCTGTCTCCCATGATGAGGAGGGAGTAGTTCTCCCCCGAGGCTGAGGGCTCTACCGGTAGCTATGTGGTTCATCTCTCTCTCGCATGGTGTGATCTTTATGTGATCATGAGCTTTGTATCACTATAAATCTATGTGCTACTCTAGTGATGTTATTAAAGTAGTCTATTCCTCCTCCATGATGTAAAGTTGACAGTGTGTGCATCATGTAGTACTTGGCGTAGGTTATGATTGTAATCTCTTGTAGATTATGAAGTTAACTATTACTATGATAGTATTGATGTGATCTATTCCCCCTTTCATAGCTATTGGTGACAGTGTGTATGCTATGTTAGTACTCGGTCTAAATTGCAACGGTCTATTATGCACTCTAGAGGTTACTTTAATATGAACTCCGGATGTTGTGGAGCTTGTTTACTCCGGTTTGAGGTGTGCTCTTGTAGCCCTACACAATGAATGGTGTTTGTTATCCAACAAGAGAGTGTGAGAAAGTAGCATTTATTTATTCAGTTATGTGATCATGTTGAGAGTGGCCACTAGTGAAAGTAGGATCCCTAGGCCTTGTTTCCAAATACTGCAAACATCGCTTATTTACTGTTTTACTGCATCTTTACTTCCTGCAATATTTACTTCAGATCGCAATTACCGTTTACCACCATCTATACCAACTGCGTTTTAATATCTCTTCGCCGAACTAGTGCACCTATACATCTGACAAGTGTATTAGGTGTGTTGGGGACACAAGAGACTTCTTGTATCTTAATTGCAGGGTTGCTTGAGAGGGATATCTCTGACCTCTACCTCCCTGAGTTCGATAAACCTTGGGTGATCCACTTAAGGGAAACTTGCTGCTGTTCTACAAACCTCTGCTCTTGGAGGCCCAACACTGTCTACAGGAATAGAAGCTTGCGTAGACATCAGCGTACACACACATCCTTTTACCCTATTAGCACTTTCGGGAGATCGAGTTTAAGAAAACTGATCCGGTGATGAAGTCACCACGAGCACTTCGCTGGAAACTTCCCCTCCTACTACTGAAGAAATGAAGAATATAAAAGACGATAGACTTTAGAGCATCTCGAGTCGCGTCCCTCAAACGGCCCCGAATCAAGCGTTTAGGGGACGCTTTTTCTTTGTGCTGTATTTGGGGGACGTCGCTGCCCAGCCACTTCCTCGAATTGTGGCCCTCAAATCAATAAAAATGCACGAAAATAAAGGTTTATTCAAATTTGATTATGTTTTACAAGTTTGAATGAAAACGGCTTGATTATATAACCCTAACCTACTGGTCGTCCGACGGTGCGTTCGACGGCCTTGCCCCGTCGTCGCATCCCCTCCGCCGCCTCTCCCTACGGAGCCGAGAAGACGTCGGTGCTCGTTCGTTGAGTCGTCGCCTACCCTCCCAAGCTGCTCCTGCTGGAGGGAGAGTTCGACGGCATGACGAACCTGCTCCTCCTCGCGGGCACGGGCGTAGTCCTGCAGCTTCTTCTACGACTCGAGGAGCGCCTTCTGCTGCGCCGCCGCCTCCTCCGGGTCCGACCCGTCATCGTCGGACCGGTCGAAGTCGTCGTCATCATCCTCCTCCTCCTTCGCCTCCTCCTCCTCCTCCATTTGCGCTGCCGACAACGCATCCGCCTCCGCCGCCCAGGCCACCGCTTCCGCTGCCGCCGCCTCCTCCCGCAGCTGCTGCTCCAGCGCCTCCCGCTGCAGTCACTCCTGCAACTCCTCAATGCGCCGCTACTCGTACAACTCGTCTGCACGCCACCGCAGCTCCATCTCGTCCGCACGACGGTGTCGCTGCTGCTGCTTTGCACGCTGCCGCTCGCCCATCTCCTCCGCCTGGCGCTGGCACGCCTCTTCCGCCGTGGCGGCATCGAACATCGTTATGGTGTCCGTTAGCATCGCCTCCTCCCACGCTTCGTTCTCCGCAGCCTCTGGGTCGACGTCGAACTCATGTGGTGGTGGCGATGGAGGTGGAGGTGGAGACGGTGGTGGAGGCAACTGGCCATCGCTGGTGCGGTTCATCATTGGGTGGTGCGTAGGCGACGAGGCATGTGTTTGCGGCCGAGAAAGGGATGTCGGCGGATGTGGTGGCGATCATTGAACGGAGGAGGCCTTTTATAGGCGCCAGTGACGCGAGAAGAGGCGGGAAGAAAGCGCGGGAAGAGACCAGAAGCCGCGGGAAGGAAGAGCGGGAACGCGCGGTGGAGTGTGAACGGTGGCAACGCGTGTAGGAGTGCAGAGACACGTCGTGGAGGCGTAGCACCGATGAGACGTCTCACCTACCCCTCCGTCGCCATTAGGCAAATATGTGACACTTCGTTCGTGTGTCAATGATGCGTCGAGCCACCACTCCCCGCCTCACTTCTTGATGTGTCCGACGTCTCTGGAATGTCTCCTATGGAGGGGGAACGGGCTCAGAACGTCGTATACCGTATTGGACCGTAGGGAATGGAAAGAGCCTTTGTGACACACGAGGACTGGGCCAAAAATATGTCGGATGCCTCCAAAAAAATCTTTGGTGACGATATGCTCTTACTGAAGAATGGAAGAGCGGTGCAGGGTGGACGTGCACGCAACGAAATTTGGCAGCGTTCGCCACGTACGGCACTGAAAGTGGAATGATTGCGTGCCGTTTCCTGGCATGCCGTTGTACGCCGTCGCGCCACGCTTGAAGCTCACCTTTGTACACCACCGAGCGGCTACACCGCCGTTCCCCTCCGTCCAAGAAGAGATCAGAACGAACAGGCCAGATAACCCCAAAAATGTCGTCACACTCGACCAGGGAGGTGCGCACGGCGGCGTGTTCACCCTCGTCGGCGCCGCCTCCGCCTCCGCCGTCGTGTACCGCTGCCGCGTCAGGTGACCGTCTGTCCTATCTCCTATGGGGCTCAGTCCTCGCTTTTGATTGATTTGATATACTTCTTCTGAGATGCATAGGCGTCAATGTCGTCGTGGACGCGCGGGAAGACGAAAGGCGGCGGCGCGTGCTCCTCCATTCCGCCATCGACGGCAACCTCGACCTCCTTGCCAGTACGTTTCCCAAATGCCTTCGCCGAAGCTCGCACTAGTATTACTATTGCAGTCGACCAGTAGTACATCGGAGATCGGACATTGGGACTTGCAGGGATGGCGGTGGAGTTAGACGCGGCGGCGCGGGGCGGCGCGGGCGCCGGCGGCGTCTGGTCGACGTGCGGCCGCGGGGCGCTGCACCTGGCCGCCGCCAACGGCAGGGCGCACGTCTGCCGCTACCTGATCCAGGACCTCGGCTTCCCCGTCGACGCCCCCTCCTCCTCCGGCGAGACGCCCCTGCTCCTGGCGGCCACCTTCGGCCAAACCGAGACGGCGGCCTACCTCCTGGAGCGCGGCGCCTCCCCTCGCGCACCGGACGCCGACGGCGAGACCCCGCTCCACTGGGCCGCCTACAACGGTACTTAACTGCCTCGCCTGCCGACACCTTCAGCTAACTCGCCCGGTGTTCCTCTTGTTGGCGTCGCCAGCGTGCGCATTGATTTTGACGAATTGGCGCTAGCCTTATTGCAGGAGACCGCGAGCTGGCGATGCTGCTCCTGCACAGAGGCGCCGACGCCGGCGCGGCCAACCCCCGGGGCACGCCGCTGCATGTCGCCGCCGAGCGGGCGCACCCGGACGTCGTCAGCGTCCTACTTCGCCAAGGCGCCGATGTATGTCCGGCCGTTCTCGCGTGCATTTTTTCTAGGCTTTGTCGGATGAACAATCAGGTTGATCGCTTGCGATTTTGCAGCCGAATAAGGTTGCAAACGGCGTCTTCACGCCCTTGGTTTCATCGCTTGTTGGTGGCTCTCTGAAATGCATGAAGCTACTCATTCTGGTACTACCATGTTACACTGTCTTCTGCTAATTAGTACTCACCTGTTGCTTCGCATGAACATAAGGAGAGAACGAGCTGCATTATTAAGCAATTCTCGGCTCGGTCACGAGCTCACATGATTTAGCAATTCGCTGCACTGAAACTGCTCTGGAACTGTTGTTAACTAGGCTGGGGCTAATGTTAACGCCGGTGGATTCAGTGGAGCAACCCCTCTGTTCATAGCATGCAGCCGTCGTGGCACCGCCCCGTTTGTCAAGTGCTTGCTGGCGGCTGGAGCAGATCCAAACGCGCGTGATGAAGTGAGCCTACTAAAACCTCATTTACGGTCACATTTCATCTTTGCTTCAGTTACATGTATGTGTCCAAAGTCTTCTTAATTCTTCTTCTGCCCATTGCAACACTTGGCCCTGTGCAAGACTGTTCTCTGGAAACTCATGGCTTCTCTGCTCTGGCAGCTTGGTAGGTTACCGGTAGAAATCGCCGCAGTCTACGCTGAAATGGAAGTCGTTGAGCTTCTGTTTCCAGTAACGCGACGCGCTCCGAAAGTGCCTGACTGGACTGTTGGTGGCATTGTGAGCTATGTAAATTCTGCAGCTTACAAGAAGTGGGTATGTCATATATTCATATTGCTGTTAAGTACATACACTGTTTAGCATCACATGAACACTCCTGACTCCTGTTGTTTTTACAAGGAGTGGGTGTGCCTTATATTTAATTAATTTACATGCTTTGGAATGCATCCAGTTATATATTTTGCCAAACTTAGTTAAATGGCCTTACTTAGTTAGACCCATGGTTATTTAAATATTGTTTGACTTAAAAGATTTTTTTATTTAGGCGATCATAGTCGCCTCTACCAGTAAAGATGAACTGAAACAGCAAGGGTACTCTGCTTTCCAAAGGAAGGACTATGATGAGGCCATACTTCTGTACAGCATGGTAACAATTATTCTTTCTGCAGAAGTTGTTTTTTGGGTAATGCTAACTTCTATTCTGTTCTTGATATTTGTATGCGGAAGCCTTAGAAAAGGAAGAACTTCTTATTGCCTTCACTAACGGGAACGAAGAAACTATGAAGTTTTTATGGCGCTTCCTCATGTAGAATATCCCCAATTCACATGGCTACATTTCTGAAGCTCTGAATTTGGTGAACACTTATTTTTCCATTTGTAGGCACTGAAGATTGATGACACGGACGCCGTATTATATTCAAACAGGAGCGTCTGTTGGCTGCACCTCGGTGTCGGCGACGAGGCTCTTTCAGACGCCCAGGCCTGCACCAGGTTGCGGCCTGACTTGGCAGAAGGCTACTACCATCAGCGAATGGCTTTCAACTTGCTTCAGGTGATGAAGCGAAAACTAGATTCGTATGCTCAGTTTCAGCTGTGGTAACCCTCGCCGCGTTATTTGGCTTATGGACAAGGCATCTGATTTTTGATACTGTTAGGATTATGCTAGCGCTTCGGATGCCCTTCTAAAGACCTCGAACCTGGATCAGGAGAACATCGACATCAACGACGCTCTACGGTACTAAGCCACTCTACCTGCAGCCTCGCGTAGTTATGAAGTATGCACCAATGTATCATCATCGTCACAAACTGTTTCCTGGAGGAGCAGGAAGGTGCGGAGTGCACATTCTGGGAGAAGTTCTCGGCGCTGAAATGTTTTAGTGCCAGTATGTACAATGTAGCATTCCTTCAGTACGAATAATACTGCTTTTTTTTGAGACATGAATAATACTGCTAATGTTAAGCAGTAGGCTGTCAAGCCTTTTTTTTTAGAATGCTGCATGTGGTCGCCATTCTGTATAGGGACTTTTCAGTTGCCGGGCCGAAAGCAGTCGAGGCCTATGAACTGAGGGAAGCCCATAGATAGGAGTGACAGAAACCGACAGAAAATGTAAGAGAGGTAATAAGAAAATGGGGTGCGAAATGGCTAGAAAAAGGTCAAGCTTTGAAAAAGTCCTGCTTCCCGCTCTTCTAAAGCGAAGTGTCGGGCTCACCTTGTCCGCTCTCTCTACTCGCCAAGTGCTTCTCATCCTTTCGCAAGGGGTCATGTGTATTGTCTATTTGTCTGTACATACCTCTGTTGGACAAGGCGCACTAGGCGATGGACAAACACCTCGCCTAGGGCATAAGCGGAAGTCTAGGCAGTGTAACCAAGAAATTGTATTCTACAATAAGAAATCATGGAATACTTCACGATCGAGTTAGATGGGCATTATTTTCAAGGTATTTATTAGAAATTTACACATTTACATGCTCTAAATTAATTTTTATTCACATATAATAACCATTATACACACTTGTTGGTATAAACTATGCCCGTCTAGGCTGCGCCTAGGCCGCTTAAGCATCGCCTAGGCACTAGGCGAATGACAATCGCCTCGCTTACGCCTAGCGCTTTTTCCAACCTTGGTACATACACATATTTATTTCAAGATCATTTATTTCAAGATTCAAGTTGTTTAAATAAAATATTTTGTAAACTGTTCATCCAGATTAACCTTCTTCAAAACTAGATCATGTTGATATCATGTTGATATGTTTCGAGGATGTTGTTTGCTGCACTTCTTGTATTAGGGTTGTAGCTGTATTCAGCTTTTCATTGTACCTTGGACTTCGGTATACTTTTATACTTTTGTTTCTAAGTTCGTTTTATGTTTTTGTACTTCGGTTTCTATGTTCGCTTTGCCCTCGAAAATCGAAAATCTTTACCTGCTGCCTTTTCTTTAGAGGTCTTGATATGTGAAAAATGAACTCCATGTATATTGATGCAATTTTTCTTTTGATAATAGACGCTTTATTGCTTGGAATAAGTATTACATTCGCCCTATGCATAACTAAGATGCACACAGCCGCGAAGAATTAGTGATTACAAACCTAAAAGTCTAGATAGCACTGTAGAAAGGGAGAAAGCACAAATATGCGGTAGGCGGACCAAGCTACATATCACACTGCCGTCCATGTTGGAAAAAAAAACTCCCATCGTATCCTGTAACCGTGTAGATACTTTTGCAAATAGATCTCGATGCACCAGCAACGGTTGATGACCTACAAAAGAGAAGACCATTTATTATTAAAAATCTTATTGCTCCTACATAGTCATAGCGATCAAATAACGGCAATTGCTCTCATCCTAATACGTAAGTTAAACCTAGAATCCACACAATTGAGCTAGTTGCTAAAAAATATTGGCAACACTACGCGACGGGTATAAGGTAGAACCTATTTGGACGGCTGACCATATAGAACGAGCAAATGAACACTGGAAGAAAAGATGTTTAATGGTCTCGTTCGCACTTTTTTTGCTTCCCTATCAATTACGTTTTGCAAGGTTATCTTTGGTATGAATCATCCTACATCGAAGATACCACACAAACATCTTATTTTTTAGTGGGATCTTCATCTTCTAAATTTTTAGATTATTATCGATAGGGATATAAGGTTGGGCTAAAGCATTATACATAGAGGCGAGTGAGAAAACACCAGTCTCAGTAAGTTCCAACAAATAACATCTGACCCCTGCGTAAAAAATTCAGACGTTGTAACGAGTCGTTACATGATTCGCAAGTTAGACGCTAGGACTACCACCTTTATTGATACTGTAATTCTCTTCCTGCCTTCCGTATTCCTGCAAATACTTATAAATAAAAACAACGCAGTAGGGAACTTTTCTACAGTGTTTTGCTGTAAAAACGGCAGGCTCTTTAAATGTGTTTGCCGTGTCTCATCTATGTTCCCTCTTCGTCCACGTCTACGCTGTAAACCATCAGCTCTTGGTTCTCTTGAGTGAAAATTCTCGGCCTTAATCCTCCGTTACAATCATCTTGTTTCTGACGACTACAACTTGGAAACAGTATCAACGTCGGATATACATCTCTTCGTACTGTTTTGATAGTTGCTCTATGTTCATCTAGACATCTACTGAAGCAAATCTGTTAAGAGGAAAACGGTATTGCTGTAGCATGTTTCTTCGATGCTGCTCGGTGGACCTGGAGTTCTTATTCTGATGTTTCTGCCGTTCGTGCTTATCAGGCCATTCATCGCTCGCTTGTGCGCCTTCTATTTCCTGGTGCTAATTAATCCTTCTCGTCCCCTTGCTGCTGTCTCCTCCGCACCATTCGCTGTTGCGAGGGAGACGGCTTATCAAGACCTATGTCCGCTTGTCCAGTGTCGGGTAACCACGACGCCGACGACCGATGATGAAATGAAGTCTATAGCCCACCAAACGACCCATGATCCGGTAAGGTGCATGCATGGGGCACCATGATCAGGTGCACAGTCCCATGAGAGCTAAACTTGGTTCCGTTGATCCCAACTTTTAGCAATTAGCACTTTGGTCTGATCCTCTGAATTGTCCGATTGCCTTCGACGATTCATGCAAAAAGAATCTGCACGCGCTGGACAATGTAGAGAAGCGAAGACAACCGATTTAACGGGGGAAATCTCTGTGAAAATTAATCACGGCAATATATCATTACACAGGTAGCACAACTTCGCAAGTTAACAACCCACACAGGCACAAACAGGGACAGATGGACCGGCAGATGATAGTAACAGGAGTCGGGAGACAGCTCACCTTAATCTTTCTTGAGAACGTACTTCAGGCGGCTAGAGAGCAGATTAGGTTTCCTTATCAGCCTGTCCCTAGAGATTGGTTAGCCGTGCAGATGTACATGACATATTAGCATGTACTTACCTCATTTGCTCAATAATTATCACCTACCACTTGCTCTGCCTCAGCCCTCAGCGTTGAGTGAAACTAACGTACGATCCAGAGGCTCTATATCTTTTGGACTCACTGGCTTTACTTACAAGGCAAATTAACTCCAATTTGTGCCAAGCTTGTATGGCTTGCTCTTTTCATAAGCCATGCTTTCCTTCTTCCTCCCATTCTGCAATATTATTTTATTTATTTACTTACACTTTGATTCCTAGAGAGAGAAGTATCGAAAGCGTTTTCCTTGTTTAGTAGAATTAGTACTGCCCTCGAAAATCTTCAGCTGCTGCCTTTTCTTTAGAGGGCTTTAACGGTAGGGATATGTGAAAAATGAACTCCATGTCTATCGCTGCAAAATATGGCCGCCGGCCGGTTTTGTTTTCTTTTCCAGGTTTGCTTCCCCAACGGATATATGGCATGATTTATATATGGACCTGTAAACAACGTGTGATGCACAACAGCACAAGAATGCCTCTCTTTCCATGAGCCTTCACCGTGTT
This sequence comes from Lolium perenne, assembly GCF_019359855.2. NCBI lineage: Eukaryota > Viridiplantae > Streptophyta > Magnoliopsida > Poales > Poaceae > Lolium > Lolium perenne. Next base: position 34,000,534 of record NC_067245.2, read on the forward strand.
GTACATTTCAAACGGAAGTTTATAATTCTCATGGCAAGGGAAAGATAATGGTTGAAAACACGGTCAGCTCTCACGGATACAGCCTTGCCATCGACAGTGATACATGACTGAAAATTTCGTCAGGCAGGGTGCGCCTTCGTCTTAGTGCAACCTCGGTTTTCAAGCTCCCGGAGCGCGGTTAGCCGAAGCAGCAGCATCTTCTGATCTAACAACAAAACATAAGCTAAAAAAAACCATTTGAACAACTAGTGAATTCACCAGCGCAACATAATACATGTCATTGATTTGGTAGAACACACATGCACGGAAGAAACAAGCGCCGGTTACATGTATATCAGCCGGCCGGTTTTCTGTTCGGGAGTTCAGAAAAGTCAGACGAACTCAACCGCGTTCAACGACGACTATAACGACTGTTAGAGCAATACTATGCAGAAACTGTCATTGTCCGTACGTGTGTAGCTCGTTCAGGACGCGCTCGTCTGAAGAAACACAAATCCCACGTTCAGGTTTCAGAGATACGTCGCTTCATTCTTTTGGTCCTGAAGTGTTACGTGGACCAAGCTCATTCTCGATGGCATCACGAACCTTCGAGTCCCGAATTCGTCCAGCATAATACCCCCAAAATCGACGTCTTAACCAGATCAAAGTCCTTAAATTTATATACTAGTACAAGAATTATTTGATCGATGCACGCAGCTCTGAAATAACTCATCGGCTGAACTTGCCGAACAAATATCAGTTCCATAGTTTTCCTTTTTCATTCGCGTAATTGTGGCAAGATCCAGCTACAGCAATTGTTCGGCATGGAACCCATAACCAGCAACTCATCAATCACTCCGAGCTCCTAAGTAGTGTAGCATTTATCAAGAACAGCTAGGATGCTTGCTAGATTACAACAGTGGTCCCAAAAACCTAACTCATAGGAGCTGGACGCTAGAGTCCATGATCCAGGACCATGCCCATAAGCGTGGATCCTGTAGCTTCAACAACATTTGCTATTGTGTTTGATCTTGTACTCACCCAGCCACTCACCCACTATGGGCGCGTTTGGTAGCCTGCATGATCATTGGCTCACATCGGTCCAACATTTTTTGGTCCGTTTGGTTACCTGGCCGAGCCTCAAAGCACCCTCGGGTCAGGCCTGGAGGAACGCCCGGTTCGGCCGTTTCTAGCGGGCCACCATCGTTTCCGCAGAACTGGAGAACGCCGCGTCCTCGCGGAGCCACCGCGGGAGATGGCGGGAGGTCGCACGAGACGGCGAAATATCGACGGGATGAATTCGGTCAGCGCGTTTGAATTTTCGCCACCGTATATAGGGCGGCTCTCTCACCGGCAAATTCAAATCCCCCATTTCCCCCATTTCGAGCTCATCCACCCTTGCTGATCTAGCGGCATGGTCGGCTCTTCCTCACCCGCATGGTCGGCGAGGCTTGCAGAGGCTGTGGCGGCGGCTACTGGCCGCGGATGGTCGTCTTCTTCCTCCGCATCGATGACTTCGGTTGTGTTAAACTTCTGCAAACCCTAGCCTTAGATACAGATCTTTTGGGTACACAAGGGAGGGTATGAACGAATTCATTGTAGGACATTCCTTCGTTGCCGGTAGAGGTTGTGGAGGTTGTCCAGGTTGCATCTGACTCTACCACTGGAATCGTTGTCATCGTTGACTCTTCCACTGGGACGGTGGTGCTGCCTGCATATTCGCCAGATCCCCTGCTTCCCCGACCTCGGTGTTGCGTGTGGCTTCTTTGACTGTAAGGCCGATCTTACTTATCTCGATGTTCATTGATGTGGTAGTGCTAGTTCATTGATGTGGTAGTGCTAGTTTATTGATGTGGTACTGCTTAAGGATGTGGATGTGGTACTAGTAGTGGTGATAGTTCGTTGATCTGCAAGTGCTTAAAGATGTAGATGTGGTAGTGGTAGTTCATTGATCTGCTAGTGTTTGTCATTTAGGCGATCGTACCTTTGGGCTCCCCTGATCTGTATGCGCCTACTGTGAATGCTCAGCTATGTCTGATTGCAAGCAAACCAGCCATGGTTTGGAAACCTGAGCTACCAAAGTTTGTACTGAACCGGTTGGTTCAGCTCGTCCGTAGCGGCGTTTGCTTCAACATGGGATTCAAGGAGCAGCAGATGAAGAAGGTAGCCGCGGATGTTCTTTTATTCGCTGACGTACATGTCACCACTCTTCAGCTAACCACTCAGAAACTGGAGGACAAAGTGGAGCGTCATTATGAAGCTGAAATCCGATCGCATTCTGGACTGGAGCAAAGATGGTTGATGCTTCTATGGCGGTGATGAAGAGACGGCGGACGAGTACATTCACGTACGAATCCTTATTGAATTCTTGCATAGATCTGAAAGTATATATGTGAATGTCGTCCACACTAACAGTTGTTCCTTGTGGATTGGATCGCTACCGGAAGCACCGTCAGTACGTCAGCATCCCGATCACGCCCCGGTTTGTGTGCAAGGCATAGCTGTTCCAGCCTAACTTGCTGGTCATGGCTATCGACTTCATTGCAGACAACGAAGCAGAGTATGCAGAGTACCGTAACCTGCAGCCACCGGAGAGGAGGAGCTGGCTTAGGACCTGGCTCCGCAACCAGTTTCCTGCTTAGTGCTTCTGCTTCCTTTTTCACGATCTCCTGATTTTGGGAGGTGATCTTGTATTCCTCCATTAGCTAGGACTTGCTACAACCTGATCCCCGGTCTGTAATGATGAACTTGTTCGATGTGGTATTTACTAACCCATCGTGTAATGAACATGTGATGCATCACGAAGTAGTTGCTTCGCTCGTGATGCATCGTCCACTAAGTAGTTGCTGTGTATTACCAGCATCTTTTGTGTTGAACTGAGTCTTAAAGCATCTCCAACAGGTGCGCTAAAACGCGGCGCGCTAAACCTCCGTTTTGGCGCGCTGCAAACCGCTGGCGTGCGTGATACCGAATTTTCCCCCGCCGGGGGCTCTATTTTGCAGCGCGCACTGGTGCGGGAAAAAAGCACCTCCGCCGGAGGCTGTATTTTGCAGCGCGTTTCGACCGTTTTTTCAAAATTTATCAAACGAACAATGAAAATTTGATCGAAAATACGAATATAATTAAAAGTTCAACGATACAGCACGACATAGAGGACGAAAATGCAAATCTAAAGCTACTCGTCCGACTCCCAGTCGTAGTCCGACGAGTGGGTGCTCGGAGTCGTCTCCGACACCGGCGTCGTCGTCCACTCGAAGGAGGAGGAGGAGGACAGAACAATGGTGGATGGCCCTGCGCCATTCTTCTTTTCCTCCTCCTTCCTCGCCGCCTTCTCGACCCTCGCCGCCTTCCTCGCGGCGGACTCGGCGCGGCGCTTCTCGCGGCTCGCCTTCTTCTTCGCTTTGAGCGCCGCCTTCTCCTCCTCCTTCTGCGCACAGAAGGCCTCCGTGGCGGTGACGTCTTCGGGGAAGCGGCGCGCCCACTCGAGGCGCAGTGCCTCGTCGCGCTCGGCGATGAGGAGGCGCTGCTCCAACTCCCGCTGTCGGCGCTGCTGCTCGCGCGTGATGACAGGCGGCGGCGGCGCGAGCATCTCCGCTTGCTCCTGCGTGAAGACGTCATGGAAGTTCATCGTCCGCCGGGAGCGGCCGAGACGCCAGGCGACGACGTCGTACGCCCGCGCCGCCTCGTGCGCCGTATCGTATGTGCCGAGGCGGACCCGCTCGTCGCCGGAGCGGATCTCCGCGTCGAACCGGCCGCTCGGCCGCGCCCGAACGCCGTGGTAGCCGGAGGCGGGGCGGCGGCGCGGAGGCATCGTCGGCGGCGCGGAGGCGGATCGTCGGCGGGAGAGAGGGAGAGGTGGCGAGAGAGGCGGACCGTCGGCGCGGAGGCGGAGCGTCGGTGGGAGAGAGGGAGAGGTGGGGGAGAGAGCGGAGCGGCGCGGAGACGCGTGGAAACTTCAGTCAGTTGGCGCGTTCGCGCGTGTCGCGTTTATAGCGTGCGCGGCAGCGGACGCGGCAATTCTCCCGCGCGGGATAGCGCAAACGCGGACGCGCGACAAAGATTTTAGCGCTCGCCCTTTTTTCCCGCGTCCGCTGGAGCTGCGCGCGAGCGCCCGCGCGCGCCAAATCGGTAGTTTTTTTTGCCGCGCGACTGTTTTAGCGCGTCTGTTGGAGATGCTCTTATGTGTGTTGTTATTCAGTACAGGGTAACCTCACCACTCTAAGTGAAGGAGTTACCACAGGACGCAGGTATCTGCAACCAAATAGGCTGTAGGCTGCACGAGCAGGGAAGAAAGTACTGGAAACGGGCAACCAAACAATGGGACCTAGCTTCCCTCTCCGTCGCAGAAAAAGACCGTTCAGACTACCAAACGACCGTCTTTCATGGCCCATGACCCGTTTGCGATGCGCAGGGAGGCTCATCTCAGTGGCGGAGTGGGCAAAAAAATCCATGCAAACTAACAAACGCGCCCTACCTGTTTCCCAAGCCAGCCACTCACCCAGTACGGATGAACCTCCAAACGTGAGTTTCAAAATGAGTGATCATGTTTCGAGCCCCCCTCCGGCAGATAAAAGGCATGGACGTGGTGGCATGGAACATTGCTCAAATCATTTTTATCCGGCAAATCCATGCTCTCAGGGCAACTCCAAAGCCAACCGTGAGGCCACCACAAACTAGCCTCCGGCCACCTCTGATCCCACCCGCCGCTCTCGGAGGAGGTCATCTAAGCATCGACTGCAGTGGTGAGCTTTTTGCCATTTGTAGGTGCCTGAGTCACATCCGTCGTCCGCCTACTGCTTTAAGATTGGTGAGCCTTTTGACATTTGTCTAATACGTAGTATATAAGACTAATAACTGAAACATAAAGTCTTGTTCAGTTTTACCAATCCCTGAGAGTATTGGGGTGATTTGGGAGAGATTAAATCTCATCTTAAGTGAAATTTGGAACTGAACTGATACATAGGTAACGCTGCGAAACATTTTGACAAAAAGTGAAACTGGTATGTTTCACAAAATAATCATGTTTCAATTATGTTTCAGTTTTGTTTCATAATTTTGTGAGAGAATTGATTCATCACATGGCTAATGTCATCGCTGATGTCACTGATGTAGGTATCGTTGCCCTTAAAAAGAGGTTTTCGCAGGGCACTACCACCCATCCATTTCCCTCTCCAGTCACTAGGCTACGGTCAAGCTTTTAGAGCACTTGGTAAGGGCAATTCGCTGAAGTGGCAAAGAAGTTCCAATTCAGGACACTTGTTTGAAGTTCCCTCACTGCAGATACATTTTATACCATTTTTAGAAGTGACTCAAAAGATAATTATTTAGAGTCACTTTAGAGAGTGTCGTAAAAGATATATATCTTTGTAAGCCCATGTGCCCCAAAATAATATTTTTTAGAAAAACTAGTAAAATATTATCTTGCACAAGATAGCTCAAATAATGCAAAATTGGGACTATTTTTTGGGTGAAAATCCAACTCATAAAGATGATTATACGATTTTGCTTAGTACAATCTAGGATTTAAAATACTAGCATGCATATTCTACGATTTGCGACCCAATTGTAATTATTCTGATCCGATTTAGAGCTGCTATTCTGACTTGGGCCAGATCTACCTCGTGACTAAAAACAGACGAGAAGCGTGCCCTATACTTCTTCCTATATGCATCGTCATGGAATATGGTTCACACAAAATGGAGAAAAACAGAAGTGAATATAGAGAAAATGACCGGCTCTCGTCGAGGCTGAGCACGACACCAATGTTCAAGAACCTTCCTCTGTCTTGTACAAACGTACAAAGTCCATTCCCACCGGTAATAACGGCACCAACACCTGGACTCACTGGCCAGCCAGTCTATTCACAAGCTAGCAGCTAAAAAAGACTAACCAAAATAACCAAATGCTTCAAAACTAAGAATAAAAGGTTATTTTTAGCCATTATGTGCAGCCGCCCTGTCTCAGTTAGTTACTGATTTTAGTGCAGAAATTAGTTAATAAATTAGTTGTGCCATTCTTATTCACAAGTGACAACTGATTATGTTTTCAGCTATCAATGGAAAGAAAAAGAGTAAAATACATGGCTAGTACTTGAACTTGTTTGCGTGGTTCAGATAGGTCATCGTACTCATAAAATACCAATTTACGGTAACTAAATACGCGCTATGGTTCATCTGATCACTCGTGTCTGGTACAGCATTGTATTTGATGACGTGGAAATAAGTTGACTAGTAATAGGCCCCCCCAACTCTCTCTCTCTCTCCTGGACTAGAAACGTCTTCTTCCTTTTCCGTTAGCAGGCACGGCAGGCCGGCGCTGGTGCCGCTCATCTGCCCGGCCGTTCTCGCGCCGAACAGGTAAAGGCCATGGGCCACGCCGCGCTTGGCAGATGCGGTGAACCAGGGCGACATGAGGCCGAGTAGCTCCGGGATGGACGTGAATCGACCGCGGCGCCGCACGGCCGGATTCCGACGGCTGGAAGCTACCCAGCCCGATTCCTTCAACGGGGATCCGCTGCTCGACGCGTCGGAGAAGTACCGGTGGTCAGCTAGACGCGGATATGGCCGAAACGGCGGCAGCGTGGGCTGGCTGCTCGCGGAGTGAGACCTGGAGCGGAAAGAGGATAGAGGAGACAGATGCGGTCAACACGACCCCTGCTCTGCAACAAATCATCACGGGGCCCGGCGGCGTCAACACGTCCCCTGCTCTGCCGGCATGGCCGCCTCTGCTCCTCCCAACGAGTTGTGCCTAGCGCAGCTTCAGTGCGGCCGCGTACGAGCACGACGTGTCAATGGAGTCTGAGCGTAGATCGAGTGCTTCTCAACTGCTTGCAGCGGTGGATAACGCCTTCTTCTCCGACGCGCCGACCCGGGCCGAACTGAGTTGTTGCCAACAACGGATATGAACGGGTGGTACATGAGAGCTCTTGGCCGAGTGGAACAGATGCGGGATGGGAATCGAGAGAAGCGGCAGCGTGGGGAGGAGGGAGGACGCGCGCCGGCATGCTCCGGTGGCGGCAGCCCCAGTTTTGGGTCGCGGTCGGGTACTCGGGTCAGGTCAGGTGGGGGAAGGAGACAATACGCTGTTTTGCTAGATAGTTGGACGAGTCGGGTGTTTTCTGTAAAACGTAACACAACTGACGGACCGACAAGCGGGCCCCATGAGTGCCACAACGACGAATACGTCCAGTTCCCAGCACCAGTGACCGTACATGAACTGTCGCTCGTCTTTAGGTACCGTAAATTGGTATTCTTTAAGTACGATGATCTATCTGAATCAGGCTGACAAGTTTGAGTACTAACCATGTATTTTACTCAAAGAAAAATCAGCAGAAAGAAGAAGCAAACAAAAAGCAACTGAACTTCCACCGAGAGAAGGAAATATATATACGCCACGACTAAACCCCACCTCCACCTTTTGCTTCCCAGCTAATTCCATTGCTCGCTTTCGCAAGACTCTTTCTTTCTCCCTTTCCCCCTCCGTCGCCTCAACCCAAGCCAAGGTAACCGCCATAGCCAACAAGAACCTACCCCGACACGGCTGCACGTCGTCGCCACCGGCGCCGGTGAGGGCTAAGAACCGAGAAGAGATGGAGGTCGGCTGCGGCGCGGCCGGCGGGACGGACGGCGGCAAGAAGCAGCAGCAGCAGCCGCGCCAGTTCGCGCGGTCGCTGACGTACCACCACCACCAGGGCCACCGGCTGATGCCCAAGTGGCGCCGCCCGCAGCTCGCCGACGAGCCCCGCGCGCGGCCGCAGGCGGTGGTGCTCTACACGACGTCGCTGCGCGGGGTGCGGCGCACCTTCGCCGACTGCTCCGCCGCGCGCGCCATCCTGCGCGGGTCCCGCGTCGCCGTCGACGAGCGCGACGTGTCCATGGACGCCGCGCTGCGGCGCGAGCTGCAGGGCCTGCTCGACGCGCGGGGCCGCGCCTTCTCGCTCCCGCAGCTCTTCATCGGCGGCCGCCTCGTCGGCGGCGCCGACGAGGTCCGCCAGCTGCACGAGTCCGGCCAGCTCCGGCGCCTCCTCGAGGGCGCCGCCGGCCAGGACCCGGCCTTCGTCTGCGACGCCTGCGGCGGCGTCCGCTTCGCCCCCTGCCCCGCCTGCGCCGGCAGCCGCAAGGTCTTCGACGAGGAGGAGGACCGCGTCATCCGCTGCGGCGACTGCAACGAGAACGGATTGGTGCGCTGCCCTAATTGCTCTTCTTAATCGCCCCCCGCTCGATTCGCGCTGCTAATTTGAAGGATGGTAGGTGGTTAGATTCGTCGTCAGAGAGGCGCATTTCGGTTTCTTGGTGTTCTTGATTTCTGTGTTCTAATTCAGTCCGATGATTTGGGGATCGGATTAGCAGCTCATGGAAGAGAACGAATTGTTCTTCTTGGGTCCTAGCTGCGGAATTGCCATTGCGGTGATGGCGATTGAGGAATAAGAGCCGGTGCTTGTATATGTGTGTAAAAATTGGCACTGATATTAGCCTGATTGATTAATGTAAACGAACAACTAATGTAAGTAAATACTTGAGCTTGGAGTTATTCATTCTTGTCTAGTGTTTGCTCTTTTGTTCTTCTATAAACTTTACTTCATCGTCCATCTTATCCATGGTTTGATCAATTCTCTTGAATAACAGATAGCTGTACAGTAATACAGTTGGAAACAGTGTGATCCTCTTCAAAAAATGATCCAACTGTACTAACTTAATGCCTTGTAAGACCGAAATCAGCTGTGATCTGACTGTACTCGGAAAACATAATCAGGCCGAAATTAGCTGTAACTAGAGCCACCTCTTCTGTTCTTTATGTAAGGTCACTTGAGTTTGGAGTGTCTAATTATTGTCTAGCTATTTATTTTTCATACTATCTTTACTTGATTTGATCCATCTTTATCCATGGTTTGATTGGTTTTCTTCATGAATAGATGGATGTACAGCAATACAGTTTGAAACAAGGTTGAAACAATGTGATCCTCAGGCTGCTCATAGTGGGGAGTAACATAAGACTGCTCATAGTGGGAGTAACTTAGGTAGTAACATCACACATTTCAAGATGTTTTGGTGACATGGCATAGCAATAAATGAAGAAAGAGAGGGAGGTGGTAACTAGCTATGTTACCATAACATCACACACCCCAAGATAAAATGAGTCTACAAACTAATAAATGAGGCTTTGCATGATACCATCTCTAAGTTACTTTCCACTATGAAGGTAGTAACATGGACTAGTAACTTATGCATGATACTTTCCACAAAAGTTACTACCTTCATAGTGGAAAGTAACTTAGAGATGGTATCATGCAAAGCCTCATTTATTAGTTTGTAGACTCATTTTATCTTGGGGTGTGTGATGTTATGGTAACATAGCTAGTTACCACCTCCCTCTCTTTCTTCATTTATTGCTATGCCATGTCACCAAAACACCTTGAAATGTGTGATGTTACTACCTAAGTTACTCCCACTATGAGCAGTCTCATCACGAAATGATCCAACTGTACCAAATTAAAGTCTTTTAATGACTAGATTAGCTGTGATCAACTGTAGTAGTACCCAGAAACTTTAATCATGATGTCCTGTAGCTGTGCTCTAATTTAAAGCCACCTCTTCTGTTCTTAATGTAAGGTCTTGAGCTGGGGGTTATTAGTTCTCGTCTTGTTATTGCTTTTCCCCCCTCTTATCTTTGCTGCTCCATGGTTTAATTTCTTTACAGATTAATTCTTTGTCTTGTTACAGCTAAGAAACAATGTTTATTGGTACAGCTAAAAGCAATGTGATCTTCATCCGGAAATAATCATGATCCAACTGTACTTACTTAAAGGACCTTAATCATGTCGTCTTCTATCTGTTTTCTAAGTTACAGACTTCTTTTCTCTATGGAAGGTTCACCGAAGTATATTAATGTAAGCATGCATGGTTAACCTATGCTCTTCCCACAAGTTAATTGAATACAATATAAATGATGGGTTTTATCATTCATACCACTATGTTCAACCTGAATCTCAGTTTTACCATTTGATCGATCGAAACCTCAATCTTATCATTGCTCACACTTCTCGGTTTTGTCATTCCGTCATCTTCACCGTTAGTCTATTATTCAGTTTTGCCATTTGAGGAGTGGAGGCAGTAAGAAACGCATTTTATATGCCAATGGTGCAGACAATCAATGTTTATAATCACCAACAAATAGCTGGGAAATTTTCTTTCTACAAAGGCATGTCTCTACAAATTCCATCACTTGGTCTAATAACAAGTTTTGTTGTATGCATGAATTGAGCTAGTCTGAATTTGAGGCGTCAAAGTCAGCAAATGATAATGCTACCACAATATCTAGTGCTACTCTTAAGCTGTTGTCTGCTGACCAACAACACGATACAAATTATGATAAGTTGCAATTCTAGGGAGTCTTGCAAGAAAATTCTCGAGAAAGCACTTGCAACAACTAATGAGCTATGTGTTGCTTCTTCAAACTGAATATATAATCTTCTGGTGTAATGCTTCAATTGGCCCATCTCTCTGTGGATAGAGTCGGCCTTCTCACTATTGTTGTTCCACATAGGTGGGTGGAGGGAAAAAACCACCGGAGACAGACATTTTGCGGGCTGCCGGAGACACCATAGCGTGGTGAACCCTGCTTTGCATTTGTTGAAGGGGATGCCATGTAGGTCCAAACAATTAATGAGATATAAACTAAAGATTAAGGAATGGAGAACATGGAATAAAAAAAATATTCTAGGCTAACGGTGCAGATGATGGAGTGGCAAAACTGCGAACTCTTGTAACGGAGTAGTGGCAAATATGAGGTTTCACTTGGTCAAATGGCAAAGCTGAGATTCGAGCCGATCATAGTGGCAAGAGTGATAAAAACCCAAATATAAATAAAATTTGTATGTATCTTTTCAATGCATAGGCTAGAGTATCAACCTCCTTTTCAAAAAGACAAAAAATAAATAGTCCCACACGGATTCGTTTGATCAACTTATCCAACACATTTGATGATCACAAGATAAATCGGATTTCTCAGTAGGATGCTTGATCGAAAGGCAAGATAGGTTGGCAACATAGTTTTAGCGATGACCAGGATTTGTACTACTCCTACGTAGCGAGGGATGAGCGAGGCCTAGGATTGGGACTTGGAGTCCCGATTTATCACTTTTTGCTCCTCCATCTGCGTCCAACGAGTGTCGGGTTTGGGTTTTGGAGTCCCGCTTGGACGTTGGGGAGATCCATACTAATCCTATTGAAAAAGCAAGGTTTAGCCTCTATTACACAACCATCTAATTAAATAGTGGTTACGATGAACTAAGCAATGCTGCCTGAGGATGTTGCTCTCAATAACTGCAAGTGCTTACTTTCTCCGCCCCAATTTTAATCTATGATCTTAACTTTCCTAGACAAATAGGCATGCTTCCTAATGAAATGAATGGATGTCTAATGTTGCATTCCATACTCTCTAATCAAGCTCTTCGGTAGGAACTTCCTTACTTGTGAACCTTTATTTTTACGGAACCTTACGTGTGAACTCGCACATCTTCACTTCCTAGGGTAGATATACATACTTCCATCTAAAATGGATGGGTTTCTTTGTTGCACGTCCACTTGAAATATGGTTGTCAACTTCAATTCTTATAGGGATTTGCTTTCTCCTCACCCTCAATCCAAAAGGTATCATTCTTTTGGAGTGGTTGTGAACTCATACTCTGTGCTATCAGTATCATTGTCAATGAAATTAGGCGCTGATACTTCTCAATTTGAAAAAAAGTATTTGCTTTCTACTCGCCCTCAATCCAAAAGGTTTGGTATTCGATAGCTATTGTATTTTCGCATGATCTATCAAGACTTATGCCTTATTTTTCTTCACTTTCCATTTTATATACGCCTCCTATTAGCATGTTGTATTACGTCAATCAAGCTTGCCGCTAATGTCGATGCCTCTGTATTCACCGACTTGGAGGTTGACCCCTTCTAATAGAGAGGCATTGGCATCATCATGCTAATAGCATGTCTTATTTTTCTTCCCTATGTATTTATGTATTTTTCTTAGACCAAAGTAGATGAATGCATTTTAGGAAATGCAATCTATAATAAAAAAATAAAATTGACCATAAGTATTTTTGTATTATTTTTATCAAAAGGCCAGACTTATAGATGAATTAAATGCATTAGATCAATTCGAACATCTTTTCAAAATATTCCGAACACCACACCAGATGTAAAATTACATCAAGGTTATGTGATGTTGGCTTTGGCATATCAACCTCCAACACTCGAGGGAGAAAACAATACAAAACCGAACCAACATCAAAGCCATTTCCCAAACAATTTGGCGTAGGCTATCCTTGAAATATTTTTAAATACAATGAAATCCCCTTCTCTAATATGTGATAAATGATAACCCGATATCTTTGAACGTGTGGTGCGGTGGCTAGTGGTGCTGACAAACCCTTGCATGACAAGTAGTCAAACCGCATGTTCATCATCGTATTATCGCAAACACGATAGGGAGCCGTTGAGATTGAAATGGGGCAATCCTTGACCAATACCCATTTTAACACCATCGTTGCTACGAGTGCTAGCAAGAAAGACCGAAGCGTTAGATTACAATCGATGTGATATGATCCACCCATACACAAAACCAAAGAAATGCAATCTCTTGGCATCTTGGGTTCGGCCTCGATCTTGATTCTTCAATTTGGGATTTTCTCACTAGGGGTACGGAGAGAGAGGTGGGATAACGTAGCATAGAAAACAAAAAATTTCCTACCGCGAACACGAAATCCAAGCCAAGATGCAATCTAGAAGACGGTAGCAACGAGGGGATTATCGAGTCTCACCCTTGAAGAGATTCCAAAGCCTACAAGATGAGGCTCTTGTTGCTGCGGTAGACGATCACTTGCCGCTTGCAAAAGCGCGTAGAAGATCTTGATCACGGCGCCACGAACGGGCAGCACCTCCGTACTCGGTCACACGTTCGGTTGTTGATGAAGACGACGTCCACCTCCCGTTCCAGCGGGCAGCGGAAGTAGTAGCTCCTCTTGAATCCGACAGCACGACGGCGTGGTGTCGGTGGCGGTGGAGAACTCCGGCGGAGCTTCGCTAAAGCACGCGGGAGCTATGGAGGAGAGGGGGCGGCTAGGGTTTGGGAGGGGGTGGCCGGCCACTTGGGGGGTGCGGCCAGGTGGTGGTCTTGAGGTGGCCGGCCCCCTCCCCTTGTCCCTCATTATATAGGTGGAAGCCCCAAGGGTTGGACTACAAGTCTCCGAATAAGACCCGAACCCAAAACCTTCCATATGATAGGAAAACCTACCCAAGCTAGGACTCCCACTAGAGGTGGGAGTTCCACCTTCCATGGAGGGGGTGGCCGGCCCCCTTTGGGGGAGTCCACTTGGGACTCCTCCCCCTCTAGGGTTGGCCGGCCATGGAGGTGGAGTCCCTCCGGGACTCCACCTTCCGTGGTGGTTTCTTCCGGACTTTTCTAGAACCTTCTAGAACCTTCCATAAAACCTTCCGCATCATTTTAAATCACATAAAATGACATCCTATATATGAATCTTATTCTCCGGACCATTCCGGAACTCCTCGTGATGTCCGGGATCTCATCCGGGACTCCGAACAAATATTCGAACTCCATTCCATATTCAAGTTCTACCATTTCAACATCCAACTTTAAGTGTGTCACCCTACGGTTCGCGAACTATGCGGACATGGTTGAGTACTTACTCCGACCAATAACTAATAGCGGGATCTGGAGATCCATAATAGCTCCCACATATTCAACGATGACTTTAGTGATCGAATGAACCATTCACATACGATACCAATTCCCTTTGTCACGCGATATTTTACTTGTCCGAGGTTTGATCATCGGTATCACTCTATACCTTGTTCAACCTCGTCTCTGACAAGTACTCTTTACAAATGCCGTGGTATGTGGTCTCTTATGAACTTATTCATATGCTTGCAAGACATTAGACGACATTCCACCGAGAGGGCCAGAGTATATCTATCCGTCATCGGGATGGACAAATCCCACTTTGTTGATCCATATGCCTCAACTCATACTTTCCGGATACTTAATCCCACCTTTATAACCACCCATTTACGCGGTGGCGTTTGATGTAATCAAAGTACCTTTCCGCATAAGTGATTTACACGATCTCATGGTCATAAGGACTAGGTAACTATGTATCGAAAGCTTATAGCAAATAACTTAATGACGTGATCTTATGCTACGCTTAATTGGGTGTGTCCATTACATCATTCATATAATGATATAACCTTGTCATTAATAACATCCAATGTTCATGATTATGAAACTAATCATCTATTAATCAACAAGCTAGTTAAGAGGCTTACTAGGGACTCATTTGTTTGTTTACATAACACACATGTATCAATGTTTCGGTTAATACAATTATAGCATGGTATATAAACATTTATCATAAACATAAAGATATATAATAACCACTTTTATTATTGCCTCTTGGGCATATCTCCAACAGTCTCCCACTTGCACTAGAGTCAATAATCTAGATTACATTGTAAGGTACCTAACACCCATGGCATTACGGTGTTGGTCATGCTTTGCCCTAGGGAGAGCTTTAGTCAACGGATCTGCTATATTCGGATCGGTGTGTACTTTGCAAATCTTTACTTCTCCATCTTCGATGTACTCGCGAATCGAATGATAACGCAGCCTTGATATGATTCAGCCTCTTGTGTGACCTTGGTTCTTGTGCATTGGCGATGGCACCCATGTTGTCACAGTAGATGACTAGTGGGTCCAATGCACTAGGAACCACACCGAGCTCTACAATGAACCTCTTCATCCATACCGCTTCTGATGAAGCCTCTGAAGCCGCTATGTACTCCGATTCTGTTGAGGATTTCGCCACCGTGCATCGCTTGAGCTTGCCCAGCCACTGCAGCACCATTCAATATAAACACGTACCCGTGACCGTGACTTAGAGTCATCGGGATCGGTGTTCCAACTTGCATCGGTGTAACTTGTTACAACGAGCTCTTGGTCACCTCCATAACAAAGAAACATATCCTTAGTTCTTTTCAAGTACTTCAGGATATTCTTGACCGGCTGTCCAGTTGTTCCATTCCTGGATCACTTTGATATCTGCTAGTCAAACTAACGGCATGTGCTATATCCGGTCTTGTACATAGCATGGCATACATGATAGAGCCTACTGCCGAGGCATAGGGGATCTGACTCATCCTTTCTCTTTCTTCTGCCGTAGCCGGACCTTGAGTCTTACTCAAGACCTTGCCTGGTAACATAGGTAAGAATCCTTTCTTACTTTCGTCCATTCTAAACTTCTTTAGAATCTTGTCCAGGTATGTACTCTGTGATAGCCCTATTAGACGTCTTGATCTATCTCTATAAATCTTGATGCCTAATATATACGATGCTTCACCAAGGTCTTTCATTGAAAAACTATTATTCAAATAACCCTTTACACTGCTTAATAGTTCTATATCATTCCCAATCAATAATATGTCATCTACATATAATATCAGGAATGCTACAGAGCTCCCACTCACTTTCTTGTAAATACAGGCCTCTCCATGACACTGTATAAACCCGAAGTCTTTGATCACCTTATCAAAGCGTCGGTTCCAACTTCTCGATGCTTGCTTTAGTCCATAGATTGAACGCTGAAGCTTGCATACTTTGTCAGCATTTTTAGGATCGACAAAACCTTTGGGTTGTACCATATACAACTCTTCCTCAATGTCTCCATTAAGGAACGCCGTTTTGACATCTGATGTCTACGCCCCCTCCTTTTCCTGTAGACAGTGTTGGGCCTCCAAGAGCAGAGGTTTGTAGAACAGCAGCAAGTTTTCCCTTAAGTGGATCACCCAAGGTTTATCGAACTCAGGGAGGAAGAGGTCAAAGATATCCCTCTCATGCAACCCTGCAACCACAAAGCAAGAAGTCTCTTGTGTCCCCAACACACCAAATAGGTGCACTAGTTCGGCGAAGAGATAGTGAAATACAGGTGGTATGAATAAGTGGTAGCAACGGCACCAGAAAAGTGCTTGCTGGCGTGTAGTTGATGGTGGTAGTATTGCAGCAGTAGTAACACAGTAAAACAGTAAACAAGCAGCGATAGCAGTATTTAGGAACAAGGCCTAGGGATCATACTTTCACTAGTGGACACTCTCAACATTGATCACATAATAAATAACTCTTTCTCATATGTGCTACATACACTCTTTCGTTGGATGATGAACACATTGCGTAGGATTACACGAACCCTCAATGCCGGAGTTAACAAGCTCCACAATTCAATGTTCATATTTAAATAACCTTAGAGCATAATAGATCATTGCAAAATAAACCAAGAACTAACATAGTGCACACACTGTCCACATTACACTATGAAGGAGGAATAGATCACATCAATACTATCATAATGATAATTAACTCCACAATCTACAAGAGATCATGATCATAGCCTACGACAAGAATCACATGGTGCACACACTAGTCACCTTTACACCATGCAGGAGGAATAGACTACTTTAATAACATCACATGAGTAGCACACAACTAGTAGCGATACAAAGCTCATCATATGGATCTCAATCATGTAAAGCAGCTCATGAGATCATTGTATTGAAGTACATAGGAGAGAGATTAACCACATAGCTACCGGTACAGCCCCGAGCCTCGATGGAGAACTACTCCCTCCTCATGGGAGACAGCAGCGGTGATAAAGATGGCGGTGGAGATGGCAGCGGTGTCGATGGAGAAGCCTTCCGGGGGCACTTCCCCGTCCCGGCGTGCCGGAAACAGAGACTCTGTCCCCGGATCTTGGCTTCGCGATGGCGGCGGCTCTGGAAGGTTTACGTGGGTTTCGTCGAACGTATCGGGGTTTTCGCGACGGAGGCTTTAAATAGGCGGAAGGGCAAGGTCGGTGGACTTACGGGGGCCCACACTATAGGGGGCGCGGGCCCCCCTTGGCCGCGCCGGCCTAGGGTTTGGTGGCCTGTGCCCCCTCTCTGGCGGTTCTCGTGTGTTACGGATGCTTAGGGCAAAATAGGAACACAGGCGTTGATTTCGTCCAATTCCGAGAATATTTCTTTACTAGGATTTCCGAAACCAAAAACAGCAGAAAACAAAGAATCGGCACTTCGGCATCTTGTTAATAGGTTAGTTCCAGAAAATGTACGAATATGACATAAAGTGTGCATAAAACATGTAGATATCATCAATAATGTGGCATGGAACACAAGAAATTATCGATACGTCGGAGACGTATCAACATCCATCTGCCAAATCTCATAATCGAAAAATGCAGCTATTGCTAACAAAATCCTCACAGATTTTAGCTTCGCTACAGGTGAGAAAGTCTCATCGTAGTCAACACCTTGAATTTGTCGGAAACCCTTTGCGACAAGTCGAGCTTTATAGACAGTAATATTACCATCAGCATCTATTTTTCTCTTGAAGATCCATTTATTCTCGACAGCCTTGCGGCTATCAGGTAAGTCTACCAAAGTCCATACTTTGTTATCATACATGGATCCCATTTCGGATTTCATGGCTTCTTGCCATTTGTTGGAATCTGGGCTCATCATCGCTTCTTCATACGTCGCAGGGTCTTCATCATTGTTATCCACAATCATGACATTTAGACAAGGATCATACCAATCTGGAGTGGCACGTTCCCTTGTCGATCTGCGAGGTTCGGTAGCTATCTCATTTGAAGTTTCATGATCATTATCATTAGCTTCCTCTGTTGCCGGTGCAGGCGGCGCAGGAACATCTTCCGGTACTGCGCTACTCTGATCAATGAGCAGAGATTCTTCAATCTCATCGAGTTCTACTTTTCTTCCAGTCACTTCTTTAGTGAGAAATTCTTTCTCTAGAAAGGTTCCGTTCTTAGCAACAAAGATCTTGCCTTCGGATCTGTGATAGAAAGTGTACCCTATAGTTTCCTTAGGGTATCCTATGAAGACACATTTCTCCGCTTTGGGTTCTAGCTTGTCCGGTTGTAACTTTTTTACATAGGCTTCGCAACCCCAAACTTTCAGGAACGACAGCTTAGGTTTCTTATTAAACCATAATTCATACGGTGTCGTTTCAACGGATTTTGATGGTGCTCTATTTAAAGTGAATGCGGCTATCTCTAATGCATAACTCCAAAATGATAACGGCAAATCAGTAAGAGACATCATAGAACGAACCATATCTAAGAGAGTTCGATTACGACGTTCGGACACACCGTTTCGTTGTGGTGTTCCCGGCGGTGTCAATTGTGAAAGTATTCCGCATTTCTTTAAATGCATGCCAAACTCATAACTCAGATATTCACCTCCGCGATCAGATCGTAGAAATTTAATCTTCTTGTTACGTTGATTTTCTACTTCACTTTGGAATTCCTTAAACTTCTCAAAAGTTTCGGATTTATGTTTCATGAAATAGATATACCCATATCTACTCAGATCATCTTTGAAGGTTAGAACATAACGATAACCACCGCGCGATGCTACACTCATTGGTCCGCACACATCGGTATGTATGATTTCCAATAAGTCAGTAGCTCGCTCCATAATACCAGAGAATGGAGTCTTAGTCATTTTTCCCATTAGACATGCTTCGCATCTATCAAGTGACTCAAATTCAAGTGATTCAAGTAATCCATCGGTATGGAGTTTCTTCATGCGTTTCACTCCAATATGACCAAGGCAGCAGTGCCACATATAAGTAGAATTATCATTCAATTTAATTCGCTTAGCATCAATGTTATGTATATGTGTATCACTACTATCGAGATCTAACAGAAATAAGCCATTCTTTTCAGGTGCTCGACCATAAAAGATATTATTCATAAAAATAGAACAACCATTATTCTCAGACTTGAATGAATAACCGTCTTGCATTAAACAAGATCCAGATATAATGTTCATGCTCAACGCGGGTACAAAATAACAATTATTGAGGCTTAAAACTAATCCCGAAGGTAGATGTAGAGGAAGTGTGCCGACAGCGATCACATCGACTTTGGATCCATTTCCAACGCGCATGGTCACTTCATCCTTTAGTAGTCTTCGTTTATTCTTTAGTTCCTGTTTCGAGTTACAAATATGAGCAACCGAACCAGTATCAAATACCCAGGTACTAGTACGAGAACCTGTAAGATAAACATCTATAACATGTATATCAGATATACCTTCTTTCTTCTTCTTGACAAGGCCACTCTTCAGATCCGCCAAATACTTGGAGCAATTACGCTTCCAGTGTCCCTTCTCCTTGCAGTAATAGCACTCAGCATCAGGCTTAGGGCCAGTCTTAGGTTTCACAGGAGGCGTGGCAGCTTTCTTGCCACTCTTCTTGTTCTTGCCTTTAGACTTGCCCTGTTTCTTGAAGCTGGTGGTCTTGTTGACCATCAACACTTGGTGCTCTTTCTTAATTTCAATCTCAGCAGATTTTAGCATGGCGAAGAGTTCAGGTAACTCTTTGTTCATGTTCTGCATATTGTAATTCATCACAAAGTTCTTGTAACTGGGTGGCAGTGATTGAAGGACACGATTAATCCCCAGTCTGTTAGGAATCACTATTCCCAAGTCACTGAGTTTCTTCGCATGCCCGGTCATGGCGAGCATGTGCTCACTAACGGAGCTGCCTTCTTCCATCATGCAGTTGAAGAAGTGTTTCGATGCTTCATAGCATTCCCCGGCCGCATGAGTTTCAAAGATAGTCTTCAACTCATTGATTAACTCATGTGGATCGTGGTGCTCAAAACGTTTTTGAAGATCGGCTTCCAGACTGCATAGGATGGCACACTGAACTTGAGAGTACCGAGTTTTCCGAGTTGCGTAAACATTCTTTACTTCATCGGTTTCAGTTTCTGCAGGAGGGTCACCTAGCGGTGCATCAAGCACATATTGCAGATTTCCGCCATTGAGGAAGATCCTCACATGACGGAACCAGTCGGTGAAGTTGCTACCGTTGCTCTTAAGCTTTTCTTTCTCTAGGAACTGGTTAAAATTGATTGAGGATGCCATATCTACAACATATTTGCAATAGTTTAGACTAATATTTATGACAAATTGAGTTCAAATTTTAATTCAACATAATTAAAAACTAGGTGAACTCCCACTCAAAACAATATCCCTCGCATTGTCTTAGTGATCACACGAACCAAATCCACCACACCAAGTCCGATCATCACGAGACAAGATGTAACTTCAATGGCGAACACTCAAAGTGTTCATCATATCTATCATATGATTCATGCTCTACCTTTCGGTATCACGTGTTCCGAGACCATGTCTGTACATGCTAGGCTCGTCAAGGCCACCTTAGTATCCGCATGTGCAAAACTGTCTTGCACCCGTTGTATGCACTTGTTGAATCTATCACACCCGATCATCACGAGATGCTTCGAAACGACAAATCTTGGCAACGGTGCTATTAAGGATGAACACTTTATTATCTTGATATTTTAGTGAGAGGGATCATCTTATAATGCTACCGTCGCGATCTAAGCAAAATAAGATGCATAAAAGGATTAACATCACATGCAGTTCATATGTGATATGATATGGCCCTTTTGTCTTTGCGCCTTTGATCTTCATCTCCAAAGCACGGACATGATCTCCATCAACAACGGGCATGATCTCCATCATCATCGGCGAAGCACCAAGGTCAATGGCGCTGTCTTCATGATTGTCCTCCATGTAGCAACTATTACAACTACTTTGAAATACTACTCAACATGAAATTTAAAGACAACCATAAGGCTCCTGCCGGTTGCCACAATACAATAATGATCATCTCATACATAGTCATCATCACATTATGGCCATATCACATCACCAAACCCTGCAAAAACAAGTTAGACGTTCTCTAATTTGGTTTGCATATTTTACGTGGTTTAGGGTTTTCGAGTAAGATCCAATCTACCTACGAACATGAACCACAACGGTGATACTAGTGTTGTCAATAGAAGAGTAAATTGAATCTTCACTATAGTAGGAGAGACAGACACCCGCAAAGCCACTTATGCAATACAAGTTGCATGTCGAGCGTGGAGCAAATATCATGAACGCGGTCATGTAAAGTTAGCCCGAGCCGCTTCATCCCACTATGCCACAAAGATGCAAAGTACTCAAACTAAAGACAACATAAGCATCAACGCCCACAAAACCATTGTGTTCTACTCGTGCAACCATCTATGCATAGACACGGCTCTGATACCACTGTAGGATAACGTAGCATAGAAAACAAAAAATTTCCTACCGCGAACACGAAATCCAAGCCAAGATGCAATCTAGAAGACGGTAGCAACGAGGGGATTATCGAGTCTCACCCTTGAAGAGATTCCAAAGCCTACAAGATGAGGCTCTTGTTGCTGCGGTAGACGATCACTTGCCGCTTGCAAAAGCGCGTAGAAGATCTTGATCACGGCGCCACAAACGGGCAGCACCTCCGTACTCGGTCACACGTTCGGTTGTTGATGAAGACGACGTCCACCTCCCGTTCCAGCGGGCAGCGGAAGTAGTAGCTCCTCTTGAATCCGACAGCACGACGGCGTGGTGTCGGTGGCGGTGGAGAACTCCGGCGGAGCTTCGCTAAAGCACGCGGGAGCTATGGAGGAGAGGGGGCGGCTAGGGTTTGGGAGGGGGTGGCCGGCCACTTGGGGGGTGCGGCCAGGTGGTGGTCTTGAGGTGGCCGGCCCCCTCCCCTTGTCCCTCATTATATAGGTGGAAGCCCCAAGGGTTGGACTACAAGTCTCCGAATAAGACCCGAACCCTATGATAGGAAAACCTACCCAAGCTAGGACTCCCACTAGAGGTGGGAGTTCCACCTTCCATGGAGGGGGTGGCCAGCCCCCTTTGGGGGAGTCCACTTGGGACTCCTCCCCCTCTAGGGTTGGCCGGCCATGGAGGTGGAGTCCCTCCGGGACTCCACCTTCCTTGGTGGTTTCTTCCGGACTTTTCTAGAACCTTCTAGAACCTTCCATAGAACCTTCCGCATCATTTTAAATCACATAAAATGACATCCTATATATGAATCTTATTCTCCGGACCATTCCGGAACTCCTCGTGATGTCCGGGATCTCATCCGGGACTCCGAACAAATATTCGAACTCCATTCCATATTCAAGTTCTACCATTTCAACATCCAACTTTAAGTGTGTCACCCTACGGTTCGCGAACTATGCGGACATGGTTGAGTACTTACTCCGACCAATAACTAATAGCGGGATCTGGAGATCCATAATAGCTCCCACATATTCAACGATGACTTTAGTGATCGAATGAACCATTCACATACGATACCAATTCCCTTTGTCACGCGATATTTTACTTGTTCGAGGTTTGATCATCGGTATCACTCTATACCTTGTTCAACCTCGTCTCCTGACAAGTACTCTTTACTCGTACCGTGGTATGTGGTCTCTTATGAACTTATTCATATGCTTGCAAGACATTAGACGACATTCCACCGAGAGGGCCCAGAGTATATCTATCCGTCATCGGGATGGACAAATCCCACTGTTGATCCATATGCCTCAACTCATACTTTCCGGATACTTAATCCCACCTTTATAACCACCCATTTACGCAGTGGCGTTTGATGTAATCAAAGTACCTTTCCGGCATAAGTGATTTACATGATCTCATGGTCATAAGGACTAGGTAACTATGTATCGAAAGCTTATAGCAAATAACTTAATGACGTGATCTTATGCTACGCTTAATTGGGTGTGTCCATTACATCATTCATATAATGATATAACCTTGTCATTAATAACATCCAATGTTCATGATTATGAAACTAATCATCTATTAATCAACAAGCTAGTTAAGAGGCTTACTAGGGACTCATTTGTTTGTTTACATAACACACATGTATCAATGTTTCGGTTAATACAATTATAGCATGGTATATAAACATTTATCATAAACATAAAGATATATAATAACCACTTTTATTATTGCCTCTTGGGCATATCTCCAACAAGTGAGAGAGAGAGAGAGAGAGAGGGAGAGAGGGAGAGGGAGAGGGAGAGGGAGAGGGAGGTAGGGAAAGAGTAAGGGGAAACTCTCATTTGCAACTAGTTGCACCCGCACCCCATATTCGGATGTTACACTTCCAAGTTTTCAAAAAATGCGAAAAGAAATCTAGAACATATATTATGTTGTGCATTATGCGTGTGCGAAGTTTCATCAAAATATTTGAAAATGTCTAGTCTGCACAAAAAAGATAAATGATTTGTCAATAGTTATGGAACACTATTCACTTTGGTCTTTTCTTTTTTTCACAAGTCACATATGATCATATTTTGGAACAAGAATGTATATGTGCACACGATACAACATAACCCATATCCACGATTTTATTTCACATTTTTTGGAAACTTGAAAGTGCGATATCTGATAAGAAATGTTGCCAGTCAATCTAAAACATGAGGTCTGGTTTTTTTTTTGGAACATCTTACCGAACAATTCTAGTGGTTATGTGGAACCAACGCTCCAATAATCATAGTATTGTGAAATTTGCTCTTTCTGAAAAGCCGTCGGAATTTGCCGCTCCAATAGGTGATAACTTGATATTTTTGAGCATGTCATACTTGGCCAATGACACACCCTTCCTTGGCATGTCCGGTTCATCATCGTACTATTGGCAAATCGGGAGCCCATCATCATTGGAGAGTCATTGACCAAAACTCACTTCTAGGTTTAACACTTTGGTGTCTCATTAAAGATAGAATATTATTCAATTGGAAACGATGTTCTGTTGATAGCGAGACGCGTGTGGTGACTTAGTCAATCTCAAGACTCGCTAGATCAATTTCTTGGATTTAGTTCCTCGGAGGTGCTCATATGGTAGGATGTGGATACATGTATTTATAGTGTTTTGCAAAAAAAAAATCTTAAACACAACAAAGTATTGTTAGAAATTGGTACGGCCTGGCCCAAGAAATGGTCGGCCTTGGCAGCCCATAAAGAAACCACCATGTTTGTCAGTCCATTCTTTTTTTTTTGAGACCCTGTTTGTCAGTCCATTCCAGGTTAAGACTTTTGAGAGCTTGTATGCGCGGGCGCGGGCCTATCGAGGTAGGTGTCGGCTTTATTGAGACTCTGCACTCTTCTGCAGGCAGGTGCAGTCCCGCCCGCCGCGCCGTCCTTAATTATTGCTCCTCCCACTCTTTAGTCTCTCAAAGTTGAAATTTTGAATCCTCGAGGCACGAACCCTCTCCCCCCTTCTTCTTCCTTCCACCGCCGCCACCCAGCTCCGAATCCTGATCGAATCCTCCGTCAATGGGGTGCGCCTCGTCGACGTTCCTCGAGGACGACGACCGCCGCATCATCGGCGTCTCCGCCTCCTCCTCCTCCTCCCACATCGTCTCCCTCACCTCCTCCACCTACGGCATCCTCACCTACACCCCAACCCCCTCCGCCCCCAAATCCACTCCTCCGCCGCCGCCACCGCCTCCCCCGCCCTCCAGGTCCAAGCCCAAGCCACCCGCCGACGCGCCTCCGGAAGACGAGCAGCCGGAGGCGGAGGTCATCAACTCCTGGGAGCTCATGGCGGGCCTCCACGACCCCACCACCCCGGCCAAACCCAAGCCCGCCGCCTCCCCACACCGCCCATACACCAAAGACCCCGACTTCAAGCCCCCGCGCAGCATCCGCTTCCCGCTCCGCCCCATCGACGGCAACACCCCACGCCCCCCACCCATCCCCACCCCACCCCCTCCACAACCCCGCTGCCCGCCGGGCGGCGCGCACTGCGCGGTGCTCTACACCACCACCCTCCGCGCCCTCCGCGACACCTTCGAGGCCTGCAACGCGGCGCGCGCGGCGCTGCACGCGCACGGCGTCGCCTTCCGGGAGCGCGACCTCTCCATGGACCGCGGCTTCCGGGCCGAGCTCCGCGCCCTGCTCCCGCTCCCCGTCACCCTCACCCTCCCGCGCCTCTTCGTGCGGGGCCGGCACGTGGGCGGCGCGGCGGAGGTGCTGCGGATGGACGAGGAGGGCGCGCTGGGGCCCCTGCTCGACGGCCTCCCGCGCGCGCGCCCCGGGGGGCGGTGCTGCGACGGCTGCGGCGGGATGCGGTTCTTGCCCTGCTTCGACTGCTCCGGCAGCCGCAAGGTCGTCGTGGCGGCGGCTGCTGGGGCGGTCGTCAAGGGGCGCAGGGAGAGGGGCGTGCTCGTGCGCTGCGGCGAGTGCAACGAGAACGGCCTCGTCCTTTGCCCAATCTGCTCCTGACTCTTCAGTTAGTTTCAGATACTAGCTAGTTCTTGTACCAGCGATTGACTCTGCTGGATCAATTGACTTGTGATCTTCTGTCATAATTCTTCCTTTCAAATGCTTGGCACGAGTCGAATAAACCGCATTGGATCAATATCATTCACGAATCTCTTCAGCTAGTTTCAGATTGATCCGAGCTAAGGTCAGCCAAGTGTATCTGTTTCTCAGATGCTTGTGTAATGGGAACTCTGGTGGAGCAATTGGGTAATCATTTGAAAATCTTCCGTGTCCTGTCTGTCTGAAGTTTTCTTTTGAAATGTCTCCCCAGTTTGAACTGATCAAAACTGGATACAGTGTCATTCACCAAAAAAAGATTTTGCCACATTGCAAACCAATGTTCTGAAAGGATGATGTTCTGCAAATGTTGCACACTACAGAAAAGCAAATGTTTGGCAAGTATTTTTAGGTGTGCGGTGCTGAAAAGATATGTTCTACAAGACTGGGAGAAACCAGCTTCTATCATAACCTGTTTCCTTTCAAATGCTTGGCACGGGTCTAATTAAACCGAAACAGATAGATTGGCATTCCCAAAGAAGAGGTCGCCAGGGTTGCTATTGCATCCGCTCTTCAGCTAGTTTCACAATGATCTGAGCTGAGATCAGTCAGGTGTATCTGTTTCTACCCATTTCCAAAACAAAACAAAAATGTTTCTCATATGCTTGTGTGATGGGAACTCTGGTTGTAGGTAAACATGTTGAAATCTTCTGTCCATCTCAAATTTTCTTTTGAAATGGCTCGAGAGATTTGAATTGAACCGAACTAAATATACTATATACTGTCATTCACAATAAAAAGATTACCATATTGCCAACAAATGCTCATGCGGCTGCAACGAGAACGGCCTAGTCTTCTGCCCCATCTGCTCCTGACTAATTCCATTCAGCTTGCTCAACTCCATTGCATCTGCTCTTCAGTTAGTTTTAGATTGGGGTTCAGATGCTAGTTAGTGCTTGTAGCAGTGAGTGCCTCTGCTGGATCAATTGAATTGTGATCTTCTGTCATATTTTTTTGCTTTCAAATGCGTTGCACCGACCGAATTAAACCAAATTTGATAGATTACAATTCACAGAGATCACCACGGTTGCCATTGCATCTGCTCTTCAGCTAGTTTCACGCTGATATGAGCTGAGGTCAATCAGGTGTATCTGTTTATCAGATGCTAGTGTTATGGGAGCTCTGGTTGATCAACTGGGTAATCATTTTCAAATCCTCTGTCTGTCTCAAGTTTTCTTTTGAAATGCCTTGCACAATTTGAATTGAACCGATACAGTGCTGCTCTGAAGAAAATATTTACCACATTGCCAACAAATGTTTAGAAATGATGATTGTCAGATTGAAAGGGTGGTGAGCGAAAATGGAAGTGTCCTCGAAATCTGCACCGATGTGAAAATCCAACCATCGTAGTGGCAAACAGGGGCTTAATTACTCCAAACGAAGATTGGCGCGACAATTAATAAATGAGATAGATGTATAGCATTGTTGTAGGGATCCTTGTTTCCCATTTGCATTATTCATAGAAGCAGTTTCTTTCTGTTTGATGGTTTACACAATCTTTCTTCCTAGTACTTGTAGACAAACTGAATAACAGCCCCACAGAAAAAAAACACATATCCCCCTCAAAATGTGTTGGTCTCTTTGTGCATCGTACTCTACTATGTTTTAGGGACTGAGATCCAGTGCCCCGCTACAGGCAAGGCATGGATGAACAGTGTCGTGCCCTGCCTGCTTGGTCATTGGATCGAAAACGAACAGACAAGATTAAGTACTATAGCACTGCTGGGGGAGCTACTGTAGCACGTACTGTGCACGGATGATCACTGTAGATGTCCCTATAGCAACCCATTTTCATATTCATCCATCCGTCGATTCTCTATCCAACGTCTAAAAAAGGAGGTAGGGCACGACACTGGATCTCAGTCCATGTTTTAGAGATAGCGTTCACATACTTCCTGGATTTCTACTGCAGTCGTCGAGGTACGAGAGCCAAATTGAGCTCTTGGTCAATAAAAGCATCGTTGATAACATCCTATTTAACTCCCCTAGCGTAATATCTAAGGTTTCCTATCCTCCGACGGCGACCCGTCGAGAGTCTGCAATTCTCTGCCATCACGCATGGCATCGGCAAAGGATCCCGCCGGGGAGACGGGTGGTTCTAGGACAGCAGATCCACACGCTGCTCCTGGGAAGGAAGCTCCGTCTGAGGCCCCGTCGGGTTCTCGAAGCTCTGTGGAAGATCTGCTAGGGCGGCTCAATCTGGAGGAAGAAGAAGACGCAGGGTTCGTCTGGGAGGATGAAGTGAATGAGCCGGAAGGAAAGGCGAAGTGGCTGGCCATTGCGAAGGTTCACACGAACCGCGGCTTCAGCCCTAGCGCGTTGTTTGCAGATATGCGATCGGCGTGGAACTCTGCTCAGGATGTGACGTGGAGGAAGATTGAAGACAACTTGTTTACGATCCAATTTACGTGTCTTGGTGATTGGAATAAAGCGATGAATCAAGGCCCTTGGGTATTCCGAAACCAGGCGGTGATGATAGAAGAATACGACGGATTTTCAAACCCTAGATCGGTGATCTTGGATAAAATTACAGTTTGGGCTCAGGTTTTGAAACTGCCAGATATGTTGCTGAAGGAACCTATTATCCTTGGTATATGTAAAAACATGGGAGAGATGAGGGTCAACCTGTGCATTCCCGGTTTGACCTGGTTTCTGGCGGTTCCTTAAACCAAACCGTCTACCACAGTTTTATTTGGTTTGGTCTGGTTTAGACGTTCAAGACAGGAGGTGATTAGCTGGTTCGGTGCGGGCTGGTTTGATGGTGTAACCGGTTTTGCACCGTTCCAGCGCTCAAAGAGAGACAGAACGGGCGCTCGGCAGCCAGGGCCCATGGCACGGGAAGCCCTGCCTCCTCATCACACTGCTGTTGGCCGTCGTCCACCGGCGAGAAGGAACGGCCAGGAACGGCCGCCGTCCGCCGCCGAGAAGGAACGGCCACCTTCCGCTGTCCGCCGCCGAGAAGGAATGGCCGCCGTCCGCCGCCGAGAAGGAACGGCCGCCGTCCGCCGCCGAGAAGGCGCCATCGCCGCCAGCCTCCACTGATCTCTCGGCAGTAGGCTCCCATCAGCTGGTGGCCGCCGCCGTCGTCCTCGCTGCTGGCGCCGTCCGGCACGCGCTCGCAGACGTCGATGCCGCGAAGGTAGCAGTGCGTGGAGAAGAAGGCGGCGACGTGCGCCCACGCGGCGCCCGCCGGCGTGCCCGGTAGCGCGGCCTCCACGACGCCTCGCCACTGCTCGGGCGGCGCCGCCGCGGCAACTGCCCACCCTCGTTCCAGGGGCACGGGATTTGTGTGGCTGTTTTAGAACGGTTTGACCAGTTTATCTGGGTCCAACCCATCTCAAACCAGCAGGAGATTCTCTAGTACGGTTTGAACACGTAAACCAATAAACACCGGCACAAACCAGTCATACGGTGTGGTGCGGTGCGGGCTGATGGTTTCAGCGGTTTCGCACCAAACCATGCCCGGGCTGAGATGAGGGAAATCCAAATTAAATTGCCAGCTGGATATGTGGGTGAATTTGTAAGGATTCAGGTGAGAATTGATGTGAACAAGAAGCTTACTAGATTTGTATCGGTGACCAAAGATAAGCATAAGGAGTGGTATCAAGTTCAATATGAAAAACTGCCGACTTTTTGCCACAACCGCGGCTACCTTGGACATTGGCATGAGGAGTGTGGTGATGGAGTTCACGATGAAGCGAAGTTTGCATGGGGTGACTTTATACTAGCTGTGGGAGGCAGAGGCCTGGGTAGAGGAAGAGGAGGTGGTCGTAGCTTTCCAGGACGTGCTCCGTCCATGGGGAGAGGAAGAGGAAGGATGGGAGAACAGAATGCAGCATGGGAGATATTCTGGAAAATCTGCCTTGGTTGAAACCAATTTGGGAGAGGGTTTAAACCCCAGGAAACGACTGAATTTTTATGTATCTGTCACTAATGAAGGGACATTGATGTTATCTGGTCCGGGTAACAAGGTGTCAGACATAATTGGGAAATTTGATAATGGACCTACTATGGATGTGCAAAATGTGGAAAATACCCCAGGCAAGGTACATCCGCCAAAGAGGACAAGGAAGGGAGATGGTTCAAGTGAAAGTGGTGATCTAACAAACCCATTATCGGCGGCCTCCGGGATGGAGGTTGTCCGGGAGCAATGAAACTGTTAAGTTGGAATTGTCGTGGCCTCAAAAAGGCTGCGGCAATTAGGGCCGCCTCGACGTTATGAGTAGACGGAGCCCCAACATTGTATTTCTGTTGGAAACTCACCTTGAATTGTTTCCAGCAGAGATGCTTAGGAGACAACTGCGTATGGATTTCAAAGAAGTGGTTGTTAGCGATGGGAGAAGTGGGGGTCTGATTATTTATTGGAAGAAAGAGGTTGTGTTGTCTGTGAGAGACAAAACTGATAACTTCATAGACGTGATGATTGGGGTTGGATGACAATATATGGCGGTTTACTGGAATGTATGGCGAGCCGAGGTGGGAACATAAACACTTAACGTGGCAGAGGTTAAGATATTTAAGCTTGATATCCGATATGCCATGGTTAGTGATGGGAGACCTGAATGATATTCTATATCAGTTTGAAAAAGAAGGAGGGAGAGCTAGACCTACTAACTATATGCAAGCATTCAGAGATGCGATTGATGACTGTAATCTGATGGACATGGGATATACTGGAGATAAATTCACTTGGCAGCGTGGCAACATTAGAGAGAGGCTAGAACGGGCTCTGGCAAATGAGGCATGGAGTGATAAATTCCCTGACGCATGCCTTCATCACCTAGACTACTACAGATCGGATCATAGACCGATTCTGATGTGCTTTGACGAACCAATGGTGGAGGAAACTCGGGGGGGGGCTCCTGTTTTGCGTTTTGAAGCACGGTGATTAAAGGAGGAGAACTTTATGGATACTGTGCAAGGTGCTTGGAATTTAAGTGATCCGCTAAATATGAATCTCCCATTGGCGGGAAAACTGGCGAAAGTTCATGATCATCTTCATAGATGGGACATGTCTGTTCTGAAAAGAAATAAAAACACTATGAGGAAAACACAACGTGAGCTCGAAAATGTAGTGCGCCAGTCGATGTCCCCAGAGAACCTAGCTCGCCAGAAGGAGTTAGCGGATGAAATTGAAAAACTCCTTGAAATGGAGGAGAAGCACTGGGCTCAGAGGAGTAGAGTTGATTGGTTGAAATATGGTGACCGTAATACAAACTATTTTCATAATGCTGCTTCCGCTAGGAGGAAGGAAAATCGGATTAAAAAGCTCATTGATGATAATGGGAATCATATTGAGGGCACATCATACTTAAACCCTCTTATCTCTGATTATTTTGCAGGTTTGTTTACTACTGAAGTAGATGAGCCGGACCCTGTTTTATTATCTAGAGTGATTCCTAAAGTTACTGAACAGATGAACAATGGTCTGATAGCTGATTATACACCAGAGGATGTAAAGAAGGCCCTCTTCTCCATTGGAGATACAAAAGCACCTGGGGCGGATGGCTTGCATGCACTATTCTTTAAGAAATGTTGGGGTATTCTTGGGGATTCAATTGTAAAGGAAGTCCTGGAGGCTATAAACAACAAGGTGATACCAGAGGGCTGGAATGATACAGTAATAGTCCTAATTCCTAAAGTGGACTCCCCAGAGAAAATATCCCAATTCAGACCAATAAGCCTATGAAATGTTCTATACAAGGTAATATCAGAAATGATTGCCCTGAGGCTGAAGGTTATTTTGGATGATGTTATTTCTAATGTTCAAAGTGCTTTTGTGCCTGGTCGGTCAATTACTGATAATATCTTAATAGCTTATGAAAGTATGCATTGTATCAAAAACAAAAAGACAGGAAGAAGGGCTATTGTGCAGTTAAGCTGGATATGCATAAAGCATATGATCGAGTCGAGTGGATTTTTCTTGAGAGAATGATGATAAGGCTGGGGTTTCATCAGGACTTTGTCGGTCTCATCATGGCTAGTATAAGGTCGGTCAAGTATAAGGTGAGGTATAATGATCAAGAGACAGATGGTTTTATTCCTAGCAGGGGCCTCCGTCAGGGGGGGTCCGTTGTCTCCTTATTCCTGTTATGTGCAGAAGGTCTTTCTAGTTTACTGGCTCATAAAGAGGAGGTTTGTGGCATCGAAGGCGTTAGGGTGTGCAGGAATGCACCGTCAGTATCTCATTTACTTTTTGCTGACGATTCCCTAATTCTTATGCGGGCAGACATGACTAATGCAACCTCATTGAGACAAGTACTAGAAGAGTATTGTGCAAGTTCAGGAGAGATGATAAGCGAGGCAAAATGCAGTATATACTTTAGTCCCAATGTTGATGTGGGTACAAGGGCGGATATATGTACATAATTGAATATCATGACAGAGGCAATAGCTGAAAAGTATTTGGGTCTACCAACTATGATTGGCCTGGACAAAAGTGAAAGTTTTTTGTATCTCCTTGAAAGAATTATTGAGAGGTTGAAAGGTTGGAAGGAAAAAAAATTGTCACTTGGCGGTAAGGAAATATTACTTAAAGCAATTATTCAATCAATTCTAGTCTATGCTATGGGAGTCTTTAAAATCCCAAAAAGCTTATGTAAAGAGATGAATGATGCAATGTCTGCCTTTTGGTGGGGTGATACGGAAGAACAGAAGAAACTCCATTGGTTTGCTTGGTGGCGAATGTGTATCCCGAAGAAAATTGGAGGAATGGGTTTTAGAGACCTTTATTCTTTTAACCTGGGTATGTTAGTTAAGCAAGTCTGGCGTCTGGTTGTTAACCCTCATTCATTGTGCGCCCAAGTATTAAAGGCGAAATATTATCCGCATGGCGATATCTTAAAAGCAGGTCCTAAGCAGGGGTCCTCCTATTCTTGGCAAAGTATTGTTGCTGGGTTACAGACTTTCAAGCGTGGGCATATATGGAGAGTGGGCGATGGAAGTAAAATAAATATATGGGAGGATCATTGGATTCCAGATAATAAATCAAGGAAAGTTCTTTCAAGGAGGGGTCAAAGCATTCTCTGAACTATTGATGAACTTATAAACCCTATTACTAGTGAGTGGGATGAAGATTTAATTAGGGAGAATCTGCTTGCTATTGATGCTGAGAAGATATTGCGGATTCCGCTCAGCGATGCTATGCCTGAGGATTTCATTGCATGGAATAATACAAAAACATATTACTTTACAGTTCGGTCGGCTTACTACACAGAGTGGGATCACCAATTTGGGAACAAGATCCGTAGACAAGATGAACAATGAGCTGCTTCCGATAATCCAGTATGGAAACAGGTTTGGGAATTGGCAGTACCAAATAAAATCAGAATATTTATGTGGCGATTTTTGCACGGAGTGGTACCTGGACGCTCGATCCTAGCCGACAAACATATAAACGTAAATCCAGAGTGTCCTGTGTGTAGGAGAGGAACGGAAGATATGCGACATCTCCTCTTTACTTGTGATCGCGCTGGCTGAGATTTGGAAAACAATGGGACTTTCTGATTATATTAAGCAAGCTGCAATTGGTGAACGTTCAGGGTCCACTATTCTTGAGGACTTACTCTGTCGGCAAGCCAGAAAATCACCAATTTTGGGTAATCTGCAAATTAAGGAAACTATTGCTGTTACTTGTTGGTATCTATGGTGGCAAAGAAGAGAAATAGTGAAGGGGGAGAGAGTTGCAGGACTCAGACAATCGGCGTTCGCAATTCAAGCACTAACATCTAATTTTATCCCTGCAGCTTCATCATCTTGTATGGTGCGGGACATCTCATGGAGCAAACCTCCTCGCGGAACATATAAATTGAATGTCGATGCAAATTTCCACTCTAATGGTAGAGGTGCTGCCGGGGTGGTGCTGAGAAATGACCGAGGGGAGGCTATCGCCGGGCTTGCATGCCCATTATCGCATGTACATGATGCTACGACAGCTGAAGCTCTTGCTCTATTCAAAGGGCTGGTTTTTCTTCTGGACATAGGTGTTACAAGAGTAACAATTGAATCTGATTCACTGGAGGTTATTCAAGCATGCAATGCTGAGGTGGAAGTTTGGAGTCCCTATTCGGCCATCCTTTATGACTGCTTCTTAAAGGCTCAAGAGTTTGATCATATTGCTTTTACCCATTGTATTAGTGAGGCTAATCAGGTGGCACATGCTGTTAGCTAGATATGCTTTTACAACAAATTCTGTTTTTAGATGGGATGAGTCCCTCCTAGCTTCATTCTGCCATTTGTACTTAAGGATGTAACTATGTACTGATTAAGAGCAGCAGGTACCAGACGCACTCTTTTCCTTTCAGGGTACCTAAGGGGACTGGAAGGATTTTAATGAGGCGGCCTGCTGGCTCAGTTTAATATATATGATGTTCAAAAAAAAGCGCCTAGTCCATCTCCTAAAAATTTTACGCGGATTGTGTTTTGTTCATCTTCTAGACCGACAAGTTTTGGGGAAGTGAAAAGCCCTATTGATGACCGTTGTCGAGGATCGTCTGTTCGTAACGTTGGACTTTTGGAGTCTTTTTCAACAACACTGTTGGATCTATCCTAAATTATATTGCACATGATTTATAATCAACCTTAAAATTTATAAAGTTTGATCAAATATACATAAATAATATCAACATCTATAATATTAAATTTATATTGCAAGAATTAATTATTTGACTATGAGGTGCCCACATTATAAATTTAATGATGTGCCCGCATTAGATTTTTTTTCGAAATGGGAGCACAGCCCCAGCCTTTGCATCCAAAGGATGCACACAAATTTCTTTATTAGATTATTCACAAAGGTTTACAAGGAAGATACAAATATCAACTCGAAGTCACCTTTCCAGCGACAACTCGCTATACCTACAAAAGTGATGAAGGAGGCGACCATGAACAGAGCCATTACCCTGACAATACACCAACATACATCATCTAAAACTGAGTGCCTTCCCAAGCCACCCATTAGCGGGTGAGAACCACAACCAGTTAAGCATATCCTCAGCCCACGCCATTGCACACGCCGCAGAAATCGCTATCACCATCTTCCTCGAACCCATCTCCAAGAGGGATCATCGCATTGATCTTGCCAGGCCTGCCATCGATGTCGTCACAGTGCCAGACGTTACCGCCATCATGCACATGTCCATCATACTGTGTTTGTCTCCGAGACACCACTGCACCATGTTGCCGAGACTCGACGACGACGACACAACAGAATTACACCGCTCCACCTCAGCACCACCAACCATCTGTTGTCTGCTCCAAAAATGATTCCCCCAACAGGTAGAACGACGCTACACGCCGCCATCGTACGATCCGGGAGACCCGGGTCTGGGGTTTCCCCCGGAGCAGCCTAGGCGAGAAGAAAACGTAGAATGCAGAGACAATGCCTTCAACAAGGTAGCGATGAACATGCGCCGCCATCGTCCGCCATGACCGAAATCAGGGCCGGCTTTCACCGTCAGCCACGCCTCGCCGTCCGGTACTATTTGCCGGATCGCGAGAACCGCCAAAATGGCCACAAACTGGCCGATCCCCTCCGGCAAAAGAGGAGACCACCGCCGCCATGGATTCCTCATGCTGCAGGACCACCCTAGGAGCACCATCGGCTGCCAACGTTGAGGTCGTTGAGGTGCGGATGGCCCGGCCAAACCCATCTGGGCTCAGATCGGGCCCTCTTGCCCCACGCTGCACCCGTCACCGGAAGACCCCCGGGATCCCAGGCCGCCTCCGTCGCCTGCAGATGGTCTCAGATGGCCGGAGCGGGCACCGCCGCTGCGCCTCCATGGGGACCGAGGATCTCCACCGCCACCACACCACACGGGCTTTGCCCGGTGATGCCTCCGCCAGCGGCGGCAGGAGGAGAGGCACCAAAGAGGAGAGGAGGAGGAGAGGCGGCGGGGGCACCCCAGTGCGGCGCGGGGCGCCGCCACACGGGGGTGGGAGATGGGTTGCTTACGGGGGAACTTTCGATTCGATAGTTAGTTGCCCGCATTAGATATAGAAAAAATTAATATATTTGTCTATGCACATAATCAAACTCAACAAAGTTGACTTTGACTAAAAATTATAGGGTGTGATTAGTTCTCAATATACTGATGAGAACTAACTTAGCTATCAGTAGAATGACATCATCGAATCTTAGTTGCAATTCATGCTCCAACTCACTATTAGCACGGATTACGAAAAAATTCTAACGATTTTGAGGCATTTTTTTTATTTACAACCTCACTTCCAAGTGAAATATTTCAGTTGCAACTTGCAACACCAGTTTCAACTGTTGCAACCTAACTTGCAACTCAAGAGCAGAAACCACAATGCAAATCCGATATTGCAAGAATCTATTGAGCACTAGCTTAGCAATTCCCAAAATTATATGCAACATATTTTGGGATGGAGGGAGTAGTTTATATATCTTCTTACTCTACTAATATAGTACTTCCTCCGTCTAAAAAAACATGTCTCAAATTTATCTAGATACGGATGTATCTCTTGTTAAGCTTCATGCACTAGCCACTTGAACCAAAAGTCCTAACTGATAGAAAGGGCTAGGCAATCCACATACACTTCACAACACCCCCACTCACGTGTGACGGGAGAAGAGAAAGTCAACACGTGAAAGAAGAAGAGCACACCGAAACAGCGGTGACTAAAGAGGGGGCAACAACAATTTTTAGGCTTAATTGCGAAAACCAGGATTTAAACTCGAGACCTGGGGCTCTGATACCATGTTAAACTTCATGCACTAGCCACTTGAACAAAAGTCCGAACTGATGGAAAGGGCTAGGCAATCCTGAAAGGATCGTATGCCGCACCTAGAGGGGAGGGGGGGGGGTGAATAGGTGCTAACCAATTTTTAGTTCTTTTTCAATTTAGGCTTGACACAAAAGGTAAATTCTCTAGATATGCAACTAAGTGAATTTACCTATATGACAAGGTTATCAACTAGGCAAGATAGCTACGCAATATATAAGAGATAGAGTGGGATAGAGGTAACCGAGAGTGGAGCACGCGATGACACAGAGATGATTCCCGTAGTTCCCTTCCTTTGCAAGAAGGTACGTCTACGTTTGGAGGAGTGTGGTTGCTACGCAAGCCAAACCAACAGCCACGAAGGCTTCACTCAGATCTCCGGTGAGCAACGCCACGAAGGCCTAGCCCACTTCCACTAAGGGATTTCCTCGAGGCGGAAACCGGGCCTTTACAAGGTTCTTGGGGCACACATCCACAACCAAATTGGAGGCTCCCAAATCTGTTACAACACAACAATCAACAACAATACATCAACACAAATCAACTAGGGAACCAAATAGGAACACTAGCATGAGATCCCTCAAACAAGAGAGGGGGAAATGAAGAACGCTTCGGTGAGGATGTAGATCGGTGTCTTCTCCTTCGAATCCCCAAAGATCAAGAGATTTGGTTGGGGGAGGAAGGAGATCTTGCAAATCTTGAGTTTCTTGAGGTGGCTCTAATGGAGGTGGCTTGGCAGAATTCTTGTGCAATGATTGAGCAAGCAACCAAGGTAGAAGAAGGGGGGTATTTATACCCCCTCTCAAAAAGGAGCCGTTGCTGCTTCCGGGGGGCCGGATAATCCGGCCTAAGTAAGGGCCGGATAATCCCCCCCCCCCCCGGATAATCCGGCCATCGGGACAAAAGTGTGACATTGTCCGGCCAAATGTCCGGCCCATAGCCAGAGAAGCTTTTCTTCCAGTCCTTAGCCAAAAATGGGGGGCCCGGATATTTCCAAAATATCCGGCCCGGATAATCCGGCCCTGGTACAATACCGGGACATTATCCGGGCAAATGTCCGGCCCCCATACAGAGCTGCATTTCCTCGACGACTTAGCCAAAAACAGGGGGCCGGATATTTCAACAATATCCGACCCGGATTATCCGGCCTGGCCAACTTTTTCTGAATTCTTTTGACAGACGATCAAATCCAACACACATGAATAAATATCTATGTAATCCCTGTACCACTTAAACAAACATTAGTGTATCATATATATTGACATCAAACACACAAAACATAATGTGAGAGATGTTCTTTCAATCTCCCCCTTTTTGGTGTTTGATGACAATATACGGATTTGCAAGGGAATCACTATAGAGACAAGCATGATGGCAAAACATAGAGGCACTCCCCCTACATGTGTGCATATAAGTAATTTGCATTTGAATACAAATACACAACACATAGGAGTATGGTGCCTCAACACAAGAGATATCCAACATGAGCTCTAACAAAAGACATTGACACATATGAAGTTGAGATAGGATGCAAGAAATCATACCCATGTGTAGATATATAATGCGGAGATATAGCATCACACATAATGTAATATCCTTGATCTCAACACATAGAAATCCGAAAACCATAACAATGTCTCACACCACATAACACATAGTTTTGAACGGCACACAAACAAACCAAATAGTTCAAATAAGATGGAACACAAGCAATATAAGAATGATAAACGCATATGCTTGTGCCCAAACCATGCAAATCCCCGAGAATCCTAATAGAACACTTCTCCCCCTTTGGCATCGAGACGCCAAAAAGGGGACAAGCGCGATGCTACACGTCCCATGGGAATCACTCGGAGGCATAATCATCATCGGACTCTTGCGCCTCTTCTTCTTCTTCTTCTTCTTCTTCATCAGTGTCAGGAGCATCCGGAGAACGACGAGAGGTGTTGGACCTGTGAAGGCAATCATCAAGATCACTCCATGGAACCTGTGCAGAGTGCCATCCACTGTAACCCTGGTGAACTGGAGGCTGAGGCGGGGGACCTTGATCACCACTGAGCTTGTGTAGAATAACCGCCTGAGTATGCTTAATCTCAGAACGCTCACGGCTAGCTGCATAGTTCTCCTTATGGATCTCAATGTTCATGCAAAGGATGTGACGCTGAAACCAACTAAGCCGGGTCACTTCCTTCCTCATAGCCGGGACATCAGGATGACGAGCAGGAGCAACACCACTAGAACGAGCATCACCCATGAAAGAGTCAGGTGCAGGTACAGCTGAAGAGACTGGCTTAAGCTTGTAGGCCTTCTTGACATGGTGCTTCACCAACGGATACCCACTCAAATCTTCACTCCACGATCACTGTAGTTGTTGATGAGAAGCTGGATGTAGGGTGCATAAGGTATGGTGGTCCGGGAGACCATGGCATCACGGATCTCATGGAAGATAAAGTCCATGATATCAAGAGTGTAGTCCCGCACCTCATTACCATCACGAGCACACTTAAAGCTGAGGTGCATAAGATCCACAAGGACTCCCCGGATAGCATCATTGTTACCACCACTTGGGCAAATGGTTGCCCGAAAGAACCGGAGCAACTGACTGTATATGAGGAGCAGCCCCTTAGTATAACCAATCCTTCCCGCTGAGGTATAGAGATTAGCAAGAGCATTCTTGTCAGTCTGTTGTGGTCCATGAAGACGACGACCCTCATCAATAGGAACTCCAAGAATACCAGCAAAACGGTGCAGAGTGGCACTGCAGTGAGTGGAGCCAGACATCCATTCCAAAGTGCGTTCCTCATCATTCTTGATTGCCAAAGTGGTAAAGAATTGCTTCACCAACTCTGGGCTATAGTCACATTGAATCTTCATGATATCTTTCAAGCCCATTCTTCCAGCTACCCAGATAGCATCTTCAAAGTGATTGTTTTCAGCCAGAATGTCCACATTGATAGCTTGCATGGGTCTCAGATTCTTCATAGGCTCATAGATGTCCTTGTAGATGAACACTTGCTCCATGCACCAGAATCTCCTGCCCTCTATTTCTTCATCCCTTGGAACATCTTCATACCAGTTCTTCAAACGAATAGCGGAATAAGAAACTGGATCCATGGTCTTGTAGTTCTCCCTCACTTCCTTGTTCTTCCTTCTTGAAGTGACGGACTTGCGAGGTGCATTGGGTGCAAACTCGTCACTAGATCGATCATGCCTTTGGCGTCTCCGACCACCCCGAGAAGCACCACCTGTGTGAAGCAAAGGCGGGAAGCAAAGAGAAGGTAATGCTCATAAGTCATGTAAGATATAGTAATATACTCGAGAAACATGCTATAAGTCGGTACAAATCTAGACATGATAGATTGAAGCAAAACTGCAGCGGCGATGAAGCTCCAGGCCGGATAATCCGGTGTCCCCTGGGGGCGGATAATCCGGCCCGGCCGGATAATCCGGCCTGCTCGGGGGGCGGATAATCCGGCCCTGCGAGATGTGCAGATTTTCAATCAAAAACTTGTCTAAGACTAGATCGGCCTCATAGCATGCAAGAGGAGTACACTACACGTGATTTGGAACAACTAGACACCAATTCCACCAAGAAAATAGCACATATAAAACACAACATCTAGGGTTAGAGATTGTGAATCATACCCACATCCATTGTGGAAACCGCTTGGAGGAGAAGGTAGCTAGGGAGGAGATGCACCCGATCCACCCAAGAACTCCGAGAGGGGGCGGACGGAGCGTCTCCGGCGAGGAGGAGGAGATCCGGCGGTCTTGAGAGGAGAAAGAGGAGAGAGGCGCGAGGGGGGGAAGGTATGAACCGTTTTGCCCCCTGCGCCCTCGACCTCAACCCTTTCAAGATCTGCCCAGGCCGGATAATCCGGCCCTAGCTTAGGGCGGATAATCCGGCCGGGCCGGATATTCCGGGGTCGCCTGGGGCCGGATTATCCGGGTTGGAAAATTCCGAGAATCACGGGAATCCGGCCCATCTTTCGTTGGTTATTTGCAAGACCCATATATGATGTAATAAAGTATCACGTCACATATAAGGTGCAAATTTACCAATAAGATGGAGCACCCTAGATCATCCGACCGAAAAACCTCAAACTCCAAGTTTTTACCAAACATGACAAATGAGCAAGATGGAAATGGCTTATAGGAGAGAATAGGCTTAGGTTTTAGAAGATACAAACTGTTAATGGTACATGGTCACTCAAGTTTGCAAGATATGGGCAAATAAGGCCAAACTAGAGTGATTTCCCATAAGAACATGGAGATGTCAATAAAATCCAATGAACAACCAAACAACTCCAACTCTTCACGAAGAAGAGTGTGGTGGCCTAGGCCACCATATATGAGTGTTATGGTATGGCACCGCGAAGATATATCTTGGGTCCAAACCAATACTCATCATTTAAGCTCACATATCAACATATGATATAACGAGAATGAAATCTTTAATGTTGGCATTATGGGGGGAGGGATAGCTCAATAATTTAAACCGCACTCCCCCTATTTCCATGCCCACATCTAAACCAAATAAAGTTTTGAGACGAAGGTGTGTTTGCAAGATGGTCAAGCTATACTCCTTGAATCGATGATATTTAGCTCATTCCTCAAATAAGTGAACCTTGCTTCATCAAGAGGCTTCGTGAATATATCGGCAAGTTGATCTTTGGTAGGAACATAGATAAGCTCAATATCACCACGGGCAACATGATCCCTAATGAAATGATTCCGGATCTCAATATGCTTCGTTCTTGAATGTTGCACCGGATTATAGGCAATCTTGATGGCACTTTCATTGTCACATAATAGAGGCACTTTGTCACAAATGACACCGTATTCCTTTAAAGTTTGCCTCATCCATAACAATTGAGTGCATCCACTTGCGGCGGCAACATATTCGGCTTCGGCGTTGGAGAGAGATATACAATTTTGCTTCTTAGATGACCAACACACCAAGGACCTACCAAGAAATTGGCAAGCCCCGGAGGTTGATTTCCTATCATCCTTGTCTCCCGCCCAATCCGCATCGGTGTACCCATTGAGAATAAAACTTGAGCCTTTGGGGTACCAAATACCATATCTCGGGGTATCAATCAAATATCGAAAGATTCTCTTGAGAGCTATCATGTGGCTCTCCTTAGGAGAAGCTTGATACCTTGCACACACACCAACACTCAACACTATGTCCGGTCTAGATGCACAAAG
This sequence comes from Lolium perenne, assembly GCF_019359855.2. Taxonomy (NCBI): domain Eukaryota; kingdom Viridiplantae; phylum Streptophyta; class Magnoliopsida; order Poales; family Poaceae; genus Lolium; species Lolium perenne. Next base: position 34,041,792 of record NC_067245.2, read on the forward strand.
GTAAAGCAAGGATCCAATCATGGAGCGATATACCTTTTGATCCACCTCTTTACCATTGGGATCAAGTGCAAGATGACATTTGGTAACCATAGGAGTGGCAACACCTTTCATCTCGGTCATCTTGAACCTCTTGAGCATGTCTTGGAGATATTTTGCTTGGTTGATGAAGGTTCCTTCTCTCAATTGCTTGATCTCAAAACCAAGGAAAAACTTCATCTCTCCCATCATAGACATCTCAAACCTATCGGTCATAAGCTTTGAGAATTCATCATTGAAAGCTTTGTTAGTAGAGCCAAATATAATATCATCAACATATAATTGGCAAACGAAAAGCTCCCCATTGACCCTCTTAGTAAAAAGAGTGGGGTCGATTAGCCCAACATCAAACCCACGGTCTACCAACAATTCCTTAAGGTGCTCATACCAAGCTCTAGGTGCTTGTTTGAGACCATAAAGTGCTTTATCAAGCTTGTAGACATGGTTAGGAAAGTTGAGATCCTCGAACCCCGGGGGTTGCTTAACATAAACCTCTTCATGCAAAGGACCATTAAGAAATGCACTTTTCACATCCATTTGTTGTAACTTAAAGTTATGATGCGATGCATAAGCAAGAAGGATACGGATGGACTCAAGACGAGCCACGGGAGCATAGGTTTCTCCAAAGTCAATTCCCTCAACTTGAGAGAACCCTTGAGCCACCAATCTTGCCTTGTTCCTCACAACATTCCCAAACTCATCTTGCTTGTTCTTGAATATCCATTTAGTGCCAATAACATTGCGGCACCCCTTTGGCTTCTCTACTAAAGTCCACACTTTGTTGCGCTTGAAGTTGTTGAGTTCTTCGTGCATAGCTTCCAACCAATCCGAATCTTCAAGGGCCTCAAATACTTTCTTGGGTTCCACTAAGGAGATATAAGCATGATGGTTGCTAAAATTAGCCAATTGCCTTCTCGTGGAAACCTTTGCCCTTACATCACCAAGAACCTTGTCGTGAGTGTGTTCAAGACGCTCAAGTTGCCTTTCTCTTCTTGCTAGACGACGGGCCTCGATCTCCTCCTTGGTTCTTCTTGGCCTTGGAGGTGTCACTTGATCAACTTGATCATTTGGGTCCCCGTCTTGACCTTGAACTTGAGCTTCCTCAATTGCTTGGGGTTGCTCAATCTCATGTGCTTGATCTTGAACAATGTTCGGAGAAGGGCAAGAGTTGGTTGGATCCTCATTGGAGCCATTATGAATGATTGGTTGATCTTGACCTTGATCTTGTCCTTGATCTTGCACATAAGAGGAAGGGTCTTGTTCTTGTTCTTGGGTTGGTGCATCATTTGCTTCACTAGGTAAGGTTTGTTGATGTTGAGAAGATGAGGGCTCCACCGTGGTAGAGCATAGTTCTTCCCGAGACGCCACACCGTGTCCGTCAATGGGGCGGAAAAATCCCACACCCATTCTTACTATGGCATCTTGAGGTATTTTATCACCTGCACAAACATCAACTTGCCCCACTTGGGAGCCATCATTTTCTTCGAACTTCACACTACAAGATTCAATGATAATCCCGGAGGATACATCAAAGATTCTATAAGTGTGAGATTCGGCACCGTAACCAATAAATATACCCTCCAAAGCTTTAGGAGCGAATTTAGACAAACGAACCCCTTTGATTTTGTAGAAACACTTACACCCGAACACCTTGAAGTATGAGATATTAGGCTTGTTCCCGGTGAGTATTTCATATGGAGTCTTGTTCAAGCCCTTGCGGAGATAGAGCCGGTTGGAGGAGTGACAAGCGGTGGAGATGGCTTCGGCCCAAAAGTTATAGCGGGATTTATACTCCGCCATCATAGACCTTGCCATATCCATAAGAGTCCGGTTCTTCCTCTCCGCAACACCATTTTGTTGAGGGGTGTAAGCAGCGGAATATTGATGACGAATCCCCTCATCACTAAGAAAATCATTGAGTGTGTAGTTCTTGAACTCGGAGCCGTTGTCACTTCTTATTGCCATAATGAGGAGGTTGTGTTGGCGTTGCACCTCGGTAGCAAAGTCAATGAATATTTGTTGAGTCTCATCTTTCGTCTTGAGAAAGTAGACCCAAGTGTATCTTGAGTAGTCATCGACAATCACCAAGCAATGTTTCTTCGCACCAAGACTTGCATGAGTAATGGGACCAAAGAGATCCACATGAAGGAGCTCCAAGATCCTCTTGGAAGAGATGATGGTCTTGCTTGGATGCGGAGAGTCATGCATTTTGCCTTCAACACAAGCCCTACAAACACGATCTTTGGCAAAAGACACATTTTCCATTAGTCCCACAATATGGTTCCCCTTGTGAAGACTTTGCAAAGTTCTCATGTTGACATGGGCTAGGCGGCGATGCCACAACCAACCCACGTCCGCCTTTCCGAATAGGCACATCGCACTTGACGTGGTGGTCCCCGAAAAGTCCACCACATACAAGTTGTGTTCGCGATACCCAACGAATGCGACTTTTAGAGTCTTGCTCCACAAGAGGACCACAATATCATTATCAATAAAGACGGCGAACCCCATCTTGCCAAGGGCGGAAACGGAAAGCAAATTGTAACCAAGGGTTTTGATAAGCATGACATCCACAAGAGTAATGTTGTGTGCAACCACAACCTTGCCAAAACCCAATACCTCGGATGTAGAATTATCGCCAAAGGAGACGGTGATATCATTTATGTTAGGCCTCAACTCCTTGACGAGGTTCTTGCCGCCGGTCATATGACTTGTACATCCACTATCAAGTACCCATTTTGAACCTCCGGCGGCATAGTCCTACATGAGATCAATTCTTGGATTTAGGTACCCATTTTTCAATGGGTCCTCTTTTGTTAGCAACAAGGGTCTTTGGAACCCAAATAGACCAAGCAACATAACCATCATATGGACCAACATATTTAGCATAAACATCACCATAATAATCTTTAAAGAGAACATAGTGAGGGTTATCTATTCCCGCACCATCATCATTAATGGTGTTGCCCTTTCGGGGTTCACCATTAGCTTTCTCATGTGCGGGCTTGGTCTTTTTCTTGTTTGCCTTTTTAGCCTTGGCATTGAAACCAAGTCCCTCCTTCCCATTGTTTGACCTTTGCTTACTCAAAAGATCATCCAAGGAAAGTTTACTTTGGGGAGAGGAGGTCCTAGCAAGTTCATCTTTCAACCTAGCATTTTCCTCAATTATATTTGCATGATCACATGAAGGAGTAGAGGTACTAGGTATGTCATATGAAGCAAGCCTAATTTGAAGTTGCTCATAAGACTTGGAGAGGAGAGTGTATTCACTCTTCAAGGCTTTGTGAGCCTTGTCTAGTTCATCTAGATCCTTCACAAGTTTCTCATGATCAACACCAAATTTGGCCTTTTCCTTTGTAAGCACTTTAGTCTTAGCTCTAGCAAGATCTCTAGCTTTAATGAGCTTGTTAATTTTATCTTGAGGCTCTTCAAGAGTATCTAGCCTCTCCTCAAGAGAAGCTATAGTTTCTTGACTTTCCTCAAGAGCATTTTTAAGGGCATGGATTTCAAGAGAATCTTCTCTCTCTATTTGACCCTTTTTCTCAAGCATATCATTTTGTTGAGCTATACGAACCATGAGGCTAGAAACATGCTTCTTAGAGTTACCTTGAAGGTTACTAATGAACTCATCAAACTCTAGCATCTCTTGTTTCACTTTTAGACTAGCGGGGTCAACCCCTAGATCATTAGCAATGCTAGGCATAGAGGGGTTAGGAGATGATACCTCGGAAGATTTAGCCATAAGGCAACTTTCTTCCTCCACATGAATGACCTCATTGGGGGATTCACTTGGTGATGAAGAGTTAGTGGAGAGGGAGGCAAGAGCGACCAATCCATTAGAGGTTGCATCTTCTTCATCATCAACATCATCATCTCCGGAGGTATACTCTTCTTGAGTTGATAGCACAATAGGTGTGTCCAAGGAGGACCTTGCCATGAAGCAATGTGCATTCTTGATAAGAGGGTTCTCATTGGGAGATTCAAAGAGAGATGAAGAGGGTGTGTTGGTGGTGACGATGGCGGCCAATTCCTTTGAGCTTTCTTCATCTTCATCACCACTAGAACTTTCAACTTCATCGGAAGAATATTCTTCCCTTGTTACTAGCACAACTCTTGAGGGCCTCTTGCCCTTCTTGGTCTTGTTGTTGTAGAACTTCTTGTTGAGGGGCTTTGAATATTTGCCCTTTGAGTCTTTGCTCTTGTCCTTGGGAATGAGCCTCCCATTATGAAGCTCTCTATTCTCATAGGGGCATTCGGCAATGAAGTGGCGCTTGTCATCACAATTGTAGCATGATCTTGTCTTTGGACCAAAGCTAGTGAACCCATTTTTGTTGTTCCTCTTGATGTTGTCTTCCTTTGCCTTGGAGGGATCAACCCAAAAGGATTTTGCATGGAAGGCCATGTGATCATGGTAGTGGCATTGCAAATCTTCCGGATAGGTCATACTCCAAGATGCCCTATAAGATTCTTGAGGAATCACTTCTTCAACGGAGTTGACCACCAAGGCAAGGTTGGAACCTTTTGCCATCCCAATAGCACGATTGCGAGAATCATGAGAGGTTTCCTCAAGCACCTTGAGAGCTTGCAACTCGTGCACGACTTGTTGAGAGGTGAGAGAGGAATAGAATTCCCTTCCCACAAGAGTCTTGACATCAATGGGTACAAATGGCATCATGCATTCAATGTACTTCTCCTTGATCCAAGAATCATTGATGTGGGTGGCACCAACAAGCCGGAAGGCATTGGCAACGGTGAGAAGTCTTCCATACATGTCTTCATGATCTTCATCCGGTAGCCTCATGAACCCTTCGGCTTTATTCTTGAGAGCATTATACTTGTTCCTCCTTGTGCTCTCACTTCCAATGCAACTCGAGGTCAAACCATCCCAAGCTTCCTTGGCGGTGGTGTAGTTCCGGACACGATGCAATTCCTTTGTCCCCACACTAGTTTGAATCATGTGCAAGGCGGTGACGTTGAGTTGACTATCAACCGCTTCTCTTCTAGTCAACTTGTCGGGGTTGTATGGATTGAAGCCCTCCATGATGATTCTCCATAATTCATTGGAGGCACTACAAACATGAGAGCGGAACTCAAATCGCCAAGTATCGAAATTTTCAATAGAGAACTTAGGTGGGTCGCCCCGAATGTTCAAATGGGGATGGGGAACCGGTATATCGGGTGATTGGAAAGGTGGAGGTACTCGATTGTAGCTCTCACTTTCACTAGTTCCCTTGGGAGATGCAATGGGGGATTTGATAGTGTTTAAGTTATCACCTTCCACGGGTTTGGTAGATGAGGGTAAGTCCGAAGCCTCTCCCTTATCTAACGCACCCGTGTCTTTTACCTCTACACTAGGAGCCTTGGGAAGGGCCGGAGCCAAAAGCTCGGCAATCATCTTTTTCATGCTTTCCATTTGGGCTTCCATGGAGGACTTCAACGAATTGAAATCTTCCACGGAGACCATCTTGGCGGCCCCTTCCGAGGACTCCTCGTCCGGCATACTCTTAGGCGGTTAAGCCCGAAACAAGAGCCGAGGCTCTGATACCAATTGAAAGGATCGTATGCCGCACCTAGAGGGGGGGGGGTGAATAGGTGCTAACCAATTTTTAGTTCTTTTTCAATTTAGGCTTGACACAAAAGGTAAATTCTCTAGATATGCAACTAAGTGAATTTACCTATATGACAAGGTTATCAACTAGGCAAGATAGCTACGCAATATATAAGAGATAGAGTGGGATAGAGGTAACCGAGAGTGGAGCACGCGATGACACGGAGATGATTCCCGTAGTTCCCTTCCTTTGCAAGAAGGTACGTCTACGTTTGGAGGAGTGTGGTTGCTACGCAAGCCAAACCAACAGCCACGAAGGCTTCACTCAGATCTCCGGTGAGCAACGCCACGAAGGCCTAGCCCACTTCCACTAAGGGATTTCCTCGAGGAGGAAACCGGGCCTTTACAAGGTTCTTGGGGCACACATCCACAACCAAATTGGAGGCTTCCAAATCTGTTACAACACAACAATCAACAACAATACATCAACACAAATCAACTAGGGAACCAAATAGGAACACTAGCATGAGATCCCTCAAACAAGAGAGGGGGAAATGAAGAACGCTTCGGTGAGGATGTAGATCGGTGTCTTCTCCTTCGAATCCCCAAAGATCAAGAGATTTGGTTGGGGGAGGAAGGAGATCTTGCAAATCTTGAGTTTCTTGAGGTGGCTCTAATGGAGGTGGCTTGGCAGAATTCTTGTGCAATGATTGAGCAAGCAACCAAGGTAGAAGAAGGGGGGTATTTATACCCCCTCTCAAAAAGGAGCCGTTGCTGCTTCCGGGGGGCCGGATAATCCGGCCTAAGTAAGGGCCGGATAATCCGCCCCCCCCCCCCCGGATAATCCGGCCATCGGGACAAAAGTGTGACATTGTCCGGCCAAATGTCCGGCCCATAGCCAGAGAAGCTTTTCTTCCAGTCCTTAGCCAAAAATGGGGGGGCCGGATATTTCCAAAATATCCGGCCCGGATAATCCGGCCCTGGTACAATACCGGGACATTATCCGGGCAAATGTCCGGCCCCCATACAGAGCTGCATTTCCTCGACGACTTAGCCAAAAACAGGGGGCCGGATATTTCAACAATATCCGGCCCGGATTATCCGGCTTGGCCAACTTTTTCTGAATTCTTTTGACAGACGATCAAATCCAACACACATGAATAAATATCTATGTAATCCCTGTACCACTTAAACAAACATTAGTGTATCATATATATTGACATCAAACACACAAAACATAATGTGAGAGATGTTCTTTCAAATCCACATATACACTTCACAACATCTCTAACTAAAATGCATTTAGATATATTTGTATCCAGACAAAAGTGAGACATCTATTTTTAGACGGAGTGAGTAGAATTTATAGCATATAGATTTTCATTCTATCCATGTTTGCATGTGGTTTTCTGAACCTTGAGACTGAATCGACAATTATCTTTCCTCTATGATTCCTGTTTGGAACGGAGGAAACTTACCAGAGTTTTTGGCCAGAATGTCTAGCATACGTTGAAAATTTCTGCTTTTCACAACAGCTCACGCATTGGTCGCAATACGTATTATGCAGTCATCCATGTTCAGAAATAAACTTTTTGGCGTATTCTCCAACCATGTAGACACCTTCGTAAAGAGGTCGCAACATGATGTTGATGGGTCACTTTGGACGTGAGAAGACACTACTCATGCTCGCTGATCACTTTTATTGTTCAAAAATGAGGCGGAATGTAGATATGTATGTGAAGAGATACATTACTTGTAACAAGTTCAAGTTCAAGCTGAAGCTTAGCCGTGTTCTCTCTTTTGATTTTCTTCTATAATTTTGTTTGTTCCTTTTGGATACTCGAACAGCTGCGTGCGTCCTAGTTATGCAAAGACTGTGTGTAATGCTTAAAACTTTTGAGTAATAAAGTACCTTTTATCGAAGAAAAAAAATTCAACTTCCGGCTACTCTACAAGTCAAGCTTGGAGACGATGGATTCTTGTTCAGTTGGAAGTAATGTCATTGATGTCAAGTTCTTTTCATTTCTTCATTTCGCCTCGGAGGCTTAATTTGCATTTGTTTTGTTGGGGTCTATAATAGAGCTCTCTCTCTCTCTCTCCACGCGATTCTAAATGGTACCATGTTCCATTATCAGTGTTACAGCGGAACACACAAACCAACCATGTCAGTATTTGACGTGCTTCACACAACGCAAAAGGACAGTAAAGGGTTCTTGCACAAAGGTAAATCACCGCCTATTGCTAGCGTTCGTAGTAACTCTCTCTTAGTTTCGGTATAATTTAAACGTCATTTTCTGGCGCTCAATTTCTCCAAGTGGGGTGAAGAAATGATATGCTGTAACAGTAAGGATACACATGCCATGTCATGTATTCTCTCTAGGTAGGAGGAGGATGATTGCTTGATTCCTGCCACGAACTGGTCCAAACACGATGGGTGGATGGATGAACACATCATCACTACAGCTGGTCATTATGGTATGATATTAAAGCTCGTGATGAAAGTTTATAACTCTTCATAAATAGACCAATATCCGATGATTGAAAAAAGGCATATATTCTTTCCTATAAGGATCTAGAGATCAATTATGCATGTTGGAGCATGATGCAATGGATGATATCATCCACATAGCACTGAGGTGATCTTCTTTGTCCAGAAACAACAATGACCAGAAAATGGCATGGAAGTGACTAGATAAATTGCTTTTTTTCCCACAATCTCATTCCATGCGATATACTACACAAATTGGATAGCTTCTTGGTGCTAGTTATCGTTTTGGTGATGTACAGCCAGGTCACAACTGACATAGTGACATACACATATTAATGCATACAATTGATTGCTGAGCTACTACTAGTGAGCATACTATATGAAGGTAGCCTGCGCCGTGAGGATCAACGTAGTGCTCCCAAGTCCCAACACCTGAGGGACTGACTGATCAAGAGCACTAGCTTGCAGCAGCTCAAGATCATGGCGCCTCCTCCCGAAGAGATCAGGTTCTCCGTCGTCAGATCATCCATCCGTGGTAATCAACGCTTTGATTGATCTTAACTGATTTGCAGGTCGGAATCAGTGCCGGCACCAGCGCCGGCAGAGGTAGTGACGGTGGACGTGCTAACGGCGAGCGAGCTGAAGCAGCAGCCGCAGGAGGATGAGAAGCAGGTGTGGAAGTACCTGGACGTGAGGACGGAGGAGGAGATGGCCAAGGGTCACCTGCACAACTCGCTCAATGTGCCCTACATGTTCGTCACACCCCAAGGCATGTCATTCAAATTAATTAACCTATTTCTTGAGCTGCTAACTAATTAATTCAGTTTAATTTGACACATCCATTTGCTACTACGTCTGTATGCGTCCGTGTACCTGGACGTGTAGCCGTCCAACTTGATCCCTAATTAAAGTTGATGAACTAAATAATAAGGTTAGCTAATGGGTGTTCCATCAGCAGGGACCCGGGAGAAGAACCGTTTGTTCGTGGAGCAGGTCGCCTCGCTCTTCACCACAGACCAACACATACTCATCGTACGTCGTCTTACACTACTGTGAAAGCATCTACACTTGTCTGAATTTCCATCCTATTTATCATGTTGAGCAGGGTTGCCAGAGCGGCAAGAGGTCGGAGCTAGCATGCGTTGATCTCCAAGCAGCAGTGAGTAGCCAGACCAACGATTAAACTGGTTGTGCTATGATCAAATTGTAAAAGACAAGAAAAAATGAACTGACATGAATGAATACGATGGATGGATGCAGGGTTTCATGAATGTGAAGAACGTGGGAGGCGGCTACATAGCGTGGGTGCAAAACGGACTCCCAGTCGTTGAACCAGTCCCCACACCACCAACAACAACAGCACCACCAACACCAACACCAACACCGGCTGAATTTGCAACCTGAATGAAACTGTAAACTACTGGTAGTATTGATTCTTCAGCCACCGGTCCTAATAAGTGTGCTCTATCTGTACTGTGATCCTTACTTACTACTGTATGCAAGCCCAAGTGAATGAATAAAACATCCATGTAACAGAACAAGTGATATATATGCCACCCTTTTTATCTACTACTGCATGCCAAATTTGCACCCAAGTTGTGAAAATCTACCTAACAGAAAATGTGATGTACTGACAGTCCGATATGCCAGCAAGTAGCAATGCTCACATGCATCTTCATATTTCAAACGCTGAACAGATTCTTTAGTGTCAGTTGTCATTAGCTTGACTAATTTAAACGAAGAACAGATGTAAGTACTCAAGCTTGGAGTGATTAGTTCAATGTTTCGATCAATTTATTCATGAATCCCTCGAGCAATACAGTTCGATACAGCTCGATCCTCATCAAGAAATGAACCAACTGTGCCAACTTCAAGTCATTTAAGGTCATAATTTGTTGTACTCAACTGTACTCATTAACTGTAACTTACTATGCCTGGACCCTGTGCTGTAACCTAAAGCCACCTATTCTTTTTTTTGTAACTAAGCAGAGGGTGCACGGTTTTTAGGAGAAAACCGGGTAAAAACCTACAAACAACAGGGCCACGCCCAAGCCAGGACTACCCCCAAGGACACACCCACCCTGGCTACTCACAAAAGCTACACAACCGCGAAGCTCAAGTCGGCCTAAACCAAACAGATGGCTCCTCGAGTAGAGGCTGGCAACTCCAATTCTGAAGACGAGCCTCAGAGAGGAGATGCGTAAGACCCGCTCGCCGAATGGGACCTTCAGCAGACCGCCCCTCAAAGGTCATCGTACACCGCCCAAAAGCGGCTTCGACTTCACAGCGAGATGAGACCAACACGAAGACATTCGAACACGCCGGAACGGAGCCGACTAACGTGGTCTTGACGCTACCAACCCTTAGTCATCACCATTGTCGTTGCCTCGTAAGCCTCCACCCGGAACACCCGACCACCTCCGTCTTCCGCAAGCCCTCCAGCCAGTGCCAACTCCAAGAACGAGGCCTCAAGAGGTGAGTGATGCGAGACGCCACCCTCGTCCGATCCCCGGCGGGATCTGAGGTTTCCCCCGGAGCTCTTCCCAAGTGGAGGAGCATGCAACAGCCTCAACGACGCCTTCAAGAAGGTAGTGGCGCCATAAGCGCCGCCGTCGTTTGCCCTGGCCGCGAGACGGGACCAAGGCATTAGCCCGACGTTGCAGCTCAACCACCACCAGAAGAAGGGCCAACTGATCAACCTGAGCCCATTCATGCCCGACGCCCGCCAGCCCCATGCACCCGACGGGAACGCCGCAGCCACCTGCAGGACTGAGAGCCGGGGCCCAGAACCACACCACAGCTGGCCGCCCCATAGCCTGCCATGGGAGCCCCGCAGAACCAAGCGACGGCACGGCGCATCAGGGACGCGGCCGCACGCAGCCGGATCGGGCCCGAGTGGGCCCGCACGGCCGCCGCCGGAACTGATGCCGCCGATGCACCCGTCATGCTGCCGGTCCACCCGCCGGACCTACCGCGTCGTCACCACCCCCTCCGCCACCGAGGGGATCATCCCCGCACCGCACATCGGCCGAGGACCGCGCGCATCGCCGCCCGGCCATCCACATGGCCCGAGCGCCGCCACATCTGCCGAGCCGCCGCCACAGCCCGCCTCCCCATCAGATCCGGGCGCGCAGGCCCCGATTCGCCACCCCACGGCCGGGCTGCCGCTCGGCTTCCACTGCGCCCGACGAACCGCCGTCGTCGCCCCATCCAAGTCTGGCGTCCGCGCGCTACCCCGAGATAGGAGACGCCCCCGGCACCATTTGGCAGCGGGGAGCCGCCGCCACCGCGGCACGAAGGCCGGCAGCAGCGGCGGCGCTGGGATTCGTCCCCGGTGCCGCCTGGGGTGCGACACGGAGGGTCAGGGCCCTATTTGACCTTTCTTCTGTTCTTTATGAAGATCACCTAAAGTAAAGAACAAGTCTTGAGTTTGTGGCTGATTAATTCTTGTCTAGTTCTTGCTTTTCCCTCCTCTTATCTTTACTTGCTTTAATTTAATCCATCTTATCTACTGTTTGATTTCTTCATGCACATATGGATCTTAAGGGTCCTTAATCATGTCGTCCTCTATAGCTGTTCTCTTCATGCAGTCGTTTGATTGATGTAGCACTCCCACACAGAGTGATCAATTCACCCAGGATATTTGATGTCTCAAAAGAGAGGAAAACTTTTGATTTATAGTTGACTGTGTTTTGCATGATCTTAGTAAACCTCCTTCCTTGCGTTTTTTTCCTCTCCATTGTACATTAATGTAAGCCTGGTGAATAGTGATCAATTCATCCAGGAGAACTCTTGATGATCTCAAGAGAGAAAACGTCTTCTGATTGATGCAGCTAGAAGTTCATTATATATACTTTTGATGATCTAGTAAAGCTGCGGGGTTGTGGCCAACTGATGCACAAAAGAAAGAAAAATTCCAGTCCGAGCAGCCTTAGAAACGGCCGTCTCAATGACCAACACCAGGGATTCAAAGCAATCGGAGGGGCTGATATCATTAGAGTCTCATACGGAGGGGAGCTACATCATTTACATTCCACAATCACCAACAATATCTCACCCAAAACGGCGGCGCAATGGCCAGCCAGCTCTTGTAAAAAGCAAAAACAGGAGATTTGCCTTCAGCTCTACCACATCACCACCTAGGTTCACATGACAACCAGCTCTACCACACCAGTACCACCTCGGTTCACATGACAACCAGTTCTACCACATCATCAGTACCACCTCGGTTCACTGACAACCATCCGTTAAACCATTTTGAACTACTACAAGCTCACTGGCATAAGACAAATCTACACACCATTACTTAGTCCTAATTAAGTCCTCGCACCGATTTACTTACGCATTTAGCTTCAGTTTGTCTTGGATCGCCAGAATAAAGGAGCGCATCGTTTCAGCATGCAGTTACAATTCATTGTTCCTTCCAAATCCTCCCAGTGACCCGCAGCTTGAGCTCCTTCCTGTCGCCACCAGAGAAGCACAGGGCCATGTTCCGCTGGATGATGAGCCCGTCGTAGCTATCCCGAACTTTCCTGTGGCTATCTCTGATGCTTCGAGGGATACCTTGCCAGGTCATCTTACGATTAATGCCTCCAACCTCCAGGCTGTAGGTGTAGTTCTTAGCTTCAGCATCGTCTCCCATGAACCTGAGGAAGGCGATGTAGACAGGCGCCATCCCCAACTGGAAGGCCTCGAAGTGCAGGCAGAAGTACTGGCCAAAGCAGCTGAAAACCTGTACAAATATTCCAGAGTTAGCTACCATGGAGAAAAACAAAAGACAGAAGCTGCAAACCAGTAGTTCAACAATGTTGAGCAATAAGCTGAAGCTAGCAACCAATCATGCGCTGTCATGAGCAGCTTCACTGCGCCATTAAGCACACGGGCACTTCACGAACACAATCAGAAATATATACTCATGTTGTCAAATACTATCATAGATACTGTATAACTTTGCAGTGTCTGGATCATTGACAGAGGGTCGTGAGGAGTAATGTACTATTATCCAAGGAAAACAAAATTTATAGGTCCAATCAATTTAATCTTAACTTTCCGTAGTGTTTCAGATCACAGAATACAGAGATAGGTAATAATTACCGTAAGCATCCATGTGGCGTTCTCAACTTCATGAGGATTTGACTTGACGTAACGATGATTAAATGTGCTTCCACTGTGCATGTCAACCTTATGATCATCCTTCAAGTGATTCACTAGATATGGGATGTCACCAGCGACAGTGCATTCAGATCCCGCATATGGGCAAGTATAGGGTCTGTATTGGCACTGGGATTCATGTTTCAGCTTGCAATAATAGGGATATATTCCCAAGCATCCAAAGTTTTGGAACTTGCATGGAACTTCTAGAGATGCAGCAACCTTCTCCAGAGCAAGGCATCTTATGTTACCCAATTCACTCCTGCAAGTTGGGCAGCGATTATGAACCCTTGGCTTGCATCCAGAACATATGGTATGGCCATTGGAGCACTGCACATACAAATGTGAAAAAATTGTTAAAAAACCTATGGACAAATTCATATTTCAATTTCTTTTCTGAGCTTAAGGGTATGGAGAGAAAATTCAATATAATCAAAACAGTTATCAGGCCCTCCTAGGAGAATCATTTGACAAGATACAATCTGAACAACGTCTAAAATGAAAAAGAAGAGCATGGCGATGTGCAAGTTCAAAATGTTATCAAGAGCTAAGCACAGGTGGTCCTGATGCATCGGATGGTTACCATAAAGGAAGGGATGACACTTGTTAGCGGCAGCATGAAAGAGATTTTTATGATAAGTTACCAACAGAAAACATATATTAGCTCTGCCTACGTTAAAGGTAAACCAGCATTTTCATATTCTTCTACAACTGCACGTTCTTATTTGATCACATGTATACAGACATACACATGGCAAGTTAAAATCCTAGAATAATACTAGTACAGTGCAACCAAGATGCTCCAGCTAAACGAAAACAGTTCAGTAAAAAGGCAAACCTGATGGATTGGAGGATACATGGCAACCAAACACACAGGGCATTCCAGTAGCTCACGCACATTGCTAGAAACTATCATATTTGGTTTCGGTGAATGGTTGATAAGATCACCGACGAGTTCGGCGACATCTAACATCTCGTTCTTTGGAGGGTCAATAACTTCAGCATCGGTGTCATCAAGATAAGCAGCTGATGCCATGGCCAACCCTATAGATACAGAATCCTGTATGGAGGAAAAAAGAAATCAAGGGGAAACATTAAGCTTGGAAGTAAATGAGAAATAATATATTATTATTTTTTGAAAACAGAAACCCTTCTCATTCGCAGACATCATTTCTTGTTAGATTATGTAAAGAAGATGATGACCAATGCAGAAATCATGAGCACATATATAGCTTGGAATTCAGAACAGGCTTGTGAGATTTGACCAGCAAGTCTTGTTAGATTACAAGACTACACACCCAACAAATAAACATAAAATGCTTTTTCAGCAAAAGATTTAGTGGCTTTCAGTCATCACTGCACTTTTGGTTCAACTTTTCTGGCCAGATAATCGTTCTACTTTTTTTTGGTTTCTATCCATGTACTTCAATCGAATTCAAGTACTGCTTACAAACTTTACTTTGCTAAAAAAAAGCCAGTGCCCACCCGCAGCAGAGAACCACATCGGGTGCCACATCCTCATTTCCACAAACACATCAACTGAAAGTAGGGGAAATGTTGGTTTGTCAGCTAATCTTGCTATATCTGCTTCACATGAAAATAGCAAGCTTGCCAGAGGAGGAAACAGAAATGATGGCGTCGAAGAATATGGAAGGGGAAGGCCGAGAAGGTGGTGACATTCCCATGGACCTCCACTACACCTTGCATTGCACTCAAAGCCAACAAACCGCTGCATAAAGTCGCAACAGACAACCCAAACAAGAAGTGTTGGGGCAGTCCACACTCCACCTCCACCACACAAAGCATCTTTCCAACCCATGTAAGGAGATGCTAACGGCATGCAGGAACTGTAATGATTGCCAGCCAACGGAAATCCTGAATCTTTTGTTTTCCTTTCCCGATTAGAAATCATGAGTCTTGGCAATGGGGAATGCAGAAACAGTACAGCGACCGAATCATGAGGCTAGAGCATCAGAGAGACGCATGCACGACTCTAGAATCCAGATACGGCACGAATGCATACTACACCATTATGTACGAACGACTGGCGATAAAAGAAACAGAACCTAGCAGACTGAAGTTTGGCAAACTCCGGCAGATCAGCCGTACGAACGCCTGCGGTGATAACCGGGTAATGTGCAACAACTAATTGACCGTCTCCCGAGCTGAAGTGTCCCAACAAGTAGATCAGCGACATGAATAAGCCCCGTCAGCCCCCAGCCCCGCAAAAATCCCCAAACTCGGACCTAAAACCCTAGCCGGCGGCCGGCGGCCGGCAGCCGCCACCCGCGCGCCAGGCATTCCCCATCTCGCGCGCGCATCCGAACCAGAAACCCGCACGCGCAGCTCAAAATCCCACAGAAACCCAACCCCGCATCCAAGAAACAAGGAAAGAAAGCGCAATACCTCAGCAGGGACGGAGCGGCGGCGGCGGCGGCGATCGAAACCAGGGAGGGGCCAAGCAAGCCGGCGAGGAAGAGGGGATTTGACCTTGGATAGGATGGGATGGGTTTGGCGTGATGTATACTGCGGCGGAGGGCTCGAGAGGCGAACGCGTTCGAATTAAAGCCTTCCTTTTTCCGTCTCTCTCTGCCGAGCTTGTGAGGAGAGTTTTCGTCCTCGGGGTTTGGAGGGAGAGGGGCTGTTTATATCTGCCCAAATCTCTGTTCATTAATAGTGATCTGAAGGCGCGTGGGCCCGCCGCCGGCCTGATCGCCAGGGGATCAACGGTCAAGAGGAGCAGTTACTCCGCCCCTCTGCTGACCTACTGAACGAAGGACTGAAATTAGACCGGCGAAGATCGATGGTGAGAGTTCAAAGGGGGGAAAAGATGTGATTTTTATTTTGCTTGCAAGCTGAAAGAAGTCAAGCGAGAGGTGACAAAATACAGGGGACGGAAAAGCAGGGAAAATAGCAATGCGTGTCCTCCGTGTGTGTTGTTCCTGTCGCCTCGGTCTCAGGCCTGCTCCGGTGACATGTCGGACGGCATCTGCCGGCCGGCGAGAAAAGAAGTTCAGAGTTCAACTTCTTTTTAAATGGTGGGAGTCAGCTTTGGCGCTTGCCAAAGAGACCGCGCACAGAGAGCCAGCTTTAGCTGCAGAGCAGCAGTAAAAAGACAGAAGAGATTTGAACGCTCGAAGCTCGGCTTGCCAAGAATGAAAAACTCCGTCAGAACAAAATCAATCAGCAGGAAGACAGTCAGATAGTAGATGTCGTTTACTATGTCGACTGAGCAACAGTAATTCTTGCTTGGGAGGGAGCCACCGTTGTTATTTTAGCAGAGCAGTACACGTGAATTTGTTTCACTGGTCCAGTGGGTCTGGGATTACCGACCGTTGAGGCCGGTTTGAATTGCTACCTGCCAACGACCTATTTAAGCTATTGATTGAATGACACCCCCCGATAACTGCACCGGATCCAGCTGCTAACCCTTTTTTACCTGCGTGGTTTACCTCATTTGAGCCGGCAGTAACAAGCACAAAATCCATCTCCAAAGGTTAAAAAACAATGAGGACATTACAGTGTGGGTTACCTACTGTACGTTCCCCCGCTCCGGTACAAAGGCAAAGGACAGAGATCGGTGTGTGATTAATCACAGAGTTAGTACGCACTTAGTAGTATACTGGACAGTACTTAACGACCATGTCTTAACTAGGCACCGCTGCTTCAGACAGTTCGCGGTGTCACATCGACACTGCAGACTGCAGTGCCAATTAAAGTATGTACTCCTCGGCGCGCCGTACTCCTCAGCATTTTGCCTCGTCAACATTTTGCTTACTTTCGCAATTTGGCTCGTCAGCATTTTAGCTACGATACTGGATTAAAATACTAGTAGTGGAGAAAGCCTAAGAGCAACTTTAACAGAGACCAAAAACCCCGCTAGAAGCAGCGGCCCGTATTAAAACAAGCCACGGAGTGGAGTTCGATTTTTGAACCCTACTTTCCTTCGATGCGGCCGCCGCTCCGTCGTCTTCCTACACCTCTTCCGACGAAAAATCACGCCACCGCCAGCTCCGCATTTGCTCCACCACGACCTCCGCATGGCTAGCCGCAGAAGCTCCGCGAGGGGAGGTGGTCGGTTGGGCGGAGGAGACTCGTCGCAGCGGCCCCCCGTTTTTCGCGAGGAGGCGGAGCACCGGCAATGGAACCGGTCCGAGGGCGCACACATGCACAGTGCCCCCGGTGGACGAACTGGGGCCTCAAGCCCCCGAGGAAGCTCGCCCGCTACGCAAACGGTGGCGAGGGCTCCTCCTCCGGCGGGTCGTGCCCCCCTCCCTCGCCGGTGTACGACAACAGATCGGAGGACGAGGAGGACGCGTCGCCAGCTCCGACCTTCTCCCCCGGCGACTACGTCCACGACGACCAGGAGGGGGAAGCCGTGATCGCGGAGGTCGCGGCCGTGTCCGAGGCGGAGGCTCAAGCACGATTCCGTCAGGAGGAGGCCGACGCTGTCCGCTAGGTCCACGAATACGAGGCGGCGCGCCGGGAGGCACGCGTCCGCCGCGTGAAGCTCGAGATCGCCGAGCTCGACTCGGAGTAGGCCGTGCAACGCCGTCCGCCGCCTCGCCTTCCTTCGCCACCCCCTCCGCCGCCGCACGTAGAGGCCCTCGGGGCCGAATTTTGGTGAAATTAGGTCGCGCTGCGGAGGATTTGAAGTTAATTTTATGTGCGTAGTACAAATTATGTAAGTATGATGTTCAATCAGAGCAACAACTATCGTCTTAATATGTGTGCATCACCAAATTCCCCCGCAAAAAATTAATTTCAGTTTTTCAATTACAGGTTCTATTATGCGGGAGTGCCAAAATCAACCTAACCTCATATTTTTGGGAGACTGAACTCACCATTTTCAGTTTCAGTGAGTTCAGTCTCTAAGAGATACAAACTACTTATTTCCTCCATTCATAAAAGGATGTTAAAGGTTTGTCTAAATTCAAAGTTATCTATATACTAAAAGGTGTCTAGATACATCTAAATATAAAAAAAAACTTTCAACATCATTTTATGAACAGAGGTAGCACTCCTGCGTTGGATTAACATTTTGTCATGTGTGTGTTGTGTATCAAATCACCACACCCAACACAAGAATTTACACTTACGTAAATGCATGAACCAAGCAGCAAAGAATCCATAGCAATCGGGTACCGAGGTTTTAAAATGGTCTATATCTTTAGTACTCCCTCCATCCTATGAATCTTAACTTTATATAAATTTGAATGTATCTAGACCCTAGTCTAAGTGATCCGCACAGAAATTAGTACAGTAGGTCATCACAGAAATTAGCAATGAAGAACGGCATGAACAACCAACTAAGCGAGGTGCCACGAAACTTTTCACGGTTCACTTGCAAAGGACAACATGCCCTTGATAATTCAAATGTCAAGTACAATCTATCATCATAGTTTACAACAGACAACAGTTTGCAGAACACTAGTTTTGATACAGAATACAAAAGCTTATTAGTTTACAGAGAATCCCTACGTTTCTCCTACTTCGAACCAGAAGAAAACAGAGCTACGGGCGTAGATGGCCCGCACACGCTGCAATGCTAGGGTTCCGTTGGTTCTGATAGCTTTCGCACCCCCTTCGATCCGGGTGCGAACGACAGTCAGGCCATGTCCTTGCTCCTTGAGCAACGATAGAGAATTGTATTCGATCGCTGTGCTAACTATAGGGAAGGACAGATAGTCCAAAGGATTTTCCTCGCACTGCAGTAAGCATTCCTCAATAGTCAACTTGCCGCTTCGATGAAGCAAGCAGCATCCCAGCTCCGCCTTAATAGTGAGGTTCGCAATCTTGCAGGTGGATAGGAACTCCAAGGCACTGCTTACACAGGTTAGTGCACAAAGACATGAGATAAAGTGGGGAAATGGCAAGGTATATAGGCAACACATAGCAGTTTGCAGACTTTCCTAAGCAAACTGAACTTCTATACCAACTTAGTTTACTGACATATAAACATAATCCCCAGTTTCAACATTCCACATTGTTAGTTACTTAGTTTAGAGTAATCTAAATTCAGGTGTATCTAAAAACTTTTTCCTTTCTACCACAGCACATCCCACAAGAGGTGTTTTCAACTAAGTGTGACCAAAAAACAGAAGGAAGAAAGTGCTCTGAGAGAGAAAACTGCTATGTGAAACAGAGCATCCCTTATAAGTGTGGTGTCAGCAGCACTAGCATATAGCACCCTAGTCATCAGGTCGGGTAATGTGAATGATACGAATCTGCATAATCGAGTATATCAATTGCACTCTTTGTGTGTGTGTGTCTGGGTGGGTGGGTGGGGGGGGGAGTGGCAGCAGCAGTAGGTAAGTACAAAAAACAGGGAAATACAAGAACAGAAGAAAGAGACGTACTTCTCAGACCCACGGGAACATGTTAATATAGTGTCATCAGGAAGCTCACCTCCGCCAATCTGATCGAATAGAAAATGACAAACATAAGCACACAATTGCACCGACAGTCACAAGAGAACATTTCACAAGAAAAAAATCTACTGAGATAACAAGGAACGTGGATAGCAAAACTTACAATGCAAAGAGGCTTCTTTATTTGGATATTGCATGCCAGATAGGTGCTACCGGCAGCAATTAGAATAGTGTCACCAGGCCTTCAGCAAAGTAGAGGTCATCTACAACATCCTTGAGTCCGCAATGTAAAATCAGATGGATAAAACTAACCTAGCAGCAGAAACAGCAGCCGCAAGAGTCGTATAAACTCCAGGCTCCGTTACATTTCTAAGTGGCCTCTCGACACGCAACCACAACCGAGGATGGCATGCAAGGTAGCGCCATCTGTGGCAAACGAGGGCGGTGTTATACCTATCTGCAGGTTCAAAAATGAAATGCTAAAAAAAGCCCATATTTGATGGAACAGAAAAGATAGCAGAAACACAATTAAGGACATCACCAGCAAGTTAGGTTTTGTTATCTGGAATATAATGAGACAAATTTTCCAAAACCACCAAATCAATTTCCATTGTGGCCTATATATATTAAGATTATTTTGTTTTCCTTCCACAAAACCAGCAACTAACCAATGGGCATGTAAGAACAGTACCTAACTCTAATCCCCTCCCCGGCAGTCCACAAAACACATTAGGTTGGACAATATGGTGTCAACCTATAAAGTTTGTCAATCTCAGAGTGTGAAACGTGATCAAACTCTGGCAGTTTGCTAGCCAATTGAGCAAAAACTCCCTTGTCTTACATCCAATCCAGGATCTAATTTAGAGACATATTTCATTATTGAAGGTATTTATCTCATCACGTCCAACAGAAATTCCCCAGATCCCACTAATTAGCAGCACGGCTGCGTGAAATCAGTGTCCAATACAACAAGTCGCCATATGATCCTATCTTGCACCCCCCAAGAAGCAGGTCAAACTCCATTTTTTGTCCAACCTCCTACCCTCCCCACCAACCCTCAACCCAATCCGAAGTCAATCAGGCGGCGAAGCGACCACACATGTAAAAACATCTGCCGATTCTCTCCTGATAAGGCGGGGGAAGCAAATCGAACCTGGGATCGGGGAGAGGAAGCTGAAGATATGCATGAGGCAGCCGTCGTCCAGGCTATTCGCCGGCGAGCCCGGCGACTCGGCCCACGGCGCCGCCTCGCGCAGCCGCTTCGCCATCTCCTCTCGGAATCTCCCCACTCCACTCTCCTCTGCGGCGTGCGGTGCCGCCGTCCGTCCGCGTGGTCGGCAACGACGGCGAGAGCACGGGGAAGCCACAGGATATCTCGGACCCCTTGATTTTTTACCTCTCTCCAAGCATTTCCGTGGGCCCCACCTGTCACTCGTGTTTCTCGGCCCAGGCCTGAACTACATGGGCCTAGACAAAAGTTTAATCTGATCCGGCCTTAGCTTTGTCTAAGAGCCAGAGTTTGGGTTCAGTAGTCCAAACGAAACCAAGATGTTGTGAATCATCATGTTGAAATGCCAGCACATTAGTTAACAGTATAATGGAACCATCAAGACCTCTCC
Organism: Lolium perenne; assembly: GCF_019359855.2. NCBI lineage: Eukaryota > Viridiplantae > Streptophyta > Magnoliopsida > Poales > Poaceae > Lolium > Lolium perenne. The sequence continues at coordinate 34,063,005 of NC_067245.2, forward strand.
ACAGCGATTTCAGCTTATGAGCCGTCCGATTGAATGATCTGACCAACCAAAACGTTTTTACTGATCGTGAACAGCCACTGCGTTCCCGAACAAGCATTGATTCCCTTAAAAAAGCCTTTTCTTGTTCTATCTGCCCATTCTCATTCTAGGGCTGCTACTCCCAAAATTGAGTTAGACCACACCATATAACTTGGGCCCATGCACTTTAGGCTTGAGAATTGAGATGTACTCACGTACTGGTCTACGAAAAAAAAGGTCCATCTTCTTCCTTCCCGTTCGCATGCGCCGCCATTGTTCCTCCGCGTGCGATGCCGATGCCGAATTCGGACTCCCACTTCCAGATGAAAACAACGAAAGTAGATAGGTATGCCACAATCTTAGCGTTTTTTAGTTCTATTTCGGCCGGATTTGTGAAAACAATGGAACTGCGGAGTGTGGTGCGGCCTCCGCCTACAGCTTGCCTCATCGGCGCTTAGCTCCACACGCGGTTTGCGCCGGCCAAGATACCGGAGGTGTAACGCTAGCAACGTTGTTTTCGTGTTGGTTGCTAATTTTCGTCGATTCCGCGAGGATTTAGAATCCTGTGAAAGTGATGCCTTTTTGCGCCGGCGCCGGCGCCGGCAACGCCGTTGTGCGGATGGCGCGCAGGCAGTGACGTGGGGTTGCTCCATGCGTGCCTAGGCTTCATCTACTCGCATGTGGACCCGGCCCACATTCAGAGCAACGCCTCCCCTTCCGTTCCTGCAGACTGCTCTCCATACCGATTGAAAAGAAACCGTCGGCAGCTTCATAATCATTGTGGTAGTATAAAATTCGACCCTCTGCCTCCTCAATTATGGTGTTTAAACCCTGCGTTACTACCGTTTTTATTTGTTCATCATATATATGTGCCGGCACCAACCATCCTTTATTCTCTCCTTTCCCTATCTCTTCAGTCTCGCCTTCGACCTCGCATTGTTCTTCAGCTCTGCTCTTGCTTGGGGTTAATTTCTTGATTGCCTCCATCCTCCTCCTTCCCTGTAGCAGATAGCTGACCTACTGTTGTTTGTTTCAGGGGTTGCCGTTTTTGTTTGTTTGGGATTAGTATTCAGGAACGTCTCAGAGAGACGGACTGTACGTGTGATCTTCATCTGAGAACCTGAGACCCTGGCTGCTAGACAGGTACATCCATTTATGCAATTTTACCTCTTCTCACTCATTTCTTAGTTAATATTTCATATCATATTTTTTCATTACATTTGATATGTATTGCATGGAGCTTCTTAGATTTTTATCCCAGACGAATTCATGAGCTGTTCTTCAGAAAAAGCGAGCGTATTATCTCTTTTAGCGCTAAAAATTCTTACCCAGAAAGAAAAACAAATTGATCTTCAACGAGTACACAGTAAGTTATCAAATCAAAGATCGAATATACTCCCTCCAGCCCCATTTACTTGCCGCGGACCAAACACTTGATTGGCCTTGCTTTGCCTCTGATCTGCATCAAGTAATTCAGGCCAGAGGTATTATTAAAATCGTACAGGGAAGAAGGGAGTTCCTCATCTGTAATGATACCATTTAGTCTAATTTATATATGACAAAAATAATACCTCATAATAGATGGTATCAGTATCCATCTTCATGTTGCTATGCTGATCTTGGGTGGCGAAAACACTAAGTAACAGATTTTTCTCCAGTGCCCGCCCACAACTGCTGCTAACATTTGTTTAAGTTTCAGTGAAAAGGTAGTTGTTAATAAATTTATGAACGAGATGTCAATAAAATCAAGTCATCTTCGCTGTTGTGGTTAACAAGGTACATTTTCCTGGATTCCAGATTTTTCTAATATGATTTAGTTCTCTTCATACAGATCGGTCGTAAGTTCATTTGCATAAATCGTAAATGCAACAGGTGAAAATGCAACCAGGCTTCATACAGATCGGTCCTATGGTTGCATTTTCACTGTATTCATGATATTCATGTTTACCTGTTGACTTTACGATCTGGGAAGGCACATACACTCCTCGCATCATGATATATTCATGTTTACCTGTTGTGTTTGGCCTGAAAAATGTAATGATCGATTGCAATTCTGTTGGTATCATGTTTGCGAATGTTTCAGTTGTGTGGTTGCAATGAGATTTCATTTTGTTCGGCTTTACCTCCTTATTATCATCTTGTATATTTTTAGCTTTCTCTATAGATGAAATCACTTTATATGGTCTTCGCTTTTCGAGTGACTAAATGATTTAACTGAATAGCCATCTCGCTGAAATTAGTCACACATGGGAGGTGTGGTCTGAAGGTTAGTAGGATGCTTGACTTGCTATCCAGGATCCCATGGTCTTCAATAATTGTAGAATTTGTATTACTGGAAGTATTATCAAGTGGTTTGCAGGTTAGATCTCAGTTCTCTTCTTGGTAGGAGATCTTTGGTCATAAATTATCATCTTCAAGAAGATTCATTGGAAGAGAGGCTCAAGTGAAACTGATTATTCTCCCCGCATCTCTCTGTATCTCAGATCCATGACCAAAGTTTATGGTGAGCTTTTGTTGTGTCGTGCCCATCATCTAGGATTTTTCGTCCCTCTTGATTTGCCTCCATGGCCTTTTTTTTCTAGATTTGCAGTCTGCTCTTGTTTAAACCGAATTGATTATTTTGGTGCAAACTATACGATGTTTGATGCAATCCCATGGTGTCCTCTGATGACTCAGATTGGATATGCAAGCCCATCATTTTTTGAATGATATTTGCTTAGTCGTGATGTCTTTTAAACAAACAAAATATTGCGTTTGTTCATAGTGCAGGTAGAGAGGAGGAGCAAACCATTCTATGGCAGACCTCTTTGTGCTGCATGCTCACGATAATTAAGTAAACATGAATTATCAAGCAGACTTTGAGTATTAGTCTTTTAGTTTTCCCATTCAGATCACCTTCCGTGAAATGTGCACAATCACATGATTATCTGTTAATAAACGCAATAAGTAAAACCATTATTTGAGAAATGACTGTAACCAATACAGTTAGCTGGTAACATATCTCTATAATATATACTCCAGACGTCATTACAAATAACCAATCTCATCATTGATCCTTGTTTCCTTTTGCAATCCTCTCAGATCGACATATATGAAACACATGGGGAACTATGCTACAAACATTTTTTAGACAGTCACTATGCTACTAACATGTATGAGTTAGGTTTTCAACACTTTGCCAATGAATTGATTAATACTAATTAACAACATCACCGATGGTAACTTAGCAACATTCCATTATCTTTCCACTAACCATTTAGATAACAAGATGAATAAATGGAATCTAACCAGACTAGAATATACAGGTCCTACCTTGACAGGCCACATGAAAAGTCCCCGTCTGTGAGATAGTTGTAGTCCATCATAACCACATATTTCAATTCCTTTATACAAAAGGTTAAAATATCCATAAATTTGTGTTCCCTTTTCTTTAAATATAGGCAGGCGCAGCAACGCGCGCTTCCATGGTCTAGTAGGCATTTGAAATACGAAGATTTCCATAGCATTTGCTTATGCAAACCAGCAGAAGAACATTACCACTGATTGATTGTTGGTGTTGATGGTTGCTTAAATCCGATCAATTCAAGCAACCTTTTACACAACAAGCGAGTGTGATGCTGAGTCTAAAATCAGCACAAATATCCTATAAGACGAATCAGAGTTTTCTTTCAAATTCAGAAAAAAAGACAAATTCAGAGAATTTGAAATAACAGAAACAGCAGAATGTTCTGTCATAGTTAAAGAACAAAAGCTTCATTTCTGGGTGACAACCAGAACCGCACCTAGGGTGCAGTAACCAGCTAGGCTCTCATCAAGTATGGGCAGATCCCAGCAGAACTTTAATTTACACAAATAAATGGTTGGTGCACTAAAACGAACAAGTCAGTAAGTCGACGACAATTTTGTTTCTTTCCTTGCTTTAGAGTTGTGCTTCCTAGAGTCAATTCACAAGTGAAAGAAAAAATGTGGTCATGTATGTAATTAATCGTCATGTAGTTTCCCGGTACTTTCCAATGGAGCACCACGAATGAACATACACGGTCAGCACCAATACGTGTGCAAGAGAACATCATATGACAATGACAATGATGATGATGACAAAGACTCCATGCTAGGGGTCAACGCTTGGATCAGTTTCTTCAAGGACAACAACTTCCGATATATGGACACCTGTATGAGGAAGTGAAGCACCTGGTCAATATCACTTAATATTGTTTCGATTAACTGAACCATGTGGTAATTTCCTGCGTTTTGATAGGTTCTGTGACATTGGTACATGCTTGGTCTAACAGGTACTACCTTATTATCTGAGAACCACCCATACCTGTACTTTATTCAGATGCAACACCAGTAGTAACATGGGATTATATGAATTATGGCAGTACCAGTTGCTGCAAGCACCAATCATGTTTTACTAGATAACTAGTCAAATGCCCTTTCTTCGTCAAAGAACGGTTCAATTGAAAAGGTTTACCTATTAATGACTGGAAATGCAAGTGGGCAAGTGACTCGCTGCATACCTATTACTGGCTGGATATGTAAGTAGTTCAGAACAACATCAAACAACTCCTCCAACGATGGCAGAGGAGCTGCTGCTTCTGCCGCCCAAGCATTGCGTCTGGTGCCACAGATATGCCTAGATTGAGGCTTCTTCTTCCCTCCTAGTCAAAGATAAGCAACTGGTGACCGATGATAACTATCGAATAATATCTCAAAGGAACTGGTCTATCTTCACCAGTTAGTCATTCCACAGTCATAGGTCTCAGTATTTCCTGATGACGGCATACTTCGCTGTCAAAACATTACTACTTGTCAGAAATACCAAGCTTTGATATGTGTCTCTCCAGCAGCAACATGCTCTCTCTACTACGACTTGGATGATTAAGAGAGAGAGAGAGAGAGAGAGAGAGAGAGAGAGAGGGAGGGAGGGAGAGGGAGAGAGAGAGCTTCCGAGCCAGGGACTTCCCTGATGCTGGCCGCCGTTGAAAATTTTGTGGGAGCAGAGTAGCAAATCACAGTGTGCAGACCAAAAGAGCGAGCTTAAAGGAGAAGGCAGGCATCCCCTCGATCGGTGAGTACCTCCCCTTTTCTATTCTCCTCCTAAGTACAAGTGTCCGGTTAACCTTTAGCTCTCACTCCCGTCAGGTCCATCGGCCATGAAAAATTTGTGGTGGAGTTGGAAGCTCGGGTGCAGTCATAATCATGCTAAACAGAGGTTCTCCAAATAATTGTTCTAGCTATTGGTTCTGCGAAAATTTACAAATAGGAAATTACCAATATATATTGGTTCTAGAAACAAGCTAAGTTGGGAGCAGATATAGGGAGGGGCAATCAATGGCCGAATCCGCTGTTAAAGCCGTGGTAGGGAACGTGAGCAATCTTGCAGTTCGGGAGACCTCATTTTTATGTGGTGTCACTAATGAAGTAGGATTCTTGAAAGATGAGCTGAAGCGGCTAAAGTGCTACCTGAAATCTGGTGATGCTAAATGGAGATCAGGGGATGAACGTGTGGCTACCTGGGTCAGCCAGATCAGGGATGCAGCATATGAATCTGAGAATGTCCTTGAAGTTGCAGATTACATGGAGAAGAGAAACAGACTGACGAGAGGATTCATGGGTGCCATTTCAAGGTATGCTCGCTTACCAAGTGACCTGATTACCCTTCATAAAGTTGGTGCTGAAGTCCAACGTATAAGAAGGAAGATCAGTGAGATATTTGATAGTGCGAACCGTTTGAATATTGATTTGGATACTAGTGTTCTAGACAAGGGTCATGTTGAGGATGTGTTTCCACGAGAGTATGGTCTCATGCATCAAAACTTTAAAGATGATGCTGTCATTTTTGGTTTTGAGGATGAGTACAAAGAAATAGTGGATAAGTTAGTTGACAAAGAGAACAATACTCTTAGTGCTATTTCCATAGTTGCCATGGGTGGAGCAGGAAAAACAACACTTGTTAGAAAAGTCTACACTTCATCAAGAGTAGAACGTCACTTTGATACAATTGCTTGGGTGACTGTATCTCAAAAGTTTAAAGGCATTGATTTACTAAGAGATATTATGAAACAAATAATGGGAGCCAGAGATGATTTTCAAATGCATGAGTATGAGGTGGGAAAGGAGATACATGATTATCTGTCGAAAAAAAGGTTTTTGGTAGTTCTTGATGATGTTTGGGAAACAGATACATGGGAGCAAATAAACAAAACAGTTAAAGCCTTTCCAGATGTAGCTAATGGTAGTAGAGTACTGTTAACCACACGAAAACAAGATGTTGCAAATCATATTCAAATGCCAACCCATGTTCATCCTTTGAAGAAGTTAGATGAAAAGAAAAGCTGGGAACTTTTTAGTAGCAAAGCTTTGCCATCCTATAACAGGTTTCTTCTATGTGATGTGGATGAGTTTGAAGAGCTAGGGAAAAAGCTTGCAAGGAAATGTAATGGATTACCACTTGCACTTGCAGTTTTTGGGGGTTATCTATCAAAAAATCTGAACAAAGATACATGGTGCGATATACTCTTGAGTTGGCCATCAACCAAAGACGGACAGATGATGCGAAACATACTAGCTCGCAGTTACAACGACCTACCAGATCATTATTTAAGATCGTGTTTCCTCTATGTTGCTGCTTTCCCTGAGGATTATGAGATATCTATGTCGGACCTTATTGAATTATGGATAGCAGAATGCTTCATTCCACACACACCAAAGCATAAACTAGAAGAAACAGCACGTAAGTATATAACTGAGTTGGCTCAAAGAAGTTTGGTCCAAGTTGTTGATACAAGCCGGGCACATGGATGGATTGAAAGAATAAGGATCCATGATATCTTACGTGACTGGTGCATAGAAGAAGCAAGAGAAGACGGTTTTCTCGATATGATTGACAAAACTGCATGTGAGGCTCCCTCTCCTCTCTTTTCATATAGCCCTTATTTCTGTTTCAATATATACCTTCATATGTGGCTTCTTGCTTACTGTGCATGCACTGTACAAAAAATGCAGGTCATATGGGAGCGTCATCATCCGATAGCATGATATCATATCGTGCTTCATTCCAAAACTTGAGTGATCAGGTTTTGCAGCCAGCAACTCCTAATTTACGAACTCTGGTTGGCTTTGAACTTTCATCAATATCCCTACCTAAGCTGAGATTCCTGAGAGTTCTTCACATGGCAAACTCAGACCTCAAAAATTTGTCTCTGGCAATTGGTGGGTGCATTCACCTAAGATGTCTTAGGTTGACAAGATGTGAAAATGTAGCACTCCCTTCTTCAATTGGTAAACTCCTTTACTTGCAGATTATAGATCTCAGAAAAACAAAATTGGACTCAATGATACCAAACACTCTTTGGGATATCCCTACTCTACGGCATGTTTACCTGAGCACTGCATTTTCATCACCAAGGAGTGTGCAACAGAAAGATCTCCAGACCTTATGGTTGACTTGTGCATCGGTTGGTACTAAATATTGCTATCATGACTTGGTGACGTTTTTGGAAAAGATGAGACAATTGACAACCTTGTTCTTGGTGATGAGGCCCATGCATGTGGAGATGCTGAATATATTTGCATACATGCCTCACCTGGTTGATATTCACCTGGCCAATTTCGGTGTGCTCAATAAGCTTCCTGAAAGCAACCACTTCCCACAAAGACTACGGCATCTCTATCTAGAAGCTGATGTCATTGAATTAGACCCGATGCCGATCCTGGAGAAGCTTCCCTGTCTTGTGGTTTTGGAGTTGTCGGGGTATGAAGGCCGAATCATGTCATGTTCTGCCCAAGGGTTTCCTCGTCTGCAAGAGTTAAAACTTGATAGGTTCTCGATTAAGGAGTGGAGGATGGAGGAAGGGACAATGCCAAAGCTCTCCCACCTGAAACTTTGGTTGTGCAAGAAGATGAGGAAGCTTCCTGAGGGGTTGCTGCACCTTCCGTCCCTCAAGAACCTGAAACTGATTAGTAAGCCCCTGATTTCTGGAGATGACACAACACTGAAGGAGCTTGAGCGGAGAGGATGTGAGGTAGCTTTACTATGCCCCTCACATCATTCTTTCATGTTCTTTGTTTTACTACTATTTGCAGTCATAAGTTAGAGTTTACCGTGCACATACTTTTAGTACAAGGAGCGAGATGCTCACAACTAAGTTCATTTTAACTTATTTGTGACTTGCTCTATATCCTTACATGCCTTGTTTGTCTGGAATGATTAGTTTTAGGATCAACAACTTGCCCTCAAGTTATTTTCTGGCTTATTCCTTGCAGGTGGAGCGTTAAGAAGATTTATAAGCACATGTTTCAAGCATTATTACTCCTAATTCAGATGCCATCGTGTGCACCCTTGTTGTTGTGGCGGCACGAGACAAGGACACATCCATCCTTCTGCGTGTATCTAAGTATCTTTTATCGCCATTATCGAATACATAGCCGTCCTTCCTGCGTGTAAGTTTAACTGAATGTAATAATACAAACGAAGGACCCATCTCCCACTGGTCAATCCATATGATGATGTGTGTATCTATATTTCTTATTATACACTATATAATTTTCAATCAATTTAGAGACCTGATAGCGATTTGGGTACTGTAGAGAGGTTAATTTCCATCGATTTGCTCCACTAGTGAGTTGACACGCGGCCCTCCTCTCGATCTCTTAGCGAAATTCGTTTTAGGTGTTCATTTTTTTTGGGCCACCAGGTTACCGGTAACCGGTTGGCGTGTTACTTTTGCGAGTCTTTCTCGGTTGCTCGGTCAAAGCGGTTCGTTCGCGCATCGTAGAACGATCCAGGAGCTCCACGTCCTCGCTGCATAAATTTCCAAAAGAAAAAAATACGAATAACCTTCTCACTTCCTCTCCATCGCCGCCGCCATCGCCCCAATCTCCTCTTCCCACTTCCTCTCCATCGCCGCCGCCGCCCCAATCTCCTCTTCCGTTGTTAGTCGGGCACGGTGCCGTCCCATCTCCATCCATTCGCCACACCTCGAGCGCTCCGGCGGAATTGGCCTCCTCACCGTCTCGCCCTGCCGGAAGAGCTGCAAGGAAGGAGCGGCGCCATGGATCATCCCCGACATGCCTTGCACATGTCTCCACCCTTCCCGAGCGAGTTCGCCTCTTCCCCGATTTTTGTGTCCAATTTTTGCCCCAAGCGAGTTCATCCTGCTTTTCTCTTCCCAGCTCCCCCGCGAGTTCGCCCCTGCCCCTATTTTTGCACCCCCCCCCCCCCCCCACACCCCCTCTTCCCGGCTGCTGGCCTTCCGGTCTGGATCATGGACAGGAGCAGGGCGGTTGATTTCAGGCTGGAAAGGGCGCTGGTTATGAAGGCTAGGGACAATATGTTGGGGCGAGGCAGCCCTCGCTGACGTCTTCCATGCAGATGCGATAGGTGGGGGGTACTGTCCCCATGGGGAGAGAGTACAGTAGTGCAGTTGCTGGTGTAATTCTCTGTAGGAAAAGGTCAGTTTTCTTGGTGATTTCAATCTCTCAAATACTCCTTTGTATTGTTTCTTTTTCGTTAGGAAGAGTTGAGTGCATCTAGAATCATGGGATGTGGGAGTTATTCAGCAATCCATAATTTCAGATTGAAGAACTTCATAAGCCGCTTTTGTTTGTCAGCTGCCTTTACTTTCTCCACATTTACAGTAGCCATTTATCGATAGTAGTGAAAATCAAAATTAATTGCATTCCAGAAGAAACATTGCCCCTACAGAATAATCAGCGTGCAAAAGTGCATGAGGTTAATCCGCAGCCCAAGAGTTTCCCTCTATTTTCACATAATACACAAAACGCTTCTATCAGGTATTTACTCTGCCTTATATTTGATTTGCTGCCTGCATTGTCCACTTTACCTTTTAGTCTCCCTTTGAACTGCCGGCATGCTTAGGACTATGTTATTGTACTTTTTGTGGGCATGGCTGCCACTTATTATTCAGGTATAATGACCCAGACATGTACTGGCACATTTTTTCAATTTATTACAGTATTAAACTGCTGGCGCTACTACCAGAATGTTATCTTTCAAGAGCACATCCTTCACATGTTGGCTTGGACAAAGGCTTCGGCTTCTCCAAGCACTTCTTCACCAAGTACAAGCCCGATTACAAGGTTGGCCGCGGCCAATTGGGCTGCACCTGCTCCATCAAGGCAAAGAAGGCGAGCATAAGGGTCAGGATGACCATCAAGGTCATCCCCAAGGCAAACGTCTGATGTCATTTGTCTCTGATTATTGCACACACTTTTTTTCTGACCTGCATCAGTTTAACTGATCACGATTTTTGTGTCATATATACCATGTAGTTTAGATCAGTTTTTTTTGGTGCACTTGCCAAGTGATTGATGATAGGTTTGGAAGGATTTGTTTGTTGGATGAATATTGCCCCTTAAATCTTTGCAAGATTTAGAGGTGTATCAATTCAACCTCGAACGGATCCCATGGATCATAACCACCAGTGAGGTGCTCCTCCTTGACTTCATAAGGGACAGGTACACATGCAACTAAAAAAAGGAAATATCGAGAACATTTCATATGTCTTTGTTTGATGTGTGGTCCTGATCATTTTCTTAGTATGTTGCTGTAGTTTCGATATATGGTTACCCTTCTCATCCAATTATTTTGAAAAGCTGTCCAGGTACAGCTGCTGCTGCCGCATCGTTTCGTAGATTGGTGTGGACACGGTGGTCATGGTCGCCGTTCCGTTGTGACTAGGCTTTGTGCACACGGCTAGACAATACAACGTGGAGCAAAAGGTTCGTGATTGTTGGGGTTGGGACTCCAGGACTGAAATCAATTATCAGCTTGGTTTGATTTAGGACGGCTTGATCTCTTATGCAGGCATGGTCTGTTCAGTCCTCATTCAGATTAGGTTTGCTTCAAAAATATTATTTTGTTCATGTATCATGTGGTACTGTTAGCTACACCAATTAGTACTGATTTGGTACAACCAAATTTTCAATTGTTGATCATTGATATTTGCTATAGGTTGTTATAGAAATAGGGCATGGACACAGGTGCGGTTCTCTCCATCTGATCTCATATATCCTGTTGGTAGTAGAGTTAGGATGTTGTCAGATCAAGCCAAAAGATCTTAAAAGATGTTTGTCCAGATCCCAACAGTCATTTGGGAACATTGAAGATGTAATAACAGGTCTGCATGTGGATTTTGGTCAAATACTTTTATAATAAAATTAAAGGAACACACTTAACTGATTAAATTAAAAATCTAATACAATGAATTTTCACCGTTGATGATACAATCTTTATGGATGTGACCTCCACAGTAAGCGTTCTAGGATGGAACAAACATGAAAGATTAAATCGTCAGTTTTCTCCTGTTCCGGTGGCATGCTATTTCTTTAGTCTTATTAAATCTCAGAATGAGGAATGTCCTGTTGAGTTAGAGAAAGCGACTACAGGTTGTGGAAATGAAAATTTAGTCAATAAATTAGAGACAAGACAAGGAAATAAGGTATTGTAATATTATCTTGGAGAAGTTGATGGCTTCATGCAAGGTCTAAAAAAAATAATATGCAGACTGTTGTTTAGTAAGTTACTCAAAATATCAAAAAGAGATGATGGGAGTACTAAACCATGGGTGATGAGAGTGTTGAAAGAGGTTACTGCCAACAATTATTTCAGTATCTCGAAGAGAAGACTAAACCAGAGATACATGTAAGAAGTGTTTCCTTTGTGTTTTGCTATAAATGTATACTTGATTCTCTTTTGGAAGCTACAATATGTTTACCGGTTGCAGCCTGCAGGATTCTTTGGACATTGTACACGAATTGAATAAGAGCGGGAGAACAAGCCCTATGTATATGGTACTGTATTATATATTGATCAAAGTAAACCAAGTACGCTGCACCATTTATTCAGTTATTTTGTACATTTGAGATTCAATTTTGGTGTGCTTCAGAGTACATGCCATGATACATTTGTGTAGTTGTTTCAGCTACGAAGTGGGATTTATCTGGATGAGGAGATGCATGGCCTGGTATGTACGCCTTTATGAGCAAATGAAACTAGGGATTGCCATGTTCTTTGGAGGGCTTTCAGAATGCAGTCCGCCCATTTCTGATTCCCTTCTTCCATTGCCTTGAAGACGTGTTTCTTTCTAGGTATTATTGGTTGGCAAACTTATTCATAGGTCCAGGAGAACATAATGTCAGTCAATATTTGTATCTTTTTTGCTTATCACGCAACAATTTACAGTCATTTCCCCTTTATTTGGAATCCCCATTTTGCATTGAAGCAACCAGACATATTATACTTATCTTTCACCTTCCATTGAGCGAAATAGACTACAGTTGCGCGTCATCTAATATATATATATATGTACTCGGTTTATATTGTCAAGTTCCCACGAACTATCTTATCACCTGTTACCCAATAGACTGTATCTCACCTCTTGTGCCGCAGCAGCTATAGCAGCTACCTTTAGCATGCTATCAGTTATCTATGTTGCAGTAATGTACATTAGACCAGCTACATAATTCACCCCCTCTGGAACAAAGACCCATCGATTATATAATCCTTATAATCCAGCAGGAATATATAACTTCACCACCTGGCTCAGTCCAGCAGGAAAAATACGCACCAACGCGGTGTAGCATCTGCTAGCTCTGTCAACTAATGTGAGTACTAAATATGGAGCAACTTTCACAATGTCGTCGATTAAATTATCTACCTTATAATGCTTCTGCTATGTAACTAAGTCGATTCTTTTTTTCAGTACGTACCAACCTTGAAAGAGATGTATTTCACGGTCATAAAAGTCCTCTGCAAATCATCGAATATGTACTTAAAAACAGCTAATATCAACCTTGCATACTTAAAGGTAGCTCCATGGGCGCGGCGTGCCGCCGCGCCTTTGCTTCCTAGTTTCAGTGATGGATCGTGAGTTCCATAAACAAACTCCTGTGTTACTAGCTGATGGTCCACAACTATTTTTCTCTTTTCATGATGAGCAATTACTTATCAGCTCATGCAATGTTAATTCGGTAATTTTACTCAATGCCAAGTTCTAGACTCGCATGTCCAAGGTGGTTCTGCTTCCTGTTTCCCCCTTTGATTTGTACCTGACGTCAGGGGGTACAATAACTTTGCAACTACAAAGTACAAACTACAACGAAAGTAGTCACGGCACAAATGCAACCACTTCACTTCAGTACAGAGAGCATGCATGTGTAATTAATGTCCCACAATTTCACATGTTAAATGTCCTTCCGGAAATTCATGCATGTAATTCATGCCATATCATCTGCACCAGCCAAAATTCATCAAATACATACCCTTTTAATCATTTTTTGCAGACACACATGAAGTCCTGAATTGGCAATTGGCACAACTTATAAAAACGAACCAACAGGAGGAGGCACCCCGTTGTTTTTTTATTAAGATAGAAGTGAGTCTCGAACTCAGGCTGCCTAGCAAACCATCACCAGCAGTCACGCTAGAATAGCGCAGCGCTAAAAAAACCTGTCAATACCGCGCCAACTCGGCGTGCGCTGTAAAATCTTTACCGTGCGCGGGCATTTGTGCTATCTGGCGCCCGAAATCTCCCGCGCCGAATGAAACATGCGCTATAAGACGAGCCGCGTGCCACACACCAGAACTTTCAGCACCGTTGTCCCCCCCCCCCCCCCCCCCCCCCATCGACACTCTCGTGCGCGCCCCGCTAGTTCCCTCCTCTTCCCCTTCCGGCGCCGGCATGCCGCCTCGCCGCCGCGGCACCTCTGGTTTACGAGGCGCGCGCCTATGCCCCAACGGGACCTACTACGTCGAGCTCCACGCTGCCGGCTTCCGGCTCATCCTCGACACATACAACTCGCCGGAGGAGGCCACCCGCGCGTACGACGCGGCTGCGTGGCGCATCGGCCGCCCGCGGCGCGACATGAACTTCCTAGAGACGGAGTCGCTCGCGGAGGCCGAATGCCCCAACTCGTCACCGAGGAGGACCGTCGCCGGTGCCTCATCATCGTGCGCCTATGGAGAGGCTGTTTCGACGCTCTGTTTTGCAGCGCTGTTTGCCGCCTCTGGCGAAGGACGCGCTACCACCGCGGGTTGCATCCAGATAGCACGTGCATCGATGTTTTACAGCACGCAAATATCCACTCACTGTTGGAGATGCCCTAAGGCTGGTGCCGATGCATCACCCCACTATAGCCTCACCACGTCAGCTTTTCCCTCACTCTCACCCCACTCTCACCTCACTCTCACCCCACGGTGCCAGTGCACGGGCTATAGTGCCAGCTCTCACTTCTCTCTCCTCCCTACCGCCTCCCTACCGCCCCCACTAGCACCGCTATCGCCTCCCTCTCGCCCCGCTCTCGCCTCCAACGCGGGCTATAGGCGGGCGGTACCGCGCCCTAACGCCGGGCGGTGGAACCACCGCCCACCGCTACCGTCTCGCCCGCCTACCGCCCCGCTACCGCCTTGCTGCGGGCGGTACCGCCCGCACTGCCGCCTGCGTTGGCACCAGCCTAAGACCCTGAGACTTTCTTAGTAATTGTTTTCACACTATTGTAAACTCGGAGGAGATAATATATGTATAAAATGCAAACAAGTTGCCCGATTTACTTTCAAAACAAAACACTGGTATAGTAATAGTATTGCACCCAAAAAGCTAAGATTAACACTTTGCGTTGAGCCACTAGCAGGATTGGATATGCTGCTGATAACCACCCAAAGGCACTAGCTAGCTTCATTATCCGCAGTTAACTAATTTAGGAGTTCTACTTAATGGTTTTTATAGCGTTGCAAGGATTGCACGGATTGTGGAGGAGGAGGTGCGGTGGAGAAATACCGAGAGCCCGCAGCGTCCGCAGATCAAATACGTCGGCGAGGTGAGGATGTCTGGCGGTCTCCGCCTCACGGCCAGCATCTTTATACTGATAGTCGAATCCTGCACACCATCACCATCAACCTCTCTAATCAGGAAGATAAAAGAAAATATTAAGAAAAAAAAGGAAGATAAAAGCAGAGAGAGGGAGGCTGGGAGAGAAGAAAAGGAGGGGGACTTTACGAGCTCGGATGCGGAGACTTTACGATTGCCTCCTGATGCTCGGTGCTGCTCCTGCCAGGCTGCCACTGCGGTTGCCGGAGGTGGATTTTCGCCGGCACCATGACCGGCGGCGGGAGCGCGGCGTTGAGACGAGGATTTTTTTTTTTTTTTTTTAGGGCAATTGAGACAAGGAAATGTATCTCTAGTTACAGTTTGTGGGCTTTGGTGGCCCATGGGTGTGATTTTGAGTCACTCACAAGACCACGAAGCCCATCGTCAAAATGTCTAAATTGATGGTGTGATGAAGCTAAAATTTAACAAGCTAAAGAATATGAAAAATAAAATACAAATTATAATATATATTTATCTATTATTCCATAAAATTCTGAGAAATAAGCTCGATATGGAGCTTGAGAAACAAAAAAGATAAATTCATCGTCGATGGTGCTACTCAGCCTAATATTGACCCAAGTTTTTTTTAACACGAATACCGACCTAAGTTGAGCTGGACACACTCATACCTATGTTTGTCCATTGTTTTCTATACCCGTGTGCTCGAAATAAGATCTTTCTTTCGTGATGTAATCCGCACGTACAAAATCTGTTTGTGTCATCATATTTTCTTTGAAACGTATCATGGATTTTACAAAAAGAAATCAGGTTTTAAATTACCGGGTTGGCCTAGGACTATATAATATGTTCTTGCAGTTCGCTGGTAAAACTAGTTTGGGGTTACAAATGTGGAAAATAACCGACAACTCGTTCAAAAGTCGATGGAGTGATTGTACCAAAACTCCATCCATCAGATGACCAGAATCAGCCCCCAACCATAGGCTCTTCACGTCGAAAGATCATAATTTTTTGTCTATATAAGTGAAATGTATTAATTAATATCACAAGGATACCAACTACACCTAATCCATGCACCAACAAAAAAAATCATGCCACGTCGATCAAGTCAGGCCCCCCCCCCCCCCCCCCCAACTTTTTGCAAAGTTTTGAAGATTTTTTTAGGGAGTGTTTAGATGCAGAAAATTTAGCATTTCGCCCCTCCAAACATTGACATTTTATCTTTCGCCCCCTGATTCTTGGTGAAGCTCCGCCACTGGTAATTGGTTACTGCATTTCCTTAAGATACCCCAGGTTAACTAGCTAGATCCAATGCGTGAGTCCTCAACTTGTATCTGGTGTGATCTTTTTGCTTAATAAATAGGGTAGCGCTAGCCGTCGGTTGGCAGATTTGATCCAGAAAATTGGTTGCTCTCCACGCTGTTGGATCCTGATCGAGCGTCCAGAAAAAGCTGTGCCAATTTAGCATTCCCACCCTATTTTTTCTTGAAATCAACTCGTGGTCCAGAGCCTCTCCACTTAAATTGAAGAGGTATACCCTTGTACCTCTGACATTCCCACTATTTACATCAAATATGCCACCTTGGTGATATAGCCTAAAGTAGAGAGTAATACAAAAAAAAAAGTCTTCACCCTGCGTACAAAAAATTCATACTATTAGAACAAATGGTCATAATATTTTGAAAAAAATGCAAAGTTACAAATAGAGGTTAAACAACAATATTTTTTGCTACACCTTAATTTAAAACAAAAAATCACCAGTGGATTCAACAAAATTAACATATAATTACAACAAAATATATTATTTGTGCTAATAAAAATATGGTTAAGAAACAACTTTTTTCATAGTAGATTCGTTTACAACAAAAATCACCAACTATTTCAAAAAAAAAACATTTGCAACAAAAATGATTATGAAAACACAACTTGGAGCTTGCACAAATAAAATAGTTTGCTACAGGTTGGTTCGCAACAAAAATCGACAGCAATTATAACAAAAATATACAACTGTTACAACAAGAAAACATGTGTTTGTGGGTATGAAAATTTGGTCAAGCAATTACAAAAATATACAAATTTAGTTACAACAAAAATCACCATCTCTGTCAATAAAAAAATATAGATAATTACAAGAAAAATTACAAACTTATGGCAAACATCCAGATGAATATTACAACATCTCGCATGTGCTTCGGCTATAAAACTTGTACGACTTTGTTACAAAAATTACTAACGTATACAACATCAAGCAAAACACAAGGAAAAATTGTATATGGTGGTAGTCAACATGCGTAGACGATGGAGTGATGACTGGCCATGCAAGTTGCGAGTTGAGTGACCTACCATCATCTAATCATGCATGTGTGCATGGCAGTCAATTAGCTAGCACCTAGGAGCCACAATAATGCTACTTCTACGGATGGATTCCTACGGAATTCTTGTTACGGACTGACGTGTGAGCAGCAGATTGGATCGGGAAGATTAGGCTGGAACTGCCGTGCTTGTTTTCTCCGATCACACGTTTCCACGTCCTGCCCGTAAGATTACTCCGTAAACTAATTCCGTAAGTGTAGCATTGTTGTAGGAGCCATCGTAGATTACATGCACATGCTAGCAGGTAGAGCGCTGCAGTTAGCGTCGTGCATGCGCATATCATTTTGTAAGAAAAATGTGCATGCGTATTTTCGCTCTTGGGCGATGGTGGGCTTCAATGTAGCTAGACTTGGTGTTTTTTTTAGAGAATACGACTCTTTATTGATCATGACAAAACATTACAAAATGTATGTCGGATACAATCCGGGATAGTGTTTCTAAAAATGACAGAAATAAAATGCTCCGCGGAGCGAGCTAAGGTATGAGCCGCAACATTACAATGATGGTAAACATGATTAAAGGAGACCGAGGAAAAGCCTGAGGCAAGTGCCTTGATGTCTTGAACCACCACCCCAACATGTATACGGTCAATCTCTGAGGACTTGACTCGTTAAACCAAAGACAGGCAATCAGACTCGATCATCAGCTTGTCGAAACCTTCTTCTCCGGCAAGGGACAGAGCGCGGCGGAGAGCTAACGCTTCAGCGACTTCAGGCGCCGTAGCCTCTTGGACGAGTTCGCTGCAAGCAACTGAACATTCTCCTTTGTGGTTCTGGATCATGACGCCAATTCCCATCCGACGAGAGGAAGAGAATAGAGTTGCATCAACATTAATATGAACCGTACCTTCTAGCGGCGGAGACCAACGGGGCACTGACTGGCAGGTCTCACGTCTACTAGAGGAATCTGGTTTGAAGATATGCGGCTCGATCATCTCGACATATGCTTTACATCGTTCGGCAATACTATGTGGGTGTCTCATTGGTTCTCCATTTTGGCAGGTCTCACGTCTACTAGAGGAATCTGGTTTGAAGATACGCGGCTCGATCATCTCGACATATGCTTTACATCGTTCGGCAATACTATGTGGGTGTCTCATTGGTTCTCCATTTTTTGTACCATTCCGAGCCAGCCACAAATGCCAAATCACCACCACCACCACCATTCGTTCACGTTAAGTTGATCTTGCCAGGAAATCAAAAACCCAAGTCTTTGAGTCTGTGAAAACCTTGCGCCTGAGATTGAAGCCATACGCTTCTTTGATCTCCCGCCAGACCTCTTTGGCAAACTGACAGAACAAGAAAGTGTGATCAGCTGTCTCCTCCCCGTTGCAATACACACATAGGGGCGACGCCGGGATATGTCGTCGTGTGAGCTGCACTCCAGAAGGTAGACAATCATGGGCAAATCTCCAGAAAGTAATCTTCATCTTTCCAGGAGCTTTGATCGCCCAAAGTTTCTTCCAAAGCAGGCTTTCGTCCTGCTTATTAGATTGTACACCACCTGTCGTTGCCTAATCGACGGTACCCCGGAGGAGGGATCCTCACGAGGGGAAGAAGAAGTAGGGGCCATAGGGCGGAGTGCACACGGGACGGTGGTACGCGAGTTACCCAGCTTCGGAACACCTGCACGATGACAGGGCCTACTGCTGCTTGTCTGGAATTATCTGGGCGCTTTCGCGTTGTTACAATGAGTTGTGGTTGTTCTCAACGTGCACGTGAACGTGAACGTGAACGTGCCTTTAGGGCTCCCAGGATCCGGCTTACAAAGGCGCACGGATCTAGGGTTTACATGGAGAGTCCTAGCCGGATTACAGGTCGCCTAACTACGGTACAATGTCTTGCCGTGTACGTCAAGGATCTGCCTTCCTCCCTACGTCGTACTGGATCCGGGTTCCACATGGGCCTCCATGGATCCGGGTTACTCCTGGGCCTCCATGGATCCGAGTCACACATGGGCATTCACGGATCCGACTTCCTCCGATGGTCGGTTGGGATCCGGCTCCCCTATCCTGGGCTGGACTTCATCCCTTAGGATCAACAAAGAATCGGGCCGCCCGACGGGCCACACGCCACGTCACCATCTATGGGCCACCCGGGCTTGCCGGATCCAGGCACTGTCGATGGTACACCCATGAAGTATACCCACAACAGTAGCCCCCAGAGTTCTCCGAGTTTCTCCTCTCATTTCCGCCTTGCTAATACCTTATGGTTTCCGGCAATATTGGTAACGCGGAGAAACTTGAAGAGCTCTAACTTCACATTTTCTTCTTTCCCAACTTTCAGTCGGAAAAAAAACCCTCATCCTGCGGGACTTCATCCATCGACAGTACAGAAGATGTCTCCGGGTTACTCCCCTGCTTGCGGACAAGAATTTGCTTATCTTCACGCCGTTACCCGGAACCTTAAAAGATTCAAACGGTTCCACCTATCTTGGCGCCATTTTCACGTGATTTGAGCGGTAAGTTGAGGTGCGGATCCGACTACCAAAAATTAGGTGCGGATCCGGCTACCAAAAATTAGTTGCAGATCCGGCTACCAAATATATAGGTGCGGATCCGGCTACCAAATATATAGGTGCGGATCCGGCTAGTTAGCCCCCGAGCGTTGAGTTGGCTTGCTCCAAGGAGACTCGATGCTCAGAAACTTAGCCCCCAAGCGTCAAGGTGGAAATTTTCCGGCTTGTTGCTCAGAGAACTTCATCGATGTAGCCCCCGAGCGCCAAGGTGAATTTTCTTGAAAATCCGGCTTGGTGCTCTTAGAGTAGCTTTATCTTTATATGTGACTTAGGAATAGCGTAAATCCCAAGCATCTAGGCGAAAATTTCCAGCACTGATACCGAAAGGAAACACACTTTTCACCTAAGATCAAACCGCAGCCCCCGAGGGTTGGTTCCGGCTAAGCATAGCGGAATCAAGACTCAAGCTGCTTCTCCAGCTGTGCACGCCATGGATCCGCCTAACCTTCTCACATTGGATCCGGCTAGCTTCTCCTGGGGCTTCGCGCGATGCTAGATCTGCTTGAAAACACCTTAAATCGAGGACTGTTGTATGTCCAAGTGTCATGTACCTGATACATAAACATAAAAACATATTTGTATTAAATTGTTTCTTTGATCATGTTCAACGAACAAATGTAAGGCGGAACAAAAACGGCCTTTGAACAAATGTTTTAAAGCTGAAACTATGCAGCAGTTGAACATAAAACTGTCAAGGCGGAAACAACTCGACTATCTTGAACAGTTAATGTAATTTATATGTTTTAAGCAAGTGCTGGTTTATCCGTTCTTCTGGTTTATATGCTTGACTTTTCGTGAGACGGCAAACTTTAAACACAGAACATCTGCTGAGGCGATAGCGCTTAATAGCGAAACAATCAAGAACCTCAGAAACAGAGGCCGGCTTTAAGTACCGAGATGTCACTACTAAGGAATCCACACATAAAACAATAGAAAACGTGTAGGCCAGAAAACTTAAGCTAACGCCCGAAAGCGGAATTTTTGCAGCGTACTGGAGCCTTAAGCGGCAAAAACAGTACAAAAATTTTCACGAGCGCGAGGCAAATCGTGGAAAAGATATGACCAACAGTGAAAGCGGTAAAAGACTCAGGATATGAGTGAACCAATCTTAATCTCATGATCATAAAATTTTAAAATATTAAATATAAATAGGGACTTAGCTGTTTGGAGCGGAGTCAAAGTCGGTCGTGGCGGTTTTTCTTCAGCGTTCCGTCGAGCCGGTGCGAGATTGATTGTCGCAGTGGTCATGTAGGTGCGGATCCACCTACCAAAATTTAGGTGTGGATCCGACTTCCAAAAATTTAGGTGCGGATCCACCTACCAAAATTTAGTTGCGGATCCGACTACCAAAAACGTAGGCGCGGATCCGGCAACCAAAAACATAGGTGCGGATCCGAGTACCAAAAACGTAGGCACGGATCCGGCAACCAAAAACATAGGTGCGGATCCAAGTACCAAAAACGTAGGCGCGGATCCGGCAACCAAAAACATAGGTGCGGATCCGACTACCAAAAACGTAGGCGCGGATCCGGCAACCAAAAACATAGGTGCGGATCCGACTACCAAAAACGTAGGCGCGGATCCGGCAACCAAAAACATAGGTGCGGATCCGATTACCAAAAACGTAGGCGCGGATCCGACAACCAAAAACATAGGTGCGGATCCGACTACCAAAAACGTAGGCGCGGATCCGGCAACCAAAAACATAGGTGCGGATCCGACTACCAAAAACGTAGGCGCGGATCCGGCTACCAAAACCAGAATTTGAAATTTCCAGGTCTAAGGCGGATTCTTCCGTGGAAAGCTCCAGCGACTCGGATCGGATCTTTGCAGCTGCGTCCTGCTCGGCGGCGGTCGTAGCTACATTACTTACCAGTGCGTTTCCGTCGAAATCAACGGTTTCGCCGATGAAGATGTGTATGCCGCCGACTGGGACGATGGAGAGCTTGACGGGGTTTGTCTTGGCCGGAATCCAGCACTCGTCCGGAGGGACGATCGGAAGGTTTCCGGCGTAAAGGACGCGCCCCACAGCGATGGTGTCGTCGTAGCTTCCCATGGCGGAACCCTCCCGGTTCCGGCCTCCAGACGCCGCAGGCCCCACGGTGGGCGCCAACTGTCGTTGCCTAATCGACGGTACCCCGGAGGAGGGATCCTCACGAGGGGAAGAAGAAGTAGGGGCCATAGGGCGGAGTGCACACGGGACGGTGGTACGCGAGTTACCCAGCTTCGGAACACCTGCACGATGACAGGGCCTACTGCTGCTTGTCTGAAATTATCTGGGCGCTTTCGCGTTGTTACAATGAGTTGTGGTTGTTCTCAACGTGCACGTGAACGTGAACGTGAACGTGCCTTTAGGGCTCCCAGGATCCGGCTTATAAAGGCGCACGGATCTAGGGTTTACATGGAGAGTCCTAGCCGGATTACAGGTCGCCTAACTACGGTACAATGTCTTGCCGTGTACGTCAAGGATCTGCCTTCCTCCCTACGTCGTACTGGATCCGGGTTCCACATGGGCCTCCATGGATCCGGGTTACTCCTGGGCCTCCATGGATCCGAGTCACACATGGGCCTTCACGGATCCGACTTCCTCTGATGGTCGGTTGGGATCCGGCTCCCCTATCCTGGGCTGGACTTCATCCCTTAGGATCAACAGCAACTGGGCCGCCCGACGGGCCACACGTCACGTCACCATCTATGGGCCACCCGGGCTTGCCGGATCCAGGCACTGTCGATGGTACACCCATGAAGTATACCCACAACACCACCACCCTTCTTTCTGCGCTCGATGTAAAACTTCTCAGTTCTCGCAAGATGGTAGGCCGAGCGGACAGTGTAATCGCCAAACTTAGTGAAAGGCCAAGAGATGAAATCTGACCCAACACGCTTACTGATAGGAATCTGAAGGACCTGGTTGGCTACATCTTCCTCAAAAATGGTGCGGGGATTGGCAGCATCCCATCCGCTGCCATCCTCATTGAGAAGAAAGGATACAGTGGTGATGTCCGGGATCGGCGTCATAAGACGTAGAGCCTCAGGATTTACATTTGGAATCCATCTATCAGTCAGCAACATGATCTTATTACCGTCACCGACACTCCAATGAACACCAACCCTCACCAGCCGCATACCGAAACAGATGCTCCTCCATGTAAAGGAAGAGGATCGAGGTTGAGGGGCGTCCCAAAAATCGCAATTTGGAAAGTAACGACCCTTCAGCACTCTGACACACACCGAGGATGGATCCGTGAGTAATCTCCAGCACTGACGGCCCAACATTGCTTGATTGAACAACACTAGGTCTCGGAATCCTAAACCTCCTAGAACCTTTGGAGTTGACAACCATTCCCAGCTGCGCCAGCGCATTTTCTTCCTTCCGTCCTCAAAACCCCACTAATAATCAGCCATGGCCTTTCTCAACTGATCACCGGAAACAACTCATAATGTGTGTAGGTATCGCTTGAATCACCGCTTTGAGCAAAGTTTCCTTAGCCGCCCTAGACATAGGGCGATCAGACCAACCATTCATATGTTTCCAGGCACGGTCCAAAATGGGCTTGAAAGAACCAGATGGTGAGCGACCAACTCCAGTAGGCATACCGAGATAGGTTTCCTGGAGCGCTTCATTGTACACTTCCAATGTCTTCATCACATCCGATTTAACCTGATTATTGCAGTGGAGTCCAAAGAAACTTGAGGATTCCTCCATGTTAACCTTCTGACCCGAACCTTGGCAATAGGTAGTAAGGATATCCTTTAGGGCCTCTACACTTCTCGAATCACTCCATGCAATGAAGATGCTATCGCCTGCGAAGAGGAGATGGGAAATAGGTGGGCCAGAACGACCGTTACGGACTCCATGTAGAACCCCCATTGACTCCTTGAGAAACAGCAGACTTGACAAACCCTCAGTACAGAGCAGGAAAAGGTAGGGGCTGATGGGATACCCTTGACGAATCCCCCGAGAGGGAACAACTGGCGAAGTGAGTTCTCCATTCACCCGGACTGCATATCTAGCATTAGTGACACAGCGCACGACTGCAGCAATCCAACATGGAGCAAAACACAACTTACACAACGAACCGTGCAGGTAGCCTCATTCCACACGGTCATATGCCTTCATCATGTCAATCTTGAGCGCAAAGAAGGGTCTCTTCGCTTTCTGCTTGCGGATTGTGTGGAGGCATTCATATACTATCAAAGAATTATCCGTGATCAACCTGCCCGGGACAAAGGCGCTTTGGTGTTCCGAAATCACCACTAGTAAGATCACTTTGAGTCTGTTAGTAAGGACTTTTGATGCAATTTTGTACAGTACATTACATAAACTGATAGGTCTGAAATTGTTGAGGTCTTCAGGGTTCGTTACCTTAGGGATGAGAACAATGACCGAATCACAGAAGCCCTCAGGGATCACCTCTCACATCAGAAAAACCCGGACAGCTGAGCAGATGTCATCTTTCAGAAACTCCCAGTGTGTCTGGTAAAATAGGGCGGGAAACCCATCCGGTCCCGGGGCCTTGGTAGCTCCCATCTGGAATAAGGCTGCCTTGATCTCTGCATCAAGGTACGGTTTGGTAAGATCATCATTCATGTCACTCGTAACCTTGGATGGCATAGCCTCAAAGATAGCATCAGACTCACAGGGTTTGGAGGTAAAGAGATTACCATAGAAGCTCTCTGTCATTCCCTTGATCTCCTTGAGCACCTCACACCGTGAACCATCCTCACGTATTAGTGCTCGAATTTTGTTTGCGCGGCGTCGAGCAGAAGCACGAGCATGGAAAAACGCCGTATTTCGGTCACCCTCCTTCAGCCACTCCACTCGTGAACGCTGGCGCGCCATGACTTCCTCCCGTTCGAATAGCTCACATAGGCGCCGCTTGACCCGTTTTGCCGTGGCCAGCACGTCAGGGCTCCAGGGTGCAACTCGAATCACCTTGAGTTGGCGCTCCAACTTCCGAATCTCCTTTTGGAAAGAACCAAACCTAGTCTGGCTCCACTCCTGCAAAGACGATGCCACTGAATGGAGATTAGATCATGTCCTCTGCAGAGAACAGGTCCATTCCTTGCCTCATTCTAGAAATTCTCCAAAGTCTCCCGATAGTCAGGCGCACGAAGCCAAGCCACCTCAAATTTAAAACCCGATTGAACGGGTCTCTTCTTTGTATTTTCCTCTGACCTTTAGAGTCGAACCAGAACAACAAAATGATCAGATGTGGTGGTAATGATGTTTTCTACCACACAATCATCGAATGCCACCGAAAAGTCACCATTTGCGATAGCTCTGTCTAGTCGAACCCGAACCAGATCCTCACCTTCCTGTTTATTAGACCATGTGAAAAGAGGACCCGTGAATCCCATATCAATAAGTCCACATTCGTCTAGGCACTCTTTAAATTGATTCATCTGGGTGTGCGATCTCTCTCGTGGACCAGCATGTTCATGTTGAAATAAGACTTCATTAAAATCCCCACAAGCAATCCACGGCCCATTCCATTGGTTCCGCAACCTTTTCATGAGACTCCAGAACTCATGTCGCTTGTCTCTACAAGGCTCCCCATAGAAGAACGACACGCGCCATGGAGCACAAGTATCCGACGAAATCACCACATCTATGAAGTGAGCATTTTGGCCCTTCAGAGAAACATTATAAGTTCGCAACCAGAAAAGTGCAAGACCTCCACTGAGACCTTCACAACTGACAGTGATACAGCCCGTATATCCAAGACTCCACATGAAATTACAGACCCGCTTATCCTTCATCTTCTTTTCTGACAAGAAGAGGAAGGAGGGCCTATACGTCGACACTAGCCAACACAGAAGAATCATTGCGTCTGGCGGGGCTGGTCAACAGCCACCGCCAGATCCGCCGATCTAGGATAATCCTTCCTCTGCTTCTTATTCGAGTCATCTGAGTTCTCTTCGCTACCTCTGGCCAAACAACCTCTGGATCAGTGGTCACCAGGTCGCCAGACACAACCAACGCACCCTCCACAGCGTCCACCGCTCCAGCTGGTATGAGTCTTGGTTGGTACACTCTCTTCGTTTGCTTCCTCTTCTGGCCAGTCACACGATCCTTGCCAGGAGATAACACCAGTTTCCCGGCTGTCGAGGCAGCCGTCTTCCTTGGAGCAGTCGGTTTGCGTTGGCGAGGAGGTTTTTTAAGAGGTGAAGAGACCTCCTTGTTCCATCCACTGGATTGTTACGCCCATTAGGCGGCTTCAAGGCCTGGGAACCAGACCCCATCCATGTACCATTCCTAGAGGATGTGCTCGACTGAGATTGATCATTGGAGGCTGAACCCTCCTGCTTCCTCGTTTCAGGAACACACAATTTGTCGCCACTATATGGCAGTTTCCCATCAGCATCCCTCTCAGATGGATTCGGACACAACAACGAAGAGTGCCCCAAGCGCCCACAGGAGAAGCAAAACATAGGAAGTTTCTAACACAGACACACGCCTCATGATACACTACTAGGAAAAGGCCTAGCCGTAAGATGGGTGTTAGTGGCGCACCAGGAGGGCAGTGCGCCACTACTAAGTGATGCCCAAACATGTCCATCCTCCCCTTTACATAGTAATGGCGCACCATGTAGAGGTGCGCCACTGCTACAAAAAATAGCTGTGGCGCTCCTCTGCACGGTGCGCCATTGCTATGTATAAGGCTGGGTCAAACCCGTGGTCAAACTCCCCCCCCCCCCCCCCCTTGGATCGCCTTTTTGAGTTTGGAAAAAATAAAAGAAATAGATAGAAAATTCAAAAAATTAAATCCTTTGAAATGCCCATGTAATATGTCATCTAGGTTTAGTGAAAATTGAAAAAAAATGAATTTTGATATATTATGCAAAATGGCGTCATCTTTCGGTAAAACGGGTTTTCTGGTTGCATACGACCTCCGATGAAAAACTTTTTTATATCAAAATCGACCTACGCGAAATTTCCTATTCGAATTCAACGGCCGGCCGTTTGGAGAAAAAATGGATTCGTCAAATTCAAAACAGAAACAGGACTTTTTTCAGATTTTAGATTTTGGGCAAAAAATAGAAAAAAAATAGCGGTGGCGCACCCATGCCTTGGTGCGCCACTGCTAAGCTTCCCGCCCACGAATTTCAAAATGGGAGGAGCCGGCCACTTAACCCCCTCCTCCCTCCTCCCTCCTCCTCCACACATTCTCCTGCTTTCATTCTCCTCTCCTCCTCCTGCTCTCCTCCTCTCCTCTCCTCCTCTCCTCTCCTCCTTTCACTCCGGCGACCTCCTCCTCTCCTCTCCTATTTTCACTCCGGCTACCTCCTCCTCTCCTCTCCTCCTTTCACTCCGGCGACCTCCTCCACTATGTCGAGCTCCGGTGATCTTACTTTTCGGCGAGCTCCTCCACTATGGTGACCTCCGTTGACCTTACTCTCCGACGACCCTCCGGCGACCCTCTAGCCTCCATTACCCCTGGCCTTCGTCCTCTTGTTCATCCTCTCCTACATATCCTCACCTCTCTTCACCTCTCCTACGTCCCTCATCCATCATCACCGGCGGCTAGGCTAAGAAAAATGAGAATGAACATTGCACAAATAATTCTAGCAACAAGAACGAGAAAAAATAACGAGCCAAAAAAATTCGAAACAAAATGTGCCAGATCCAGATCCCGATCCAGATCCAGATCTAGAAATTTCAAATTTTAGTAGTGGCGCACCTTTTTTCTATCCAGTGGCGCACCTCAGACGTTTAGGAGTGGCGCACCATGAAGCTAGTAGTGGCGCACTACCTGGTGCGCCACTGCTAAGCCAAATAGCAATGGCGCACCACTAGTGCGCCACTACTAAAAGTTAGCAGTGGCGTGATAGCAGTGGCGCACCACTAGTGCGCCACTGATGGGTAAAAGTGGTGCGCCACTGATTGCCCTTTTTCTAGTAGTGATAGGTTCAGAAGCATCAATGGAAACTCTTACATGAAGATAGGAGCCCAAGCCATACCGTTCTCATCCACTTCCATGTGATCCACCGTACCAAGCCGCGCCGCGATGGGAGCTGCACGCTCAGAATTCATCAGTGCATAGCCCAACTTCATAATACGAGCCCAGACAGGGAACTCGTTGAAGACAACATCCTCTAGATCCACTGTGGCATCGAAATCCTTAAATAAAATTGCATGCCTGCTCAAAGTCCATGGCCCTCCTTTGGCCACTCGAGATTTGTCCGCCTCGGATCCGAATTCCGCCAAGAACAGATTAGGTCCCATCGGTCGAATCATCAACCCTTTAGGGTTTCCCCATGCAGGCCTAACCACTGCTTTAATGGTATTCACGTGGAGAATGTTTGGTGACAATACCTTTCCGATCAGAGCACATTCCGGGCATGGGAGATATGCATCACCCTCATCATCGAGGATCAAGGGATCTGCTTCCTTCAGTGTAAGGTTCAAACGCGCCACGGCTTCCCCGCTAGGGACGGAGCTGCTCGATGAACCCGCCGCCGAATTCTTGCCCTTGTCCAGATCGCGTGATGCCGCTGCCAGATCGTCCCGAACGAGGCCGGATTTGGCCGCCGCAGTCATCGCCACCAGAGATCCCTTATCCGCCATCAAGAAGTCGCCCCGTCGATCACCAACCACGACCAAGGGTGGGTAGCAAAATCAGGTTTGCCCCTTGATCACCCCGAGACGAGATGAGATCCGAACCGGGAACAGACAACCGCACAAGAATGCGAGAGAGGCCGGATGGGAAAAGCAGGGATGATCACGATCAGAGTCGAGATCACCAGATCAGATTCACAAGGACTAGGATCGCCGATTGCCAATGTGTCGCCAAAACCTAACCGCTCCGAAAAACCCTCAAAACCTAACAGAATCAAATCAAACCACTTCTTTTCATGCTTGACTTCATAAGGCTAGACTTGGTGTTGGTGGGCTGCAGCGCGTGTGAAAGGTAGCCTAGAAGGAGCGAGTGAACGCGCGATCAAGATATCAATCTTTCGCTCTGAAGCCTCTGATCAGTCGGCCAAATTGGAGCGTTTTCCTAATAAATATTGTCCGCTCCAGAACTCCACTGGATGTGCAGTTGCCAGTTGCCACTGCTTTAGTAAGACATGGGAAGAAAGGAAAAGAAATGGAGAAGGTATAGCTTCTTTTGTGCACTTTGGTAAAGCGTGGCAAAATAATAGAAACGCCAGATCATGGATAGATTCTCTCCGGTGTTGCAAACGAGTTATTGAAGGAAGTTTCACATGATAGCTTAGGGCATAAGAAAGTTCCATCGCTGAGATCTAAGAAGTGGTGACAAACAGAAGCCCATACCGCCGCTGAAGAACAACACTAGTTTACCGGTGGAGGAGAACGCTTTATGATCTGTGTACTGAAGCATGTTCTTTTTTCCAAGACCATCTGCCACAAGTGCTGAAGAACATCACTAGTTTACCGGTGTAGGAGAACGCTTTATGATCTGTGTACTGAAGCACTACGCCACAAGTTCAGATTCTAAGACCATCTGCCCCAAGTTGCTTCAGTGTGTCTGCGTCACCAACTCACCTATATATGTGATCCCTCGGTAATTTGGTCGTGATCCTCGCCATATATATATAGCATCCTGTGTAGCCGTTGCTGCGACGGGCTGCTCATTCTCCGATCATCAGCATGTCCACCATCACCATACCGAGCCCCGTGCCGTCGCCCGCCAACGACGCCGAGAGCATCAGGAAGGCGCTCCAAGGCAATGCTCCCGCTTGGCTGGTCGCCGGGGTTCCAGTTTCTTGTTGCCGCGCGCATTGCAGCAGCTGATCAGTCTGACATGGAGGTCTTCTTGGCGCAGGATGGCGGGCGGACAAGGAGGCCCTGGTCCGGATCCTGGCTCAACGGACGGCGGCGCAGCGGTCGGGGATACGCCGCGCCTACGCCTTCCTCTTCCGGGAGCCCCTGCTCAACTCCTTCCGGCAGAGGCTCTCCCGCCAGTACTGTCCGGTCTCCCTCGACTTCTGGGTACGTGTGCTCACATATATGTTTCAGCCGATGTTCAGCCGTGCTGCTGTGCTGTCCCGAGGTTGACTGAAGTTTCTGCTTCGGTTTCTCAGAAGGCGATCATCCTGTGGACGATGGACCCGGCGGAGCGGGACGCGAACCTGGTGCACGGCGCGCTGAAGCGGATGGACGGCGACTTCGTCTCCGTGCTGGTCGAGGTCGCCTGCGCCTCCACCCCCGACCACCTCGTCGCCGTCAGGCGCGCCTACTGCTCCCTCTTCGCCTGCTCCGTCGAGGAGGACCTCGCGTCCTCCTCCGCGTTCGAGCAGCCTCTCAAGAAGGTAAGGCTCTGTTCGATCGGGCGGGATGCAGGAATCTCGCGTCTTTGCAAACAAAGACTGGAAGCTTATGCTACGTTTTGTTTGCTGTTTTGTGGCGCAGATGCTGGTTAGCCTCTTGAGCTCCTACCGCTACGGCGGGGTGCGCGTCAACCAGGAGGTGGCGAAGCTGGAGGCGACTCAGCTGTCGGAGGCCATCAGGAAGAAGGAGCCGCACCGGGACGAGGTGATACGGATCGTGAGCACCCGGAGCAAGGCCCAGCTCGGGGCGACGCTCCAGCGGTACAGAGACGATCATCATGGGACAGACTTCGTCCAGGTACAGTGTGAGATGGATATTAGGATAATATCCATGAACAAGACAAGTATGATGGAAATATGAACAAGAAATCATTCCCTTTGAACCTTCTTTCAGGACATCGACAGCCACTGCAGCAGCCAGTTCGCCAAGACGCTGAAGATCGCAGTCTGGTGCCTGACGTCGCCTGAGAAGCACTTCGCGGAGGTGATCAGGGAGTCGATAGCGGGGCTGGGGACGTACGAGGACATGCTGACCAGGGCGATCGTGTCGCGGGCGGAGATCGACATGAGGCAGATCAAGGCGGAGTACACGGTGAGGTTCAAGACCACCGTCACGCGCGACGTCGTCGACGACACCTCCTTCGGCTACAGGGACTTGCTGCTGGCGCTGGTCGGGAGCGAAGAAGAGGGTGCAGAAAACATGCGACGATGCATTCCATGCTGATCGCATGCGTACAAACCAGGTTCGCAGACTGGTCACAGAATTGCGCCTCCGAATTCGGTGGCTGCTATTCTTCAAGATTGGTTTTATTTGTGGTGTTGGGTAAAAAACTTCCTCTGCTTTTTGTACCGTGGCTGGAATTTGGGATTTGTAAGCTGAAATCTGTAAGTCAATAAAATTTGGATTTTCTTTCATCCGTGTCCCGCTGAATTGGCCAATCCGGTTCCAACTGAGAAGTACACTGCCATGAAGAACGAGTGATACAGCTGGACTCGAGACTAGCTAGATCGCTAGGGAAGTGAGCTTAGCTCAACTAGTTGGGAAGTGGATGTATAAATCCAACACCTGAGTTTAAATATTGGACGTGGCTAGCCAGCATCCGGTGCTGGTTTGTCCATCCCAGCATCCAGGTGCTGGTTTGACCGATTCAGCACCCAACCAAGAAAGAGTGAGGCTACACGTAAGGTTAAAACAGCACAAAACAAAGCGTGAAATACAAAATTTGGCAAACTACTCCAGCTCTTCTTTCTTTCTTCAAGACAAACTACTTCTAGGGCTTCTTCCTTTATGCAAGAAGAACTACTCCAGGTCTTCTTCCTCCTCTAGAACTCCATGAAATCTGGATTTAACCGAAAACTGCGAGTAGATCACAAAGTAAACACCACATCAGCACCCAACCAAGAAAGAATGAGGCTACACGTAAGGTTAAAAAATAGCACAAAACAGAGCGTGAGATGCAAATCTTGGCAAACTACTCCGGCTCTTCTTTATTTCCTCAAGACAAACTACTTTCAGGGCTTCTTTTTTTGTGCAAGACGAAGTACTCCAGGTCTTCTTCCTCCTTTAGAACTCCATGGAATCCGGATTTAACCGAAAACTGCGAGTCAATCACAAAACAACACATGATCTCCTCCTGCACGAAAACAACTTAGCATCAACGTTAAGGCAACTTTAATATTACCTTGAAAGCAACTTAGCATCAATGTTTAGAAAGGTTAGA
The DNA here is from genome assembly GCF_019359855.2 of Lolium perenne. NCBI lineage: Eukaryota > Viridiplantae > Streptophyta > Magnoliopsida > Poales > Poaceae > Lolium > Lolium perenne. Next base: position 34,094,782 of record NC_067245.2, read on the forward strand.
CATTACTAGAAATAGACTTTACAAGGGAGAAGTGGGTAAGTTAATTAAATTGGATAATCAACTTACGTTGGCCAGCAACCTCGGTGGGCTTGCGCTCACACTGGGCATTATGGGCACCACCACATGCTCGCGCTAGGCGCCATGGCCTCCTCCACTACCGCACAGGAAATGGTACTAGCTACGCCACCATGGACTCCACTACCGCACTGGAAATGGTACTAGCTACGCCGCCCAGGATCCACCGCTTCCCGGTAAAACTTACCATTATCACATATAAGAACTTTAAACATGTTGACAAGGCAACTCAAAAGAAACACCTACATAAATTGTACTGATACCCATCAAGACTGAAGCTTGCAACTTCCCCAGATCAACAAGAACAAAGATTTCCCTAGAACAGAACACACAATAATAACCAATTATCCTAGAACAACGAGACATAAAGAATAAACCTCATGTAAAATGTTGACTATCCAACTTAGGTAGATTAAGTAAGCAAATTTAGCCGCCTTCAGAAGTCAACTTGATTAAATTTAAAAGCCAACTATCCTAAAAGATGGGACACAAAGAATAAACCTCAAGCTAAAATGTTGACAAATCAACTTAGGTAGATTAAGTAAGCAAACTTAGCCGTATTCAGAAGCCAACTTGATTAAATTTAGAAGCCAAGTATTCTGGAAGATGAGACACAAAGAATAGCCTCAAGTTTAATGTTGACTGGCAACTTAGTTAGATTAAGTAGCCAAACTTAGCCGTGCTCAGAAACCAACTTGACTAATTTTAAAAACCAACTATCCCAGAAGATGAGATCCAAAGAATGACCTCAAGTTAAAATGTTGACTGCTAACTTAGTTATAGCTTAAGTAACCAAAATTAGCCGTGCTCGTGCTCAGAAGCCAAGTTGGCTAAATTTAAAAACTAACTATCCTAAAACTAAAAGATGAGATACAAAGAATGACCGCAATTTAAAATGTTGACAACCAACTTAGTTGGATTAAGTAACCAAACTTAGCGTGCTCAGGAGCCAACTTGAGTAAATTTAAAAACCAACTATCCTAAAAGATGAGACACAAAGAATGACCTTAAGTTTAAATCTTGACTAGCCAACTTGCTTAGATTAAGTAACCAAACTTAGCCGTGTTCAAAAGCGAACTTAAACCAGATTTAAAACCAACTTAACCTCACATTTGCAATGAAAAAGGGTGAGATTTCAATTCATTGTGAGAAAACTACCACTCCCTCCACTTCAAAATAATTGCCCAAAAATAGATATATCTACACACTAAACCATGTCTAGATACTTCCATTTTTAGGCAATTATTTTGAACCGGAGGGAGTACTACGTTCATGTTCGTATGTAACTATTATTGTCAAAGAATGTCCATTTATGTCGTAGGTGATACTGGTGCTCTAACAATTCGCTTGAAGTTCCTGTGTTTTGTTGACAACTCTATGATCTATGATCTGGCTACAGCCGCAACACACAAAAATAAATCGTCCGGCCTTATTTATGCTACTGATGTTGTTGAGTTCATCTGCAACCAAGTACAATGCACTAGACTGTCAAAGACTAGAAATCCTAAATAAGAGGTAGGTTCAGGGCCAAATTCTCCTGGAACAGCTTCAATGAAGAAAGTGTCTCAAAGGGCCAAGATTCTTGGTGCATTTGGCTTTTTTGTTGCTGTTGAGAGTATTTACTCAGGAACAAATTTTGATCTTGTGCCTGTGAATATTCCCGGGATTCTCATCACAGAAGTTAGGCAAAACAAAGGTAAGTAGTTTATCCCAGATGGAACCTTATTGTCAGTGTCACCCATAGACCAGCTTAGTTAGATTCAGTGACCAACTTACAACCGAGTGTTCAGAAGCCAACTTAGTTACATTTGAAAAATCAACTAAACTAGAAGATGAACACATAAATAAAACTACAATTATAGGTTCAAAAGCCAACTTAGTTAGATTTAGTAAACAACTTAACCATGTTCATGACCCAACTTAGTTCGATTCGGTAACCAACTAAGCTAGAAAGATGAAACACAAAGTAAATCTAGCGGGTGATTAACACGAGTTCAGAATCAATGGAGGAAATTCATTACCTGAATCTCTAGATTAAATGTTCAGCGATGTTGTCAGCCGCGACTCAATCCTTAGGTTAGACTATCAAAGGACGAGAGACGAAATTTGGAGCAGTGGTAGGGAATATGGAAATTAGAGAGGTCAGCTATACCAGGAACATCAATCCGCTAAATCTACCGACGTGGCCAGGACCAACGATAAGCCTTTATTCTGAAGCAATTCGCCAAGCCTGTCTTGGGCAGCTGGGATTGGCTATGGGTTGGATGGGGTCAGCAAACATTTTGATATGAGTTCAGAAATGCATTTTACACTCGTTTCATCTATGCGTTTGTGTTATTTGTGGCGGCTGCACCCATTGGTTTTACAGGAGATCCGCCCCCAGTAGGTACCTAGAGGGTGTTGTGCACCATTTAACTAATTTTCCCACGAGGAATTGCAACATCGAGATGAATCGAGCAGGGATTGAATAGATTGTGCAACATGATAATTGAACAGATATTTACTTCCCAATAATTCGAACCAGCAGTGGGGTTGTGCATGCTCACACAAAAACAAGGGAGATAGGCACCGGGAGGTAAACATCCCGGCCTCAGTACGAAGAAGTGGCATCTGATTGCCTTTCCAACACAAAGAATCGCACGTATTTGATGGGTTTCGACCTAGGGATTACCTCTGTTGCAAATCCTCGTATCTGAACACCCCGTCGCGGACCGCTTGATCTACGCCATGTCGGTCCCGGCCAACGCGGTCCTCTCGCTCATCGACGCAGAGCTCGCCGCACGACCGATTCGTCTCGCTGGTCGACGCAGAGCTAGCTGCACAACCGGTCGTCTCTCTCCTCGACGACAGATTTCGCCGAACTATCGTGCTACCCGCCCATCGCTGGCGAGCACGTCTCCCTCCAGAACGCACACGCGCTCCGATCCGCCGACGAACATAGTGCCTGCTCCCTCGCACGCCCCCGCCGCTGCCAATGAAATCGACGGAGCCGACGAAACCCTAGTGTTGCTGGGACAGAGAAATGGGGAACGGCTTCGGGAGAGAGAATGGGGCTCTCAGGTGGGGTTTGGTCAGGGCCGGATGATTTTGGTCGGATGTTGGGTAGGACGCGGCGCGCAATCGTCTCGTCGAAGATGCATCCGACGGTCCGTAACCGAGTGCTCGGTTGGACAAATAGCATCCAAGCACTTTTTAGCACTTGGGTTAAATATTTGTTCAGGATGGGAATGGGCCGGGTCGACCCAATGGGTCTCTGGCCCGACCCAAAAAAACAGGGCCGTTGGGCCAGTCGGGTCGGCCTCGTAAAAGAATCGGGTCAGCGGAGCCGGCCTTGAGAGACCCAATGGTTCAGCAGGGCCGATCCAGGATACTTAATCATCGCGTACAGATAAGCTAATTAACCTTGGTGGCTACTGTTCGCATAGCACCGTATGTGTGTGGATAGGTTTGAGCTAGCTAGCTAGTGCTTGCGATCCTTGCATAGCATTATACATACGTGTATCTATTTCAGCTACCTAATAGCCACTAAGCGCCCAATCGCTGAAATAATCGAAGTATGTTACGTAATGGCTAATTATGCTGTTCCACTTTAACATATTTTAAGAATATCTATATGTGTTAACATAGCCAATAAAAAGTAGATAAAATCAGAACTTGGGTTGACCCAAAATACCCAACGGGCCAATAGGCCCACAGCTTTTTTTTTAAATGGGTCGACCCATGGCCCCTCAAATTGGCCTTGGGGCCAACGGGGCCAGGTCCAAGGCCAGGTCCGGGTTGGGCCGTTCCCATCCCGAATATTTGTGGACATGAATTTAGGTTCTCGATGCAGCGTTGGGTCTAGCGCCGCTGCTGAAATCAACGCCACTGGAAGAACCGACACCGTCGTCATCTTCGTGCATAAGGTCGACGAGTTGCTCGCCTGCATCGCCACGCCTTGTTGAAGTTGGGCGCGGGGTCGTCGGCGTTGGAGAGAAGCCTCTGCTAGCGGAGATAGGTGGCCATCTACGACTCCCCACCATCGATCTCGTCACCTTCTTCAGCGGGCGGCGCCTATTGCTGCGGCTCGCCGATCACAGTTCCCCGCGAGGGGTTGCGCCTCGTTGACGATGTGGCCAACTCCTCATTCACCTCGCGTTAGGGAATGGGGTAGGGGAGACGCGCGAGAAGGACATCGAGGAGCACACCAGCCGGAATGAGGAGGATCAGGAGAAGGATGAACGAGGTGGTGACAATGGCATCTCCAGCCGAGGTCCATTGTCACTGATCCCCTGGAGGATGGCCTCCAGGGTGCGGCCCCTCAAGACGCGCCATCTCCTCCTCCTGCTGCACCCGGAAGAAGTTGACCCACCAGTCGTCATTGTCCATGGGTGCCCAAGTAGGGGACACTCACTCCACCTCTGCTGGCGTGCGACGGTGGTCGTGGATCTCCTGCTACCATCGGTTCCTGCCAATCTTGGGCACCAACAGAATGCCGACACCATTTGCTGCTATCCACTGCCGCATGACATGCATATGTATTACGGGACTAGGTATCGTGTGATGTACAAAGCCCACACCTCGGTGACGGGTAGGTTGTGCGGCGCAAAGCCTTTCGCGGCCACGCCTCCGTTGTGGCGGTTCGACATGGAGGATGTGGTTTCTCTCTTGGTGTTGGGTGGCGGTAGGATTTTTTGATGAGGCGAGCTGTGGAGGATGTGTGAGGAGTGAAGGAGTTCCCCTTCAAGGAGGTGGTTGTGCGCACGCGAATTTGACGTCGGTTGCACGCAAGAGGGCAGAGGCACACATTAACGTCGGCACTATCCGGCCACACCACCATGCGACGGGACTTCTCCTTGCACCCGTCTAGGGAACCGGCGAGGCCATTTTCTAGGTTTGACTAGAGTTTGGCGACATCATAAATGATGAAGAGCAGCCGCGTCGCAACCTTATGTCAATGACAGGGCTGGCCCGCCACTCACCATGTAGTCATTGTGTTGTGTCCGGCGCACCTGCAAGAAGCCTCGTATAATTAACCCAACTCTAACCAGGTCCAATACCCGACCAGGGTGTGCGGTACCTGGTGGGCATCGACCTGGTCGGTGTATAGAACTAACATGGCCAGTTTGCACGCAACGACCAACAAGTTTTGAGGTTCGCGTGTTTAAAAAAGTTCTCTATACCATCATATGGAGGCCCATGCAGGCACCCTTCTTCCGTTCTTCCTGTGCAGCCGTGCTTAATTAACCCCAGCTCTAATTAGTCCCACACCGCTAACACAGAAACACAAACACCAGCTTAAATAAGGACGCCTCCTGCATTCCATCAGCCGGGCCTGGTCGCGCGCGCCTGTAACTCCAGCTGTGGAGGGCTAAAGAGTTGATAACTGTGGTGGTGAGCTAGAAGCCATGTGAAAGCTTTGTGCGGCCAAACTCAGTCCCACTGAAAACCGCGCACGGTTCTGCTCGGAAAGCCCACCATCTGGTGGGAACTTACCTAAGTTTACGACCAGGCCGGGCTTGCCCTCAGGCCGCAGCCTACCGGCTTGCAAGAGGGCGTAAGTGGCCTGGGAGTGAAATCTCAGTCCAGAGCCCGCACTCGAATGTTGCGGTTCACACCCCGACGGATTTGAGCTAAGGAAAAAATTACCTGACGGTTTCCACGCAGAACGAAGCCCTTCATAACGGTATCGAAGGGTGACGTTGCACAGGCTTGCTTGGTGATATAGCATACTGCGTGGCACATGTGCTCGCTCACTCAAACCACATTATCAACTCTTTTTTTTATCGGATTTGCTGCAAAGGCGTCTTATACTTAATAAGTTAAAATTGTACGCTTGGAGATTCGTATTTTGTGCTTGTAGATTCGTGGTCTGACTTTTGGGATGTTTGTGTTTGTGTTGTTGTTGGCCCGACGCGTGAATTGTTTCTTGCGGGCTTTGTGAAGTGGGCTCGTGGTGACGGATCCTATCTATAAGGCGTCTTTCTCTCTTCCATGGAACCACTTACCGCGCATTTCAGTTGTGTGTGTGTTGCAAACGACTTATTTCCAGTTGCATGTGGGTTGCAACTGAGGTTTTTTCGGTTACACGTGAGTTGCAACTGATTTTGTTTTTTCCAATTGCATGAGTGTTGCAACTGAGATTTTTCTAGTTGCGCATATGTTGCAACTAAGAATTTCCACATGTGGGTTGCAACTGAGAATTTTTCCAGTTACGCCCGCGTCACAACTAAGAATTTCCACTTACATGTGGGTTGCAACTGATATTTTTTTCCCAATTGCATGAGCGTTGCAACTGAGATTTTTCCAGTTACGCATATGTTGCAACTAAGAATTTTCACGTACATGTGAGTTGCAATTGAGATTTTTCCAGTTACGCATGCGTCACTACTAAGAATTTCCACTTACATGTGGATTGAACTGAGTTTTTTCCAGTTATACGTAAATTGCTACTAAGATTTTTCTTATGTCTTATATGGTTGCACAGATTATTTTTTCTAGTGAAAAATGCGAACGCACAAAATTGAACGCTAAAATTAAAGTAGTACACAGCTTAATAAACTACTGATGTCAACGACTTAAACTTATTAAGTCTTAGGCGACTAATCTCTAGACGCTCCCTTTATTTATATATTTGTGTGTTGCTGCAAGAGTTATTTTGCAACACCTTCGGTAGCATGAACACTGAGTGCTAGCACAATCTACTTTAGTACTTTGTTGGGGCTAAATTATTATCACCAGGCTGGTTCCACTATTATCTATTAGTTAAAAGTTTGATAGTTTAGATAACTGCCCACGGCAATCTTCTAATGACAACCCAATTAATTATCTTCTTTATTAAGAAGACACCGATAGATTTAGGTGGCAATAAGAACAGAAATCACGAAAGTAAGCGTTGCAAATTCTACTACGCCATTGTCTCCCAAATCAAAACACAAATACCCGACATGATCACATACATGCTTCCTTTTGAATATGTATGGGCCACTCCTTTTTATCTTAACCTTCTCTCGAGAACCGCTTATGGATTGTGGTGTAAATAACCTTCGGCGGGGTGAAGCTCCGATCAACTAATTTTCATATCCTTCATGCTTTCATAGTAAGGGCTTATTTCCTGAGTAGAGTTGGGCGAAGTCCATAATGGCATAATGTCACTAAACTTAGGTTGTGCAATGCCTGATGGATAAATCATTTTATATATTACTGTTCGACCACAAAAGTGAGAAGAAATTATTCCAGAATATCATCAAGATCCAATTTATAATAATGCACGGCTGAGTACAATCGAGCATGTAAATGTACTTGACATGTTCTAATCCATCCTTCAATGTAGACATGTAATCCGTGATTTATTTTAGAAGTTCACTTTCCATTGAGATATCTATACCTACTAATAAAAGAAGTAAGGTTTTTTCCCAAAATTTCCGTTCGTTTCAGATTTGCCCATATTTTATAGTTGGAATTACAAGGCCTGCCACCGCTTAAGTGACAAAACTGTTCGCTCGGTCCGTGGGCGATAGTCATCTATTGTTATTCTGTTGTGGTTTGAACCATCTCCAATCATGTGACAAGCCTATAGGGATCCAATACCCATGAATATTTTTGTAGTCAATAGTCCCACCTGGCCACATCATAAGGAATTTGATCGGTTTATATACATCAAGTTTAATGCAATCAACAAGCCTCCTCATTAAGTTCTGATTATGGGATTGACAGACGGTGAGAGATAGAAAGGAAATCGGAAAACTCTGAGAGATTAAACGTGTGGGAAAAAGCCCCCGAAATTGCTGAGATCATCCCCCATTGGGACGAACGAGAATTTGGATTGTCGATATCTCGATATAAGAGAGAGTTTTGCCAAAGAAAAAACGGTGGCCGCTCAAGTACTTCCAGTACTACTACTGGGCTTGAGCGCGACCACCATGCACGCTGATTCGCACCCACCTGGTGCTTCGTCATCTATGGCGGGTCAAAGCTAACCTAAAAGTATGGGTCGATCATATTATGCAAGCTCATATTACGACGAGTAACACATGGACGATATAGCATCACAAAATTATGTCGGCTCAAAAGAATTACACGGCACATAGCGCTTTGCCAAGTACTAAATAGTAGTACACAACAAAACATTCTGCCACACGGCAAGGAGCTGCGTTGATGTGGCCTTTTTTACCACCTTTGCCAAGTGCTTCAGGGCAAGACACTCGGCGAAGAGCTGGGGTTTGCCGAGTACCGCATCAGCAGGCACTCGACAAAGATCTATGTTGACGTGGCCCCTGTTCCTTTTCGATGTGTGTCTTTGGAGCTGGCACTCAGTGAAGACCAGAGCGACGTGGTAGCACATCAGGACTGCCTTTACCATGTACATGGGAGAGAAATTCGGCAAAAACCTTGCGCTGCTAGATGGAGGGGGACGGAAGTTACCTTTTCTTTGCCGAGTGCTGTGAGAAAACACTCGGCATTGAGTCTTTGTCGAGTACTCGTGAAAAAAACACCTGATAAAGATTCTTCCCCATGTGTCCTTTGCCGAGTGTCATACACATCAACATCTTCACTAAGTGTTTTTAGGGTTCACCGTGTATTTTTGGTAGTAGTTTCTATCACAAAGCTGTTATTATTGTCATTATGCAGGCATCATTGTTTTTTATTATAATTTCTGTTCAATCATCATGATGGTGGAACCGTAGCAACGCACGGATATTTTGTGCTGGTGTATACACATTTCACAACACCTACACCAAACACTTCTCATGTTAGTGTTTCATATATTGTTATGACATGTTGCAAGAGTTCTTTGCTATTTTACTTCATATAGACTGCCGACATGTTCAATGATTGTGGATGCTTGTTGCATTTGCTTCATGTTGCAAGTTATTTTCACATTGTTGCAAGTGTTGAGTTTTATTTACGTATGTGCCATTATTTTTCTCCATGATTTGCTCTAACCAATGGAGATTTGTTGCATACATAAAAAGTCGATATATTTGAAATATCTTCAACCTTTTTTCCATATTGCGAGGAAATTGCTGTGAAATAGTACTTAAATTATTCATACAGGCAAACAAATAAAAATAAAATCATGCATTGTTGGCGGCTCCTCTCCTCGCCCACAAATGCGCAGCTAGATCCGCCATCAGCTGTGCATGGACACCTGCATCTCGAATTTCATTGTGCATATGAAGAAAAGCAGCAAATTCTTCGGGTACATGCTCTACCTCAGCTAGTGTCCCTTGATAATCAAATGGATGATCATCCTGCACAGGCGCGTCGCGCTCGCTCTCAATGATCATGTTGTGGATGATCACACAGGCATTCATCACCTCCCACATCTGAGCCTCAGAACAAGTGAGAGCAGGGTACCTGAAAATGGCGAAACGCTGCTGAAGCACCCCAAAAGCACACTCAACATCCTTGCGTGCTGCTTCCTGGCATGTTGCAAAATAGGCTTCCATCTCGTTTGATAGAGAGACAATTGTCTTCATAAATGTAGCATACTTCGGGTAGATACCATCAGCTTGATAGTACCCCTTGTTGTATGCGTGACCGTTTACCTAAAAGTTCACAACATGAGCTTGTCCCTCAGCTAGCCTGGCAAACACCGAAGAGCGCTGTAGCACGTTGATATTATTGTTTGTTCCTGCCATGCCAAAAAAACGCATGCCAAATCCAAAGGTCGTAGTCTGCCACCGCCTCAAGAATAACACTGCACTCACCAGTATGCCCCTTGTAGATCCCCTGTCAAGCAAAAGGGCAATTCTTCCAGCCGCAATGCATGTAGTCAATGCTTCCGAGCATCCCAAGAAACCCTCATGATGCATTCTTTTGCAGGATCCGAGCTGTATCATCTTGTCTTGGTGCTCTCAAATAGTCTTTACCAAACACCGTTATGACAACTCGGCAGCAGAACCTGTAGAGAGTCTCTGTACATGTTGACTCTGCTATCCATAGGTAGTCATTAATTGGCTGTATCTGGAGGAGCTCCGTATGCAAGACAACGCATTGCAGCAGTGCACTTCTGAATTGAGGTGAAGCCCCACAAACCTGAAGTACTTGTCGTACTCCCTAACGCCGTGGATAATCTTCAAGAACAGCTCCTTGTTCATCCTAAACCGGAGCCGAAATTCCTTTGGCGAATGAGTCGCATCGTCGTTGAAGTAGTCGGCGTCAAGCAACATTGCGCCGACTTCACGATGCATGTTGATGTTCGTCCTCTTTCCTGGCTTTGAGCCGCCGCGCCAAGGCACGACGAAGAAAGGCTGGCGAACGCGCAACATGTTCGTCAGAATCAGCTGCTGGTGTTGCCGCCGAACAGCCCGAGCGTTCTGCTCCTCCGTGAATAGCTGCACCATCATCTCGTGGTTGCTGTCCATCGCGGCAATCGGACGAACACCTTGCGGGCGGGGCGATACTATCGCGGTGGCGGAGAGCTCTGTTCCGGGCGAAACAACGGCCGTCGGTCGAGAGGGTGGCGGCCGTGTCGATGGACGGCGGTTCCTAGACAGTTGTCGGTGTCTATTGCAAGCAGGGTGCGCGGCGATGACGGCGACGGTGGCGATCTAGAGGGGTGGGAGTCGGCTCGGGTGTGTATAGGAGGTGAGAAATCGATGTCTCTAGCTGCCAGGCGAAACCCACGCTCGTTTTCAGACGTGCCGCGAGGTGCTGGCGCGCCCGATTCGCACTCTTGGCGAAGGGGCCGGCACGGGGTTACCGGCGATTTTACTGGGCTCGAAAATTGGCCGGCGTCGTTTGAGGCGTACGTACAAGTGTACAACTGATGTATCTGACTGAAAGTGTGTTCACATAAAAAATCTTAAAATAGCTTTATATCGCCACATTCCAGCACTGGGGGACCCCCATGAAATTTCACGCCTCCCGCTCTCCATTTCGAAATACTCCCCGCTCTTCCCCTTCCACCCTCAATCCAAACACTCCGCCTCCCTCTCCCCCTTCCCCTCGTCGGCCGGCGTCCGCGGCGCGATGGCTCCCCCTTTCGTCTTCCCCTCCAGCCTGCGGGATCTCGAGCGGGACGCCGACGGAGACGACGACGGCGAGCCTTCGCTCCGCCCGGAGGCCCCCATCGCCGTCACGGCCCTCCGCGCCGCCGACCTCGAGGAGTTCGTCAAAGGTGCGCGCCCGCTCCACCTTCCCACTTCCCCCCAACCCCCTCAGAATCCAGAGCTTCGGTTCGAGCTTGCCGCCATCGAGCGCGCGCGGTGCAGCTGCGCTGTCCGGTTTGCCCCGAACTCGAGGCGGCAAACCCTAGATCCCGCGCATTCGGCGTCCAGCGCCCCACCACTTTCCGTCTTCGCGAACGGTCGCAAAGGGATTTCGCGAATTTTGTTGGCTGCGCAGGCAGAATCTCGAAATCTAAAACCACACTTAAGTAAACGCCGTAGTAGTTGTCATAAATAAGGGTGTTCCGGACTGTTGTTTGGCATTTTCCGGTGTACAATTTCACTCGAAACGATTTGGTTTGGTCGTCCCTTGGAATTGGGACGTCTGTTCTGGATATATAGCTTACCCTGTCGGTTTGAGCTAACTTGCTGTTGCTTATCCTGATTCCTGATTAGCATTTTGAGTTTGCTCAAAATCATTTTCTGGAAGCCGATGGTCTTGCTGCTTGTAGAATATGCAACACAGCGACGATATTTGAGAGAGTTGTGCTAGTTCATGAACAGTAGTAGGCCAAAGTACTATATACCATATGACTCTGTGAGTTGCTTTCTATCAAAATTATGCACTATAATGAAACGTAGCGTCGATTTCTGCAACTACAAATTCTGTAAATGTCAGAGTGAACTAGTCTCATATATCCCAAATTCCGGATACCTTTTGGAAGTTCCGTCTACATCATTCTCCATGGTTTATTTGGGCGTCCAGATTGGGAAGCCCTGTGGAAGTTGATGCTGTTTTCGTTGTTTCTTAAAGAGTGTAATATCACACATTTAAGGTCCTACATCATCTCTTGATTTATCGTTGCTTACCTGGTGAAAACCGACTCTGCACTTGAAAATTTGAAGACTAGGTGTCCTGGACATCTGAGAAAAGTCACTTCTGTACATTTTGAGAGCGAACATATATGTAATTTTTAAATGAAGTAGTCTTGTCATAGGGAAGGTTGCCAATTTGCATCTGCTTTAAACTTTTGTGAAAGAAAGCTAGTTCACATATAGGCTGGTGTAAGCCACAGTGGGTTTATTTTGCAAAATACTGGGTACCTTGTGTACTGAAAGTATCGTGCCTTCATTTTGAAGGAAATGTTTATGGGAGAGCTGTACTAGAAAATATATTTAAGAAGTGAAGCTAGACAAGAAAAAGAACATCAAAAAAATAATGACCCAGCTTTCATGTTCTATGGTCAAAACTGAAACAGGAGTCTCTAATGTTGGAGTAAATTTACCCTATAAGCAAGATCATCTAGAGTTCTGGTACTGCCAGTTGGCTTTCTTTCCCTTCAACATGTTTTTAGATTGTGTCCATCATATTAAGTTATTAACAACCAGATGAGCTTCTCAACTAATTAACAAATGCTTGCACCAAACGTTTACGCCCTTGAGACTATTTTTACTTTGTTGAACATGAAAGTAGCAATTTATTCTGTCAATACCTGTGTATCTTGCCAATATGACTAACTCTTCCCTTTGGTTTGATATAAATTAAAGGCACTTCATTTGATCTGTCTGACAAAGAACTCTTCTGCATCGAGGAGCAAGATGTGTTTAATAGCGTATACTCTCTCGTGCGTGACTTCACTTGCTTGCCCCCAGCCCTTAAGTTCAACCTTGTTGAGGCCTTGCGCTCCAACCTCAGTGTCCTTCTACCGAACATTGACTCCCTTTCACGAGCTTCCATGTCCCCTTCTGACGGGATCCCTATCACTGACCGCATTGCTTCTCACCGCAACACCCTCAAGATATACTCCTTTTTCCTCCTTTCCATTGTCCTCACTCAGGAATCTTCAGCTGATAGTGGCACTGGGGCAAAGGTAATATTTGTGTCGCAGGATATGATTATTTTGCTTCTTATATGGTTATACCTTTATATTAAAAGTGAGCTTGTTCTGCCATTTGGGTTTAGGTGACAACACATGGTCGGAAGAAGAATCCTGTTTATGCTTGGAATTGGGAAGCGCAAAGAGGGCGGATCATGAATCTTGTTGCCACTTCTCTTGAAGTTGACCTTACGCTACTTTTTGGTCCAGGCGGTGCTGATGAAAGATATCTCTCTTTTGTTTCAAAGTAAATTCTGGAAACTTGGTATAGTAAACTTTTCAGTTAACTTTTGTTTTACAGCCATCTTACTTTCTTGTTCATAGGTGTACTTTTGTTCTATTTGAGAGTCAAAGCGTGTTAAAAGACGATGAAACAAGAAATGGCCTATGCCGGATAATTGGTGCAATAGCTACAAAGCATCAAAGGACTTCTCAAACCAGTGCATCTGTCTTGCATTTGATCCATAAATATGATTTCACTGTCGCCTATCTTGCGGAAGCAGCTGCTGCTGCAGAGAAAAAGTTTGGTGATGGAAGCTTGGCAATTTCCCTGATCAGGGAAATTGGTCGCACTGACCCAAAAGATTATGTGAGAGATGGTGCTGGTGCTGACAATGTTGGGCGATTCCTAGTAGAACTCGCAGATCGGTTGCCAAAACTTATGTCTACCAATCTTGGTGTTCTGATACCACATTTTGGTGGGGAATCATACAAGATTAGAAACTCTCTTGTTGGGGTCTTGGGCAAGTTGGCTGCAAAGGCATTTAAAGATGTTGATGGAAATAACAGTGCTCATTCCATGAGGCTCCGAAGTAAGCAGGCTATGCTTGAAATTTTGATTGAGCGTTGTAGGGATGTGTCAGCGTACACAAGGAGTCGAGTGCTTCAGGTATGGGCAGAGTTGTGCGAAGAAAATGCTATTTCAATTGGCCTGTGGAATGAAGTGGCATCAGTTGCTTCAGGGAGATTGGAGGACAAAAGTGCAATTGTGAGGAAATCGGCATTACAACTTCTCATTACAATGCTGCAACACAACCCTTTTGGGCCTCAACTAAGGACTGCAACCTTTGAGGCAACTTTAGAGAAGTACAAGGAGAAATTGCAAGGAATGGAGTCTCAGTCTCCTGAGGAAGATGAACCTGTGAATGATCATCAACTGGGAGAAATGATTGTGGGTCAGGACGAGAGTGTAAGTGATAGCTGCCTACCTTCTAGTCAAGACCAGAGGGATCAAGATCCAATGATTGCAGATATAACAAACTTGGAACAGATCCGAGCTTTGGTTGCATCCCTTGAGGCTGGTCTGCGATTCTCAACATGTATAACGTCATTAATGCCAATCCTTATCCAGTTGTTGGCATCATCTTCAGCTACAGATGTTGAGAACACTATTCTTCTATTAATGAGATGCAGACAGTTTCAGGTTGAAGGTTCAGAAGCAGCACTCAGGAAAATGCTGCCTCTGGTAATGTCCCAGAAAGTCTAGCTGGTATATGAGCTCATGTATCTGTTAAAACTCAACATTTTCCTGACTCTTTTAGCCTTTTGCAGGTATTTTCTCAGGACAAGTCAATATATGAAGCAGTGGAGAGCGCATTCATCGCCATATACACAAAGAGAATCCCAACAGAAACAGCTAAAAGCTTGATAAACCTCAACATTGACTGTAGCATTGGTGACCTTGCTGCACTGGAGAACTTAGTTAGTTCATTGGTATTGAAAGGAGAGATTTCGTCCAGCACGGTGCACTCTTCTTTCCTTTTAATGTTTGCTATGTGCAACCTTATTAATGGGAATATGTGCTTGTTTATACTCGTAGCTACAGTAATGCTAATTACTCTTTTATTCTTGCATATGGAGTTCCATGTTTAGGGATGTGAAGCTTCTTAGATTATTCTATCTTTTGCCTTGTAGTTTAGAAGTGCAAGATGAGGCAATTAATATGTGACCGAGCTAATTTTGGAACACCCATCAATTAAGAATTCAAGATGCATGTTGAGAACTTTGCTCCCAGCTATTCGACATGTCAATGTGACAGTTTTTTCCGACTATTCTAACAATAGAAGTTCTATTGATTTGCTGTGTACATTGAAGTTGTGCTTTGAGCCTTTGACAACTGTATCATACAAATGACTTCTGAGGCCTAAGTATATCCATTTTGTTGAATGTTATTGTACCCTTGCAGTTATGCATGTTATCTTATGTTACTCGTGAGGAACACACTTGCTAATTCCCATGATTTCTTTCAGATATCAGCTTTGTGGGATTATTTTTGCTTTAACATCAACGGCGTGAGGCCAGTGCAATGCCGTGGAGCTTTATCAATTCTTTGCATGGCAGCAAAGTCATCTCCCAGCATTCTGGGTTCTCATTTACAAGATATTGTTGACATTGGGTTTGGACGCTGGGCTAAGGAAGAACCTCTGCTTGCTAGAACTGCATGCCTTGCCCTGCATAGATTATCAGAAGAAGACAAGGTCAAGTTACTAAGTACCAGTACAAGAGTATTTGCTGCATTGCAAAGCTTGATAACTAGCTTCTCGCTTCCTGAGAAAATATGGTATGCAGCAACAGAGAAAGCTATAAGTGCCATCTATACCTTACACCCTGCACCTGAAATTTTTGCTACCGAGATTGCAAAGAAATCCCTCAATTCTGTATTCAGTTCCTCAGCAATGGATGGCATGTCAAATGGAGTCGAACTCGAAACTCAGAATGGTCCATTTGTTTCAGCGGTATCAGCCACAAAGTTGGGTAGATTTCTTTTTGTTATTAGTCATATAGCACTTAATCATTTGGTTTACATTGAGACTTCCGTTAAGAAGATTCAGAAACAAAAACCAAAGAATGACAAATCACAGCACACTAATGAGGACAGTGAGGTAGATGCCTCCAAGAATTCAGAGGTAATTTTTACTTGGTTGCACATCTTTAACCATTTGAACATTTTGGATTTGACTTATTATTCTTTCATGTGACTTGAGCTTTTTATTGTCTATTTTGTGATGCTGGCAGGCACAAGGCATAAATGCTGAACTGGGACTTGGCGCAACAGTAGATATTGCAATAGAGTCTCTTGCTGAACAAGCTGAAAGGGAGATTGTTTCCTGTTCCTGTGAAAAGAACCTTATTGGACACTGCGGACCATTTATTTCAAAACTCTGTAGGAACCCGACTTTGTTGCAAAAGGTTTGGATTGTATTGCACTTTTGATATTTCCAAATATTTCGTTCCGTTGCCCCTTGTAATTTTCTCCTGACGAAATATTTTTGTTTGATGCAGTTCCCAGTGTTACATGCTTCTGCAAAGCTTGCTCTTTGCATACTAATGATTATTGATGCAGAATTCTGGTATGCAATTGTATTTGACATGACTGCATTTGTTTAATATTATTATGGATACCTTAGTTGTATACAATTAGTGGCAACATTGGATCTCATGATATACTCAATTTTCAGCGAAGCAAATCTTCAAATCCTATTTACTGTTGCTGAAAGTGCACCCTCTGAAATCGTCCGATCTAACTGCACTATAGCCCTTGGCGATTTAGCAGTTCGCTTTCCAAACCTCTTAGAACCATGGACAGAACACATATATGCCCGATTGGGCGATCCATCAGCATCTGTGAGGAAGAATGCTGTGCTGGTCATTTCTCATCTTATATTGAATGATATGATGAAGGTCTCTCTCTCCCACGATTGAAACACATTTCACTCTCTCCCACTGTTGAGACACTTCTCACATTTGCAAATCCTATACAGGTTAAAGGTTATATCAATGAAATGGCTGTGAGGGTAGAAGATGAAGACGAGAGGATCTCAAGCCTTGCAAAACTCTTCTTTCATGAGCTATCAAAGAAAGGTACATGCATTAACTGTACAAATTAAATTGATATATATAAATACTGCTGTTTGACTATAGCTAATATTGCCTCTCTTTTGTTTGGCGACTATGAAGGAAGCAATCCAATTTATAATCTTCTTCCGGATATTCTGAGCAGACTGTGCAATCAGCACCTCAAGGAAGAAACATTTCGCAGCATCATGCAATTTTTAATTGGTTCTATTAAAAAGGTCTAACACGCTGCTTTCTTTGCCTGCCATTTGTGTACTTTTGCCTCTATCCGTCATTAACTATATTCATAACTGTAATCTCAGGACAAACAAATGGAAGCTCTTGTTGATAAGCTCTGCAATAGGTTTGCTGGTGGAAATGGTATATGGCTTTACTTCTAGGATCGAATTATACTGAACATTTATGTTGTCTCGTGTGTGTTTCCATGAATGGCTAATCAACTGTCCACCTTTATGTCTATGAAACCATGAGACAAGTGAACTTTGATGGCTGGAAAATAGAAATTTATGAAGAAATAACAAGCAGTAACCACTTAACCAGAGATGCAATCATGTGTGAACTCCGAAGCACCGATACTTCAAAGTCTGCTGTGTCCGCGTATAATACTCCGCCGATACTCCGATACCCCGATACACGGGCGATACACGTATCCTAGGAGTATCGGCTTTTACAAATTTAAAAAGAAAGAAAGAAAATACCGATACACCACCGATACACTGCCAGGGACATCATCGACACGGCTAGGACACAGGGACATTGGGCAGCCCAGTCAAAGCCCACTACTGACTCTAATAGCCAGTGCGCTATCTATCTATTTGCTTGATTAACCATGGAAGTGGTTTGGATTGAGGCATCAGGAGTGAGCGCACCGCCACCGTTGCCGTCTGGAGTCGCTCGCCGCCATCTAGAATCGCCTCCCCGCAGCCTGGAATCGTTCTCTCCTCCGCCGCCTCAATTATTCTTTGACTTCACAAGTCATTGCATAGCATTTCATTAATTTTATATGTACATTCGCCGTATCGCCGTATTGTTGTTTCTAGAAATTGCCGTATCCCGTATCCCCGTATCCGTATCGCCGTATCTGTCTCGCCGTATCGGTGCTTTGTAGTGTGTGAATGAGCAGTTCATGTTATTTGTGACGAATTTGGTGGAATTCTCTAGAGCTACTCTATTCAGTAGATACAAGTATATGCATAGACACTGTTTTGGTCCTATGGCCATGGGCACAGACGCACATAAGAGAAAGGCTCAGCCCAAAAAATGTTGTCTTAACTTTTCCCTCCGTTTCTCAAAATAAGGTGTATAAATGTAGTCAAAAGTCAACGGATTGTAAGGTTGACCAATCAAGTAGATAAAAATCTGAACATCTAGAATGCCGAATAGATATCAATATATCTACCGTAGAATATATTTTCATAATCTATTAATTAAATCTTGTAGATGTTCTTATTTTTGTTTATAAGATATGTCAAACCTACACTGCATTGGCTTTTGACTAAACATATATGCCTTGTTTTGAGAAAAGCAGGTAGTAAGTTCATTTATAGAGACAGCTGACTTTGACTCTTTCATTTCAATCCTATCTCCTTGAAACAGCTCTTCTTTGCTGCATTTCTTGTTTTGACCCTTTTCATGAACTGCATAACTTTAGGCTTACCCCTTTCTCAGATGTTTGATTCTTTCTTTGCCTGAGTTTCAGATGTTAGGCAGTGGGAGTACATCTCTTACTGCCTCTCTCAGCTAACCTACACCGAGAAAGGCTTGAAAAAACTCATTGATAATTTCAAGATGTTTGAGCATGCATTATCCGAAGATTCTGTGATGAACCACTTCAGAAGCGTGATAGCAAAGGTTGGTTGCATAGCATGGATGGCTGCACATGCTTCACATTTTTTGAATACATAATACTGAATTCTATGCTTTCACTGATCTGTGGTAATTCATCCAAACAGTGTAAGAAGTTTGCAAAACCAGAGCTTAAAGTTTGCATTGAAGAATTCGAGGAGAAAGTTAGCAAGGTTCACGAGGAAAAGAAAGAACAGGAGGCCACGACCAGAAATGCTGAGGCACATAAACAGAGAATGAGTTCTATTGATAGAGTTACTAAAGAAGTTGGACAGAACGATGGAAAGTCTGCTGAAGGTAAGCTAGAGTTACTTTTTTTTTTCTTTTCCAGAATCTCCTTATCTTCTTTGTTGTGTAAGATATATTCCGTGTGAGTATCTTATCTATCCACCATATGATGACTAAAACTGAAGTGGACCATTATTCTATGAACTACAACCCAAATGGGGTATTTATGACATGTGCACTAGAGAGTAGAGTTTTTACTAGAGAGCTCACTTATTTATGTGCTTTGCGTTAACAGAGGAAGCTAGTGGTGAGGTTATCGATCCATCCGTGGATAACAATGCCGAAGATACAGAGACAGAGGAAGCTAGTGAGGCTGTTGATCCTTCAGTGGACGATACAAATGCTGAAGATGAGGAGACAGGGGAAACTAGTGAGGCAGTTGATCCTTCAGTGGATGGTACCAATGCTGAAGATAAGGATACAGGGGAAGCTAGCGAGGTTGCTGATCCTTCGGTGGATGATAGAAATGCTGAAGATAAGGAGACAGAGGAAGGTAGCGAGGTTACTGGTCCTTCAGTGGATGATAGCAATGCAGAAGTTCAGGAGGCAGGGGAATCTACCGAGGTTACTGGTCCTTCCGTGAATGATGGAAATGCTGAAGACGAGGAGACAGAGGAAGCTGCCGATCCTTTGGCGGATGATGGAAATGCTGAAGACAAGGAGAACATGCGAGAACGCAGCGAGAACATTAGTTCGGAGAAAAGCCAGACGTCATCCACATGCACAGAACTAGAAGACGGCAGCGCAGAGGTTCAATCCGCACGAAAACCCCGCAGAGGTGAGCCATATTTCTTTCCAGCGCCAATATCCATGTTACTCATCCAGTTTCTGAAGGAACTTGTGCCATGCACTGTGCAGGTTCGTCCCGATCAACGCTAAAGAAGATGAGGGAACCTGCCTTGGAAGGCCCAGCAGACAGCGCTGCTCCAGTAGTCAGGCGTTCGACCCGCTCAAGCAGAAGGTGCTTCCACTTGCCAGTCTATTCATGCTAGTCTTTGAACTTGTGTCACACCGTGTGTTTAAAACCTATACATGTCATCATTGCTTTCATCTCCACCGAAACCATGGTTTACTAATTCGTAATACATCGCCGCTGACAAAACTGTGCAGGCTCTGAAGGGGGATGCTGGGATATTCTCTGATTTGGAACAGCAGCAGCTGCGGCTTCAGTGTAACATGAAGTGAGTGTCAGCTCCTTTGTCAACTGTGACGATCTCGCCTTGAGATCATGGAGTTCTGAAGCCGTCAGTGCTCCTAACGCCTGTCCAACGTAGTGTTTATTTGACTAGTTTGTGCTGGTAGATCTGGGTGAGCCCAAGAATACTTGCCGTGTTGGCCGCTTGTATTCCTTGGAACAAGAACTAGTTGTATTTTGCTGTAACAGTCTATATTAGTACTACCTCTGTACTTATTTAATTGACGCCAGCTACAACATGCATGCGTTGCTTTTTGTACATAGCCCGCGTCGATTTAATCGGAACGGAGGGAGTACCTTCTAACTGAATAATTTACAATTTGTCTCACATGATTCTGCGGCTGCTTGAACAATTGTCCACGGTTGATATGCATATCCTTTCTGCATTTATGTGGATACGCCTGCTCACTCGAATTATATTCTCCAACCCGCAAAGCGAAGAAAATGACCGTGCAACTTTCCCAGCCGAGGGCTTATCCTGTTTGCGGATAGCCAGAATACGGGACCAGTTGTCGTCGCAGCGACACGTCGGCCTGTCATCGTACGAGACCAAGCCATCAGGGTAGAAGTGATTGCAAGCAAGGTAGAAGATTAACAGTAACAGCCACAGGCACTGGTATTAGCCGCAGTCCAATAATGCAGGAGGAAGCAGCGAGTCGCCACCTCGCCCCCGGTGATGGCAGCGACGGAGCGATCGTTGTCGCTTATCCGCTGCCTCCGACCCCGGGGCCGCTCCCAGCCACGGACGCCGTCGAGATATAAATTCATCCGCGACGTCGACCACTCGATCGGGCCGCCGGACTCGCTCTCCTCCTCACGTTCCATGGACCTGCTCCAGCCACCGGATTGCGTGGCTGCTGGTACCTCTCAAGTTCCACGAATGTCGCGGCTCGCTGTTGAACTGGTGCTACTAATTCAGGAGGAGCGCTACTAATTCAGGAGTCGCATTTTTGTTCATCTTCTTCATTGAGAGACGTGCAGCCGAACATATTCATGAGTATTAGAAACTAGAAACACGAGCAACATGTTTTAAGTCTGCCGCACGGCTTCGTCATCGTCAATACCTATATTTCTCCGGAATTGTTAATTCTCATCCACCGCCTGAGATTTAATTTATCTTATCCGACTCCTTAGCCGATAGATTGTCTCACGATTTATATCCAATTAAAATAAATCCATTTAAAAGTATCCATATCTAATTTTAAAAAATCCGGCAGAAAAGTATACCCAATTTCGAAGTAGAGCCCCGGATACGTTATAATAAAATAGCACAGAAATATGGATTATTCGAAAATTAAATAGGACCATCTGAATGTTTTAATCAGGATACTCCGATTTTTGAGCCAAAACTCAAATCTAAAAGAGCTAGCAGTTATTGAGTTACCAAGTTCACTTGGATAGCATGTTTAGCTTTATTTTTGTATCTCCAATAGAATGATGGTTCAACTACTTAGTTTATATTTGCACATGCTTAGATTTTAGCCTATAGTATATCCCCATAGTCTTTTCGCAAAAAAAAAAACTCCATAGTCTTAACTAGTTGACTCATGCAAGGGTAAAATGTTAAATCATTCTAATATTTTGCTAGAACTATAATTATGTGCCCATGAAAGTTTTTATTTGACTATTTTTTTGTTTCCTGTCCCAGTTCTTACCATTTCCGATTTGAATCCGCAATCTGATATTATCGCATTAATCTGCAACCGGTCAATATCCGCTCCGATTCGAATCCAAGAAAAAATACTGTATGAGCAAAGTCTAATCCGTTTACATCCCTAGTTGCAATTGAGATTTTTGCAGTTGCAAATGAGTTGTAACCAAGATTTTCCTAGGTGCATATATACTTCTGTTAATCATATGTACTCTCTCCATTGCAAATTTAGCTAACGGTTTTATTCTAAATAAGAAAATCTACACTAAAATTATATCTATATACAAACGTTCCTAGATGAAATGTGACCAAGATGCGTTCGGTTAATTTAATTTTTCTTACTTTTATTGCTATATATAATGCTGTTGACAGTTTTCTTTTTGGAAGGGAGGCTCACATAGCGTCACAACGGACACTTTGCGTGCCCATCTGTTCTGGTTCGATCGACAAGTTAAGGCCCTGGCTGCAGACTCTTGCGTTTTTCCCGTCCACGCTACCGTGTTGATGTCGATGCACGAGGCCCACGCACGCACGCACACACGGAGGACCTGCCGTCTCGCACAAGCAGGACGGCCGGTCGAGTCGATTGCTTGCTTTGCCGGTCCGCTGGCGCGCCATGGCCACATGATTTTTCCCTGGCCTGCATCCAACGTACGCGCGATTAGTGGAGCGCAGGAGCCCGCGGCGTCGCGGCCACACGATAGGCGGGTCGTCGTCTCCAAATCAGTGATCAACGTCCCCATCCGTATGAAACGGAGGAGCACTTGCACACGCCTCTTGGCCCTGGACCTCCGGAGCTCTGCGTGTGTGTGGTGCGCAGTCCCCGGAGCGCGCGCGCCGGCCGGCCCTATCCGACGACGACTCGCCACGCGGCAACGCCGATGGATCGAGCCGCCGCACCGCGCCACCGGTTCGCCGCCACGCGCTGTCGTCGCACCGGGTCATGGTGTGGGCACGCCGGCGCCAAGCTTTGTTCCCGTGCCGCCGTGGGTTGGCGCGGATAAGCTCGCGCGCGCTAGCCGGTCCGAGGCGCCAATGCATGGCGCCAACGTGTCGGGCGCGTGAAGCCCGCCAATCCTATCAATAGCCTTTTTTTTTTTTTTTGCGAATAATCCTATCAATAGCCTGGAACTTGCGCCCGCCTGGCCATAGATGATATGAGACGATGGAAGCATCCCATCTTATGGACATATTTTTCTCTCGGAGCACCCACGGATTTTACGGATAGAAAATCAAGTTATTATTCAAATAATATTAGGAAAAGTTGTCTTAAAAACTTTTCACATATAACCCTAAGAACAAAAAAAAAAGTGAAACCATCCATATAGTTGCATGCACTCGTCAAAGCCCGCAACAGCCGCTAGACTCCAACACCGTCTAGACCACATGTTGGAGAGAAATAGTTCCTCCACAATTGCTAGATCCAAAGCATAATCATCGACGAGGCTTTGCTGAGTCAATAAACAGGTCTACTGCATGCAATGCGGCATATGTCGTGCTGGCACATCGACTGGAGAACATCCCCTTACTGTTTTGGACCATGATCCAGCGAATCCCGTCGATGAAGTCGGAGAATTACGACACATGCACCACCTCTGGACCCAACATCCTCGCTCCACAGCATCCACCTCGCCCATGCCCCAACGCAGAACGCTAGCTACACACCGGGAAACCGATCTCGCCATATCTAAAAAATGATGAGAAAATCAAGCCGTTGATCTAAAGGACTGACAAGCACACATTGACATCAACTCCGAGGAGCCGCCGTAAAGGTAGCCACTAGTATCATTTATACTCGTGTCTTCTGTTCGAAAACTGAATTAGCTGTTAAGTTCTATAATTGAAGTCTTTTTGAAAGATTTAAATTATAGAATGAAGGTAATAATATATATTCTCTTTATTCCTAAGAAGCTATAATGAAAAAATTCACCGAGCAAGCATCGGCTGGTGTCGTTTAAATGCCGCATTGTTTTGCTGGTGCCTCACGCGTGTAACGCCGACGGCATGCTGCACGAAGGTTGGGTGCGCATGAATCAAAGAAGCAGCTAATGAGAGACCAACAGATAGACTAGTACTGTAAAATGTAAAAAGAAAAGGATTGACCAAAAATTAAGGTGCGCAATTTCGTCGTTTACGAAGAAGCGCTAGAGCCCATACACGTGCTTACAGAACACGGAGAAAACCACCGGCGCTATGTTTCCTGGCGACGGAAAACCATCTGCTCTGTGGTGGCGACTGATTTAGGCGTTTGCTTGATGGAAAACTAAAAATGGGTTTGTGTCTACGTCTGCATTTTATTGGAACGTACGTAACGTAAAATAATAATGGCCTGTTAAAAATAACATGGGTTGTTCAGCTAGTCACTCGGCTCCAACCATACTCCCACTTCACTTTCGTAAGCAGAAGCAAACAAACAAACGAACGAACGCATGCACTCGTCAAAAGCCAGTGCGATTAGCGTATAAGCAAGCCACATTTGAGTAAGCAGAGAACCGTGGAATCCACTACTGATGCCGCGAGTCTCCTCTTTCCAACGACCTCTCTCCTGCACTGCACTGCACCGAGTCGCCGATTCTTCGTCTTGTTAATCTAGTTAGTATTAAATCATGACTGACCCCCAACGGCCCAACCGTAATGGAAGCCTCGTCGGCGAGCGCCAGTGCGCCACCACTCCACCAGCAGCCCGGAACCGATGCTCGGCATGTGATGTGCGATAGCTGATCAGGTAGCGGTTCGACGGGATGTGCAACAAATCGCAGCCGAAATGACGGCTGACCTGTTCAAAAAAAAAAAAAAAATGACGGCTGGTGCGAAAGGTGTCTTGTGGTGGCCATGTTCGGAGAAGGAAAATGCTTCTCTGTCCAGCTGATTCGCTGTCAGGAGTTTGGTGGCCCCAAGTCTTGTCCAACGATGCACTGGTACGGCACACCTTGCTTTTTAGCCAACAATGTATCGCTATTGATTAGCTAACACAGAACAAGACACTGGATCTTAACAACAATAACCTGATTAGATCCGAAAATCACACCTACGCTCTTGAAAGTTGGAAATTGTCATTTTTTCCTCGGATTTGCTGGAAATCAAGCGTCTCATTTTTGTTATATCTCAGTCGGTTTCTTATTCATTGGATCCGCATTGTGAGTCGTGCTGATATAATTGTTGCAAATGGGCTGCAATTGAGATTTTTCTGATTGCAGGTGAGTTGTAACTGCCTGGTTGCAAGTGGATTGTAAGTGAGGAAAAAAATATCCACATCATTGAATTTGCTTTGAGATTCAGGTGAAAACAAACTTAATCAGACGGCTGCGGACTCGGGGGATCAAGTCGAAGGACGCTCAACACTTTCCATTTATTTCCGTTGGCTGGATACTAGATGTTGCATGCTTTCGCTTTATTCTTTTGGAAAATTTATTATGCTCGGTCTCTTCATCTAAAGGGTACATACACCATAATTTATTACAAGCACATTACATGAGGTAACGAGTAATGACAAAACAACAATAAAAAAAGAATATATACCCACAACTACGTTGTCATTCTTTCGAATTTACACCACACATCTATGTTGCCGCATCGAGTTTGTAAAACAAAAATCAAGAACAAATGATCGACACGAATACCTGCCTTCATCAAGAGAAATATACACGTGCATCGTTGTTGCATTTGACTAAGGCAGGACAAATTACGGGTATCACCCCGGTATGGAATGTTGTTCACGTAACCATCTCCAAGATAGATCTTTGGTGAGTTGTGCCACCATTGCTTTGCCCCAAACCACCTATTCCAAAAAATGTTGGTTCACCTCAGATGAGAAGGCACCACTCCCCAGAAAGGGGGACACCATGAGCCACTGCTGCATCGCCACTAGGCCTTGCAGAGGGTAGAGAGACCTAACTAACCATCTCTAATGAAGGTATCACGCATCCTGGAACGTTGGAGGTCATGTCATGTAATGAAGCATTAGCACTTGCATCGGATGTTAATCTGAGCCGCCTCAGGGTTGCCTCTGATGCTAAGGATGTGATTCGGAGCATTAATGAAAGAAGTTTGTCTCATTATAGTTCTATCCTTAGAGAAATAGATAATAGAAATAGAGTTTTTTTCCTTTAGTTACTTTTGTTTTTTAAGACAAAGAGAACAATCAGGACGCTCATAACCTGGTTCGTAATGCTCTGTCTTTCTAGCATGGCCGGATTAAGAGAGATAAGCCGCGTCGGTTGCCAACATGTTTGGCTCGTTGAGCCATGGATCGACTCCAATGTACTCCTTTCGGTCTCTTTTAATTGACTCGGATTTAGTACAATTCTGAACTAAATTCGAGTCAATTAAAAAGGACCGGAGGAAGTACTTGTGATGATTATTAAATAAAGGCCATGTTTACTTCTAAAAAACATGTCTAAGGAAGGATTGAACTTCTATGCTTTTTCTGGATAAAGGGAATGTATTAAATCAAGTTCATATGAAGAGCACCCGGCATCTGCAATGACACAATGTTAAGATTAGTTAAGACATTAATATGTACATGACCAATTTATTAAAAAAACAACAAGAAGGAAAAAGAGTACGAATGTCGTGCTCAAGAAGGAAACATCATCAACAACTACCCTAAGAAAACACGAATTGTGACAAAGGTTCCCCAAAAGCAGTGCCTCCATGAAAGAGAATGATGCTCAAGCGATGCAATCGCCGGTTCTAACCACTAAAGCTCAGATCAAGGGTTTTCACCCTTGAGAAGAAAGCTTGAGAATTCTCCAAGAAATTCTTTATAGAAGGGAACGACATAGGGGTTTTCACAAAATCATGACAAGACATGGTTTTTTTCACCCTGGAGCTTGAGACCTGATATTCAAAGAGCATTGTCATACTGAAAGACACCCATGTTGACTAGTGTAAGAACAAGACAAGCTAACTAGTCTCTCTCAGATGGAAGCCGTGCCGAAATCAAGTAAATTAAAATTTTCTTGTTTAATTGTGTGTGAGACTTCTTATTTCAAAATTTGTCTGGCATACACCAGTTTATATCAAGCATATTGCATGCAAATACAACCATTAATCAAATTTTATGTATATTGATGTAATGGTATTTAGGCATTGTTTATTCATCAATGGTTATTTTGCGCTATAATTGAATTCATTGTAAGAAGACATATTTGACCATAAAAGATCATATATAATCACTATAAAGTTATATAAACATGCTTACCTAATAATACATGAGAAACTCCTACTCCCTCCGTTCCAAATTAATTTACTTAGATTCATCTAGACTCGTATGTATCTACACACCAAAAACACGTCTAGATACATGCGAATCTAGACAAAGGAAGTATTAGTGTATTTGTTAAATAGTATGCCTTAGAGATATTTTCATAAATATATATACACTATAGAGAATGCGCAATTGGAAAAAAGGATTGAAGAAGAAAACTTTGTTATGAAATGCGATTTAAATTTAGCACAACGAAAGAGTAATTTTCAACGCTTCATTGCAAATTATATACCAAATAACATTATAGCTAATATTTAGCAACATTTCAAGTTATTTTGTTAAGTATCCCAAATATGTAACATATAATTATACTCGTTAATAATGTACAATAATAAATCTAAGTTATATAAAAGTACAAAAGTTCAGTATAAATTTTGTGTCCAAATTTTGATGGTGACTAAACTATCTAAAATACGTATGAATATAATATAAATCTTAAACTGTAAAGTTTTTTCAATGAAAAATAACCTAGATTACATTGGAGTAGTGGACCCGTTAAATGTGTGAAGTTTTAGACGCGGATTTTTGGCTCATAGGTTCTACACTCCCCGACGTCCCCAACTGATATCTGTCCCGATATGTCCCGGAACTACTGCATGCAAATGTGTATCATCTTCATAGAACTAGTTGTATGGATTTTGTACAAAAGTAACTCGGACCCATATCATTAATATAACTGCAATGACCAACAACAATGAACCCATCAATTCTTAACAGGAGGAAAGTTGTATTGTTATTCCCTGCACGTGCTAACTATTTTGTGTCAACTTGAACTTATATAAGTAACTTATATTCATATAGATTTTAATATTTTCAATACTTTTCAAATAAAATAATTATTTTTAACATACTCTAGGAATCTTATTCTAACAAATAAGAATGTTATTAGGGCTTAGCCTAGTGGTTGGGGTCGCAGTAGCGCACCCCAACGACCGGAGTTCGATTTCTGTCAGGGACGAATTTCGGAATTGTCACGCCAAGTCCCGCTTCTACTATATCAAAAAGTGTCTAATTCCTCCTAGACACGGTTTCATTTTTTTTTACTAAAAATTCCTGGGATATTTATTATTTTACTTCTAGGAATCTTCAAGAAAATAATCCAGTTTGTTTTCCAATGAACTTAAAAGGTAATTAGAGAATTAGGAACTAGAGTACCTAGATTTTACAAAACTAAAATTAGCAGATTAACTATGAAAGCAGTTCACCAGATACACCATGAAACCATATTCATCAAATTCACCAAAACGAATAAACCGAAAATCGCCACCAAATTCACCGTCAATACAACTCATCAAAGCAATACTATCAGAGAGTTCACCACTGATTTCACTAGGAATCGAAAGAAACAATACGAAAAGGGAGCGGCAACCCCCATCTACAGAGCTGCCCCGCCACAGGTTCGCATCCACGTACTATGAGGCGCGTTGTCGCCGTCCGTCTTCGCACCAGGTCATGCCGTGATGGTGGCAGTCTCCATGCGGCAACCCCAATTCTACAAGCACGAGTATCCAATTTCATAACAGAACAAATGATCATATTTTTTTAAAAGGCGAAACAACATAATTTGAAAACCACCGAGTAATTAGAAGGACATGTTGTCGTTTACTTGCTGCATTTTTTTCTTTCGAAATGCTTTTTCCAATCATTACCATATATTTATAGGAGCGAATAATACACCAAAAATAAGGTCTAAAATAGAAGATCAAATTTTCGAGGTCTTTTAACTTTTTTAAACACAATCTTGTAATTTTTTGAAGGCAGCCAGTGAAGAACGATATAGATGTAAAACCACAAACCTGTAAATACCAGCGAAGATCCTCGCATAATTTTAATTTCAGTCGTAATGGCAAGCCTACATGCACGTTTAGCTATTAAAGTAATAAGCCAACATCAGCAACCAACACCGACATTTCAGTAAAAATCAACCAAACCGCCCAATAAACATTGTTGGAGAGCTAAAAGTACGAATCACCATTATCAAAGACGTTGCAGTAGGAATGAATATTGCGATCTTGCATGAGAAAAAAGTCCAAAATTAATGTGGAGAAGCAAAATATGAAGAACCATACATAGAGAAAAATAATTTTGTAAAATAAAAGATCAAATCTTTGATGTCTTCAACACTTTCTTCTTCCAAGAAATAACCGTGTAATTTTCTGAGGGCAGCCATTGAATAATGGAACATATGCCAAACCACGAAGCCAAATACCAACGAATATTCTTCCATAATTTTAGTTTTAACCATGATATCAAGGCTATGTGCATGCGTAGCTATTAAAGTAATATGCCAATGTCGACAAGAGCACCAACACCACATTTCAGAGAAAATCAACCGAACAGCCTCATCGACATCGTTGGGGAGATGAGAGTACGAATCAACATTGCCAAAGATATTTCAGCAGGGCTAAAAATTGCGAGGATATATAATTCTCCTCGTGGCAACCATGCATGAGAAATAAGTCATGAATCGATGTGGCAGATCAAGATATGAAGAACCATACCTACAGAAAATAATCTTCCAACACCACCATTGTCGTTGGGAAGATCTCATCGTCGAACAAAATGACATACATCACTTATTATTGACGATGTCGTATTTATTTACATGAAGCAAAAAAAGGACTACCCAAACTCTAACATATTCTATGAAATACACTACTATTACAAAAAAACTCCATTCACAAATCGAGTACCGACCCCTCCGCCGATGCTAGCAAGGCTGGCCGAAGAAAGGATAACTGATGTGCTTCCTCCCTCCTTGTCTAATATTTATTTAAATTTAGATGTATCTACATACTAGATATCGTCTAGATTCATTTAAATTTAGATAAACTTAAAAGTGACGGCTGCTAGGTTATTCTTTTTTGAAATACAGCTGCTATGCTATTTAGAGGAAAGGCGGCGGTTGTAAACGGCGTGCTGTGTTGTTTTCACTGGCGCGTCATGCATATATCAGCTAGACGACGGTTCAGTGCTTAAGAATCGACACATTGGCGAATGAGAGACCAAAATAAGCCAAGTACATGCAGTATGCATCACTAAAGAAGTCTTTGTCGTTCGATGGCACGAAACTGCATGACAAAGAATGAAGAAAACGCACGGCAAAGACCTCTGGACGGCAAAGACCCCTCAGGGCGCACGGTAAAGAAAATGTTGACGGCAAAGCCGTATCAAGGCGCATTGCAAAGCCGCCGAACACGACAAAGCACAAAAGGCATCACCGTGCACGTCTTTGCCTAGTGTTTTTAACAAACGCACGGCAAAGCAACCCGTTGCCTAGTGTTTTTAACAAACGCACGGTAAAGTAAGCCTTTGCCTAGTGTAAACGCACGGTAAAGATGTAAAAACTGGATTTCTTCTCAGCTCAAAAGAAGCCTTTACCATCGATAGCATTGCCGTGCGACCTTTACCGTGCGGCATCACACGGCAAAGTCTTTACCGTGTATATAGGACCCTTTGCCGTATAAATAGTTGCACGGCAAAATCTTGTTTTTCCATAGTGCATATTTTTTCTTTGTCATGTAACGCTGGAGCTATACACGTGTGTACAAAGCGCAAAAGAAACCACCGGCGCTATGTCTTCCTGGCGACGAAAACCATCTGCTGTGTGGTGGCGACTGATTTAGGCTTTGCCCAATTAAAAACGGGTTCAGTCTACATCTGCCATTATTATTACCGGATTGTTAACTCTGGTTAGTTGGGAACTAAGTTAGAGTTCAGTTAACTCGATGATCGTTAGATTTGCATCGTGATTATATGTAAGTGCACATATATATGCAATTGCATATCCTTTGCTCTAATTACGCGTGAATTACACATAAAATCAGGTTGACCGAGAATTAAGCTAACTCTCGATGATTGGAATTAGTCGTGTTTTTTTACTTCCTCCTCTATCTATAAAATTATGCCAAAGATTTCTTTAAATTTAGATGTATCTGGACACTAACTTCGAACATTTATTTATGGTCAGAGGTAGTATTTTACCATCTGCTCTATGGTGGTGACTGATTTAGGCTTTTGCTTGATAAAAAACGGGTTTGCGGTTTTGCGTCCACGTCCGCCTTTTATTGGAACGTACGTACGTAAGGTAAAATAATAACCATGGCTTGTAAATAACACAGCTAGCTAGCTACTCACTCGGCTCCAACCTTGCTCCCACTTCATCATTTTTCCGAAAGCAGAAGCAAACAAATGAACCGGGCAACTCATCAAAAGCCC
Organism: Lolium perenne; assembly: GCF_019359855.2. Classification (NCBI taxonomy): domain Eukaryota; kingdom Viridiplantae; phylum Streptophyta; class Magnoliopsida; order Poales; family Poaceae; genus Lolium; species Lolium perenne. Next base: position 34,126,148 of record NC_067245.2, read on the forward strand.
GTGTGATTTGCAAATAAGCAAGCCGCATTTGAGTAAGCAGAGCACCGTGGTATCCACTACTGATGCCGTTAGTTCCCTTTTTCCAACGACCACCTCTCCCGCACCGAGTCGCCGATTCTTGGTCTTCTTTGTTAAATCCCGACTGAACCCCGACCGTGATGGAAGTCTCGTCGGTGAGCGGCATGCGTGATATGGTATGCGAGGGCTGAGATAGCTGGACGAGATGGGAAAGAAATCGCAGCTGAAACGACGGCTGATCTGTTTGCCGAGCCGGAAATGTGTCTCCTGGTGTCCATGTTTTGAGAAGGAGATGCTTCTCTGCCCAGATTCGCTGTCAGGAGTTTCATGTCCCCAAGTCTTGTCCAAAGATGCACATGCACTGGCACGGTATACATTGTTTTTTAGCCAACATGTGGCGCCATTGATTACTCCCTCCGTTCCGTATTACATGTATCTAGACTAGACATACGAGTATTATTTTTATAGATACATGTAAATCTACAACAATTAATATGAGACGAATGAAAATATCTACCCTCAACGGAACACATTGGATCTTAAGAAATAGAAAATTATGAAAAAACAAGAACATGCTAAGATTCGAAATATCAATGAGGTTCGCGGAAGATGGAAGGTGCATTTTTTGTTTGTTCCTAGTATAAGTTGAAAGGGAAAAATCGAAATACTATGGAGTACCTAAATCTGCTTATTTATATTTGTTGTACGTTAAAAAACACGGCGGAACTAAAAGTGCATGGAGCCTCCATGTGTGGTTTTGGTAATTAATGAAACACTATAAATTAATATTTACATTGTATTATATATGTAGGATTTATTCATAGGCAATGCTTGAACCATATGTTGGTTTCAAGGTTGCAATAAGAAGCAAATACAAAAGATCAAGTGTCAAGTATGTTTTAAAAACGAAGATGAAGTGTGACCTAAAGTGTATCTTCAAGGCATCAACATAAGGAAGAAAGTAGAAAATGGTGTGCAAGTTCAAGATGAGCCACCCCAAGAGGATCATGAGCTTGAAGCTTGCCATCCATATGATGATCATGGATATGTGAATATGCATCGACGAAGAAGCTATCATATAATGGATTAGGGGGGGGAGGGGGGGGGGGCTGACAAGGTATTAACTTGTCAATGCCTATGGATTATAGGCTAGGGTTTAGTTGGAAGTAGAGGGCAAGTAGATCTCGAAGGTTTCAGCCGAAAAGTACTCGACGATTATGAAAACTAGGGTTCGTAAACAATGATTCGATGCCTTCCTCGTCCCTCGACTCCCCCTTTATATAGGAGGCGGAGCCGAGGGATTCGTGTTGTACAAGTTACAGAGTCCGGGATGGTTTCTAACTCATCCCGCAAGATTACAAATAACGCTTCCTATTACAACTCTAGCTTTCCTTAATAATATCTTGGGCTTCCGAATCTTCCTATTCTTCGGGTAGTGGGCCTTCAGTAAACCCCGGGTACTATCTTCGGCAGGCCCATTTGGGATGCCTATGTCAATAGCCCCCGAGATTTTGCTTGAATCGCAGAGTTAAGGAAAATCTCCACTGTTTATTTTTATTCGACAAACTCAACTTTTCTATATTTCTTCTCATAAACTTCTTATACTGTACAGGGATAATGGTAGTTGGGGCTAGTTCATCTGACGGATCAGGTACTAGTTAACTGCTCTCGTGGCAATCCGCAAAAACCTACTTCAAGATCACGTCCCTGGACATGACCTCGGGATACTGGTGTAAACTTCGACAGGTGCCGCTTAAGGTCTTACCATTCTGTCGAGTCCCAGTAAAATTTATCGGGTACCTAACGCGTCCATTAGGATTTTTCTTCGTATCTGTTGATACGGATAAAAGTAGCAGAGCGCAGTCTTCGGCGATGCCACGCCCAGCAGAACGGATCTGGGGTCTTACCTTCGCAAATTTGCGGCATTCAGAAATTGATCGCAACTTCGGCGTTCTGAGAATATATTGTCGAGTGCTCTTTCGGCTGTTGGAATGGCACATTTTATCGAGTCAAAGATAACTTATATTGCTCTCCCGATGGGAGTATATGTAGAGTTAATTATAACTCGAAATATACTCTTTTGCTCTTCTATCTTTCTTTTTCTCTTTCTTTCTTTCTTTTTATAAGTTCATCGGGCACGCGAGCAGCGTTCCCGATGGGAGTAGCCCCCGAGGCTACAGCCAAGGACTTGTAATTGGGTGTAGGCTCCGCGCCTTATGCCGATATATTTTCTTTTATCTCCCGAAGTTTTATAATTTCTCGGGTGCGCGAACAGCGCTCCCGATGGGAGTAGCCCCCGAGACTATGAACAAATATTTGTATTTGGTCATAGGCTCACGCCATTTCTATTTTGTCTTTCTGGATCTTTTTTCTTTTTCCCAAAGTAGCCCCCGAGCATTTGATCAAAAACTTGTATTTGATCAAAGGCTCAGCATTATTTTTCCATGTCGCCTTTTATGAAGTTGTGTAGTCGAATTTTTCCTTCTGCCAAGGTGACGTTATTGCCGACGATAGCCACGATTGCTAGTCACAATCTTTGCGACAAGTCTGTTCTCACTGCCATGCGGTCCCAATTGATCCACTTTCTTGACACGTTGTGTAGATGGGGGACACACGTACTCCGCTTTTTCGGGCATACGCACCGTAACTTCCCCAACGTTAAGTTACTTTTTTACCCTTGTTACCACGTGGCTATCATCTGTCCCACATATTCCTTATCCAACGGTTCGTCGTTTCGCCGCACCCTTATATAAGATCATCGTCTTCCTCCTTGAGCACTTCTGCTCGCGCCGTCCTCCTTTTCTTATCTGCAAATTTCCTCCTGCGATCCACAATCTCCTAAGCTCCTCGCTTCCAAGTTGCAAACCCTGCGCCATTGTTGATGCCACCGCGTCGATTGACAAGGCACAGCACGCCGGAATCCTCCATGGCCGCCGTGGATCTTGGAGCGGCGGAGTGGGAAAGATCCAAAATTTCCACTCAAGACGTCAATATGCTGAAGAAGTTGGGGATCAGCAGGAAACCCAAGGCATTGTGCTTCCCCAGTGAGGAAAGCTACCCAACCCCTCCAATGGGGTATCGGGTAAGTTTTGTCGACCACCTCATCCGCGGTCTTTCCGCCCCCATTCATCCTTTTCTCCGTGGACTTCTTTTTGTCTACGGTCTGCAACTCCACCACCTCACGCCAAATTCAATCCTCCATATTTCTATTTTCATCACTCTGTGCGAGGCCTTCCTTGGCGTCCAGCCTAACTGGGCGCTATGGAAGCGCATTTTCTTCTGCCGCCATAATGGCTCGCCCAATGTCGCCTATAATATAGGCGGCGTTGTGATTTCTGTTCGGCCCACTGTCGACTACTTCGATGTCAAGCTGCCTGACTCAGTTCAAGGATGGCGCAAGAAGTGGTTGTACATTCAGGAGGAGAACCATGGATGTGCGGAGGACAACATCCCTCCTTTTGATGGCGCCGAGAAAATCTTTCGCCGCCACTCATGGGACGCGGAGGCCACCGAAGAAGAAAGGGCGTCGACAGAAACCTTGATGGCTCGTATCCACGAGTTGCAAAATACTCGCGGCAAGGAGTTATCGGGTATCCAAATCACTGCATACTTTCTTAGGACTAGGGTGCAGCCGCTTCAGGCTCGCAAACATCCTCTCTGGAAATATGCCGGCGACAAGGACGTAGATCGGCTGTCGGTGAATTTGGAGGTCAAGGATTTAGAAAGACTTGTCCGAAAAATTTCATCTCTCAGCAAAAAAGATGCTGTCCCTTCTTCTTATCGAGTGACGCCATTCAGCGCCGTCAATCCACTTCCCGAGGTAATCTTTGTCTATTGTCTTGTTGTTGCTTTTCTATCTTTTTTGTAACTTTATTATTGATATCACTCCCTGTTTTATTTTGCACAGAATCATCCAGACCTTGTCTCGCTTCCTCCTCTCCCTGAAGGTGGAGAAGTCGAAGAAAGGGCCATTGTCACTGATGACAATCAGGAAGCTCCATCTTTTGTGAATGAACCCGTGGATTCTCGAAAATCTGCGGGTTCTTCCGAAGGTACTGCGTCGGCACAATCTCCTCCTCCCGCTGTCTCCCCGAAAGGCAAAAGGAAGAGGAATGATGTCGAAGATTCCGGCACTTCCAAAGCCAAAGAAGTTGATCCTTCACATCAGAAGGCAGCTTACGATCCTTATCTTGAATCCCTCGTCAGCTCGTAAGTTATTTTTATTTCTCCTTTTTTCTGTACTTGAAATGTTTGTCTTGTCTTGCTTTTTATGCTGTCGATTTTTAATCACAGCGATGATGAGGAAGAAGTACCAACTGTTGACGTGGCTCCTCGGACGAGCACGTCACATACTTTACTTGCTTCGGATACGCTAGTTGAAGGAGAAGAATCCTCGCCTCCTCAACGAAACGTCGTCACCACTACTCCGCCATCAAGCCCACTTGCTCCTTCACCAAAAAGGACAAGGATTGAAACGATCATTGAGCCTACCCCTCAATTGGGTAGCTCTTCTACTCTGCTCTTGGATGATGTAAGTTTTTGAATTTTCTTGCCAATATCTATATTTCCTCTATTTTGCGTTTTCATGCCTTCACTCTTTTTTTTTTACCGACACTACAAGAAAAGTTCTGATAGACAACGTCTCAAAATCGTCCGCTAAGGGGTATTTTTCGTCGCCTATGGGCCTAACCCGACGATATGGGTTCTGTTGTGGAAACTGCGTCAGGCAAAGTCCTACGACGATTTTTTCGGTCCGTCGCGCTTGGGCGCCCTTCCGCCACGGAAAATCGGACCGTTGCCCAAGTGTTTCTGGGAGCCCGTTGACTGCTGACGTCATGCAAACTGACACGTGGCGACGCCGTTAATCGCGATTAACGGCGTTAACCTGAAACCCCGTGGTAGATGGTAGGCCCACACGAGGCCTGCCACGTCTTAAGCGGGCCGGCCCATTAAGTTTGCGGGCCGGGCAGTGACTTAGTTTGACCGGTCAACTATATAGCTGGGCTGGTCAATTAGTTACGTGGGCCGGGCCTAACCTCTAAGGTTGACTGGTCAAAACTTTAATGGGCCGGCCCACTAAGTATGTGGGCCGGGCCGAATGCACTCGTTTGACCGGTCAACAGGCAAAAGGGCCGGCCCACAAGACATGTGGGACCCACTTTCCTGGTATCGGGCCGGCCCATTTACAAAGTGGGGTCCACATTAAAGCAACTGGGCCGGCCCAAGAAGTTATTGGGCCGGCCCAATTAGCATGTGGGTCCCACTTTCCTGCTATCGGGCTGGCCCATTTAGTACGTGGGGTCCACATTTGATCTAATGGGCTGGCCCAACAAGCCATTGGGCCAGGCCAAAAGCACCGGTGGGTCCCACTTTCCTGTTAAAGGGCCAGCCCATTTAGTATGTGGGGTCCACCATATAGCAAGTGGGCCGGCCCAACAAGATAGTGGGCCGGGCCAAAAACACAGGTGGGTCCCACTTTCCAGTTAAAGGGCTGGCCCATTTAGTATGTGGGGTCCACCATATATAAAGTTGGGCTGCCCAACAAGATAGTGGGCCGGGCCAAAACACTGGTGGGTCCCACTTTCCTGTTAAAGGGCCGGCCCATTTAGTATGTGGGGTCCACCATATAGCCAGTGGGCCGACCCAACATGCTAGTGGGCCGGGCCAAAAACACAGGTGGGTCCCACTTTCCTGTTAAAGGGCCGGCCCATTTAGTATGTGGGGTCCACCATATAGCAAGTGGGCCGGCCCAAGAAGATAGTGGGCCGGTCCAAAAACACAGGTGGGTCCCACTTTCGTCTTAAAGGGCCGGCCCATTTAGTATGTGGGGGCCACCACAAAATCAATTGGGCTGGCCCAACTAGTTAGTGGGCCGGCCCAGTAGTGGGTGGGGTCCACCTTAAAGCAAGTGGGCCGACCCAATAAAAGTGTGGGGTCCACAGTAAATCAAGTGGGTTGGCCCAATAAGTAAGTGGGCCAGCCCGTTTAGTTGCTGTTTATATGCCGGCGTAATAGGCGCTTTAGGATTTTGCGGGCCGGCACATATGTGGTTTCGCTTAATTGGGCCGTTTAAGGGATGGGAATTCGTGATTTAGCTAATGAGAATATTTACGCAGCATTGATTTCTGTCTGATAGCCTCACTTACCACAAGCACCAAAGAAAAAATGCGCGAAAGAACTATAAAAACTAACTAAATATTACATCAGCTGCAAGGCATTGAAAAAATATTACAGAACCCAGAGAAATTGAATGGTAATTAAACCTAGCAATACAATGAAGGGATCCGGCAAATCTTTTAAGTTGTCCATGCAGCACCTATATCTGAAACAAAGACATTACAAGTTAAGACAGCAACAATGGAAAGGCAAAGACACTACAATATTGTTTGCCAAAGAATTTGGAACTCATCATTTCGTCGTTATAACAAGATCATTGTAATGCGCACAATAAGCAAACAAAGAGTGCATGCCGCATACCAACAGCCAATATAACAGAGCATGTTAGAATGAAACAAATAGACTTACTCTTTGTCGAGTCCCATGCAAACCAACATGTTCAGGGAGTACAAAATTGGCATGAACAACATAGTAGCAGGCTATAAATTTTGTAACAACGACTGAGCAAGATGAAGTTATGATGGCTACATCTACAGAGCAGGGAATGTAAACCAAAAATAGAAGTTACGATGGCAAAAGCTAAAGAGGAGGGAATGTGAACCAACATGTGCCAAGTGCAATTACTTCATTTTGGCCGTGAACTAAATAATACTCCTGAACTTATAGTGAAGGGGATGCAAATCAAGATGTTTCGGGATATAAACTTGTAATGAGCAACACATAGAGGATAGTTAATCTTTGGAGCTTAGGATGGACCAGCTACAGAATATAGTGGGATCACCTGTGAACTTGTATAAGAGGGAATGCAAACCAATATGTTCAGCTTTCCATATGTGAGCGTCATGCCAAGTCAGAGAAACAAGTCAATAATGCAGCTTTTGAAGAACAAGATGGCACGCAAAATTATAGTATGACAAGTTTATTTGTACTACAGGCTAGATAGCAGAGTGATAGCATGCCAAACTAAGTCCTTACTTTATTAGCTTACAATGAACTAGATACAAAACAATGGCATCACCTGTAGTACAGGGAATGCAAGCCAACATGTTCATGGAGTAAAAAATTGGCAGAAACAACATAGTAGCAGGCCATAATTTTTGTAACAACGACTGAGCAAGATAAAGTTATGATAGCTAGATCTACAGAGCAGGGAATGTAAACCAAATATAGAAGTTACGATGCCAAAAGCTATAGAGCAGGGAATGCGAACCAACATGTGCAATTACTTAAAATTGGCCATGAACTAAATAATAGCAGGATGTTACTATAATACCTATAATTTTTGTAACAACGACTGCGCAAGATAGAAGTTATGATGGCTACATCTACAGAGCAGGGAATGCAAACCAAAATGTTCAATCGCTTAAAGTTAGCAATGAAGTAGAAAATAGCAACGTGTTACGGTCATAGCTAGGAATGAACTAAAAGAGCTTCAGACAAACAAGCATCTGAACCCAGAACATGGCGCTAAAACAAGGGACTTACATTAGGAGAAGCACTCTGTGGGAGTCACAACAGATCTTCCTGGGGTTGATAGATTCGGTGATGAAGTACGCTACATGTGCTACTTGGTGTTGGAGAGAGGGCCATTACACTTCATGATTACTCATCTCATCTGCAAAAACGTAACGGCGCGTCGTTAGCACAAACAGGTTGCCCCAAGATTAAACAAGAACTTGCAGGCAAGCAATAGAAAAGCGACAGTAGAAGAGTTTAGATCATGCACAGCGCCGGTGAAGCAGATCCGGTTCATGCACAGCGGTGTCGGTGAGCAAGATCCGATGCGGTGGACGACGGATCCGGCGAAGCGGCTCAGCTGAAGCGACTGCGGTAGACTGCTGGATGAGCATATGGTTTCGAGGTACGGCGGGGATGATCCGGTCCGGTTGATGACGGCGTCGATGAAGCGGCTCCGGCAGGCAGCCGGCTGACGAGGATCGCGAGGGCTCGGGTAGACCAGGGAAGTCCGGCGGGGATGTTCCGGTGCGGTGGTCGTGGAGGTGGGTGAGAGGGACTTGGGAAGTTCCGGTGGGTGGTCTCAGAGGAGAGAGTGAGGGAAATGAATTTTTTTTGGGAGGGTCTCCGGGCTAGGGAGGTGGTGATCCAAAAAATGACGGGCATACCCCCCACCAACCGACTTTGCTGCCATCTCCACAGGGGTAGAATGGGAATTTGGAAGCGTGTGAAATTTTTGTATTTTGTGGGCGGGAAGTTTTGCCGCTATGAGATTTTGAATTTGGCTACCGTCCAAGTATAATGATAAAAAATTGTGACACCGTACTAGTACCTCTGTTCAAGGCCGAGTGCAAAATCAAATCATCATCACATTAAATACCGGTTACTATCATCGTGATCTATCTTGTTATCCCATTCAAAAACCCGTCTGAAATATTTCAGGATTGGCGGGAGATTTTGCCGCCCGACTGAGATTTGATTTTGAATATGGCTATGGTCAAGTAATATAATATAATACTAATATAAAGACGGTACACCTGGTTAAGTACTAATTGCTCTGCTCCGGCAGTCAAGGCCAGCAGCCACATCAAGCCATCATCATTACAAACAAAATCAGTCAAATCTAGAAGCTAGTATACGAAAAATCATAGCAGCATAATAAATCCAGAAAACTAAGTACGGAGTATAATACATCAACTGCATACAACAGCCAAAAGCAGCCAATAACAATGTTAATGTTCACGACAAACTAATCTGAAAATAATACAAGACGCAATGTATGGCCAACATGAAGATTAGGATACCCCAAGATGAATGAATCTGATCTTCATTCAGCATATATTACTTCGTCACTCCATTCTCTGATCTGAAGGAAATATTCATTGAACTCCTTCCGTCTGCAGTGTGCAGCCAATACATCCTCCAAACGGTATGGCCTTTGTTCATTTCTCATACCATAGTTTCCTAATCTATCCACACGTATTGGCCACTCATCCTAGGCCTTTATATCATCAAAGTACTCTCTGATATAACCCAAATCTGCGTAGTAGATGCAGCCAGGTCGAAGTGTCGGGTGCACTCTGGTGTCGACGGAGATACACTGGATATAATGTACGAAGAAGGCACGACTGCCAATGTTATTGACGGCATGGAGAGAGCGGCTCTCAGTGTCCACACGGTACACCAATGGTTGACCTTCCTCCAAATGCTTGTTGTCCAACAACACAAGCAGCAGAGCACCATCCGACTTCACAAGGTAGAACTTGTTATTTCCAAGTTCTGGAAATGAAAATAGTGTATCCATGTTGACACTGCTCGCGCGCTGCTCCAACTGGACATTGTTGGTGCACACTAATTTTCCGAACTCAAAATTGTTCACAGCTATTGCATACAGTTCACCATTGAACGGGGTAATGCAACGCAGAGAATGGTGCTCGGTCGAAAATCTTCCTTCTCCCCAGTCTTCATCTATACCCTTAGTTGGAGTGCTCTCATCGACCCAAGCAATTTCCACCGGGTAATCTTTGGAAACGAAGACCATAGTCGGGGACTTCATTACAGCGACTGACTTCAGAATAACATATGGCATATGCGCCTCAAACCTAGTATTCAATGTCTTTGTGAGTGGGTTCAAAAGCCGTATCTTGTGCGGCTGGTTCTTCTGGGCAAGGACGATGACGCCACGGTAAAAGCCGACGAAGTAGTATCTAAAATATATTGATGAAGATAACATTCAGCACTAAGATGTTTACGATTGAAAATAAAAATAGATTAACTCTATAGATATGGAGGAATTTGAACCTTGCATAAACTTCCGTTAGATCGATGGTGACGTAGCGGGATGTGCGGAGGTGGAGGAAGGTGAAATCAGCAGCGCATGGAAGGACGTGTTCTACCATGATCCATTCATGCAGGTGCACGTCGGGCTCAGGTAAACCTGAGCGCCAATTTCTACAAACTTGCCTCAAAGCAGAGTAGGTGTCCATGTACTCCTCGTTCGCCAGTAAGCAGTCCCCGATCTTGTGAAGTGGTCCGTCAGCCCTGAGAGAGGCCCAGTCCACGGAGGCGCCGCGCTTGGATGCGCCGCCCTCGGAGGCGACGGTCTCGGGGGCGACGGCCGCCGGCGCATTCTTCTTGTCCATCGCCGGCAGGGAACGCGCGTAGGGCGGTTGGTGTTTTTTCATTCGATTTGGAGAAGTTGATGGGACGTGAGAGGCGTGGTTGCGTGCGTGAGTGAGAATGAGACTGTGTGCAGAGGGAGGGATAGAGGGGTTCTATACAGGCAACGTGACGGTTGGTCTCGGCAGTTTCTCAAAAAAGCTAGACGTTTGGTCTCAACACGCGCACCGCCTAACCGCTGCGCACCACGACACGCGTCCGTGGTACTGCACGTCTGCACCGTTACGTGTACTCAGTTCTACCGTCGAGCCTTACACTGGAAAAATATATGTACTCCGTACTCAGTTTTCCCCTCGAGTATAGTGGCTAGTGCAATATACTCCGTTTTACCCTCGAGTGGCTGGTCAACAGAGAGTCAACAAATGGGATTAAGTTGTCTAATTGAGTAATTTCATGCGCAAAAAAAATAAAATCATAGTGCCTCCTACTCATGGAGTCTTGTTAAGAAGAGGAGGTCTAACACGTGGAAAAGAGAATAGCACACCACATGTCCGAAATGATGGAAAGGGCTAGGCAATCCACTTATTATAGATCTCAACAAAAACCACATGGAACTAGTATATTAAACTTATGCAGTAGCCAACGCAACCAAAAGTCAGAAGTGCAGGCTGAGTCCCAAAGGCACAACACAATACGGAAACTTGCAAACTTATATAAAAGGGGCTATGCAACCCACTTATACACACATTAACAGCCATCCTCCTGTGTGACAAGAGAAATTCAACACTGGATTCGGAGGTAGGCACATGAAGCTTTACAAGGGCCAATGGGGCACCAACAAATAAAGGATGAATTGAACCACACCATCAACAATTCAAACTCGAGACCTTGGCTCTAATACCATTTAAGTTCAAACTGATTGAAAAGGCTAGGCAACCAATTTATAAAACATCCACAGAGTTGATCCCAGCCGCACATAAATGCATCCACCAACAAAATAGGAACATTGCCTCAGTCTCAGGAAAATTTCACAATACCAAGGTACTCACATGTCAATGTCAGTGTTCATCTCCAATTATCTATGGCATTTTATTAGTCTTTGAGAGATTATAACGAACTTGATTGGCCTCCTCCAGTAGGGCATCACATGCTTCTGATCTCGATCTCAACATATCAACTTGGTTTCTTAACACATCTGCTGCAGCTCGTTCTATTTGGAGTTGTTCCTCCAGAACTTGTGCAGAGAGAAAGACTTGGACTTGGACTTGGGTGCAAAAACCCAGCATTTCGCAGGAAAGTGTTTTTGGTGATATCTTTATTTTTAAGTACCATGGTAAATGTCTCCATACATTCTTCTAGAGTTTTTTCCATACCGTCTTTCCAGGGTTTTGCCATCTCCAATTTCATATTTGCCTGAAAAAATTTCAGTCGTGTAAAAATTAAAGTTATTACAGAGAAACATGCAGACGGTAGATTTAATGTGTATGAACTACTTTTAATCCTACAAGTTGGTATGCCTGATTACACATCAAATGCATTTTCACAAAAACGCCTAAAAGATCATATTGACATGCCCATTATTGCTCCTACAAATTGGCAAGTGTGTCGTTAAAAAAATTAAATCATAAAGAAGACTTACAATAACACTTTCTGCGAGTTCTCCTATCACATTATGTTTGTTCTTCTGGCATGCCTCGAACTGCTCTGCCAGAGTCATCTCTTTGTCTGGTTGCATGTTGTTTGCATGATCTACTTTCTGCATTTTTGTACAATCATATAGAAATCAAATAACGTGGTTAAAATGGAGGATGGAAATATAACATGCACATGGAGTTCTACACAATTTACGAGTAACATATGTAGCAGTACAGACCAGCGGGGCATTACTTTTTGCCAGAGATGCCCAACCAAGTGACGAGATCCTGTACGGCTTGGTAAACGTTGTTTCAAGCGGTTAGCCTGGTTCCTTTTAGACAACGTCTGCAAAAAGAGACTAGTGAGACACTGGCGCAAAATAAGTATTCGGAATTTAATCTGGTTTCACGGTCCTCATAAGCCATACCACATTCATTGGATCAGACCAGTGCTTGACAAGATCTCCCCACTTTGCTTCGTCAATCATACGGGGTGCAGGAGACTTTGTTCGAACATTGGCGATGTCTGGCCAGTGAAGTATGTCGCTTAAGCTTATAGCGGTGCTGGCGCAACAATTCTTTGAATATGGAAGCGATGACAAACTTTACATCCTCATTATCCTCATCGAATTCAAACCTTAACTGCTCAGAACGGTGGAATGATTGGTGAGTTATATAGCATAGAAACAACAGCAAGCTACAAGAAATGGGACAGATCAATGTGGAATAATTTATCATTACCAGGAGAAGCATGACTTACATGTAAATTATGCACTAAACTCTCGAACTGTGAAGGGGTGTCAACGTGCTGCTTCCACAATGGGAAGGTAGGAAGTTCATTCCTGATAAAATAGCCAATATGTGATACAAGATATGAAGATTCATGCGGATGAAGTGGCCTTCTGCCACCTACAATAGATGTGATGCGAAATCTTGAACCCATTCCGGAAATCTTAGCTGCAAGTTTTCTTCCTACCGTTGGCCCCCTCGTTTTTATTGATCGTGGCGAACCTACCAAGTTAATCATTACATCAAGCTATCATGGTATATAGATACATAAGGGAGCATTAAACTACAAGTCTTGAAAAAAGTATTACCTTTTTTGGCGTGGGTCTCGTCATCGGGAGAGGAGTTGTCTTTCGCAGGACTAAGGGTCGGAGGAGATCATCACCGGTTCGCTGGTGTTGTGGCACTGCTTGTTTGGACATTTGAGGCTGTATCATCCGGGACTAGCATCATGTGTCCTTGGCCATTATTACCTACCACCACTCCCGATGATGCCAATTGTTGGCTCGAATTTCTTGTGGAAGCGGTTACATTGGCAATTGTTGCTTTGAGAAATGATTGGCAACCGGTGGTTGTGGAATGTGTGGGCTGGTACATCTTTGGGGCTACTTACATCGATTCGATGGTTTGTGGTTTTTACGAGACCTTTTACTGTTATCATTCTCGGCCTGTTCGCCACCTCGTGTCAGTCTTTTGTTAGACCTTGTAATAGGAGGAGCAGCACGAGCATCAGGCTTAACCTTTTTTTTTATTACGCACTGTCACCCATCCTCCGGTATCAGCCTGAGGTTCCTGTTGAGTGTTCTTCCTCCTGTTCGTTCTTGAAAAGTTCTTGCCCGAATCTGCAGATGCCTGTCACACATAAATGATATTTCAATGTACAATATTATATGATGATGATATGCAGATGGAATGGAAAAACAGTAAGGCAACATATGCAAAAACATATATGATGCGTTAACTAAGCAGGAAAAATGTAGTAATGAGATTGAACATGGCATGGGTAACATATTTGGTAGGACTGGGATACAACAAATGGAAGTTGGGACAAATAATTCGATGACAGGACAGAGAAAACTCACCTTGTTGTGTTGCAGCGGATAGTCGACCAGGGCATCTTCCTGAGTCAGCTCGCCATCACAATCAGCAGGATCAAATTCTGAATCAGAGGAATGTTCCGTATCCTTTGTGAGGGACGTGGGTGGCTGATGCGTGTGGTTGGCACGTCCGTTGGGAACCCCAAGAGGAAGGTGTGATGCGCACAGCGGCAAGTTTCCCTCAGTAAGAAACCAAGGTTTAATCGAACCAGTAGGAGTCAAGAAGCACGTTGAAGGTTGATGGCGGCGGGATGTAGTGCGGCGCAACACCAGGGATTCCGGCGCCAACGTGGAACCTGCACAACACAACCAAAGTACTTTGCCCCAACGAAACAGTGAGGTTGTCAATCTCACCGGCTTGCTGTAACAAAGGATTAACTGTATTGTGTGGAAGATGATTGTTTGCAGAAAACAGTAGAACAAGTATTGCAGTAGATTGTATTTCAGTAAAGAGAATTGGACCGGGGTCCACAGTTCACTAGAGGTGTCTCTCCCATAAGACAAGCAGCATGTTGGGTGAACAAATTACAGTTGGGCAATTGACAAATAGAGAGGGCATGACCATGCACATACATATCATGATGAGTATAGTGAGATTTAATTGGGCATTACGACAAAGTACATAGACCGCCATCCAACTGCATCTATGCCTAAAAAGTCCACCTTCAGGTTATCATCCGAACCCCCTCCAGTATTAAGTTGCAAAGCAACAGACAATTGCATTAAGTATGGTGCGTAATGTAATCAACAAGTATATCCTTAGACATAGCATCAATGTTTTATCCCTAGTGGCAACAGCACAACACAACCTTAGAACTTTCTCACATCGTCCTGTGTGTCAATGCGAGGCATGAACCCACTATCGAGCATAAGTACTCCCTCTTGGAGTTACAAGCATCTACTTGGCCAGAGCATCTACTAGTAACGGAAAGCATGCAAGATCATAAACAACACGTAGATATAACTTTGATAATCAACATAACAAGTATTCTCTATTCATCGGATCCCAACAAACGCAACATATAGAATTACAGATAGATGATCTTGATCATGTTAGGCAGCTCACAAGATCCGACAATGATAGCACAATGGGGAGAAGACAACCATCTAGCTACTGCTATGGACCCATAGTCCAGGGGTAGACTACTCACACATCACACCGGAGGCGACCATGGCGGCGTAGAGTCCTCCGGGAGATGATTCCCCTCTCCGGCAGGGTGCCGGAGGCGATCTCTGGATCCCCGAGATGGGATCGGCGTTGGCGGCGTCTCTGGAAGGTTTTCCGTATCGTGGCTCTCGGTACTGGGGGTTTCGTCACGGAGGCTTTAAGTAGGCGGAAGGGCAAGTCAGGAGGCGGCACGGGGGGCCCACACCATAGGCCGGCGCGGCCAGGGGTGGGGCCGCGCCGCCCTAGGGTTTGGCCACCCCGTGGCCCCTCTTCGTCTCGTCTTCGGACTTCTGGAAGCTTCGTGGAAAAATAGGCCCCTGGGCTTTGATTTCGTCCAATTCCGAGAATATTTCCTTACTAGGATTTCTGAAACCAAAAACAGCAGAAAACAGAATCGGCACTTCGGCATCTTGTTAATAGGTTAGTTCCAGAAAATGCACGAATATGACATAAAGTGTGCATAAAACATGTAGATAACATCAATAATGTGGCATGGAACATAAGAAATTATCGATACGTTGGAGACGTATCAGCATCCCCAAGCTTAGTTCTGCTCGTCCCGAGCAGGTAAAACGATAACACAGATAATTTCTGGAGTGACATGCCATCATAATCTTGATCATACTATTTGTAAAGCATATGTAGTGAATGCAGCGATCAAAACAATGTATATGACATGAGTAAACAAGTGAATCATAAAGCAAAGACTTTTCATGAATAGCACTTCAAGACAAGCATCAATAAGTCTTGCATAAGAGTTAACTCATAAAGCAATAATTCAAAGTAAAGGCATTGAAGCAACACAAAAGAAGATTAAGTTTCAGCGGTTGCTTTCAATATTATAAGACTCTACACCGTCTTCCTTGTTGTTCAAACTCAATACTAGAAATTATCTAGACCTTAGAGAAACCAAATATGCAAACCAAATTTTAGCATGCTCTATGTATTTCTTCATTAATTGGTGCAAAGCATATGATGCAAGAGCTTAAACATGAGCACAACAATTGCCAAGTATCACATTACCCAAGACATTAATAGCAATTACTACATGTATCATTTTCCAATTCCAACCATATAACAATTTAACGAAGGAGAAACTTCGCCATGAATACTATGAGTAGAAACCAAGGACATACTTGTCCATATGCTACAGCGGAGCGTGTCTCTCTCCCATAAAGTGAATGCTAGGATCCATTTTATTCAAACAAAACAAAAAACAAAAACAAACCGACGCTCCAAGAAAAAGCACATAAGATGTGATGGAATAAAAATGTAGTTTCAGGGGAGGAACCTGATAATGTTGTCGATGAAGAAGGGGATGCCTTGGGCATCCCCAAGCTTAGACGCTTGAGTCTTCTTAATATATGCAGGGGTGAACCACCGGGGCATCCCCAAGCTTAGAGCTTTCACTCTCCTTGATCATGTTGCATCATACTCCTCTCTTGATCCTTGAAAACTTCCTCCACACCAAACTCGAAACAACTCATTAGAGGGTTAGTGCACAATATAAATTATCATATTCAGAGGTGACACAATCATTCTTAACACTTCTGGACATTGCATAATGCTACTGGACATTAGTGGATCAAATAAATTCATCCAACATAGCAAAAGAGGCAATGCGAAATAAAAGGCAGAATCTGTCAAAACAGAACAGTTCGTATTGACGAATTTTAAAATGGCACCAGACTTGCTCAAATGAAAATGCTCAAATTGAATGAAAGTTTCGTACATATCTGTGGATCATGCACGTAAATTGGCTTAATTTTCTGAGCTACCTACAGGGAGGTGGACCCAGATTCGTGACAGCAAAGAAATCTGGAACTGTGCAGTAATCCAAATCTAGTACTTACTTTTCTATCAACGGCTTAACTTGGCACAACAAAACACAAAACTAAGATAAGGAGAGGTTGCTACAGTAGTAAACAACTTCCAAGACACAAAATAAAAACAAAGTACTGTAGGTAAAAACATGGGTTGTCTCCCATAAGCGCTTTTCTTTAATGCCTTTCAGCTAGGCGCAGAAAGTGTGTATCAAGTATTATCAAGAGACGAAGTGTCAATATCATAATTTGTTCTCATAATAGAATCAAAAGGTAACTTCATTCTCTTTCTAGGGAAGTGTTCCATACCTTTCTTGAGAGGAAATTGATATTTTATATTACCTTCCTTCATATCAATAGTAGCACCAACAGTTCGAAGAAAAGGTCTTCCCAATATAATGGGACAAGATGCATTGCATTCAGTATCCAAGACAACAAAATCAACGGGGACAAGGTTATTGTTAACGGTAATGTGAACATTATCAACTTTACCCAAAGGTTTCTTTGTAGAATGATCAGCAAGATTAACATCCAAATAGCAATTTTTCAGCGGTGGCAAGTCAAGCATATTATAAATTTTCTTAGGCATAACAGAAATACTTGCACCAAGATCACATAAAGCATTACAATCAAAATCTTTAACCTTCATCTTAATGATGGGCTCCCAACCATCCTCTAGCTTTTTAGGAATAGAGGTTTCACGCTCTAGTTTCTCTTCTCTAGCTTTAATGAGAGCATTTGTAATATGATGTGTAAAGGCCAAATTTATAGCACTAGCATTAGGACTTTTAGCAAGTTTTTGCAAGAACTTTATAACTTCAGAGATGTGGCAATCATCAAAATTCAAACCATTATAATCTAAAGCAATGGGATCATCATCCCCAATGTTGGAAAAAATTTCAGCAGCTTTATCACAGCGGTTTCAGCAGTTTTAGCGCTTTAGTGCAGTTTCTCGCGCTTTGCATTAGAAGTGGAAACATTGCTAACACCAATTCTTTTATTATTAATAGTAGGAGGTGCAGCAACATGTGTAGCATTAGCATTACTAGTGGTGGTAATAGTCCAAACTTTAGCTACATTCTTCTCTTTAGCTAGTTTTTCATTTTCTTCTCTATCCCACCTAGCACGCAGTTCAGCCATTAATCTTATATTCTCATTAATTCTAACTTGAATGGCATTTGCTGTAGTAACAATTTTATTATGATGATTCTCATTAGGCAAAACTTTTGATTTCAAAAGATCAACATCAATGACAAGACTATCGACTTTAGAAGCAAGTATATCAATTTTCCCAAGCTTTTCTTCAACAGATTTGTTAAAAGCAGTTTGTGTACTAATAAATTCTTTAAGCACGGCTTCAAGTCCAGGGGGTGAACTCCTATTATTGTTGTAAGAATTCCCATAAGAATTACCATAGCCGTTGCCATTATTATAAGGATATGGCCTATAGTTGTTACTAGAATTGTTCCGGTAAGCATTGTTGTTGAAATTATTATTTTTAATGAAGTTTACATCAACATGTTCTTCTTGTGCAACCAATGAAGCTAACGGAACATTATTAGGATCAATATTAGTCCTATCATTCACAAGCATAGACATAATAGCATCAATCTTATCACTCAAGGAAGAGGTTTCTTCGACAGAATTTACCTTCTTACCTTGTGGAGCTCTTTCCGTGTGCCATTCAGAGTAGTTGATCATCATATTATCAAGAAGCTTTGTTGCTTCACCAAGAGTGATGGACATAAAGGTACCTCCAGCAGCTGAATCCAATAAATTCCGTGAAGAAAAATTTAGTCCTGCATAGAAGGTTTGGATGATCATCCATGTAGTCAGTCCATGGGTTGGGCAATTTTTAACCAGAGATTTCATTCTTTCCCAAGCTTGAGCAACATGTTCAGTATCTAATTGTTTAAAATTCATTATGCTACTCCTCAAAGATATAATTTTAGCAGGGGATAATATCTACCAATAAAAGCATCCTTGCATTTAGTCCATGAATCAATACTATTCTTAGGCGAGATAGCAACCAATCTTTAGCTCTTCCTCTTAATGAGAAAGGGAACAATTTTAGTTTAATAATATCACCATCTACATCTTTATATTTTTGCATTTCACATAGTTCAACAAAATTATTAAGATGGGCAGCAGCATCATCGGAACTAACACTGGAAAATTGCTCTCGCATAACAAGATTCAGTAAAGCAGGTTTAATTTCAAAGAATTCTACTGTAGTAGCAGGTGGAGCAATAGGTGTGCATAAGAAATCATTATTATTTGTGGTTGTGAAGTCACACAACTTAGTATTTTCAGCGTTGGCCATTTTAGCAACAGTAAATAAAGCAAACTAGATAAAGTAAATGCAAGTAAACTAATTTTTTTGTGTTTTTGATATAGCAAACAAGATAGCAAGTAAAGTAAAACTAGCAACTAATTTTTTTGTATTTTGATTTAGTGCAGCAAACAAAGTAGTAAATAAAACTAAGCAAGACAAAAACAAAGTAAAGAGATTGAGAAGTGGAGACTCCCCTTGCAGCGTGTCTTGATCTCCCAGCAACGGCGCCGAGAAATTTGCTTGATGCGTGTGGTTGGCACGTCCGTTGGGAACCCCAAGAGGAAGGTGTGATGCGCACAGCGGCAAGTTTCCCTCAGTAAGAAACCAAGGTTTAATCGGACCAGTAGGAGTCAAGAAGCACGTTGAAGGTTGATGGCGGCGGGATGTAGTGCGGCGCAACACCAGGGATTCCGGCGCCAACGTGGAACCTGCACAACACAACCAAAGTACTTTGCCCCAACGAAACAGTGAGGTTGTCAATCTCACCGGCTTGCTGTAACAAAGGATTAACCGTATTGTGTGGAAGATGATTGTTTGCAGAAAACAGTAGAACAAGTATTGCAGTAGATTGTATTTCAGTAAAGAGAATTGGACCGGGGTCCACAGTTCACTAGAGGTGTCTCTCCCATAAGACAAGCAGCATGTTGGGTGAACAAATTACAGTTGGGAAATTGACAAATAGAGAGGGCATGACCATGCACATACATATCATGATGAGTATAGTGAGATTTAATTGGGCATTACGACAAAGTACATAGACCGCCATCCAACTGCATCTATGCCTAAAAAGTCCACCTTCAGGTTATCATCCGAACCCCCTCCAGTATTAAGTTGCAAAGCAACAGACAATTGCATTAAGTATGGTGCGTAATGTAATCAACAACTACATCCTTAGACATAGCATCAATGTTTTATCCCTAGTGGCAACAGCACAACACAACCTTAGAACTTTCATCCTTTGTCCCGGTGTCAATGCAGGCATGAACCCACTATCGAGCATAAGTACTCCCTCTTGGAGTTACAAGCATCTACTTGGCCAGAGCATCTACTAGTAACGGAAAGCATGCAAGATCATAAACAACACGTAGATATAACTTTGATAATCAACATAACAAGTATTCTCTATTCATCGGATCCCAACAAACGCAACATATAGAATTACAGATAGATGATCTTGATCATGTTAGGCAGCTCACAAGATCCGACAATGATAGCACAATGGGGAGAAGACAACCATCTAGCTACTGCTATGGACCCATAGTCCAGGGGTAGACTACTCACACATCACACCGGAGGCGACCATGGCGGCGTAGAGTCCTCCGGGAGATGATTCCCCTCTCCGGCAGGGTGCCGGAGGCGATCTCCTGGATCCCCCGAGATGGGATCGGCGTTGGCGGCGTCTCTGGAAGGTTTTCCGTATCGTGGCTCTCGGTACTGGGGGTTTCGTCACGGAGGCTTTAAGTAGGCGGAAGGGCAAGTCAGGAGGCGGCACGGGGGGCCCACACCATAGGCCGGCGCGGCCAGGGGTGGGGCCGCGCCGCCCTAGGGTTTGGCCACCCCGTGGCCCCTCTTCGTCTCATCTTCGGACTTCTGGAAGCTTCGTGGAAAAATAGGCCCCTGGGCTTTGATTTCGTCCAATTCCGAGAATATTTCCTTACTAGGATTTCTGAAACCAAAAACAACAGAAAACAGCAACTGGCACTTCGGCATCTTGTTAATAGGTTAGTTCCAGAAAATGCACGAATATGACATAAAGTGTGCATAAAACATGTAGATAACATCAATAATGTGGCATGGAACATAAGAAATTATCGATATGTTGGAGACGTATCAGTGGCGTTTTTGCACTAGACCTTGTAGAAGGATGTAGTGTTAGGCCCAACGAGGCTGCAACTCGGCTATTATGCAGGATAGTTTGCCTCCGTTGCTCTTCGTACTCATTCTCGAGTGGAAGACCTAACATGCATTGGCGAGAAATGCAGATGAGATTTATCATGGAACTGTGCATGTAAGAACAAATTAATAGTAGCAGTGAGACTGCTCAAAAGGTGTAATGACAAACAAACTATGGCTAAAAAATAATTGATGTTCATATTGTCAAGCTTCATGCACTAGCCAACGCAACCGGAAGTCCGGACTGATGGAAAGGGCAAACAAATTATGGCTCAAAAGTAATTTACGTTGGGCAACAGAGGGCAGCAGCAACAATTTTTAGGATAAGTATGAATGTCAAGCTTCATGCAGTAGCCAACGCAACCAAAAGTCCGAACTGATGGAAAGGGCTAAGCAATCCACATATACACTCAAACACATATAAGTATCATTTCATGCCAATGGTTAACCATATGGAATGGCGTGTGCTTAATATAATTGCCTAGGGTCTTCCAAGTTCCAACAGATCGGTCTATTGGATGAACTTGCTAGAGCATGCAATTCGAAATGGTATCAGACCTACAAGGTCCTGAGTTCAAATCCTAGCAAGTAGCAACGCAGTATTCAAAATAAATATTTCCAGCCTTCCTAAAAAAATATCTAATGATACATGCCTAAGGCTCGGTCTATTGAATGAGCGGTTTATCACTTAGCACCACAAGTTGGGGATTTTTTTATCACAAAACACCAACATTTGGGGAAATTATTTCACATAACACATTATTTGTCATTAGTTGGCTTGACAAGAGCATCACCCTACAGCGTGACACCAATTTACAGTACGTGAGCATGTTTGCTACAAACAAATGAATTTTGGTGTGAAATTTTGTAGACACTCTGTGGAAATGAGAATATGAGTCACACTTGTTACATATGCTACACACAAAATGAATTACCATATGACAAATATTCATTGAAATTATAACCACACAAGAACATGAGATTTGGGTAATATATTCTGTACCAGCATAAGGTTTTGATAATGTGTACCAATACAACTACCCTGGACATAAGATTTTTTTGAACTGTCTGGACATAAGATTAAACTACTAGTGTTGACAAACAGCTTTGTATTTAGCGTTTAACAGAAAATACCACAAAATAAAGTCTAATTGTCTTTCACCTGCTGTCACTCTTAAACTGACGGTGGCCTGAAGTCACTAATGGGCTATCAAACAGAGATCATGTATTCTGCGAAACAATTACCCCAAATGTTGGTGTTTTGTGATACAAATTTATAGGGTTGTGGTTCTGTGATAAAATAAAATCCCGAACTTCTGGTGTTAAGTGATAAAACCTCATTGGATGAACTGGCTAGAGCATGCAATTCCACATGGCGCACAAAGAGTTGCAAATAGAAAAAATACAGGCAGTTTAATACTATCAATAAATTGCTCTGCTAGCTTGACTGCTATCATAACCTTTGTAAAATGTACTACCACCATCCCGAAGTTTTTACCAAAAATCATTATTAACATGCAAAATACAAATTTAATATCATTAAATAGATAACGAATATATTTTCGTACGGTATCTACGAAATATTATATTTCTTGATAGATTGTTCTGAAAGTTTGGTCAAACTTTACTTGGTTTGACTTTTATAAATAAGCCTTCAGGTTTGGGGTGGAGGTAGTATACTTCAAACCCCAAAAAAGTACCGCACAGATGTGATATTTGGAAAAGAAAAGCGTAACGAAAGCGGACATAAGCTCGCCTCTTCATCGACGAGATGTAAGGTTACGATCAGCAGAGTTCCGAGATAAAAAAAATACAGGCAGTTTAATACTATCAACAAATTGCTCTGCTAGCATGACTGCTATCATAACCTTTGTAAAATGCATACTTCAAACCCCCAAAACATATCACACAGAAGTGATTCTCGGAAACTAATATCAGCAAGAATGCATTGCAAGAAAGCAACGAAAACTAGTGTCAGAAATCAAATGCATATAACAAAAGCGGACATGTAAAGTATTCATCAACCTTCGTCTGAGGCCAGGGCGGATTTACTCTTTGGTTGGGGGTGGTCGAATTTGGGGCCGCGTTTTTTGCCCATCTCGATCTCCGGTGAGGTGGACTACAGAGTCGGGGAAGCAGATCCGGAGCAGATATGGCGCGGTCAACGTCGGCGTCGAGGAAGCAAATCCGGCTTGCTAGACAGCAAGGGAGGTCCGCCGGTAAAACGTGGTCGGTCACTACGGTGGCCGGTGAGGAGGCAGTGATGGTGAGGAGGGGCGGTAGGCACGGCCGTCGTCGTGGGAGTGTGCCTGGTAGAAGCATGAGAAAGATGTGGTGTTCGAATTGTGCTCTGCAGGGAAATATCCTCTGTTGACCGAAGTTTTATGGGCCGACGGGCAAACCGCAGGTTTTGGGGTAGCTTGAAAATGGGACGCGCCAACAATTTCGGCGCGTGTTTTGCGGCAGAGACGAAAGTCACCCATAAGAAACTTTCCTCATGGAATACCTTTTGCTTGTTGGTTGGTCGTGTGGACAACATATATAGTGGGAGATGCCCATAGCTTGCTAGGCCATTCATATCAAACTCGAGTGATTATCACTAAGTTTACAATGAATATATTTCATGACACTCGCTATTGGCCGGATAGTAGAAAATATATTTCATGAATATCCCATATTAGTTAATTTATATTATTTCAATTGCTAAAATATTTTCATATTCTTTTAGAGTTCTAAAAACACACTACACAATGACAATGGATATTACCACTACCTTCTAGGTCCCGGCCATCAGATTTAGGGCTCCTTTGATTCATAGGATTTGCATAGGAATTGTGTAGGATTTGGTTCCTATGGAAAATTTTCCTATACATGTTGTTTGATTCATACGAATATATCCTATAGGAAAAATTCCTATGGAAATCTTGTAGTGTAATTTCTATAGGAAAAAAACATTAGCTCATACCTCATGAAAAATTCCTTTTTGCTTCAATCAAACATACTTCATCTTCCTATGGGATTCAAATAGACATGCCATTTAATCCTATGACTTTCCTATTCCTATGCTTTTTCTATCCTTTGAATCAAAGGAGCCCTTAGAGAAAAGTAGCTTAGCCAGAGATTTAGACCTTTGTGCAACAAATACATGAGTTGGTGATATGTGCAAAAGAACAGGTTAACTGAGTGTTCTGTGCAACAATGACAACAATAAGTGGAGTTTCGTGCAAAGGATAAAAGGTGCAAAAGGGATCACACGGAAGGAGAAAGAGAAAGGGAGAGCAGTGCCTCACGGGGCCGCTGTTATTTATGGTGAAAAGAAATGCTTCACTTTTTCGGTGAGTGATGTTGGATCGGCACACAGGGTTTCAGATTCAGACTGCGGTGCGAGCTACGCGCCCGTCTAATATTCTTTTTTTCAGCGACAAATGGGAGAGAGAGAGAGAGTCTTGACGATGCGTCTTTACTTGACAAAGAAGATTGCTGGGAGTTTAACTACCTACCGCACGTGACTTGTGCTCACTGATGTGTGGGACCTACACGCATGGGAACCACACGTAAGTGACCAGCCTACTTTATTCTAGGGGTGCCCGTCAAGCTAATACATAGTCTGCAACATGAAACTCTATTCGCTTATAAAATCTGAACTTTGAAATCCAATTTAATTTAAGTCTATTATTGGTCATATCAAGTATAAAATTACATTCTGAAACTTGTTCAACGCTTTCTCATAAATTATTATGGTAGTTTTTTAAAATCAAATGCTAATTGATTTGAGATAAAAACATATATTATTGCACAACAATGGGATATTAAAATATCTATTTGTAAATAAAATTAAGAAGTCAATGTTGTGGTAAGTTAGGAGGTTCAAAGGGTAAACCAAATATAACTTTTTGTTCAATCTCATAGTTAATATTACCAAGTTTGATTCTCCCTGTTCAGCTTTGTTATAGTGTTCCCTAATTGGGCATGGTGGTGCATCTTGCCATTTCTAACACTGTTGATGACTAGACTTTTCAAGTTTTCGGTATAAAAAATCGTTTTTCATTTTCTAGATGATAAAATATGTTTATTTTGTGCATGGGGTAGATAAAATATGGGTCAAAATTGCGCATCTACATTTTTAAAATAAATTAGGCCATATTTTAATGTCAATTCCCAAATTTACGGTTTTTAGTGCTTTCTAGCTAGTTTCGCACATTTAAATGACTGTATGCTAATTTATTGAAAGTAAATCAAATTTGAATTGTAGGTGTGTTATAACTTGGTCCTACAAGTCCCCACAAATCATTTTTAGATACATATTACTTGCTATATATAGAAACCAGTGATAGTACTAAAATATTCAACCCCTTTGCAAGGATAATCATGTCGACCATTTTGACCTGGTTTAGAAATAAATAAATGAAAATGAAGAAAACCTCAAAAATGAAACCCTTCCGCATGGAGTGTGCTTGTATGTGTTAGTTGACAGGGAAAATAATAAACATGTGATAGGGTAGTGAAAAACAAAATGTCTTCACACAAAGCAGACTATCGTGTATGAAGATTCCTGGTTTGCAAGCCAAATGATATAGTTATGGCCATATTTGTGGCATAGTTTGTTACAATGTGCCCAAATTGGGCATGGTGGTGCATCTTGCCATTCCCAACAATGTTGCTGACTAGACTTTTCAACTTTTCGGTATATAAAACTCATTTATCAATTTCTAGATGACAAAATAGGTTTATTTTGTGAATGGGGTACATAAGATATGGCTCAAAATGGCGCATCTGCATTTTTAAGATAAATAAGGCCACATATTAGTGGAAATTCCCAACGCTTTACGTTTTTTAGTGCTTTCTAGCTAGTTTCACACATTTAAATGACTTTATGCTGATTTATTGAAAGTAATTCCAATTTGAAATGTAGGTGTGTTATAACTTCGTCCTATAAATCCCCAAAAATCATTTTTGGATACATATTACTTACTATATACAGAAACATGTGATAGGGTAGTAAAAAACAAAATGTCTTCACAAGACGGACTATAGTGTGTATGAAGATTCATGTGCTTTGGTTTTCAATTTTTTTTTTCTGAATGTTTATGCCCATTTGAATCTTGGTCAAATCCTAGGTTTGACCAAGATTTAAGCAAGTTTAAAACACATGAAAATGAAAAGGTAAGCCTGGATCCTTCTTAGTCATTCTAAAATGAAGCTTTTGGGGGGTTTTTGAAATCTCAATGTTTGAAACCCAAAACCACTTCTCTTCATATGGTTGGCTTCATAAGAAAGAGTTTAGGGTTAGGGGTAGATAAATGATTTGTCGGGTTTGAATATGTCTAGTACTTGTTTATCAATTTGAATGCTTACTATATATATGACTTAAGAATACTATGTGCTTTGGTTTTTCTTTTCTTTTTTTTTGATTTTTTCTGAATTTTTATGCTCATTTGAATCTTGTTGGTCAAATCCTAGGTTTGACCAAGATTTAAACACGCATAAACATGAAAATGAAAAGGTAAGCTTCGATCCTTTTTAGTCACTCTAAAATTAAGCTTTTGGGATGTTTTTGAAATTTCCATGTTTGAAACCCAAAACCACTTCTCTTCATGGTTGGCTTCATAAGAAAGAGTTTAGGGTGTTAGGGGTAGATACATGATTTGTCGGGTTAATTTGAATATGTCTAGACATGCATGCTTATTTATCAACTTGAATGCTTACTATATGACATAAGAAGACTATATGTGTGTTGTATTTTCATTTTTTTGTTTTTTTCTGAATTAATGTTTATGCCCATTTGAATCTTGTCAAATCCTAGGTTTGACCAAAATTTAAACAAGTTTAAAACATAAAATGAAAAGGTAAGCCTGGATCCTTCTTAGTCATTCTAGAATGAAGCTTTTGGGGGGTTCTTGAAATCTCAATGTTTGAAACCCAAAACCACTTCTCTTCATGGTTGACTTCATAAGACAGAGTTTAGGGTGTTAGGGGTAGATACATGATTTGTCGGGTTAATTTGAATATGTCTAGGCATGCATGCTTATTTATCAACTTGAATGCTTACTATATGACATAAGAAGACTATATGTGTGTTGGTCAAATCCTATGTTTGACCAAGATTTAAACAAGCATAAATCCTGAAAATGAAAAGGTAATTAAGCTTGGATCCTTCTTATTCACTCTAAAATTAAGCTTTTGGCGGGAAGTTTTTGAAATTTCCATGTTTGAAACCCAAAACCACTTCTCTTCATGCTTGACTTCATAAGACATATATAGTTAAGGGCCAGGGGTTGATACATGATTTGACTGGTTTGAATATGTCTAGACCTTGTTTATCAACTTCAATTCTTACTATATGACATAAGAAGACTATGTGCTTTGGTTTTTCATTTTTTTTATTTTTTTCTGAATGTTTATGCCCATTTGAATCTAACAAAGGTCATGCTTGGAATCTTACCTATGTATTATTGTACATCACAAATGTGAAATGAAAATATGTGCATCGATCTCTATAAACCATAAACCCTAACCCTAACTATATAGAAAAAGGTGAATGTTTATCGGGTTTGAGTTTTTATGCCCATTTGAGTCTTGGTCAAATCCTAGGTTTGACCAAGACTTAAGCAAGTTTAAAACACATGAAAATGAAAAGGGTAAGCCTGGATCCTTCTTAGGGTTAGGGCCAGCAGGGTAGATACATGATTTTTCTAGTTTGAATATGTCTAGACCATGTTTATCAACTTGAGTGCTCATGCATTATATGACATAAAAAGGCTATGTGTTAACTTTGCTTCATGGAAAAATTAATGTCATGTAAATGAGTTAACTTGGATTTCCTACCCTTTAGTCCATAGGTAACTTTGTTCTAATGCACTATAATAATCAACTGAGTTTTTACACAACAGGTCTGTCACTTACGTGTGGTGCCCATGCGTGAGGTCCCACACTTCAGTGAGCACAAGTCACGTGTAGTAGGTACGCAAACTCCCAGCCATCTTCTTTGTCAAGAGAAGACGCATCAGGATGCGTATTGGAAGTCTCTGGGTCCTTCAGGATCCTTCGGTTGTCCCTCTCACACACAAAAAAACCTCTCTCTCATTCTTGGCCTCGCTCGACTCGCTCGCTCGCACCTCCTGCTCACTGACAAAACCTGCACAACAGTCAACATCATCACCCGAAAAAGGGGAGACACCATAATGCACTCCCTTCTTCACTCCTTCCGAGTGATCCCTCTTTTTCCTTCGAGTTTCACTCGACGGGCAAACACACATGTGCTGCATAGTAATAATAAAAAAGTAGAAAAATCGACCTACGAATCTATGATTAAATAGGTTAATCTAGGGTTTTGCCCACTACTACAGATCAAGTTCAAAAATATCCAACTACTGGTTCGATTTTGGGCTACTAATGTGCGTTGGTTTTTTATTTTTTATTTTTTTCTGAATGTTTATGCCCATTTGAATCTTGGTCAAATCCTATGTTTGACCAAGCTTTAAACACGCATAAACATGAAAATGAAAAGGTAAGCTTCGATCCTTTTTAGTCACTCTAAAATTAAGCTTTTGGGATGTTTTTGAAATTTCCATGTTTGAAACCCAAAACCACTTATCTTCATGCCTGACTTCATAAGACAGAGTTAAGGGTTAGGGGGTAGATACATGCTTTTTCTATTTTGAATATGTCTACACCTTGTTCATCAACTTGAAGGCTTACTATATATATGACATAAGAAGGCTATGTGCTTTAATTTTTCATTTTTTTATGTTTTTTGAATTTTTATGCCCATTTGAATCTTGGTCAAATCCTAGGTTTGACCAAGATTTAAACAAGATTAAAACATGAAAATGAAAAGGTAAGCCTGAATCCTTCTTAATTAGTCACTCTAAAATGAAGCTTTGGGGGAGGGGGTCTAGAAATTTCCATGTTTGAAACCCAAAACCATTTCTCTTCATGCTTGACTTCATAAGACAAATCTAGTTTAAGGTTAGGGGGTAGATACATGATTTGTCGGGTTTGAATATGTCTACACATGCTTGTTTATCAACTTGAATGCTTACTATATGACATAAGAAGACTATATGTGCGTTCGTTTCTTATTTTTAAATTTTTTCTGAATGTTTATGCCCATTTGAATCTTGGTCAATCCTATGTTTGACCAAGATTTAAACAAGTTAATTTAAAACATGAAAATGAAAAGGTAAGCATTGAACCTTCTTAGTCACTCTAAGATGAAGTTTTTGGGAGGTTATTGAAATTTCCATGTTTGAAACCCAAAACCACTTCTCTTCATGTTTGACTTCATAAGACAGATCGAGTTTAGGGTTAGGGACATATGGTAGATACATGATTTTTCTTGTTTTAATATGTCTAGACCATGTTTATCAACTTGAATGCTCATTATATGACATAAAAAGGCTATGTGCTTTGGTTTTACATTTTCTGGTTTTTTGAATTTTTATGCCCATTGAATCTTGGTTAAATCCTAGGTTTGACCAAGATTTAAACAAGTTTAAAACATGAAAATGAAAAGGTAAGTCTGGATCCTTCTTAGTCATTCAAAAGTGAAGCTTTTGGGGGGTTCTTGAAATCTCAATGTTTGAAACCCAAAACCACTTCTCTTCATGGTTGACTTCATAAGACAGAGTGTTTAGGGTTAGGGGGTAGATCGATACATGATTTTTCGGGTTTGAATATGTCTAGACATGCTTGTTTATCAACTTGAATGTTTACTATATGACATAAGAAGACTATATGTGCGTTGTAGTTTCATTTTTTTGGTTTTTTCTGAATTAATGTTTATGCCCATTTGAATCTTGTCAAATCCTAGGTTTGACCAAGATTTAAACAAGTTTAAAACATAAAATGAAAAGGTAAGCCTGGATCCTTCTTAGTCATTCTAGAATGAAGCTTTTGGGGGGTTCTTGAAATCTCAATGTTTGAAACCCAAAACCACTT
This sequence comes from Lolium perenne, assembly GCF_019359855.2. Classification (NCBI taxonomy): domain Eukaryota; kingdom Viridiplantae; phylum Streptophyta; class Magnoliopsida; order Poales; family Poaceae; genus Lolium; species Lolium perenne. The sequence goes on from NC_067245.2 coordinate 34,156,033, forward strand.
CTCTTCATGGTTGACTTCATAAGACAGAGTTTAGGGTGTTAGGGGTAGATACATGATTTGTCGGGTTAATTTGAATATGTCTAGACATGCATGCTTATTTATCAACTTGAATGCTTACTATATGACATAAGAAGACTATATGTGTGTTGGTCAAATCCTATGTTTGACCAAGATTTAAACAAGCATATAAATCCTGAAAATGAAAAGGTAATTAAGCTTGGATCCTTCTTATTCACTCTAAAATTAAGCTTTTGGCGGGAAGTTTTTGAAATTTCCATGTTTGAAACCCAAAACCACTTCTCTTCATGCTTGACTTCATAAGACATATATAGTTAAGGGCCAGGGGTAGATACATGCTTTTTCTGTTTTGAATATGTCTAGACCTTGTTCATATCGATCAACTTGAATGCTTACTATATATATATGACATAAGAAGGCTATGTGCTTTGGTTTTCATTTTTTGATTTTTTCTGAATGTTTATGCCCATTTGAATCTTGGTCAAGTCCTAGGTTTGACCAAGATTTTAGCAAGTTTAAAACACATGAAAATGAAAAGCAAGCCTGGATCCTAGCTTCTTAGTCATTCTAAAATGAAGCTTTTGGGGGGTTCGATCTTGAAATCTCAATATAATGTTTGTAACCCAAAACCACTTCTCTTCATGCTTGACTTCATAAGACAAAGTTAAGGGTTAGGGGTAGATCGATACATGCTTTTTTCTGTTTTGAATATGTCTAGACCTTGTTGATCAACTTGAATTCTTACTATATATGACATAAGAAGGCTATGTGCTTTGGTTTTCATTTTCTTTATTTTTTTATTTTATGCCCATTTGAATCTTGGTTGAATACTAGCTAGTAGGTTTGATCGACCAAGATTTAAACAATTTTAAAACATGAAAATGAAAAGGCAAGCATGGATCTTTTTTAGTCACTCTAAAATGAAGCTTCTGGGAGGTTCTTGAAATTTCCATGTTTGAAACCAATAGACTTCGTAAGATCGACCGACTTTATGGTTAGGGGGTAGATACATGCTTTTTCTGTTTTGAATATGCCTAGAACTTGTTCATCAATTTGAAATTTCCATGTTTGAAACCCAAAACCCCACTTCTCTTCATGCTTGACTCCATAATACAGAGTTTAAGGTTAGGGCCAGGGTAGATACATGATTTTTCTAGTTTGAATATGTCTAGACCATGTTTATCAACTTGAGTGCTCATGCATTATATGACATAAAAAGGCTATGTGCGTTTTTTTATTTTTTTATACCCATTTGAATCTCGTTCAAATCCTAGTTTTGACCAGGATTTAAACAAGTTTAAAACATGAAAATGAAAAGGTAAGCCTGTATCCTTCTTAGTCACTCTAAAATGAAGCTTTTGGGAGGTTTTTGAAATTTCCATGTTTGAAACCCAAAACCATTTCTCTTCATGCTTGACTTCATAAGATAAAGTTTAGGGTTAGGTGTTGATACATGATTTGACTGGTTTGAATATGTCTAGACCTTGTTTATCAACTTCAATTCTTACTATATGACATAAGAAGACTATGTGCTTTGGTTTTTCATTTTTTTATTTTTTTCTGAATGTTTATGCCCATTTGAATCTAAAGGTGAGAGAACACGTTAAAGGTTATTCTAACAAAGGTCATGCTTGGAATCTTACCTATGTATTATTGTACATCACAAATGTGAAATGAAAATATGTGCATCGATCTCTATAAACCATAAACCCTAACCCTAACTATATAGAAAAAGATGAACAATCCATGCTTTTCGGTTGCCTTTTTTGATACACCTTTGGCTGGATTTCAAATTGGGGGGGGGGGACGAGTGTGTTTCTTTGGATGCCTCTCTCGTATTTGCTAGTTTTTTGGGGTCACAAAAATTCAGGGTAGCATCATGCCCACCCCCTCCCTTCACGCGCGGAAAAAGTGGTAGGCGAGTAGTAAAATGGCATGAACAACAAGTTTCAAGAAAAATTTCGAATATAACCAGAATGTACCAATTGATAGATGAGTTAACTTGGCTTCATGGAAAAAATAATGTCATGTAAATGAGTTAACTTGGCTTTCCTACCCTTGAATCCATAGGAAACTTTGTACTAATACAGTATAATGATCACCCGAGTTATTACACCAACAGGTCTGTCACTTACGTGTGGTTCCCATGCGTGAGGTCCCACACTTCAGTGAGCATAAGTCATGTGCGGTCGGTAGGCAAACTCCCATCTTCTTTGTCAAGAGAAGACGCATCAAAACTCCCCCCTCTCTCTCTCTCCAGTTATCCACCTCCGCTGGCTGCTGGTTTTGGCATTGCGTTTCTACCTCAGCTCGGAGGCCATGGTGTGCACGCACGGTAGGCCATGGCAATTTGGTCGCGCTAAGTGGTTCGTCCCCGGCTGCGACGAGGATCAATCTGGGCGGTGGCTGTTAAGGACCCGATCGCATTTCTTGCTTTCAGCGTGGGGTCTTCCATGTAAAAGTTAGGGATTTAGATGAAATTTCCTGTTTATTCTGTGTCTTGTTGTAAACTGTGCTCTGGTGCCGTGGTGCGTATTGGAAGTCTGAGTCCTTCAGGATCCTTCGGTTGTCCCTCTCTCTCTCAAAAAAAGAAAAAACATCTCTCTCATTATCGGCCTCGCTCGCTCGCACCTCCCACGCATTGACAAACCCTGAAAAAGGTCAGACACCATAAATAAGAGGGCCCCACTCACTTCTCTCCCTTCGTCTCTTCCGTGTGATCCCTCTTCCTCCGAGTTTCACTGGACGGGCAAACACATGTGCTGCCTAGAAATATTCGACCCCTTTGCATGGATAATCATGTCGACCATTTTTACCTGGTTTAGAAATAAATAAATGAAAATGAAGAAAACCTCAAAAATGAAACCCTTCCACATTGAGTGCTTATAGGTGTACTAGTTGACAGGGAAAATAAGAAACCTGTGATAGGGTAGTAAAAAACAAAATGTCTTCACAAGACGGACTATAGTGTGTATGAAGATTCATGTGCTTTGGTTTTCAATTTTTGATTTTTTTCTGAATGTTTATGCCCATTTGAATCTTGGTCAAATCCTAGGTTTGACCAAGATTTAAGCAAGTTTAAAACACATGAAAATGAAAAGGTAAGCCTAGATCCTTCTTAGTCATTCTAAAATGAAGCTAATTTTGGGGGTTTTTTTGAAATCTCAATGTTTGAAACCCAAAACCACTTCTCTTCATATGGTTGGCTTCATAAGAAAGAGTTTAGGGTTAGGGGTAGATACATGATTTGTTGGGTTTGAATATGTCTAGAACTTGTTTATCAATTTGAATGCTTACTATATATATGACTTAAGAATACTATGTGCTTTGGTTTTTCTTTTCTATTTTTTTTGATTTTTTTCTGAATTTTTATGCTCATTTGAATCTTGTTGGTCAAATCCTAGGTTTGACCAAGATTTAAACAAACTTAAAACATGAAAATGAAAAGGTAAGCCTGTATCCTTCTTAGTCACTCTAAAATGAAGCTTTTGGGAGGTTTTTGAAATTTCCATGTTTGTAACCCAAAACCATTTCTCTTCATGCTTGACTTCATAAGATAAAGTTTAGGGTTAGGTGTAGATACATGATTTGGCTGGTTTGAATATGTCTAGACCTTGTTTATCAACTTCAATTCTTACTATATGACATAAGAGGACTATGTGCTTTGGTTTTTCATTTTTTGATTTTTTCTGAATGTTTATGCCCATTTGAATCTAAAGGGGAGAGAACATGTTATAAAGGTTATTCTAACAAAGGTCATGCTTGGAATCTTACCTATGTATTATTGTACATCGTCACAAATGTGAAATGAAAATATGTGCATCGATCTCTATAAACCATAAACCCTAACCCTAACTATATAGAAAAAGGTGAATGTTTATCGGGTTTGAGTTTTTATGCCCATTTGAGTCTTGGTCAAATCCTAGGTTTGACCAAGACTTAAGCAAGTTTAAAACACATGAAAATGAAAAGGGTAAGCCTGGATCCTTCTTAGGGTTAGGGCCAGCAGGGTAGATACATGATTTTTCTAGTTTGAATATGTCTAGACCATGTTTATCAACTTGAGTGCTCATGCATTATATGACATAAAAAGGCTATGTGCGTTTTTTTATTTTTTATACCCATTTGAATCTCGTTCAAATCGTAGTTTTGATCAGGATTTAAACAAGTTTAAGACATGAAAATGAAAAGGTAAGCCTGGATCCTTCTTAGTCATTCTAAAAATGAAGCTTTTGGGGTGTTCTTGAAATCTCAATGTTTAAACCCAAAACCACTTCTCTTCACGGTTGACTTCATAAGACAGAGTTTAGGGTTAGGAGTAGATACATGATTTGTCGGGTTTGAATATGTCTAGACCTTGTTTATCATCTTGAATGCTTACTATATATATGACGTAAGAAGACTATGTGCTTTGGTTTTTTTTGTTTTTTTCTGAATTATTATGCTCATTTGAATCTTGTTGGTCAAATCCTAGGTTTGACCAAGATTTAAACAAACTTGAAACATGAAAATTAAAAGTTAAGCCTGGATCCTTTCCTAGTCACTCTAAAATTAAGCTTTTGGGAAGTTTTTGAAATTTCCATGTTTGAAACCCAAAACCACTTCTCTTCATGCTTGACTTCATAAGACAGAGTTAAGGGTTAGGGGTAGATACATGCTTTTTCTATTTTGAATATGTCTAGACCTTGTTTATCAACTTGAATGCTTATTTTATATGACATAAGAAGGCTATGTGCTTTGGTTTTTCATTTTTCTGGTTTTTTTAATTTTATGCCCATTTGAATCTTGGTCAAATACTAGCTAGGTTTGATCAAGATTTAAACAATTTAAAAACATGAAAATGAAAAGGCAAGCCTGGATCTTTTGTAGTCACTCTAAAATGAAGCTCGTGGGAGGTTCTTGAAATTTCCATGTTTGAAACCAATATGACTTCTCTTCATGCTAGACTTCATAAGATCGACCGAGAGTTTATGGTTAGGGGGTAGATACATGATTTGTCTGGTTTGAACACATGTCTAAACCTTGTTTATCAACTTGAATGCTTACTATCTATATGACATAAGAAGCTAGACTATGTGCTTTTGTTTTTCATTCTTCTATTTTTTTGAATTTTATGCCCATTTGAATCTTGGTTAAATCCTAGGTTTGACCAGGATTTAAACAAGTTTAAAATATGAAAACGAAAAGGTAAGCTTGGATCCTTCTTAGTCACTCTAAAATGAAGCATCTTTTGGGGGGTTCGATCTTGAAATCTCAATATAATGTTTGTAACCCAAAACCACTTCTCTTCATGCTTGACTTCATAAGACATATATAGTTAAGGGCCAGGGGTAGATACATGCTTTTTCTGTTTTGAATATGTCTAGACCTTGTTCATATCGATCAACTTGAATGCTTACTATATATATATGACATAAGAAGGCTATGTGCTTTGGTTTTCATTTTTTGATTTTTTCTGAATGTTTATGCCCATTTGAATCTTGGTCAAGTCCTAGGTATGACCAAGATTTTAGCAAGTTTAAAACACATGAAAATGAAAAGGCAAGCCTGGATCCTTCTTAGTCATTCTAAAATGAAGCTTTTGGGGGGTTCGATCTTGAAATCTCAATATAATGTTTGTAACCCAAAACCACTTCTCTTCATGCTTGACTTCATAAGACAAAGTTAAGGGTTAGGGGTAGATCGATACATGCTTTTTTCTGTTTTGAATATGTCTAGACCTTGTTGAGCAAGATTTAAACAAGTTTAACACGTGTAATCGAATAAGTAAGCATGGATCCTTCTTAGTCACTCCAAAATGTACCAATTGATAGATGTGTTAACTTTGCTTCATGGAAAAATTAATGTCATGTAAATGAGTTAACTTGGATTTCCTACCCTTTAGTCCATAGGTAACTTTGTTCTAATGCACTATAATAATCAACTGAGTTTTTACACAACAGGTCTGTCACTTACGTGTGGTGCCCATGCGTGAGGTCCCACACTTCGGTGAGCACAAGTCACGTGCGGTAAGAGGTACGCAAACTCCCAGCCATCTTCTTTGTCAAGAGAAGACGCATCAGGATGCGTATTGGAAGTCTCTGGGTCCTTCAGGATCCTTCGGTTGTCCCTCTCACAAAAAAAAACCTCTCTCTCATTCTCGGCCTCGCTCGACTCGCTCGCTCGCTCGCACCTCCTGCTCACTGACAAACCCTGCACAACAGTCAACATCATCACCCGAAAAAGGGGAGACACCATAATGCACTCCCTTCTTCACTCCTTCCGAGTGATCCCTCTTTTTCCTTCGAGTTTCACCCGACGGGCAAACACACATGTGCTGCATAGTAATAATAAAAAAGTAGAAAAAATCGACCTACGAATCTATGATTAAATAGGTTAATCTAGGGTTTTGCCCACTACTACGAGATCAAGTTCAAAAATATCCAACTACCGGTTCGATTTTGGGCTACTAATGTGCGTTGGTTTTTTATTTTTATTTTTTTCTGAATGTTTATGCCCATTTGAATCTTGGTCAAATCCTATGTTTGACCAAGATTTAAACACGCATAAACATGAAAATGAAAAGGTAAGCTTCGATCCTTTTTAGTCACTCTAAAATTAAGCTTTTGGGATGTTTTTGAAATTTCCATGTTTGAAACCCAAAACCACTTATCTTCATCCCTGACTTCATAAGACAGAGTTAAGGGTTAGGGGGTAGATACATGCTTTTTCTATTTTGAATATGTCTACACCTTGTTCATCAACTTGAAGGCTTACTATATATATGACATAAGAAGGCTATGTGCTTTAGTTTTTCATTTTTTTATGTTTTTTGAATTTTTATGCCCATTTGAATCTTGGTCAAATCCTAGGTTTGACCAAGATTTAAACAAGATTAAAACATGAAAATGAAAAGGTAAGCCTGAATCCTTCTTAATTAGTCACTCTAAAATGAAGCTTTGGGGGAGGGGGTCTAGAAATTTCCATGTTTGAAACCCAAAACCATTTCTCTTCATGCTTGACTTCATAAGACAAATCTAGTTTAGGGTTAGGGGGTAGATACATGATTTGTCGGGTTTGAATATGTCTACACATGCTTGTTTATCAACTTGAATGCTTACTATATGACATAAGAAGACTATATGTGCGTTCGTTTCTTATTTTTAAATTTTTTCTGAATGTTTATGCCCATTTGAATCTTGGTCAATCCTATGTTTGACCAAGATTTAAACAAGTTAATTTAAAACATGAAAATGAAAAGGTAAGCATTGAACCTTCTTAGTCACTCTAAGATGAAGTTTTTGGGAGGTTATTGAAATTTCCATGTTTGAAACCCAAAACCACTTCTCTTTATGTTTGACTTCATAAGACAGATCGAGTTTAGGGTTAGGGACATATGGTAGATACATGATTTTTCTTGTTTTAATATGTCTAGACCATGTTTATCAACTTGAATGCTCATTATATGACATAAAAAGGCTATGTGCTTTGGTTTTACATTTTCTGGTTTTTTGAATTTTTATGCCCATTGAATCTTGGTTAAATCCTAGGTTTGACCAAGATTTAAACAAGTTTAAAACATGAAAATGAAAAGGTAAGTCTGGATCCTTCTTAGTCATTCAAAAGTGAATGAAGCTTTTGGGGGGTTCTTGAAATCTCAATGTTTGAAACCCAAAACCACTTCTCTTCATGGTTGACTTCATAAGACAGAGTGTTTAGGGTTAGGGGGTAGATCGATACATGATTTGTCGGGTTTGAATATGTCTAGACATGCTTGTTTATCAACTTGAATGCTTACTATATGACATAAGAAGACTATATGTGCGTTGTATTTTCATTTTTTGGTTTTTTCTGAATTAATGTTTATGCCCATTTGAATCTTGTCAAATCCTAGGTTTGACCAAGATTTAAACAAGTTTAAAACATAAAATGAAAAGGTAAGCCTGGATCCTTCTTAGTCATTCTAGAATGAAGCTTTTGGGGGGTTCTTGAAATCTCAATGTTTGAAACCCAAAACCACTTCTCTTCATGGTTGACTTCATAAGACAGAGTTTAGGGTGTTAGGGGTAGATACATGATTTGTCGGGTTAATTTGAATATGTCTAGACATGCATGCTTATTTATCAACTTGAATGCTTACTATATGACATAAGAAGACTATATGTGTGTTGGTCAAATCCTATGTTTGACCAAGATTTAAACAAGCATATAAATCCTGAAAATGAAAAGGTAATTAAGCTTGGATCCTTCTTATTCACTCTAAAATTAAGCTTTTGGCGGGAAGTTTTTGAAATTTCCATGTTTGAAACCCAAAACCACTTCTCTTCATGCTTGACTTCATAAGACATATATAGTTAAGGGCCAGGGGTAGATACATGCTTTTTCTGTTTTGAATATGTCTAGACCTTGTTCATATCGATCAACTTGAATGCTTACTATATATATATGACATAAGAAGGCTATGTGCTTTGGTTTTCATTTTTTGATTTTTTCTGAATGTTTATGCCCATTTGAATCTTAGTCAAGTCCTAGGTTTGACCAAGATTTTAGCAAGTTTAAAACACATGAAAATGAAAAGCAAGCCTGGATCCTTCTTAGTTATTCTAAAATGAAGCTTTTGGGGGGTTCGATCGTGAAATCTCAATATAATGTTTGTAACCCAAAACCACTTCTCTTCATGCTTGACTTCATAAGACAAAGTTAAGGGTTAGGGGTAGATCGATACATGCTTTTTTCTGTTTTGAATATGTCTAGACCTTGTTGATCAACTTGAATTCTTACTATATATGACATAAGAAGGCTATGTGCTTTGGTTTTCATTTTCTGTTTTTTTATTTTATGCCCATTTGAATCTTGGTTGAATACTAGCTAGTAGGTTTGATCGACCAAGATTTAAACAATTTTAAAACATGAAAATGAAAAGGCAAGCATGGATCTTTTTTAGTCACTCTAAAATGAAGCTTCTGGGAGGTTCTTGAAATTTCCATGTTTTAAAACAATAGACTTCGTAAGATCGACCGACTTTATTGTTATGGGGTAGATACATGCTTTTTCTGTTTTGAATATGCCTAGAACTTGTTCATCAATTTGAAATTTCCATGTTTGAAACCCAAAACCCCACTTCTCTTCATGCTTGACTCCATAATACAGAGTTTAAGGTTAGGGCCAGGGTAGATACATGATTTTTCTAGTTTGAATATGTCTAGACCATGTTTATCAACTTGAGTGCTCATGCATTATATGACATAAAAAGGCTATGTGCATTTTTTTATTTTTTATACCCATTTGAATCTCGTTCAAATCCTAGTTTTGACCAGGATTTAAACAAGTTTAAAACATGAAAATGAAAAGGTAAGCTTTGTATCCTTCTTAGTCACTCTAAAATGAAGCTTTTGGGAGGTTTTTGAAATTTCCATGTTTGAAACCCAAAACCATTTCTCTTCATGCTTGACTTCATAAGATAAAGTTTAGGGTTAGGTGTTGATACATGATTTGACTGGTTTGAATATGTCTAGACCTTGTTTATCAACTTCAATTCTTACTATATGACATAAGAAGACTATGTGCTTTGGTTTTTCATTTTTTTTTATTTTTTTCTGAATGTTTATGCCCATTTGAATCTAAAGGTGAGAGAACACATTAAAGGTTATTCTAACAAAGGTCATGCTTGGAATCTTACCTATGTATTATTGTACATCACAAATGTGAAATGAAAATATGTGCATCGATCTCTATAAACCATAAACCCTAACCCTAACTATATAGAAAAAGATGAACAATCCATGCTTTTCGGTTGCCTTTTTTGATACACCTTTGGCTGGATTTCAAATTGGGGGGGGAGGGGACGAGTGTGTTTCTTTGGATGCCTCTCTCGTATTTGCTAGTTTTTTGGGGTCACAAAAATTCAGGGTAGCATCATGCCCACCCCCTCCCTTCACGCGCGGAAAAAGTGGTAGGCGAGTAGTAAAATGGCATGAACAACAAGTTTCAAGAAAAATTTCGAATATAACCAGAATGTACCAATTGATAGATGAGTTAACTTGGCTTCATGGAAAAAATAATGTCATGTAAATGAGTTAACTTGGCTTTCCTACCCTTGAATCCATAGGAAACTTTGTACTAATACAGTATAATGATCACCCGAGTTATTACACCAACAGGTCTGTCACTTACATGTGGTTCCCATGCGTGAGGTCCCACACTTCAGTGAGCACAAGTCATGTGCGGTCGGTAGGCAAACTCCCATCTTCTTTGTCAAGAGAAGACGCATCAAAACTCCCCCCCTCTCTCTCTCTCTCTCTCCAGTTATCCACCTCCGCTGGCTGCTGGTTTTGGCATTGCGTTTCTACCTCAGCTCGGAGGCCATGGTGTGCACGCACGGTAGGCCATGGCGATTTGGTCGCGCTAAGTGGTTCGTCCCCGGCTGCGACGAGGATCAATCTGGGCGGTGGCTATTAAGGACCCGATCGCATTTCTTGCTTTCAGCGTGGGGTCTTCCATGTAAAAGTTAGGGATTTAGATGAAATTTCCTGTTTATTCTGTGTCTTGTTGTAAACTGTGCTCTGGTGCCGTGGTGCGTATTGGAAGTCTGAGTCCTTCAGGATCCTTCGGTTGTCCCTCTCTCTCTCAAAAAAAGAAAAAACATCTCTCTCATTATCGGCCTCGCTCGCTCGCTCGCACCTCCTGCGCATTGACAAACCCTGAAAAAGGTCAGACACCATAAATAAGAGGGCCCCACTCACTTCTCTCCCTTCGTCTCCTTCCGTGTGATCCCTCTTCCTTCGAGTTTCACTGGACGGGCAAACACATGTGCTGCCTAGAAATATTCGACCCCTTTGCATGGATAATCATGTCGACCATTTTTACCTGGTTTAGAAATAAATAAATGAAAATGAAGAAAACCTCAAAAATGAAACCCTTCCGCATTGAGTGCTTATAGGTGTACTAGTTGACAGGGAAAATAAGAAACCTGTGATAGGGTAGTAAAAAACAAAATGTCTTCACAAGACGGACTATAGTGTGTATGAAGATTCATGTGCTTTGGTTTTCAATTTTTGATTTTTTTCTGAATGTTTATGCCCATTTGAATCTTGGTCAAATCCTAGGTTTGACCAAGATTTAAGCAAGTTTAAAACACATGAAAATGAAAAGGTAAGCCTGGATCCTTCTTAGTCATTCTAAAATGAAGCTAATTTTGGGGGTTTTTTGAAATCTCAATGTTTGAAACCCAAAACCACTTCTCTTCATATGGTTGGCTTCATAAGAAAGAGTTTAGGGTTAGGGGTAGATACATGATTTGTCGGGTTTGAATATGTCTAGAACTTGTTTATCAATTTGAATGCTTACTATATATATGACTTAAGAATACTATGTGCTTTGGTTTTTCTTTTCTATTTTTTTTGATTTTTTTCTGAATTTTTATGCTCATTTGAATCTTGTTGGTCAAATCCTAGGTTTGACCAAGATTTAAACAAACTTAAAACATGAAAATGAAAAGGTAAGCCTGTATCCTTCTTAGTCACTCTAAAATGAAGCTTTTGGGAGGTTTTTGAAATTTCCATGTTTGTAACCCAAAACCATTTCTCTTCATGCTTGACTTCATAAGATAAAGTTTAGGGTTAGGTGTAGATACATGATTTGGCTGGTTTGAATATGTCTAGACCTTGTTTATCAACTTCAATTCTTACTATATGACATAAGAGGACTATGTGCTTTGGTTTTTCATTTTTTGATTTTTTCTGAATGTTTATGCCCATTTGAATCTGAAGGTGAGAGAACATGTTATAAAGGTTATTCTAACAAAGGTCATGCTTGGAATCTTAACTATGTATTATTGTACATCGTCACAAATGTGAAATGAAAATATGTGCATCGATCTCTATAAACCATAAACCCTAACCCTAACTATATAGAAAAAGGTGAATGTTTATCGGGTTTGAGTTTTTATGCCCATTTGAGTCTTGGTCAAATCCTAGGTTTGACCAAGACTTAAGCAAGTTTAAAACACATGAAAATGAAAAGGGTAAGCCTGGATCCTTCTTAGGGTTAGGGCCAGCAGGGTAGATACATGATTTTTCTAGTTTGAATATGTCTAGACCATGTTTATCAACTTGAGTGCTCATGCATTATATGACATAAAAATGCTATGTGCGTTTTTTTATTTTTTATACCCATTTGAATCTCGTTCAAATCGTAGTTTTGATCAGGATTTAAACAAGTTTAAGACATGAAAATGAAAAGGTAAGCCTGGATCCTTCTTAGTCATTCTAAAAATGAAGCTTTTGGGGTGTTCTTGAAATCTCAATGTTTAAACCCAAAACCACTTCTCTTCACGGTTGACTTCATAAGACAGAGTTTAGGGTTAGGAGTAGATACATGATTTGTCGGGTTTGAATATGTCTAGACCTTGTTTATCATCTTGAATGCTTACTATATATATGACGTAAGAAGACTATGTGCTTTGGTTTTTTTTGTTTTTTTCTGAATTATTATGCTCATTTGAATCTTGTTGGTCAAATCCTAGGTTTGACCAAGATTTAAACAAACTTGAAACATGAAAATTAAAAGTTAAGCCTGGATCCTTTCCTAGTCACTCTAAAATTAAGCTTTTGGGAAGTTTTTGAAATTTCCATGTTTGAAACCCAAAACCACTTCTCTTCATGCTTGACTTCATAAGACAGAGTTAAGGGTTAGGGGTAGATACATGCTTTTTCTATTTTGAATATGTCTAGACCTTGTTTATCAACTTGAATGCTTATTTTATATGACATAAGAAGGCTATGTGCTTTGGTTTTTCATTTTTCTGGTTTTTTTAATTTTATGCCCATTTGAATCTTGGTCAAATACTAGCTAGGTTTGACCAAGATTTAAACAATTTAAAAACATGAAAATGAAAAGGCAAGCCTGGATCTTTTGTAGTCACTCTAAAATGAAGCTCGTGGGAGGTTCTTGAAATTTCCATGTTTGAAACCAATACGACTTCTCTTCATGCTAGACTTCATAAGATCGACCGAGAGTTTATGGTTAGGGGGTAGATACATGATTTGTCTGGTTTGAACACATGTCTAAACCTTGTTTATCAACTTGAATGCTTACTATCTATATGACATAAGAAGCTAGACTATGTGCTTTTGTTTTTCATTCTTCTATTTTTTTGAATTTTATGCCCATTTGAATCTTGGTCAAATCCTAGGTTTGACCAGGATTTAAACAAGTTTAAAATATGAAAACAAAAAGGTAAGCCTGGATCCTTCTTTGTCACTCTAAAATGAAGCAGCTTTTGGGGGGTTCGATCTTGAAATCTCAATATAATGTTTGTAACCCAAAACCACTTCTCTTCATGCTTGACTTCATAAGACATATATAGTTAAGGGCCAGGGGTAGATACATGCTTTTTCTGTTTTGAATATGTCTAGACCTTGTTCATATCGATCAACTTGAATGCTTACTATATATATATGACATAAGAAGGATATGGGCTTTGGTTTTCATTTTTTGATTTTTTCTGAATGTTTATGCCCATTTGAATCTTGGTCAAGTCCTAGGTTTGACCAAGATTTTAGCAAGTTTAAAACACATGAAAATGAAAAGGCAAGCCTGGATCCTTCTTAGTCATTCTAAAATGAAGCTTTTGGGGGGTTCGATCTTGAAATCTCAATATAATGTTTGTAACCCAAAACCACTTCTCTTCATGCTTGACTTCATAAGACAAAGTTAAGGGTTAGGGGTAGATCGATACATGCTTTTTTCTGTTTTGAATATGTCTAGACCTTGTTGAGCAAGATTTAAACAAGTTTCACACGTGTAATCGAATAAGTAAGCATGGATCCTTCTTAGTCACTCCAAAATGTACCAATTGATAGATGTGTTAACTTTGCTTCATGGAAAAATTAATGTCATGTAAATGAGTTAACTTGGATTTCCTACCCTTTAGTCCATAGGTAACTTTGTTCTAATGCACTATAATAATCAACTGAGTTTTTACACAACAGGTCTGTCACTTACGTGTGGTGCCCATGCGTGAGGTCCCACACTTCAGTGAGCACAAGTCACGTGCAGTAGGTACGCAAACTCCCAGCCATCTTCTTTGTCAAGAGAAGACGCATCAGGATGCGTATTGGAAGTCTCTGGGTCCTTCAGGATCCTTCGGTTGTCCCTCTCACAAAAAAAACCTCTCTCTCATTCTCGGCCTCGCTCGACTCGCTCGCTCGCTCGCTCGCACCTCCTGCTCACTGACAAACCCTGCACAACAGTCAACATCATCACCCGAAAAAGGGGAGACACCATAATGCACTCCCTTCTTCACTCCTTCCGAGTGATCCCTCTTTTTCCTTCGAGTTTCACCCGACGGGCAAACACACATGTGCTGCATAGTAATAATAAAAAAGTAGAAAAAATCGACCTACGAATCTATGATTAAATAGGTTAATCTAGGGTTTTGCCCACTACTACAGATCAAGTTCAAAAATATGCAACTACTGGTTCGATTTTGGGCTACTAATGTGCGTTGGTTTTTTATTTTTTATTTTTTTCTGAATGTTTATGCCCATTTGAATCTTGGTCATATCCTATGTTTGACCAAGATTTAAACACGCATAAACATGAAAATGAAAAGGTAAGCTTCGATCCTTTTTAGTCACTCTAAAATTAAGCTTTTGGGATGTTTTTGAAATTTCCATGTTTGAAACCCAAAACCACTTATCTTCATCCCTGACTTCATAAGACAGAGTTAAGGGTTAGGGGGTAGATACATGCTTTTTCTATTTTGAATATGTCTACACCTTGTTCATCAACTTGAAGGCTTACTATATATATGACATAAGAAGGCTATGTGCTTTAGTTTTTCATTTTTTTATGTTTTTTGAATTTTTATGCCCATTTGAATCTTGGTCAAATCCTAGGTTTGACCAAGATTTAAACAAGATTAAAACATGAAAATGAAAAGGTAAGCCTGAATCCTTCTTAATTAGTCACTCTAAAATGAAGCTTTGGGGGAGGGGGTCTAGAAATTTCCATGTTTGGAACCCAAAACCATTTCTCTTCATGCTTGACTTCATAAGACAAATCTAGTTTAGGGTTAGGGGGTAGATACATGATTTGTCGGGTTTGAATATGTCTACACATGCTTGTTTATCAACTTGAATGCTTACTATATGACATAAGAAGACTATATGTGCGTTCGTTTCTTATTTTTAAATTTTTTGTGAATGTTTATGCCCATTTGAATCTTGGTCAATCCTATGTTTGACCAAGATTTAAACAAGTTAATTTAAAACATGAAAATGAAAAGGTAAGCATTGAACCTTCTTAGTCACTCTAAGATGAAGTTTTTGGGAGGTTATTGAAATTTCCATGTTTGAAACCCAAAACCACTTCTCTTCATGTTTGACTTCATAAGACAGATCGAGTTTAGGGTTAGGGACATATGGTAGATACATGATTTTTCTTGTTTTAATATGTCTAGACCATGTTTATCAACTTGAATGCTCATTATATGACATAAAAAGGCTATGTGCTTTGGTTTTACATTTTCTGGGTTTTTGAATTTTTATGCCCATTGAATCTTGGTTAAATCCTAGGTTTGACCAAGATTTAAACAAGTTTAAAACATGAAAATGAAAAGGTAAGTCTGGATCCTTCTTAGTCATTCAAAAGTGAATGAAGCTTTTGGGGGGTTCTTGAAATCTCAATGTTTGAAACCCAAAACCACTTCTCTTCATGGTTGACTTCATAAGACGGAGTGTTTAGGGTTAGGGGGTAGATCGATACATGATTTGTTGGGTTTGAATATGTCTAGACATGCTTGTTTATCAACTTGAATGCTTACTATATGACATAAGAAGACTATATGTGCGTTGTATTTTCATTTTTTTGGTTTTTTCTGAATTAATGTTTATGCCCATTTGAATCTTGTCAAATCCTAGGTTTGACCAAGATTTAAACAAGTTTAAAACATAAAATGAAAAGGTAAGCCTGGATCCTTCTTAGTCATTCTAGAATGAAGCTTTTGGGGGGTTCTTGAAATCTCAATGTTTGAAACCCAAAACCACTTCTCTTCATGGTTGACTTCATAAGACAGAGTTTAGGGTGTTAGGGGTAGATACATGATTTGTCGGGTTAATTTGAATATGTCTAGACATGCATGCTTATTTATCAACTTGAATGCTTACTATATGACATAAGAAGACTATATGTGTGTTGGTCAAATCCTATGTTTGACCAAGATTTAAACAAGCATATAAATCCTGAAAATGAAAAGGTAATTAAGCTTGGATCCTTCTTATTCACTCTAAAATTAAGCTTTTGGCGGGAAGTTTTTGAAATTTCCATGTTTGAAACCCAAAACCACTTCTCTTCATGCTTGACTTCATAAGACATATATAGTTAAGGGCCAGGGGTAGATACATGCTTTTTCTGTTTTGAATATGTCTAGACCTTGTTCATATCGATCAACTTGAATGCTTACTATATATATATGACATAAGAAGGCTATGTGCTTTGGTTTTCATTTTTTGATTTTTTCTGAATGTTTATGCCCATTTGAATCTTGGTCAAGTCCTAGGTTTGACCAAGATTTTAGCAAGTTTAAAACACATGAAAATGAAAAGCAAGCCTGGATCCTTCTTAGTCATTCTAAAATGAAGCTTTTGGGGGGTTCGATCTTGAAATCTCAATATAATGTTTGTAACCCAAAACCACTTCTCTTCATGCTTGACTTCATAAGACAAAGTTAAGGGTTAGGGGTAGATCGATACATGCTTTTTTCTGTTTTGAATATGTCTAGACCTTGTTGATCAACTTGAATTCTTACTATATATGACATAAGAAGGCTATGTGCTTTGGTTTTCATTTTCTGTTTTTTTTTATTTTATGCCCATTTGAATCTTGGTTGAATACTAGCTAGTAGGTTTGATCGACCAAGATTTAAACAATTTTAAAACATGAAAATGAAAAGGCAAGCATGGATCTTTTTTAGTCACTCTAAAATGAAGCTTCTGGGAGGTTCTTGAAATTTCCATGTTTGAAACCAATAGACTTCGTAAGATCGACCGACTTTATGGTTAGGGGGTAGATACATGCTTTTTCTGTTTTGAATATGCCTAGAACTTGTTCATCAATTTGAAATTTCCATGTTTGAAACCCAAAACCCCACTTCTCTTCATGCTTGACTCCATAATACAGAGTTTAAGGTTAGGGCTAGGGTAGATACATGATTTTTCTAGTTTGAATATGTCTAGACCATGTTTATCAACTTGAGTGCTCATGCATTATATGACATAAAATGGCTATGTGCGTTTTTTTATTTTTTTTATACCCATTTGAATCTCGTTCAAATCCTAGTTTTGACCAGGATTTAAACAAGTTTAAAACATGAAAATGAAAAGGTAAGCCTGTATCCTTCTTAGTCACTCTAAAATGAAGCTTTTGGGAGGTTTTTGAAATTTCCATGTTTGAAACCCAAAACCATTTCTCTTCATGCTTGACTTCATAAGATAAAGTTTAGGGTTAGGTGTTGATACATGATTTGACTGGTTTGAATATGTCTAGACCTTGTTTATCAACTTCAATTCTTACTATATGACATAAGAAGACTATGTGCTTTGGTTTTTCATTTTTTTTTATTTTTTTCTGAATGTTTATACCCATTTGAATCTAAAGGTGAGAGAACACGTTAAAGGTTATTCTAACAAAGGTCATGCTTGGAATCTTACCTATGTATTATTGTACATCACAAATGTGAAATGAAAATATGTGCATCTCTATAAACCATAAACCCTAACTATATAGAAAAAGATGAACAATCCACGCTTTTCGATTGCCTTTTTTGATCCACCTTTGGCTGGATTTCAAATTGGGGGGGGGTGACGAGTGTGTTTCTTTGGATGCCTCTCTCGTATTTGCTAGTTTTTGGGGGTCACAAAAATTCAGGGTAGCATCATGCCCACCCCCTCCCTTCACGCGCGGAAAAAGTGTTAGGCGAGTAGTAAAATGGCATATATGACCAACAAGTTTCAAGTAAAATTTCGAATATAACCAGAATTTACCAATTGATAGATGAGTTAACTTGGCTTCATGGAAAAAATAATGTCATGTAAATGAGTTAACTTGGCTTTCCTACCCTTGAATCCATAGGAAACTTTGTACTAATACAGTATAATGATCACCTGAGTTATTACACCAACAGGTCTGTCACTTACGTGTGGTTCCCATGCGTGAGGTCCCACACTTCAGTGAGCACAAGTCATGTGCGGTAGGTAGGCAAACTCCCATCTTCTTTGTCAAGAGAAGACGCATCAAGACTCTCTCTCTCTCTCTCTAAAATCGATGCATATGAAGCTACATATATATTCTTGGTCATAATCCACTTATCTAAAGAGGATGGATGCATGGCTTCACGTCGTCGTCGCTTTCATCGTCAGTATCATTGTCGTCCGAGTAGTAGTACTTCCTGCACATTGTTCCGTCGAACACCTTCACTGTGAGCACATCATCGCCTTCATATTTGAAGTGTACGAAGCAGCCGAAATCCACACCGTGCGTGATGGCGAAATTCTCCCAGCCCTTGTCGAGGTACATCCGGCCTTGTCCGTCAAATAGGACCTCCACGGTCCAGAGACGAGGACCGCAGTCAGCTGCTCGCAGATACACCTTAGCTGGCTCCTGGCCGTCAAGATAGTCCGCAAACTTTTTTGGGAGAGCCTGCAAAGAGATCGAGCGCCGATCGTTTGAAATTAAATGCTTTTTAGAACATGCCCATAATTAATCACATGCATCATATATGTGGGAACACGTACGTACCTTCTTGACCAAAGGGTCTTCATAGACGACGATGAAGAACTCCTCTATGATCAAAGGCAGTGTTGACGGTGGTGGTGGCAATGATGATGATCCATCACCCCGGCCGCCCCTTCCCCTTCCCCTTCTGGTCGGTGTCCGAGACGTGGACGCCATGGCAATGGATCAAGTGTATGTGAACGAAGAAGAGAGAGGCAGAACCTATTGACACAAGGGATGGCCGTTGTGGTTGTTTATAAGGAAGAGATGACCGTTGTAGGGGTTTACACAATAAAATTAAGGAGGAGGTGACCGTTGTGGGGGTTTTACACAATAAATTAAGGAGGAGATGGCCGTTGTGGGAGAGATCAGGTGACATGCACCTTTTGCATGTCCCGTGGGACATGCGGCCTAAATCCAAATTTAAACATTGCGAAAAAATCTGAAAAAAATCATGCATGTTGAAAACACATATTAAGATAACCCCTAAAAATTTCAGATCAAAATTCGAAACATACATCGAGAAACAGAAAAGAGAAATCTAAGTTTCTCTGTACACTATTCACATCTGAGTTTCTCTTTTTTGTTTCTCGATGTATGTTTCGAATTTTGATATGAAATTTTTAGGGGTTATCTTAATATGTGCTGTGAACATGCATGATTTTTCCAGATTTTTTCGCAATGTTTAAATTTGAATTTAGACTGACATGCAAAAGGTGCATGTCACATGATCTGTGTCCGCCGTTGTGGGGGTTTATATCTCAACAAAAAACTAATGCGGACTATCTTGACGGAAATGGAACTTCGTGATATAGTTTATCATTTTACCGTGAAAAGTAATGCCTACAATAAATGGTAATTCGTGATAGTTTATCATTTTCGAGTGGGGTACATAAGATACGGGTCAAAATGGCGCCTCTACATTTTTAAGATAAACTAGGCCATATTTTAGTGCCAATTCCCAACTCTTTACGATTTTTAGTGTTTTTAGCCAGTTTCACACATTTAAATGACTATATGCTGATTTATTGGAAGTAATTCAAATTTGAAATGTAGGTGTGTTATAACTTGGTCATAGAAATCCCCCAAAATCATTTTTAGATTCATATTACTTACACTATATACATAAACCAGTGATAGTACTGAAATATTCAACCCCTTTGAATGGATAATCATGTCGACCATTTTGATTTGGTTTTGAAATAAAAAAAATGAAACCCTTCCGCATTGAGTGCTCATATATAGGTGTACTAGTGGACAGGGAAAATAAGAAACCCGTGATAGGGTAATAAAAAACATTTTTTCTTCACAAAATGGACTATCGTGTATGAAGATTCATGGCCGGTTTCAAGCCGAATAATATATATATAGTTATATATGGCCATATTTGTGACATATTTTATTATAATGTGCCCAAATTGGGCATGGTGGTGCATCTAGCCAGTCCCAACAATGATTTAAAAGTTTGCCTTGGTTCTCGTAGTAACATGTGCACGTGGGAAATTGAAGAAGCAAGGCAAACTCCAACATATATGAATGGTGAGAGAACATGTTAAATGTTATTCTAACAAAGGTCATGCTTGTTTAATTAATTTCTTACTTATGTAGTATTGTACATCACAAGCGTGAAATGAAAATATGTGCATCATCTCTATAAACCCTAACCCCCTAACCCTAAACACTTATAAATCTATATATCACTACAACAAAAAATCTGTCATGGGATTCAAAGGTTTGCCATTGTTTTCTTGTAGTACTTAATACAATGCTCACACACTTTTGGGAAGTGAGTGGAACTTGTACTCAAACACACATGTGGTGCCGAAAACTATGCAGGGTTCCTCTAAAAGAGGATATACAAGTGTGTATATATATGCCACACGTTCATTTGGTATTGTCATATATATATATAGGTAGTATGTAAACCACAAATGATATGACTCAATATGCATGCTTTGTTTCGAGCTTTTTTATATCGAGCCCCACAATAACTTTGGCATGTTCTGAAATTGATGTCGATCAATCTCATGACGCTCACCCTTGTTTTGTGCTAGCTAGTTGGACGATGGGGCTCGTGTGGTTAGCCATTATATCTCTTGTACCATGGCTCCAGACATTCGGGTCACACACCTCTGTATTTTTTTCAGTTATTTGTTTGATATGTACTTCATCTATGCACTGTTCAAATTTGCATTTAAGCAATTTAGCCCCCAAAAATGGTACATATATGGATTCACATTGAGATAATTCATGAAACTTTGGAAATGGCCATCTAGTGTCATGTTTCCCCACAAATGAGAATTGGATTAATTGGTGGCAGACAAGTAAAAGCACATTTATGCGCGACAACCCAAAATGCACAAGTAAAAGCTCTCTTTTCTAAAACATTGGTATGGCATGTCTGCTATTTTCCCTAGCTATATAGAAAAAAGACGCACAATCCATGCTTTCCGATTGCCGGTTTTGAACCACCTTTGGCTTGATTTCAAATTTAGGTCAAAATCATGGGGTGGTGGTGGTGGTAGGGGACACGAGTGTGTTTCTTTTGGATGAAGCGCTCGTATTTGCAAGTTTTTTGGGGTCCCACAAATTTAGCTCGTATTTGCAAGTTTTTTGGGGTCCCACCATCCCTTCACGCGCGGAAAAGTGTTAGGCGAGTAGTAAAATGGCATGACCAACAAGTTTCAAGTAAAATTTCGAATATATAACCAAAATGTACCAAGTGTTAGATGAGTTAACTTGGGTTCATGGAAAAAATAATGTCATGTAAATGAGTTAACTTGGCTTTCCTACCCTTGAATCCATACGAAACTTTGTACGGAGTTCTAATACAGTATAATGATCACCCGAATTATTACACCAACAGGTCTGTCACTTACGTGTGGTTCCCATGCGTGAGGTCCCACACTTCAGTGAGCACAAGTCACGGACAATTTTTTGCAAATGTTGCAAAGGATAAAAGGTGGAAGAGGGTCACACGGAAGGAGAAGAGGAAGGGAGAGCAGTCACGGCCTCGAAATGCTTCAACCTTTCCGGGAAGTGATGTTGACTGGCACGCAAGGTTTTTCAGTGCTGCAAACCTGCAGCATGCGGTGATTTTGATGTAAATAACCCTTTTGGCAAAGAAAAACACGGATCGAGCCTCCGAGCAATCTATTTCACCTGACTAACCTTTTTGTGTGGCTCATTCTGTGTTTTTCTTCGCCAAAAGGGTTACTTTGTCAAAATCGCCCCCTGCAGTGCAGGCTACGCGCCCGTCTAATATTCTTTTTTTTCAATGACAAAAGGGGGGAGAGAGAGAGAGAGAGAGTCTTGACGACGTGTTCTCACTTGAGTACTTGACAAAGAAGATTGTTGGAAGTTTGCCTACCTACCGCACATGACTTGTGCTCACTAAAGTGTGGGACCTGCATGTATGGGACCCTGCAGCCCTCTTAGGGCAGACATGTGAGACGCAAAATATGTTTTTTAGTTTGGTAAGGCAAAAAAAAAAGCCTTGGAGGGCCGAGGCGGGGCGGCCGTCCGCCATTTTTATACCTTACGCCCCTCACACCTCGTTTCATTTGTCATGTCTACCAAGGAAGAGCTCGGAGGAGAAGATGCAGTCCTAGCTTCTCGACCCCCTGGCGCCCCACGCATAAATACTACTACCAGAAGTACACTGTCTCTAACAATCCTGCCTCCGAAGGGAGATCTCGGAGGAGAAGATGCGGGCTCAGCGTCCCCGCCGTTGATGAGCCAGGACACAAGGGTTACTACGCCTCTTTTAATTACCTTCGTTTTGCTGCTAATACTCGGACTTATATCTGTTATCTTCCGCAGGAGAGTGTCGATATCGCCGGAGAAGATGATGTGAGGCAGATGATCAAGCTCGCAGTAGAAGATGATGTAAAGGAGATGGTCAAGCTCGGAGCAGAAGATGATGTAAAGGAGATAGTCAATGTCGGAGAAGATGATGTAAAGGAGTTAGTCAATCTCGGAGAAGATGTGGTGGCATTGGACCAACCGCGGTCGTTGGGCGAGATCCCGGAGATTCACTTACCTCGTTTGCACTGGTAATGATATGCCTGATCTGTAACATTTTGAACGTTTTTCGTCGGCTTACACAGGAGCTATCTCGGCTTAGGGTCAACAAGGCCCCGGGAGCGGAACTTCCGCATCTCGGCGCCGAGAACTCCGAGTTACGCCAGAAGCGCCCTGGTGAATCGCACGCGCAGGCGCAGCACATCCGTTCGCAGGATCTCTCATCCTTCGACGTCAGGTTCCAGCGAGAGGTCGTAGAAGAAGATAAGTTGCCAGCTTCCCCGCCGTTCAAGAGGATGAAGGAGCTGAAGACAGAGGTTAATATTAGCTGACTTTGGGTTGCTGGTTTTTGGGTACTTCGAGTCACTAACATGTAGACACCACTTAAGTCTGTCCTACATGTTTGTGACCACATTCGTTAATCAGCCAATTTGTGCCCTTCGTTTGCCGGTAACGCTCGATATGTTTGTTGTTACCTTTGGCAGGATCACTCCCCTTGCTTATCCTGTCGAAGGATGAAGTTGGATCTTGCCAGCATGCGGGAGGAGAACAGAGAGTTAGGGATCAAGATATTTCGGTACAGGCAAAGGTGTCTTTCCTAGAAGTGGATGAGATCACGGCCTTGTGCTCGTAGGAGTTGTGACGAGGCCATTCATCCTGGGAGAACGGATCAAAGCTCAGCTTGTCTCTTTGATGGAAGTCGCAGAACGCGTGATTTTCAATGCTAGAGAGGCGCGGGAACGACTTCTGGTGGCTGAAGATCTCGCATAGCAGTTTAATCATGTGCGCTTATTAGTTGCCTACTACTTTTGTAATTATTCACAATTAAGTATGTATCATTGGCTTGCCTTTTGTGTGACGGAGGAAATTGCACATACCACCACTTGTTGGTGCAGTTTTTGCACATAACACAATTTGAGATTCTTTTTACACAAATAACCAGATTTTGACGTAAACTTTTGCACAAAAAACAACCTTACTCCATGTTTTCTTTTGTCTTCTAAAGACATGTAGGTGCTTCGAAAAATACCTCCGTTCCAATGCTTAAAGCTTAGTATATTTATCTTGAAAAGTCAAACCAAGTAAAGTTCGACAAAACTCTTAAAAGAATCTATTAGCACATATAATATTTTGTAGACACCATATGAAAATATAATTTATTTTCTATCTAATAATATTGATTTTGTATCTTGCATATTAATGCTTTTGGTAAAAACTTAGTCAAACTTAACTTAGTTTGACTTTCGAAAAATCAATTTAATCCTTAAGCTTTGGGACGGTGGTTCTAGACGTGGTCTAGACGTGTTTCAACATATTACCTTCACATTTTCTAAACGCATGGAGTTTCTTACAAAGTTTATTTTTCGAAATATTTTCGACTTTGTATTATTTTTATTCATTTCCCCCCTGGTTGTCATGTTTTCTGTCCGGCTTCCCCAGCCCATCCATCCGTAACCCACATGCGCGCGTGACACGAGTAGTGGGAGACATGGTGCCCAAAGGGATAGCTTTTATTGATGGTGGCGACGGTTCCCTAGGCCAATGCTGGCGATACGTCTCATCGTCGCTAGCTGTGCCTTCCCCATGCGGCCGTATTAATGCACACCACTGCTCCTTTAGTCCTTTGCGCCTCCGCGGCTGATCAAGTAAGTTTGATCATAAAAGATGATCACATAAGCTCGATGATTACCTATAACCTAAAAATTATCTTAATTTGTAAACGAAGACATAAAATAACTAGTTGTTTGATTAGGAAAGACAAAGGAAATTTCTATTGAGATTGAGTTCATTTCATAGTTGTTATAGACACATAGCAATATTACCAAGAGATAGGATTGTAGAGAAAGCAATCCATAGGTATTTTGGAGGGTTCTCAATCATTTGAATCAAGCAAGCTTTATAGGAAAAAGCCCTATGTGTAAAAATCCTACTCCGTATAAGATACCTTTAGAAATCCTTTGAACCAAACAAACTCCGATTCATATTAGTAGACTATAATATGGATATATTTAGACACATTTTAGTTCAAGATTCATCCATATCATTTGAAAAGTAATATGAATCGGAGTGAGTATATTAAATGGATTAGTATATATTGTTCGAAAAAATTAAGTTATACTGTACTAATAAAGAAACCATTTCTGTGGTCAAACTGTTTTGACGGGACAGTAACTGCACCAGGACGTAGTGGCGTGCTATCCTAGACCAAGTTTTACTCGGCGCATCGATGCACTCGTCGAAGAATAAAAAGTCATATCCACTCCTACTCTTCACCTCCATCATTTCCATCCTTGGCTCTCCACTTCCATCATCGTTCTCCACTCGCCAAGCGCTGCTAGCAATTTTTTTCATCCTCTAGATCTCCCATTTGCATAGCTTTCTCTCCTCACCCCTCCGCAGAACCGCAGCACTCCTCCTTCCCGCTCGACTCTCCTACAAATCTCCAATCACACATACTTGCTTCCGCCCTCTTAAATCCATCTCGTCTCCATGGTGGCATCGAACGACGACCAGCTGTATGGCGACTGGGGGAAGCTCCCCGCCGAGCTGTTCAATCTCATTGCCCAGAGTCTGGACGTTACAGTCGACGTTCGGCTGGCCGCATGCTCCAAAACGCTGTGCCGCCATGTCGCCGACAACATGAATCTACACCATTGGGATGGACCCTGCTTGCTGATGCCCGATTCTGCCCATTGGCATTATGATGATAGTAGTGCGCACCACACGGTGTACCACGTTGTGCCCCTCGACCATCCTCGGCGCACAGCCATCCTGCCGTTCATGGACAATAGATTCTGGGTTGGCATGAACGGCGACTGGATCGCCGGCGTGGACAGTGGTGGGAACTGGTTCCTCGCAAACATCTACACGCACCAAGAAATCTCCCTACCATCGTCGGAAACTTGCAACATTTTTCGGGAGGAATGGATTGGCTTCCCCGACTTGCCTCCTGAAAGGTACATGACGTATGGGCATGCCATGTTTTTGTTGAAGATTGTAATTTGCGAAGTGCACGCAAAAGCTGGACATTACTCAGATTACAAGCTCATCGCTCTATTCAATTCTGGACTCGCTTACCTGGCTAATGGTAGCCAGGAGTGGAGGTTATTCTCTCTTGCTAGTTGGGGTGTAGATTACAGTGACGCCATCGAGCACAACGGCTTCATTGTTGCGGTGGATGGGTGGACCGGCACCACATATTGCTGGGATCAATCACAGGCCGGTAATTCTTCAATCCATATGATATACTTCGCAATAAATTTTAATATCAAGCGCATTCATGATATATTGTAACTGAATTAACTAATTGCTCAATAAGATTTTTTTCACCTTTCAAATGACTGTGCACATTTAATTATCCAAACCTGACTGAACCATTGCTACAAACGAATTATAGTACTATATGCAGTGCACTAATCTGTCAACCCAAACCAGATTATTGCAGTATATGAATGCATTCCTGAATTAGTTACTGCATGCTCTTGTCAGAATATGAATAAGGAGCTTAGCCCTGGCCTCTTCATCAATTGATGCATGCAAACTTTCAATTTATTTGAATATTCGATGTACTCAAAGCTTTACAATCATGGATCAGATAAGGTTGAGACATGTATCTACCATCAATGAATATGAGTGTAATTAACATACATCTCAAATGGGAACAATTTTATTTCTTCGAGTTTTTATACAAGTATAATGACTGCATCTTCCATTTGATCCTACAAATGTGAAGTTGCAGCTACTGGTATTATTGTCTTCCTGAGCCATTCAAACACTAATTTTTTTGGGTCTCCGTTTACAATGCAGATGCACACCTTGCCCTGCCATTCGTGATCCCATCACCGATGGAGGATCCATTTGGCAGATGGTTTTTAGCTCGATCAGCCGATGGCAAGCGCTTGATGATCATCCATGAAGATCGGTATATACGTAGCAATGATCACCTTGAGCCTGCAGAAGTTCTGCATGATGGTAATGGCCTTATCCTGCGGGAGTGTCCTCGCCCCGTCATACATATTTTTGAGAAAGATCTATCCCTGATTGGACCCAATTGGAGTCGAGTTGACAGCCTTGGCACACACTCTCTGTTCATTGGACTGAATTATCCAATGAAACTGAAGATAAATTATGGCAATGCTCCTGATGGAACATTAACTCCATTCATGAGGTCAAATTGTGTTTACATCGCGTACTATGCATTTCGGGAACCAGCATTTAGTTGTATTTGTCGTTGTAACCTGCAGCAAGGGGAAAATGAGCTCATGGGAGTTATCACCCTTCCAAAAGAAGGTTGGGGATTTCCCCGACAGGCGACAATGTGGTTTAAGCCTAGTCTGAAAAATATCCGCATGTTGATGCAACCCTAAACTGAGCCATGAATCTTTCTGGAGAAAATAATCTTTTTTGTACGATATATTTGAACAATTCAGTAACCTGTTCCGTATCTTAATATGCTCTTCCTTTTTTCTGAATCTTATATACCTTGACCCATTTCAGTGTGTCTGTTTACTCATTTTAGTGTGTATGTAGCCCACATTGAAGTAATCTAATCTTATTTAAACGGATGGTGATGAACTCTGTATTTCCATCCTTCGTAAACCGTGCATGTCTGTTTATTTTTAGTTTCATTTCAACAACTATTATTAGTATATGCACACCTTTTTTTAATGTTGAGAGGAGTATAAGGGCATTACAATGCTATATACTATATGGCGCTAATAGAGAACAAATGAATGTGAAAAGATTGTAAAATCCTCCAGGTACTCTCCTTACAGCGCTAATTGCTGATGGCAGATCGACTTCTGTTGGTTACGGTGCTGTAGCTAGACCGGTGAAAAGAGTTTCACGCCCCTTGCGATAGCGCCCGTGTTGGACGTGCCCTAATGTTTTCCTCGCTAAAAGTTGCAATCTTTTAAGCACTTGGGTACGGTATTTCCCCACCAGCCTGGATGCAGGCCGCCAAACGCGTCTTAACCAATGTTTAAAATAGCGTGTTAAATGAATTAGCGGCAGCCTCCTTCAAACGATATGAACGCTATATCGTGGTAATAGTGTGGTATATTTTAAATAGCATTTTCAAAATAATACTAAATATAGCCTAAAAATAAATAATTTTACTAGAGCGAATAGATATATATAGTCCAAAAGTGACTGAATCATACATACATAACCACATATAGAAATAGATCTCAAGTATTTTAGAAGGCTAACATCAACATTTCACAAGGCAACAACATAGTATAAATTATTTATTAAAACATATTAGCATGAGCGATATTATCTTCTGACTTAGAAGTGGAACCAACAGATTGTAGTTCATCACCACGAAAAAGTGAAAGCAACTTGCCTGAAAAAAATAGCGCGCTAACACTATGAAGTAGGGCGATATAGCATGCTGTTTCGCAAATAGCGCCACAGCGTGCAAAATTACTAAGCGTGGACCCTCTAGATATGCTATAGTGCGCTTTTAGCGGAGAAATAGTTAACTGGGCTTCATTGAGGCCCTGGTTTGACAAAGCAGCCTGAGTACGCATCTAAAAAAAAATCTGCCTGAGGACGCATGCTTGTAAAAATGAGAGAGCATACTACAATTACTTCAGTCCCGAACCCTCTATCTCTCCCACCTACTTCACCTCTTTTACACTAATGACTGCCATGAACGGCTCGCCTCCTCCCTCCACCGGCAGCTGCCTGGCGGTAACGGCCGCCGACACAGATGAACATCGCCGATATTTCCTGAACTCAGCCGATTTGATCCACCGCATCCTCCAGCTTGATGGACGTCCGCCTCTTCTATCCAGATCGTGACTAGAGAAGGATCTACGAGTACATCCGTTTCTTACCCTTTGGCAGCGTCGGTTCCATCTCTCGCGGTACTTTCTTCTCGCTGGAAGCACCATCTGCTCGGCACTGATTTCCTGGCGGCGGCACCAGCTTCTCCGGCTGCGCCGACCCCAACCCCCGCGGCACGGTCTTCTCCGGTGGCGGCACCACCAAAAGTGGCTGTAAGTTGTCCTGAACTCACTAGGATGCAGGTGTAAGTAGTCAATGATAGTTGGGGTTTTAAACAAGTTCTTTTTTCTTTAATGATGGGAAACTAGTATTCTTCTGCAAATGTTTTTTTAATGGCGGGAAACAGTAGATGTTAAGTACTAGTTCTGGCAAAAAAAGATGTTAAGTAATAGTATCCATCACAGAGCAGGGTTTGGCAGTCTGAACATACAAATATATGCTCCATGTTACCTGTTTCAGAAAGTCTGAAAGCTTGCTCAGTACCTGTAAAATCAAATTGTCTTGCTGCTGCTAGATTTTGTGCAAACTAATTAAAGAGATAGCTAGATGCATTTTCTCCATGTATGTTACGTTCTGATTTATATGTTGTTGATTGATATATACCGTGCTTAACTAGATGCAGAAGCAAACTCGCTCCAACGTCAATGAGCAACTACGTCTTAGGACTGTGGATTGTACATGTCCTCTGCACCCCCCCGAGTTCAGAATTCAAAGAAACTCACTAGCCAAAAAGCCAAAGGTGACGGGCAGGCGTGATGCAGCAATTCAACGTTTTATATTAAAAGGGCGAGGGAAAGGCCGCCCTAAACGGGTTGGTCACTCGGCGGACCCTCCTCAGCCCTCGCGCTTCTATGTGCAACTCGGATGGCAACGATGACATGTATATGTTGGTCATCCCCAGAGAATTCAAGCAATGTCTGAAAGGGATTCTTCCCAGGCCTATCAAGCTCAAGACGAGCGTAGGCTGCGCCTGGTATGTGCACATCGATGAGTACCAGGGTGAACTGGTCTTGAAGGATGGTTGGTTCGGGTTTGCAGAGGTGCATGAACTGCAGCTCGATGACATTCTCGTCTTCGAGGTGAAAGACACTTCCTTGATGAATGTGTTGATCTACGACTGTAACACCTCCACCCAGAGGGTAATATTTTGTGCTGATCACCCTTAGTTGCATGCATGATCTGCAGTGCTTTTAGGAAGAGGGGATCAGAAACACCTCAATATTTTATTGAATTAACTAGATGCTGCTTTTGGACCTGGGGTAGTGCCCTGCTGATGTTCATGCTGAACTTGGTTTTTGTATTAAGCTGAACTTTGGGGATCGGATACCTTTGTGATGAGACTTTGTTAATTAGCTAATATAGTATATGTTAGACATGTTTTATTTTATTTTAATTTACTGTGATATGTTGCGGTAGTTTCAATGTGCGGTCTGATGATTTGTATTATACCTAGCTACATGGAGCTCAACACTTTGAAATATTCATAGATTTGTAAGTGTAAATGTGATATATCCCATATGTAGTCAATGCTTTCTTGTACGAGCTTGTAAAATCTCAGGGAAAAATATATTTTATTTTAGGAAGTGTAAAAGTGACCAATTTTTTTGATCTGATTGTAGCGAACGATTGTAGCGAACACAAGTGCAGATGGTCAAACCCCCAAAACTTCTCATATTCATTGTTACATGGTCGAGATATAAAGGTATTTTACGCACTGGTTTAATACATCGCTATGCTTACATCCATGTTTGTTTGCAGTTTTTTTTTACACCTCTTAATGCTCCCTCCGATCCATTTTTTTTTGAGATACACAGTACAAACACAGACGCTCTCATATAGATGTATCTAGACACATATTAGTTGTAGAGACATCCATTTTATCATCAAGTAATGAGGATCAGATGGAGTATCGTTTTCATTTTACCAAAAGAAACGGATATACTGTATAGTACAACGTAGTCTGAGGCCCTTAGCTCGAATGCAATTTCGTGTGCACACCGATCGGATCATAACCCACACGACCTGTCTCACTGGTATGTAGGTCCGGGCCCCACCAGATAATCGATAAAGCCCAAGTGACCCGCCAGGTGAAGTTTTACGTGTGGATTCTGCGCACCGGCTTCGTTCCGCCAAGAAACGCGCATTTTTTGACCGGGGGACACGCGCATTTATTCCCTTGCTGATGTATCATTCTCGGTTTCTCACAGCCCCTCATGTTCAGATCTCCCCGGATCCCTCGCCGTCCATCTCCCCGAGTCCTCTCCCTACACCACCGGCGTCCACCACCGCTCGGACTACGCGGCTTGGACTCCGTCCTCTACGGATGCGGCGACGTCGCACCTAAAAACTCCACTAAGGCGGCGCGGCATCCCCGATTCTCTCGGTCCATGGCTGCAATGGCGGTATGTTTCCCAGAATCACTAGGGTTGCCGGTCACATCTTTATTATATCTAAGCTGTATTGCCGGTTGCTTAGCATTGTTTGATATAGACTATTTCTCTCATCCAGTGTATATATTAATCCTCTGGTAAAGACTCGGGCTACACATGCACGCATGCTAGCTAGGTTGGGACTGGATCTAATGTGTGCAATAATAATCGTTCAAATATGATATTGGTCAATCCACGGCCGATAATCACATATGAGGACACCGAGCATGCATGTCTGGCTTATGGACTCTTTAGGCCGACGCTGATTTTTTGTTTGTTTGCTTGGTCGATCTGTACTGGCGGATGATGAACTGCAGATGCATTACTCTGATGCTAGACCTAGCCAGCAAGCATGCATGGCTCATGCTAGCTTGATTTCTATTCTCATAGCTACTATTTATATCGATTTGGCTTCTGCGATACAATGATACACTATGCTGAATAATTTGATGATACAAGGTTGTACATATCAGCCTAGCTAGATTTAGAAGCTTATTGTTCAGACTGTGTGTTCGATAAGAACAATGATCCGCTGACTTTGCTAGGTGCCTTTGATTATGCATTTGCTTGGAATTACGGTCAGAAGCTAGAGGCATTATCTAATTGAGGCCTCTTTTTTGCAGTGTTCAAACAAGAAGCTCAAGCTTGGAGAGAGCTTATCATGGAAGGAGACATCTGTAGAGCCAGCCCCAGTGTGCAAGGTGTTTAGGCGCATCGATGAGGAGAATACCGCTGACAGCTTCTGCAAGGTACTATGTACATCGGAGTTAGAGGTGATTACCATCCCCAGTCGTGTTCTACCCTGGTTTTACGGTGGGTGTCCAGAGTCCATCAACCTGAAGATGTCCACTGCATGCACCTGGATTGTGGACCTGAAGCAACAAGATGGCAATGTTTTAATGGACGCAGGATGGCCAGAGTTTGTCAAAGCACATGACTTGAAGGTAGGATACCTCCTGACCTTCAAGAAGATTGACACCAAATCATTGCAGGTGCTCATATTTGGTTACAATTGCTGTGAGAAGGTTATATGGTGTTCAGGTTATCACCCAGCGCTGGGCCAACAAAATGAATCACAACTGTATTAAGTTGTCTTGCAAATGTTCTGTAGTATAATGATGATGTATTGTGGTGAACATGATGGTACCATTACTGGATTGTGGTCACATGTGAGGGGGGGGGATGTTGATATGTATAAGTGGATTGCCTAGCCCTTTCCATTAGTTCGGACTTTTGGTTGCGTTGGCTTGTGTATGAAGCTTGGCATGGTATCAGAGCCCAGGGTCTCGAGTTCGAGACCTGGCTTTCGTAATTTATCCTAAAAATTGGTGCTGCCCTCCGTTGCCCTCCTCGGAGTCCACGTATATGCCTCTTGAGAGTCTCCTTGTGTTGACCTCTTCCCTTCTTCCGGTCACACGTGAGGAGGGGTGTTCAGATGTATAAGTGGATTGCCTAGCCCTTTCCATCAGTTCGGACTTTTGGTTGCGTTGGCTAGTGCATGAAGCTTGACAAACCTTATTTATATGTACAGCTCTCTAGTTGTACTATTAATTATTATGTGCTTATGTTGGCTGGATTGTGATGAACATGAGATGTTACATTGTTTCCATAAAGAAAAACGTGTTGTTTTTTTCGAATCCTGCTGGATATGTTTTGCACAAACTAGTGAAGTGCCCGCCGACAAAACATATTATGCGCAAATAGGCAACCCTCAGTAAAGATCATGGGTTCAAGCGTCCCAGGATCCAAAGGTGCCTTGACATCGCCAAGCACAGATGAACAGTTGGTTGACTTGTAGATTTGGACGTTGGATCGAAAATAGATAGCTAAGAACTAAGTACTGTAGCATGTAGCATATGTACTGTTCATGGTCTCATTCCGGGTTCAAGTGCTACCCCATGTAGCACCAACTTTTTTTTTGGGTTAGCCTGCATAACCTTCCCAATAAAAAAAGTACTACCTTCCCTTCATGGGCCAATTGTTTGTACTTTTAGCTGCCGCCGGCCATGTACATGGTGATTCTTTGTCACCGCTTTGCTTCGCTGATAACAATCCAAAAACATTTAATGGGCCTCCGACTCATGCCATTGGGGCCCTTCCTAATTTAAACACGGAGATCCTATGATTGGCCCTCAAGAAACCGAGATTCTAAATATAAAGTTATTTTTATTTCGTATCAATTATGATTATGATTCTTTTTAAATGCGCATAGCCGTATGCGCATCTACATGGGCTCTATATTTTGATATATTCATATAGTTGATTTCAAAATTTTCATAAATTATTTAAAGTTCCAAGATTTATTCTATCAGTTTGCAAGATCTTAGAGTGTACTTGTAGTTTAAAAAAAATGACAAACCTCTTCATCAGATTGTTGTTAACAAGTGTAGTGTTGTGAACCCAAAATATATTACATACTTCCTCGTAGATCAAATTTGAACTAATTAAGTTGAACTAAAACCCGGATCAACAGTTAGTATGGATTATGTGCATGGAGTACGAAAAACAAATGAATAGGCAATATTTCAGTTTTTCCTTCAGTTGAGAATGCTAGAGCAGGACCCATTTGCCAGTAGCGTCCCTCAACATTTGAAGGTAAAGACAAACAAAAGGGATCGAAAAAAGCAAGTATCGTACATATCTCGGGTTAAAACATATCGAGAAATCACATATTGCTTGTACATAGAGGCTGACATCGTGGACCCATCGGCCAGCCGTGGAAAAAAATCCAAGAAAGGAAACAATTATCGTACAGAGAAGCTGACATGTGGGACGCATTTTGCAGCAGGCGTCCTCAACTTTAACAAAGGCGGCAGGGGATCGAAAGAAAAAGCAAAGTTCCCGTAAATCAGCGGTCAAAAATAAATCCAAGAAATGAAATGTTTATTGTTCATAGAGGCCGACATGTGGGACCCACGAGCCAGCCAGCGTCCTCAACGTTTCAAAGGTGGCAGGGGATCGAAAAAAAGGCAAGTGACCATATATCAGGTGCCAAAAATAATCCAAGGAAAGAAACTTTTATTGTACATAGAGGATGACATATGGGTCCCGTTTTGCAGGAGCGGTCTCACATTTTCCAAGGCGGCACGGGATCGAAAAAAAAGAAAGGAAAGGTTTATCGTTCAGAGAGGCTGAGATGTGGGACCCATGGGCCAGCAGCGTCCTCTTAGTTTCAAAGGCGGCAGGGGATAAAAAAAAGGCAAATAGCCAGTAATTAGGGTCAAAAATAAATCAAACAAAGGAAACTTTTACTTTTCATAGAGGTGACAGGGACCCATGAGCCAAAGCGTCTCAACGTTTCAGAGGCGGCATGAGATCGAAAGAAAAAGGCAAATACCAAGAAATTATGGGTCAATAATAAATCAAACAAAAGGTTTATTGTTCATAGAGGCTGACATGTGGGACCCCGAGCCGCAGCGTCCCCAACGTGTTAAAGGCGGCAGGAGATAGAAAGACAAAGGCCAAAAATCAGTTGGTAAAAAATCCAAGAAAAGAAACATTTACCGTTCTGAGAGGCTGGCATGCGGGACCCATGAGGCAGCAGTATCCTCAACGATTCCAAGGCGGCAGGGGATCAAAAGGGGTCAAAAATAAATCCATCATAGGAAACTTTTATTGTTCATAGAGGATGTGGGACCGACCTGCCGCAGCGTCCTCATCGTTTCAAAGGGGGCAGGGGATCAAAAGAAAACGGTAAATAGCCAGAAATTAGGGGTAAAAAATAAATCCAATGAAGGACACTTTATTGTTCATAGAGTATGACATGCGGGGCCCATGAGCCAGCAGCTTCCTCAACGTTTCAAAGGCGGCAGGAGATCGAAAGGAAAAGGAAAGTGACCAAATATCGAGCCAAAAATAATCTAAGAAAAGAAACTTTATTGTGCATAGAGAATGACATGCGGGTCCCATTTTGCAAAGACCGGTCTGAAGGTTTCAAAGTCGGCATTAGATCGAAAGAAAAAGACAAGTGCCAAATATCGAGCCAAAAATAATCCAAGAAAAGAAACTTCTATTGTACATAGAGGATGACATGCGGGTCCCATTTTGCAAAGCCGGTCTCAATGTTTCCAAGGCGGCACTTGAACAAAAGAAAAAGGAAGTAGCCAGAAATAAGGGTGTCAAAAAATCCAAGAAAAGGAATATTTCAATTGGGCTGCTTCTGGCCATCTGGGCCTTCAAACTATCCCGCTGGACGCCTTTTGATTCGTACAATTTCAGCCCATTCCAAAACAGGAAAGTCCTATGCCTTGCAAAGACAAAAAAACAAGGAGATTCAGCATATAAGTTTGTTTATGTAAAAATAAAGATTTAATTTATCCCTTTGCAATAGCTCAGAGCAAAATACACTGTTTATTGTCTGCAAAATAATCAAGATATCACATGTTTCTTATACGGGGAGGTCGACATCGGGGACCCATGCGCCAAAGAGCGTCGTCAACATTTTAAAGGCGGCAGGGATGGAAAGAAAAAATAAACCAAAAATCTGTTGGTACAAAATCCAAGAAAAGAAACATTTTCGTTCTGAGAGGATAACATGCGGGACCCATGAGCAGCAGCATCCTCAGCGTTTAATGTTAGACGCTGACATGTGGGACCCGTGAGCCAGCAGCATCCTCAACGTTTTAAAGGCGGTAGGAGATCGAAAGAAAAAATAAGCCAAAAATCATTTGGTATTCAAAATCCAAGAAAATAAACATTTACCGTTCTGAGAGGATGACATGCGGGACCCATGAGGCAGCAGCATCCTCAACGATTCCAAGGTGGCAGGGGATCAAAAGAAAAAAAGGAAATATCCAGAAATTAATTAGGGGTTCAAAATAAATCCATCAAAGGAAAGTTTTATTGTTCATAGAGGATGACATGTGGGACCGACCTGCCAACAGCGTCCTCATCGTTTCAAAGGGGGCAGGAGATCAAAAGAAAAGGCAAATAGCCAGAAATTAGGGGTAAAAAATAACTCCAAGAAAGGAAACTTTTATTGTTCGTAGAGGATGACATGCGGGACCCATGAGCCAGCAGCTTACTTAACGTTTCAAAGGCGGCATGAGATCGAAAGAAAAAGGCAAGTGACAAAATATCAGGAGCCCAAGATAATCCAAGAAAAGAAACTTTATTTACATAGAGGATGACATGCGGGTCCCATTTTGCAGCAGCGGTCCCAACGTTTCAAATGCGGCTTGAGATCAACAGAAAAAGAAACTAGCCAGAAAGAAGGGGGTCAAAAAATATCCAAAAAAATAAAGTTGATGGACTTAGAGGATGACATGCGGGTCCCATGAGCTAGCAGCTTACTCAACGTTTCCAAGGCGGCAGGGGATCAAAAGAAAAAGGAAATAGCCAAAAATCTGAGGGTGAAAAAAAACAAAGAAAATGAACTTTTATAGTACATAGAGGATGACATGCGGGTCCCATGAGCCAAAGAGGTTCCTCAACGTTTCAAACGTGGCATGAGATCGAAAGAAAAAGGCAAGTGACCAAATATCAGAGCCAAAAATAATTCAAGAAAAGAAACTTGATTGTACATAGAGGATGACATGCGGGTCCCAATTAGCAAGAATGTATCACCGTTTGAGAGGCAGCCAGGGCTCGAAAGAAAAAGGCAACTGACCAAATTTTACGATCCAAAACTACACCAACAACACAAATTTTATTGTACGTAGAGGATGACATGCGGGTCCCATTTTGCAGCAGCGGTCTCAACGTTTCCAAGGCGGCACAGAACCAAAAGAAAAATGAAGTAGCCGTAAATCAGGGGTGAAAAAATCCAAGAAGAAAGATTTCAATTGGGCTGCATCTGGACATCTGGGCCTTCGAACTATCCCGCTTGGCCTTTTGACTCGTACAATTTCAGCCCACTCCAAAACAGGAAAGTTCCGAATTTTCTAAAAACAGAAAGTCCTATGCTTCGCAAAGACAAAAAACAAGGAGATTCAATATATAAGTTTGTTTATGTAAAAATAAAGATTTAATTATCCATTTGAAATAGCTCGGAGCGCAATACATTGTTTATTGTCTCGCAAAATAATCAAGATATCATATGTTTCTTGTACGGGAGGCCGACATCGGGGACCCATGAGCCAACAAGGCGTCGTCAACGTTTTAAAGGCGGCAGGGGATGGAAAGAAAAAATAAACCATAAATCTGTTGGTAAAAAATCCAAGAAAAGAAACATTTTCGTTCTGAGAGGATGACATGCGGGACCCATGAGGCAGCAGCATCCTCGCCGTTTATTGTTCATAGAGGTTGACATGTGGGACCCGTGAGCCAAAGGCGTCCTCAACGTTTTAAAGGCTGCACGTGATCGAAAGAAAAATAAGCCAAAAATCGTTTGGTCAACAAAATCCAAGAAAATAAACATTTACCGTTACGAGAGGATGACATGCGGGACCCATGAGGCAGCAGCATCCTCAACGATTCCAAGGCGGCAGGGGAAATATCCAGAAATTAATTAGGGTTCAAAATAAATCCATCAAAGGAAACTTTTATTGTTCATAGAGGATGACATGTGGGACCGACCTGCCAACAGCGTCCTCATCGTTTCAGAGGGGGCAGGAGATCAAAAGAAAAAGGCAAATAGCCAGAAATTAGGGGTAAAAAATAACTCCAAGAAAGGAAACTTTTATTGTTCGTAGAGGATGACATG
Source organism: Lolium perenne (assembly GCF_019359855.2). Lineage (NCBI taxonomy): Eukaryota > Viridiplantae > Streptophyta > Magnoliopsida > Poales > Poaceae > Lolium > Lolium perenne. Next base: position 34,193,692 of record NC_067245.2, read on the forward strand.
CGGGACCCATGAGCCAGCAGCTTACTGAACGTTTCAAAGGCGGCATGAGATCGAAAGAAAAAGGCAAGTGACAAAATATCAGGAGCCAAAGATAATCCAAGAAAAGAAACTTTATTGTACGTAGAGGATGACATGCGGGTCCCATTTAGCAGCAGCGGTCTAAACGTTTCAAATGCGGCTTGAGATCAAAAGAAAAAGAAAGTTGATTGTACATAGAGGATGACATGCGGGTCCCATGAGTCAGCAGCTTACCCAACGTTTCCAAGGCGGCAGGGGATCAAAAGAAAAAGGAAATAGCCAAAAATCAGAGGGTGAAAAAAAAATAAAGAAAATAAACTTTTATAGCACATAGAGGATGACATGCGGGTCCCATGAGCGAGGCTGTTCCTCAACGTTTCAAACGTGGCATGAGATCGAAAGAAAAAGGCAAGTGACCAAATATGAGGAGCCAAAAATAATTCAAGAAAAGAAAGTTTTATAGTACATAGAGGATGACATGCGGGTCCCATTTAGCAGCAGCGGTATCACCGTTTGAGAGGCGGCAGGGGTTCAAAAGAAAAAAGAAATTGCCAAAAATCGTAGGGTGAAAAACCAAGAAAATTAACTTTTATAGGACATAGAGGATGACATGCGGGTCCCATGAGCCTGCAGGTTCCTCAACGTTTCAAACGTGGCATGAGATCGAAAGAAAAAGGCAAGTGAAAAAATATGAGGAGCCAAAAATAATTCAAGAAAAGAAACTTTTATAGCACATAGAGGATGACATGCGGGTCCCATTTAGCTGCAGCGGTCTCACTGTTTGAGAGGCGGCAGGGGATCGAAAGAAAAAGGCAAGTGACCAAATATCAGGAGCCAAAAATAATTCAAGAAAAGAAAGTTTTATAGTCCATAGAGGATGACATGCGGGTCCCATTTAGCAGCGGCGGTATCACCGTTTGAGAGGCGGCAGGGGATCGAAAGAAAAAGGCAAGTGACCAAATATGAGGTGCCAAAAAAAATCCAAGAAAAGAAAGTTTTATAGTACATAGAGGATGACATGCGGGTCCCATTTAACAGCAGCGGTATCACCGTTTGAGAGGCGGCAGGGGATCGAAAGAAAAAGGCAAGGGCCCAAATATGAGGTGCCAAAAAAATCCAAGAAAAGAAACTTTTATAGTACATAGAGGATGACATGCGGGTCCCATTTAGCAGCAGCGGTATCACCGTTTGAGAGGCGGCAGGGGATCGAAAAAAAAGGCAAGTGACCAAATATGAGGTGCCAAAAAAACTCCAAGAAAAGAAAGTTGATTGCACATAGAGGATGACATGCGGGTCCCATTTAGCAGCAGCGGTCTCAACGTTTCCAAGGCGGCAAGGGATCAAAAGAAAAAGGAAGTAGCCAGAAATCAGGGGGTCAAAAAAATCCAAGAATAGAAAGAATTTTGGTTCATAGAGGATGACATGCGGGACCCATGATCCTGCATCGTAAACGGCTCGATCTGAGAACGTTGAACGAGATGGCGCGATCGAGAAAAAAAACAATGCCAGAGAGGCTGCCATCTGGGCCCTACATCCCTCGGCGGTGCGGATTCGCGTTGACTCGGCCGGCGAACCCGAGATTTCGAGATGCACCACGTCCCGGGCCACCATACGCGACGTTTTGGCCGCTTTCGTCGGGCTAGGTGGCCTCAAAAACGAGAAAAAAAAAGTTTTGACATGCACCACGGAGGGACCCAAAATCGTCGGCCATGGTACACCAGCAACCACGGCGCGACTTCAACTTCGTCGGCCATGGCAACTTTTCTTGTAGTGCGATGTTTCTCTTTCTTTGTTCTTCTTTGACAGCCCATGATCAAAGAGCTTATCCGCATCGGATCCCAATTCATTGGGTACCGTGAGTATGCCAGCAGAACTGAAGGTAATAACTTTTTTTTGCTGTCGTTGTTTCTGACTTCTTGCTCCTGTCGTTTGTCGCAATTCTTGACCTTTCTTTTTTATTTCGACAGAGAAACTTGCAGAGGCCAACAAACGTGCCGACGCACTTGCTCAAAAACTGGAGCAAAGTGAAGCGGCCCGCAAGAAAGCCGAACTTGCTGCTAGCGAAGCCAAAGCAGAGGCTGATGAAGCCAAAGCAAAAGCTGCTAGTGTCGAGGAACTGCAGAAGAAACTTGAAGATGCTGAAACTGCTTTAAACGAGCACAAAGCCGCACAGGCCACTCGTGAGCAGGGGATCCTCAAGCGCCTGAAATCGCAAAATCGACGCATTCAAGGTAATGTTATCGATCCCTTCTATTTTTATGGGACCTGCTTTTTTCTTGCTTTTGACCGGCGTTGATTCCCTGTTGCAGGTCAAACAAACCAAGAATTTGAGCTAGAGAATCCCGACAATGATCCTCTCCTGGACACACTTTCTTATCTGGAGTTACATGGATCCGAAATTCGTGAAGGCGTGGCGAATGCTGACGCAGGACTATCGAAGATGTTCTCCTACTTCTTCCCGAAGAAAGAGGAGCCCAAGACTTTCCTTGCCCTTGCCCAGAGCTTCAATTCATCAGAGGACCTTGGACTGAAAATGCGCCAGGAGAACATGAAGATTGCTGTCGAGAGCACTGTTGCCCTGGTCGCTGACAGCCAACAAACTGTTGATTGGATGAAGGTTGGCGACACCGATCAAATAGAGCAATCAAGATGGAGGTCATTGATTAAGGCAGCCAAGCCCAACACGAAGAAAATCCTGGCCTATCTCGGGATCAAACCAGCTTCAACTCCTAGCTCATCAAGGCCGGAGGTCTAGTTGCATGCCTCTTTGTTTTTTGCTTTCTCTGTCTCTTTTGCCCCTGTCGCCAATTTAGTTGTGGCGACAATTATCCTGGTAGTCCTTTGGGAGAAACTTCTTTTGTAATGTCTATGTAAATTTTTCTAGAAATTAATGAAATTCCCTCTAGCACTATTATTGATCCTGGCGCTATCTTTTCCAGTTAATATTTGATAACTATTCGACCAATCCTTGCTCTGCCGATGCTTCGCCTGCTTCTTCCTTCTCGAGGAAAATGCTAATCGATGACAACCCCCTCGAAGGTTCTTCAAGCAAACATTTGTCGGAGGATTTGCAAGAACTTCGACAACAACTTCAATCCATGAAGAAACAAACTCTTGCGATGATGGAAAAATCTCGACAAGCGTCCGAGAGAGAGAAAATTGCGCTTCAACAGGCAAAAGAAGCCATCGCTGTGAAGGATGTTGCTATTGCTGAGGCTGCTGAAACTTCTTCTCGCGAGAATTATATGCTTCAGCTGATGACTGATGCCAGTTTGGACATGACAGGTATGTTTCTTGCTCGTAACCATGTTGGATGTTGTTTTTCGCTATTCGTTCCTTGATGTTTTGTTTGCTGTGCCAGGCTCGTTTCTGGATACTGCTGCCGAAGACCAACGTGTTGAAGCCCGAACCACTGTTTTGCTGAGACTGGCTGCGCAACATGGATCCAACTTTTAGGTTACTCCTGAGCGCACCCGCCAAATCGTCAGATTTCAAGATCGCGCGGCTCAGGTCCGTGACTTCCTTGACTTCTGTACGAAGACTTTGTTCTTAGTTTATGGAACCATGTTCCCTCGGAACAAAATGCCAGAAACCCTTCCAGCTTTAATGGAAAAATTTCGAGATGCTCCTCGAATCCATGGCTCTGTGCGGGCTCAACTTTCTGCAGGCGCAAGATTTGCCATGATGATGATAAAAATTTGCCATCCAAAATTGCCCATAGATCAAATTGTTCCTACTTGCTTGGCGAAGATGGCAAAGAAAAAGAGAAATATGGGCAAGATTGACGATTTGGTGACTCCTGTTGCCGAAGATATGATGGATGAACTTCTTCAGATGGATTCTGATTTCTTCGTGAAGGGAAGCTATGCTGAGCATAGTACTCGTCCTTCTACTGAGCGGATAACCATAGATCATGTGCTAGGTTTCCCTTGAAAACTTTTTCCTCTTCTTTGCTGTATTTCTATTCATTGATACATCTTTGTGTATTTGTAAACACAATCTATATTGTAAAGCCGTATTTTTTCTATTTTTGATCACTGAGCCCCCGAGCTTTTAGCTGGAGTTTATACTGTTTTACTATCTCGAAGATTTTCCCTCCTGTCATAATAAGATATCTCTATTTTTTCATTGATGGGTTGGAAGCCCCCGAGTGTCGTGGTGTCGAAGTTCTATATTTTTGTTGCGAGGTTCTTGGACCAAAGCAATAATTTTTTTGGCGTGTACACTATATTTAGAATTTTATTAGCTTCCGATATTTGGCGAGGTATTTAGTGTACCAAGGCAAAATATTTTGGTAAGTCTAATTTGTCTATATTGTACGTATTTTGAGACTTGAAGGCGTTGAGCCCCCGAGCGTGTCGAAGAATAAAAAATATATCTCCACTATCTTTATTATATTGCAGCACCGCGAGCCCGCCTCATTAAAAACCTTTCCGGCCCCACTCGGTGCCCCGAAAAGGAAAAGAGTGCGTCTGAAAACTCGCGGGCGTTTCAGTACATTGTATTTTTACAAAGAAGGACTATATTTCGACTCTAGGCGTAGAACCGCCTGAGCTATGCTACGTTCCAGGGGTTTTTCTCGGGAGCCCCTGTCTTCTTGTCCTTGATCCTGTATGCGCCTCCGTCGATGACTTCCGTGACCACGTAAGGCCCCAACCATGGTGATTCGAGCTTCTCAGTACTTTTTTGATTTAACCGCAGGACCAAATCCCCAACTTGAAAAGATCTTGGTCTTAACCGTCGACTGTGATAGTTTTTGAGGTCTTGCTGGTATTTGGTGACTCGTGAAAGTACTTCATCGCGAGCTTTGTCGAGTGCATCCATATCATCCTCCCGAGCTTTTTGTGATGTTTCTTCGTCATACTCTGTTACCCTTGGAGAATCATGCTCTATTTCAATTGGTAGTACTGCTTCGGCTCCGTGGACGAGAAAAAACGGAGTTTCCTGTGTCGCCGTATTTGGTGTTGTTCGGATGCTCCACAAAACACTTGGCAGTTCCTCTGGCCAAGTATGTCGAGCTTTTTCAAGCGGTCCTAGCAGGCGCTTTTTGAGGCCGTTGCAGATGATACCATTGGCTTTCTCGACTTGTCCGTTAGTTTGCGGGTGCCCAACTGACGCAAAGTGCAATTTAATGCCTACTTCTGCGCAGTATTCCTTGAATTCCTTGGATGTGAAGTTTGAACCATTATCTGTAACAATGCTATGAGGCACCCCAAACCGAAAAACGAGGCCTTTCACAAACTTTATTGCCGACGCTGCATCTGGTGAATTTATTGGCTTCGCTTCTACCCACTTTGTGAATTTGTCGACAGCGACCAGCAAGTACTCATATCCTCCTGGCGAAGCTTTGTGCAACTTGCCCACCATATCAAGTCCCCATTGGGCAAAGGGCCACGACAATGGTATTGGTGTTAATTCCGCTGCTGGAGAGTGAGGTTTGGCGGCGAATCTTTGACATGCGTCGCAAGTTCTTACTATTTCTTTGGCATCCTCAATTGCTGTCAACCAATAGAATCCTGCCCGAAAAACTTTGGCTGCAATAGCTCGACTACTTGCGTGGTGGCCACATATTCCTTCGTGTACATCCTTCAGAATTATTCTTCCTTCTTCGGGTGTGACACACCTTTGCAAGACGCCTGAAATACTTCGCTTGTATAATTCCCCTTTGATCACTGTGAAGGCTTTGGATCGTCGAATAACTCGCCTTGCCTCAACTGGATCGTCGGGTATTTCTTTCCTGAGGATGTATGATATATATGCTTGCATCCAAGGAATTTGTACCATCATCACAAGCTCTTGGTCCTCTTCATCCTCCGTGGTTTCTTTGAGAGGCGCCGAAGTTTTCTCTTCTTTTGCTTTTTTCTGCACCTTTTTTGGCTTCGTGGATCTCTCCGCTATTTCTTCCCAAAATACTCCTGGCGGTATTGGGAGGCACTGCGACCCGATGTTTGCGAGAACGTCGGCTTCGTCATTGCTCAATCTACTGATGTGATTTACCTCGCATCCGTCAAACAGCTTCTCGAGCTCATTGTACACCTCCTTGTATGCCATCATGCTATCATTGACTGCATCACATTGGTTCATAACTTGCTGAGCCACCAATTGTGAGTCGCCAAAGATCTTTAGTCGAGTTGCACCGCAAGCTTTTGCCATCTTCATCCCGTGTATGAGGGCTTCATATTCTGCTTCGTTGTTGGATGCGTTAGGGAACGTCATCCGAAGGACGTATTTCAACTTGTCGCCTTCAGGTGATATAAGTACCACTCCTGCGCCAGCTCCTTCTACTCTCTTGGACCCATCGAAGTTCATGGTCCAGGTTCTCGACAAATCTGGGGGTCCCGTGTTTTGTAGCTCCATCCACTCTGCAATGAAATCTGGCAGAACTTGCGATTTGATTGCTTTTCTTTTTTCATACGTGATGTCCCGAGGGGAAAGTTCTATTCCCCAAAGGGTGACACGTCCTGTGGCTTCTGGATTGTTTAGTATATTTGAAAGAGGTGCTTCGTTGACTACTATTATCGGGTGTGCCGAAAAATAGTGGCGCAACTTCCTTGCCGTTGCAATTACTCCATATGCTAGTTTTTGGTACTACGGGTACCTCTGTTTGGAAGGAGATAAAACTTCACTGATGAAATATACTGGCCTTTGCACTCCATGGAGTTTTCCTTCTTCTTCTCTTTCAACGACTAGCACCGTGCTAACCACTTGGGGCGTGGCTGCAATATACAGCAGGAGAGGTTCCTTTTCCTTCGGCGCCACCAAGATTGGTGGTGTCGAGATTGTACGCTTTAAATCCTCGAAAGCTCTGTCGGCTTCTTCGTTCCACTGGAATTTCTCTCCTTGCTTTATCAGAGCGTAAAATGGTAACGCTTTTTCTCCCAACCTAGCGACGAATCTGCTCAAAGCTGCGACTACTTGATTAGTTGCTGTATTTGTTTCAACTTTGTTGGCTTCCTCATTGTTACGATAGCTTGTATTTTGTCGGGGTTTGCTTCAATTCCTCTTGCTGAAACTAGAAACCCCAGAAGTTCTCCTGCTGGGACGCCAAAAGAACACTTCGTCGGGTTCAGCTTGAGGCAGAACTTGTTGAGGTTGTCGAAGGTTTCCTTGAGATCCTTGATCAGCGTTGCCCCCTTTTTTGACGTTATGACGACATCGTCGATGTATACTTGCACATTTTTCCCAATCTGTGTCGCCAAACACTTCTGCATCATCCTCTGATATGTTGCTCCCGCGTTTTTTAAACCAAAAGGCATTGTTCTGTAGCAAAACACGCCGTAAGGTGTTATGAACGCTGTTTTGGCCTCATCGTCTTCTTTTAGTCTGATCTGGTTATAACCAGAGTATGCATCCAAGAAGGAAAGACGTTCACATCCTGCCGTGGAGTCGATGATTTGATCGATCCTTGGGAGGGGAAAGTGATCCTTAGGACAATGTTTATTGAGACACATAATGTCGACGCACATGCGAAGGACTGTCGTGTGTTTCTTCGGCACCATCACTGGGTTAGCTACCCATGTGGCTTCTGTAGATATCTCTTTGATAAAACCAGCATCCTTAAGTCGATCTATTTCTGATAGCATAGCTTTGCGGTTTGGTTCCGAAAAACGCCGCAAGGGTTGTTTGATTGGTCTCGCGAGGGGATCCAAGTTGAGGTGGTGCTCGGCAAGTTCCCTGGGTACTCCTGGCATGTCAGCTGGACACCATGCGAAGATTTTCCAGTTCTCACGGAGGAACTCGACGAGCGCGCTTTCCTATGCGAGGTCCATGTCGTTTGCGATGGACGTCGTCTTTTTTGGGTCTGTCGGGTGAATCTGCACCTCCTTGGAATTTTTCTTGGTGTTAAAAGTTGATTCTTTGTTTGGCCTTCCAACGTCTGGCAGCACGTCGTAGTCAGTCATACTCCTTGACGCCAGATACTCAGCTTGCATCCCGAAAGTTTCTGATATCCGGTGAAAATCCTTATCGCACTTATCGGCTAAGGCGAAGCTTCCTTTGACTGTGATTGGTCCCTTTGGTCCAGGCAACCTCCACAACAGGTATGTATAATGTGGCACCGCCATAAATCTGTTATCACCAGATTCTGGCCAAATCAGGAAGTGGGCCGTAAGGGAGATGGACTTGGAAGATTACACGTGGAAGATCTCTGAAGCGGCCTTGCACGGGGAGTTTGGGCTAGATTGCCCGTGTATCTTTAATTATGGTAGATTATATCTTAGATTAAAAGTTAGAGTTTGTATCGTGCACGGTGGGGATTATTCCCACGTTAGAAAGTCCCCTGGACTATAAATATGTATCTAGGGTTTATGGAATAAACAACAACCAACGTTCAACCAAACAAATCAATCTCGGCGCATCGCCAACTCCTTCGTCTCGAGGGTTTCTACCGGTAAGCAACATGCTGCCTAGATCGCATCTTGCGATCTAGGCAGCACAAGCTCCACGTTGTTCATGCGTTGCTCGTACTGAAGCCTTGTTGATGGTGAGCAACGTAGTTATCATAGATGTGTTAGGGTTAGCATAGTTCTTCGCGTAACATGCTATCGTAGTGCAACCCTTGCATGTCTAGCCGCCCTTACACCTATCTTAGGTGTAGGGGCGGCACCCCGCTTGATTATTGTTTAGTAGATCTGATCCGTTACGATTGCTCCTTGTTCTACAAGGATTAGTTTAATATCTGCAATAGTTAGGCCTTACAAAGGGGTGGAGGATCCAGCGGCACGTAGGGTGTCGTTCGCTAGCCCTAAACAGGATGTTCCGGGGATCAACCTCGTGTTGGTTTTTAGGCCTTGTTTAGGATTGGCTTACGATCACCGTGCGTGGCCGCGAGGCCCAACCGTGAGTAGGATGATCCGATTATGCGGTGAAAACCCTAAATCGTCGTAGATCTCATTAGCTTTATCTTGATCAAGCAGGATGATGTCTACGTTCCCCCTCCTTTCCTGTAGACAGTGTTGGGCCTCCAAGAGCAGAGGTTTGTAGAACAGCAGCAAGTTTTCCCTTAAGTGGATCACCCAAGGTTTATCGAACTCAGGGAGGAAGAGGTCAAAGATATCCCTCTCATGCAACCCTGCAACCACAAAGCAAGAAGTCTCTTGTGTCCCCAACACACCTAATAGGTGCACTAGTTCGGCGAAGAGATAGTGAAATACAGGTGGTATGAATAAGTATGAGCAGAGCAACGGTGCCGTAAAAATAGCTTGTCGGGCGTGTAGTTGATGGTGGTAGTATTGCAGCAGTAGTAACACAAAGGAAACAAAGAAACAAGCAGTAGTAACGCAGCAGTATTTAGGAACAAGGCCTAGGGATTAGACTTTCACTAGTGGACACTCTCAACATTGATCACATAACAGAATAGATAAATGCATACTCTACACTTTTGTTGGATGATGAACGCATTGCGTAGGATTACACGAACCCTCAATGCCGGAGTTAACAAGCTCCACAATTTGTTCATATTTAAGTAACCTTATAGTGTAAGATAGATCAACAGATTAAACCAAGTACTAACATAGCATGCACACTGTCACCTTCATGCATATGTAGGAGGAATAGATCACATCAATATTATCATAGCAATAGTTAACTTCGCAATCTACAAGAGATCATGATCATAGCATAAACCAAGTACTAACACGGTGCACACACTGTCACCTTTACACACGTGCAGGAGGAATAGGACTACTTTAATAACATTGCTAGAGTAGCACATAGATGAATAGTGATACAAAACTCATATGAATCTCAATCATGTAAAGCAGCTCATGAGATTATTGTATTGAGGTACATGGAAGAGAGATGAACCACATAGCTACCGGTACAGCCCCGAGCCTCGATGGAGAACTACTCCCTCCTCATGGGAGCAGCAGCGGTGATGAAGATGGCGATGGAGATGGCAGCGGTGTCGATGGAGAAGCCTTCCGGGGGCACTTCCCCGCTCCGGCAGCGTGCCGGAACAGACTCTGTCCCCCGGATCTTGGCCTCGCGATGGCGGCGGCTCGGAAGGTTTACGTGGTTTTCGTCGAACGCCTCGGGGTTTTCGATCCAGGGGCTTTATATAGGCGAAGAGGCGGCGCAGAGGGCTTTCCGGGGGGCCCACACCATAGGGCGGCGCGGCCCCCTCTCCGGCCGCGCCAGGGTGTGGTGTGGGGCCCCCAGGGCTCCCCTCTGGCGGCTCTCGGGTGTTCTGGATGGTTCCGGGAAAAATAGGAACCTGGGCGTTGATTTCGTCCGATTCCGAGAATATTTCGTTACTAGGATTTCTGAAACCAAAAACAGCAGAAAACAGGAACTGGCACTTCGGCATCTTGTTAATAGGTTAGTTCCAGAAAATGCACGAATATGACATAAAGTGTGCATAAAACATGTAGATAACATCAATAATGTGGCATGGAACATAAGAAATTATCGATACGTCGGAGACGTATCACAGGACCACCATATATTCGTGCACCTCGTACGAATCATGGGTGGATCGGCTCCTTGAGCCGATTCACAGGATAACCTGAGAGCCGATCGAGGCTCGTATTTAATGTTTACGTGTATGCCATGCAGGAAACTAAGCGAGGCATCTCCATCACCTTCCTGACCAGGTATAGGTCAGGTGGCACACCCTTGCAATCAGCATCGGACGTGTGACCAGAAGGCTTTGCGGGCCGTCGCTCGGAGGGACCTCAGCCAGCCGCAGCTCTAGGTTGTTCCCGGCTCTACGGTGTTGCCCGTCGCTGCCCGCCGGTGGGTTTCGGACGACAACACATTCTAGCACGCCCGGTGGGACCAGCTTCTACATCAACCACATCGCCATCTACATCTGAGATGGCGGACGGCACGCCAGTCACATACGAGGATCTAACCGACGAGCTCAAGAAGAAGTATGACGAGATCAAAGTCATCCTCGAAGCCGACCTCATCGGCTCTTTACACAGAACCCGTTCACATGGCATCAGGTGGAAGGGGTTCTCACCTAATGGTGCACTAGATGGGATAGACCTCTCTGCCCCGTCGGAGGAACGCACCAGTGTCCTGCGGGCAGAGATCAACTACTTGGTGGCTCACTCGCTACACCGCCACTCTAAGAACCTGGTAAACACGTTGGAGCGTGTCGCTCTTCGCGTGATCCAGGAGATCATGAGGCACCGCACTCGCCGTCAGACCAGCTCTCGGGACACATCAAGGAGAGTTGCCACCCCGGTCCCGTCCACCGCTGCCATTTGCGTTGGCAGCACTGCAGGTGCCGGCTTCACCGGCATTCGTCGTCTACAAGATCGGTGGTGACCCTAGTGACTACCGCTTCTTGCTCGAGGCGCCTAAGGAGATCCCTCACGGGTACACGTGCACGTATGTGCCGATTGTGGTAACTGGGCACTCACAAACCAGGCCACAACATCCGGGACTTCGGGAAAACAGGAGGGACGTCGCCGACGTAGCTTGAGAAGCGTACGTGGCTAACTAAGTACGCCACCCCGACGAACCTCCGAGCTCAGCTCCTGCAGCTTGGCTCGTAGCTGGAAAAGCAAACATGGCTAGCTAAGTACGCCACCCCGGCGAATCTTCAGAGTTCAACTCCCGCAGCCAGCACAAATGGATCAGATCGCACCACATCGAGAGATCAGTTCGGCATGGTGCCGAAAAGGAGGGCAATCGGCTATTCCAAGCCGTACCCCGACGACTACGAGATGATCCCGCTACCACCCAAATATCGGCTCCCTGATTTCTCCAAATTTAGTGGTTCAGATGGTTCCAGCTCCATCGAGCACGTAGGCCGATATTTGGCACAACTAGGACCGGCTTCAGTGTCGGATCAACTACGCGTGAGGCTCTTCTCACAGTCCCTCACGGGATCGGCTTTCGGATGGTACACCTCTTTGCCACCAGACTCCATCCGGACTTGGAAGCAGTTGGAAGAGCAGTTCCATATGCAGTACCATTCAGAGGCTTCCGAGTCCGGCATTGCCGATCTAGCACAACTACGTCAGAAGCGCGGAGAAACTGTGACAGAATACATCCAGCGCTTCAGGAATCTCAGGAACCGATGTTATTCGGTTCGTATAACTGAAAAGGAAGCAGTCGAGTTGGCAGTAGCAGGCCTCGCAACACCGCTCAAGGACATGGCCTCCCAAGCAGACTACCCCTCACTGGCGCACATGGTTCAGAAACTGTCGGCATATGAACAGCGCCACCCGGACCTGTACCAGGACAAATTCAAACGTGCAGTAGTCCTGGTTGATGCAGAGGAAGACGAAGTTTCTGCGGGAGATCAAGAGGTAGCAGTGGCTGAATGGACTCGGGGAGGAACCCCCGTGTCCTGCAAATGGGTAAAGCCACCAGGCCCGCCCAGGGGATTTGATTTTGACGTGACCAAGACTGAGCAAATCTTCGACCTCCTGCTCAAGGAGAAGCAGTTGACGATTCCTGAAGGTCTCGAATTCCCCATGGTGCAAGAGCTGAACGGAAAGCCATACTGCAAATAGCATAACTCGCTCTCCCATGCCACCAACGACTGCAGGGTATGGCGTCAGCACATCCAAGCGGCGATAGAAAAAGGGCGTCTAATTTTCAACCAGTACGCCATGAAGGTCGACACCCAGCCCTTCCCCGCCGTTAACATGGTAGAATGCACTTACCCTGAAGGTTGCCAGCCAGGATCCTCGTTCAGCATCAACATGGTAGGACCTGGGCACCACTCTGGCAAAGATGTAGATGAGGGCAGCTGCTCTCGTAGCAAGGACACAGAGGAGGCCGCTCCACGCGATCGGCTCCATCATGATGGCAAGCGCTACGTCACAGAGGGAGAGGTGAAGAACATAAGATATCAGCGACCCCTCTCTGATCACCTCCTCAACAAGTATGTAAGTCAGTATGACCAACGCCGACGGTCCAGCTATGATGATGAAGGAGATCGTCTGGCTAGAGAAGCCAGAAGATATCGTCGGCATGATCGCGATGAGGAGGAGCACGAGCGCCGTGCCATAGGAAAATCAAGGGAGCAAGACGACAACGACAGGCACTGGGACTGCCCCTTCTTCGCACACTCGGGATTCAGGAATGAGCCGATTGCCCACAATCGGCAATTGCCCGTAATGCAACCAGAAGAAGAAGGAGGCAGCCAACGTGTCTGTGTTCAGGCGCTTAGGGCCTCTCCCGCCACAAAGCAAACGTGCTGAGTCCCCTCGGTGGGCAGATCTCGAGGATTCCGAAGACGAGGGACAAGTAGAGGAAGAAGACAGGTACCACCGTCCAAGGTGGTGCCCTGATGGACTCAGCCGTTCACAAAAGTGCAGGGTTCAGCGATTGCGCGGCCTGGAGGAAGCCGAAAGGTTATACTTGCATACGTTAAGGAAGGCATGACCTGATCTGGCTGCGAAAGTTCAGCGAACCCTGGATGAGGAGGGTCGTCCACGGAGAATGGAGTGGCGTCCCAAGCAAAGGAAAGCCGACGATGAAACATCGGCTGGTACAAACATGGTGCTCGTCCTTCCGACGGAGCTTAGTGCTCCACGATTCTACGATGCACTCAAGGTGGACGACAGCAGGCGCATCAAGTCAGAGGTTGGGCTGGTTTTATCCACCAGCCTGATCGAGTAGCAAGAACAAACCAATGAGCAAACGGGGCGAGGCTGATCCTTGTGATCGGCCCCAAAAATTATGAAGGGGCATTACAGAACCTTCAGTCAGCGCTTCAATGGATATGAAGGCCGATTCCAGCAATCGGCCAAAATTATCTTCACCACATGTTCTGCTTGTGTTCAGCATCGATCTACTGGGCAGTGGCCACGTCGGCGGATGAAAGTCAACACGAATCCTCACGGAGCCGACGTGCAAGTACAGTGCCCTGACTAACCACAAAGCCGATATCTGCAACACCGGCGATTCGGCTCGGGGCATATAGTCGATGAACATGTGCGGATAAACATGTGTAAACATGTGTGTAGTGAAACATTGGGGGCCGATGGGAAAAATTGGCCAAGAAAAATATATATATATACACTCGCAAGGGGTATACAGCCGATGCATGGCCATCGACTCAAGAGGTACAAATTGTTATGAGCGTAAGTCCGGTGGAACAGCTTGTTGAGTTACAAGAAGATTTCTTACTGGGTAAATTCCTTCTCAAGACTCCCAACTCCTTCGCAAGTCTCCAAGTTCGGCAAGATCAGTCAAGCATGGACCAAGTTTGCCGTAGATGATGAGCCGATCCGATCGGCAAGGCGCGAGTAAGGAGTTGAGAAGCCATTGTGTTTGAGGCTTCTTAGTTCGAGGAACAGATTTGCTGATCTCTGTCCAAGGTTTTTCAACACAATCGTTTTCCCGAAAATCAAAGGCTCGGGGGGCAGCTCGCCCTGAAATATCTTTGCTCTAGAGAGCCGATTTTGTTGGGATCGGCTGTTTCTGCATTATAACTTGGAAACCAACGGCGACGCATTTGGCTCGCTTTGGATGAGGCTCGGAGGGCGACTCGCCCGAGAGGTTCTTGGCTTTGGGAGCCGATTTTATTGGAATCAGCTGGCTCTACGTTGCAACTGTTCTGAAGAATGATGCTTGGTTACAGACTTATTAGTTTCAGCATCCAAGCTGATTCAGCAACAGTTCTGGGGCTCTCTTGGGAACGTCCGCTCAAAATCAAAGGAAGCCGGTCTGCTGCGATCGGTCGCACCTGCTATCGTCATCGGCAGGGCTAGTTAACTTGGAAGTTAACTTGGAAGGATGACTGAATTGGCCTGTCTCGCGGATTATCGTGAGAGACCAAGGCGTGGCCCCATCTGGTCATTGAGCATTGGTTAGGCTAACAATCGGCAAAGTCAGATGAGGAAAAATCGGCTAAATCAGCATGAAGAGCATCGGCAAAATCAAAGGAAATTTTTCATTGATAATAAGATTTCTTACAAAGAGGAGCCGATTGTTCAGCAAAAGGGACAGGTTGCTGCTGCTAATCCTATACTAGTAGGTCCCTTTTCTAAGGGCTGTTGCCGTCTTCGCCGTCGCTGGGGTAGCTGCCTTCATTGCTGCTGTCGACGAATCCCTCTGTGCTGCTACTGTGACCTTCAGCAGAGGCTTCATCCTCGTCATCATCATCGTCCTCGTCTGACCAAGCCCAGCCCCGGATGCGCTTTGGCGGTGGTTCGTCGGAGGAGGTGTCGTCCTCCTGTTCCTTCTTCAGGTCGGAGGAGACATCTTCTTCTTCTTCATCGTCCTCTTCTCCTTTGGTGACGGAGGTGAATTTGCCCCGGAAGAGAGGGTCGTCGTCATCACTCTCCACCTCCAGTGCTCCGTCAACCAGGTACCGGAGGTCATCTTCCCCGTCGGTTAGGGGCATGGCCCCATCTGACCAGACGAGGTCTTCACCCTCCGGCACGAAGTCGAAGTCCCACTCCTGCTCGTCCCAATGTTTGGGAGCCCGGTGGTTGTACGCCTCCATCTTGTCGTGCTCTGGAACCAACTCGCTTGAGGAAGAGGATTGGAGAGAGACGGAAGAGGAGGAAGAAGATGACATGGCTATGGAAGAAGAGGGTTTTTTGGTGCCGATGGCTGGAACAGAGGAAGGGGATGAAGAGAGCTAATCAATCGGCACAGTTAAATAATGAGAAGCCTGGTGGAAATTTAATGCCATTGCAGTTTCCGAGGAAGTGATGCCAAAGCTATCGAATTCTGCAGAGAAGTCGGAAAGACAGGGCATCATGATGAGGAATACTGCGACAGGTCTGCTCTGCCACAACATGACCCTTCAAAGGAAAAACAGAGTGGTTTTGAAATTATCATTGCCAAAACCAGGGGGGCATGTGTTATCACCAGATTCTGGCCAAATCAGGAAGTGGGCCGTAAGGGAGATGGACTTGGAAGATTACACGTGGAAGATCTCTGAAGCGGCCTTGCACGGGGAGTTTGGGCTAGATTGCCCGTGTATCTTTAATTATGGTAGATTATATCTTAGATTAAAAGTTAGAGTTTGTATCGTGCACGGTGGGGATTATTCCCACGTTAGAAAGTCCCCTGGACTATAAATATGTATCTAGGGTTTATGGAATAAACAACAACCAACGTTCAACCAAACAAATCAATCTCGGCGCATCGCCAACTCCTTCGTCTCGAGGGTTTCTACCGGTAAGCAACATGCTGCCTAGATCGCATCTTGCGATCTAGGCAGCACAAGCTCCACGTTGTTCATGCGTTGCTCGTACTGAAGCCTTGTTGATGGCGAGCAACGTAGTTATCATAGATGTGTTAGGGTTAGCATAGTTCTTCGCGTAACATGCTATCGTAGTGCAACCCTTGCATGTCTAGCCGCCCTTACACCTATCTTAGGTGTAGGGGCGGCACCCCGCTTGATTATTATTTAGTAGATCTGATCCGTTGCGATTGCTCCTTGTTCTACAAGGATTAGTTTAATATCTGCAATAGTTAGGCCTTACAAAGGGGTGGAGGATCCAGCGGCACGTAGGGTGTCGTTCGCTAGCCCTAAACAGGATGTTCCGGGGATCAACCTCGTGTTGGTTTTTAGGCCTTGTTTAGGATCGGCTTACGATCACCGTGCGTGGCCGCGAGGCCCAACCGTGAGTAGGATGATCCGATTATGCGGTGAAAACCCTAAATCGTCGTAGATCTCATTAGCTTTATCTTGATCAAGCAGGACCACCATATATTCGTGCACCTCGTACGAATCATGGGTGGATCGGCTCCTTGAGCCGATTCACAGGATAACCTGAGAGCCGATCGAGGCTCGTATTTAATGTTTACGTGTATGCCATGCAGGAAACTAAGCGAGGCATCTCCATCACCTTCCTGACCAGGTATAGGTCAGGTGGCACGCCCTTGCAATCAGCATCGGACGTGTGACCAGAAGGCTTTGCGGGCCGTCGCTCGGAGGGACCTCAGCCAGCCGCAGCTCTAGGTTGTTCCCGGCTCTACGGTGTTGCCCGTCGCTGCCCGCCGGTGGGTTTCGGACGACAACAAAATCTAGCATATGCTGGTCGTCCCAACAAAGCGTGGTACTGCGACGGAAAATCCACGACTTCAAATTCCAGCCTCTCGATTCTGTAATTCTCTCAGGTTCCAAACTGAACGTCGAGATTAATCTTCCCTAACGGATAACTTGGTTTCTCCGGTGTGATACCGTGGAACCTTGTGTCTGTTGGCTTCAAGTTTGCTAGGGATATGTTCATCTTCCTCAATGTATCTGCATACATAAGGTTTAAGCTGCTGCCGCCGTCTATGAACACTCGAGAGACATCAAATCCCGCAATAACTGCTAGTAAAATAAGTGCTGACTGCCCTGGTCGAGGAACTTTGCTGCGGATGATCTGCTATGGTGAAGCCAATATCTTGCCCTGACCAATTAAGATACTCGACTGTTGGTGGAGGCATTTTTTCTGCCATAAACACCTGTCGTGAGATTACTTTCTGAGCTCTATTGGATGGCCTTCCCTTCTGAATCATCGACACCGCTCCGTTGGAGTTAGGATCAACATAAGGTGGTGGTGGAGGTGCTGCCGCTATTTCTGAGCTGATGTCGATTGTCTTCTCGTAATCGCCTGGGGGAGGTGGCAAGTGAATCTCGCTCCGGGTTCTCGAGGATTTCTCTGTGCTGCCCGAGCGTTAGCATGCTCTGCCCACCTTAACATTGCATGGAAATTGAGACAATCTTTACAGATGTCCCGACCGTCTTTTCCGTTCTTTGTCGAGGAAAAAATGCATCTGACACGGCCCATTCATCATCTCTTCGGGAGACACGAAAGGCCTCGGGAACCTAGGCCCGCTATTTTGCCTGTTGTTTTGAGAATCGTCCCTATTATCGCCTCGCTGCTCATTGCTTCTCTGATAATCATCTCTGTTGTTTCCTCCTGTGTTTGCCCGAAAACCTGCCGAAATTTGTCCTGGAGCGTCATAGTTCGGGTACTGCCGAGGAAATCGTCGCCTCGGTTGATAATTTCGACCACGGTCCTCCTCTGGCGACCTGTGTCGTTTGTTGTGGACAGCATCTTCTCCATCTGCCCATCTGTTTGCTATTTCCATTAACGCGGATACTGTCTTTGGGTTGGTCCTTCCCAAGTCCTCGATGAAATCTCCACGCCTGATTCCTGCGACAAACGCATCTATGGCTCTCTCGTCAGATATATTTTCTGCCGAGTTTTTGATGATATTCCACCTTTGGATATATTTTCTCATTGGCTCATCTGGCTTTTGTTGACATGCTCTCAACTCCTCTAACGACGCAGGTTTTTTGCATGTGGACCGGAAGTTCTTGACGAACACATCCTCGAAGCTTTCCCAGCTATCGATAGATCCTGGAGGAAGTTTCTTTATCCAAGATCGTGCGGCTCCACTCAAATGCACTTGGATGCTTTGCATAGCTGTTGCCCTGGTTCCTCCTGTGAGCTTCACCGTCTCGAGATAATCAACTAGCCAATCTTCTGGATCCTGAAGGCCGTCGAATTTCTTGAAGTTATCAGGTAACTTGAATCCTGAAGGGACTCGAGTTTTTCGGACTCTTCTCGTGAAGCACGGCAAGCGACACATATCCTCGTCGTTAAGCCCTGGGGATTGCCGGTGTTCCCTTCTACTTTACCGCGCTCTGTCGACCCTTGCTTGTGCTGCCGTGTCTCTTGCTCCAGTTGGTCCTTCAGGGGCTGCCGCTGCTGCTGCTGCAGGTCGTGGACTATTTTGCCTTGCTGCTCCTTCGGGAGGCGTTGATACAAACGCTGTCCCCATAGCTCCAACTCCTGCTATCGCCATATTGTATAGTGTTTCACTTGGATCTCCTGGAGGTGGTTTAGATGCGAGGATAAAAGCATGTGTCGCCATATACCCAGCCTCTGGTGTCTTCGGGATGATGTTTCCTCTTGTATCTATCGACATAAAGGACATGTCGAGGTTTTGGACCAAGTGCTCTCTTTCTGCTTCGGGTATATGTTGCAACCTTGATCTTGCTCTGTTCCGAGCCTCCCTGTGGCTATCACCCGAAGTTCTAGATTGTTGACTTAGATCTGCCCTTCTCCTGCTGGATGCAGAAGCTGCCTCCTTTCTCCTGTTTAACTCAGCTGTCTGTTTTTCCAATTCTCTTGCAGCTCGTGCGAGCCTATATTGATATGCTTGTAATTCCTCTGGCGTGGCTGTGGTGGCCATTGGTTCTGAGCCGTCCATAGCTCTCGCGGCTCTGTCCCATGCTGCTTGCGGGAGTTGAACTCTGTGTCGCGGCTGTGGCCCGACGTACTTATTGCCTAGGCCTCGTCGCAGATCGGAGGGATCGACGTATGGATTTCCCAGATCGTCGAAAGCCTCAGATGTTTCCTCTTGATCATTATTTGGCTCTTCAATGGCATAAATCTGATGATATTTTGTATTCAGATCTATGTTGGGTTTGGTGACACCATCGTTGAGATTGATGAAGACCTTGCCCACTGTAATAGATTTGTCGATGAAGTCGTAACTGTCGACACTGCTTGAGCCATCGCTTATATATGAGTCCGCAGATGACTCAAACGACATGTCGCTGAAGATCTTGGCGAGTTTCTCTCTTGCCCTGGTGCTGACATAGCGTGTCGATGAGGTTTCTTCTTCGCCTGATTCGGTTGACGATGTATAGCTTGAAAAATCGGAATCGACCGCCGACGATCCCGACGAAATCGGAATTTCGACACGATACGATCCTTCCTTCTCGACGCGAAAGCGAAACCTTCCGAACGTCATCTCCATAGGCTCCGCCAGATACGCATATGCATCCAAACGGGAGGGTGGGTGAGGAACAAAATCGACAGGACCAGCAGCGATCTGTTTACCTCGATCCATTGCGTTGCTTGCGGTTGATGATGTCGAAGATCTTGAACGTGCCATCGAGATCAGATCCTTACGCCTCTAGTCCCCACGGTCGGCGCCAATTGACAAGGTATTAACTTGTCAATGCCTATGGATTATAGGCTAGGGTTTAGTTGGAAGTAGAGGGCAAGTAGATCTCGAAGGTTTCAGCCGAAAAGTACTCGACGATTATGAAAACTAGGGTTCGTAAACAATGATTCGATGCCTTCCTCGTCCCTCGACTCCCCCTTTATATAGGAGGCGGAGCCGAGGGATTCGTGTTGTACAAGTTACAGAGTCCGGGATGGTTTCTAACTCATCCCGCAAGATTACAAATAACGCTTCCTATTACAACTCTAGCTTTCCTTAATAATATCTTGGGCTTCCGAATCTTCCTATTCTTCGGGTAGTGGGCCTTCAGTAAACCCCGGGTACTATCTTCGGCAGGCCCATTTGGGATGCCTATGTCAGGGGCAATCCACAAGACTTCCTATGGGGGGGAATCAAGAAAATCGTTCTATCTTATGATAGGGTTTTCTTTCTTACCGGTCTTGTAGTGCAGTTGAAAGAGTGGATTATAGGACTATGAAGAGGTCTCTTGAGTGAGTAACTCGATCGTATCATTCGGAGAGAGCTCAAACTTTTGAATCCTTGCATCATCTTTATTGGTTGTCATTTGGATATTATCCATATGGTGTTTTAGAGCTTGTGTTTATTCTCATGACGAGTGCTAGTTCAACGAAAATGAATTCCACATGAAATACTTGTTGCATTTTCGATATTAGAGGTTGTCCCGGTTCTTCGTATTGAGAGGCTTCACCTCTAAAGTCGCGGGAAACTCTGTCCCACTTATTCTTAAGATTTTTACTCTTTTGGGGGTAGATCTTGTCATCATCTTTTCAATAAAATTGGTTTCACCCAAATCGGAGTTTCCTAACTCAACTTGTTGCATTTTTTTATATTGGAGGTTTTACCGGTTTGTCTCTTTTAGATAGGTTAAACCTGTCTCCATTTAGTTTTACCCTCATTTTTTGCACTATGATAGTTCTCTGTATGATCTTGTAGAGGTTCTTTATAGTTTCCAAACAAGTCCAAAATCATCAAAATCGGAGTTTGAATATTGTAGTCACGTCATTTTGAGTTAGAGTTTTCTGGTCAGATAGGTGCGGCCACGGCCGGACGAGTCCGGCCCTTGGTCCGACCGAGCGGCGCTCCTCACGGTGTACCTGTCCGGAATTGGTCCGATCGTACTCATCCGGCCGCCAAAGTCGTCCGACCATGACCGGAAGGTCCGACTACAGTTTTTTTTGTTCCGGTTCCAACGGTTAGATTCCGTTTTGGGGGTATGAAAGATCCTCTTCTCCCCCCTTGGGACGGTAGATTCTCCCACTTTCTCTACTCCATGTTGACTTTGAGAAGCTTCGTTTCCCTCTAATCACTCCATAATTCTTGTTGATGTTTGAGGAAAAGAGAGAGGGGATCTACATCTACATTTTGACCAATCAAATTTCTCTTTTTGTATGGGAAATCCACTAGATCTAGATCTTGAAGAAATTTGGTGTTTCTCTTCCTATTTGTTCTTCCTCACTTATTCCCCCAATAACTTTAATAACTTTGTTGAAATTTGAGAGTGGATGATTTGAGCATCTTAGTGTTATTTTTTCTATTGCATTTGGTGCATCGGTTGACTTCTCCGCGGTGATACACGGAGGTGAAAGTTCATGAGATATTCACTTCGGGAGCTTGTTCCTCTTGGGTCTTTGGATCAATGATGGCTTAGTGATCTTTCTGGTGTTCTTGGGGCCTCTAATTAAGTTATGGAGATTTTTTCTCAAGTGTGAGGCCTTTGTGGCATTTTATTGGGAGCCTCCAATTAAGTTGTGGACATGCCCCAAGCTTTGTGCGGGTTCGGTGACTACCCTCAAGGTCCATAGTGGATCGAGGACTTCCCTTTTGGTGGGAAGGATCGAGGAGAATACAGTGAGCAATTTATGGCGTTTGGGGAGCATTGAGCCTCCACACTTCTCCAATGGAGAGTAGCACTCGCAAGAGTGTGAACTTCGGGATATATCATCGTCTCTGTGTCACCTCGTTATTCTTATACCCTAGCTCTTTTCTTATGCACTTTACTTTGTGATAGGATTCGAGTTTGAAGTTATATATCTTGCTAACACATAGGTGCTTGTGTTGCTTAGTGTAAGTTGTTGGTGCACATAAGTGAACCATATACTAGGTTTTAATTTATGCTTGACAAATTAAACGCTAGTTTTATTTCGCATTTGTTCAAGTATGAATTGTAAAAGTTTTAAACCACCTCACCCCTCTAGGCAACATCCATGTCATTTCAGGGATACAAAATGGACCAAGTGGAAGTTTCCATGTGGCAAATTCACATGCTAGAAGTTGGCATCCACCGCCTCTTCGAAGATCCAGCGTCTGGAAACTTGTTTGTTCCATGTGACTGGATTTATCACGTCTGATCAATGCATTTTCTCCTGTTATTTCGTTGGCTTGATGCATTCACCCTTATTGTTCGGTCTCTTCATCGGGATGGTGCATACACTAAAATTTATTACAAATGCAATGCACAAGGTAACAAGTAATGGAAAAATAACCACAACAAAAAAAAAAAGAATTGATACCCACAACTAGGGCACACACATCTATGTTACCGGATCTAGTTCGTGAAATCAAAATCAAGAATAAATAATCACCAACTATATGTGCCATCAACAAGGAAAATACATACATGCATTGTCGTTGGATTTGACCGTTGGAGGCAAAATTATAGAATCACCCCAATAAGGAATGTTGCTCATCTTCTGTGAGTTGTGCCACCATTGTTTTGCCCTAAACCACAATTACCTTAAAACACTGGTGCTATAGAAGGAAACAACATCAACCACAACCATAAGTAACACACGTTTTGTGAGAAAGGTCTCCAAAAGCAGTGCCTCCAGGAAGGGAATGACACTAGAGAAATGCAATCGCGACATCTAACCACTGAAGCTCAGATCAAGGGTTTTCATACCCGAGAAGAAAATCTGAGCAATCTCCAAGCAATTATTTAAAAATAGAACAACATAGGAGTTTTCACCGAATCATGGAAACATAGGGATTTTCACCGTGGAGCTCTAGACCTTGTACTTGGAGAGCATCATCAAACTCATTGACACCCATGTTGACTAGTGTAAGAACAATCCAAGTTGACTCATCTCTCTTAAATCAAAAATTGTACTAAAATAAAGTTAATAAAAAATTATTGTTTATTTTTGGTGAGACTTCTTATTTAGAAAGGGTTGGGAGAACTTGCATACACCAGTTGATACCAAGCACATTGCATGCAAAGACAACCATTAATGCAATTTTATGTATATTAATGTAATAGTACTTAGGTACTTATTTTTATTCGTCAATGGTTATTATGCGCTATAAGTGAACTCATTGTAACAAAACATATTTTACCACAAAAAGATCGTTTATAATCATGCCAACGGCTTAGTTTACACTATAAAGTTATATAATTATGCTTACTTAATAATCCCTCCGTTCCAAAATGTAAGGCGTCTAAGGTTTTTCAAAAGTTAATGTTTTCTAACTTTGACAAAGTTTATACAAAAAAATATAAACATCTAAAATACTAAATCAATATCGATAAATTCACCACAATGTATATTTTTTTCTCAATGTATGCATTAAATATTGTAGGTGTAGATATTTTTCTCTAAATATTTAATCAAAGTTATTGGGATTTTATTTTGACTAATCTTAGATGCCTTACATTTTGAGACGGAAGAAGTAGTACACTAGAAACTGCTTTTAAGATATTTGTTAAATTGTATGCCTTAGAGATATATTCATAAATGCATATACACTATAGATAATATGCAATTTGCAAACAATGATTAAAGAAGGAAACTTATTTATGAAATATAGTTTAAATTTAGCACAATGCAAGTGTATTTTTGAATGCTGCATTGCAAATTGTATACCAAATAACACTAAGGCTAATATTTAGTAATAATTCATGTTCTTTCGTTAAGTATCCCAAATAGGCAGCAGAGAATTTTACTCGTTATGATTGTACCATAATAGGTTTATGTTTATATAAAAGTACAAAATTTCAGTATAAATTTTTGGTCCAAATTTTAATAGTGACTCACATGTCTGGAAAACATTTAATATAATATAATTGTTCAATGGTAAGGTTTTTTCAATGAAAAAGCCCCAAATTACAATGGAGTAGTGACTTTTTAATGTGTGTTTGTGTTAAGAAAACGAGTGGGTAGTTACTAGATCTCAATAAGTATCAACGGTAATACGGACGAAACTTATTGTCGTCGTGGTGAACAGACAGATGCCATAGGATGGCTTAGATTGGGGCCGAATGGACGCTAGAGGATTCGGGGGAGGGTTTGCGATTAGATGGGAAGAACTTCCGGATGCTTTCCTCAAGAACACAACCAAAGGCCGGTATACAAGAAGAGAGACAAGAGGAAGAACTCTTTACTAGATCGCGAGCTTCATTGATCTCAACATGGTTACAAGTTTGTGCTTCGTGCCTTCCTACTACCGTGCGTGCCCGTAAGGAGGGCTGCCCCCTCTCCTTATATAGGGGAGAGGGTGGCTTACAGTGCAAGAAACCCTAATGGCATCTTTGACTGGACAAACTACTTTACAAAGCTACTTTACAAAGCTACTTTAATCATAGATGACACCGGGGTCCTCTTTAGTCAGGGAGGCTGACGTCCTCCGGCTTCTTTCTCCGTCATCTTCTTCTTTATCGTCAGCCCTTCGTTTAAAGTTACTTTGCTTAGCTCATCTTTGTCTTCTAGCTCTGGAGAGAACCTTTGACCAGTCTTGCCGACATGCTCTTCTTTCCGGTGGCCCGGTACCTTTTCTATCCGGTTCCGGTATACCTCCCCTGAGGATACCGGCTTAGCCCTGCTCAGCCGAACGCCTATCTTATGCTCCGGTATGAACATTTAACCGGTATCCTGATGGCTCAAACCATCCGGTTTGGCATGCCTTTGGCATACCGGGGGTCATCCCCCCAACATTAGTCCCCGAAGCTGGTATAGTCTGGCGGATCCTATCCAACAGACCATGCCAGGTTCTCATGTCTTTGGATACCGGTTTAATCCATCCGGCGTTGGGCTTGGATCCAGCATCTTTGCCCGGATTCCCATTATTTTTATTTGCAAGTCATTCTCCGGTATCTTATCCTCCGGTATCTTAGCCATTAAACACCTCCTCGGCGAAGTCGAGAATATCTTGGGCCCCGCGCCTGACAGAGACATGCGCACTGTGACTGACGCGCCAGTGTCAGGGGTCACTTCCCTTCGGCTTCTGCGCCAGCATTTATGGCGGCACATCGGATCCTCGTGGCCGTTCCAGATCCGTGTGGCCTTCTTGTGGCAAACGGTTTTCCGCACGCGTGTGTGTGCGCCACGTGGCGGCCCGTGGAGCGAACCGTCGCGGCCCACGATCTGAACCACCGAGGCCCAGCGGTTTTCTGGCCCACGTCGCCCCATTCCTTTATAACGCGAAACCGCTCCTTCTTCTTCCTCTCCTCGCATTCTCCACTTCCTCGCGCTTAATGCCTTTACCCTCTGCGCCTCTGCCTCTCCGTGCGCCTTTCAAGCTTCGCCGCCCGACGGACTTCTGCTGCCGTTCCGTCGGACGCCGCTGAACTCCACCACGTGAGGGGCCTCTGCAGCACACCTGTCGCGGTCGCTGCATTAGCGCTTCTTCGAGCTCTTCCTCACCTCGCCGTCGACGGACCTCGTCGCCGGCCGCAGGCTCACCATCTCTTCGGCGAACCCCTTCTTCTGCCACTTCGCCGCCTCAGGTTAGGCCAAACACACCTCTACCTCTTCTCTTCTTGCTTTCCAGATCTTGGGGCGGTAGAGTATTTATCCTCTTTTTATTTTGCTTTTTCTCTTACTCGTAGATCTTCGCGCGAGGGTCTCTTTGGGGAAAACTGTTTTTCGGTAGATTCCGGCGTCGCCTAGATCCATATGTCTAGCGAAGGGTCTCTCCCCGCTGCCACCTCTAGTAATCAAGGCAGTAGCACCTCCGACGGGCTAACTGAAGATCTCGCCCGGATGGATTTGGCGTCCAGCCGAGATCAAGAGGCCGGCACATCTAGCCGGGCCTCCGGAAAGGATCTTTCCGGTAAGACACGCGGAGCTTGGAGGGGTTCCGACGTGACTCAGTATGAGATCGACTGGCTCTACCGGTCCAGGAGGATTCCAGAAGGAGTCATCTGCCGGCTTCCAGGTGACGAGATCGAACCGGTGCTCGAACCCAGTGAGGTCGTTGTTTTCCTTGCTCATTTTGAGCGTGGCTTCGGCCTTCCTGCCTTCGATTTCTTCCGCCAGTTCCTTGACTTCTATCGACTCCAACCTCACCACCTTCCCGGCAATGCCGTTTTTTATCTTTCTTGCTTTGTGGCCTTCATGGAGGGCTACATCGGCATCCGTCCCGCTCGCGAGACGTTTGCCCGCTTCTTTTCTCTCCGGATCAATTCGGTCCAGGGCAAGGACATTCCCAAGCCCAAACCCCCCGTACAATGCGGGTCTTGTATCATCGGCTCCCGCCAAGGGAGCCCCTTTTTTAAGTTTAACGGCCTCGAGTCTTGCCGGTTGTGGCAGACAATGTTCTTCTATGTGAAGAACAAGAGCGCCACCGACCTCATCAACTTGCCGGCGTTCAACCCGGCGCCGCCCGCCAAGATCAACTGGCACTACAACCCTGGTACGGATCACAACGAGACGAACCGGGTGGTACGCTTCATGTTGAAGTTGATGAAGGACACCAACATTTTCTCCGACGATATCATCCGCGCCTTCATCTGCCGCCGGGTGCTTCCCCTTCAGCAGCGCGCTCACAAGATTAGCGAGATGTACGGCCCCGGTGATCCCACCAAGATCACCGGCCTGCCCTTGAGCAAGGCGGATGTGGTCCTGAAGGCTAACCAAATTTGCCAAACGGACATGCCGGATGACTGGGAGTGGGGCCTTTGCCCTCTTAGCTCCAGAAATCCTCCGTCCCAAGAAGTAAGAAATTATGCGGCTCGGGTCGTATTACCGGTAACTTTCATACTTGCGACTAAACCCCCTTTTTCCTTTGTTTTCAGGCTAGGGCCCGCTTCCCCCGGATTGACTCAGATCGACGAGGCCCTTGCCGGAAGAGGCCTTTGGACAAGTACGATCCGGATCCTGTCATTCACTGGCTGGATCTGAGGATGGGCCGGACTCCAGCTTCACGCCTCGGCAAGTCTCCGCCGGAGCCAGCTGGTTCGTCTGATGACTTGACCTTGCTTGAGGTAGCTTTTCTGTTCGTTTTCTCATATTCTTTTTGTTACTGTCGTTCTGTAGACATTCCCTCAGCCAGCATCAACCCACAGGTCCATGAGCATGTGGCCCCCCTGCAGGCCGAGGTTGGGGATGAGTTTCTGGACAAACTCATGGCCGAAGGCCAGAAGAGTGATCCTCCAGCTGCTGGCGCCGGCCCTAGCCATGCTCCTCCTGCCAAACGCCCTCGGACAGAAGTCATTGGAGGGAAGCAGGTTGGCACGAAGCGCTACAAGCAGAAGCGGATGCCGGTTTCTTCCGGGTAAGTTCTCTTTTCTTTTTTTTTTTGTGTTTTCTCCATTTTCACCAAGTTCCTTTCCGGTTGCTTTTTTCCAATCCGCTCTCTTTTTTCTCTCTTTCAGCCCTGCGCTTGAGCTTGGCTCCAAGCCGGAGGGCTCTGCCGGCTCCGCAAGAACCTCAACTCCTCCTCCTCACTCAAGTCCGGCACCATCTGGTGCCGGCAACACCTCTGCCTCCCCTTCGGGAGGCACTACAAGTTCGGGGTGCGCGGCCCCTACACCTTCTGATCACCGCGCGGAGGAGGATTTCACCTCCCCTCCTGAAGCCCAAGACACCGGTGCCAGCAACATCGGCGCCGACGAGATAGATGCCGGGCAGGCGGAACCTCTGGTTCCTCCTTCCCCGAAGAAGAAAAAGAAGCAGCCAAGCTCCTCCTCCACCGCGCCGGATACTTCCGCGCCGGTATCCTCCGCGCCTCAACCGGAAGCTCTTATCCTCGAGCCTACCGGAGCCGCGCCGACATTGTCGCCAAGCCAAGGACCTTCCGCGGCCAAGCGAAAGCCGCCGCCAGAGACCCCCAAGATCACCAAGTTCCTCAAGCCCGGGGCTTCTCGGGGCAAGGCCGTGGAGGGCGACGCCTCAGGCGGTTCGCGGTCCGTGGTGCTGCATGTCGGCCCTGCTGCTGCTGCTGTCCAAGACAAGCCTACCGGCCTCCTAGGCCGGATCGTTGAGCTGAACCGCGCGGGCAAAGACCTGGGGCACCTTCTCCCCTACGCCCAGAAGTGGAATGAGGC
Source organism: Lolium perenne (assembly GCF_019359855.2). Classification (NCBI taxonomy): domain Eukaryota; kingdom Viridiplantae; phylum Streptophyta; class Magnoliopsida; order Poales; family Poaceae; genus Lolium; species Lolium perenne. Next base: position 34,221,887 of record NC_067245.2, read on the forward strand.
GGATATCTCTGCCTCTACCCGCGGCCTGGGGAAGGACCGCCTTCCAGCGCCAGACCCTGCTGGGCCTCGGTCCACTGAAGAACACTTCTCGCGGCTTAAACGCGCCGTGAAGGAGTTTGACAGTGCATGGTACGATGCCACCAACAACGTGGTGGTAAGTTTTGCCAACCCTCTTGTAATTTTTGTTGATGCCGGTTTCTTTTCTTCCCGGATCTTGTCTATCCTCCCAGTCCCCGAGTTTCGTGTTGAAAGCGTAGCTTTTAGCGCGAAACTTTAACTAGAAACGCGCGAAACCGGCATAGCCAGTCCCCGAGTTTCGGGTTAAGACCTTTGTTTCTTTCTTTCTCATAACCATCTTCCTTTGATCAGAGCACCGCGGATGCCCGGAAGCAACTCTTTGAGGAGCTTCTGTGGGAGCATCGGGACCTTGCCGAGGCCCACAGCCACTGCCAAGGTTGGTTTTCTTTCTTTTCCTCCGGCGTATTTTCACCGGAATGTGTTCTTCTTTTATATTTACGCATCTTTTTGTTTAACAGCTGTTCCGGAAGCTACCATCGAGGCCCTTAGGTCCCAGGTTGTCAAGCTTCAAGGTACCGCCCTTTCTTTTCCGGTTAACCTGTTCTTTTTTCATTCCATCTATGGCCTTCAGTGCGCTGCACTAGGCGTAGCACAAGATCTCCTTCCCGGAAAACTCTCGGGTTAACCTTCCGGCTATGATAGCGTCTGAGGTTTTGCTGGTAAATGGCTGTTCTTGCCAAAGCTAGCTCTCTTGCTTCTTCTAGCAAGTCGACATCATTTTCTCTGGCCTCTTTGACCTCTTGCTCAGTATAGAGCTGTACCCTTGGTGAATCATGAATGATGTCGGTTGGTATAACTGCTTCTGCTCCATAAACCATGAAGAACGGAGTGTATCCGGTAGACCGGTTTGGAGTTGTTCTTATACTCCACAGTACCGATGGTAGCTCATCGAGCCAACATCCCGGTGACTTTTCCACTGCATCAATGAGTCTAGGTTTGATACCGAAAAGTACCAAAGCATTCATTCTTTCCACTTGGCCATTGCCTTGTGGGTGTGCCACTGAGCACAAATCCAACCGGATATTGTTGTCCTCACAAAACCTTTTGAACTCACCTTGAGCAAAGTTGGTTCCATTGTCAGTGATGATGCTGTGCGGGTATCCATACCGTAAAATGACATCTTTTAAGAATTTTACCGCTGTATGCCCATCACACTTCGCGATAGGTTTCACTTCTAGCCATTTGGTGAATTTATCCACCATTACCAAGATGTGAGTCATGCTGCTCCTTGCAGTTTTGAATGGGCCAACCATATCGAGGCACCAAACGGCAAACGGCCATGTTAATGGTATTGTTTTTAAACCGGACGCTGGGGTATGATTTTGCTTGGCGTACCTCTGGCACCCGTTGCATTTTCTTACCAAATCCTCGACGTTTTCCAAAGCAGTGGGCCAATAAAACCCATGCCGGAATACTTTTGCTACTAGCGCCCTTGATGAAGCATGATGCCCACATTCTCCTTGGTGAATTTCCTCAAGCATTTCTTTCCCTTCTTCCGGTTCCACACATCTTTGAAGGACACCGGTAACGCTTCTCTTGTATACCTCACCATTGATGAATGTATATGCTTTGGACCTTCTTTGTATCCTCCTTGATTCATTTTCGTCATTCGGCAAGGTGCCGTTGATCAGGAATTCCTTAATAGGTTTAACCCACGACGGTGTCTCTCGAACCAAAAACACCGGTGCATCTATCTCCATGCTATCTACCAGCATCATTTCTTCCGGTATGGGTACGGCAGTCCCCGAGCTTGCCGGAGCAGTCCCCGGGTTTACCGGTGCAGTCCCCGGGTTTCCTTCATCAATATCCATGGGTACTACATGCGATTCCGGTACGAAAATTGATTCCGATTCCGGGCTTGGTTTGATCGACGGTGCTCTTAAGTGAGCTAGAGCTATTCCGGGAGGAATTTCTTGCCTGGATGAGCCCAGTTTAGACAAAGCATCCGCGGCTTCATTTTCTGCGCGCGGCACATGGTGAAACTCACACCCTTCGAAGAATCCGGCAATCTTTTGCACGTGAAACCGGTACGAGGCCATGTTGGCATCTTTTGCATCCCAATCCCCGGAACACTGCTGTACCACAAGATCTGAATCTCCATAGCAAATAATCCGGTGTGCACCGATTTCTTTTGCGACCTTTAATCCATGGATCAGAGCCTCATATTCAGCGACATTATTCGATGCCCTGAAATGCACTTGCAAAACATACCGGAGGTGATCCCCTTTTGGCGAGGTAAGCACCACACCGGCACCTAGACCCTCTTTGAGTTTGGACCCATCAAAGTGCATTTTCCAGTACTCTATCCTCTGATCTGGCGGTTTGTATTGCATCTCCGCCCAATCAACGAGGAAATCAGCCAAAGCCTGTGATTTTATGGCATCCCTTCTTTCGTATGCTGGTACATATGGTGATATCTGGATTGCCCATTTTGCAATCCTTCCGCTAGCGTCCTTGTTGCACATGATATCGGAGATTGGTGCTTCACTCACCACCTTCATAGGATGCTCTTCAAAGTAGTGCTTGAGTTTTGTGGCGGCCATGTACACGACATAAGTCATCTTTTGGAAATGAGGGTAGTTTTGTTTTGAGAGGGAGAGCACCTCGCTCAGGTAGTATACCGGCCTCTGGACGGTTTTTCCTTCCTCTTCTCTTTCAACCACAACTACTACGCTCACAACCCGGTTTGTTGCCGCTATGTATAATAGCATAGGCTCTCTTTCTAGAGGTGAAGCCAGTATAGGTGCCGTGGCCAGCATTGCTTTCAGTTCTTTAAACGACGTATGTCTTGCTGAGGGTCCAGACGAACTTGTCGGATTTTTTCATCAGAGCATAGAGTGGCAGAGCTTTTTCTCCCAACCTGCTTACGAACCGGCTTAGCGATGCCAAGCTTCCGGTAAACTTTTGCACATCTTTTAGCTCTCGAGGGACATTCATTCTTTCTATCGCCCGGATTTTTACCGGATTGACTTCTATGCCCCTGCTTGATACCAGGAAACCGAGCAGCTTGCCGGCAGGGACACCGAAGGTGCATTTTACCGGATTAAGTTTCATCCGGAACCGTCTTAGGTTATCGAATGTTTGCCGGATGTCATCGATTAAGGTGTTCTTTACCTTAGTTTTTATCACAATGTTGTCTACATAGACTTGCACATTCTTTCCGATTTGATCAAACAAGCATTTTTGCATACAGCGCTGGTACGTTGCACCAGCGTTGCGCAAACCAAAAGGCATAGTGACATAGCAATAAGCCCCGTGCGGGGTAATGAACGCAGTTTTTATTTGATCTTCCTTTTTCAAGGGAATTTGGTGGAAACCGGAATACGCATCCAGGAAGGACAACAACTCACACCCAGCAGTTGAATCAATCACTTGATCGATCCGTGGTAAAGGAAAAGGGTCTCTTGGGCAAGCCTTGTTTAGGTTGGTGTAGTCTATGCACATGCGCCACACCTTCGGAGCTTTTGCCTCCAGGTTCTCATCTTTTTTCTTTTCGACCATTACCGGATTGGCCAGCCACTCTGTGTGCGTGACCTCCACAATGAATCCGGCAACGAGCAGTTTTGTCACCTCCTCTCCTATGATTTTCCTTCTATCTTCAGCGAACCGGCGCAAGGGTTGTCGCACCGGCTTGGCATCCTTCCGGACGTTTAAAGAGTGCTCAGCCAGCTCCCTCGGAACACCTACCAAATCATCAGTTGACCAGGCAAAGATATTCCGATTCTCACGGAGGAAGCTGACGAGCGCGCTTTCCTATGCTTGATCGAGTCCGGCACCGATACGAACGGTGCGCTCTGGGTAAGCCGGATCTAGCACAATGTCCTTTGTTTCATTCGTTGGCTTGAATGCCGGTGAGCCCAAGTTGCCACTCATTGCCGCTAAGCTCAATTGTGAGGACTGAGCCAGCGCAACCGCTGTTTGCATCCTTTTCTTTTCCTCCGCGATCACCAGCGATTCCGCTAGGTTTGATCCGGCAGATGCAGTTTCCAGTGAGACTTTATAGTTCCCCACCACAGTTAAGGGTCCACGAGGTGCCGGCATCTTCATTTTGAGGTAAGCCGTATGAGTGGTAGCCATGAAAGCTGCCAGTGCTGGTCTTCCCAACAACGCATGGTAAGGACTGTCTAGATCCACCACCTCAAACTCAACATTTTCAACCCGGCAATTATCACGTCCTCCAAATGCTACGTCCACCCGAACTTTTCCTATCGGGGCACAGGACAAGCCCAGAACGATTCCGTGGAACGTTGTACGCGTTGGCTGAAGCATGTTTTCTGTTATGCCCAGCGTATGCATGGTATGCTTGTACATGATGTTTATGCTGCTGCCGTTATCTATCAGCACCTTGCTGAACTTTACTCGAGTTTGTGGCCCTTTCATGATTGGGTCCACAACAAGAGCATATCCTCCCGGATTCGGCATGATCTTAGGGTGATCCTTAAATGACCAAGTAATTTCCTGATCTGACCACAGCATGTACTTGGGGACTGCCGGCATCACAGCATTGACCTCCATGGAGCGGCGGTGCACACTTTGCCTGTCTGTTGGCTCAGTGACAAAGACAACACAGCACATATGCGGACCCTCGTAAACATTCCGGCCTAAAGGTGCCGGTGGAGGTGGTTGATCATCATCTTGCTCCACCCGGTTAACTTGTCGGTATCGCTGCCGGTTTGGCTGCACCGGTAAGGCGTTTGCCCCGGTAAGTGGCGGTGGTGGCGGTAGCTGTTGTTGCCGCGGCATGTCTTGTGGTGGTTGTGCATCTTTTACTGTTCCCTTTTGCATCAAGTACTTGGTCCAGGTACAATCCTTCGTCAGGTGGTTTGACGGGTGTGCCGGATTCGGTGTGTGCCACCGGCAAGGTTGGTCCATGGCAGCTTCCATGGTGTATTTTGCGGGTTCTTGCCAGTTTCTTTTCTGGACCCAGGGTTTCTTTTCCACCCACTGTTTCTTGGGACCCGCCCACGGCTGCGATCCGGTTCTTTGCCTCTGACTGCCGCTGGCCTCAGAGTTTTCCTGCACAGCAGCAACTTGCTGCGGACCGTACCTTCGATCCGGAAAAATCTTCTCTTCTTTTGTTATTCCGGTTATCCCGGTGTTGTTCGTGGCGCAGCTGTTCCGGCTCAGGTTGCACTGCCGGCTGCGTTGGATCTCCCAACGCATAGCTATCCGCCACACGTATCATCTCTGCCAACGTTGTCGGCATGTTCCGCTGCAGCTTTTGCCACAACGGCGAACCTCTTCTGCACCCACTGCTAAACCAAGCAATGGCCTGTGCCTCGATTACCCCTTCACGGGAGTTCCTTGTAGTGTTCCACCGGGCAGATAATCCCGGTCTGTTTCGCTTTGCGCGGCTGTACGCACGTAGCGAGTTCTTTGCGGCCTATTTGGCCTTTGATAGGTGCTGCTGAAATTGCTCACAAAAGCCTCCTCAAAATCCAGCCAGCCATTTATGCTTCCTGCCGGCAAGTTGTTTAGCCAGATTCTTGCCGGTCCAACCAAAAATGATAGTATGATCCTCACGGCCCAACGCCGATTTCCTCCTCCTGCTACGGTTCCTCCACCGCCTGCGACGTATACCACGGTTACGTAATCCGCGAGCCAGTCTTCCGGCTTCGTAGTGCCATCGTATGTTTTTGTGTCACGGGGCAACATAAAGTTGCGAACTGGTGGTTTTTCTTTCATGATCCTTGGGCCAAAGCACTTTGGGCCTGGGGGACCTTCCTCCTCAATCATTTCTGACAAGTACACTCTATCCAGACGGTGCCTCGCATCCCGTTCCGGTAAGTATCTCTCTCCCAAGCGTTCTCCCAATGGGTTCCGGAAAGCTGCCGGTCTTGCAGAATCAGCTTCATCATAGCATTCCGGTACCGCGGCCCTTGCCTGCCGGTACCTCGGGGGATCTATTTCCTCCTCATCATACGCTGCCCTTGTAGTTCGATAATTTTGCCCGGTCTCATATCTATCGGCATGATTGTTTCCGGCATAGCCTCCTCTGGCGTAGCCTCGTTCTGCCCCTTGGCTTTTTCTACCGGCATCATGTTGCCCGGCTTGTTGCTTTCCGGCAAGAACCGGATCATACACAGTCATCTGCTGTGCGTTCATTTCTTTTTCTCTTCTTAAATGGGATGGGGGACGATCCCTGCCCATGGGACTTGCTTCCGCATTCTTTGTTGAACGCTGGATTTTGAGGCCGCAGCCTTGTTCAGCTTAGCCAGCTGCTCAGCATTCTGCTGCTCAATAGTTTCCAGCAGCTCTCTAACACGCTCTTGCTGTTTTGCCAAAGCATCTCCGGAAAGCGACTCGCATAACTCTACTGCAGCTTTAGCAGCTTTTATAGTTTTATCCGGGCTATTGTACTTAGGTTTTTCCACGATGCTAACAGATGCAGAGGTACTTTTGCCGGCATGAATCTCTTTGCGCAAATCCTGATCTAGGTTGCGAGCTTTTAGCCGGTTCTCCGGCATCCTAGCAGCATGCACGCTAACAGAAGCAAAGCCATGGGCAGCGTTGTACTCACGTAGGGTTAGGTTCAGCTCGCGCTGCGCCCGGATGATGTCCTTGCCGCTCTCGAGCACCTTCTCGCGCTGCGCCTCCAGCTCCGCCTGAGCCGCTGCCGGGTCGATGTTCTGCGCGATGGGGGTGGCGAGGACGTTCATCGCCGCTTGAAGCGGTGTTTCCGGTGGCGCGGATGATGCTCCCGCTGCGCCTGCGTCGCGCTCCAGCGGTGGCTTGGCCGCACGGGTCGAAACCGCACGACCAGCACCTTCACCCACAGCTTCTTTTCCTGCACCAACCACGCCGGTCATCATTACCTCGACGCTGCCGGCGGCGCGGCCAGCACAGAGCCATCTTGGCGGGTCTGGTGCCACCAGCACCGGCGAGAGGCGCTGGCGCACAGGGACGGTGCCGAAGTAGACGCGGTGGCTGCCAAATTCGATGACGCGGCCGTTCTTGGGGAAGACGCCGCCGTTGGCGAAGCAGCCCGCGTTGTCGTTGATGATGTCCATGGCGTAGATGCGCTGCACGAGCGCGGACACCGTTCGCTCGCCGGAGATCTCGAGGACGCCCGCCCGAATGTGAACTCCTTCAAGCGCCACTTCATGCCCCACGGTGGGCGCCAACTGTCGTCGTGGTGAACAGACAGATGCCATAGGATGGCTTAGATTGGGGCCGAATGGACGCTAGAGGATTCGGGGGAGGGTTTGCGATTAGATGGGAAGAACTTCCGGATGCTTTCCTCAAGAACACAACCAAAGGCCGGTATACAAGAAGAGAGACAAGAGGAAGAACTCTTTACTAGATCGCGAGCTTCATTGATCTCAACATGGTTACAAGTTTGTGCTTCGTGCCTTCCTACTACCGTGCGTGCCCGTAAGGAGGGCTGCCCCCTCTCCTTATATAGGGGAGAGGGTAGCTTACAGTGCAAGAAACCCTAATGGCATCTTTGACTGGACAAACTACTTTACAAAGCTACTTTACAAAGCTACTTTAATCATAGATGACACCGGGGTCCTCTTTAGTCAGGGAGGCTGACGTCCTCCGGCTTCTTTCTCCGTCATCTTCTTCTTTATCGTCAGCCCTTCGTTTAAAGTTACTTTGCTTAGCTCATCTTTGTCTTCTAGCTCTGGAGAGAATCTTTGACCAGTCTTGCCGACATGCTCTTCTTTCCGGTGGCCCGGTACCTTTTCTATCCGGTTCCGGTATACCTCCCCTGAGGATACCGGCTTAGCCCTGCTCAGCCGAACGCCTATCTTATGCTCCGGTATGAACATTTAACCGGTATCCTGATGACTCAAACCATCCGGTTTGGCATGCCTTTGGCATACCGGGGGTCATCCCCCCAACACTTATCTTCAAGGTTTTCTTCCTCAGGTTTTTCCTTCGAGATCAACTTTGGTGGTTTCTTACTTGTGTATGTGTCGTAACTACGAAGATGTGTTGTAGCTATGAAGATCCGTTGTCTGTGTGCACCACTTAATTCAGTGACTGCACATACAACATCAACGGAATGCTCAGGCAGGACTTACAGGTTGCAGTTTTCTATAACAAAATGACTGTTAGAGTACCTATTTTTTTTCATCAATCTTATTTAGGATTGTACTTCAAAGAACTTATGAATAGAATTAAATTCACGAGTGATCCAACGATAAAATACTCTCCATCTAATTCCTTAACACCAAATATTTTAGATAAGGCTAGAAATGGGCGTGTTGAACTTTCATTGCATCGGCATTCATTTTCTTCGAAGGAACAACCAAAATAAACTTGATGATCTTGCCTTTATTATTACTAATTCCGTTTTAATGAATAAGGCATGTAAAATTAGAGTTTGACCATATACGTACACTAGTACAAAGTGACCTAAGGACAATCGCATAAAAAATGCTGGTAATAGACCTACGATAAAAGGTAATTCCACGTTGCCAACTAGGACTTCTAGAATGGACCGCCACTGTGGAGACAACATGGGCCACGGTGACTTGTCACCGAAATATTGCAAACAGGCATTTCCGATCTCCGTTTGCACTATGTGCCTCTATTGAAATGGTGCTACATAATTCTACGTCTCTGTTAAGTCCATGCTCTTTATTATATTGTCTCTTAACCCTCACAGGAACATTACCCCTAACTCTCTCACCACTCTCTATCTCGCGTCTTATTCCGGCACAAGAGAGCGCATCCACTGTGTGAAGGCACATCGGCTCCTCATCCAAATCCAGTCGCACCGTGTTGGAGGTGGTCTAAAAGTAGAGGTCGAAGAGCAAACACACCAAATGTGGGTGAATCTGGCTGGCGTCGGGTGCATCTGAAATCCTCTCCGGCATGTGTTTATCCGGTGGGCGGCGTTTCGGTGCTACTGATGCACCGAGTCGCCGATTCTTCGTCGTGTTACTTAGGGCATCTCCAGCGGCGCGACACATTTTAGTGTCACAAGACGTCCGTTTCGTCGCTGTAAATGACGCTGAAATTATTTTAAATCGGCGTGTCCGTTTGCGTCTGGGGTTGGCTCCAGCGGCCCGACGCATTTTTTGTTCTTTTTTTCATTTCAACATACTTCCAAATATTACAAATTGGAAGATTATTTTACACAAACTAATACATAGTTTGGAACATGGTTTACACAAACTAATACATAGTTTGTACCATGGTGGACACAAATATAAATATTTTAAAAATAGAAACCAGTTGTGTTGATTTCCGTATTTTCGCTGCCAAGAAAGAACATTCGAGGGCACACCCAGTCATCCAAACTGGAAATCCAGCGGAAGGATTGACGGTGCCCTTGTTGGTTCTACCGATGAGGCGAACAGACAGAAACCTTCCACTACTGGCTTCGTCTGGCCGTAGCCAGATTCGCTGCAAAGAAAGAACACTCTACGTTCTAACTATCGGAGTCCGACTCGGATTAGCCGGTGTGGTGGTGCCTGCGGCAGACCGTGTCGTCGAAGACCTTGACGACCATCTCACCGTCTCCCTCGTAGAGGAAGGTGAGCTGGCAGCCGGGCTCGAGCGCCAGGTCACGGGGGAACTTGCCCCACCCGGTGTGCAAGTACATCTTGCCCTGCCCGTCTAACAGGACCTCCAGTCGCAGGCGCGTTTGAGAAGACGCATCGACGCCGGGTCGCTACCAGGCGGGCCCGACGAAACGTCCGCCGGATACGACCGGACACTTTCGGCGTCCGCGCAGTGTCCACGAAGACGCATCCGAGGCGCATATTTGGGCCAGGTTTGCGTCTCCGCGGACGGCCCGGTCACTTTGCGTCGCCCGCTGGAGAGGGTGCCAGACGTATTTCCGGTCACGGCGGACGAAAACGACCATTTGCGTCGCGCCGCTGGAGATGCCCTTAGTTATAAATCACGACTGACCCTTGACAGACTGACCCGACCGTGATTGAAGTCTCTCCGGCAGACCGGCAGTGCGCCACCAGCAACCCGGAATCGATTCTCGGCATGTGAGATAGCTGATCGTACCAGTTCGACGACATGGGCAACAAATCGCAGCTGAAATGACGGCTGATCTGTGTGCCGAGCCTGAAACGTGTCTTGTGGTGGCCATGTTCGGAGAAGGAAAATGCTTCTCTGTCCAGCTGATTCGCTGTCAGGAGTTTGGTGGCCCCAAGTCTTGTCCAACGATGCACTGGTACGGCACACCTTGCTTTTCAGAGGACATATGGCGCTATTGATTGTTTAGCTAAATGGAACGCACTAGATCTTAACAAATGGAAAATTATGAACCGCAAGAACATGCTTAGATCCGAAAATCACACTGGCGCTCTTGGAAGTTCGAGGATGCCATCTGTTTGTTTTGTTTCCGGAAGCTAAAAGAGCAAAATCCGAATAATACCTGGTTTTGCATATTTATTGGACGACAAAATACGCCGCCGCCATACATATAGCAGACCAACCGGGAGCCACCGTGTGGCAACCTTACATTTGGCAGTTGCAACTACCGTCTTTTGAAAGATCCCATGTTTGGCAATTCGTTTGCTCCATGAGACTCCATTCTTCAGGTTCACACAATATATTATTACTATTGTTTGTTGTTGCCCTGATACATTTGTCTTTTATAAATTATTGTTATCGTGCATACACGAAATTTATTACAAGCATGATGCGATAAGCAGCAAAAAATCAACCACAATAAAAGAAAATAATGATACCCAAAACTAGGTTATCATTCTTTCGAATCAACACACACAAATCTATGTTGCAACATGAAGCTGGTGAAACAAAAATTAGAAACAAATGATCGGCATGAATACACGCCTTTGTCGTGAAAAATACACTCGTGCATTGTCATTGCATTTGACCAAGGAAGGCCGAATTACCTGTATCACCCTGATATGGAATGTTGTTCATGTAACAATCTCCAAGATAGGTCTTTGATGAGTTGTGCCGCCATTTAATTTGCCCTAAGCCACCATTGTATCCTCCGAAGGTAGAAGCACGTGTGTACCGCCATAGTTGCTTGTGGAGCGTCCATCAACCCACCCAAGATAATACTTAACACTGCAAGTAGGTCCTATCGAATCGTTGGTGTGAGAAGGCACCGCACCTCGAGATTGGGAGATACCATGAGCCAATGTTGCATCACCCTTAGGCCTTGCTAAGGCTAGAGAGACACCGACCTGGCCATCTATAAAGAAGGAGTGGACTTCTACATTTTTTCTATATAAAAGAAATGTACTAAATTAAGTTGATATGAAGAACATTTTGCCTCTGCAGTGGCATAATGTCAAGACTAGTTGAGAATTAATATGTACATGACCAGTTTACTTTAAAAATAGGAAGAAAGGAAAATAGTACGAATATCGTGCTCAAGAAGGAAACACCATCAACAATTAAGCTAAGAACACATGAATTGTGAGAAAGGCTCTCCAAAAAAACAGTACCTCTAGGAAGGGAACGACGCGCGAGCGTTGCAATTGCACGATCAAACGACTGAAGATGAGATCAAGGGTTTTCACCCCGAGAAGAATGCCCAAGTAATGAAGCAAATCTTTTAAGAAGGAAATTGTTTAGTCGTTTTCAACCAATCAGCCAGAGAGGAAGTCGCCCAAAGTCCACAAAGCGATGCTCCCACTACCGTGCAATGACTTCTCCGGCCAACAATGGTACAAGATTGGCATTATTGCCACAATGGGAAGGAACAAACCCTCATGACCTATGGTGGCCACTGCAATCGCATCCACATACTGGTGGACGATTAGCAACTCCATAGTCGGTTACATGAGAATCCCCTCCCTATTCAAGACCCGATAGTGGTTCCTGCCAAGACCCCACCACATCATCGCTCGCCGAGCATCATAGACTACACGATGAACCATCGCCAGCGGAATACGATTGCTAACATGCAAGTACTTTGCACGACGATGTCTTCCACCAATGGCGAGTGGAGAGGAGGTCACCAACCTTGGGAAATAAGGTGGGGGTGCCCATCCAACGGCGAGTGAAGAGGGGGTCACTAGCCTTCGGAGATGAGCTTGGGGTGCCCATCCACGAAAGACACAAGAGCGAGGTGTGTTTAACTCGCGAGGACAATGATCAACCATTATTTAATTTAAAATTACTTTGAACAAATTCATATTATTGTTAGGTTGGAAACTGTTCAAAGTCTTAAAATGTTCCCGCTATACTTCAAAATAAGTGTCACAGATTTGCACGTCTAGATATGTCCAAATCTAGATAAATCCGTGATAATTATTTTGAAAAATAGTACTCTATCCACTCGGAAATAAATGAGGTGGTGTAGATAAATATGAACCTAGACAAATTTTTGGACGGAGGACTAGTATATAATTGAAAACGTACGCTCCCTCTATCCGGGAATAGATGTGGTAGATTCGTGCATCTGGACGTGTAATTAGGGTAAATTCAAACTAGTCGTGAATAGTCATTTCCTCTTAAATTCATACCGCGATAAGATTACACATACCCACTGGAAACTCTCTCTGAAACCTGACGAAAGCAGGAACTGAAAACAGCCACACAGGAGCCAACAGACATCGCCATCGCGTCCCCGGCCGGCCGCCGCTCGTCTCCGCCCGCCCGCCTATAAACCGCACACGGCCACACCGCATCACACCCACACAGCCACGCTGGGGACGGCACGCCGGAGCCATAGCCGCCACCTGAGACCCACCACCACCACCTGACCCGCTCTCCGCCTCGTTGACAATGGCGGTGGCGCGGCTGCGCTCGGCCTCCTCGGCGGCGGCGCGGCTCCAGCCGGCGCTCGCGGGCCGGCGGCGGTACCTAGGGACCGCGGCCGCGGCGGCGGAGGCGGAGGTCGCTGTTGCCGTCGGGGCCGTCGGTGCGCGGTGGGAGCCGATGGGGGCGCGGGAGTACTACGACTACCGGAGGGCCATCTACGGTGACATCACGCACAAGGCCATCCTCGTCGACGCCGCCGGCACCCTCCTCGCCCCCACCGAGCCCATGGCCCAGGTCCGCTCCGCCCCGTACCGCATCTCCATTTGTGCATGTTCTCTGCACCGCTAGCTACGCAATGCGTAATTTCGGTCGATCTGATCCGTAGCTGTCCCGTTCGATCGAGCGTATTCATTCATTAATTTGAGGTTGTGTGGTGGACATGGGGAGATTTGTCGGCGCTGTTCATTTTGTTCTGGTGGGATGTCACGAGTCACGAATAAAATCTCCCTTTCTTCCCTGCGATGATGGGATGTTCATGCGTTCTGATGTGGCTTGTTCTGAATGTTTGATTTAGGTGTACAGAACGCTCGGCGAAAAGTACGGGGTGAAGTACTCGGAGGATGAGATCTTGATGAGGTACCGGCAGGCGTACGCGCAACCGTGGGGTAGATCACGGCTTAGGTATGGCGTTTAACTTTTAACTGCCCTGTTGTCCTTAATGTCATCTCTATAATGATTTTTCTTGAACTTTATAAGCAACCATGGGGTAGATCACGGCTTAGGTATGGCGTTTAACTTTTGGCTGCCCTCTTGTCCTTGAATGTGATCTTGCATATGCAAATTTTGCTATATGTTAGATGGCCCTGTATGATGTTTTCTCTTGAAGTTTTTGAGGGAGACTTGAATTGAATTTTTTGATGGGAGCCTTGTGTTCAGTTTCTGAAGGGCTTGCACTGAATTGAAAAATTGGTAGTATTTACGGCCAGGATATTTATGCCATCAATGCTCTTCTGCACTTTAAGCAAGGCTATTGCACAAAAAGTGGGAACTAAATATTTGTGATTCACTTCATGGAAATTGATTTTTTAATAAACCAGCATAAACAACTCTCATGAACACTGAGATTATGAACACGCAGACATGAGAATTTCAGACAGTGTTATCGCTCAATCTGAGAAAACTGCGAGCTAAGAATATTTCCAACTAAAATTAAATTCAATGGAAATAAATTTGCAAAACCAATTGGGCTTCTCAGAAACCAAATCTTTGATACCGAATGAGGAACTGGTCCCAGATTTTGTATGGTACTGGATTCTTGAAAATTAATTTCTCAGACAGGGATGAGCTAGTTTTGGTGATACTAAATATGGTAAGAAGTGGGTGGGAGGAACATTAATTCAAGTTTTTTCTGAAAATATAGTTTAGCTAGTGTACAGTCAGGAGAAACATCATACTGGAAAAACGATATGGAACTATGTTTTTCTCAACATTATCAGAAGATGGTGGTGGGTAGTACTGGTGCATTCATTTCATTCTTTTGTAGCTTGTCATGCTTTTGCATTGACGTTCCTCCTTGGAACTTGTACTTGTTATGTCCTAAAAAAATAGAAATATGGGCTTGACTGTCTGTCAGCCAGCCCTCTTGATATGTGGATTCGTTATTGACATTCTAGACTCTTCTTTTCATCAAACATTTCATATTAATATTTGAAACCCCTCTTAAAATATGCTGCTTCATGGACTAATGTTTCTGAATATCTCCAGGTATGTTGACGACGGAAGACCCTTTTGGCAACATATAGTTAGTTCTTCTACAGGCTGCTCAAATTTAGAATACTTTGAGGAGCTTTATCATTACTATACAACTGAAAAGGTGAGACAAAGTGTGTAATAAAAATATATTTCAAACCATCTTATTGTATGTTAGACCTCACAAAGTTTGTTATGTTTGTTTGCTAGGCTTGGCAGCTCATTGACCCTGATGCTAAATACGTTTTTGAAGCATTAAGAAGGGCTGGTGTAAGAACAGCTGTTGTGTCCAACTTTGACACCCGTCTCCGGCCACTTTTACAGGCCCTGAATTGTGATCACTGGTTTGATGCAGTTGCTGTATCTGCTGAGGTGGGTTTCCATTATCAGATGAGCTGCCCACTCTTTGAACCGTTACGGACTATGTGGCTACCATCCTTTGTATCCAAGTTTAGCCATCAGTTTTCCTTCTGATCTTTGCCGTTAAACTCTGTTCTCTTGTTCCCTGTTAACAGGTTGCAGCAGAAAAGCCAAACCCAACAATATTCTTGAAGGCCTGTGAGTTGTTGGACGTGAAACCTGAAGAGGCCGTGCATATTGGTGATGACCGTAGGAACGATTTATGGGGAGCTAGGGACGCAGGATGTGATGCCTGGCTTTGGGGCAGCGATGTTCACTCCTTCAAGGAGGTAAAGTCTCCATCACTAAGCTGCAAATCCATTATTGTCCTTGTAGCAAAAATGACATCTAGGAGTAACATTTTGGTGTCACCGTAGTTGGGATTATACTACACAGCAAGTAAAAATCTGGTAGCTCTATGCTGTCATTAGGTCCAATTTTGTTGTATCACAGAGTTACTTGGTTAGATCCACCTTTGTAACTGATTATTTCAGAAGAATTTCCTTGTTTTTTTTCTTAGGAAAGTTAGCAAAAGTCCCTTTTTATATCAGCTCCAGTTTCCAGGAAGTTATGTTTGCTCACATCAGCTCATCCTATTGCAGGTCGCAGAAAGAATCGGAGTTAGCGTGGGTATGGGCAACTCCATGTGATTCCCTACGCTTGCTCGCACTCTACACCATAAGCCAACTCAACTGTGTGTGGCGGTCAGTGACACTTCCTTGGTTGCGCGAACCGCTACCCTTCCTTTCTTCCTGACGAGTATGCTCGCCGAGCCCCTGAGCTTCAATAAAAGGCTGGGAGGACGAGGTGTTTTACCTCCTTCTCCTGTTGTACATAGTGCCGACCCTTCGTGCTCTCGGGTGCCTGGCTGTCTGCTGTACATATTTTTCCAGAGAACTGAGGGCAGCGTCTACTGTGTCAGGCCTTAATTTTCCTAGTATATATTGTAGCAACAATTTATGCAGCTAAGCCTTAAGCGAACTTGATTTACTCCTTGGATAGTTCGTTGCGTATGTTCTGAATCTTGTGTTCAAAGAGAACTGAACCCAGTTGTCCCTTTGCATTTTGCATAGTTGGATCTGGTAATCCTCTCTGCTAATCCCCTTGCTCTCTGCGGAGCGTTTTTTCCCCTTCCAGTTGGGCTGACTGCCGCTCGCTGGCGGGTAGCGGCACGCAGCTCCGAAAAGCCTGCTGGATAAAATTGTTGGACATATCAGCAATTTTCTCATAATTTAATCTAAGAAAACAGTAAATAAAACTTGGCTAAATTCGTTAAGATTAAACTAGTCATACAAATCATCATAAAATACATAAGCAACAAATCTAAACTAGCAACGAGTCTAAACATATTGATGAGTTTGGAGCTAAACATATAGATAGAAACAGAGTTTGAAGCAACGAGTCTAAACATATTGATAGAAACAGAGTTTGGAGCTAAACATATAGATAGAAACAGAGTTTGGAGCAAGATTTCAGAGGTACGAGGTAAGAGTACATACGGTCCAGAAGAGAAATCAGTGTCGGTGTTGTTCCCGTTAAGAGCTATGTCATTAAAGATGTTGTTGATGTCCAGGAAGAAGTGAAAGATCGAGATGTCGCCTAGAGAGGGGGGGGGGGGGGGGGTTGAATAGGCAATTACAAACTCTTGCGGATTTGTCTTGTAAGAATGCGGAATTAAACTATCGTTTAGTTTACAAGCACAAACCCTAAATATTCTAAGCTCAACTAAGTGTAACAATAGCAACTAGAGCTAAGCAAGATAGGCACAAGATATATGTAGCACAAGTGATAGCAAGATATATGTACTTCAAGCACGATGGCTATCACAAGGAAAGAGAGCTCGGGTATAGAAATAACCGAGGCACGCGGAGACGAGGATGTATTCCCGTGTTCCCTTCCTTTGCAAGAAGGTACGTCACGTTTGGAGGAGTGGAGGTCCCACGAAGGATTCCCCGCGTCACGAAGGCTCACCCTATTCTCCGAACCACACCCACGAAGGATAATGGCCCTTTCCTTATGGTTAGCTTTTCCTCCGCTCCGGAGATGGCAAGCTCCACAACCACTTCACAAGCTCCACGAAGGAGAAGCCCGGGCCCCTTCACAATCTTCCACGAAGAGATCACCGGGACACCAACCAAGCCAACTAGGAGGTCACCCTCCAAGAGTAACAAGCTCACGGTCTCTCACTCGAACAAATCGTGGTGGAGAGCTCAACACTATGCAATGATGCAAAACAAGAACACCGGAGGTGTTCAAGTCCTTCACACTCAAATCCCACCAAAGCAACGAATGCTAGGATGAGATTGGAGAGGAAGAACAAATGGGAAAGTCAACCAAAGACTCCAAGATCTAGATCCCAAGAGATTCCCTCACTTAGAGAAAAAATGGTTTGGTGGAAGTGTAGATCTAGATCTCCTCTCTCAAATCCTCAAGAATGAGCAAGAATGGTTGGAGGAATCAAAGGGGAGAGCAAGTTCTTCAACAAGGAACAATGGAGGTGAGAGAATAGGAAGAACTACTTGTCTCAAGGTAGGAGAAAGGTATTTATAGTGGGGGAGGAAGAAATAACCGTTGGGGGGGGGGGGAAAGACAAGGAAAAGGCAAGAAAAACGGGCTGAAAAAATAGCCCAGCCGGCCAGCAGGCTGGCCGACCGGAGCACAGGCCGGATAGGCCGGTCCATGGTCCAGCCGGACCGGATCTGGGGCCGGATAGGGGAAAAGGCCGGTCGGTGGGGCGAGCGGCCCAGCCAGATGGGGAGGCAGGCCGCTGGGCGGCAGGAAGCCCAGAGGCGCGCGGGGCGCGTGGGCGGTGCAGGCCACGGGTGGGCCTTGGGGCGGCGGCCAGCCAAGCGAGGAGAGCGGCCTGGTGCGCGTGGGCGAGCAGGCCGAGGCCCCGGTCGGGCCGAGGCTGTGCCGGCGAGGCCGGTCAATCGGCCGGAGGGAGCCCGGTCCGGTAGTTGCCCGGACCAGGCCGGCTGGGCCGGCGCAAGGCCTGGCAGGCCGGGCGCCCAACCGGCGGCCCCTCCTCCCCTTTTTCCTTTTTCTTTTATATTTTCTCCTTTTCCTTTTTCTTTAATAACTATTGCTCCCGAACTCCGATTGACATGAAACTAATTTCGTTTGGAAGATAACGACAAATGCTATCCTATAAAAAGTGCAAACTCAAGAATCTGTAGAAGGGAATTTTATCATGAATATAAAAGGTAGAACCTTATATCATGAATAACCGGTAAAATTACCCAACCTCGAAAACGCCATAGAAGATGCATGCGAACTCCGTTTTCGATGAACTTGGGCTTGTTGTAAAGCTAGCAACAAGCTCAAGAACCTCACATAGAGAAACACCAAGAAGCAATAAGGATATGCAAAGTATGCAAAGGATTGAGCTCCCTAAGACGATGTGATCAAGTTACTCAACCGAAAGCCCCTCTTAATAGTGCGGCTATCTATCCTATAATCCGGTCTCCCAACATCCACCTTGAGACCGGTAAAAGGAAAACCTAGCAAGGCCATACCTTTGCCTTGCGCATCCCGCTTGATCTTGATGATAACTCTTCAAGCTTCACTCAAGCTGGAATGCCTCACTTGACCAATGTTGCTTCGTGAAGACTCACAAATGCTCCCCTATACACTATGATGGGAAAGCTCCATTGATGCACATCTTCACATGTCCATTATCACCAAATGAACGACAAGCTTCAAGCATGTGATTCACTTAAGATGCTCATCTTGAACTTGCCCAACTCAACCTTGTATCGATGGTCTTGATGCCAATACACAAGGTATACCTTTATCTTCATGGCATCCATACTTGAATCCAACACATGGAGTACAAGTAGTACCTATGGAATATTCCTTCATATAAACTCAATGAAAACATTAGTCCATAGGGGTTGTCATTAATTACCAAAACCACACATAGGGGCAATGTACCCTTACAATCTCCCCCATTTTGGTAATTGATGACAACCACAATAAGAGGGTTTATATAATGAATATTAGTGACAAGTACGCAACTTATCCGAGAATAAGTTGTATACAAGAGGTTGTATTTGATATGGTCAAGTAACACAAAGCTACTAGCCCATATCAAAACCGGCTCTACTCACACAACTACAACAAATGCAATGGATGTGAGTAGAACCAATATATATAGAGAAAGCTCCCCCACAATGTATGCACGTGTGATGAACATGAATTCATTGCATACATTGTCAAGATTAACCTTTGGGATAGTTTCCACTATATATATACAACCATGCAAGATATATAAATATGGAATGCATGAGAGGCAAAACACTTAAGCACAAACCAAACTTAAGTATAAAACCATTCCCTTAAACCCTCTAAACTTCTCCCCCATTGGCATCGATTGTCAAAATGGGTGAAAAATTTAGAAGGCCAATATAATGTGAGTTCCTCCCCAAAGTGTGCACTTCTCATAATTTAAGTGGAATCAAGTGCACATATCCAATGATGAATACTTGAAGGAAGTCAAACTATATTGAGGATCAAAGATTGCATAAAGATAACATGGTGAAATGAGCTTCAACAAGTAAAGCAAGCAATCAAGGATCCAATTGGACAAACAAAGATATCATGATAAGAGAGATATAGTGCTCTAAATATAAGAAAGCTCCCCAAGGTTCGTGCACAATTTATAATGTTTGCAATTGAATACAATATGCACAAACATGGAATCCTCACTCCCTATATATCATTTAGAACACAACAAATATAAAGAGAATATGCTTATCAAGAACAACTTGAGTCCAACAATTACGAGATATGAGTGCATGAAGAAAAACAAATAAACCAAGCACTCATAAATCTTCTTTACCATTAACACTAAAATCAAAAGGATAAGAAGATAGTTGGCAAAGAACAAGGATATCAAGGTGATGGATTAACGCTCTTATGTATATAAGTTTCTAAAGTGGACAAAATGATCCATAAAGAAACATGCACACACAAGAGGTTAACAAAATAAATAAGACTAGATATCCGAAATGAAGTCATAAAATATACCAAGGATGTTTGCTTAGGAAGCATATATAGCCTATGGCTCTAATTTTCACTTATGGTATATGAATGAGCTTCAACCAAGTTAGATCTCAAAAACATTACAACTAACAATAAGGGAAGTAGAGCTAGTTGGAGTGTTTTGAGAAAGGCAACAAGTATCACAAATACGGATTTATTTCACAAATTCATCAATATTTCACACAAGAGCTCTTTGAGGAATTGATATGCAATAAATTGCTAGAGGGCATATTTGTGATAGGTGAATCATAAAATATGATATATATATATAACCTATCATATGCATCTTCTCAAATTACTCAAATGTTCAATAAGAAGTTTTACTTTTAAAAGGGTTTTTCAAGAACCGCAATATTTTCGAAATAAATAATTTCATGCCAAGATACAACCTACAAGAGGTTGGATGCTATATGAGAGTGCATGAATAAGATGTAACGGCCCCGGAAATACCCCTACTAGATTTTTGCCGGTTGTTTAGTTTTGTGCATCATCATTGCATCATGCATATCATACCATGTCACTTTGATTCTTATAAAAATTGCATTTGGATTTTATTTGCCCTCTTTATTTTATATGATTGGTTTTTCTCTCTCTCTCTCTCTCTCTCTCTCTCTCTCTTCTCTCTTGTTCTATCTCCATCTCACTTGAGATGTTCCAAGCTTCAAGCCTGCCTACCTATTTCTACACTTGACCACTTTTCAAAAGGCCATGCCAAATTTCTAGTAAATATGGGTTGATATTAAACCCCCTCTCTTTAATCTCTTATCTTACAATTAATCAACTTACGAATAATTTTGGAATGTTGAAAATATTTTGTCTTGGTTCCAAATAAAGATATTTATGTTGAAACTATTTCTGTCACTTGTCTCTACCTTTGTTTCAAATTCAAACTTTTTTTTCAATGGTTCAAATAAAATCAGAGAAAGAAAAAGGAATAAAAGAAATAAAAAGAAATCAGCCCAAAGCTCTCTTTTCTCTTCTCTGGAGAAAGCCCAGCTGGCTCCGTTTTACTTCTGTGAACGAGAGGGAGTACTCTGCTCATGTTTTCCTTTTGCTTCCCGTCAGTACGCCGACGCCGTGAGCTTTTCCATCCTTCTTTCACAACCACCTGCTCCAAGCTTTTCCCCTCCAATTCCAAATCAAGCCCCAACCAAAACCTAGCCTTCCTCCTTCCTCCAGCCGCCGCCGTTTCTCTCTTCCAGCTCTGTCCCATCATCACCAAGAACTATCCCTGGAAGCAATTTCAGTTTCATGAGTAACACCAAGAAAAACCGCCGGAGATCGCCGTATTTGTCCCCATTGTTGGCTGCCTCGTTGCGTCGGAGCGCGGCGACGGAACAGCCGTGGTGCCCTCGTCCTCCTTGCTGAAGGTCCGGAGTGGGAGCTGCCCCAGGATGTCTTGGCCGTCCTCATCGCCACCAAGCGCCGCCACGATCGTCATCGCGTTGTCTGCTCCCTCAACATCCGTCGCCTTGATCTTGTTCGACCGTTTGCAGGCGCGGTGAGCAGTCCGTCCTTCACTGATGCTATTCCTTGTATTTTTCGTTCCAACTCATCTAGCAACAGCAGCACGCATCATGCCAGCCAGCGTCCCGCACACAGCAGCTCGTAAAACTCCAGTTTTTCAGTTTCAGTGTCTTCTTCAGTTAACAGTTCTGTAGCTTTTCACAGCTAGCTCTCTGTTTTCCTTTCAAAATCGAACATAGCCAGTTCGTTGTTGGCTAGATCCAATTCCAGGAGAGGCACGTTAAAATCCCAGGGGAAACGCACATCCATCCTGCTTTATGCTTGCCGTGTGTTGCTTCAATTCAGAACCTGTACGTGTTCATCTTCAGTAAACTGAAGTTCATTCTTCAGTTAACGCCACATGACGTTTTACCTATGATCAGCCATGTAGTCTTTCAAGACTCAAAACGAGCTCCTCTGGCTAGTGCCTAGATCCTAATTCTGGGAGGCCCAAGATCAATCCCTGGTTACCATCTTCTTCAAAAATAAAAGAACACCTTTTATTCTGTTTTGTTCTCTGGTTTGCTTTTTGAATGTAGAATTTCAAACTTGTTTTTCATCTGTGGAAACTAAAACCTAATTACAGGGATTTGAAACCTATCTCAAATCTGAACCTGTTACAACTATTTTGGAACAAGAAATTTGACCAATCAAGTTAAATGCATTTTATTATTAAAATTTGACCATTTCATATCTTTCAAACTATAACTCGAAATAAAATGTATTTTATATGAAAATTGTTCAGAAAAATGCAAGGAACATGAATATGCCATCCATATACCTGCTTGCATCCCGCATCATGTCGCGCGTTGTTAGTTTGTGCATTTCACCTCACATATATGCGGAGTATTTCGGATACCGACTACGGTTTTCCCGGCTCCGTTTAATATTGAAGTAGCTCACCCCTGCCATGTCTTTCCATGCTAATCAACACTTAACTTTGCCGGTAGAAATGCAACTTCAACCTAATTTGCTTGTCCGGGGTTTCCGACTCCGATTAAATTGAATTAGTTGCATCACATCATCGTTGTCATGTCATGCATATCATCTTGATCGTGATGGATCTTCTTTATCCATAGTAGTAAGACTTGCATACGTTGTGTGTTCCAGCATTTGCTTCTTCCCGGATAGGATCACGAAGTGGTGCTGTGAGATACGACAAGTTCTCCGGATGTTCCTCGGCAAGCTTTAACAGGCAAGCATTTTCCCCTATACTTACGCCCGCGAAGTCGCTCACCTATTTTATTTTGCCTTCTCCCTCATGCTATCCTTGAGTTGCGTTCTTGTCACGTGTCCCTTCCACTTGTTACCTCAAGCAGCCTATATTGCCTCCACCAACCACCTACAGCTATTGTTTGGTTTCGGGTCTACCTTGCGAGTCGTAGTGCATGCTAGTGCTGTTTAAACCTCGTTACCGTTACCGCTATCTTATCGGGTTATCTGTTGGGGAATCATGACACATGGTCTATGGATATATTGTTGGAGATAATCATGCTTTACTTATTGTTAACAACTAAAATGATAAGCAGAGGCATCTGTGAGCCCCTCTGCGAAAGCATTGGAACTTTGACTCACTAATGTCCCCTAGGACCCGAGTTCCTGTTATCTGTTCCGAGACTGAGCGCTCTAACCACACGTGTGTATGTTTCTGGGTCTCCCCTCGACCACTGCCGGAATCTACAGCTTTGTCCAGTGGCCACAACTAGTTTGCAATGTTTTACCATTTGTTGTTTGCGTGCATGCCAGCCTGTTACTTATTTACTTTGGGAAGCCCCTGGGTGCCTTGTATCCCATGTTTCTGGTATGCACGCATAGGTCGCGGAGCCGCTGCGAAGTGGTTTATCGCCCCAGTGTGTGTTTAAACCACCTAGTACGCTGTCGCAAATAGCTAGGTCCGCTTCGGAGATACGGCCGAACTTCGATTCGGGTTTAACTTAGTTAGGTGGCTTCCTGGACATTGTTGTCGTGAAGGAGAGTGCGAGTCGTTATATCCACCTGTCGCAAGTGGATTGATCGTGCGTGTGGGCACATTTGGGCACCCCTGCAGGGTTAAATCTTATCGATAAGCCGTGTCCGCAGTTATGGACGACTTGGAGCTGTATGACTCGACCATAGACAACTTACACCTGTTGTTCATTACTAATAACTTGCATAGTAAGATAGAACAACTTAAATAATAACTGGTTAAAACTTGTCAAACGTGTGAGTGCCCTTGTAAGTACTTCCTTGCGAGGGGGGAACGCATCGGTTGTGTTATGTTTGCAGAGTATAGAACTGTTAGTTTATGCGCTCTCTCACTGATACGTCTCCGACGTATCGATAATTTCTTATGTTCCATGCCACATTATTGATGATATCTACATGTTTTATGCACACTTTATGACATATTCGTGCATTTTCTGGAACTAACCTATTAACAAGATGCCGAAGTGCCAGTTGCTGTTTTCTGCTGTTTTTTATTTCAGAAATCCTAGTAAGGAAATATTCTCGGAATTGGATGAAATCAACGCCCAGGGTCCTATTTTGCCACGAAGCTTCCAGAAGACCGAAGAGGAGACGAAGTGGGGCCACGAGGTGGCCAAACCATAGGGCGGCGCGGCCCAAGCCACGCCGCGCCGACCTATAGTGTGGGCCCTCGTGACGCCCTTGACCTGCCCTTCCGCCTACAAATAGCCTTCGTCGCGAAACCCCCGCATCGAGAGCCACGATACGGAAAACCTTCCAGAGACGCCGCCGCCGCTAATCCCATCTCGGGGGATTCTGGAGATCGCCTCCGGCACCCTGCCGGAGAGGGGAATCATCTCCCGGAGGACTCTACGCCGCCATGGTCGCCTCCGGAGTGATGTGTGAGTAGTCTACCCCTGGACTATGGGTCCATAGCAGTAGCTAGATGGTTGTCTTCTCCCCATTGTGCTTAATTGTCGGGTCTTGTGAGCTGCCGAACATGATCAAGATCATCTATCTGTAATTCTATATGTTGTGTTTGTTGGGATCCGATGAATAGAGAATACTTGTTATGTTGATTATCAATTTATATCTATGTGTTGTTTATGATCTTGCATGCTCTCCGTTACTAGTAGATGCTCTGGCCAAGTAGATGCTTGTAACTCCAAGAGGGAGTATTTATGCTCGATAGTGGGTTCATGTCTTTGTGAATGCGGGAAGTGACAGAAATCTCTAAGATTATGGATGTCTTTGTTGCCACTAGGGATAAAACATTGGTGCTATGTTCGAGGATGGAGTTACTGATTACATTACGCGCAATACTTAATGCAATTGTCTGTTGTTAGCAACTTAATATCGGAGGGGTTCGGATGATAACCTCGAAGGTGGACTTTTTAGGCATAGATGCATCTTTGGATAGCGGTCTATGTACTTTGTCGTAATGCCCAATTAAATCTCACTATACTCATCATAATATGTATGTGCATGGTCATGCCCTCTTTATTTGTCAATTGCCCAACTGTAATTTGTTCACCCAACATGATGTTTATCTTATGGGAGAGACACCTCTAGTGAACTGTGGACCCCGGTCCAATTCTCTATCTTGAAATACAATCTCTTGCAATCTTTGTTCTACCGTTTTCGCAAACAATCATCATCCACACTATACATCTAATCCTTTGTTACAGCAAGCCGGTGAGATTGACAACCTCATTTGTTTCGTTGGGGCAAAGTACTTGGTTTGTGTTGTGCGGGTTCCACGTTGGCGCCGGAATCCACGGTGTTGCGCCGCACTACATCTCGCCGCCATCAACCTTCAACGTGCTTCTTGGCTCCTACGGTTCGATAAACCTTGGTTTCATGCGAGGAAAACTTGCCGCTGTACGCATCACACCTTCCTCTTGGGGTTCCCAACGGACGCGTCTTTGTACGCGTATCAAGCACTTTTTCTGGCGCCGTTGCCGGGGAGATCAAGACACGCTGCAAGGGGAGTCTCCACATCCCAATTACTTTACTTTGTTTTTGTCTTGCTTAGTTTTATTTACTACTTTGTTTGCTGCTCTAAATCAAAATACAAAAAAATTAGTTGCTAGTTTTACTTTATTTACTGTCTTGCACTTTATATCAAAAACACAAAAAAATTAGTTACTTGCATTTACTTTATCTAGTTTGCTTTATTTACTACTGCTAAAATGGGTACTCCTGAAAATACTAAGTTGTGTGACTTCACAACCACAAATAATAATGATTTCTTATGCACACCTATTGCCCCACCTGCTACTACAGCAGAATTCTTTGAAATTAAACACGCTTTCTTGAACCTTGTTATGCGAGAGCAATTTTCTGGTGTTAGTTCTGATGATGCTGCTGCCCATCTCAATAATTTTGTTGAACTTTGTGAAATGCAAAAATATAAAGATGTAGATGGTGACATTATAAAATTAAAATTGTTCCCTTTCTCATTAAGAGGAAGAACTAAAGATTGGTTGCTATCTCTGCCTAAGAATAGTATTGATTCATGGACTAAATGCAAGGATGCTTTTATTGGTAGATATTATCCCCCTGCTAAAATTATATCTTTGAGGAGTAGCATAATGAATTTTAAACAATTAGATACTGAACATGTTGCACAAGCATGGGAAAGAATGAAATCTGTGGTTAAAAATTGCCCAACCCATGGACTGACTACTTGGATGATCATCCAAACCTTTTATGCAGGACTGAATTTTTCTTTGCGGAACCTATTGGATTCAGCTGCTGGAGGTACCTTTATGTCCATCACTCTTGGTGAAGCAACAAAGCTTCTTGATAATATGATGATCAACTACTCTGAATGGCACATGGAAAGAGCTCCACAAGGTAAGAAGGTAAATTCTGTCGAAGAAACCTCTTCCTTGAGTGATAAGATTGATGCTATTATGTCTATGCTTGTGAATGATAGGACAAATGTTGATCCTAATAATGTTCCGTTAGCTTCATTGGTTGCACAAGAAGAACATGTTGATGTAAACTTCATTAAAAATAATAATTTCAACAACAATGCTTACCGGAACAATTCTAGTAACAACTATAGGCCATATCCTTATAATAATGGCAACGGCTATGGTAATTCTTATGGGAATTCTTACAACAATAATAGGAACACACCCCCTGGACTTGAAGCCATGCTTAAAGAATTTATTAGTACACAAACTGCTTTTAACAAATCTGTTGAAGAAAAGCTTGGGAAAATTGATATACTTGCTTCTAAAGTCGATAGTCTTGCTGCTGATGTTGATCTCTTGAAATCGAAAGTTATGCCTAATGAAAATCATCATAATAAAATTACTACTACAGCAAATGCCATCCAAGTTAGAATTAATGAGAATATAAGATTGATGGCCGAATTGCGTGCTAGGTGGGAAAGAGAAGAAAATGAAAAAGAAGATAATATAGCTAAAGTTTGGACTATTACCACCACTAGTAATGCTAATGCTACACAAGTTGCTGCACCTCCTACTAATAATAATAAAAGAATTGGTGTTAGCAATGTTTCCACTTCTAATGCAAAGCGAGAAACCTTTGAAAGCTGCTAAAGCTATGAACCGCTCGTGATAAAACTGCTGAATTTTTTTTCAACATTGGGGATGATGATCCCATTGCTTTAGATTATAATGGTTTGAATTTTGATGATTGCCACATCTCTGAAGTTATAAAGTTCTTGCAAAAACTTGCTAAGAGTCCTAATGCTAGTGCTATAAATTTGGCTTTCACGCAACATATTACAAATGCTCTCATAAAAGCTAGAGAAGAGAAATTAGAGCGCGAAGCTTCTATTCCTAGAAAGCTAGAGGATGGTTGGGAACCCATCATTAAGATTAAGGTTAAAGATTTTGATTGTAATGCTTTATGTGATCTTGGTGCAAGTATTTCTGTTATGCCTAAGAAAATTTATAATATGCTTGACTTGCCACCGCTGAAAAATTGTTATTTGGATGTTAATCTTGCTGATCATTCTACAAAGAAACCTTTGGGGAAAGTTGATAATGTTCGCATTACCGTTAACAATAACCTTGTCCCCGTTGATTTTGTTGTCTTGGATATTGAATGCAATGCATCTTGTCCCATCATATTGGGAAGACCTTTTCTTCGAACTGTTGGTGCTATCATTGATATGAAGGAAGGTAATATTAAATATCAATTTCCTCTCAAGAAAGGTATGGAACACTTCCCTATAAAGAGAATGAAGTTACCTTTTGATTCTATTATTAGAACAAATTATGATGTTGACACTTCGTCTCTTGATAATACTTGATACACACTTTCTGCGCCTAGCTGAAAGGCGTTAAAGAAAAGCGCTTATGGGAGACAACCCATGTTTTTTACTACAGTACCTTGTTTTTATTTTGTGTCTTGGAAGTTGTTTACTACTGTAGCAACCTCTACTTATCTTAGTTTAGTGTTTTGTTGTGCCAAGTAAAGTCGTTGATAGTAAAGTTCATACTAGATTTGGATTACTGCGCAGAAACAGATTTCTTTGCTGTCACGAATCTGGGAAAAATTCTCTGTAGGTAACTCAGAAAATTATGCCAATTTACGTGAGTGATCCTCAGATATGTACGCAACTTTCATTCAATTTTAGCATTTTCATTTGAGCAAGTCTGGTGCCTCAATAAAATTCGTCAATACGAACTGTTCTGTTTTGACAGATTCTGCCTTTTATTTCGCATTGCCTGTTTTGTTATGTTCGATGGATATTTCGATTCCATTGACTTTCAGTAGCTTTGTGCAATGTCCAGAAGTGTTGAGAATGATTATGTCACCTCTGAACATGTACATTTTGATTGTGCACTAACCCTCTAATGAGTTGTTCTAAGTTTGGTGTGGAGGAAGTTTTCAAGGATCAAGAGAGGGAGATGATACAACATGATCAAGGAGAGTGAAAGCTCTAAGCTTGGGGATGCCCCGGTGGTTCACCCCTGCATATATCAAGAAGACTCAAGCGTCTAAGCTTGGGGATGCCCAAGGCATCCCCTTCTTCATCGACAAATTATCAGGTTCCTCCCCTGAAACTATATTTTTATTCCATCACAGCTTATGTGCTTTTCTTGGAGCGTCGGTTTGTTTTTGTTTTTTGTTTTGTTAGAATAAAATGGATCCTAGCATTCATTGTGTGGGAGAGAGACATGCTCCGCTGTAGCATATGGACAAGTATGTCCTTAGGCTCTACTCATAATATTCATGGCGAAGTTTCTTCTTCGTTAAATTGTTATATGGTTGGAATTGGAAAATGATACATGTAGTAATTGCTAAAATGTCTTGGATAATGTGATACTTGGCAATTGTTGTGCTCATGTTTGAGCTCTTGCATCATATGCTTTGCACCCATTAATGAAGAAATACATAGAGCATGCTAAAATTTGGTTTGCATATTCGGTCTTTCTAAAGTCTAGATAATTTCTAGTATTGAGTTTGAACAACAAGGAAGACGGTGTATAGTCTTATAATGTTTTCAATATGTCTTTTATGTGAGTTTTGCTGCACCGCTTCATCCTTGTGTTTGTTTCAAATAGCCTTGCTAGCCTAAACCTTGTATCGAGAGGGAATACTTCTCATGCATCCAAAATACTTGAGCCAACCACTATGCCATTTGTGTCCACCATACCTACCTACTACATGGTATTTCTCCGCCATTCCAAAGTAAATTTCTTGAGTGCTACCTTTAAACAATTCAAAATTTATCACCTCTGATTTGTGTCAATGGTTTATAGCTCATGAGGAAGTATGTGGTGTTTATCTTTCAATCTTGTTGGGCAACTTTCACCAATGGACTAGTGGCTTCATCCGCTTATCCAATAATTTTGCAAAAAGAGCTGGCAATGGGATTCACAGTCCCAAATTAATTAATAAAATAGACACTCCTCCATGGTATGTGATTGTTGGACGGCACCTGAAGGATTCGGTTAGCGATGGCTTGAGGAAGCAAAGGTGGGGAGGAGTGTCATCATAATAAAACTAAAATAAAAAGGCACTCCTTCATGGTATGAGATTGTTGGCAGGCACCCGAAGGATTCGGTTAGCCATGGTTTGTGAAAGAAAGGTTGGAAGGAGTGCCACATAAAAATAAAATAAAATGGAAGCCGCTCTTTGAAGGTTTGTCTGGCAAGGGGGTTAGAGTGCCCACTACCATTCGTTGACAACAACAAACACCTCTCAAAATTTTACTTTTATTGCTCTCTATATGTTTTCAAAACCAAAGCTCTAGCACAAATATAGCAATCGATGCTTTTCCTCTTTGAAGGACCATTCTTTTACTTTTATTGTTGAGTCAGTTCACCTATTTCTCTCCACCTCAAGAAGCAAACACTTGTGTGAACTGTGCATTGATTCCTACATACTTGCATATTGCACTTGTTATATTACTCTATGTTGACAATATCCATGAGATATACATGTTACAAGTTGAAAGCAACCTCTGAAACTTAATCTTCCTTTGTGTTGCTTCAATGCCTTTACTTTGAATTATTGCTTTATGAGTTAACTCTTATGCAAGACTTATTGATGCTTGTCTTGAAGTACTATTCATGAAAAGTCTTTGCTATATGATTCACTTGTTTACTCATGTCATATACATTGTTTTGATCGCTGCATTCGCTACATATGCTTTACAAATAGTATGATCAAGGTTATGATGGCATGTCACTCCAGAAATTATCTTTGTTTATCGTTTACCTGCTCGGGACGAGCAGGAACTAAGCTTGGGGATGATGACCCACAAGTATAGGGGGTGTATCGTAGTATTTTCGATAAGTAAGAATGTCGATCCCAACGAGGAGCAGAAGGTGTTGACAAGCAGTTTCGATGAAGGATTCACTGTAAATGCTCACAGACAAGTATTCAGGGGGTTTTGATGTAACAGTTGAATAAAGTACGAGTAAGTAAAGTGCGAGAGTAACAATTGCAGCGAGTGGCCCAATCCTTTTTAGCACAAAGGACAAGCCGGTTTGTTTACTTATAATGACCAAACGTTCTCGAGGACACACGGGATTTTAGTCTAGTGCTTTCGCTACATACGGCTAAATAATCTTCATTGTTATGATAAGTGTTGTGTGGGTGAACCTATGCTAATGTACCGCCCTTCCTAGGACTAATACATACTTGTGATTATACCCCTTGCAAGCATCCGCAACTACAAGAAAGTAATTAAGAATAAATCTAACCACAACCTTAAACTACGAGATCTGCTATCCCTCCTGCATCGATATACCAACGGGGGTTTAGGTTTCTGTCACTCCGGCAACCCCGCAATTGGCAAACGAGTACAAGATGCATTCCCCTAGGCCCATAAATGGTGAAGTGTCATGTAGTCGACGTTCACATGACACCACTAGAAGAATAACACCACAACTTAAATATCATACCATTGAATATTACTCAACCATAGTTCACTACTAACATTTAGACTTCACCCATGTCCTCAAGAACTAAACGAACTACTCACGAGACATCATATGGAACATGATCAGAGGTGATATGATGATGAATAACAATCTGAACATAAACTTGGTTCAATGGTTTCACTCAATAGCATCAACAACAAGTAGAAATCGATACCGGGAGAGTTTCCCCTATCAAACAATCAAGATCAAACCCAAATTGCTACGGCGGTGACGGTGTCCAGCGGTGGAGACGGCGGTGATGATGGTGGAGATGATGATGATGGTGATGGAGATGATGTCCAGCTCGATTACGGTGACGATGGCGTCGATTTCCCCCTCCGGGAGGGAATTTCCCGGCGGATTCTGCCTGCCGGAGAGCTCTTTTCTCTCTGGTGTTCTCCGCCCCGCAGGCGGGCTGTAACTCTTCGCGAGGTACCCTCGTGGCTTAGGTTTTCGGACGAAGGGTTTCGCTAAGAAAAGGAGGCGAAAGGGCTGTGGGGCCCCCACACCACAGGGTGGCGCGGCCCGGCCCTGGGTCGCGCCGCCCTATGGTGTGGGCCCACCTTGGGTCCAGCTGGCTCCTCCTTCTGGCTTCCTGCGTCATCTTGAACACTAGGCTTGTTGGTATAATTTCCTTCCACAGTTGATCTTCCGAAATATTGCGTTCTGACGGTGCTTTTTCCAGCAGAATCCTGGCTCCGGTGCTTGATCCTCCAATAATGATGAAACATGCAAAATAGATGAAATAACATAAGTATTGTACCCAAATATGAAATATATCAATGAATAACAGCAAATTATGATATAAAATAGTGATGCAAATTGGACGTATCAACTCCCCCCAAGCTTAGACTTCGCTTGTCCCCAAGCGAAACTGAGCTCGGTAAACAGGACCACATGTTTATGGAGTGAAGAGTCGATAAATAAAATACGGACAAGAAGCATCATATTCATTCACACAAGACATTATAGTAAACAACTTCCTCATATAACTCAACTTGAAACAAGTATAAGGTAATCACAAATAAAGGTGCATAAGAAATCATAGTTGGTGATGGCAAACTTCGTTCTTGGTCAGAGAACAATTAACAGATTATACTTATCTCATTGAGCAGCGCTCTCATGTTAAAGTTTATAAGGCACAACTTGCATACTCAATCATAATGGTCTCCTCAAGATCATTGATAACTTGCAAAGTTATATTCATTCAGATAAAACTTGTACTAAACAAAGAAGAATAAAAGACATGATGAAGCAAATCACAATATAATGGTTTGATCACAACTACTCAAATGCTTGCTTGAGATGGAGGGAAATAGGTTTATTGACTCAACATAAAGTAAAAGACAGGCCCTTCGCAGAGGGAAGCAGGGATTAAATCATGTGCTAGAGCTTTTTCAGTTTTGAAATCATATAGAGAGAATAAAAGTAACATTTTGAGAGGTGTTTGTTGTTGTCAACGACTGGTAGCGGGTACTCCAACCCCCTTGCCAGACAAACCTTCAAAGAGCGGCTCCCATTTTATTTTCATTTTATATGGCACTCCTTCCAACCTTTCTTTCACAAACCATGGCTAACCGAATCCTCGGGTGCCTGCCAACAATCTCATACCATGAAGGAGTGCCTTTTTATTTTAGTTTTATTATGATGATGACACTCCCCCCAACCTTTGCTTACACAAGCCATGGCTAACCGAATCCTTCGGGTGCCGTCCATCAATCACATACCATGGAGGAGTGTCTATTTAGTTTAATTAATTTGGGACTGGGAATCCCATTGCCAGCTCTTTTTGCAAAATTATTGGATAAGCGGATGAAGCCACTAGTCCATTGGTGAAAGTTGCCCAACAAGATTGAAAGATAAAACACCACATACTTCCTCATGAGCTATAAAACATTGACACAAATAAGAGATACTAAGTTTTGAATTGTTTAAAGGTAGCACATGAAGTATTTACTTGGAATGGCAGAAAATACCATGTAGTAGGTAGGTATGGTGGACACAAATGACATAGGTTTGGGCTAAGGTTTGGATGCACGAGAAGTATTCCCTCTCAAGTCTGAGTTTTTGGCTAGCAAGGTTAATTAGCAAGCATAAGAGTTGAAGGAAACAAACAAATATACATGTGATAGAAACAATCATGCATCTTCCTTGTAAGCACAAACAATTTTAACTTCAGAATAGGCTATGAGCTAACAAGAAAGAAAGACAATGAAACAACTACATGTATTTCTCTTTTCTACTTAAACCTCAAAGTGTTGTTGCTATTGACCAATGCTAAGTTTGCCAAAACCAAATAGATTTATTCAATGCTCCCAAAGTGATACCAATACTAACAACAAGGTAAATCATATAATAGAGATTGCAAACTAAAATAAGATGTGCAATATGTAAATGATAAGACTTCTCATTAATATTCCATAACGATAACTCACACCAAGGGATACATAGATAACCAACTAAAGGAGAGATACTTCCAAACTGCAACCCATCTTATATGATAACTTCCCTACTCATGATATGACACTACTTGACAGCAAAACGTAAAAGATAGTGATGATGTGATACCGCGGCACTCCTCCAAGCTTGGAACAAACCAAGGGGATGCCAATACCGATGATGAATTACTCCTTTGGCGATGGTGGTGATGAATTCCTAACAAGCTTCTCAATAAGCTCCTGAAGCTCATCAATCCTGTATGTGAGATTGCGAATCATCTCCGAATTGTGCTCGACACGGTTAAGGAGTCTGTCCGACGGCGAGTCCCAACTCTTGGAGTTATTTCCCCACTCTTCGGCCTCAGTCTCCCTCCTTCCTGCAGTGTTAGAGCGATCTATATCCCACTGGCTAGGCAATGCTGCCTTTGGAGTCCCTTCAATTTGATTATTGAAAATTAGATTGTGGAAGGGATGGTGAATGCCTGATAGAGATGTTTTCGGAGCTAGGTAATGACGTGGAACCGCTCCTCCAGTGCGAATTCTTGCGCTCTTGTTTGCACTAAAAGGGTTGTCCACCACCTTGATGCTTGCGATGGTAGCACTCGGGTGTGCGCGCGAATCTTCCTCCACCTCTTCTTCATCCTCTTCCTTGACGTCTTTGTCCTCCTCTTTCCACCCAAGATCTCGATTATCTTCATCCGGAAACTCCTTGCCCTTGTTCTTGGAGACCATGGTGCTTCTAGACTGAAAACAGATCCTGGCAGAAACAGCTCGAAACAAAACACGTCGAGAAAATGATATACGGACCTCCAGGGGTCCGGGGGATTATATAGCAAAAAATTTCACGACAAACGGAAAGTACCAGATCGAACCAGGGTCGGAAAGGGGCGACGAGGCGGCCAGACCATAGGTCGGCGCGGGCCCAGGTCAGGCCGCGCCGGCCTATGGTGGCACGCCCTCGTGCGTCCTTTCCACTCCGTTTTGAACTCGTAATTTTTCATATTTTCCAAAAACAGCAAAAATATTGTTCGGAAAGTAAATCGCGTACTTTTCATTACCAAGATCAAGTTACCTATTCAAAGTCGGGTTCTGGCGGCCTGTCAATTTGCCCTTTGATGAAAGCTTCCGGTGTTTCCACTTGAATAATATCAACATCAACATTATAGGAATCACCTGAGATATAATGCTTGAGTCTTTGTCCATTCACCACTTGCGTGGCATTGCCTTGGAGAGAGCTAATTTTGATTGCTCCTGAACGATACACCTCCTCGACAACATATGGTCCTTCCCATTTCGAGAGTAATTTCCCTGCAAAGAGTCTGAGACGAGACCGATACAATAGGACTTTATCCCCAATATTAAATTCTCTTTTGATAATCCTTCTATCATGCCATTTTTTAACTTTCTCTTTAAAGAGTTTAGCATTTTCATAAGCTTCACTTCTCCATTCATCTAGAGAACTCAATTGCAACAACCTCTTATTACCGGCAAGTTTAGGATCTTTATTTAATTCTCTAACAGCCCAATAAGCTTCGTGCTCTAGTTCTAAAGGTAAATGACAAGCTTTCCCATAAACCATTTTATAAGGTGACATTCCCATGGGATTTTTATAAGCAGTTCTATAAGCCCATAGTGCATCCTTCAATTTACTAGCCCAATTCTTTCTAGTTTTATTAACAGTCTTTCCCAAAATAGATTTAATCTCTCTATTTGATAATTCTACTTGACCACTAGTTTGAGGATGATAAGCGGAAGCAATTCTATGATTAATACCATACTTAGCAAGAGTTTTTCTAAAACCTCCATGAATAAAATGAGAACCTCCATCAGTCATAATATATCTAGGCACTCCAAATCTAGGAAAAATAATGTCTAAAAGCATTCTTAAAGAGGTCTCACCATCAGCACTTTTTGTAGGTATGGCTTCCACCCATTTGGTAACATAATCAACAGCAACAAGTATATGAGTGTTACATTTTGAAGAGGGAAAAGGTCCCATGAAGTCAAATCCCCAACAATCAAACGGTTCAATAACAAGAGTATAATTCATAGGCATTTCATTACGTCTGGAGATATTACCAACCCTTTGGCATTCATCACAAGATAAAATAAACTTTCTCGCATCCTTGAAGAGAGTTGGCCAATAAAAACCTGATTGTAGAACCTTTTGCGCGGTTCTTTCTCCGGCATGATATCCTCCATAAGTACTACCATGACATTTACTCAATATCTCTTGTTGTTCATATTCGGGAACACATCTTCGCATAATACCATCCACTCCTTCTTTATATAAGTGTGGGTCATCCCAGAAATAATGCCTCAAGTCGTAAAAGAATTTCCTCCTTTGCTGAGCTGAAAAGGTTGGAGGCAAGTACTTGGAAACAATAAAGTTAGCATAATCAGCATACCAAGGACTGTCTCGCGAGCTCACCTTTATTACAGCCAATTGTTCATTTGGAAAACTATCATTAACAGGAACAGGATCATAATCAATATTTTCCAATCTAGACAAATTATCAGCAACAGGATTATCAGCACCTTTCCTATCTACAATATGTAAATCAAATTCTTGCAAAAGAAGTACCCATCTAATAAGCCTCGGCTTAGCATCTTTCTTTGTCATAAGGTATCTAATTGCAGCATGATCAGTATGAATCGTAACTTTTGAATCAACAATATAAGATCTAAACTTATCGCAAGCAAAGACTACAGCTAATAATTCTTTTTCAGTTGTAGCATAATTTCTTTGAGCAGCGTCAAGAGTTTTACTAGCATAATGAATAACATTCAGTTTTTTATCTACTCGCTGTCCAAGAACAGCGCCTACAGCAAAATCACTAGCATCACACATAATTTCAAAAGGCAAATTCCAATCAGGAGGTTCAACTATAGGAGCAGCTGTTAAGGCTTTCTTAAGAGTTTCAAAAGCTTCCTTACAATCGTCATCAAAAACAAAAGGTACGTCTTTTTGAAGAAGATTAGTAAGAGGCTTTGAAATCTTGGAGAAATCTTTAATAAATCTCCTATAAAACCCAGCATGACCAAGAACACTACGAATACCTTTAACATCCCTCGGATAGGGCATCTTCTCAATTGCTTCAACTTTAGCTCTATCAACTTCAATACCTTTCTCAGAAATTTTATGTCCCAATACAATTCCTTCATTAACCATAAAGTGGCATTTCTCCCAATTAAGAACAAGGTTAGTTTCTTCACATCTCTGCAAAACTTTATCAAGGTTTCGCAAGCAACTATCAAAAGAATTCCCATAGACGGAAAAATCATCCATGAATATCTCTACAATACTGTCACAAAAACCATGAAAAATAGCAGACATGCATCTTTGAAAAGTAGCAGGAGCATTACATAAACCAAAAGGCATACGTCTATAAGCATAAGTTCCATAGGGACAAGTAAAAGTGGTTTTCTCTTGATCTTTAGTTTTAACAGCAATTTGTGAAAATCCAGAATAACCATCAAGAAAGCAAAAATGAGTATTTTTAGACAATCTTTCTAGCATTTGATCAATAAATGGTAAAGGGTAATGATCTTTCTTAGTAACTTTATTAACTTTTCGAAAATCAATGCACATTCTATACCCTACGACTACTCTTTGAGGGATGAGCTCATCATTATCATTAGGCACAACAGTCATTCCTCCTTTCTTGGGAACGCAATGCACATGACTAACCCATCTACTATCAGCAATAGGATATATAATACCAGCTTCAAGAAGTCTTAATACCTCATTCCTTACCACTTCCTTCATCTTCGGAATTAGACGACGCTGAGGTTCAACAACAGGCTTCGCATCATCTTCCATATTAATGGCGTGTTGGCAAATAGAGGGAGAAATCCCCTTCAAATCATCAAGAGTGTAGCCAATAGCTCCTCGGTGTTTCTTCAATATTTCCAATAACCTTTCTTCTTCAAACTCTGTAAGCTTAGAACTAATAATAACAGGATATATTTTCTTATCATCAATATGAGCATATTTAAGATTATCAGGCAAAGGCTTTAAATCAAAAACAGGATCTTCCTTTGGTGGCGGTGTTGTACCCAGATCTTCCACCGGTAAATCATGCTTAAGAATAGGTTGGAGAAGAAAAATTTCCTCAAGCTCATCTCTTTCTTTCCTAAAAACTTCACTCTCGCTATCCTCCAAATGTTGCTGCAAAGGATTGTTAGGAACAAGAACAATAGATGCACATTGCTCCATTTTAAAATCATTACTAGGCAAATCAGCTTTATAAGGAGTTTTGGTAAATTTAGAGAAGTTAAACTCATAAGATTCACCAGCAAATTTAGTCAAAATTTTCTCTTTCTTGCAATCTATAATAGCTCCACAAGTATTTAGAAAAGGTCTACCAAAAATAATAGGACAATAATCACTAGCAGCAGAACCAAGTACCAAAAAGTCAGCAGGGTATTTAATCTTACCACATAGAACTTCCACATCTCGAACAATACCAATTGGAGAAATAGTTTCTCTATTAGCCAGCTGAATAACCACATCAATATCTTCAAGTTCACAAGAATCAATTTCGTGCATAATCTCCGTGTAAAGCTCATAAGGAATAGCACTAACGCTTGCACCAATATCACATAATCCATAATAGCAATGATCACCAATTCTAACAGATAGCATAGGCACACTAACTTGTTTGGGTTTATTAGGATGTGAAACAATATTAGAAGCATCTTCACAGAAAATAATATGACCATCCTCCACATTTTCAGTCACAAGATCTTTAACTATTGCAATAGCAGGTTCAACTTTTATTTGTTCTTCAGGTTCTACAGGTTTCTTTTCACTTTTATGAACCGCACTATTTATAACAGAGTACTCCTTCATTTTAGCAGGGAAAGGAGTTTTTTCAATATAAGCTTCAGGAATAACATGATCAGCAGTTTCAACTACAACGCATTTATTAATAGCTGAATCAATTTTATCTTTATACGGTTCATGATACTTATCAAAATTCTTCTTAGGCAATTCATAATGAGAGGCAAAAGCTTTATAAAGATTTGTAGCAACTTGAGAATCAAGACCATATGTAGCACTCATATTACGAAATTTATCAGTATCCATAAAAGCTTCAATGCATTTATAATCATAAATTATACCTGATTCTCTATCCTTGTCGTTCTCCCAACCTTCAGTATTTTCTTGGATCCGATCAAGAAGGTCCCTTTTAAACTCTTCTTTGTTGCGTGTAAATGATCCAAAACAAGAAGTATCCAGCAAGGTCTTGTCTTGAAAAGAAAGTCTTGCATAGAAATTATCAATAATAACATTACCAGGAAGCTCATGAATGGGGCATTTGAGCATTAAAGACTTCAATCTCCCCCAAGCTTGGGCAATACTCTCTCCATCATGAGGCCAAAAATTATATATGCGATTCCGATCCTTGTGAATTTCACTTGGAGGATAGAACTTAGAATAAAACCGGGGCACAATATCATTCCATTCAAGAGAATCCCCATTATCCAGTAATTTATACCAATGCGCCGCCTTACCAGACAGCGATAAAGAGAATAGTTTCTTCCTCACTTCATCCATAGCAATACCTGCACACTTGAATAAACCGCATAATTCATGTAAGAACAATAAATGATCCCCAGGGTGGACAGTTCCATCCCCTTCATAGCGGTTATCCATAACACATTCAATAATTTTCATAGGTATTTTATATGGTATCACTTCCTCACCTGGCGCCTCATCCACTACCGTTGCAGTAGTAGTAGATTTCCCAAATAGAAATTGAAGAGAAGATCTCTCCATAATGACTTATAGCAGCAGGCAGAAATAAAATCAGCACAAACAGTAAAGGTTTTCCTTACCAATTCCACTTACCAATAGCGCTTCACTCCCCGGCAACGGCGCCAGAAAATAGTCTTGATGACCCACAAGTATAGGGGGTGTATCGTAGTATTTTCGATAAGTAAGAATGTCGATCCCAACGAGGAGCAGAAGGTGTTGACAAGCAGTTTCGATGAAGGATTCACTGTAAATGCTCACAGACAAGTATTCATGGGGTTTTGATGTAACAGTTGAATAAAGTACGAGTAAGTAAAGTGCGAGAGTAACAATTGCAGCGAGTGGCCCAATCCTTTTTAGCACAAAGGACAAGCCGGTTTGTTTACTTATAATGACCAAACGTTCTCGAGGACACACGGGATTTTAGTCTAGTGCTTTCGCTACATACGGCTAAATAATCTTCATTGTTATGATAAGTGTTGTGTGGGTGAACCTATGCTAATGTACCGCCCTTCCTAGGACTAATACATACTTGTGATTATACCCCTTGCAAGCATCCGCAACTACAAGAAAGTAATTAAAAATAAATCTAACCACAGCCTTAAACTCTGAGATCCTGCTATCCCTCCTGCATCGATATACCAACGGGGGTTTAGGTTTCTGTCACTCCGGCAACCCCGCAATTGGCAAACGAGTACAAGATGCATTCCCCTAGGCCCATAAATGGTGAAGTGTCATGTAGTCGACGTTCACATGACACCACTAGAAGAATAACACCACAACTTAAATATCATACCATTGAATATTACTCAACCATAGTTCACTACTAACATTTAGACTTCACCCATGTCCTCAAGAACTAAACGAACTACTCACGAGACATCATATGGAACATGATCAGAGGTGATATGATGATGAATAACAATCTGAACATAAACTTGGTTCAATGG
Organism: Lolium perenne; assembly: GCF_019359855.2. Lineage (NCBI taxonomy): Eukaryota > Viridiplantae > Streptophyta > Magnoliopsida > Poales > Poaceae > Lolium > Lolium perenne. Next base: position 34,261,830 of record NC_067245.2, read on the forward strand.
TTTCACTCAATAGCATCAACAACAAGTAGAAATCGATACCGGGAGAGTTTCCCCTATCAAACAATCAAGATCAAACCCAAATTGCTACGGCGGTGACGGTGTCCAGCGGTGGAGACGGCGGTGATGATGGTGGAGATGATGATGATGGTGATGGAGATGATGTCCAGCTCGATGACGGTGACGATGGCGTCGATTTCCCCCTCCGGGAGGGAATTTCCCCGGCGGATTCCTGCCCGCCGGAGAGCTCTTTTCTCTCTGGTGTTCTCCGCCCCGCAGAGGCGGCTGTAACTCTTCGCGAGGTACCCTCTGTGGCTTAGGTTTTCGGGACGAAGGGTTTCGCGAAGAAAAGGAGGCGAAAGGGGCTGTGGGGCCCCCACACCACATGGTGGCGCGGCCAGGCCATGGGCCGCGCCGCCCTATGGTGTGGGCCCACCTTGGGTCCAGCTGGCTCCTCCTTCTGGCTTCCTTCGTCATCTTGAAAAATAGGATTTTTGGTATAATTTCCTTCCACAGTTGATCTTCCGAAATATTGCGTTCTGACGGTGCTTTTTCCAGCAGAATCCTGGCTCCGGTGCTTGATCCTCCAATAATGATGAAACATGCAAAATAGATGAAATAACATAAGTATTGTACCCAAATATGAAATATATCAATGAATAACAGCAAATTATGATATAAAATAGTGATGCAAATTGGACGTATCAGGGGATGCTGATACGTCTCCGACGTATCGATAATTTCTTATGTTCCATGCCACATTATTGATGATATCTACATGTTTTATGCACACTTTATGTCATATTCGTGCATTTTCTGGAACTAACCTATTAACAAGATGCCGAAGTGCCGATTCTTTGTTTCTGCTGTTTTTGATTTCAGAAATCCTAGTAAGGAAATATTCTCGGAATTGGACGAAATCAACGCCCAGGGTCCTATTTTGCCACGAAGCTTCCAGAAGACCGAAGAGGAGACGAAGTGGGGCCACGAGGTGGCCAAACCATAGGGCGGCGCGGCCCAAGCCCTGGCCGCGCCGACCTATAGTGTGGGCCCCTCGTGACGCCCCTTGACCTGCCCTTCCGCCTACAAATAGCCTTCGTCGCGAAACCCCCAGTACCGAGAGCCACGATACGGAAAACCTTCCAGAGACGCCGCCGCCGCTAATCCCATCTCGGGGGATTCTGGAGATCGCCTCCGGCACCCTGCCGGAGAGGGGAATCATCTCCCGGAGGACTCTACGCCGCCATGGTCGCCTCCGGAGTGATGTGTGAGTAGTCTACCCCTGGACTATGGGTCCATAGCAGTAGCTAGATGGTTGTCTTCTCCCCATTGTGCTTAATTGTCGGGTCTTGTGAGCTGCCGAACATGATCAAGATCATCTATCTGTAATTCTATATGTTGTGTTTGTTGGGATCCGATGAATAGAGAATACTTGTTATGTTGATTATCAATTTATATCTATGTGTTGTTTATGATCTTGCATGCTCTCCGTTACTAGTAGATGCTCTGGCCAAGTAGATGCTTGTAACTCCAAGAGGGAGTATTTATGCTCGATAGTGGGTTCATGTCTCTGTGAATCTGGGGAAGTGACAGAAATCTCTAAGATTATGGATGTGCTGTTGCCACTAGGGATAAAACATTGGTGCTATGTTCGAGGATGGAGTTACTGATTACATTACGCGCAATACTTAATGCAATTGTCTGTTGTTAGCAACTTAATACTGGAGGGGGTTCGGATGATAACCTGAAGGTGGACTTTTTAGGCATAGATGCATGCTGGATAGCGGTCTATGTACTTTGTCGTAATGCCCAATTAAATCTCAATATACTCATCATAATATGTATGTGCATGGTTATGCCCTCTTTATTTGTCAATTGCCCAACTGTAATTTGTTCACCCAACATGCTGTTTATCTTATGGGAGAGATACCTCTAGTGAACTGTGGACCCCGGTCCAATTCTCTATACTGAAATACAATCTACTGCAATACTGTTCTACCGTTTTCTGCAAACAATCATCATCCACACTATACATCTAATCCTTTGTTACAGCAAGCCGGTGAGATTGACAACCTCGCTGTTTCGTTGGGGCAAAGTACTTGGTTTGTGTTGTGCAGGTTCCACGTTGGCGCCGGAATCCCTGGTGTTGCGCCGCACTACATCTCGCCGCCATCAACCTTCAACGTGCTTCTTGGCTCCTACTGGTTCGATAAACCTTGGTTTCATACTGAGGGAAAACTTGCCGCTGTACGCATCACACCTTCCTCTTGGGGTTCCCAACGGACGCGTGCTGTACGCGTATCACTCACCTTCTCTGATAGACGACTATTGTAGAGTGTCTCTATAGGTTTTTAGTGCTTGCGCGCTGCCGCTTAACCCCACCATATTGCCTATGACGTTCCTCTTGCGTCCTCTAAGTCCCCTGCGTGCCTCAAGTACAAAGGACGACTGGTTGACGAATGCTTATACGTCTTGAAGTCTTGTTAAGTACGAACCCGTACTTATTGCTGCTTCTACGGGATATAACCGGGCAGGTATGAAGATATGTTCGATGAAGACGACGTTAGCAAGGTTACCCTTCCGGCTTGGCCTGGGCAGGGTTATGGACGCCATCGGTTATCTTCAGGACTCTTAGTCCAATTTGTATCTTGTCCGTACTCGGATGTATTTGATCTTCTGTATGATTTGTATCTTTGTATGTACCTATTTGTATCTTGACTCGTTGGAGTCGTTGTTGTAATATATATGTTTCTTCTGGGCTCTATTGTAATCCTGTTGTAATGTTACCTCTCGTGATTGATTCCACCCGCATCGCGTGCATGCTTCGGCGTGTACGAGGCGCTTGGTGGTGCGTCTCCTAAAATCGATATCGTGCGGATTTCGGCGGATTCGCTGGGATCCTCATGGTACCGGTTTTGGGGCGTCACAAGTTGGTATCAGAGCATCAGGTTGTCGGTACCCCACTAGTCCAGCCTTTAGGATAACCTTGCCAACGGACGTTGTGTCTAGTGTCAAAACCTATTTTCTAAAACTTTGTTGGATAGTTCCGATTAGCTCTAATTTTCTCCTTACCTATATTCTTTCTCCTCTTACCTATGCGAGTTTTGAGTCTTCTTCCTTATCTGAGTTTTTCCGAGTCTTAGGTTTCCACGTGGGTTGGACGATCTTTGCCTTTAACCTAGTAGGACCGATCTTTGATGAATTTCGCTGGAAGCGCATCATCAACAGCGGCACAACGACTTCTTGGTAGTGGTGTCGCCGATCTACATGGAGCAAGAATTCTTGTTAGTGGTGTCGAGGAGATCGACACGTCGCCTGAAGACCCGATAGTTCACCTCTCTCCCCCGTACCTGGACGTGGAATCTCGGGGCGAGATTCCTTGTTAGTGGTGTCGATTGTAACGGCCCCGAAAATACCCCTACTAGATTTTTGCCGGTTGTTTAGTTTTGTGCATCATCATTGCATCATGCATATCATACCATGTCACTTTGGTTCTTATAAAAATTGCATTTGGATTTTATTTGCCCTCTTTATTTTATATGATTGGTTTTTCTCTCTCTCTCTCTTCTCTCTTGTTCTATCTCCATCTCACTTGAGATGTTCCAAGCTTCAAGCCTGCCTACCTATTTCTACACTTGACCACTTTTCAAAAGGCCATGCCAAATTTCTAGTAAATATGGGTTGATATTAAACCCCCTCTCTTTAATCTCTTATCTTACAATTAATCAACTTATGAATAATTTTGGAATGTTGAAAATATTTTGTCTTGGTTCCAAATAAAGATATTTATGTTGAAACTATTTCTGTCACTTGTCTTTACCTTTGTTTCAAATTCAAACTTGTTTTTCAATGGTTCAAATAAAATCAGAGAAAGAAAAAGGAATAAAAGAAATAAAAAGAAATCAGCCCAAGCTCTCTTTTCTCTTCTCTGGAGAAAGCCCAGCTGACTCCGTTTTACTTCTGTGAACGAGAGGGAGTACTCTGCTCATGTTTTCCTTTTGCTTCCCGTCAGTACGCTGACGCCGTGAGCTTTTCCATCCTTCTTTCACAACCACCTGCTCCAAGCTTTTCCCCTCCAATTCCAAATCAAGCCCCAACCAAAACCTAGCCTTCCTCCTTCCTCCAGCCGCCGCCGTTTCTCTCTTCCAGCTCTGTCCCATCATCACCAAGAACTATCCCTGGAAGCAATTTCAGTTTCATGAGTAACACCAAGAAAAACCGCCGGAGATCGCCGTATTTGTCCCCATTATTGGCTGCCTCGTCGCGTCGGAGCGCGGCGACGGAACAGCCGTGGTGCCCTCGTCCTCCTTGCTGAAGGTCCGGAGTGGGAGCTGCCCCAGGATGTCTTGGCCGTCCTCATCGCCACCAAGCGCCGCCACGATCGTCATCGCGTTGTCTGCTCCCTCAACATCCGTCGCCTTGATCTTGTTCGACCGTTTGCAGGCGCGGTGAGCAGTCCGTCCTTCACTGATGCTATTCCTTGTATTTTTCGTTCCAACTCATCTAGCAACAGCAGCACGCATCATGCCAGCCAGCGTCCCGCACACAGCAGCTCGTAAAACTCCAGTTTTTCAGTTTCAGTGTCTTCTTCAGTTAACAGTTCTGTAGCTTTTCACAGCTAGCTCTCTGTTTTCCTTTCAAAATCGAACATAGCCAGTTCGTTGTTGGCTAGATCCAATTCCAGGAGAGGCACGTTAAAATCCCAGGGGAAACGCACATCCATCCTGCTTTATGCTTGCCGTGTGTTGCTTCAATTCAGAACCTGTACGTGTTCATCTTCAGTAAACTGAAGTTCATTCTTCAGTTAACGCCACATGACGTTTTACCTATGATCAGCCATGTAGTCTTTCAAGACTCAAAACGAGCTCCTCTGGCTAGTGCCTAGATCCTAATTCTGGGAGGCCCAAGATCAATCCCTGGTTACCATCTTCTTCAAAAATAAAAGAACACCTTTTATTCTGTTTTGTTCTCTGGTTTGCTTTTGAATGTAGAATTTCAAACTTGTTTTTCATCTGTGGAAACTAAAACCTAATTACAGGGATTTGAAACCTATCTCAAATCTGAACCTGTTACAACTATTTTGGAACAAGAAATTTGACCAATCAAGTTAAATGCATTTTATTATTAAAATTTGACAATTTCATATCTTTCAAACTATAACTCGAAATAAAATGTATTTTATATGAAAATTGTTCAGAAAAATGCAAGGAACATGAATATGCCATCCATATACCTGCTTGCATCCCGCATCATGTCGCGCGTTGTTAGTTTGTGCATTTCACCTCACATATATGCGGAGTATTTCGGATACCGACTACGGTTTTCCCGGCTCCGTTTAATATTGAAGTAGCTCACCCCTGCCATGTCTTTCCATGCTAATCAACACTTAACTTTGCCGGTAGAAATGCAACTTCAACCTAATTTGCTTGTCCGGGGTTTCCGACTCCGATTAAATTGAATTAGTTGAATCACATCATCGTTGTCATGTCATGCATATCATCTTGATCGTGCTGGATCTTCTTTATCCATAGTAGTAAGACTTGCATACGTTGTGTGTTCCAGCATTTGCTTCTTCCCGGATAGGATCACGAAGTGATGCTGTGAGATACGACAAGTTCTCCGGATGTTCCTCGGCAAGCTTTAATAGGCAAGCATTTTCCCCTATACTTCTGCCCCTGCAGAAGTCGCTCACCTATTTTATTTTGCCTTCTCCCTCATGCTATCCTTGAGTTGCGTTCTTGTCACGTGTCCCTTCCACTTGTTACCTCAAGCAGCCTATATTGCCTCCACCAACCACCTACAGCTATTGTTTGGTTTCGGGTCTACCTTGCGAGTCGTAGTGCATGCTAGTGCTGCTTAAACCTCGTTACCGTTACCGCTATCTTATCGGGTTATCTGTTGGGGAATCATGACACATGGTCTATGGATATATTGTTGGAGATAATCATGCTTTACTTATTGTTAACAACTAAAATGATAAGCAGAGGCATGCAGCAGGCCCCTCTGCGAAAGCATTGGAACTTTGACTCACTAATGTCCCCTAGGACCCGAGTTCCTGTTATCTGTTCCGAGACTGAGCGCTCTAACCACACGTGGGTATGTTTCTGGGTCTCCCCTCGACCACTGCCGGAATCTACAGCTTTGTCCAGTGGCCACAACTAGTTTGCAATGTTTTACCATTTGTTGTTTGCGTGCATGCCAGCCTGTTACTTATTTACTTTGGGAAGCCCCTGGGTGCCTTGTATCCCATGTTTCTGGTATGCACGCATAGGTCGCGGAGCCGCTGCGAAGTGGTTTATCGCCCCAGTGTGTGTTTAAACCACCTAGTACGCTGTCGCAAATAGCTAGGTCCGCTTCGGAGATACGGCCGGACTTCGATTCGGGTTTAACTTAGTTAGGTGGCTTCCTGGACATTGTTGTCGTGAAGGAGAGTGCGAGTCGTTATATCCACCTGTCGCAAGTGGATTGATCGTGCGTGTGGGCACATTTGGGCACCCCTGCAGGGTTAAATCTTATCGATAAGCCGTGTCCACGGTTATGGACGACTTGGAGCTGTATGACTCGACCATAGACAACTTACACCTGTTGTTCATTACTAATAACTTGCATAGTAAGATAGAACAACTTAAATAATAACTGGTTAAAACTTGTCAAACGTGTGAGTGCCCTTGTAAGTACTTCCTTGCGAGGGGGGAACGCATCGGTTGTGTTATGTTTGCAGAGTATAGAACTGTTAGTTTATGCGCTCTCTCACCTTCTCTGATAGACGACTATTGTAGAGTGTCTCTATAGGTTTTTAGTGCTTGCGCGCTGCCGCTTAACCCCACCATATTGCCTATGACGTTCCTCTTGCGTCCTCTAAGTCCCCTGCGTGCCTCAAGTACAAAGGACGACTGGTTGACGAATGCTTATACGTCTTGAAGTCTTGTTAAGTACGAACCCGTACTTATTGCTGCTTCTACGGGATATAACCGGGCAGGTATGAAGATATGTTCGATGAAGACGACGTTAGCAAGGTTACCCTTCTGGCTTGGCCTGGGCATGGTTATGGACGCCATCGGTTATCTTCAGGACTCTTAGTCCAATTTGTATCTTGTCCGTACTCGGATGTATTTGATCTTCTGTATGATTTGTATCTTTGTATGTACCTATTTGTATCTTGACTCGTTGGAGTCGTTGTTGTAATATATATGTTTCTTCTGGGCTCTATTGTAATCCTGTTGTAATGTTACCTCTCGTGATTGATTCCACCCGCATCGCGTGCATGCTTCGGCGTGTACGAGGCGCTTGGTGGTGCGTCTCCTAAAATCGATATCGTGCGGATTTCGGCGGATTCGCTGGGATCCTCATGGTACCGGTTTTGGGGCGTCACAAAAGATACTTGTTACCGAGATGACAATGGCTTGATGTAGTAGATAAGAGTTCATCGATCATCCTAGCTTGACTCCAATCCTCATATGGTGACAACACCTTCCTTATAGATGAGACAAGCCTCCATTGCATCTCCAATGTACCTAAAACATCATTCAAGTACATCTTGGTCCCCAAACTTATTGGGTCCAACATGGTTAGACTAACCACAATATATAGGACACACTCCATATAAACATGTGCATATTTAGATGAAATTTGAATTTCATGCACATCTTAGCCATTTAGGATTTGATGGAGTATATCCTACATAATGGATCGAAAGAAAGCAAGCATGCTACAAGTATAAACAAATTACATATAAGCATGCACCAAAAGTTTTAAAGATCCAAGAAAGATATACTTTGGACAAAACACCAAAAGAATTAAATAAGGCATAGAGGTGTCACAAAACAAATTTGTTGTCCAAATTATATCTAAGAAGCAAATCACAAAAGATTTGTTCAACGAAGTTCAACAAATGAACTAAGAAGAGACCATTGAGCACAAAGGATGAAATAAAGCAAACATGCTCAAAGATTTATCTCATTCAACAAATAAAGCATAAAAGAAGGAATGAGATAGCAAAACTCCCAAAGGAGCAAGGTTCGAACAAATAAACCAAGCCCACTACACTTTTCACAATGGCACAATGTACCGTAAGGAAAAGGTATGTATTCCAAAACAAACACTTGATATGAATCAAGGGGATTTATCAAAAGATTTTTCAAAGGAACAAGGAAGACACATGGGAGCAACAACGATTTCTTGGAAATAAAATAAGGCAATAAGAAGCAATCCAAGGTGAAGGTGATCCATAAATTCAACCACATATAAGGTTATCAATTGTCAAAGACAATGAGTATATTGGAAATAATTTCCGGTGGTGAATTGACAAAGATAGTAAGGATCAACTTCACAATAAAAGGCATAGGATAAGTATATAGAATTAAGCACTAAGCATGGATGAAGATTCTTGATAGCTTCAACTAGTCAAACAATCACGCACGACAATGATTAGAATAACTTGAAGCAAGCGGTGTCCCAAATAAGATATAGAGATATGTATTTGAGGAAAACCGTACCAAGAATTTCTTACTCAAACAAGAATCCATAAGATGAGCAATAAAAGTTTTCCAATAGAAGTGGAGCTTGTTTGAGCAAACATGCCACCTAAGAACAAGATGACTAAGAGCATCAACTTTAAGTGGCATAACCTCATATGTTCACATTTTCTAGGCTTGTGATATGTACAAAACATATTACTCCCCCATAATGTGATAAAACATTTATTCTAAATAAGAGGCAACTAAAATTCAACTAGAGATGATTAATGGATATTTAGAATTTGAATTTCTCATGAGTATGACACACCGCATAGTGACTAGATAATCTTGCAATATCAATACTAAGTGGTGGTACCCATGTACACACATTTTAAAGAAAGAGAGATGCACAAAGCATATCACTCCCCCAAAATGGAATGTTCCATTAATCACTTCAAAGAGAGCCAAATAAGATATCATCAAGATGCATTAGGCTCAAAACAATACACAAGTATATGATGAGTCAAACAAACATACTTGAATACACAAGATAGGCAAGTAAGACACAACACATACATACACATATTTGGTACAAAACCAAACATGCAAAGGGGCAAGTAACTTACAATAACCATGAAGAGTTGAAGTATAAGTTACCGCAAAGAGGAACATTGGATATAAGATATAGATGATAATCCATACGACTTGGCTTGGTAAAGATATAATATATGAAGATCCCTTAATTCTTCATGAAGTAGCCAAGTCTCCAATGACCTCCAATTGTACCTATTGATCAAGTTTGAGATTGTTGGTCCCCAACCAAGTTGGGTCCTAAGAGGTTAGTCACAATAGGCTTGGCAACCCAAATGGTTCTTTTCTTGAAACCACTTTGAGTTCCAACAAACTTGGCAAACACATTGCCATCCTTATCCTTCCCTAGAGAATAATCATTATCAACAATTATAGGGTTAGATAAGGTACCACCTAAGCAAGAAGAAGCAAAGTGCCCCTTCTCACGGCATAAGTAGCAAGTGTTCCCCTTTCTCTTCTTTATTGATTTCTTCTCTTGGGGAACAATATCTTGATTCTTCTTGGGAAGTGGCCTATCTTCAACTTGAGGTCGAGCATGAGCTTGACCTTTACCTTGTGGCCGTTTCCCTTGTTGTTTCTCACTCAAGTGCTTCTTCATCTTCTTCAATGGGCATGATCTAACATGATGCCCTTCAACCTTGCACTTGAAGCAAACCAACTTGGCCGGATCAACGATTTTATCTTGGCCCTTCTTCTTGTTGCTCTTGCTCTTGGACTTGTTCTTGTTATTGGAGTTGAATCCAAGTCCACTCTTGTCATTGGGAGATTGTTGCACACTTAGCATCTTGTCAAGTGCGGATTTCCCTTCATGACGCTTTTCTAAGTCTTTCTTCAAAGAAAGGACTTGGGCCTCGAGCTCTTTTATTTCCTCTACATGGTTAGTAGAAATACAAGTACTAGAGGAAGTAGAAGCTTCATTGTTAGAGCAACAAGGCAAAGTGAGTAATCCAACACAATGTGTATCACTAGTTTGACTAGATGGATTACAAGGACTAGCACATGGCAATATAGCATTTGTAGTAGAGATTGTGCTAACATCCATATGAGGCTCACAAGATGTTACCTTAGTGATACTTGCCTCATGAGCTAATTTTAGCCCATCATAGGAAATTAGAAGATCATCATGAGAGCTTGAGAGCTTTTTATGACTTTCTTCCAATTCTCTATAATTGCTAGTTAGCAACTCAAGTTGAGCCCTTAGCTCAACATTCTCCTCTAAGGTAGATGCTTCACAAGAATTAGAGTTAGTAGCACAAGCATCAACAATAGCTTTCTCATTTTCATGCATATAGGATTCAATTTTTTGTGTAAGCATAAAATTAGTATGCTTCTCATCTTTTAGCTCATGCTTGAGGAGAGTGAATCTCATTTCCTCATTCTCAACATGGGACTCCAACTCCACTATGGTTTCCCTATATTTATTCAAGGTATCCATAGAGTGTTCGAGATTAGCACGAGCTTCATTATTACCATGAAGAGAAGCATATACTATTGCCATATTATGCACCAAGGTATTATATTCTTCATCATTATCATCATCATCATTCTCATCATTAGAGGATGTGTTAGGAGTCAAAGTAGGAGATACCTTTGATCCATTTTCCATAAGGCACATGTGCATACCGGAGGATGAAGATGAAGATATTCTTGAATCCTCATTTGAAAACATGTCTTGATCCATAGAGCGTTCGGTTTCCTCTACATCGTTAGTCAACAAACAACTAGAGGAAATATAAGCATTTTGATTATGGGAGCAAGACAAGGTAAGCATATCATCATGAGATCTATGTAAGCAATTTGCACATGATATGCAAGGACTATCAACATAAGCATGTAGGTTATTTTCAATGCTAGATGTGTTTAAGTCCAAAGAGGAAGCATTACAATGGGATAGAGATGAAGAATCATCACTATTGAGCACAATATCAACATTGCAATTTTCCTCACCACTCACCATATCATTACCTCGTGTCTTGCTACACGTTGGTGAAGTGGAAGAAGATGATGACTCATCACGACCGGAGGTGGAAGCAACTTGGAGCTCTTCATGATGTGAAGGGGAAGAGAACTCCTCGGAGTCACCACCGACCAATTGAGAAGTGGATCCACCAAACATTTCCTTAAGCTTGATCCACATCTCATGAGACGATTTTCGCTTTATATATATCAAGAACCTACGAAAATTGGGTCTCAAGGAGAATAAAAGCTCATTAGATACTTGAGCTTCAAGATGTAAGTTTTTCTCATCCTCTAAAGATAGATTTTGAGAATCCATCGGAGGAGAAAAACCGACATCTAGAAATTGCTCTATATGTGGACACAAGGTCCGAAGATTATAAAGCAAGCAATTTCGCCACAAAAGATAATTTGTGCCATTAAAGACAATTGTGTCATTGTGCACTATACTAGCCGACATCTTTACTCTCAAGGCGGTGAAGCCTTAAACAAGGAGAGACCTTGCTCTGATACCAATTGAAAGATCGAGATGTCGCCTAGAGGGGGGGGGTGAATAGGCAATTACAAACTCTTGCGGATTTGTCTTGTAAGAATGCGGAATTAAACTATCGTTTAGTTTACAAGCACAAACCCTAAATATTCTAAGCTCAACTAAGTGTAACAATAGCAACTAGAGCTAAGCAAGATAGGCACAAGATATATGTAGCACAAGTGATAGCAAGATATATGTACTTCAAGCACGATGGCTATCACAAGGAAAGAGAGCTCGGGTATAGAAATAACCGAGGCACGCGGAGACGAGGATGTATTCCCGTGTTCCCTTCCTTTGCAAGAAGGTACGTCACGTTTGGAGGAGTGGAGGTCCCACGAAGGATTCCCCGCGCCACGAAGGCTCACCCTATTCTCCGAACCACACCCACGAAGGATAATGGCCCTTTCCTTATGGTTAGCTTTTCCTCCGCTCCGGAGATGGCAAGCTCCACAACCACTTCACAAGCTCCACGAAGGAGAAGCCCGGGCCCCTTCACAATCTTCCACGAAGAGATCACCGGGACACCAACCAAGCCAACTAGGAGGTCACCCTCCAAGAGTAACAAGCTCACGGTCTCTCACTCGAACAAATCGTGGTGGAGAGCTCAACACTATGCAATGATGCAAAGCAAGAACACCGGAGGTGTTCAAGTCCTTCACACTCAAATCCCACCAAAGCAACGAATGCTAGGATGAGATTGGAGAGGAAGAACAAAGGGGAAAGTCAACCAAAGACTCCAAGATCTAGATCCCAAGAGATTCCCTCACTTAGAGAAGAAATGGTTTGGTGGAAGTGTAGATCTAGATCTCCTCTCTCAAATCCTCAAGAATGAGCAAGAATGGTTGGAGGAATCAAAGGGGAGAGCAAGTTCTTCAACAAGGAACAATGGAGGTGAGAGAATAGGAAGAACTACTTGTCTCAAGGTAGGAGAAAGATATTTATAGTGGGGGAGGAAGAAATAACCGTTGGGGGGAAAAAGACAAGGAAAAGGCAAGAAAAATGGGCTGAAAAAACAGCCCAGCCGGCCAGCAGGCCGGCCGACCGGAGCACAGGCCGGATAGGCCGGTCCATGGTCCAGCCGTACCGGATCTGGGGCCGGATAGGGGAAAAGGCCGGTTGATGACCCACAAGTATAGGGGATCGCAGCAGTCTTCGCGGGTAGTATAACCCAATTTATTGATTCGACACAAGGGGAGACAAAGAACACTTGGAAGCCTTAACAGCGGAGTTGTCAATTCAGCTGCACCTGGAAACAGACTTGCTCGCAAGAGTTTATCAGTAGTAACAGTTTATAGCAGTAGCAGAAGCGAAATAACAGCAGCAGAGTAACAAAGACAGCAGTAGTGATTATAGTAAACAGCAGGATTAAAATACTGTAGGCACGGGGACGGATGACGGGCGTTGCATGGATGAGAGAAACTCATGTAACAATCATAGCAGGGCATTTGCAGATAATAATAAAACGGTGTCCAAGTACAAAGCAATCAATAGGCATGTGTTCCAATTATAGTCGTACGTGCTCGCAATGAGAAACTTGCACAACATCTTTTGTCCTACCAGCCGGTGGCAGCCGGGCCTCAAGGGAAACTACTGGATATTAAGGTACTCCTTTTAATAGAGTACCGGAGCAAAGCATTAACACTCCGTGAACACATGTGATCCTCACATCACTACCATCCCCTCCGGTTGTCCCGATTTCTGTCACTTCGGGGCCATTGGTTCCGGACAGCGACATGTGTATACAACTTGCAGGTAAGATCAATAAACAATGAATATCATGATGAAACAATAACATGTTCAGATCTGAGATCATGGCACTCGGGCCCTAGTGACAAGCATTAAGCATAACAAGTTGCAACAATATCATCAAAGTACCAATTACGGACACTAGGCACTATGCCCTAACAATCTTATGCTATTACATGACCAATCTCATCCAATCCCTACCATCCCCTTCGGCCTACAGCGGGGGAATTACTCACACATGGATGGGGGAAACATGGCTGGTTGATGTAGAGGCGTTGGCGGTGATGATGGCGATGATCTCTTCCAATTCCCCGTTCCGGCGGAGTGCCAGAACGGAGACTTCTGGCTCCCGAGACGGAGTTTCGCGATGTGGCGGTGATGTCTACGCCCCCTCCTTTTCCTGTAGACAGTGTTGGGCCTCCAAGAGCAGAGGTTTGTAGAACAGCAGCAAGTTTTCCCTTAAGTGGATCACCCAAGGTTTATCGAACTCAGGGAGGAAGAGGTCAAAGATATCCCTCTCATGCAACCCTACAACCACAAAGCAAGAAGTCTCTTGTGTCCCCAACACACCTAATAGGTGCACTAGTCCGGCGAAGAGATAGTGAAATACAGGTGGTATGAATATATATGAGCAGTAGCAACGGTGCCAGAAAATAGCTTGCTGGCGTGTAGTTGATGGTGGTAGTATTGCAGCAGTAGTAACGCAGTAAAACAGTAAACAAGTAGCGATAGCAGTATTTAGGAACAAGGCCTAGGGATTACACCTTCACTAGTGGACACTCTCAACATTGATCACATAACAGAATAGATAAATGCATACTCTACACTTTTGTTGGATGATGAACACATTGCATAGGATTACACGAACCCTCAATGCCGGAGTTAACAAGCTCCACAATTAAATGTTCATATTTAAGTAACCTTTGAGTGTAAGATAGATCAAAAGACTAAACCAAGTACTAACATAGCATGCACACTGTCACCTTCATGCATATGTAGGAGGAATAGATCACATCAATACTATCATAGCAATAGTTAACTTCGCAATCTACAAGAGATCATGATCATAGCATAAACCAAGTACTAACACGGATGCACACACTGTCACCATTACATCGTGCAGGAGGAATAAAACTACTTTAATAACATTGCTAGAGTAGCACATAGAATAGTAGTGATACAAAACTCATATGAATCTCAATCATGTAAAGCAGCTCATGAGATTATTGTATTGAGGTACATGGGAGAGAGATGAACCACATAGCTACAGTGGAGCCCTCAGCCTCGGGGGTGGATTACTCCCTCCTCATCATGGAGGCAGCGATGGCGGTGAAGATGGCGGTGAAGACGGCGGTGGAGATGGCTCCGGGGGCAATTCCCCGTCCCGGCAGGGTGCCGAAACAGAGTTCTGTCCCCCGAATTGGAGTTTCGCGATGGCGGCGGCGCCCCTGGAGTCTTTCTGGAGTTTCGTCAATTGGTACTGCGTTTTTAGGTCGAAAGGGATTTTATAGGCGAAGAGGCGGCGCGAGGGGCACACAGGGCGCCACACCCTAGGCCGGCGCGGCCAGGGTCTGGCCCGCGCCGCCATGTGGTGTGGTGGCCCCCTGGCCCCTCTCCGACTCTTCTTCGGTGTTCTGGAGCCTTCCGGGATAAATATGAGGTTTGGCGTTGATTTCGTCCAATTCCGAGAATATTGCCCGAACAGCCTTTCTGGAACCAAAAACAGCAGAAAACAGGAACTGGCACTTCGGCATCTTGTTAATAGGTTAGTTCTAGAAAATGCACGAATATGACATAAAGTGTGCATAAAACATGTAGATAACATCAATAATGTGGCATGGAACATAAGAAATTATCGATACGTCGGAGACGTATCAGGCGGCGTTCTGGAGGGTTTCTGGCGACTTCGACTTCTCCCCGTGCGTTTTTAGGTCGAGGCCGATAAATAGTCCGAAGGAGGGCGTCGGAGGCCGGCCGAGGGGGCCACACCATAGGACCGCGCGGGCCCCCCCTAGGCCGCGCCGCCTTATGGTGTGGGGCCCTCGGGCCTCCACCTTAATTGTCCTTCTGGCTCCGTCAGTATTCTGGGGAAATAGGGCCTTCTGCATAAATTCCGAGGATTTTCCCGAAAGTTGGATTTCTGCACAAAAACGAGACACCAGAACAGTTCTGCTGAAAACAGCGTTAGTCCGTGTTAGTTGCATCCAAAATACACAAATTAGAGGCAAAACAATAGCAAAAGTGTTCGGGAAAGTAGATACGTTTTGGACGTATCAACTCCCCACAAGCTTAGCTTATTGCTTGTCCTCAAGCAATTCAGTTAACAACTGAGCGATAAAAGAACTTTCACGAACACATTTGCTCATATGATGTATATATTCTCATGCTATGGCTAATACTTAAGCAGTTCATAATGAGATACATGCAAATAAGATCATCTAACAGCTATGTCAATCATGGAGAGGTACCAACAATTAATAATAAGCATCACGAATCATGCATATAAGCAAGATTGCAATGTTCATAAGAGAGTATGATAAAGTGGTATCTCGCTTGCCTGTATTTGATTGGCAAAACATAAATGCCCGGGCACCTCTGGAGTTCATAGAAAGACTAGAAGTAGTGATTGTCAAAGATAAAAGCATCAAAATTATACCACAATCAATCATATTTCGAGACAAGCATATTATACTAAGAATGACAGTCGTGCTCTCAAGATAGTGCTCAAAGAAATAATGGAGACACAACATAGAAGTAAAAGATTGACCCTTCGCAGAGGGAAGCAGGGATTAACATGCGCTAGAGCTTTTCATTTTTGAAATCAGGAGTAAAATCATTTTGAGAGGTGTTTGTCGTTGTCAACGAATGGTAATGGGTACACTAACTACCTCGCCAACCGGACTTCCAAGAGCGGCTCCCATGAATTATTTGCATATTTATGTGGCACTCCTTCCAACCTTTCTTACACAAACCATGGCTAACCGAATCCTTCGGGTGCCTGCCAACAATCTCATACCATGAAGGAGTGCCTTTTTATTTTAGTTTTATTATGATGATGACACTCCCCCCAACCTTTGCTTACACAAGCCATGGCTAACCGAATCCTTCGGGTGCCGTCCATCAATCACAAACCATGGAGGAGTGTCTATTTAAGTTAATTAATTTGGGACTGGGAATCCCATTGCCAGCTCTTTTTGCAAAATTATTGGATAAGCGGATGTGCCACTAGTCCATATGAGGGTCCGTCAAAAGTAAATGACAAGGTTGAAAGCTAAACACCACATAATTCCTCATGAGCTATGAAACATAAACACAAATTGAGAAGCATTTTGAAGGTTTTAAAGGTAGCGCATGAGAATTTACTTGGAATGGTTTGAAATGCCATGCATAGGTATTTATGGTGGACACTCTGGAATAACTTGGTTTTCATGTGTTTGGAAGCACGAGCAGCGTTCCCGCTCAGTACAAGTGAAGGCTAGCAATAGACTAGGGAGCGACAAATCAAGAGAGCAGTAACTGTCATAATCATGCTTGCGGCAAAATAAATTAATGGAGGCATAAAAGTGATACAAGAACTCTGAAGCAATATAGATCATCGAGGCTTAATTGACTTTGGTTCAGTCATATGCATGCGTGAGCATGTGCCAAGTCGATATAAATGAATTATTCAGAGGAGGATACCACAATGCCATACCTACTTATGAATAAAACAATGCAAGCAAACATCCATGACATGCTACTCATATTAATAGATTGGAGCTAAACATGAGAGATCATAAACTACTAGACTTTCTCAAATAACATATACCTCACATGAACCAACTAAGCATGCTCACATGGATGAGTATATGTACAAAAATGAAAACGAATAGAGTTCATACCAGCCTCTCACCACAATCAGATTGTCGTAGATCGTCATTATTGCCTTTTCACTTGTATAGCTTGGATAATATGAAATGAAAACCACGCTCCAGCCACCGAAGACCATTGAACTCAAGATGAACTTTACAAACCAAAGAAGAACATCAAATATTTTTGGTGTTTTCGAATTAGAAACAAGAACAAAAGGAAACAAGCAAACAAAGCAAAATCTTTTTGGGTTTTCTTGTAGCAAACTAGCAATGGCAAATAAAGCGAAACAAATGCAAGAAACCAAGATAAACAAATGGTGAAGAGAAACAACAGAAATATTTTTGGTCTTTTTGTGTTTTAGGAAAGAAACAAAGCAAAAACAAGAAATAGCAAACTAGAAGAAACACAGAAAAGCGAGATGGCAGAAATCTGCCAAAACCTGACAGCAGTACAGAAATCGATTTTTACAAAAATCTTACGTTGCTCAGCTCGAAAAGTGTTCAACTAATGAAAGTTAGATAACAACCTGGGGAACCTGCACAAAAATTGGCAGCTCAAAATAACGTTCTGGCTGTGCGCACGAATTTTTCTTGTAACAGTCCAGAATCTGTTTTCAGGGAGCACTTCCCCAAATATCATCTCCCTCTCATTAGAAAACCACTCAAAGAGACTAAACAAGTATGTGCAAGTATCCAGCAACCATAATATGCAAAGAATGAGTGATGCCGGTATACCTCCCCCCAAGCTTAGGCTTTTGGCCTAAGTGGAGTTCAACCCCAACGAGGGTCGCTATTCCTCGCCGGTGGATAATTCATGGCGTAGTCATAGTAAAGTTCCTGTGCAGAAGAAAAGCGTGGAGGCTCCACATACCCAACATGTTGATGCGAGGAACTTGCTGCATCGGATGATGAGTCGAGGTGTTCCTCGGCCTCCTCCGTGTTGTCTCTTGCATGATGGCCTCCTCCCTCTATGTGTGCATTCAGTGCACCTTCTGTGACCGACCAATCTTCCCTGGAATCAAGGTTAAGTAGAACAGGCGCAGGCAATCTTACTAGTTTCTCAGTTTTCTTAGTTATTCTCCAGACTTTCTTATAAAATGTCATCTTGTAAAACAGGTTACCCAAGTTGGAGGAATCAGAAACAAATTCATGTTTAATCATAGAGGCTATGTCAAGTTTTTCTATGGAGAATGGAATATCAAAATGATGAGGTTCTACATTATGAAAAGCTAGTAAACGAGAGGCGATGAGACCTTGATACGTCTCCGACGTATCGATAATTTCTTATGTTCCATGCCACATTATTGATGATATCTACATGTTTTATGCACACTTTATGTCACATTCGTGCATTTTCTGGAACTAACCTATTAACAAGATGCCGAAGTGCCAGTTCCTGTTTTCTGCTATTTTTGGTTTCAGAAATCCTAGTAACGAAATATTCTCGGAATCGGACGAAATCAACGCCCAAGTTCCTATTTTCACCGGAAGCATCCAGAACACCCGGGAAGGACCAGAGGGGGGGCACTGGGCCCCCAGACCATAGGCCGGCGCGGCCCAGGCCCTGGCCGCGCCGCCCTATGGTGTCGTCGCCCCTTCGACCCTCCTGCGCCGCCTCTTCGCCTATATAAAGCCCCTGGATCGAAAACCCTGATACGTACGACGAAACCCACAGAAACCTTCCAGAGCCGCCGCCATCGCGAGGCCAAGATCTGGGGGACAGGAGTCTCTGTTCCGGCATGCCGCCGGAACAGGAAAGTGCCCCCGGAAGGCTTCTCCATCGACACCGCTGCCATCTCCACCGCCATCTTCATCACCGCTGCTGCTCCCATGAGGAGGGAGTAGTTCTCCATCGAGGCTCGGGGCTGTACCGGTAGCTATGTGGTTCATCTCTCTCCTATGTACTTCAATACAATAATCTCATGAGCTGCCTTACATGATTGAGATTCATATGATGATGCTTGTAATCTAGATGTCATTATGCTAGTCAAGTGAGTTTTACTTATGTGATCTCCGGAGACTCCTTGTCCCACGTGTGTAAAGGTGACAGTGTGTGCACCGTGTGGGTCTCTTAGGCTATATTTCACAGAATACTTATTCACTGATGAATGGCATAGTGAAGTGCTTATTTATATCTCTTTATGATTGCAATGTATTTGTATCACAATTTATCTATGTGCTACTCTAGCAATGTTAATAAAGTAGTTCTATTCCTCCTGCACGATGTAATGGTGACAGTGTGTGCATCCGTGTTAGTACTTGGTTTATGCTATGATCATGATCTCTTGTAGATTGCGAAGTTAACTATTGCTATGATAGTATTGATGTGATCTATGCCTCCTACATATGCATGAAGGTGACAGTGTGCATGCTATGTTAGTACTTGGTTTAGTCTTTTGATCTATCTTACACTCAAAGGTTACTTAAATATGAACATTTAATTGTGGAGCTTGTTAACTCCGGCATTGAGGGTTCGTGTAATCCTACGCAATGGTGTTCATCATCCAACAAGAGTGTAGAGTATGCATTTATCTATTCTTTTATGTGATCAATGTTGAGAGTGTCCACTAGTGAAAGTATGATCCCTAGGCCTTGTTCCTAAATACTGCTATCACTGCTTGTTTACTGTTTTACTGCGTTACTACTGCTGCAATACTACCACCATCAACTACACGCCAGCAAGCTATTTTCTGGCACCGTTGCTACTGCTCATATATATTCATACCACCTGTATTTCACTATCTCTTCGCCGAACTAGTGCACCTATTAGGTGTGTTGGGGACACAAGAGAATTCTTGCTTTGTGGTTGCAGGGTTGCATGAGAGGGATATCTTTGACCTCTTCCTCCCTGAGTTCGATAAACCTTGGGTGATCCACTTAAGGGAAAACTTGCTGCTGTTCTACAAACCTCTGCTCTTGGAGGCCCAACACTGTCTACAGGAAAAGGAGGGGGAAGTAGACATCAAGCTATTTTCTGGCGCCGTTGCCGGGGAGGAAAGGTAAAAGGTACTCACACTCCGGACCTCGGCTACCAAGCTATTTTCCGTTGTTGTAAGTACTCGAAGCTATTTCCTTTAGATCCTGCAATTGCATCTTTTTGTTTCTTGTTTACACTAGTTTGGCATAATGGACAACAATGAGCTTTTTATTCTATTTCCTGAGTTAAGACATGGATGGTTTGATCCGAAAATTAAAAAACCCATGGAACATGTTAGCATGAATACTTTGAACACCATTGTTGCTAATAATATGGAAAATTCTAAGCTTGGGGAAGCTGGTTTGCATGATATTTTTAGTCCCCCAAGCATTGAGGAGGAAATTTACTTTGATGATACTTTGCCTCCTATTGATGATGATTATAATGATAGTAGTCTTTTGTTACCGCCTGTTATGGAGGATGAATTTGATTATGATTACAATATGCCTCCTATATTTGATGATGATAATAATAATGATAGCTACTTTGTTGAATTTGCTCCCACTACAACTAATAAAATTGATTATGCTTATGTGGAGAGTAATAATTTTATGCATGAGACTCATGATAAGAATGCTTTGTGTGATAGTTACATTGTTGAGTTTGCTCATGATGCTACTAAAAGTTATTATGAGAGAGGAAAATATGGTTGTAGAAATTTTCATGTTACTAAAATACCTCTCTATGTGCTGAAATTTTTGAAGCTACACTTGTTTTATCTTCCTATGCTTGTTACTTTGCTCTTCATGAACTTGTTTATTTACAAGATTCCTATGCATAGGAAGCATGTTAGACTTAAATGTGTTTGGAATTTGCCTCTTGATGCTCTCTTTTGCTTCAAATACTATTTCTTGCGAGTGCATCATTAAAACTGCTGAGCCCATCTTAATGGCTATAAAGAAAGAACTTCTTGGGAGATAACCCATGTGTTATTTTGCTACAGTACTTTGTTTTATATTTGTGTCTTGGAAGTTGTTTACTACTGTAGCAACCTCTCCTTATCTTAGTTTTGTGTTTTGTTGTGCCAAGTGAAGCCTCTAATCGAAGGTTGATACTAGATTTGGATTTCTGCGCAGAAACAGATTTCAATCTGTCACGAATCTGGGCTGTTTTCTCTGTAGAAAAATCAGAAAAATATGCCAATTTACGTGCGTGTTCCTCAGATATGTACGCAACTTTCATTAGTTTTGAGTTTTCTGATCTGAGCAACGGAAGTATTTATTAAAAATTCGTCTTTACGGACTGTTCTGTTTTGACAGATTCTGCCTTTTATTTCGCATTGCTTTTTTCGCTGTGTTGGGTGGATTTCTTTGTTCCATTACCTTCCAGTAGCTTTGAGCAATGTCCAGAAGTGTTAAGAATGATTGTGTCACCTCTGAACATGTGAGTTTTTAATTATGTACTAACCCCTCTAATGAAGTTTATGAGAAGTTTGGTGTGAAGGAAGTTTTCAAGGGTCAAGAGAGGAGGATGATATACTACGATCAAGAAGAGTGAAAAGTCTAAGCTTGGGGATGCCCTGGTGGTTCACCCCTGCATATTTCAAGAAGACTCAAGCATCTAAGCTTGGGGATGCCCAAGGCATCCCCTTCTTCATCGACAACTTATCAGGTTCCTCCCCTGAAACTATATTTTTATTCCGTCACATCTTATGTGCTTTGCTTGGAGCATCTGTGTGCTTTTGTTTTTGTTTTTGTTTGAATAAATGCTTTTGTGGGAGAGAGACACGCTCCGCTGGTTCATATGAACACATGTGTTCTTAGCTTTTAATTTTCATGGCGAAGTTTCTTCTTCGATAAATTGTTATATGGTTGGAATTGGAAAATGATACATGTAGTAATTGCTATAAATGTCTTGGGTAATGTGATACTTGGCAATTGTTGTGCTCATGTTTAAGCTCTTGCATCATATGCTTTGCACCTATTAATGAAGAAATACATAGAGCATGCTAAAATTTGGTTTGCATATTTTGTTTCTCTAAGGTCTAGATAATTTCTAGTATTGAGTTTGAACAACAAGGAAGACGGTGTAGAGTCTTATAATGTTTACAATATGTCTTTTATGTGAGTTTTGCTGCACCGGTTCATCCTTGTGTTTGTTTCAAATAACCTTGCTAGCCTAAACCTTGTATCGAGAGGGAATAATTCTCATGCATCCAAAATACTTGAGCCAACCACTATGCCATTTGTGTCCACCATACCTACCTACTACATGGTATTTTCCGCCATTCCAAAGTAAATTGCTTGAGTGCTACCTTTAAAATTCCATCATTCACCTTTGCAATATATAGCTCATGGGACAAATAGCTTAAAAACTATTGTGGTATTGAATATGTAATTATGCACTTTATCTCTTATTAAGTTGCTTGTTGTGCGATAACCATGTTTACTGGGGACGCCATCAACTACTCTTTGTTGAATTTCATGTGAGTTGCTATGCATGTCCGTCTTGTCTGAAGTAAGAGAGATCTACCACCTTATGGTTAAGCATGCATATTGTTAGAGAAGAGCATTGGGCCGCTAACTAAAGCCATGGTCCATGGTGGAAGTTTCAGTTTTGGACATACATCCTCAATCTCATATGAGAAAATTATTAATTGTTGTTACATGCTTATGCATAAAAGAGGAGTCCATTATCTGTTGTCTATGTTGTCCCGGTATGGATGTCTAAGTTGAGAATAATCAATAGCGAGAAATCCAATGCGAGCTTTCTCCTTAGACCTTTGTACAGGCGGCATAGAGGTACCCCTTTGTGACACTTGGTTAAAACATGTGCATTGTGATGATCCGGTAGTCCAAGCTAATTAGGACAAGGTGCGGGCACTATTAGTACACTATGCACGAGGCTTGCAACTTGTAAGATATAATTTACATGATACATATGCTTTATTACTACCGTTGACAAAATTGTTTCATGTTTTCAAAATCAAAGCTCTAGCACAAATATAGCAATCGATGCTTTTCCTCTATGGAGGACCATTCTTTTACTTTCAATGTTGAGTCAGTTCACCTATTTCTCTCCACCTCAAGAAGCAAACACTTGTGTGAACTGTGCATTGATTCCTACATATTTGCATATTGCACTTATTATATTACTCTATGTTGACAATATCCATGAGATATACATGTTATGAGTTGAAAGCAACCGCTGAAACTTCATCTTCCTTTATGTTGCTTCAACGCCTTTACTTTGAATTATTGCTTTATGAGTTAACTCTTATGCAAGACTTATTGATGCTTGTCTTGAAGTGCTATTCATGAAAAGTCTTTGCTTTATGGTTCACTTGTTTATTCATGTCATATACATTGTTTTGATCGCTGCATTCACTACATATGCTTTACAAATAGTATGATCAAGGTTATGATGGCATGTCACTCCAGAAATTATCTGTGTTATCGTTTTACCTGCTCGGGACGAGCAGAACTAAGCTTGGGGATGCTGATACGTCTCCGACGTATCGATAATTTCTTATGTTCCATGCCACATTATTGATGATATCTACATGTTTTATGCACACTTTATGTCACATTCGTGCATTTTCTGGAACTAACCTATTAACAAGATGCCGAAGTGCCAGTTCCTGTTTTCTGCTGTTTTTGGTTTCAGAAATCCTAGTAACGAAATATTCTCGGAATCGGACGAAATCAACGCCCAAGTTCCTATTTTCACCGGAAGCATCCAGAACACCCGGGAAGGACCAGAGGGGGGGCACTAGGCCCCCAGACCATAGGCCGGTGCGGCCCAGGCCCTGGCCGCGCCGCCCTATGGTGTCGTCGCCCCTTCGACCCTCCTGCGCCGCCTCTTCGCCTATATAAAGCCCCTGGATCGAAAACCCTGATACGTACGACGAAACCCACAGAAACCTTCCAGAGCCGCCGCCATCGCGAGGCCAAGATCTGGGGGACAGGAGTCTCTGTTCCGGCACGCCGCCGGAACGGGGAAGTGCCCCCGGAAGGCTTCTCCATCGACACCGCTGCCATCTCCACCGCCATCTTCATCACCGCTGCTGCTCCCATGAGGAGGGAGTAGTTCTCCATCGAGGCTCGGGGCTGTACCGGTAGCTATGTGGTTCATCTCTCTCCTATGTACTTCAATACAATAATCTCATGAGCTGCCTTACATGATTGAGATTCATATGATGATGCTTGTAATCTAGATGTCATTATGCTAGTCAAGTGAGTTTTACTTATGTGATCTCCGGAGACTCCTTGTCCCACGTGTGTAAAGGTGACAGTGTGTGCACCGTGTGGGTCTCTTAGGCTATATTTCACAGAATACTTATTCACTGATGAATGGCATAGTGAAGTGCTTATTTATATCTCTTTATGATTGCAATGTATTTGTATCACAATTTATCTATGTGCTACTCTAGCAATGTTATTAAAGTAGTTCTATTCCTCCTGCACGATGTAATGGTGACAGTGTGTGCATCCGTGTTAGTACTTGGTTTATGCTATGATCATGATCTCTTGTAGATTGCGAAGTTAACTATTGCTATGATAGTATTGATGTGATCTATGCCTCCTACATATGCATGAAGGTGACAGTGTGCATGCTATGTTAGTACTTGGTTTAGTCTTTTGATCTATCTTACACTCAAAGGTTACTTAAATATGAACATTTAATTGTGGAGCTTGTTAACTCCGGCATTGAGGGTTCGTGTAATCCTACGCAATGGTGTTCATCATCCAACAAGAGTGTAGAGTATGCATTTATCTATTCTGTTATGTGATCAATGTTGAGAGTGTCCACTAGTGAAAGTATGATCCCTAGGCCTTGTTCCTAAATACTGCTATCATCGCTTGTTTCTTGTTTCTTTAACGTTACTACTGCTGCAATACTACCACCATCAACTACACGCCAGCAAGCTATTTTCTGGCACCGTTGCTACTGCTCATATATATTCATACCACCTGTATTTCACTATCTCTTCGCCGAACTAGTGCACCTATTAGGTGTGTTGGGGACACAAGAGACTTCTTTCTTTGTGGTTGCAGGGTTGCATGAGAGGGATATCTTTGACCTCTTCCTCCCTGAGTTCGATAAACCTTGGGTGATCCACTTAAGGGAAAACTTGCTGCTGTTCTACAAACCTCTGCTCTTGGAGGCCCAACACTGTCTACAGGAAAAGGAGGGGGAAGTAGACATCAGACCTCCACAAATTCCACCTTTCTCACGGTTAGTAGCGAGTCTATAAGCTATCAATGCCCCCAAATTATAAGTCCTACTACTTTGCAGTGCCGCAGCTAGAAAAGCTAAATCCGGGATAGAAAGTTTACCACCAATCTTTCTAGCAAGAACGCATTTAGTAATGAAATAGGCAAAGTAGCGGATAGCCGGGAGCTGAATGCTAGTGATTTTACCACTATCCTCTGAAAAACTCCTTCCATAGCAAATCATCTTGAAGAGGCTTAAGAGTTCTTGCGGCGATCCCCTTATCTTCTCGCATGATCCCCATTGCGGTACTCTAATTGCTGCACAAAAATCACTGAATGGCAAGTTGACAGCTTTATTGTAAATTTTATACTGAACCGTGGGGTTAGATCGCGACCAATTGAACTTAAAGTCCTGCACAAAAGACATGGTTAATTTTGCATATTGTCTTGGCTCTCCTTCAACAAAATCACTCAGCCCTGCTCGAGAAATTAGACTCCGAACATCTTCCAATATTCCCGCGCTTCTCATGAAATCCGCGCACGGGTAGTAAGAGGGGTATACTCCCTCTTCATGATTCACTCTCATAACTTGTTGGACCTCCAATTCTTGTTGGTTAAGTTGATATCTACTCCACTCCATTTTCTGAAATTTTCAACAAACAATATAAAATTTGATTTGGTGACATATAATCAAGGGGAACTACTATAGGAACTTGCTAGAGTACTAATCATGCATCAAAACTAGTTTATACAACTTAGAACAAGCATGCAAGCTCACTAAACATGTTACCTACAGCAGCAAAATATTCAAGATATACTCAACCAAACAAAATTCTATTTGGATAGGCGGAGGAGTCACATACCGGAGAGCAAATGTGCCAAATCTCAGACAGAAATCTGGGCTGAGCAAAGAGATCGAGAAATCTGGAGTTCTTGAGCAAAAACTCGAGTGAGAGGAAGCTGGTTCGAGTTTTTTCGGGAGAGAGAAGATGCTGGGAGAAAGAGATGAGATAGTAGGGCAAGGAGGGGCCCACACCACAGGGTGGCGCGCCCCCCTCCTTGGCCGCGCCGGCCTGTGGAGTGGCACCCTGTGGTGCCCCACAGGTCATCCTCTGGTGCTCCCAGGTGCCTCGTCGAAAAATAGGACCAACGGTATAATTTTTGTGAATTTTTAAAAACTTTGAAAAATACACATTTCTGGGTATTAAGTTTATTATTACTGGCCAGGAAAAATTTTGAAATCTCCAATTAACTAAGGAACTTTGCAAATAAAAAGTGCTACAGCAACTAGAGCAAGTGGAGGAAGAAAGAGATGTTGTTTACCTCCTCTATGCATATAAAAAGTATTTGTTAACAAGGTTGATCAAGTCTTGCCACCAAATAAATTTTACATAGCATAAGAAGAAATAAACCTCAAATCAATCATGTTACCTTGAATTGTATTGATATGGATCCAATCACGAGAGTTTGATATTCTTCTTTAGGCTCATATATAGGACAATCAATAGTTCCCACTTTGATAGTTCTCACATTAGAAATAGTATTAACTCCACACGCTTTCTCAATCCTCTTGGGAAAATAAATGGTATGCTCCCTATCATCAACATTGAAAGTAACCTTTCCTTTATTGCAATCAATAACAGCCCCTGCGGTGTTAAGAAAAGGTCTCCAAAGAATAATAGACATATTATCATCTTCAGGCATTTCCAACACAACAAAATCAGTTAATATCAAGCAGTTAGTAGTAACTTGAACAGGAACATCCTCACATATACCAACAGGAATAGCAGTAGATTTATCAGCCATTTGCAAAGATATATCAGTAGGTATCAACTTGTCTAAGTAAAGTCTCTTATAAAGAGAAAAAGGCATAACACTAACACCGGCTCCCGAGTCACATAGAGCAGTTTTAACATAATTATTCTTAATAGAACAAGGAATAGTAGGTATACCTGGGTCGCCCAACTTCTTTGGCACTTTGCCATTGAAAGAGTAATTAGCAAGCATAGTGGAAATTTCCTCATTGGGGATTTTCCTTTTGTTAGTAACAATATCTTTCATATACTTTGAATAAGGAGGCAATTTAATAGCATCAGTCAAAGGGATTTGCAAGAATAAAGGTTTCATCCAATTGCAAAATTTATTATAGTGTTCTTCTTCCTTTGATTTTAGTTTCTTAGCAGGAAAAGGCATTTGCTTTTGCACCCAAGGTTCTCTTTCATTACCATGTTTCTTAGCAATAAAATCTTCTTTAGTATACTTTTTATTTTGATCATGCTTTTCGGGTTCATCTTCAACCTCTTCTTTATCAGGAGTATCATTCTTATCATTATCTTTATCATGTTCATTACCACTTTCAGTTTCAGCATCAGAAATAGAAATGCCATTAGGATCATTAACAGGTTCAGAGGATTCTACAACATTCTCATGTTTCTTTTTCTTTTTCTTAGATGGAGCACTAGTTTTAGTTCGTTGAGAATCTTGTTCAACTCTTTTGGGATGTCCCTCAGGATATAAAGGATCCTGAGTAGAAACACCGCCTCTAGTTGTTACTTCATAAGCATGTTTTTCTTTAGAATTATTCCCCAACAAGTCATTTTGCACTTTAGTGAGTTGATCAATTTGAGTTTGAACCATATGAAAATGTTTAACAAGCATCTTAACATCATTGGAGGTTCTCTCTACAATATCATGCAATTCACTAATAGCTCGAGAATTTTCCATTAAATGATTCTCTACTCTCATATTAAAATTTTCTTGCTTAACAATATAATTATCAAACTCATCTAAGCATTGTGCAGGAGGTTTTGAATACGGAATATCTTCCCTAGTAAAGCGTTGAAGGGAGTTTACCTCAATCATGGATGAAGGGGGAATTATCTCACATATATCTTCTATGGGAGGAAGATTCTTCACATCTTCAGATTTAATACCTTTCTCCTTGAGAGACTTCTTGGCTTCCCTCATATCTTCATCATTCAATTTAATTAAACCCCTCTTCTTTAATATTGGCGTTGGAGTTGGTTCAGGCGTAGTCCAATCATCATGATTCCGGCCTATTTTAGCCAATAATTCTTCAGCGTCGTCTGGAGTTCTTTTCCTGAAAACACAACCAGCACAACTATCCAGGTATGCCCTAGACTCAATGGTTAGTCCACTATAAAATATATCAAGTAAATCATGCTTTTCCAAATCATGGTCAGGCCGAGCTCTAATAAGAGAGCAAAATCTCGCCCAAGCCTCAGGCAATTTCTCTCCATCTTCCTGGTCAAAATTATAAATTCTCTGCAAAGCAATATGTTGAGCACTAGCAGGAAAGTATTTACGCTTCGGCCCAAGCCTCCGGCGACGGGCCTCGCTCCGCTCGTCAGAACTTAGCCTCCTTTTAGTATATGAATTTGGATCACAATATAACAAACTCCACCTTGAGACAAATTCCTTGTAGCATGAACTTTAACAATCACCTGAATCAACAAAGAAAACACTTGCTGGTGCCAATAGCCACTTGGGCTAAACAGTTATACCAACCAAGCTTGAGCAAAGCTCAAACTTGGACACAGGGACAGGCTTAGTCATCATATCAGCAGGATTATCATGAGTACTAATCTTTCATACCTTCACTTTACCTTTTGCAACCACATCTCTGATTGCGTGGTACTTAATATCAATGTGCTTTGTCCTCTCATGGAACATCTGATCTTTAGTAAGATAAATAGCACTTTGACTGTCACTGAACAACTCAATGCAAGAATTATCTCCACAAAGCTCAGCATATAAACCTTTCAGCCAAACAGCCTCTTTACCCGCCTCAGCAATAGCCATGTACTCAGCCTCAGTAGTAGATTGTGCAATAGCATCCTGCAAAGTAGCCTTCCAGCTAACAGCACATCCACCAACAGTAAACACATAACCTGTGAGGGACCTTCTCTTATCCAAATCGCCAGCATAATCTGAATCCACATATCCGGCGAGCCCCTCACCAATCCTGCCAAACCTCAAGCAAGCTTTTGATGTGCCACGAAGGTACCTGAAAATCCACTGAACAGCTTTCCAATGTTTTTTACCAGGATTAGCCATGTATCGACTGACAAAACTCATAGCATATGACAGACCAGGACGTGAACAAACCATGGCATATATCAAGGAACCAACAGCACTAGAATAGGGAACTCGAGACATGTACTCAATATCATCTTCAGAGCTAGGACATTGCAAAGCTGACAACTTGAAATGAAGCAATAGGAGTAGTAATTGACTTTGCATCATGCATATTAAAACGATGAAGAACTTTCTCAATATACTTTTCCTGACTAAGAAACAACAAACTAGACTTTCTG
The DNA here is from genome assembly GCF_019359855.2 of Lolium perenne. NCBI lineage: Eukaryota > Viridiplantae > Streptophyta > Magnoliopsida > Poales > Poaceae > Lolium > Lolium perenne. The sequence continues at coordinate 34,291,429 of NC_067245.2, forward strand.
TCCCTTTTAATTTCCATGCCTAGTATTTTCTTAGCAGGACCAAGATCCTTCATCTCAAACTCACTACTTAATTGATTCCTTAAAATATTGATCTCTTTCATGCTCTTGGCAGCAATCAACATATCATCAACATATAGTAGCAAATAAATAGGTGATCCATTAACAAACTTGATATACACACAACTATCATACTGAGATCTCTCAAAACCATGTGTAAGCATAAATGAATCAAACCTTTTTATACCAGCATCGTGGCGGCATTTCAGACCATAAAGGGACCTCTTTAATTTGCAAACAAGACCCTCCTTACCAGGCACAACATAACCTTCAGGTTGGTCCATATATATCTCCTCCTCCAACTCACCATGCAGAAAAGCAGTCTTTACATCTAGCTGCTCAAGCTCAAGATCATGCATAGCAACAATACCAAAGAAAGCCCGAATAGAACTATGCTTCACAACCGGGGAGAATACATCATTATAATAAACACGTGGAATTTGACTGAAACCTTTTGCTACTAACCTTGCCTTAAACCGTGGAGGCTCATTAGGAGACAAACCTTCCTTTCTTTTAAATATCCACTTGCAGCGGATAGCCTTCTTTTGTTTAGGCAAGTGCACAACATCCCATGTGCCATTCTTCTCAAGCGATTGCATCTCTTCTTGCATCGCACCTACCCACTTCTCTTTGTCAACCGAAGCAATGGCTTCAGTATATGTAGTTGGTTCAATATCATGCTCCACCTGTTCAGCACAACTCAAAGCATAATCAACAATATCACATTCTTGAATTAATCGGGTAGGAGGTGCAATATTTCTCTTCGGGCGGTCAACAGCAATAGACCGTCCTTGTCGCTGAACAATAGGTGGTGAAGGTGGAACATCATTATCATCATTGTTGATTTCAGGAACCACATTTTCATTCTCCTTTGCGTGCTCCACCTGCACGCCAATTCTGTGTTGCTCATCATCAGAAACATCAGGAGAATCAATAGCATCAGAAATATCAGTAGACGGACTATCATTAAACATAACCGCCTCATTAAAAAACGACATTCCTGCTCAACACAATTTTCTTAGTTTCAGGATTCCATAATCTATATGCCTTAACTCCTGAACCATAACCAAGGAAGATGCACTTAACAGCCCTTGGCTCCAACTTTCCATTATCAACATGAGCGTAAGCAGTGCAACAAAAAAACTCTCAAATCTGAATAATCAGCAGGCGAACCAGACCATACCTCAATTGGAGTTTTCTTATCAAGTGGAACAGAAGGTGACCTGTTGATGAGATAACATGCGGTGGAGGCTGCTTCAGCCCAAAAACTTCTATGCATCTTTGCATTAGACAACATGCAGAGAGCCCTCGAAATAATGGTCCTGTTCATGCGTTCAGCCACGCCATTCTGTTGAGGGGTGTACGGAATGGTATGATGTCTTACCATCCCATCATTGCTGCAAAACTCATCAAATTCATTTGAACAAAATTCCATACCATTGTCAGTACGGATTATCTTAACCTTCTTTTCAGTTTGGGTTTCTACCATAACTTTCCACTTCTTAAAAGCATTAAAAACATCAGATTTATGTTTCAGAAAATATGGCCACACTTTCCTTGAGTAATCATCAACAATAGTAAGCATGTAATTAGCACCACCATTAGAAGTTCTACGGGACGGACCCCAAACATCAGCGTGTACATAATCTAAAATACCTTTGGTGGTATGAACGGAAGCATTAAATTTTACTCTTTTATGCTTACCAAAGATGCAGTGCTCACAGAACTCAAGCTTACCTAAATCGCAGCCATCAATTAGCTCTCTCTTTGCCAATTCTGCCATGCCAAGCTCACTCATATGTCCAAGACGCTTATGCCAAAGGTTAGTCTTACTAGTTTCATCAGAACTAACATCAGCAGCAATACCAGGCAAAGTGCTACCTCTAAGGACATATAATTTCACAGAATTCATATCACCAATCATAATAATGAGAGAACCTGATGATACCTTCAAAAGTTTGTTCCCACCTTTGTACTTATACCCGTCACAATCAAGGGTATTCAAAGAGATCAAATTCCTCGCCATGGAGGGTATGTGTTCCACTCCTGTCAACGTGCGTGTCATCCCATCATGGGTCTTGATCTGAACAGAACCAATGCCAACAATGCTGCACTGGTTGTCATTCCTCACACGCACAAAATCTCCACTCTGCACAGACTCATAAGAACTGAACCAATCTTTGTTACAGCAAATATGAAACGAACATGCAGTATCAAGAATCCATTCATCATCACGTGAAACACATGCAGCCAAGACAGCTAAGCAATCTCCATCAGAACTATCACTACCATCATTACCAGCAACAACAGCAGCCTCACCCTTACCGGTGACAACGGCAGCCTTACCATTACCATCATTATTTTTCGGTTGGTAAGTTCCGTTCCTTTTCTCCTTGTTCTGCAGCTTCCAACAATCATCAATATTGTGGTTAGATTTCTTACAATACCTGCAGAACTTGTCACGTCCTTTGGACTTTGAGCGACCTCTGTCACCCTTGCTCTTATCTCTGTTGTTGTGGTAGTAGTTATCTCGCTGCTCAGTCCTGCCACGGACCTCTAATGCCTCCGCCTTGGAGGACGAACTTTCAGCCTGCACCATAGATTTCATTTTCTCCTTTTGTTGGAGAGCATCATAAACTTCCGCGAGAGTTAGTTTGTCGCGGCTCAATAATATGGTGTCACGAAAATTACTGAAAGAATTAGGCAGCGAGCATAAAAGAAGAAGACCTAAATCCTCATCCTCATACTTAACTTCTATAGACTGCAAATCAGAAACAATCTCTTTCCAGGAAGATAGGTGATTCATTACCGAACCTCCCTCTTGCAACTTATGTGAGAACAGCTTCATCTTCACGTGCAATCTGCCCGTGAGATCCTTGGACAAACATATCTCCTCTAGTTTGACCCATAACTCGGCGGTGGTTTTCTCCTGCAGCAGTTCCTGCAGAATATTATTGGACAGATGGAGTTGAATCAACGATAAAGCCTTACGGTCTTTCCGCTTCTCCGCATCGGTCCAGGTATCCTTCGCTTTCTCGCTGAAAGCATCGATCGCTTCATCCAGATCTGAAGATTGGGCGAGAATCGCCCTCATCTTCACTTGCCACAAAGCAATTCTCGTGGTGTAGTCCAGCTGCGGTAGATCGAACTTCAGTGACGACATCTCGTAAACCCTAGATCCAAAGAACACGGGCTCTGATACCACTTGTTATAATCGAGATGCACAATAAACGAAGAACGAAAAGTAAAACACTGCAGGGGACACGAGATTTTATCGTGGAAAACCCTTGCAACACACAAGGGAAAAAAAACCACGGGCGCCAGCCAGCAAAACTTCACTATTTCGGTGGTGTTTACAAACGCCGTGGGTGTACAATGATGCGGCAAAACCCTAGCGGCGGCTTACAGGGAATATATATAGACGGTGGTCCTATGCTGTCAGAACTTAGCGTCCCTTTAGTATATGAATTTGGATCACAATATAACAACTACAACGTTATAATATACACAAAAAGGACTAATGGGTTTAGACACAGCAAGTAAAAATCTGGTAGCTCTATGCTGTCATTAGGACCAATTTTGTTGTATCAGAGAGTTACTCGGTTAGATCCACCTTTGTAACTGTTTATTTCAGAAGAATTTCCTTGTTTTTTTGTTAGGAAAGTTAGCAGAAGTCCCTTTTTGTATCAGCTCCAGTTTCCAGAAAGTTATGTTTGCTCACATCAGCTCATCCTATCGCAGGTCGCAGAAAGAATCGGAGTTAGCGTGGGTATGGGCAACTCTATGTGATCCCCTCCTCTTGCTCGCACTCTACAGTCTACACCATAAGCCGACTCAACTGTGTGTGGCGGTCAGTGACACTTCCTCAGTTGAACCGCTACCCTTCCTTTCTTCCTGACGAGTATGCTCGCCGAGCCCCTGAGCTTCAATAAAAGGCTGGGAGGACGAGGTGTTCTACCTCCTTCCTGTTGTACATAGTGCCGACCCTTCTTGCTCTCGGGTGCCTGGCTGTCTGCTGTACATATTTTTCCAGAGAACTGAAGGCAGCGTCTCCTGTGTCAGGCCTTATTTTTCCTGTATATATTGTAGCAACAAGTGTCAGGAGTAGTTATAAGCCTTAAGCACTCGGTTTACTCCTTGGATTGTTCGTTGCGTATGTTCTGAATCTTTGTTCAAAGAGAACCGAGCCCAGCGTGTCCCTTGCATTCTGCACCTTCGGGGTAATCCATCTGCGGAGCGATTTCCCCCCTTCCAGTTGAGCTGACTGCCGCTCGCACCGTGTGCCAGTGGCGAGTAGCCGCGCCAGCGCGGGCCGGTCGCTCGCAACAGTTAGATGCAGCTGTCAGCTGTGGCTCCGGCCTCGGCACTCTGCATCCGGAGAACAGCTGTTTACTTGGATGCAATAATCGGCTGATTGGATCCTTTCACGAGGTTTGAATCGGCTGATTCCGTTCTACTTTTGCACCGGTTTGTCGCCCTCGGCTCACTAGCAGCTTGTCTTACGGGAGAGCTGGAGTCTGCCGACGGCACAGTACGGAAGGCCGTCGGCACAGAGCTGTGCCGATGGTGACCGTCGGCGTAGCATCGTCGGTATAGTTGGTCTGGGACTGACCAATCACCGTCGGCACATACTGGCCGTCGGCACAGATTGCTTCAAAGCATAGTATTTTCAAAATTTTCAAAATTATTTTTGAATAAATATTCAAATTATGTTTTTTGAAAAAAAATTCTTTTTTCAATTTTCTTCTTATTATTTTTACTTGTTAATCTCTCACAATCACATTTAGTATACCTAATGTTAGGTTAAATTGCACTTGTAGTCAAACTTCCCAATTGATCACCCATCCTCACACTACTCCCGCCCTAGCACGCTTAACTTGTTGGTTCTCTTCGGATGAGCTTCCATGATAGAAATAACATCTTGTTGTTAATACTACCATATCAATCATATTAACCCTTTACCGTAATGCCACACCTCTATATTTTTGAATTCTAACAATTACTTAGGTAAACAACAATGAATATATATAAATAATAATAATATAGAATTTGAAAAACAATTAAATGATTTTATTTTTTGTCTTTTTATTTAATATGGAATAATTAATTCAGTAAATACGAATTTGGCAAATAATATGTCTAAATTGATCAGAAAAATTAGAGGAATACAACTATGACATCCATATCATATTTTGAACCTACAAAATTAATTTACCCCAAAATTATGAGCATTAGATCAAGTACCTCTAGTTTAAATCTGATTGACTTTATCGGAAATGAGGTGGGAAACAACATCAACATCGGCATGGCATAGTTTGAAGAAATGAGGTCATATTTGACACGTGTGTGGGTCCTAGGATGGGAAGCAATATCCCGGACGCGGATTTCTAATCCGACCCACGGGCGAGCATCTTTTCATTTTTAGCATGCTCAACCGGTTTTTATTTGTGAAACAGCTACATGGAGCGCATTTTAGTATGACGTAAAAACTTCGTGCGATGATAGTAGACCACCTACGCACCACCTATCACATGACATGTGCACGCGTTAGATTTTTGGGAACTCATGTGGCTTCCGGCGGTGTCCCGCCGAATCCACTGGAAACTGACCGGATTTGAACTAGGGGTCAACTATCCATCGCTCCAGAAATTCCGGAAAAAATATTTTTAGTTCTACGACGCATCATTATATGTGCTAATTTTTGTCCGTTTAGTTTGTTCGTGAATGGGTGCACCCGCACGCCCGGTACGGTGATACCGCATGTCCCGGGGACCATGTTTTGTCCAGATGGCAATTTCAACGAAGTCGAAAAATCCCACGGAGCCGCGCGGCCTCATTTTATATGTCATAGTAACTATTCCGTTTGTCAAAACTAGGATACGACAATTATTTTAAAGAATCCTGCACGAAAAGGGCTATCACGTCAGGAGTTCTATGGATTTTAGGGGAAATAAGGTGGGAAACGGCCTTGGTATGACATAGTTTGCCGAAATGAAGTCATATTTGGCACGTGTGTGGATCCTAGGATGGGAAGCAAGATCCCGGGCGCGGATTTCTAATCCGACCCACGGACGACCATCTTTTCATTTTTAGCGTGCCCAAACGGTTTTTATTTGTGAAGCAGCTACATATGGCGCATTTTAGTATGCCATGAAACTTCTGTGCGATGATAGTAAACCACCTACGCACCACTTATCACATGACATGTGCACGTGTTAGATTTTTGGGAACTCATGCGGCTTCCGGCAGTGTCCTGCCGAATCCGCTGGAAACTGATCGGATTTGAACTAGGGGTCAACTATCCGTCGCTCCAGAAATTCCGAAAAAAATATTTTTAGTTGTACGAGGCATCATTATATGTGCTAACTTTTATCCGTTTAGTTTGTTCGCGAATGGGTGCACCCGCACGTCCGGTAAGCGATACCTCATGTCCCGGGGCCCTATTTTGGCCAGATGGCAATTTGAACGAAGTCAAAAAAAAAAAAAAATCCCACGGAGCCGCGTGGCGTCATTTTATATGTCATAGTAACTATTCCGTTTGTCAAAACTGGGATATGACAATTATTTTGAAAAAACCTTCACGAAAAGGCTATCACATCCGGTGTTCTATGGATTTCAGGGGAAATGAGGTGGGAAATGGCCTCGGCATGGCATAGTTTGCCGAAACAAGGTCATATTTGGCACGTGTGTGGGCCCTAGGATGGTAAGCAATACATCTGATGCGGATTTTTAATCCGAACCACGAGCGAATATTTTTTCATTTTTGGCGTGTGTGAGAGCCATGAAACCTCGAACATTATAGCTCATTTCTAAGAAGATTTGTTTATGTATTTGAAATATTACATTTTTGATATTTGTCTATGATCGATCTTGTTTTTACTGCAAAATTTGATATATTATACTTATTTTTCTCAATTAGAATGGTTTAGTTATGCTTTTTTGAAGACTGCCGTGGAGAAATAGAAAAAGCTATGCCGACGGTATAACCGTCGGCACAGGTTTGTAGTGAAAAAAAGGAAAAAAATGTTGTACCGACGGTCAGACTGGTCCTATGCCGAGGGCCAGAACTGTGCCGACGGTTGCCGTCGGCACCTTCAGCCTGTACCGACGGCCATCCTTGTCGCCGCGCTTCGGAGGCTCCTGTGCCGATGGCCCCGACATTTGACCGTCGGCACATTGCCTGGCCGTCGGCGTACGACAATTCTCCCGTAGTGTTCTACGTCTCCTGCAGGGATCCGCACCATTCTCCTACTCCGACACGGGCTCATTCCCTTCTTCTTCCACCCCGATTCCTCTCGCTAATCCCCATTGGCGTACCGTCACATCCCTTACTCTCTCTCCCCACAGTTAGTGCATAATCTATAAGGTTGACTTACACAAGATTGATTTCATTTGGTCGACCCGATGCATCTTATCCATCATGTAGCACCACTCGTAGCTGCGACTGAGGATCGCATCCTACTACTTCAAGAGAGCACTTAGATGCAATGCATTTCCTAACTCACATATGGTCCTATGATGGCTCAGCTCGATATTAGGAGAGGATTGCAAATCCTAACTACACATCTATAACTGGAACGTTGCAGAGGTTGTCCAAATATTTCAGATGAGAAGAGCCCTTTTATTTGCACTTGTCAAAAGGCCCACTGAGGGAGAATTGTTGCAAGATAGCATCCACACCTGTGTAGAAGAGCATGCTGCTATGTATTTCATGTTGTAAGTCATAACCAGAGGAGCACTCTTCCTTCATGTTACTTGTAAATAAAAGGTTTTATTGTATCGTAAATTTGACGAATATCAATTTATACACACACTCTAACCATTATTTTGTTATAGTAAAGTCTACAACATGTATACTCGATCTAGTGGAGGAGGACGGACAATTTTTCTGGTGTGGTGAAAACGATGGTGCGAAAGCAATACATACGATTCAAGGTTGACTCTTAGCAGACCCATGCCAATTAATAGGGGTAGAGGGTAAACAAATGAAATGATTGAATATGTGCACAATCAGAATCAACTCTTAGCAGAACCAATATAGATGTAAGATATGAAAATAAATATCTCACTAGATAATTAATCAAGAAGGCACACACCAAACGATCAGCTATGTTTTCTATCAAATCATTGACTCAGCGAGCCGCCAGCAGCCATCTTTGCTAGCTAAGAACTCATCGCATGTCTTTTCTATATTTCACTGAAACTGCTCACTAATGGCCAATCAATCAGGAGAGAGTCGATGGCTGAGATGTTGTGTATATGGATATAGCATGTAGGCTATGTATAAGTGAAGCTAGATCTTAATAGTCCACCAAGGCTCATACTTGTTAGGTTGATTGATTTTCTTCTCAACCTCACATCGAAACAATAATAGAACAAGCAAGTTTTGCACACACCACTGGTTTTGGGTAAAGATACAAGACATAGATGTACTAGCGGCAAAATTTAGCTGCCGGATTGGGAGCTCCGCCCTTGACTCAATCATCCATTTCCGTTGTGTTTCAAGAGAAAGTTCTTCAACATTATTGATACCTATCACAATTATCGAGATTTGTTTAAGCAACTACCCCGCTCTAAATCATCCTTTGGACAATTTTGTTATACTGAACTTTTGTACGTTTATGCAACTTAAATTTATTAAGGTACATTCTTATCAAGCATAATTCTCTGTTACGTACATAACTTAAGATCTTCCAATATTACTAAATACTAGTTGGTACATTGGTATACCGTTGCAATGCATTATTGAAAATTATAATTTCTTGTTGTGCTTAATTTAAACCGCATCTTGTAAAAAGGTTTTGTATATGTAAATATGGCAGATATCTCTAAGTCATAGGAGGTAACAAATATCATAATATTGGTTTCTAGTGTATGATTTTGTGATCATATCTATATAATCTTTGGAGTGTAAAATAAGCCATTGACATGATTATATACAATCCTTTTGTGGTCACATGTGCCTTGTTACAATGAATTTTTTTCCCGTAGATTAAACCATTGGCACGATTATATTCGAACCTTTAACAATTGTATTCAAAGTTTAGAATACTTTAAATGAATTTTGAACGAAATGCAACTGAAATTTAAACTACCATAATCCTAATCTCGAGCAAAACGGCAACAAAACTTGATGAGGCCTGGTGTGTCCTCCGGGTCATCGCGATGGAGTGGCAGAAGAGGCGGTGTCGCTGACGTGTTTGCTCACTAGCGGTTGGATGCCTTTACTGGCCGGCGCACAAGTTGTTGATTTGCTAGGTCCACGAATCAGATTCCAACTTGGTCGCCGTGTTTGGGCGTGTCCGGTAGCCCCTAGCCAGGCTAAGAGCATCTCCAGTCGCGTCCCTCAAACCGTCTCCCAAAGGGATTTGAGCACGTCGGACAAAAAAACTTTCTCAGCCGCGTCCCCCAAAGCCGCTTTTTTTCCGGTGCGCCCCGATACGGTGTCCGGCGCCCCGAGGCCGCCCCCGCCCCAGAGGGGACGTTTCGGGCATGCCGGACACAACGAAAAGTGAGGTGGGCTCCCACATGTCAGTGACTATTTCCATAAACCGTTGGTTCGCGCTTTTTTTCTCGTCGCTCCTTCCCTCCCGCGCCTCCCACCCCTCCGCCGCCGCTGGATTTGCCGGCCCTTTCGATGACTGATCTCTTCTGAGAATCGGCACCATCGTCCCGGCGGGCACTCTCGTCGGTCGTTTCGCCGCCGCCGCTTTGCCTGAGCGTCCCAGAACGTGGCGTCAAATCCATCCCACCTCCGCGCACACAAGGTGCTCGATGACTTGCCAGGTACGCGCGATTGGCCGCTGTTCGTTGCGTCGTCTGCCGTGGCGCAATTTTAAACATCGATTTTGCTCCGAGACATGGATAGCGACGACGAGATGATTGCCCTACTGCTGGAGGACGAGCAAGCCTTCGACGATGACCTCTGGGAGCATTTGCTGATCATCGCGGCCCTCCTGGATGTGCTTAACGCCGAGGCGGAGAAGCGGAAGAGGCCACGCCGCGGCGGATCAAGCGGGGAGAAAGAAGTCGAAGCCCCGACAGAGGATGGAGGGGCATACCATGCTGCACAACGACTACTTCACAGATGACGCAACACATGCCGACAATTCTCGGCGCCGGTATAGGATGAGCAAGGGTCTGTTCATGAATATCCTCCACGGCGTTCGAGAGTTTGACCCCTACTTCAAGCTCAAGCACGACGTTGTAGGCGATGTCGGGTTCTCGTCGATTCAGAAATGCACCGCCGCCATGAGGATGCTTGCATACGGAGCACCTGCCGATACACATGACGACTACCTTCGCATGAGTGAGTCTACTGCCATTGAGTGCATGTACAAGTTTTGCCGAGCTGTGGTGGGAAAATTTGGTAAATACTACTTGAGAGGGCCAACTTAGGAAGAGACTGCAAGGATCCTGGCACAAAATGCTGCCAGACGATTCCCTGGAATGCTTGGAAGCATCGATTGCATGCACTGGTCATGGAAGAACTGCCTGTTTGCTTGACAAGGTATATACAAAGGGCGTCATGGATATTGCAGTGTGCTGCTTGAAGCTGTGGCAGATTATGACCTCTGGATTTGGCATTCTTTCTTTGGCATGGCCGGATCACACAATGACATCAATGTATTGCAGCAGTCTCCGGTGTTCAGCAGACTAGTGGAAGGGCATGCTCCACCATGCAACTATGAGATCAATGGCCACCAATATACCAAAGGTTATTATCTAGCCGATGGTATATATTCAACATGGGCCACTTTTATCAAAACAATCTCGAATCTATCAGGTCAGAAGAATTCCCACTTTGCTACACGACAGGAAGGATGTCGAGCGGGCATTTGGTGTGCTTCAAGCTCAATTTGCAATTGTTCGGTACCCTGCTCTAAGCCAGTCTCACGACCAAATGTGGGAGGTGATGCAGACTTGTGTGATCATGCACAACATTATCATCGAGGATGACCGCAAGAATCATGCCAGATCACATGTTGGTCCCTATGAGTGTGAAGGCCCTCTTGCGGAGGTTGATCATGAGTTGCCTGCAGATTTTGCTGATTTCCTCGCCATGCACGCAAAGATCCGTGATAGCAATGTTCACGAGCAACTTGAAGCTGATCTCGTTGAGCATTTGTGGAGGATCAAAGGATTATCAGCAAATGCCGCGACACATTGATCTAGCCCTATTTATTTACATTTGTTTAGTTGTTTTATTATTCGTTGTATTTTTATTTGAAAACAATCTCCGCAAACATATTTATTTGTATGCTATATTTAATAAATGGTTGTGTTTCCAAAAACCCTTTGTTTAATGTTTGGGGCGGCGTTTGGGGGACGCGACTAGGGAGCGACGTCCCCCAAACGTGGCACGAACAAAATACGTCCCCCAAACGCTCAATCCGGCGCCGTTTGGGAGACGGTTTGGGGGACGCGACTGGAGATGCTCTAACAATGGGGTGCCACACGCTTTTTTGTGTTGTCTGGACCAATAGGAAGTGCCGCTGCAGATTTCGTGTTTGGATCCCCATTGGCCCGATGGTGGTGATGTGGGGAGGGGGAGGGGGGAGCCTACCCGGGACACCGGTAGAGATGCCCTAATAAACTTTATATTCTTCGGCCTTTTGTTGGGTCCATGGTACTTGTTGCCCATCTTCTGGGCCGGGCGGTCTCTCCAAGTCTCCAACACGCCATCGCGTAGAGTGCCCTCAAAGGAAAAAAAAAAAGCCATCGCGTAGAGATTGAAGCTTCGAGCGCATGGCAATGAAAGGGGAGGTTGCGAGAATCCATGCATCGAGTAGCGCTGGTGGTGAGAAACGACTTTTCTTACAGATGTACTACGACGCCGTTGGATATGAACATATGGAAACTATATCTCCAACATTGTGTGCGAAATTCATGTAATGTGCTTACTATATACTTTCTCCGTTCCATGATCCTCGTCATGGTTTTAGTACAAATTTAACAAAAACCACAACAAGTATTATGAAACCAAGGGAGTAGTTAAATGTAAATACCTCAATCAAAGTACTCCCTCCATCTCACGAAGATTGTCTAAGATTTATTAAAATTTAGATGTATCTAGAGATCTAAATTTTTACAAAGTTTAAACAACCTTCATGGAAGGGAGAGAGTACATTCACCTGCACAAAATTTCTGAGGAAATTAAGAAAAATGTACACATCGCAGGCATGCATATTCAAGTATCAATAGCTTGAGCAGACATCGGTAAGAAATACCCAATGTTACTGTTGGCCTCTTTCATAATGTATGAGTTTGCATGATTGCATCCATGCTTTTGTGCACCAGGTCGGCGTCCTACCTAGCCCGCTCACTTGATCCCTTAACCAAGCCCAGCAGCCTGGCCGGCGACATCGTCCTTGGACTGATCACGACGTCCACCATCCTCCGCGCCTTCCGCTCCTCAATCGTCTCCAGCCGCGGCGACCACGACCTGTCCCTCGCTGCACCCACCAGCTGCTCGTAGTGCTTCCTCAGCTCCGGCGTGCTGCAGATCAGCGCTCCATTCTCCTCGTCGTCACCACGATCACCAGCAGGTGAGCGCGTGCCCGTGACGGCCTTGACGATGAACTCCTCGGTGACGCTGATCACAGTCCGGCCGTCCCCGTCCTTGACGTACTCGAACGGGCTCCTCCCACCAGCGGCCAGCGACGGCGCCGATGACGAGGACGAGGATGAGAAGACGCCGCCGCCGCGGGCGCCTTCTTGGTGTTTGTCGTAGGAGAGTGCCGCGAGCGATCCCGCGGTGACCGCGCCCTACCCCTGCTCCGGGAGCCTGTCGACGGGGATGACGACGTATGTGACGCCGGCGTCGACCCGGTCCTCGACGGCGAGCACCGGCGCGGGGCGGCCGACGCGGAACCCGTCCGCCCTGCACACCACGGAGAGCTGGCTGTGGTGGATACATGTAGTGCTGCGGGTTTGACTTGAACCTGCGGGCTGTGTACAGAGGAACGGATGGGCGGACTGCGCTCGGCTGACATGGTGGAAGTCCGCGGCATTTTCTCCCGGGCAGCACTGCCAAATATGCCAATGGCATGCGGAGAGGAAGGAGAGGATGCAAGTGGTGGGCCGGGTTCGTGGTACGAGGTGGAAAGGGCGGCGCGCGCCCTCGTGGCTGCATCTGCGTCCGAAGAGGTAATTGCACCATAGGTACAAGAACTTGCACCCTATGTACATTTTCATACAAAAACTTGAAAAGTGTGTTCAGGTGGTACAACAACTTGTCCTGGATGTGCACCGTTGGTACAAGTGGTCTCTGGAGCTGCCACGCGTCCCTGGTCAACCGTCAAACCGTTTTTGCAGAAAAGTCCTTACAGAATGCGAGAATCGCGCGCGACCAGAAGCAGCCCTCTCCTCTCCGCTCGTCTCTTTCCCCTTTCTTCTCCTCTCCGCTCGTCTCGTTCCCCTTTCCTCTCCTCTCTGCGGCGGCGACCAGAAGCAAACCCTAGATGCATGGCGGACCAAGGGGAGGGGAGCATGGACAGCACGGGCCGGACGCCGCCGCCAGGGTTTGCCCGTCGCGGAGGGCCGCGGTGGAGGGGCAGGCCCGTGGCTCCAGCACCTGCTCCTGCTCGTGGCCGTCGCGGAGGGCTGCGACATGTGGTGGCGGAGGAAGGCCATGGCAGCAATGCGGCGACAGAGGAGAGGGTTGCGGAGGAGACTCGGCAATGGAGGTACGAGAAGCTAGTCCAGAAGTACATGCTCCTATACTGCTGCCTAGCATCGGAGGAGGAGAGGGCGGCCATGGCAGAGCCCAATTGCTGGCGGCCAGCAATTCCAAGCAATCTGGAGGAGCAGATTGGCGCCATGGAGGCTCAGCTGGCCAGCCTGCGGCAGCCTCCCCCGCCACCACCACCAGCAAACTGAAGGAGGAGGACATGCGCATCTGGAAGGAGGGAGATCCGTGGGCGACGATCACAGGTGAGTACTTCTGGAAGACAGCAGGAGGATCATCGTCTCCATCTACACTGGTGAGTTAATTTTCTGTGTTAACTGAAATTGGTGTGTTAACTGAAATTCAGTTTCTGACTTGGTTGATGTTTGTTCTTACAAGCAGAAGAAGAAACTTCAAGAGGAGAATGCATTGCTGCTGATGGAGCTAAAGGGGTTGGAGCTACAGCTAGAGATGAGGAAGGCAGAGAAAAAGAAGTTGCTGAAGAAACATAGCCAGGAGCTTAGAAGGAGGGATTGGAGGGAATGTGTAATTGTGTGCTTGTTCTCTGTCTGCTTAGTGCTTGTTGCTATGATCAGTGTGAGGTAGAATTGGAAATGTAGGTGGAATAAATATCAACTATGCTTCTAACCAACTATGCTTGTAACCATGCTTGTTTAGATGAAAACCATGCTTGTAAGCAACTCTTTTTATGGAATAAATATCAATCTTTGCTTCAATTCCAACAAGTACTTGCTTTGCATTCAGGCATCAGTAACATAGGAAGACAAATTGTAGGGTTCAAACATCATTTTAGTAGCACTGATAGCATTCAATTGTTTACAAATATAAATATGATCCTAAACATCATTCAGTTAGAACATTACAAATTCATCACTGAGGTGCTGTCTGACTAACTGGAATTTCTTCAGGATTGTCACTTGGGAATGCCTCATTCAAATCAGGCAACTCATTTCTGGGTTGCTCATTTCTGGGTTGCTCATCACCAAAAAGCAAGTAGTAGGTTGATCCTGGACCTGTGTTGTAACCTCTTCTTCTTGTATTTGATGAAGTTGGCACAGTTGGCTGTGATGAACTGGCCTCCTCTGCCATATTTGGCTCTTTTCTTTTCCTTCCTTTACCTCTTCCTGTTTCACTTGCTCCTCCTCTGCCAGCTCCTCTTCCTCTTGCACTTGCACCTCCTCTGCCAGCTTGTCTTCCTCCTCCTCTTCCTGTTTCACTTGCTCCTCCTCTGCCTCCTCCTCTTCCTCTTGCTCTTCCTCTATCTGCTTGTGCATTAGCTCTGCCTCTTCCAGCTTCTCTTGTTCCTCCTCTGCCAGCTCCTCTTCCTCTTGCAGTTGCACTTGCAGTGGTTAGCCTTGTAGATTGGGCTTGAAGAATATACATGGAAGATATACATGAAGCGGCCTTGTACAAGAAAGTTTGGGCTAGTTTGCCCGTGTATCTGTAAATATAGTAGGATACGTGTCGGTTAGGTAGAATTTGGCTCGTGCACGGTTGGGATTATTCCCACGTTAGAAAGTCTACGGACTATAAATATGTATCTAGGGTTATTGAGAAAAACAACAATCACGTTCATCACAAACCAATCTAGGCGCATCGCCAACCCCTTTGTTTCGAGGGTTTCTTCCGGGTAAGCATCATGCTGCCTAGATCGCATCTTGCGATCTAGGCAGTATACGTTTATTCATTGTTCATGCATTGCTCGTGCTGAAACCTTGTTGATGGCGAGCAACGTAGTTATCGTAGATGTGTTAGGGTTAGCATTGTTTTACCGCGATACATGCTTTTGTCCATGCAACCCTTAGGCGTCTAGCCGCCCTTACACCTATCTTAGGCGTAGGGGCGGCACCTTGCTTGATCTTTATTTAGTAGATCCGATCCGTTATGATTGCTCCTTGTTCTTCAAGGATTAGTTTAATATCTGCATAGTTAGGCCTTGCAAACGGGTTGAAGGATCCACTAGCACGTAGGGTGTAGTTTGCTAGCCCTAGATAAGATGTTCCGGGGATCAACTTCATGTTGGTTTTTAGGCCTTGTCTAGGGTTGGTTTATTATCACCGTGCGTGGCTGCCAGGCTCAATCACGCGTAGGATGTTCCGATTATGTGGTGAAAACCCTAAATCGTCGTAGGTCGCTTTAGCTATATATCGATCAAGCAGGACCACCATGTGATCGTAGACCTCATACGAACCATGGGTGGATCGGCTCCTTGAGCCGATTCACAGGACAACCTGAGAGCCGATCGAGGCTCGTATTTAATGTTTACGTGTATGCCATGCAGGAAACTAAGCGAAGCAAATCCATCACCTTCCTGACCAGGTATAGGTCAGGTGGCACGCCCTTGCACCAGCATCGGGACGTGCGTACCAGGAGCTTTGCGGGCCGTCGCTCGGAGGGACCAGGGCCAGCCGCAGCTCTAGGTTGTTCCCGGCTCTTCGTGTTGCCAGCCGTTGCTCGCCGGTGGGTTTCGGACGCCAACACATTCTGGCACGCCCGGTGGGACAGTCTTCGGCATCAACTGCATCGCCATCTACATCTGAGATTGCGGAAGGTACTCCAGTCACGTATGAGGATCCGACTGAGGAGCTCAAGAAGAAGTATGACGAGGTCAAAGCTATCCTCGAAGCCGACCTCATCGGCTCTTTCCAGAGGACCCGCTCACACGGCATCAGGTGGAAAGGGTTCTCGCCTGAAGGCGCGCTCGATGGAGTGGACCTGTCTACCCCTTCAGAAGAACGCACCAGGTCTCTGCGTCAGGAGATTAATTTCATGGTAGCGCATTCGCTACACCGCCATTCTGAGAACCTGGTGAACACTTTGGAGCGTGTCGCCCTACGGGTGATCCAGGAAATCATGAGGCATCAGTACTCTCCGTCAGGACCTGCTCTAGGGACTCACCAAGGAGAGATACCACTCCAGTCCCGACCGCCGCTGCCGTTCGCGTTGGCAGCACCAGAAGTGCCGAGTTCACTGGCATTCATCGTCTACAAGATCGGTGGTGACCCTAGTGATTACCAGTTCTTGTATGAGGCGCCTAAGGAGATCCCTCACGGGTACACGTGCACATACGTGCCAGACTGCAGTAACTGGGCACTCACGAACCAGCATCGCAACGAAGGGACTGGGAACAGCAGGAGGAGCTTCTGGATCGGATCTTGAGAAGCAGACGTGGCTAGCTAAGTATGCCACTCCGACGAACCTCCAGAGCTCAACTCATGCAGCTAGCTCAGAGCTTGAGAAGCAAGCATGGCTGGCTAAGTACGCCACTCCAGCGAATCTTCAGAGCTCGACTCCTGCAGCCAGCACCGCAGATCAGATCAGTACAATCTTGAGAGACCAGTTCGGCATGGTGCCGAAAAGGAGGGCAATCGGCTATTTCAAGCCGTACCCCAACGAGTACGATTTGATCCCACTACCACCCAAATATTGGCTCCCTGAATTCTCCAAGTTCAGTGGGTCAGATGGCTCCAGTTCAATCGAGCATGTGAGCCGATATTTGGCGCAGCTGGGCACGATCTCAGCATCAGATGAACTACGTGTGAGGTTCTTCGCGCAGTCCCTCACAGGATCGGCTTTCGGGTGGTACACCTCGCTGCCACCAGATTCAATCCGGACTTGGAAGCATATGGAAGAGCAGTTCCACATGCAGTATCACTCAGAGGCTTCCGAGGCTGGCATTGCCGATCTAGCACAAGTACGGCAGAAGCGCGGAGAAACAGTGTCAGAATACATCCAGCGCTTCAGGGCCATCAGGAACCGATGCTATTCGGCTCGTTTGACTGAAAAAGAAGCAGTCGAGTTGGCGGTGGTGGGTCTCGCATCACCGATCAAGGACATGGCTTCCCAAGTAGATTACCCTTCACTGGCGCACATGGTTCAAAAACTGTCATTATATGAACAGCGCCACCCAGAGTTGTACCAGGACAAATTCAAGCGTGCGGTAGTCCTGATTGAGGCAGATGAAGATGAAGGCTCTGCGGGAGATCAAGAGGTAGCAGTGGCTGAATGGACTCGGGGGGTTAAGCCCCGTGTCCTGCAAGTGGGTTAAGCCACAAGGTCCTCCAAGAGGGTTTGACTTCGACGTGACCAAAGCTGAGCAAATTTTTGACCTCTTACTCAAGGAGAAGCAGCTAAAGTTACCCGAAGGCCTCAAAACCCCCACGGCACAGGAGTTGAACGGAAAGCCATACTGCAAGTGGCATAACACGTTCACCCATACCACCAACGACTGCAGGGTGTGGCGTCAGCAGATCCAAATGGCGATAGAGCAAGGGCGTCTAATCTTCAGCCAGTACGCCATGAAAGTTGACACGCACCCCTTCCCCACCGTTAACATGGTGGAGTGCACTTACCCTGGGAGGTGCCAGCCAGGTTTCTCGTTCAGCATTAACATGGTAGGGCCTGGGCACCACTCTGGTAAGGACAGAGACGAGAGCAACCGCTCTCGTAGCAAGGACAAGGAGGAAGCCGTTCCGCGCGATCGGCTCCGACACGATGGCAAGCGCTACATCACAGAGGGAGAAGTGAAGAATGTGCGATATCAACGACCTCTCTCTGATCATTTCCTCAACAATTATGTGAGTCAGTACGACCAACGCCGACGATACGACGACGGTGACGAAAGAGATCATCTGGCTAGCAGGGACGCCAGGAGACATCGTCGGGATGATCGAGATGAGGAGAGATATGAGCGCCATGCCAAAAACAAGTCAAGAGAGCAAGACGACGTGGACAAGCACTGGGACTGTCCCTTCTTCAAACACTGCTGGGATTCAGGAATGAGCCGATTGCCTACAATCGGCAACTGCCCAGAATGTAGACAGAGGAAGAAGAGCACAGGAGACGTGTCAGTGTTCAAGCGTCTGGGACCTCTCCCATCTCGGAACAAGCAAGCTGAGTCCTCTCGGGTAGAAGATCTCGAAGAGTTAGAAGATGACGATGAAGAAGAAGAAGATGAGTACCACCGGCCAAGGTGGTGCCCTGATGGACTCAGCCGTTCCCAAAAGCGTAGGGTTCAGCGACTACGTGGTTTGGAGGGAGCCGAAAGGTTATACCTGCACACGTTGAGGAAGGCGCGGCCTGATCTAGCCGCGAAAATTCAGCGAACCCTGGACGAAGAGGGTCGACCACAAAAGATGGAGTGGCGCCCCAAGCAAAGGAAAGCCGATGATGAGATATCGGCTGGTACAAACATGGTGTTCATCCTTCCAGCGGAGTTTTGTGCTCCAGGATTAGACGAAGCACCTGTGGCACAACTTGACTGCGGCCCACGGCCAGTTATCTTCGAGAAGCCACAAGAAAGAAGCTACAGACACCTGAAGGCCCTGTACTTACGAGGTTATATCAATGGGCAGCCTGTTGATGCGTGTGGTTGACACGTCCGTTGGGAACCCCAAGAGGAAGGTGTGATGCGCACAGCGGCAAGTTTCCCTCAGTAAGAAACCAAGGTTTAATCGAACCAGTAGGAGTCAAGAAGCACGTTGAAGGTTGATGGCGGCGGGATGTAGTGCGGCGCAACACCAGAGATTCCGGCGCCAACGTGGAACCTGCACAACACAACCAAAGTACTTTGCCCCAACGAAACAGTGAGGTTGTCAATCTCACCGGCTTGCTGTAACAAAGGATTAACCGTATTGTGTGGAAGATGATTGTTTGCGTAAAACTTGAGAACAAGTATTGCAATGAGATTGTATTTCAGTAAAGAGAATTGGACCGGGGTCCACAGTTCACTAGAGGTGTCTCTCCCATAAGATAAACAGCATGTTGGGTGAACAAATTACAGTTGGGCAATTGACAAATAAAGAGGGCATGACCATGCACATACATATCATGATGAGTATAGTGAGATTTAATTGGGCATTATGACAAAGTACATAGACCGCCATCCAACTGCATCTATGCCTAAAAAGTCCACCTTCAGGTTATCATCCGAACCCCCTCCAGTATTAAGTTGCAAAGCAACAGACAATTGCATTAAGTATGGTGCGTAATGTAATCAACAACTACATCCTTAGACATAGCATCAATGTTTTATCCCTAGTGGCAACAGCACAACACAACCTTAGAACTTTCTGTCACTGTCCCAGGTGTCAATGCAGGCATGAACCCACTATCGAGCATAAATACTCCCTCTTGGAGTTACAAGCATCTACTTGGCCAGAGCATCTACTAGTAACGGAGAGCATGCAAGATCATAAACAACACATAGATATAACTTTGATAATCAACATAACAAGTATTCTCTATTCATCGGATCCCAACAAACGCAACATATAGAATTACAGATAGATGATCTTGATCATGTTAGGCAGCTCACAAGATCCGACAATGATAGCACAATGGGGAGAAGACAACCATCTAGCTACTGCTATGGACCCATAGTCCAGGGGTAGACTACTCACACATCACTCCGGAGGCGACCATGGCGGTGTAGAGTCCTCCGGGAGATGATTCCCCTCTCCGGCAGGGTGCCGGAGGCGATCTCCTGGATCCCCCGAGATGGGATCGGCGGCGGCGGCGTCTCTGGAAGGTTTTCCGTATCGTGGCTCTCGGTACTGGGGTTTTCGCAATGGAGGCTTTAAGTAGGCGGAAGGGCAGGTCAGGAGGCGGCACGAGGGCCCCACACCACAGGGCCGCGCGGCCAAGGGGGGGGGCCGCGCCGCCCTAGGGTGTGGCCCCCTCGTGGCCCCTCTTCGTCTCTTCTTCGGACTTCTGGAAGCTTCGTGGCAAAATAGGACCCTGGGCGTTGATTTCGTCCAATTCCGAGAATATTTCCTTACTAGGATTTCTGAAACCAAAAACAGCAGAAAACAGCAACTGGCACTTCGGCATCTTGTTAATAGGTTAGTTCCAGAAAATGCACGAATATGACATAAAGTGTGCATAAAACATGTAGATAACATCAATAATGTGGCATGGAACATAAGAAATTATCGATACGTCGGAGACGTATCAGCATCCCCAAGCTTAGTTCTGCTCGTCCCGAGCAGGTAAAACGATAACACAGATAATTTCTGGAGTGACATGCCATCATAACCTTGATCATACTATTTGTAAAGCATATGTAGTGAATGCAGCGATCAAAACAATGTATATGACATGAGTAAACAAGTGAATCATAAAGCAAAGACTTTTCATGAATAGCACTTCAAGACAAGCATCAATAAGTCTTGCATAAGAGTTAACTCATAAAGCAATAATTTAAAGTAAAAGCATTGAAGCAACACAAAGGAAGATTAAGTTTCAGCGGTTGCTTTCAACTTGTAACATGTATATCTCATGGATATTGTCAACATAGAGTAATATAATAAGTGCAATAAGCAAATATGTAGGAATCAATGCACAGTTCACACAAGTGTTTGCTTCTTGAGGTGGAGAGAAATAGGTGAACTGACTCAACATTGAAAGTAAAAGAATGGTCCTCCATAGAGGAAAAGCATCGATTGCTATATTTGTGCTAGAGCTTTGATTTTGAAAACATGAAACAATTTTGTCAACGGTAGTAATAAAGCATATGTATCATGTAAATTATATCTTATAAGTTGCAAGTCTCATGCATAGTATACTAATAGTGCCCGCACCTTGTCCTAATTAGCTTGGACTACCGGATCATCACAATGCACATGTTTTAACCAAGTGTCACAAAGGGGTACCTCTATGCCGCCTGTACAAAGGTCTAAGGAGAAAGCTCGCATTGGATTTCTCGCTATTGATTATTCTCAACTTAGACATCCATACCGGGACAACATAGACAACAGATAATGGACTCCTCTTTTATGCATAAGCATGTAACAACAATTAATAATTTTCTCATTTGAGATTGAGGATATATGTCCAAAACTGAAACTTCCACCATGGATCATGGCTTTAGTTAGCGGCCCAATGCTCTTCTCTAACAATATGCATGCTTAACCATAAGGTGGTAGATCTCTCTTACTTCAGACAAGACGGACATGCATAGCAACTCACATGAAATTCAACAAAGAGTAGTTGATGGCGTCCCCAGTAAACATGGTTATCGCACAACAAGCAACTTAATAAGAGATAAAGTGCATAATTACATATTCAATACCACAATAGTTTTTAAGCTATTTGTCCCATGAGCTATATATTGCAAAGGTGAATGATGGAATTTTAAAGGTAGCACTCAAGCAATTTACTTTGGAATGGCGGAAAATACCATGTAGTAGGTAGGTATGGTGGACACAAATGGCATAGTGGTTGGCTCAAGTATTTTGGATGCATGAGAAGTATTCCCTCTCGATACAAGGTTTAGGCTAGCAAGGTTATTTGAAACAAACACAAGGATGAACCGGTGCAGCAAAACTCACATAAAAGACATATTGAAAACATTATAAGACTCTACACCTTCTTCCTTGTTGTTCAAACTCAATACTAGAAATTATCTAGACCTTAGAGAAACCAAATATGCAAACCAAATTTTAGCATGCTCTATGTATTTCTTCATTCATGGGTGCAAAGCATATGATGCAAGAGCTTAATCATGAGCACAACAATTGCCAAGTATCACATTACCCAAGACATTAATAGCAATTACTACATGTATCATTTTCCAATTCCAACCATATAACAATTTAACGAAGGAGAAACTTCGCCATGAATACTATGAGTAGAAACTAAGGACATACTTGTCCATATGCTACAGCGGAGCGTGTCTCTCTCCCATAAAGTGAATGCTAGGATCCATTTTATTCAAACAAAACAAAAACAAAAACAAACCGACGCTCCAAGAAAAGCACATAAGATGTGATGGAATAAAAATATAGTTTCAGGGGAGGAACCTGATAATGTTGTCGATGAAGAAGGGGATGCCTTGGGCATCCCCAAGCTTAGACGCTTGAGTCTTCTTGATATATGCAGGGGTGAACCACCGGGGCATCCCCAAGCTTAGAGCTTTCACTCTCCTTGATCATGTTGCATCATACTCCTCTCTTGATCCTTGAAAACTTCCTCCACACCAAACTTAGAACAACTCATTAGAGGGTTAGTGACAATAAAAATTAACATATTCAGAGGTGACACAATCATTCTTAACACTTCTGGACATTGCATAAAGCTACTGGACACTAATGGATCAAAGAAATTCATCCAACATAGCAAAAAAGGCAATGCGAAATAAAAGGCAGAATCTGTCAAAACAGAACAGTTCGTATTGACGAATTTTATCGAGGCACCAGACTTGCTCAAATGAAAATACTCAAATTGAATGAAAGTTGCGTACATATCTGAGGATCACTCACGTAAATTGGCATAATTTTCTGAGTTACCTACAGGGGAAAACAGCCCAGATTCGTGACAGCAAAGAAATCTGTTTCTGTGCAGTAATCCAAATCTAGTATGAACTTTTCTATCAACGGCTTTACTTGGCACAACAAAACACTAAACTAAGATAAGGAGAGGTTGCTACAGTAGTAAACAACTTCCAAGACACAAAATAAAAACAAAGTACTGTAGGTAAAAACATGGGTTGTCTCCCATAAGCGCTTTTCTTTAACGCCTTTCAGCTAGGCGCAGAAAGTGTGTATCAAGTATTATCAAGAGATGGTGTGTCAACCTTACCTTGGGCTTTACCCTTACCTTTCTTATTGTTTTTCTTTCCCTTTGATTTAGGAAATATATGATTTCCCCCCGGTATAGAGGTGAATTTCAGGGTGCCTTCTCCCACATCAATGACTGCTCCCAATAGTTTCAGCAGGGATCTTCCGAGTGTGATTTTTCCTGTCCCTACACATTCAATAACAAGATAATCAATGGATATTGTTCTTCCAAAAATGGTTGTATGCACACCTGCAGCTATTCCCTTAGGAATTATAACAGAGTTATCAATGAAAGTTATTTCTTCTCCTCCTTCCTCGACTCCCCAAAGTTTCAAAGATTTATAAATGCTCTCAGGCATAAGGCAAAATTCAGACATAATATCACAGTAGGCATGAAGAGTTCGATCACCAATAACAATTTTAACAGTAGGATCCCACAATGAAAGTTTAGAGTTCACTAAAACTTGTTCAAGACGATTACGAACATGGCAATAGTTATCATCTAAGCGAGATGTACTTGTCTCGAGATTGTTTAATCTACTATATATGCTAGTGAGGGCTGAATCAAAGTTATTAGCTGAATCATGTGATGCAACCAACTTCTTTATGGCATTAAAAGCTTGATCCCCATTGCAATGAAGGAAATCTCCTCCCACTAAAGTATCCAAAGCATATCTATAGCGAACCATAAGACCAAAATAAAAATTACTAAGGAGCAAACTTAGAGTCATTTGAGGTTCAGTTTTACGATAAGAAGTAAAAATTCTAGACCAAGCATCCTTAAAACTCTCCTCATCCCCTTGTTTAAAAGTGAAGACTAATTCTTCAGGCGAAGAAGTAACAGGTTCAGAGCTAGACATGGTAACAAAAGTAACTAATTTTTTTGAATTTTTAGTATAGAGTGCAAGACAGTAAATAAAGCAAACTAGATAAAGTAAATGCAAGTAACTAATTTTTTTTGTGTTTTTAATATAGCAAACAAGATAGCAAATAAAGTAAAACTAGCAACTAATTTTTTTGTATTTTGATTTAGTGCAGCAAACAAAGTAGTAAATAAAACTAAGCAAGACAAAAACAAAGTAAAGAGATTGAGAAGTGGAGACTCCCCTTGCAGCGTGTCTTGATCTCCCCGGCAACGGCGCCAGAAATTTGTTGCTGGCGCAAAGTTGACGTGGGAGTTAGAGATCTCTGTGGTGTAGCTTTTCTTCAGGTCCCCGGCAACGGCGCCAGAAATTTGCTTGATGCGTGTGGTTGACACGTCCGTTGGGAACCCCAAGAGGAAGGTGTGATGCGCACAGCGGCAAGTTTCCCTCAGTAAGAAACCAAGGTTTAATCGAACCAGTAGGAGTCAAGAAGCACGTTGAAGGTTGATGGCGGCGGGATGTAGTGCGGCGCAACACCAGAGATTCCGGCGCCAACGTGGAACCTGCACAACACAACCAAAGTACTTTGCCCCAACGAAACAGTGAGGTTGTCAATCTCACTGGCTTGCTGTAACAAAGGATTAACCGTATTGTGTGGAAGATGATTGTTTGCAGAAAACAGTAGAACAAGTATTGCAGTAGATTGTATTTCAGTAAAGAGAATTGGACCGGGGTCCACAGTTCACTAGAGGTGTCTCTCCCATAAGATAAACAGCATGTTGGGTGAACAAATTACAGTTGGGCAATTGACAAATAAAGAGGACATGACCATGCACATACATATCATGATGAGTATAGTGAGATTTAATTGGGCATTACGACAAAGTACATAGACCGCCATCCAACTACATCTATGCCTAAAAAGTCCACCTTCAGGTTATCATCCGAACCCCCTCAGTATTAAGTTGCAAAGCAACAGACAATTGCATTAAGTATGGTGCGTAATGTAATCAACAACTACATCCTTAGACATAGCATCAATGTTTTATCCCTAGTGGCAACAGCACAACACAACCTTAGAACTTTCTGTCACTGTTCCAGGTGTCAATGCAGGCATGAACCCACTATCGAGCATAAATACTCCCTCTTGGAGTTACAAGCATCTACTTGGCCAGAGCATCTACTAGTAACGGAGAGCATGCAAGATCATAAACAACACATAGATATAACTTTGATAATCAACATAACAAGTATTCTCTATTCATCGGATCCCAACAAACGCAACATATAGAATTACAGATAGATGATCTTGATCATGTTAGGCAGCTCACAAGATCCGACAATGATAGCACAATGGGGAGAAGACAACCATCTAGCTACTGCTATGGACCCATAGTCCAGGGGTAGACTACTCACACATCACTCCGGAGGCGACCATGGCGGCGTAGAGTCCTCCGGGAGATGATTCCCCTCTCCGGCAGGGTGCCGGAGGCGATCTCCTGGATCCCCCGAGATGGGATCGGCGGCGGCGGCGTCTCTGGAAGGTTTTCCGTATCGTGGCTCTCGGTACTGGGGTTTTCGCAACGGAGGCTTTAAGTAGGCGGAAGGGCAGGTCGGGAGGCGGCACGAGGGCCCCACACCACAGGGCCGCGTGGCCAAGGGGGGGGGGGTGCGCCGCCCTAGGGTGTGGCCCCCTCGTGGCCCCTCTTCGTCTCTTCTTCGGACTTCTGGAAGCTTCGTGGCAAAATAGGACCCTGGGCGTTGATTTCGTCCAATTCCGAGAATATTTCGTTACTAGGATTTCTGAAACCAAAAACAGCAGAAAACAAAGAATCGGCACTTCGGCATCTTGTTAATAGGTTAGTTCCAGAAAATGCACGAATATGACATAAAGTGTGCATAAAACATGTAGATAACATCAATAATGTGGCATGGAACATAAGAAATTATCGATACGTCGGAGACGTATCACCTGTCAACAAGATGCTGGTGGACACCGGAGTGGCAGTCAACATCATGCCATACTCCATGCTACGTCGGTTGGGACGCTCTAGCTCGGATCTGATCAGGACCAACGTTACACTGAGCGATTTCAACGGCCAAGCATCTGAAGCACAAGGTGTTCTGAACGTGGATCTGACCGTAGGGAGGAAAACCATCCCTACGACATTCTTCATCGTCGATAGCAAGAGCACCTATGCTGTCCAACTAGGGAGAGATTGGATCCATGCCAACTGTTGCATTCCATCCACGATGCACCAATGTCTAATTCAGTGGGATGGAGATGAAGTAGAGGTCGTCCACGCAGATGACTCAGCCGAGATTTCAACGGCTGGCATGAACGTTTGGGAGACGGCAGGCCAAGAGCCACTCTCAGGCATCACTTTGGACGACTGCGAGCGCATCGACGTGACAAAAAACGGGGTGAGGCTGGTCTTATCCACCGGCCTGACCGTGTAGCAAGAGCAAAAGCTATGGACGTACGTGGCAAGGCCGATCCTTATGATCGGCCCCAAAAAATAAAAAGTGATGATCTTGTCTCAAGCATGTCACGTAGTCATAGTAAGGCACGAACACGATGTGAACCTTCATTGAGCAATGCAATCAAAATGGGGGCCGATTCCAGCAATCGGCCCATATTATCCTTACCACACGTTTTCCCTGTGTTCAGTGTCGATCTAACAGGTGACGGGAAGCTAGGGTATGGGTTTACATCGGCTGATGAGCTAGAAGAAGTCGACATTGGTCCTGGGGATAAGCTACGACCAACTTTCATCAGCAAAAAGCTAGATCCACATCTCAGGAGCCAGATGATAGCTCTGTTAAAAGAGTACCCAGATTGCTTTGCATGGGATTACACAGAGATGCCTGGGTTAGACGGGAGCATCATTGAGCATCGGCTCCCGCTCAAGAAGGGATTTCGGCCATTCCAACAACGAGCACGCCAGATGAAGGCCGAAATTCTGGAAGAAGTCAAGAAAGAGATCGAGAAAATGTTGGCCGCCGGGTTCATCAGGCCATGCAGGTATGCTGAATGGATCTCCAGTATCGTACCTGTAGAGAAAAAGGACGGCCGATGGCGCGTGGCCATAGATTTCCGAGATCTCAACAGAGCCACTCCTAAGGATGAATATCCCATGCCTGTGGCAGAAACGTTGATCAATGCAGCTGCTGGCCACAAGGTGTTGAGCTTCATGGATGGCAATGCCGGCTACAACCAAATCTTCATGGCCCCAGAATATATACGCAAGACTGCATTTAGAGTACTAGGATCGGTGGGCTTGTTTGAATATGTGGTCATGAATTTTGGGCTGAAGAATGCCGGTGCAACGTACCAACGAGCCATGAATTATATTTTTCATGATCTGATCGGCAAGTTGGTGGAAATCTATATCGATGACGTGGTGGTCAAGTCTGTCTCCATGGAAGGACACCTGGATGATTTGCGACGCATCCTAGACCGAACTCGGAAGTTCGGACTGAGAATGAACCAAAGAAGTGTGCCTTTGGTGTAACGGCCGGTCAGTTCCTAGGTTTTCTGGTTCATGAACGAGGAATTGAGATCGGCCTGAAAAGTCAGGAAGCAGTACGTACCATGCAGCCACCTACCACGAAGAAGGAGCTCCAACGTCTTATCGGCAAGATCAACTCCGTCCGACGATTCATCTCTAACCTGTCAGGACGAATTGAGCCACTCATGGCGTTGGTGAAGATTAAATCTGATGACGAGTTTCACTGGGGGGCAGAACAGCAGCAGGCGTTTGACGAGATTAAGCGGTATCTGACAACGCCGCCTGTGCTAGTTCCACCTCAGCAAGACAGGCCGTTCTATATCTACTTATCAGTAGCTGACACGTCCATTGCTTCAGTGGTGGTGCAACTCTACGAGGGTATCGAAAAGGTCGTTTTCTACCTCAGCAGAAGGATGTTGGATGCAGAGACAAGGTATCCTGAGGTCGAGAAGTTATGCCTCTGCCTATTCTTCACCTGCACCAAGTTTCGTCATATCCTGTTGATGGCAGAGATCGTCGTCATATGCAAGTCAGACGTTGTCAAGCACATGCTGTCGGCTCCTGTTTTGAAAGGCCAACTTGGTAAGTGGATGTTTGCGTTATCGGAATTCGATCTCCGGTATCAGCCTGCGAAAGCAGTCAAGGGACAAGCGTTGGCCGATCTCATAGCTGAGCGGATTAATACTAATATAGCAGCACTATCTGTACGTGCATGGGCTATGTTCTTCGATGGATCGGCTTGTGACGATGGTTGTGGCATCGGCATTTTGCTCGTGTCGCCTAGGGGGGCAAATTACTCCTTCTCCCTCAGGCTATCTACCCCTTGCACTAACAATGTCGCTGAGTATGAGGCAGTACGCAGGGGAATGGAGTTGCTTTTGGAAGCCGGGGCAGAAGCGGTGGAACTTTTTGGAGACTCGAAGTTGGTGATCTCCCAGCTCACGGATGAGTACAAGTGCGAGAGTGAGTCACTCTTCCCATATTGGATGGAATGTCGCGAGCTGATGACGAAATTTCGGTACATCAACTTCAATTGGATCCCAAGATCTCAAAATACCGAGGCCAACGATCTCGCACAGATGGCGTCAGGCTATAGGGACATACCAGACGGGTCAGAAGTTCAGGTGCAGTTCCTAGAACAGGATGACTGGAGAGCCGATATCTTCAATTATTTGAAGGATTCGGCTCGGGGGGCACCTAAACGGATAAGATACAAGGCCATGAAATATGTCCTTATAGGAGATGACATGTTCTACAGGACGTTGGAAGGGTTACTGCTCAAGTGCCTGGGACCAACTGAGTCTAATCGGCTCTTACATGAGGTGCATGAAGGCGCCTGTGGAACTCACCAATCGGCTCATAAGATGAAATGGCTGATTAGGCGATCAGGGTTTTATTGACCCACCATGCTTGAGGATTGCTTCAAGTACTACAAGGGATGCCAAGCGTGTCAGATGTTCGGGAAGATTCAGATGGTACCCGCATCAGCAATGAATCCCATCATCAAGCCTTGGCCATTCCGAGGTTGGGGCATGGATATGATCGGCAAAATCCATCCTGCGTCGAGCAAAGGCCACGAGTGGATCCTGGCCATTACAGATTACTTCACCAAATGGGTGGAGGCCGTCCCTATGAAGAAGGTAAAATCAGAAGATGTTATCAAATTTGTGAAAGAACACGTCATTCATAGGTTCGGGATTCCTCAAACCATCATGACCGATGGAGGTTCGGTCTTCATCTCTAAAGAATTCAGAAAATTCTGTGATGAGATGGGAATTAAGCTGATTCGATCATCGTCATACTATGCTCAAGCCAACGGGCAAGCTGAAGCGTCCAATCAGAGCCTGATCAAGCTGATTAAGAGGAAAATTGACGAGAACCCTAGGGTTTGGCATGAAACATTGTCAGAAGCTTTGTGGGCCTATCGCATGTCATGCCATGGAGCTATAAAAACTTCGCCATACCAGCTCGTCTATGGGCAGGAAGCCGTATTGCCTTGGGAAATTACGGCTGGATCGAGACGTGTCACGTTTCAGAATGACCTGACAGCTGAAGAATATGCAGCTCTGATGAGTGATACTATTGAGGATGCAACGGAACTGAGACTTTGGTCGTTGGAGAAGATTAAAGAGAACAAAGCCAGGGTCGCTCGTGCATACAATAAGAAGGTGAGACCAAAGGAGTTCCAAGTTGGTGATCTAGTATGGGAAGCAGTATTGCCATTAGAAACCAAGGATAAAGCATATGGCAAATGGTCTCCTAATTGGCACGGTCCATACAAAGTCGTCCAGGTTTTGATGGGTAATGCATACATGCTGGAGCAGCTGGACGGCGCTAAGTTCCCAGCAGCTGTCAATGGTCAGCACCTCAAGAAATATTTCCCAAGCATGTGGGATGATGGGAAGTGAAACATGGGGGCCGATTCATAAAATCGGCCAGTAAAAAAAAATTTATATACAAATCACAGCCGATGCGCAGACATCAACTTGAGAAATATGGATACCAGTACAGCCGATGCACGGACATCGACTTTAGAATAATGAGGAAGCCGATGCATAGCCATCGACTCTCGACAGAACAAGCTCAATTGAGCAGGTTAACAGGTCAGTTTCAAGCCAGAATCCATAGCTTTTGAGATGATTTTCCCATTGAATCTGGTGAGGAGTTGAATCTGCGCGTTTGAGATCGGAGAATGGCGTAGACACGGATAAGATCTGTTTGACTGCATGAATAGGCAACCGGTTTGGCCTTAAATCGTGTTTATTATGCAAGCCGATGCCCTGCCATCGGCTCTTTGTGCAGCGACTTCGTTTGACAATCGGCAAAATTGGCAAGAGAGCAAAAATTAATAGGGGAATATTTTCTTCATTAATAAGAGGATTTCTTACAAAGAAAGAGCCGATTGCTCAAGGGAGGAAGAACAAAAGAAAGGTCTATTGACCAATCTGCTACTACTACTAGACCTATACTAGTAGACCCTACTCTACGGGCCGTTGCTGCCCTCGTCGTCGGAGCTCTCGTCGGCGCTGCTGCCGGCGAGCTCCTCGTCGCTGCTCCCATAACCCTCTATGGGAGCCTCCTCCTCGTCATCGTCGTCGTCGTCGTCATCATCCGATCCGGCGCGGAAGCGCTTCGCCGGCGGATAGTCCTCGAGGGAGTCGTTGTCGTCTTCTTCTTCCTCCTCCTCGGAGGAAGTGTAGCCGTCCCAAGAGAACGAGTCGTCCTCGCTCGTCGCTTCCAGCTCCCCATCGGCGAGGAACTGAAGGTCGTCGTCGCCACTGGTCAAGGACTTGTCGTCCTCGGACCAGACGTAGGGCTCGTGGTCCTCGTTGTCCCACTCCGATGCGGCGAGGATGTCGTGCGCTGCCAGCGAGCCCCACTCCGGCGTCGGCTCACGAGATGAGGAAGAATCGGAGAAGAGATCTGACGAGGTGGAGGAGGACGAAGAGGAGAAGGACTGGGAAGAAAGATCCGACGAGGCGGAGGAGGAAGAAGAGGAAGACATGGCTCAGGAGATGGGGAATTTTTTGGGTGCCGATGGCTAGAACAGAGCAAGAGGATGAAGAGGCGAACTGTTCGGCGTGGTTAAATAAAAGGGGATATAGTGGAGATTCAATGCCACAGCAGTTTCCGAGGAGGTGGTACCCAAAAAGAAAAAAAAACAACGGTCAAATCACGCGGAGAAGTTGAGAAGGCAAGGCATCATGATGAAGGATACTGCGACGGTTTTGCCCTGCCACGACATGACCCGACGAAGAAAAAGCAGAGTGATTTTGGAATTATCAATTCCAAAACCAGGGGGGGCATGTGTTATCACCAGAATTTGACCGGATCAGAGGTGGGCCGCGATCAAGATTGGGCTTGAAGAATATACATGGAAGATATACATGAAGCGGCCTTGTACAAGAAAGTTTGGGCTAGTTTGCCCGTGTATCTGTAAATATAGTAGGATACGTGTCGGTTAGGTAGAATTTGGCTCGTGCACGGTTGGGATTATTCCCACGTTAGAAAGTCTACGGACTATAAATATGTAACTAGGGTTATTGAGAAAAACAACAATCACGTTCATCACAAACCAATCTAGGCGCATCGCCAACCCCTTTGTTTCGAGGGTTTCTTCCGGGTAAGCATCATGCTACCTAGATCGCATCTTGCGATCTAGGCAGTATACGTTTATTCGTTGTTCATGCGTTGCTCGTGCTGAAGCCTTGTTGATGGCGAGCAACGTAGTTATCGTAGATGTGTTAGGGTTAGCATTGTTTTACCGCGATACATGCTTTTGTCCATGCAACCCTTAGGCATCTAGCCGCCCTTACACCTATCTTAGGCGTAGGGGCGGCACCTTGCTTGATATTTATTTAGTAGATCCGATCCGTTATGATTGCTCATTGTTCTTCAAGGATTAGTTTAATATCTGCATAGTTAGGCCTTGCAAACGGGTTGAAGGATCCAGTAGCACGTAGGGTGTAGTTTGCTAGCCCTAGATAAGATGTTCCGGGGATCAACTTCATGTTGGTTTTTAGGCCTTGTCTAGGGTTGGTTTATTATCACCGTGCGTGGCTGCCAGGCTCAATCACGCATAGGATGTTCCGATTATGTGGTGAAAACCCTAAATCGTCGTAGGTCGCTTTAGCTATATATCGATCAAGCAGGACCACCATGTGATCGTAGACCTCATACGAACCATGGGTGGATCGGCTCCTTGAGCCGATTCACAGGACAACCTGAGAGCCGATCGAGGCTCGTATTTAATGTTTACGTGTATGCCATGCAGGAAACTAAGCGAAGCAAATCCATCACCTTCCTGACCAGGTATAGGTCAGGTGGCACGCCCTTGCACCAGCATCGGGACGTGCGTACCAGGAGCTTTGCGGGCCGTCGCTCGGAGGGACCAGGGCCAGCCGCAGCTCTAGGTTGTTCCCGGCTCTTCGTGTTGCCAGCCGTTGCTCGCCGGTGGGTTTCGGACGCCAACAGTGTTCTCATTTGATGCATTGGATCATTTCTAGGGTCAGGAGTGATATGCATTAAGTGCTGCATGACTGAAGGATCATCCACATCATCATCTTCCACATGGGTAGCTCCATTTAGGTTATCCAATATCCACTTGGCATGTCCTTTTTTTTATTATGGTTGGGGTTTCCACACACAGAGCAGTGCATAGTCACACCTGCTGTTGTGATGGATTTGACTCCATGTTCCTCCTTTTCCTCTGGAGTTTTCCTTCTGTTCTTCTTTGGTCTTCCCATGACCTTTGTGTAGATTGGAGGATGCACAATTGGTCCATTCATTTTTTCCCAATGAACCCTGGATCTAAGTGGAGTCAAATTGTATGCATAAGCTTTCTTGAATGTGTCTATGCTATAACAGCTATGCACAAGCTTGTCCACTTGGAGTCTATCTGCTCTGCAACAAGCAATGACATGATGACAAGGAATCCATGTAAGTTACCATCTCCTGCAATCACATTGCCTGCTGACCATGTCAACATTGTAGGTTTTCTCATATTCATTTGATGTGACATGGTA
Organism: Lolium perenne; assembly: GCF_019359855.2. Taxonomy (NCBI): domain Eukaryota; kingdom Viridiplantae; phylum Streptophyta; class Magnoliopsida; order Poales; family Poaceae; genus Lolium; species Lolium perenne. The sequence goes on from NC_067245.2 coordinate 34,324,633, forward strand.
GACACCATTTCCAGCATGTGATGCTCCTAGATTCTTTGCCCATTCTGTCATTTTATCTATTTTTTTCTTTATCTTGGGGCAAATAGTACCAGCCCATGTATCTGCCTCTTTTTGCTTTGCCACATTTCTATGCATGATTTTGCTGAAAATGGTTTCCAACATTGATAGTACAGGAAATTCTCTAGCCTCAAGAATGTAGCTGTTAAATACTTCAGAATGATTATTCAGAAGCATGTCACATTTTGGGAAATCATTGAAGAAAGCTTTAATCCATGTATTAGGCTGCAATTCCTCCACCCATGCCCAAGCTTCTTCACTGTCCACTTTCAATTTTTCCATATTTCTTTCCCAAGTTGGAATATTTGTAGACCTTGCAACTGCCCATAGATCATTCTTCAGAGTTTGCCCTTTGTGTTTCTTGTGAAAATTCTGGTAAATGTGTCTCACACAGTGCCTATGTTCTGAATCAGGGAAAACTTTCTTCACTGCATTGATGAGGCCCTGTAATATAGAGACAATGTTAATCAGAGAATATTCTTCAGAATATGGCAGGTCGACTGAAAAAGTAAATTATGCACAAATAGAGAATATTCTTTTCCCTTTTCTGGCTAGACAGAACAGATCAAACTCATGGACTTGTCTACATGTGTTCTGCAAGTGTGCCTTATGTTCAGCTTGTGTGCTGATGCCATTGTGCTGCATCCTATAAATGGCATCCATGTACTGAAGCAGAAATGCAAGCAAAGATGGACAATGCCATGAGTTGGAGGAGGAGCACTGGCTCTACTGGTGCCTCTGGCTCCAGAGATGCCTCTCTGTCCAGAAGTGCATCCATGGCTAGGGCAGACAAGCACTTGCTAGTGTATCGTAGGAGAACCTTGGAAGAGAGGGAAGCTGCTGCTGCAAGGCACAGGGAGGAGGAAGAAGCTGCTGCTAGGCTGAGGGAAGAGCAAGAAGCAGCTGTTACCCTGAAGCAGCTAGGTGAGTGCTTTAGGACTACACATGTCATCCAACTTCCAACAGACAGACCAAAACCAACAGACAAACCAAGAAGGTACCATGTGTCACCAAATCTTGAAGAAAAGGTGAAGGCTGGAGTTATGTTGTGCTGGCTGAAGAAGGGCATGAAGAAGATGAAAGAGGCTCTGGAGATTGGTAGAGGCAAGGACAAGGGCCAAGTTTACCATAGGAAAGGTTAAAGCAGTAGGCATTTAGTTTGTTGCTGTTTCAATCATCTAGTTTATCTGAATAAGAATGTAAGGCATGAATAAGTAGGACCAGTGTTGAGTAGATAGTGACATACCTTTTGTCTGTCACTCATGATAGTGAAAGGACCAGTGTTTGTAATCCCTAAATCATCCCTTAGTGTTGTCAGGAACCATTCCCATGAGCTAGTGCACTCAACTTCTACTAGTCCCATTGCAATAGGATAGATGTAGTCATTTGGATCAATGCCTACTGATGTCAACAAATTTCCTTTGTACCTTGTTTTAATGTGACATCCATCTATGCATATCAGAGGCCTACAACCTTCCAAGAAACCCCTCTTGCATGCATCATATGACCAATACAATGTGGCTAGATGCTCTTTGGGAACATCATCTGCAACTTCTTTAATTTGATTGGTGCTCTGGAAGAATCTTGATCCAGGATTTGCTCTCCTCAACTCCTGCCCATAGTCACATAACAGGGCAAACTGCTCCTTTTCATCCCCATGGATTATGTTAAGTGCTGCCTTTCTGGCCCTTCCCAACTTAAATCTGTTTGGGCACATATTGAATTTCCTTTGTACTTTTGCTGCAAATGCTTTCAAACCAAGCTTTTGGTTATCTCTGAATTCATCAATGAAGATCTGAGTAAGGAAAGGAGCTGTCAATGACTTCAACTCCCAGTACCTCTCACAAGTGTGCTCACTGCAATGCTGTCTCACTACAATGGCTCCCTCCCTCCTCTCTTCTGAAACCTTGATCATCCAAGGACATCCTTCCTCACAATGAGCATCAAGCCTAGTTGCTTCATTCCTTGACTTCCTAATCTTTACTCTCTCATTCACACCATAAGCTGTCAAAGCCTTCCTAAATTCAGCCATGCTAGAAAATAACATTCCAACTTTGAAGACAGGGGTTGCCATGTCTACTTCAGGATTGAATTCTTTGAACCTGTATTCCAAAAGCTTCTGCTGCTCATTGCTCAGTTTCAGATTATCATGGTCAAGCCCAGCATCATCCTCAAACTCAACAATGTCTGTGCACTCATTGCGGTCATTAACATCTTTGTCAATGTTGTCTGCAAACAGATCATCATCACCATCTTCAGCATCATAATCACTGTCATAGAAGTCACTGTCAGTGTCAGAATCATCCTCATCCTCACTTTGTGGTTCTCCTGATGACAGACATGCAGATGACAGAGGTTCTTGATCAACAATCTCTTTCTCTTGCTCTGTTTCTTCTCCACCTGCAGTGTATTTCCTTGGAATTGGCACCACAACATCTGTCCTCAGCCCCTGCAAGAAATTGTTGTGATCAACCATAACTGATAGTGTCTTCACCTCTCTCACAGCTGCCATCATTGCAAGAATGTCACCATCATTCTCAATGAGACACAATCCATCTCTCATGTCAGTCCCAGGAACACACCAGTAGAACTTTGTTCTCTCTGTCATTTCATTCCCTCCTTGCTTAAGAAAATCCACAAGCCAGAGAAGTGAGAAAGTATCAGTGTTGCAATTGTCAAAGAAATCCACAGTCCCACCAATGTACTCCAAATGCTCCTTCAGACCACAGAAAAACCCATTGTGCTCAAACTCAATAGTAAATCTGTCTGGATCATCTGCAGGAAGTGTCAAAATTCAGTTAAAAATGCAAGTGTCAAAATTCAGTTAACTTGTGCAGCTTCCATTTGGTCATAAACTTCATAAAACATGATGGATTACTGCTACATTGTTACAAACACAGTAGCAGCAATGGAGTAGATGCATTGGTCCGAGCTGATTCGACTTATTCATCATAAAAAATGGCAGCTTTTCCACATCTACATTTGCAGTTAAAATTAAGTTAACAGTTAAACAGTTAACTTGTGCAGCTTCAATTTGGACCTAAGCTTCATAAACTAGATGGATTACTGCTACATTGTTGCAAACACAATAACACCAATGGAATAGAAGCATTGGTCCGAGCTGATTGGACTTGTTCATCACACAAAATGGCAGCTTTTCCGATCAACAGAAGACTGGCGCCTCACATCAACACCTACCATCTTGACCAAAACCTTCCCCAAACCTATCCCTAAGCAGTACAACGACATCTCCCACTGATTTTGCGCAGCTAATCGTCCACACATGGCTAGATCGGCTCCACGAAAATCCATGGCCGTGGAGGAGAAACAAAGAGAAGAAGAGGAGAAACAGAAAACGAGGACGGCCACGAGACGTACCATACTGCGGAGGTTCGTCTCGCCACTCTCGCCGGCGTGGATCGTCCGCCATGTCCGCCGCCGCCGCCCACGAACTCGGCTGCATCCTCGCCACCCACGACGAACAGAAAGAAGGAAGGCTACGTCGTGCGCGTGATTTCTGCGTGGTCGTTATACAGAGAGGTGGGAGGACCTCTTCGTAATTATCCAGTTTGTCAAACGTTGCGATGCAAAACTTTCTCTCCCGCCTCCAAACTGCCACGTGTCGCCACCACATTCAATTGTATGAACTATGCACATATTGGACAAGTTGTTGTATGAGTGGAACATGTTTTGGAAGATGTTGTATGAAAATGCACATAAGATGCAAGTTCTTGTACCTGTGGTGCAATTACCTCGCGTCCGAAACTGGGCGGCGGCTGGTCGTGGAGGGTTCGTTACGCGCATCTCTGCTTGAACCGTGGACGGTGCTCTGTGCATATATAGCTGCTGCTGCTGCCCAGTCTCGGCGAATGGTCAATGGCCACTGGTTATGTCTGGAATCGAGAACGTTCTACACGTACGTACTCTCTCTTCCCAGCTATGACCCGAGACACGTCGATCCAAAATTACGCTTTTTTGATTTTCAACTTGCTTCCCGTGCAGGCCACACCGCAAGGCCCTGACGATGTCATGATGCAACCAAACTGTCACGATTGAGTCACCGTATAAATATTCCTGTTCAGGATAGGTCCAGACAATACATTACCACTACAGGAATAATGAGATATATGCCGACAAACTTTGCCGTCCGTATAAGCCGAATTGTCGTAGGAATTAGGCTACCCGACTGCCACTCTTGGCATATGGGCAACCCAAATCTCGCATCTGCATAGCTGCCTAGCCGTTGGTATAGCTTATCTATGCCGATGTTTGCTCTGGCCGTCCTCATATCGTGGCCAACGAGTAAATGGATGTCATAGCTATCTCACGGCGTTGTCACTGCTGCTCATGATCGCCTGTGTGAGCCACTTCCTCTAGGAATAGTTGACGAGAGAGGTTGAAAAATCTCATAGCCAGGGTCGCATGACGTGGGTCGGGTGTGCATAATTCGAGTTACTATGGGCGCGGGGTGACTCAAAGTGCTTGAAGAACTGTAGAAAGTTAACTATCGAATGAAAGCTTCGGCAGCTCAAAATATCTCTTCTATGGGGGAGCTACTGTTTGCACGTATCAAGAAAAAAACCAAGATAATTAAGTTTATTTTTGTGGTTCTTTTCAAGAAAATTAATGCAAATGCAATGAAAGAACAATGGACGATTTTCTAGGCTTAATTGAAACATTTGCTGTTGGAGAACTGGAGGAGAGAGTATTCTGCCTTCCGGTCATTAGTAAATAAAATGTTCTATTATAATGTTAGGTTCATTCGTGTACAGTCCTAAATGTAACAAATGACAAATATATACACACTCTAAGAGTCACTTTGTTATAGGGAGATCTACAAAATACAAGTTCTATTTGGTCATACGTTCCGGTTGTGTTTCAAAAGAAAGTTCTTTATCGATATCGATACCTATCGTTCTTATCGAGATAAATTTAAGGAACTACCGATGAGATTCCTTAGGATTATAAAACATGCAGTAAATCCACTAGTGCATCCTAATGTGAGTTTCTATTTCATTAGAAGCATCATATACATGTTTTTTCCAAGAAGACCTGGTGACGAGGCGGTTCCTCAGCAATGCCCTTTATGAAGGGTTTAGGGTTGACGGAAGACGGTGATGGAGATTCCGGGAGCGAGAGAAGGCACGACGTACCCAGGTTCACATCCCCACGGTGGAGGATTGCTACGTCCTTCTAGCAATCCACTATATGAATATATGTGTACATGGGGCCGCCATAGACAGAGTTGTTGTATCTAGTCTAGTTCTAATCTGCGGGTTGCGATGTCTAGGCATATCGCGCCTATGTTTTTCTGTTTCTGAATGTATCCTCTAAGTGGTGCCCCTATCTGGCTTTATATATCAACCAGGTTAGGGTTTACAAAAGTCCTCTTGTAGTCCAAGTTGATGTTTCTTATGGGTCCAGCTTGTAGAATCTTTGCGCTGGTCCATCTTCATAATCTGTACCGGGTATAGCAATGTCGGGTACCTGAAGGGTAATGCCCACATCAGTATCCACCGAGTGTCTGGCTGAAGTGAAGCTTCGGGCATGGAATAAAGTTGTCATCATTCGAATGTCTTGATCATCTCTTGATCATCTGTTGAATTTATGATTGATGTAGTGTTGAAGTTATTCTTTATCGGGTGCACGACCAATGCTTCCGAGGAGAGTAGCCCCCGAGTCTATGGATGGGTGCTTGCAACCGAGTGTAGACTCAAGTTTTACTACTCGAAGGGCTTGATGTTGAAGTTGATGTCAGCTTCTGTTATCACCAGAATTTGACCGGATCAGAGGTGGGCCGCGATCAAGATTGGGCTTGAAGAATATACATGGAAGATATACATGAAGCGGCCTTGTACAAGAAAGTTTGGGCTAGTTTGCCCGTGTATCTGTAAATATAGTAGGATACGTGTCGGTTAGTTAGAGTTTGGCTCGTGCACGGTTGGGATTATTCCCACGTTAGAAAGTCTACGGACTATAAATATGTATCTAGGGTTATTGAGAAAAACAACAATCACGTTCATCACAAACCAATCTAGGCGCATCGCCAACCCCTTTGTTTCGAGGGTTTCTTCCGGGTAAGCATCATGCTGCCTAGATCGCATGTTGCGATCTAGGCAGTATACGTTTATTCGTTGTTCATGCGTTGCTCGTGCTGAAGCCTTGTTGATGGCGAGCAACGTAGTTATCGTAGATGTGTTAGGGTTAGCATTGTTTTACCGCGATACATGCTTTTGTCCATGCAACCCTTAGACGTCTAGCCGCCCTTACACCTATCTTAGGCGTAGGGGCGGCACCTTGCTTGATCTTTATTTAGTAGATCCGATCCGTTATGATTGCTCCTTGCTCTTCAAGGATTAGTTTAATATCTGCATAGTTAGGCCTTGCAAACGGGTTGAAGGATCCAGTAGCACGTAGGGTGTAGTTTGCTAGCCCTAGATAAGATGTTCCGGGGATCAACTTCATGTTGGTTTTTAGGCCTTGTCTAGGGTTGGTTTATTATCACCGTGCGTGGCTGCCAGGCTCAATCATGCGTAGGATGTTCCGATTATGTGGTGAAAACCCTAAATCGTCGTAGGTCGCTTTAGCTATATATCGATCAAGCAGGACCACCATGTGATCGTAGACCTCATACGAACCATGGGTGGATCGGCTCCTTGAGCCGATTCACAGGACAACCTGAGAGCCGATCGAGGCTCGTATTTAATGTTTACGTGTATGCCATGCAGGAAACTAAGCGAATCAAATCCATCACCTTCCTGACCAGGTATAGGTCAGGTGGCACGCCCTTGCACCAGCATCGGGACGTGCGTACCAGGAGCTTTGCGGGCCGTCGCTCGAAGGGACCAGGGCCAGCCGCAGCTCTAGGTTGTTCCCGGCTCTTCGTGTTGCCAGCCGTTGCTCGCCGGTGGGTTTCGGACGCCAACACATTCTGGCACGCCCGGTGGGACAGTCTTCGACATCAACTGCATCGCCATCCACATCTGAGATGGCGGAAGGTACTCCAGTCACGTATGAGGATCTGACTGAGGAGCTCAAGAAGAAGTATGACGAGGTCAAAGCTATCCTCGAAGCCGACCTCATCGGCTCTTTCCAGAGGACCCGCTCACACGGCATCAGGTGGAAAGGGTTCTCGCCTGAAGGCGCGCTCGATGGAGTGGACCTGTCTACCCCTTCAGAAGAACGCACCAGGTCTCTGCGTCAGGAGATTAATTTCATGGTAGCGCATTCGCTACACCGCCATTCTGAGAACCTGGTGAACACTTTGGAGCGTGTCGCCCTACGGGTGATCCAGGAAATCATGAGGCATCAGTACTCTCCGTCAGGACCTGCTCTAGGGACTCACCAAGGAGAGATACCACTCCAGTCCCGACCGCCGCTGCCGTTCGCGTTGGCAGCACCAGAAGTGCTGAGTTCACCGGCATTCATCGTCTACAAGATCGGTGGTGACCCTAGTGATTACCAGTTCTTGTATGAGACGCCTAAGGAGATCCCTCACGGGTACACGTGCACATACGTGCCAGACTGCAGTAACTGGGCACTCACGAACCAGACTGCAACAGCAGGGACTTCTGGAACAGCAGGAGGAGCTTCTGGATCGGATCTTGAGAAGCAGACGTGGCTAGCTAAGTATGCCACTCCGACGAACCTCCAGAGCTCAACTCCTGCAGCTGGCTCAGATCGTGAGAAGCAGACGTGGCTAGCTAAGTATGCCACTCCAACAAACCTCCAAAGCTCAACTCCTGCAGCTAGCTCAGAGCTTGAGAAGCAAGCGTGGCTGGCTAAGTACGCCACTCCAGCGAATCTTCAGAGCTCGACTCCTGCAGCCAGCACCGCGGATCAGATCAGTACAATCTTGAGAGACCAGTTCGGCATGGTGCCGAAAAGGAGGGCAATCGGCTATTCCAAGCCGTACCCCAACGAGTACGATTTGATCCCACTACCACCCAAATATCGGCTCCCTGAATTCTCCAAGTTTAGTGGGTCAGATGGCTCCAGTTCAATCGAGCATGTGAGCCGATATTTGGCGCAGCTGGGCACGATCTCAGCATCAGATGAACTACGTGTGAGGTTCTTCGCACAGTCCCTCACAGGATCGGCTTTCGGGTGGTACACCTCGCTGCCACCAGATTCAATCCGGACTTGGAAGCAGATGGAAGAGCAGTTCCACATGCAGTATCACTCAGAGGCTTCCGAGGCTGGCATTGCCGATCTAGCACAAGTACGGCAGAAGCGCGGAGAAACAGTGTCAGAATACATCCAGCGCTTCAGGGCCATCAGGAACCGATGCTATTCGGCTCGTTTGACTGAAAAAGAAGCAGTCGAGTTGGCGGTGGTGGGTCTCGCATCGCCAATCAAGGACATGGCTTCCCAAGCAGATTACCCTTCACTGGCGCATATGGTTCAGAAACTGTCATTATATGAACAGCGCCACCCAGAGTTGTACCAGGACAAATTCAAGCGTGCGGTAGTCCTGGTTGAGGCGAATGAAGATGAAGGCTCTGCGGGAGATCAAGAGGTAGCAGTGGCTGAATGGACTCGGGGGGGGGGGGGGGGGGGCTGTCCTGCAAGTGGGTTAAGCCACAAGGTCCTCCAAGAGGGTTTGACTTCGACGTGACCAAAGCTGCGCAAATTTTCGACCTCTTACTCAAGGAGAAGCAGCTAAAGTTACCCGAAGGCCTCAAAACCCCCACGGCACAGGAGTTGAACGGAAAGCCATACTGCAAGTGGCATAACACGTTCACCCATACCACCAACGACTGCAGGGTGTGGCGTCAGCAGATCCAAATGGCGATAGAGCAAGGGCGTCTAATCTTCAGCCAGTACGCCATGAAAGTTGACACGCACCCCTTCCCCGCCGTTAACATGGTGGAGTGCACTTACCCTGGGAGGTGCCGGCCAGGTTTCTCGTTCAGCATTAACATGGTAGGGCCTGGGCACCACTCTGGTAAGGACAGAGACAAGAGCAACCGCTCTCGTAGCAAGGACAAGGAGGAAGCCGTTCCGCGCGATCGGCTCCGACACGATGGCAAGCGCTACATCACAGAGGGAGAAGTGAAGAATGTGCGATATCAACGACCTCTCTCTGATCATCTCCTCAACAAATATGTGAGTCAGTACGACCAACGCCGACGATACGACGACGGTGATGAAAGAGATCGTCTGGCTAGCACGGACGCCAGGAGACATCATCGGCATGATCGAGACGAGGAGAGATATGAGCGCCATGCCAGGGACAAGTCAAGAGAGCAAGACGACGTGGACAAGCACTGGGACTGTCCCTTCTTCAAACACTGCTGGGATTCAGGAATGAGCCGATTGCCTACAATCGGCAACTGCCCAGAATGTAGACAGAGGAAGAAGAGCACAGGAGACGTGTCAGTGTTCAAGCGTCTGGGACCTCTCCCATCTCGGAACAAGCAAGCTGAGTCCTCTCGGGTGGAAGATCTCGAGGAGTTAGAAGATGACGATGAAGAAGAAGAAGATAAGTACCACCGGCCAAGGTGGTGCCCTGATGGACTCAGCCGTTCCCAGAAGCGTAGGGTTCAGCGACTACGTGGTTTGGAGGAAGCCGAAAGGTTATACCTGCACACGTTAAGGAAGGCGCGGCCTGATCTAGCCGCGAAAATTCAACGAACCCTGGACGAAGAGGGTCGACCACAAAAGATGGAGTGGCGCCCCAAGCAAAGGAAAGCCGATGATGAGACATCGGCTGGTACAAACATGGTGTTCATTCTTCCAGCAGAGTTTTGTGCTCCTGGAATAGACGAAGCACCTGTGGCACAACTTGACTGTGGCCCACGGCCAGTTATCTTCGAGAAGCCACGAGAAAGAAGCTACAGACACCTGAAGGCCCTGTACTTGTGAGGTTATATCAATGGGCAGCCTGTCAACAAGATGCTGGTGGACACCGGAGCGGCAGTCAACATCATGCCATACTCCATGCTACGTCGGTTGGGACGCTCTAGCTCGGATCTGATCAAGACCAATGTTACACTGAGCGATTTCAACGGCCAAGCATCTGAAGCACAAGGTGTTCTGAACGTGGATCTAACCGTAGGGAGGAAAACCATCCCTACGACATTCTTCATCGTCGATAGCAAGATCACCTATGCTGTCCTGCTAGGGAGAGATTGGATCCACGCCAACTATTGCATTCCATCCACGATGCACCAATGTCAAATTCAGTGGGATGGAGATGAAGTAGAGGTCGTCCACGCAGATGACTCAGCCGAGATTTCAACGGCTGGCATGAACGTTTGGGAGACGGCAGGCCAAGAGCCACTCTCAGGCATCACTTTGGACGACTGCGAGCGCATCGACGTGACAAAAAACAGGGTGAGGCTGGTCTTATCCACCGGCCTAACCGTGTAACAAGAGCAAAAGCTGTGGACGTACGTGGCAAGGCCGATCCTTGTGATCGGCCCCAAAAAATAAAAAGTGATGATCTTGTATCAAGCATGTCAAGTAGTTGTGGTAAAGCACGAATGAGATGTAAACCTCTTTTGAGCAGTGCAATCAAAATGGGGGCCGATTCCAGCAATCGGCCCATATTATCCTTACCACACGTTTTCCCTGTGTTCAGTGTCGATCTAACAGGTGACGGGAAGCTAGGGTATGGGTTTACATCGGCTGATGAGCTAGAAGAAGTCGACATTGGTCCTGGGGATAAGCCACGACCAACTTTCATCAGCAAAAAGCTAGATCCACATCTCAGGAGCCAGATGATAGCTCTGTTAAAAGAGTACCCAGATTGCTTTGCATGGGATTACACAGAGATGCCTGGGTTAGACAGGAGCATCATTGAGCATCAGCTCCAGCTCAAGAAGGGATTTCGGCCATTCCAACAACGAGCACGCCAGATGAAGGCCGGAATTCTGGAAGAAGTCAAGAAAGAGATCGAGAAAATGTTGGCCGCCGGGTTCATCAGGCCATGCAGGTATGCTGAATGGATCTCCAGTATCGTACCTGTAGAGAAAAAGGACGGCCGATGGCGCGTGGCCATAGATTTCCGAGATCTCAACAGAGCCACTCCTAAGGATGAATATCCCATGCCTGTGGCAGAAACGTTGATCAATGCAGCTGCTGGCCACAAGGTGTTGAGCTTCATGGATGGCAATGCCGGCTACAACCAAATCTTCATGACCCCAGAAGATATACACAAGACTGCATTCAGAGTACCAGGATCGGTGGGCTTGTTTGAATATGTGGTCATGACTTTTGGGCTGAAGAATGCCGGTGCAACGTACCAACGAGCCATGAATTATATTTTTCATGATCTGATCGGCAAGTTGGTGGAAATCTACATCGATGACGTGGTGGTCAAGTCTGTCTCCATGGAGGGACACTTGGATGATCTGCGACGCATCCTAGACCGAACTCGGAAGTTCGGACTTAGAATGAATCCAAAGAAGTGTGCCTTTGGTGTGACGGCCGGTCAGTTCCTAGGTTTTCTTGTTCATGAACGAGGAATTGAGATCGGCCTGAAAAGTCAGGAAGCAGTACGTACCATGCAGCCACCTACCTCGAAGAAGGAGCTCCAACGTCTCATCGGCAAGATCAACTTCGTCCGACGATTCATCTCTAACCTGTCAGGACGAATTGAGCCGTTCATGGCGTTGGTGAAGATTAAATCTGATGACGAGTTTCACTGGGGGGCAGAACAGCAGCAGGCGTTTGACGAGATTAAACGGTATCTAACAACGCCGCCTGTGCTAGTTCCACCTCAGCAAGACATGCCATTCTATATCTACTTATCAGTAGCTGACACGTCCATTGCTTCAGTGGTGGTGCAACTCTACGAGGGTGTTGAAAAGGTCGTTTTCTACCTCAGCAGAAGGATGTTGGATGCAGAGACAAGGTATCCTGAGGTCGAGAAGTTATGCCTCTGCCTATTCTTCACCTGCACCAAGCTTCATCATATCCTGTTGACGGCAGAGATCGTCGTCATATGCAAGTCAGACGTTGTCAAGCACATGCTGTCGGCTCCTGTTTTGAAAGGCCGACTTGGTAAGTGGATGTTTGCGTTATCGGAATTCGATCTCCGGTATCAGCCTGCGAAAGCAGTCAAGGGACAAGCGTTGGCCGATCTCATAGCTGAGCGGATTAATACTAATATAGCAGCACTATATGTACGTGCATGGGCTATGTTCTTCGATGGATCGGCTTGTGACGATGGTTGTGGCATCGGCATTTTGCTCGTGTCGCCTAGGGGGGCAAATTACTCCTTCTCCATCAGGCTATCTACCCCTTGCACTAACAATGTCGCTGAGTATGAGGCAGTGCGCAAGGGAATGGAGTTGCTTTTGGAAGCCGGGGCAGAGGCGGTGGAACTTTTTGGAGACTCGAAGTTGGTGATCTCCCAGCTCACGGATGAGTACAAGTGCGAGAGTGAGTCACTCTTCCCATATTGGATGGAATGCCGCGAGCTGATGACGAAATTTCGGTACATCAACTTCAATTGGGTCCCAAGATCTCAAAATACCGAGGCCAACGATCTCGCACAGATGGCGTCAGGCTATAAGGACATACCAGACGGGTCAGAAGGGTAGGTGCAGTTCCTAGAACAGGATGACTGGAGAGCCGATATCTTCAATTACTTGAAGGATTCGGCTCGGGGGGCACCTAAACGGATAAGGTACAAGGCCATGAAATATGTCCTTATAGGAGATGACATGTTCTACAGGACGTTGGAAGGGTTACTGCTCAAGTGCCTGGGACCAACTGAGTCTAATCGGCTCTTACATGAGGTGCATGAAGGCGCCTGTGGAACTCACCAATCGGCTCATAAGATGAAATGGCTGATTAGGCGATCAGCGTTTTATTGGCCCACCATGCTTGAGGATTGCTTCAAGTACTACAAGGGATGCCAAGCGTGTCAGATGTTCGGGAAGATTCAGATGGTACCCGCATCAGCAATGAATCCCATCATCAAGCCTTGGCCATTCCGACGTTGGGGCATGGATATGATCGGCAAAATCCATCCTGCGTCGAGCAAAGGCCACGAGTGGATCCTGGCCATTACAGATTACTTCACCAAATGGGTGGAGGCCGTCCCTATGAAGAAGGTAAAATCAGAAGATGTTATCAAATTGGGATTTCTATTTTTGTGCCCTCAGGTCCTTAGTTGTGCTCAGTTTTCCCCAGCTCGTTAGTTTTTCCTCAGTTTCCCCTCCCTCTAGTTTGAAACCCCTCGCAGACGCTCGGACGGGAGGGTTGCCGTCAGGTCAGAGGCCTTACCGTTACCGTTAATCTGACGGGTGGGGCTGCACAGAGGGCAGTTCCTCTCTGACCCGTCTCGTGCTGACAAATGGGGCCGCTCTATTGGGCTGCCGCAGCCAATGACCAGTGGGGTCATCTATTTTTCAGGAAAAGTCATATATTGCCGCTCTGAGGGGCTGCCGCAGCCAATGACCAGTGGGGTCGTCTATTTTTCAGGAAAAGACATATATTTGCCGCTCTGTGGGGCTGCCGCGGCCAATGACCAGTGGGGTCGTCTATTTATTTATAGAAAATCATATATTGCCGCTCTTATGCTAAACATTGTGCATAATATATATAAAATAGCTAGATCTCTAAATATATAGAAAATAGCTAGATCTCTAAAGGGGATGGATGCATGGCTTCACGTCGTCGTCACTTTCATCGTCAGTATCTTCGTCGTCTGAGTAGTAGTACTTCCTGCACATTGTTCCGTCGAACACCTTCACTGTGAGCACATCATCGCCTTCATATTTGAAGTGTACGTAGCAGCCGAAATCCACACCGTGCGCGATGGCGAAATTCTCCCAGCCCTTGTCGAGATACATCCGGCCTTGTCCGTCAAATAGGACCTCCACGGTCAGAGACGAGACATGATCAGCTGCTCGCAGATACACCTTAGCTGGCTCCTGGCCGTCAAGATAGTCCGCAAACTTTTTTGGGAGTGCCTGCAAAGAGATCGAGCGCCGATCGTTTGAAATTAAAGGTTTTTTAGAACATGCCCATAATTAATCACATGCATCATATATGTGGGAACGCATACGTACCTTCTTGACCAAAGGGTCTTCATAGATGACGATGAAGAACTCCTCTATGATCAATGGCAGTGTTGACGACGGTGGTGGTGGCAATGTTGATGATCCACCACCCCGGCCGCCCCTTCCCCTTCCCCTTCCCCTTCCCCTTCCCCTTCCCCTTCCCCTTCCCCTTCCCCTTCCGTTCCGCGTCCGAGACGTGGAAGCCATGGCAATGGATGATCAAGTGTATGTGAACGAAGAAGAGAGAGGCAGAACCTATTGACACAAGGGATGGCTGTTGTGGGTGTTTATAAGGGAGAGATGACCGTTGTAGGGGTTTACACAATAAATTAAGGAGGAGGTGACCGTTGTGGGGGTTTACACAATAATTTAAGGAGGAGATGACCGTTGTGGGGGTATATATCTCAACAAAAAAGTAATGCGGACTATCTTGATGGAAATGGAACTTCGTGATATAGTTTATCATTTTACCGTGAAAAGTAATGCCTAAAAGAAATGGTAATTCGTGATAGTTTATCATTTACCGTAATGGCTACAACAAATCGTTGATGGTTTATCATTTTTGCGTGAAAAGTAATGGCTACAAGAAATGGGTGATGGTGTATCATTTTTTGCGTGAAAAGTAATGGCTACAACAAAATCGGTGATGGTTTATCGTTTTTTGCGTGAAAAGTAATGGCTACAAGAAATGGGTGATGGTGTATCATTTTTTGCGTGAAAAGTAATGGCTACAACAAAATCGGTGATGGTTTATCGTTTTTTGCGTGAAAAGTAATGGGTACACGAAATGGGTGATGGTGTATCATTTTTTTTGCATGAAAAGTAATGGCTACAACAAAATCGGTGATGGTTTATCGTTTTTTGCGTGAAAAGTAATGGCTACAAGAAATGGGTGATGGTGTATCATTTTTTGCGTGAAAAGTAATGGCTACAACAAAATCGGTGATGGTTTATCGTTTTTGCGTGAAAAGTAATGGCTACAAGAAATGGGTGATGGTGTATCATTTTTTGCGTGAAAAGTAATGGCTACAACAAAATCGGTGATGGTTTATCGTTTTTTGCGTGAAAAGTAATGGGTACACGAAATGGGTGATGGTGTATCATTTTTTTTGCATGAAAAGTAATGGCTACAACAAATCGGTGATGGTTTATCATTTTTTGCGTGAAAAGTAATGCCTAAAAAGAGTTTATAATTTAGCTCGTGAAAAATAATGCAGAAAACCAAACTTTGCGTGAAGCTAACCGACGACAGAGAGAGAGAGAGAGGGTGGTGGCCCCGACCAGAGAGAGAGATAGGGGTTATCCTGCCCGTTAGATCATACGATCAACGGTCGGCGAGCACGATCCGCGTGACATGGGCTAGACCAATCAGGGCAAGTTTGTGAAGGGAGAGGGCAAAACTGAGTAGTATCAAGAAACCAAGGGCAAGTGAGTAGTAAACAGACTAAGGGATTCAAATATGAGATTTAAAAAATGGAAAATGCGTGTTTTGTACAATGAAACCCATCTTGGCCTACCTCAAACTATTTGCAATACAAATCTACATGAGTGTGAAAATTATGGCCTCATTCAGACAAAGTATGTTTTGGGGAAAGCTGTTTTGGGTAGGGCTTATTATGGAAAACCATGCACCTTCATAGCTACTAGGTGATTTGAGAAGTGGCAATTTGTGGTGAAACTTGATTTATCTAGGATTTATCTATGATTTGAGAAGTGGCAATTTGTGGTAAAGACTCCATGAGTAAGTGCCACTCTTTTTCGGAATTTTTTGCACATTAAATAACTCATTTAACTAGTTAATCCCATTTGTTGACTCTCTGTTGACCACCCACTTGAGGGTAAAACTGAGTATATTACACTAGCCAGTATTAGCACTCAAGGCGAAAACTGAGCACACGAAAAATGCTAGTATATGACTCGGGGGTATACCTGAGTATATCTAAATTTCCAGGGTTAGACCCGAGGACGCGTGTTGCGGTGCAGAAGTGGTAGACGTGCCTTTGTTGACGCGTGTCGCGGTGCAGACGTGCAAATAGTGGACGCGTAGGACGCCGGTCGCATTTAGGACGCGTAAGCCCCTCCCTCCCTCTGCACACAGTCGTCTCATTCTCGCTCACGCACGAAACCACCCCTCTCACGTCCCATCAACTTCTCCAAATCGAAAAAACCCCAACCGCCGTACGCACGCTACCCTGCCAGCGATGGAGAAGAAGAATGCGCCGGCGGCCGTCGCCTCCGAGCCCGTCGCCTCCGCGCCTGTCGCCTCCGAGCCCGTCGCCACCGAGCCCGTCGCCGCCGAGCCCGTCGCCGCCGAGGGCGGCGCATCCAAGCGCGGCGCCTCCGTGAACTGGGCCTCTCTCTCGGCTGATGGACCACTTCACAAGATCGGCGAATGCTTACTGGCGAACGAGGAGTACGCCGACACCTACTCTGCTATGAGGCAAGTCTGTAGAAATTGGCGCTCAGGTTTGCCTGAGCCCGACGTGCATCTGGACGAATGGATCATGCTAGACCACGCCCTTCCACGCGTCGCTGAGTTCACCTTCCTCCAACTCGGCACATCACGCTACGTCACCATAGATCTATCGGAAGTTCATACAAGGTTCAAATTCCTCCATATCTACCTTTTTATTTTCAATCTTAAACATCTTAGTGCTGAATGTTATCTTTATCAATATATTTTAGATACTACTTCGTCGGCTTTTGCCATGGCGTCATCGTGCTTGCCCAGAAGAACCCGCCGCACAAGATACGGCTTCTGAACCCACTCACAAAGAAATCGAACACTATGTTTGAGGCGCAGATGCCATCTGTTTTTCTGAATTCAGTCGCTGTAATCAAATCCCCGACTATGATCTTCGTTGCCGCACATTACCCGCCAGAAATTGGTTGGGTCGATGAGAGCACTCCAACTAAGGATATATATGAAGATTGGGGAGAAGGAAGATTTTCGATCAAGAACCATTGTCTGCGTTGTATTACCCCGTTCAATGGTGAACTGTATGCAGTAGCTGCGGACAATTTTGAGTCCGGAAGAATAGTGTGCACCAATGTACATTTGCAGCAGCGTGCGAGCACTGTCAAGATGGAGACACTAATTTCATTTTGAACTTGGACATCAGAAGTTCTACCTTGTGAAGTCGGATGGTGATCTGCTGCTTGTGTTGTTGGTCAGCGTGGCATTGGCGGGCAAACCATTGGTGTACCGTGTGGACACTCAGAGCCGCTCTCTCCATCCGGTCAGTAACATTGGCAGTAATGCCTTCTTCGTGAATTATACCCGGTGTATCTCCGTCGACACCAGAGTGTACCCGACACTTCGACCTGGCTGCATCTACTACACGGATTTGGGTTATATCAGAGAGTACTCTCATGATACAAAGGCCTGGGATGAGTGGCCACTACGTGTGGATAGAATAGGAAACTACGGTATGAGAAATGAACACAGGCCATACCGTTTGGAGGATGTATCGGCCTCACACTGCAGACGGAAGGAGTTCAATGAATATTTCCTTGGGGTAATGCACGGCTGGAGCGACGGAGAAATATATGAGGAGGAATGAAGAACAAATTCATTCATCCTGGGGTATCCTAATCTTCTTGTTGTCCATACATTGCGTGCGTCTTGTATATTTTTCAGCTTAGTTTGTCGTGAACATTAACAATGTTATTGGCTGCTTTTGGCTGCTGTATGCAGTTTATGTATTATACTTAGTTTTCTGATTATGCTGTTGTGAATTTATCATATACTAGCTTCTAGATTTCCTGCCATATTGGGCAAAAAACGAGGGCCAAAAGGCATAAATAACCCCAGAGATTTGCTACTAGATTTGCTACTAGATTTGCTGCCATATTGAAGAAAGACAGAAATAGAAGCTTCTCTAGATTTGATACTAATTTGGTGAAAAAGACAGAGAGAGAAAGAGGGGAAAAGGTGCTCTTAAAAATGCCAATTTGGGCCGAGAGAGACAAAACCCAGCTCCTGCTCACGTGCAACCAAACGCTTCTCGTCCTGTCCCACGCGGTCCCTTTCTACCAGCCCCACACGACGCGGCCCCACAGACGACGCGGCGCAACACGTCAGCACAGAACATCCAAATAAACGGATTCCTTCCGTCTGAGCTCCTTCTGCGGGTCTTCAGACAAAGGCTAGGGTAAAACTGAGGAAAAACTAAGGGGCTGGGGAAAACTGAGTACAACTAAGGACCCGAGGGCACGAAAATAGAAATCCCTATCAAATTTGTGAAAGAACACGTCATTCATAGGTTCGGGATTCCTCAAACCATCACGACCGATGGAGGTTCGGTCTTCATCTCTAAAGAATTCAGAAAATTCTGTGATGAGATGGGAATTAAGCTGATCCGATCATCTCCATACTATGCTCAAGCCAACGGGCAAGCTGAAGCGTCCAATCAGAGCCTGATCAAGCTGATTAAGAGGAAAATTGACGAGAACCCTAGGGTTTGGCATGAAACATTGTCAGAAGCGTTGTGGGCCTATCGCATGTCATGCCATGGAGCTATAAAAACTTCGCCATACCAGCTCGTTTATGGGCAGGAAGCCGTATTGCCTTGGGAAATTACGGCTGGATCGAGACGTGTCACGTTTCAGAATGACCTGACAGCTGAAGAATATGCAGCTCTGATGAGTGATACTATTGAGGATGCAACGGAACTTAGACTTTGGTCGTTGGAGAAGATTAAAGAGAACAAAGCCAGGGTAGCTCGTGCATACAATAAGAAGGTGAGACCAAAGGAGTTCCAAGTTGGTGATCTAGTATGGGAAGCAGTGTTGCCATTAGGAACCAAGGATAAAGCATATGGCAAATGGTCTCCTAATTGGCACGGTCCATACAAAGTCGTCCAGGTTTTGAAGGGTAATGCATACATGCTGGAGCAGCTGGACGGCGCTAAGTTCCCAGCAGCTGTCAATGGTCAGCACCTCAAGAAATATTTCCCAAGCATGTGGGACGATGGACAGTAAAACATGGGGGCCGATGTATAAAATCGGCCAGTAAAAAAAATTGGCCTTAAAATGCGTGTTATGGTAGGAGCCGATGCTCTGCCATCGGCTCTTTGAGCGTTGACTTCGTTTGACAATCGGCAAAATTAACAAGAAAGCAAAGTTAATGGGGGAATATTTTCTTCGTTAATAAGAGGATTTCTTACAAAGAAAGAGCCGATTGCTCAAGGGATGAAGAACAAAAGAAAGGTCTATTGACCAATCTGCTACTACTACTGCTAGGCCTATACTAGCCGGTCCTAGTCTACGGGCCGTCGCTGCCCTCGTCGTCGTCTTCGGAGCTCTCGTCGGCGCTGCTGCCGGCGGGCTCCTCGTCACTGCTCCAGCGGCCCCCATTAGGGGCCTCCTCATCTTCATCTTCGTCGTCGTCGTCGTCGTCTGACCCGGCGCGGCTTCGCCGGCGGGTAATCCTCGAGGGAGTCGTCGTCGTCTTCCTCCTCCTCTTCCTCGGAGGAGGTGTAGTCGTCCCAGGAGAACGAGTCATCCTCGCTCTCCGATTCCAGTTCCCCATCGGCGAGGAACTGGAGCTCTTCGTCTCCGCTGGTCAAGGACTTGTCGTCCTCGAACCAGATGGAGGAGGCGTGGTCCTCCTGGTCCCACTCCTCTGGGGCGCGCTCGTCGTGCACCGCCATCTGAGCCGCCATCGGATCCCACTCTGGCGTGGGTTCGCGGGAGGAGGAGGAGGAGGAGGAGGAGGAGAAGGACTGGGAAGAGAGGTCCGACGAGGCGGAGGAGGAAGAGGAGGAAGACATTGCTCTGAGATTGGGGTTTCTTGGTGCCGATGGCCAGAACAGATCAAGGGGATGAAGTGGCGAAATTGTTTGGAGCGGTTAAATAAAAGGGGATATAGTGGAGATTTAATGCCACAGCAGTTTCCGAGGAAGTGGTGCCCAAAAAGAAAAAAAACAACGGTCAAATCACGCGGAGAAGTTGAGAAGGCAAGGCATCATGATGAAGGATACTGCGACGGTTTTGCCCTGCCACGACATGACCCGACGAAGAAAAAGCAGAGTGATTTTGGAGTTATCAATTCCAAAACCAGGGGGGCATGTGTTATCACCAGAATTTGACCGGATCAGAGGTGGGCCGCGATCAAGATTGGGCTTGAAGAATATACATGGAAGATATACATGAAGCGGCCTTGTACAAGAAAGTTTGGGCTAGTTTGCCCGTGTATCTGTAAATATAGTAGGATACGTGTCGGTTAGTTAGAGTTTGGCTCGTGCACGGTTGGGATTATTCCCACGTTAGAAAGTCTACAGACTATAAATATGTATCTAGGGTTATTGAGAAAAACAACAATCACGTTCATCACAAACCAATCTAGGCGCATCGCCAACCCCTTTGTTTCGAGGGTTTCTTCCGGGTAAGCATCATGCTGCCTAGATCGCATCTTGCGATCTAGGCAGTATACGTTTATTCGTTGTTCATGCGTTGCTCGTGCTGAAGCCTTGTTGATGGCGAGCAACGTAGTTATCGTAGATGTGTTAGGGTTAGCATTGTTTTACCGCGATACATGCTTTTGTCCATGCAACCCTTAGACGTCTAGCCGCCCTTACACCTATCTTAGGCGTAGGGGCGGCACCTTGCTTGATCTTTATTTAGTAGATCCGATCCGTTATGATTGCTCCTTATTCTTCAAGGATTAGTTTAATATCTGCATAGTTAGGCCTTGCAAACGGGTTGAAGGATCCAGTAGCACGTAGGGTGTAGTTTGCTAGCCCTAGATAAGATGTTCCGGGGATCAACTTCATGTTGGTTTTTAGGCCTTGTCTAGGGTTGGTTTATTATCACCGTGCGTGGCTGCTAGGCTCAATCACGCGTAGGATGTTCCGATTATGTGGTGAAAACCCTAAATCGTCGTAGGTCGCTTTAGCTATATATCGATCAAGCAGGACCACCATGTGATCGTAGACCTCATACGAACCGTGGGTGGATCGGCTCCTTGAGCCGATTCACAGGACAACCTGAGAGCCGATCGAGGCTCGTATTTAATGTTTACGTGTATGCCATGCAGGAAACTAAGCGAAGCAAATCCATCACCTTCCTGACCAGGTATAGGTCAGGTGGCACACCCTTGCACCAGCATCGGGATGTGCGTACCAGGAGCTTTGCGGGCCGTCGCTCGGAGGGACCAGGGCCAGCCGCAGCTCTAGGTTGTTCCCGGCTCTTCGTGTTGCCAGCCGTTGCTCGCCGGTGGGTTTCGGACGCCAACAGCTTCTTCAAATTATCCCATCATCTGATACTGTTAAATCTATCGGGTCTTCAAAATGGTGCAAGCTCCGAGAGATGCCGAAGAGCTGGATTATTAGAATCTTTGGGTCCGTTCTTCTTTATCAACGAGGCTTCCATCTTTTTATCGGGTGCGCAACCAACACTCCTGACGGGAGTAGCCCTCGGGCCTATAAATTATTATGAAGTAGTCATGTATAAGGTATAAAAAATGTTGGGACTTCTATTTTCGTGCCCCTGGTTCGTTAGTTGTACTCAGTTTTCCCCAGCCCCTTAGTTTTTCCTCAGTTTTCCCCTCCCTCTAGTTTGAAACCCGTCGCAGACACTCAGACGGGAGGGTTGCCGTCTGGTCAGAGGCCTTCACCGTTACCGGTGACGGCTAGGGAGCCGCGTTGGTGTTGAATTGACCGTTTCTTTCGAACTGTGTTGACTGTTGACTGGAGGAGCTCACCCAAAGCTTTCCACTCCGCCCGATACTGGAGGAGCTCACACACCACCCCTCCGCCGCCACGCCGTCCTGCCCTCCTACCTTATGGCGTCGTCCGCCGCCGAGCCGCCCCCGCCCCCACCACCACCATCGGGAGGCGGAGAGGGCTCCGCCTCCACCAAATCTAGATCTACCCCTTTCGCGGAGTTTGTATGTCCATCTGGTGTGCCAAATGTTCGCGTCAGCCGCGGAGAAGATTGGGAATCGGAGGGATCTAATGCATGGATTCCATCTGGGTAAGCATCGTCTGCCTATGTGAATTAACAGTAGGCAGTTTTTTAGCGCCAATCGTTGTTGCTCAACTAACTGCGTTGCTTTTCGAATAGGATTGATCCAGCGCTGGCTTTTCGGCTGGTGGTTAGGCTGGATTCTAGCTTTACGCGTGATTCTAAACGCTATAAGAATGGGTTTTTCTTCCCTGCGGTGGTTGCAACCACCATCTCGTTGAGGAATTTGAAAGCTAACATCTGCGTTCAGTACAGCTGGAGCTTCCACGACGCAGTTCATTTCGAATATTTGCACAACAAGGAGGGAAGATTTGTTCCACTAATTTCCGACGACGATCTGGGAATTCTTTTTGCTTTGAATGCTTCTTGCCGGTTCGGTAAAATTCGTATCCATGTGGACAGGGGCCGGGCATCATCTCTCTCTGGTGCTGGGGCATCATCAGGTGGTCGGGCATCATGTCTCTCTACTGCTGCTGCCTCTTCTAACGATGTGCTTGTGGCGCTCCTTGTAGGTCCACAGCAGCACCATCTGTCCCCAGTGCTAGTGGTAGCCAGATCGTTCGTACGGTCGATGTGGAGGACGATGCAGACATTGAGGATCAGTCTCCTCAAGATGATGAGGATGAGTTGATGTTTCCTGAATTGGTAGATCGATGCAGTAAGCAGGCAATGGAGGATCAATACATGGAAGATATTGCTTTTGGTGCCAGATTTGATGACACTGATGATGAAGAGAAGAATGAGAATGATGACAGCCTCGTTTTAGCCGATTACGAAGGTGAAGACTTGCCAACAATTGAGTGGAACAGGGAGGATCCCCAGCTTGTAGAAGGCACCGTGTTTCAAACGATGATGGACTGCCGTAATGCAATTACTACATATCACATTCTCACTAAGAATAATTTTGAGTTTTGTTAAAAGTGAGCCAGGTAGGTTCACAATTAAATGCCCATACCCAAGGTGTAGGTTTAGGCTGCATGCATCCACAATGCGCAGAAGCAGCTTGGTTCAGGTACTACGCCAACCAGTTGTGTATTTAGATCACGGTGTAAAATTTGTTAACTATTACTGATATCCCTTATCATTATGTTTCAGATAAAGAAGAATAAGGAGATCCATAGGTGTCCACCTCTAGGGGGAGAGCCAGAGCTGAAAACAAAGCTAGTGAAGACTAGGTGGTTGGCAGATATAATCCTAGATTGGCTGAGAGAAGATCCTTCACTTGGTCCAACAGCACTCGTAAAAAAGGTGGTTGAGAAGTATAAAATGGAAGTACCTTACATGAGGATGTTCTATGCAAAGGAAATGGCTCTTGACAAGATCAATGGTCCATGGAATGAAAGCTTTCAGTTGCTTTACACTTTCAAAGCTGAAGTGGAGATGGCTAGTCCAGGCAGTGTTGTAGCGATAGACAAGCATACAGTTCCCTACAAATTGAAAAGCGGGAAGGTAATGCACAAGGAATGTTTCAGAAGGGCTTTTGTTTGTTTCAAAGCTTGCTGGAAAGGCTTTTTGGATGGTTGCAGGCCTTATTTGGCCGTGGATGCATCCAGTAAAAACAGGCAGTGGAGGTATCCAGTGAGTTTGGTTGATAGGACATGCCATTGTAGGGGATGGCAGATCAGTGGGATACCCTGCATACACGCATTGTTTTTCATGAGTGTTATAGGGGGTGAAGATGGTGAAGTTGATCAGTATGTGTCAGAGTATTTCTCTGTTGCCAAATTTAGGGCTGCATATGCTATGAATGTTCCTACCTTGTTGGGAAAAGACCAATGGATGAAAGTCGATCCAGGCTTCAAACTGTACTCTCCAGTATTGACTAGACCGGCAGGTAGGCCGAGGAAGAATAGGATCAGAGCTAGTGCAGAGGGTGGTGCACCGATTCGAAAACGTAAGTGCAAACGTTGTGGAATCCCTGGACACATTGCTAGGCTTTGTAAAAATGGAGTTGACCCAGCTTTTGGAATGGAAGATCAGGCGGGAGCAGAAAATGCAGAGGAGAATGAAGCAGCAATTCAACTTGAGATTGAAGCAGCAGTTCAACATGAGGTGATTGAAGCAGCAAATGCAGAGGAGATTGAAGCAGCAGTTCAACATGAGGAGATTGAAGCAGCAGTTCAACATGAGGAGATTGAAGCAGCAAATGCAGAGGAGATTGAAGCAGCAGTTCAACATGAGGAGATTGAAGCAGCAAATGCAGAGGAGATTGAAGCAGCAATTGAACATGAGGAGATTGAACCGATGGATCGAGAGCAGAGGGAACAGATGGATGTAGAATGGCTTCAACCGATGAGTCTAGAGGAGAGGGAACAGTATAGTCGAGAATGCCTCGAAAGTAGTAAGGCCATGATAGAAGCTAACTTCGAAGAGTACATGGCAGAAGAAAAAGCACAAGCTTTGCAGAAGAAGAAGAACAAGAAAGAGGGCAAAAGGAAGGTAGACACCGGTAATATCCCTGGTAGGGTTACCCGGAGTAAGGTGGTGGTGGCGAGTCACACCAGGAGCAAGAGAAAGATTTTATTCTGAACAACTAATTTGAATTTGTATGAACAATTTGTATTGTGGTTCCCTTTGTATTGGGGATCCCTTTGTGTTGAACAATTTGTATTGGGGATGCCTTTGTGTTGAACAATTTGAATTTGTATGAACAATTTGTATTGTGGTTCCCTTTGTATTGGGGATCCCTTTGTGTTGAACAATTTGAATTTGTATGAACAATTTGTATGCCACATTTAAGCCACATTTATCATTTTAGGGTTTTAGGGTTTTAGGGTTCAATTCAAAATAATTCAAAACATGGTGGAACCTTCCCATGGAGCCTTGTTATGTTACCTACAACCTAGAGAAATAATAATGGAAAAGGAAATATAGAGATATGAAGTTTTTATGCCAAAAGCTTCAAAACCACTTCCTAGTCCATGAGCTACTAGATATGAAGATGCAGGGCTTTCTGCTCAATACACCTCCCAAATACCCACTATGCTTACAAACTTTGTCCAAATGAGTCCAAATTCGTCACACTTGTGTATCTTTGAGTTGCAAACAATATCTAGTCGGCCAAAATGTAATATATTGTTCAAATAACACAATTTTACAATTTTTATGCCAAAAGCTTCAATTTCCCTTAGTCCGTTTATTATTTGGGTGCCCCTGTTTTACTTAGTGTTACTCAGTTTTCCCCCTCCGGGCCCACTTGTTTTACTCAGTCATACTCAGTTTTGCCCTTCCGATAAACATTTCCTCACTTTTCCCCCTCTTAGTTCTACTCAGTTTTCCTAACTTGTACTCACTGGCTGATCTCTGATTGGTCGAGATGTATGTCACACGGATCTTGGTTAGTTGAAAGCTCAACGAACGCTTGCACCGTTCGATCATTTATGATCGGACGGCCTGTATCTCTCTCTCTCTACCACGATGGACGCATACGGAGACAAGAGCAGAGCACATACCTACCAACCCTGGCAGTCGCATATTCCAATCGCATCCTCCTCTCTTGTATTTCCTCTCTTACTACGGCGGTCGCGGCGGCGCGGATCTAACCGTGCGTGCGGCGGCGTGGATCTAACCGTGCGTGCGGCGGCGTGCGGCGGCGCGGATCTAACCGTGCGTGCGGCGGCGTACGCATGGCAGCGGATCTAATCATGCGTGCGGCGGCGGCGGCGGCGCGGATCTAACCGTGCGTGCGCGCGTGCGGCGGCGCGGATCTAACCGTGCATGCGGCGGCGTGCGGCGGCGCGGATCTAACCGTGCGTGCGGCGGCGTGCGGCGGCGCGGATCTAACCGTGCGTGCACCGTGGATCTAAGAGTGCCGGTGAGGATCTAACCGTCAGAAATAGTTGAAATGTCTCTCTCTGTCTCTCTCTGTCTCTAACCGGTGAGGATTCTATTCTCAGATCTGTTGAATGATGAAGAACACCAAGACGGCGGCCGTGCCGACAGTGGTCATCGATGCCACGAACATTGAAGCCATCGCCTACAACATCGCTTCGACGGCGCAAACCCAGCCTTCAATGTCGGAGCCTGTTGATGTCTCACTTCCGGTGCCGAGAGTGCGAATCGATGCCAAGACGATTGAGGCCATCGTCTACAACCACGCTGCAAAGCCGCCGATCCAGCCCTCCGCAGATCCGTCGCTGATGAAGTACACCAAGACAGCGGCGGTTCCGACACTGGTCATCGATGCCACGAACATTGAAGCCATCGCCGATAACATCGCTTCAACGTTTGATGGCGCAGATCACCGTGTTCGACGCCGCAAATTGGGATAAATTATGATAAATTTGTATTTTTCAATTTCCAAATGGGATAAAATTGTTCGAACTACTACCTCCGTCTCAAAAAAAGCTTCTCCACGTTCTTGATGTGTCCATGTACATCCGTATGTATGATTTGAATTCTATCCCAACTTGATTGGGAAGATATTGATATGTATTTGATCCGGAGGCTGGTACATGCTTTCACTTTTGGGATCCCTTCACTTTTATAAAATGTTCATGCATTCTAAAATTATCGTGCGCATTACTTAGCACAAGTAGGAAATTGTACACCAAAATACAGTGCTTAGAGCCACAACAAAATACAGTGGTTAGAGCCATCTACTGAATAACAATTCTATACTAAATCGTCTACCAGAACCACATAACTGCTAGGACAGGGATGACACCTAATAAAACTGCACAGATGAATCTACTTTTCTCCTCTCCCATCACTTTAAGTTCATGTTCTAGATTTTCTACCACTTGATCAAATACGGCAAGATCTGTCTCAACTCTCAACTTCTCCTTGCGAATAAGCTCTGAATTCTTCTTTTCTTCCTCCACAATACGCTTCAGCTCGAATATCATCAGGTTTTTACGGGCCAATTCATCACCTAAATTGGCCACCTTCTCCTCCAAATCCATCCTCTGGCTACACCACTGGGTTGATTCATCTTGGTATGCAATGTACCATGGATCATCGGCTTGCCTGGCTAACTGTAACAATAATGGAAAAAAGAACAACTGAAATCACCCCAACAGGCCATGGCGGAACTTCAAATTCAACGGTAGTACAGAGAGCTGAAGCTAGATACCTGCACTTCCGACGAGGTAGGAGAAGTAGAACGTGGCCACGACATGATCGAATCCCCACCCTCGCCGGTGTACCCGCTACGACCAGACATTGAGGACTATTTCGTACCTGCAAACTCCAATAAATTACGGGAACCGAATCGATTAGGGGGCGGGGGAGGCAGAAGCGGAGGTCTTACCAAGCTATACCAATTGGTGCGCGGAACAAATCCCGGTCGTCGTGGGCGGCGGATCTGCTTGCGGCGGACTTTCCTGCGGTGGGTACAATGCGTGCGGACGAAACAAGTGCTGGAGCCGTGGTTGACGTGCAGCGCCGCAGTTCGTCCGACGCCGCCGGGGGACAGAGCCGGCGGCGCGACGAGGCGCCGGCGATGGCTGCTCCGTCCGACGGTGGGGAACGAGCTGCCAGCGGTTCTCCGGTCTAGCTTAAGAATAATTAATTAGCGAACTTGTTGCTTCTCTCTATGATATTCTCTAAAGACATATATCAGAGCGGCAATATGTGAGTTTTCCTGAAAAATAGACGAAAACTGGTCATTGGCTGCGCAGGCCCCACAGAGCGGCAATATATGATTTTTTCTCTCTAAATAAGTAGACGATCCCACTGGTCATTGGCTGCGGCAGCCACACAGAGCGACAATATGTGTCTTTTCCTGAAAAATAGACGACCCCACTGGTCATTGGCTGCGGAGGCCCCACAGAGCGGCAATATATGATTTTCTCTAAATAAATAGACGACCCCACTGGTCATTGGCTGCGGCAGCCCCACAGAGCGGCAATATATGTCTTTTCCTGAAAAATAGACGACCCCACTGGTCATTGGCTGCGGAGGCCCCACAGAGCGGTAATATATGAGTTTCTCTAAATAAATAGACGACCCCACTGGTCATTGGCTGCGGCAGCCCCACAGAGCGGCAATATATGTCTTTTCCTGAAAAATAGACGACCCCACTGGTCATTGGCTGCGGCAGCCCTATAGAGCGGCCCCATTTGTCATTGGCAGCACCGCGTATAAAATCATGAAATAAAACGGCCCACACGTCAGCGATAGATGGATGGCTGCTCCGACGTGTCTCCTCGACTCCTACCCGTCAGCACGAGACGGTCAGGGAGGAGCTGCCCCTGTGCGGCCCCACCCGGTCAGACTAACGGTCAAGGCCTCTGACCTGACGGCTACCGGCCGTTCCAGCACTTGTGCGTGTTTCAAACTAGAGGAGGGGAAAACTGAGGAAAAACTAAGGGACTGGGGAAAACTGAGTACAACTAACGAACCAGGGGCACGAAAATAGAAATCCCAAAAATGTTAAGTCGAATACCGTAGATTTCTCCAAGTTCCGAGAATATTTGGATGCTTTCGATGGTGGCGATGATTTTGACGATGTCAGAGAGGAGTTGATGATTTTGATGATGTCACGGACGAGTCGATGATTTTGATGATGTCCCGGAGGAATCGATGATTTTGGTGATGTCCCGGAGGAGTCGATGATTTGGATGATGTCCCAGAGGAGTTGATGATTTTGATGATGTCTCAGAGGAGTCGATAATTTTGATGATGTCCCGGAGGAGCCGATGATTTGGATGATGTCCCGGAGGAGTCGATGATTTTGAATTATGTCGGCAGCAACCCCCGAGTCAACGAGGGAACCATGTGCACGACAGACTCATTTCATCTTACTGAGCCGTATATTTGTTTGTATTATATCGGCAACAGCCCTCGAGTCAACGATGGAACCATGTGCACGACAGACTTATTTCATCTTACTGAGTCGTATATTTGGTTGTATGGTGGTCATCAACAAGTTGTGAGTGATCAGTTCACATTGCAGACCCGATGGACCCGTAGCAATCGCAACATATCTTGATGAGCCGTGTTTATTTTCCATCGATTGCAGCACTCGCATGTTTCCTGAGGCTTTCGATGAAAGTTACAAGATAAAAACTTCACAACCCCCGAGTATTGTTGGGTATGCTTTGATGTGTCGATGAAGCCCCCGAGTATTGCCAGGTATGCCTTAATGTGTCGACTAAGCCCCCCGAGTATTGCCGGGTATGCCTTGATGTGTCGACTAAGCCCCCGAGTATTGCCGGGTATGATTTGATGAAATCATTGATAGTATAAGTTTTCTTCATGTTTTCTTGAATTCCAACGCTCCCGATGGGAGTAAATGCAATAATTGAATATATTCCAAGAGCCCCCGAGTGATTCCAGCGAACCAGCGCTCCCCATGAGAGTGATAGTTGTAATTGTTGGGGGGATGACCCCCGGTATGCCAAAGGCATGCCAAACCGGATGGTTTGAGCCATCAAGATACCGGTTTAATGTTTATACTGGAGCACAAAGATAAGTGTTTGGCTAAGTAAATCCAGGCCGGTATCCCCAAGAGGGGTATACCGGAACCGGATGAAGAAGACACCGGGCTACCGGTAAGAAGAGCGTGTCGGCAAGACTGGTCAAAGATTCTCCTCAGAGCTAGAGGACAAGGATGAGCTAAGCAAAGTAGCTTTAAACGAGGCCCTGGTGCCAAAGAGGAAGATGACGCTGAAAGAAGCCGGAGGACGTCAGCTTCTCTGATTAAAGAAGACCCCGGCGTCATCTATGATTAAAGTTACTTTGTAAAGTAGTTTGTCCAGTCAAAGATGCCATTAGGGTTTCTTGCTCTGTAAGCCACCCTCTACCCTATATAAGGAGAGGGGGCACACCCGTATCCGGGATGGTCGATCTCTAGATGAACCTTGTAACCAAAAACCTGTATCCTGTTGAGATCAATGAAGATAGTGATCTAGAGCAGAGTTCTTCCTTGTGTGTTTCTTCTTGTATCACTGCCTTTGGCTGAGTTCTTGAGGAAAGCATCCGGAAGTTCATCCCATCTAATCACAAACCCTCTCCCGAATCCTCTAGCATCCATTCGGCCCCAACTTAAGCCATCCCATGGCATCTGCTCGTTCACCACGACGACAGTTGGCGCCCACCGTGGGGCAAGAACTGGCGCTTGCTGGAGTTCACATTCGGGCGGGCATCCTTGACGTCGCCGCCAGCGTACGGTGTACGCGCTGGTGCAGCGCATCTACGCCATGGACTTCATCAACGACAACGTGGGCTGCTTTGCCAACGGCGGCATCTTCCCCAAGAACGGCCGCATCATCCAGTTCGGCAGCCACCGCATCTACTTCGGCACTGTCCCTGTGCGCCAGCGCCCCTCACCGGTGCTGGTGGCGCCGGATCCGCCAAGATGGCTACATGCTGGCCGCGCTCCCGGCAGCGTGGAGGTGATGATGGCTGGCGTGGTCGGCGCCGGCAAGGAAGCTGTGGAGGAAGGTGCTAGGCGTGCGGCATCAACCCGTGCGGCCAAGCCACCGCTGGAGCGCGACGCAGGCGCTGCGGGAGCATCGTCCGCGCTACCGGAGACGCCGCTCCAAGCGGCGATGAGCGTCCTTGCCACGCCCATCGCACAGAACATCGACCCGGCAGCGGCTCAGGCGGAGCTGGAGGCGCAACGCCAGAAGCTGCTCGAGAACAGCAAGGACGTCGTCAGGGCGCAGCGCGAGTTGAACCTAACCATACGTGAGTATAATGCTGCCCATGGCTTTGCTTCTGTTAGCGCTCATGCTGCTAGGATACCGGAAAACCGGCTTAAGGCTCGCAATCTAGATCAGGATTTGCGTAAGGAAATTCTTGCCGGCAAAAGTACCTCTGGGAGCTGCTTGAGACTATCGAGCAGCAAAACGCTGAGCAGCTTGCTAAGCTGAACAAGGCTGGGGCTTCAAAATCCGCGCGTTCAACAAAGAATGACGGTAGCAAGTCCCATGGGCAGGCCTCGTCCCCCCATCCAGACAGAAGAAGAGAAAAAGAGATGAATGCGCAGCAGATGACTGTGTATGATCCGGTTCTTGCTGGAAAACAACAAGCCGGGTAACACGATGCCGGTAGAAAAATCCAAGGGGCAGACAGAGGCTACGCCAAAGGAGGCTATACCGGAAACAATCATGCCGGTAGACACGAAACCGGGCAAAATTATCGAGCTGCAAGGGCAGCGTATGATGAGAGGGAAATGGATCCCCCAAGGTACCGGCAGGCAAGGGCCGCGGTACTGGAGCATGATGACGAAGTTGATTCAACAAGACCGGCAGCATACCGGAACCCACTGGGAGAGCGCCTGGGAGAAAGATACCTACCAGAACGAGATGTGAGGCACCGTCTGGATAGAGTATACTTGTCAGAAATGATCGAGGCAGAAGGTCCTCCGGTCCCAAAGTGTTTTGGCCCAAGGATCATGAAAGAGGGACCGCCAGTTCGCAACTTCCAGTTGCCCCGTGACACAAAAATGTACGATGGCACCACTAAGCCGGAAGACTGGCTCGCGGATTACATGACCGCGGTATACGTCGCTGGTGGCGGAGGAACCGTAGCTGGAGGAGGAAACCGGCGTTGGGCCGTGAGAATCATACCATCATTCTTGGTGGGACCGGCTCGAATCTGGCTAAACAACTTGCCGACAGGAAGCATAAACGGCTGGTTGGACTTTGAGGAGGCTTTTGTAAGTAACTTCAGCAGCACGTACCGGAGGCCAAACAGGCCGCAGCAGCTCGCCCTGTGCGTACATCGCCCAAATGAAACAGACCGGGATTATCTGGCCCGGTGGAACACCACAAGGAACTCCTGTGAAGGGGTGATAGAGGCACAAGCTATTGCTTGGTTTAGCAGTGGGTGCAGAAGAGGTTCACCGTTGTGGCAAAAGCTGCAGCGGAACATGCCGACAACGCTGGTGGAAATGATACGCGTGGCGGATAACTATGCGTTGGGAGACCTAATGCAGCCGGCAGTGCAACCTGAGCCGGAGCAATCAAACCCGCCTCAGCAGCACCAAGAGCAACACCGGGATAACCGGAACAACAAAAGAAGGGAAGATTTCCCGGATCGAAGGTACGGTCCGCAGCAAGTTGCTGCTGTACAAGAGAACTCTGAGGCCAGCGGCAGTCAGAGGCAAAGAACCGGATCGCAGCCGTGGGCGGGTCCTAAGAAACAGTGGGTCGAAAAGAAACCCTGGGGCCAGAAAAAGAACTGGCAAGAACCTGTGAAGTATACCATGGAAGCTGCCATGGATCAACCTTGCCGGTGGCACACACCGAATCCGGCTCACCCGTCAAATCATCTGACGAAGGATTGCTCTTGGACAAAGTATTTGATGCTCAGGGGAGCAGTAAAAGATGCGCAAGCACAAGGGTGCTCCACCATGCAACCACCACCTCAAGATATGCTACGACAGCATTAGCTACCACCACCACCGCCGCTTACCGGGGCAAATGCTTTACCGGTACAGCCTCAGCCAAACCGGCAACAGCAGTTCCAGCAAGTTAACCAGGTGGGAGAAGGCAATGGCCAACCGCCTCCACCGGCACCTTTGGGCCGGAATGTTTACCATGATCCAGATATGTGCTGCGTTGTGTTAGTCACTGAGCCAACCGACAGACAAAGTCTGCATCGCCGTTCTATGGAAGTGAACGCGGTGATGCCGGCAGTGCCAAAATACATGCTGTGGTCAGATCAAGAGATCTCTTGGTCGTTCAAGGATCACCCCAAGATAATGCCTAACCCGGGTGGCTATGCTCTTGTCTTGGACCCAATCATGCAAGGGCCAAACGCTCGTGTTAAATTCAGCAAGGTGCTGATAGACAATGGGAGCAGCATAAACATCATGTACCGGCACACCATGAATATGCTGGGCATAACAGAAAACATGCTTCAGCCAACTCGTACAACTTTCCACGGAATCGTTCCGGGCCTGTCCTGCGCACCGGTCGGAAAGGTCCGGGTGGATGTATCGTTTAGAGGACGCGACAATTGCCGGGTTGAAAACCTTGAGTTCGAGGTGGTGGACTTAGATAGTCCTTACCATGCATTGCTGGGAAGAAAGGCATTGGCTGCTTTCATCGCCTCAACTCACACGGCCTATCTCAAGATGAAGATGCCGGCACCTCGTGGACCCTTAACTGTGGTGGGAAACTACAAAGTCTCACTGGAAACTGCTTCCGCCGGATCAAACCTGGCAGAATCGCTGGTGATTGCAGAGGAAAAGAGGAGGATGCAAACTGCTGTTGCGCTAGCTCAGTCCTCACAGCTGAGCTTAGCGGCAATGAGTGCAAACCTGGGCACACCGACATTCAAGCCGACAAAAGAAACAAAGGACATGGTGCTGGACCCGGCTTACCCTGAGCGCACCGTTCGTATCGGTGCCGACATGAATGAGGCATAGGAAAGCGTGCTCGTCAGCTTCCTCCATGAGAATCGGAATATCTTTGCCTGGTCTACTGATGACTTGGTAGGTGTTCCGAGGGAGCTGGCTGAGCACTCATTAAATGTCCGGAAAGATGCAAAGCCGGTAAGGCAGCCGCTGCGCCGGTTTGCTGAAGACAGGAGAAAGATCATTGGAGAAGAGGTGACAAAGTTACTGGTTGTCGGTTTCATCGTGGAAGTACTGCACACTGAGTGGCTAGCCAATCCGGTGCTGGTCGAAAAGAAGAAAGAAGTGAACTTAGAAGCAAAAGCTCCAAAGGTGTGGCGCATGTGCATCGACTACACCAACCTGAACAAAGCTTGCCTGAAAGACCCTTTCCCTTTACCCCGGATCGATCAGGTGATTGATTCCACCGCTGGTTGTGAACTGTTGTCTTTCTTGGATGCCTATTCCGGTTTCCACCAAATCCCCCTGAAAAAGGAAGATCAAATAAAAACTGCGTTCATTACCCCGCACGGGGCTTACTGCTATGTCACTATGCCTTTTGGTTTGCGCAACGCTGGTGCAACATACCAGCGTTGTATGCAAAAATGCTTGTTTGATCAAATCGGAAAAAATGTGCAAGTCTATGTGGACGATGTCGTAGTAAAAACTAAGGTAAAAGAAACCTTAATCGATGACCTCCGGCAAACATTTGATAACTTGAGAAGATTTCGGATGAAACTCAATCCGGCAAAATGCACCTTCGGTGTCCCTGCCGGCAAGCTGCTTGGTTTTCTCGTATCAAGCCGGGGCATTGAGGTTAATCCGGTAAAAATCCGGGCAATTGAAAGAATGACTATACCG
The DNA here is from genome assembly GCF_019359855.2 of Lolium perenne. NCBI lineage: Eukaryota > Viridiplantae > Streptophyta > Magnoliopsida > Poales > Poaceae > Lolium > Lolium perenne. Next base: position 34,358,827 of record NC_067245.2, read on the forward strand.
CGCGATCTCAAGGATGTGCAAAAATTTACCGGAAGCTAGGCATCGCTAAGCCGGTTCATAAGCAGGTTTGGAGAAAAAGCTCTGCCACTCTATGCTCTCATGAAAAAATCCGATACATTCATCTGGACCCCTCAGGCAGACGTAGCGTTTAAAGAGTTAAAAACAATGCTGGCCACAGCGCCTATACTGGCTTCACCTCTAGAAAGAGAGCCTATGCTAGTATACATAGCAGCAACAAACCGGGTTGTGAGCGTGGTAGTTGTGGTCGAAAGAGAAGAGGACGGAAAAACCGTCCAGAGGCCGGTATACTACCTGAGCGAGGTGCTCTCCCTCTCAAAACAACACTACCCTCACTTCCAGAAAATGACTTATGGCGTGTTCATGGCCGCCACCAAGCTTAAGCATTACTTTGAGGAGCACCCCATGAAAGTGGTGAGCGAGGCACCCATTTCCGATATCATGTGCAACAAAGATGCTAGCGGTAGGATTGCAAAGTGGGCAATCCAGATATCACCATATGTACCGGTGTATGAAAGAAGAGATGCCATAAAAGCGCAAGCTTTGGCTGATTTCCTTGTTGATTGGGCGGAAATGCAATACAAACCGTCGGATCAAAAAATAGAATACTGGAAGATGCACTTTGACGGATCCAAACTCAAAGAGGGTCTAGGTGCCGGTGTGGTGCTTACCTCACCTAAGGGAGATCATCTCCGGTATGTTCTGCAAGTACATTTCAGGGCATCAAACAATGTCGCTGAGTACGAGGCTTTGATCCATGGACTAAAGGTCGCAAAAGAAATTGGTGCGCACCGGATCATTTGCTATGGAGATTCAGATCTCGTGGTGCAACAATGTTCCGGAGATTGGGACGCAAAAGATGCTAACATGGCTTCGTACCGGTTTCACGTGCAAAAGATTGCCGGCTTCTTTGAGGGCTGTGAATTTCACCATGTGCCACGAGCGGAAAATGAGGCCGCGGATGCTTTGTCCAAGCTGGGCTCATCTAGGCAGGAAATTCCTCCCGGAATAGCCTTAGCACACTTAAGAGTACCATCGATCAAACCAAGCCCGGAATCGGAATCAATTTTCGTACCGGAATCACATGTAGTACCCATGGATATCGATGAGGGGAACCCGGGGACTGCTCCGGCAAACTCGGGGACTGCTCCGGCAAACTCGGGGACTGCTCCGGCAAACTCGGGGATTGTTCCGGCAAGCTCAGGGACTGTTCCGGTAAGCTCGGGGACTGTTGCGGCCATGCCGGAAGAAACAGTACTGGTGGATAACATGGAGATAGACGTACCGGTATTTCTGGTTCGAGAGGCACCATTGTGGGTTAAACCTATTAAGGAATTCCTGATCAACGGCACCTCGCCGGTTGACGAAAATGAATCCAGAAGGATCCAGAGGAGGTCCAAAGCTTATACCATAATCAATGGCGAGGTGTATAAGAGAAGTGTTACCGGTGTCCTTCAAAGATGTGTGGAACCGGAAGAAGGAAAAGAAATGCTTGAGGAGATTCACCAGGGAGAATGTGGGCACCATGCTTCATCAAGGGCGCTGGTAGCAAAGGTGTTCCGGCATGGGTTCTATTGGCCCACTGCTTTGGAAAATGCTGAGGATTTGGTAAGAAAATGCAATGGGTGCCAAAGGTACGCCAAGCAGAATCATACCCCAGCATCCGGTTTAAAAACCATACCGCTAACTTGGCCATTTGCTGTTTGGTGCCTGGATATGGTTGGCCCATTCAAAACTGCAAGAGGGAATATGACCCACATCTTGGTCATGGTGGACAAATTCACCAAATGGTTAGAAGTGAAACCTATCGCAAAGTGTGATGGGCGCACAGCGGTGAAGTTCCTAAAAGATGTTATCTTGCGGTATGGCTACCCGCATAGCATTATCACTGACAACGGAACCAACTTTGCTCAAGGAGAGTTCAAAAGATTTTGTGAGGATAACAACATCCGGTTGGATTTGTGCTCAGTGGCACACCCACAAGGCAATGGCTAGGTGGAAAGAACAAATGCTTTGGTACTTTCCGGTATCAAACCAAGACTCATCGAGGCGGTGGAAAAGTCACCAGGGTGTTGGCTCGATGAGCTACCATCAGTGCTGTGGAGCATAAGAACAACTCCAAACCGGTCCACCGGATACACTCCATTCTTCATGGTTTACGGAGCAGAAGCGGTCATACCAACCGACATTCTTCATGACTCACCAAGAGTGCAGCTCTATACCAAGCAAGAGGTAAAAGAGGCCAGAGAAAATGATATGGACTTGCTAGAAGAAGCAAGAGAATTGGCATTGGCAAGAACAGCCATTTACCAACAAAACCTCAGACGCTATCATAGCCGAAAGGTTAACCTGAGAGTATTCCGGGAAGGAGATCTGGTGCTACGCCTAGTGCAGCGCACTGAAGGCTGGCATAAGCTTTCACCCCCATGGGAAGGACCCTTCATTGTGAGCAAAGCTCTCCACAATGATGCCTATTACTTGATCGATGCACAAGAATGGAAAAAAGGAAAGGCGGACAGGTCCGGAGAGGAGAGCAAGCGTCCATGGAACGTAGCCCTGTTGTGTCCCTTCTACTCTTGAAGTTGTGGTGTAAGAAGTTCCTTTTTGTACCTTATATGATATGAATAAAAGATGTCGGGACCTCGAATGAATCTCGGGGACTACCCCTGCTGAAATTGCATGCAATATTTTTATTTTTTCAGTTCACCGGTTGCTTAGTGAACATTTTTTATTTCCGGTTTAGTAGCGTGCTAAACCTACCGGAGTCTTTGACTCTGCTGCTGTTCGCAACCTGGCTTCATGGCAAGCAAGATAAACCGGTAGCAATTAAGCACGTGAACTGCGAAAAGAGAGAGTGGGAACGAACAATCCGGAAAAGTTTTAACTAACCCCGGTTAAACCGGTTTTTTTTTTAAAATTTCGAGTTATTTTTAAGTTCAAGAAAGTGCTTGCTTGGTAAAAGAACTTAGTGCTCATACGCCAAAGAACGCCCAGAGAAGGAAGGCAGAGCCAGAGCAAAAGAGCCAAGTGTGCATCGGATTGGATGCGGAAACAATTCCGGAATCTTTGCAGTGCAAGATAAAAGCAAAACAACAAGCAAAAATGCTAAGACAATAGACAAACACAACTTAATAGGCTACCGGTATAGCATACCGGCATAAGTCGTTGTAGCACAACCAAAAGGACAGGCAAGTTTTATATTACATCATAGACCCCGGCATACCGGGGTAGAATTTAACGAGCATTGTTTTAAAGTCGAGCAGGACAGGCAAACATATCACAAGAGACACTTAGGCAGCAGGGGCATCAGGAGGAGCATCACCGGCGTTAGGGCCTTCCGGAGGCGCGTCACCAGCTCTAGCATCTTCATCGTCTTCATCTTCCTCCTCGTTGCTCAGATAATCCTTGACGTCTGGAGGAGGGGGGATGAAGGTGCGCATCTCGGCGTACTCCGCGATCCGGTACGCTCGATCCTGCCGCTTCGCGGTGAGGACCAGGTCCAGGTCAGTTGGAGCTTGCTCGCGCACGCCGATGAGGGCGTCCAGGTCCAGGTCCGGGTACCAGGAGCAGGCGACGCGTAGCGCCGAGTCCGCTCCGGCACGAGCTGCTGAACATTGCCACTCCCGGATCCTCCGACCGGCACCTTTCAGGCGGTCATTGGTGAGCGAAAAGGTGTCTGGCACCTCCTCTCTAGGCCAGAGAACCTTGAAGAGCTGGATGGCCACCTCGGGGATGTCGGAGAGGTTCCGGTCCACAGCGCGCATGTGGGAAACCCGCGCATTCAGCGCGACCAAGTGGTCATAGGGGTCCCAGGGCGCATCCAGGTTCTGATATGCCTGCGCAACCCGGCGCTCTCCAACCTTCTTCTGTGCATATGCCTGGGAGTCCGGAAAGAGTCCTGCAAGGCGAAGGAAAAAAGATAAGCACATGCTACCGGAAGAGATAAGCTTATAAGCAGAAACTGGAAAAGAAAAAAGAAAAACTTACGGAAGGCAAGCGCGTCAGTTTGCGTGACTAGAAGGTTGTACTCCTTCTGCTCTGCCTCCAAACGCGCGGCCTGATCATCGGCTGCTTTCCGCGCCTTGGCTGCCTCCTCCAACTCAGCCCGCAACACCACAGTGGAGTTGCTGGTATCCTCCAACGCCTCGTCCAGCTTGGCTTCAGCGGTGGCCTGGGCGGCCTTCAGCGCCTTGCTATGCTCGAGCCCGAGCTGGATGAGCTGGTCCTTCAGCTCCTTGGAGATGGCCTTCTGAGTGCTCAGAGCCTCGTGGTGCTGCCGGATGAGCTGATCTTTTTCATCTGAAGCCCAGAAAGAAAATGTTAGCGAGATTCTACTGATAAAATGAAGAGGAAGCAAGTCAACCGGAAAAGAGGAAGTAGTACCTTGGAGTGCGGCGAGCTGAGTCGTGAGGGCCTCAATGGAAGCTTCCGGGATAACTGTTAAACAGAGAATCATAAGTACTAAGAAAGAGAAAGCCTTCCGGTAAGAAGATGCCGGAGGCGCAGAAGCTTACCTTGGCACTTGCTGTGCGCCTCAGCAAGGTCTCGGTGCTTCCAGAGAAGCTCCTCAAAGAGGATCTTCCGGGCGTCGGCCGTGGTCTGTTCAAGAAAAAGTGTTAGCTAAGTTTCGCGCTAAGAGCTATGTTCTTAACCCGAAACTCGGGGACTGGCTATGCCGGTTTCACGCGTTTCTACCTAAGTTCCGCGCTAAGAGCTATGTTCTTAACCCGAAACTCGGGGACTGGCTATGCTGGTTTCGCGCGTTTCTACCTAAGTTTCGCGCTAAGAGCTACGCTCTCAACACGAAACTCGGGGACTGGGAAGATAGACAAGATCCAGGAAAAGAGACACCGGCATAGATTTAAAAATTGAAGGGAAGATAGACAAGATCCGGAAAAAGAGAAACCGGTGTGAATTGAAAAATAGAAAAGGTTTGGTGGGACTTACCATCATGTTGTTCGTGGCATCGTACCACGCGCTATCCAGCTCCTTCACGGCGCGGCGCAGCCGCATGAAGTGCTCCTCCGAGCACCGGGGGCCAGCGGGGTCAGGCGCCGGAAGCCGATCCTTTCCCAGGCCGCGGGTAGCCTCGGACACATCCGCGGCATTCCACTTTTCAGTATAAGGCAGCAGATGCCCTAGCTCCCGGCCTTCGCGCTTGAACTCCGTTATCCGGCCAAGCAGGCCGGTGGCCTTCTCGCCGGCAACAACTGCGACGCGGGCGGCGTGCAACACCAAGGACTGCGGGCCGCCGGTTGAGGTGCCGGAAGCCGTGGCCTTCCCCTTGATGATCTTCAGGGTCATTGGCGGCGACGTTGGCTTGGCTCCGGTTGGCTTGGCGCTGGGAGCTTCCGGCGGTGGCGCAGGCGAGGTCTTGGGCGAAGGAGGAGCGTCAGGCGCTTCCTGACCCAAGTTAGAGCTTGCCGGCGCAGAAGTATCCGGCGCGGCTTTAGAGGGGGAAGACTCCTTGGTCTTCTTCTTCTTTCTTTTTGGGACGGGAGGAACTAGAGGTTCCGCCCGCCCGGCAGCTTCTTCGTCGGCGCCGATGTTGCTGGCGCCGGTATCTTCTTTCTCTGGAGGGGAGACGAGGTCCTCCTCCGCACGGTGATCAGAAGGTGTAGAGGCCGCGCGCCCTGCACTTGAGGTGCCTCCCAGAGGGGAGGCTGAAGCGTTGCCGGCACTAGATGGTGCCGGGCTTGACTGAGGAGGAGGAGATGAGGTCCTTGCGGTTCCCTCAAAACTCTCAGGCCTCGGGACGAGCTTGAGCGCAGGGCTGAACGAGAGAAAGAGAAGGGGTTGAAAAAAGCAACCGGGAAAAGAACTCCGGTAAAAACAAAACAAGCAGAGAAACGAGAGCTTACCCATAAGAGGTCGGCATCTGCTTGCCCTTGTAGCGCCTCTTGCCTGCTATCTTCCCCGCAAAGGCTTCCGTCCGGAAGCGTTTGGAGGGAGGAGCCTGGCTCGAACCGGCATCAGGTGCCGGAGCCTTGTTCTTCTGGCCATGGGGCACGAGCTTTTCCAGGAACTCGTGACCGGCCTCGGCCTGCAGGGGGACCACGTGCTCGTGGACCTGCGGGTTGGTGCTGGCTGAGGGAGCATCTACAGAGGAACAATAACAGAAAAGTATGAGAGATCAGAAAAGAGAACTACCTCAAGCATGGTCAGATCGTTGACGGAACCGGGTGCTTCAGGTGAGGAGTTACCGGGGCGCGAGGTGTGCGTCCGGCCCATCTTCAGATCAGTCCAATGGACGTAGGGGTCGGGGTCCACCGCGTCCAGAGGGCGTTTCCGGCAAGGGCCTCGCCGATCCGCTTCGATGCGGGGGAAGCGGTCCTTGGCCTGAAACAAATGAAAAGAAGGTTAGCCACAGCATAAAAGTTACCGGTAAACCGACCCAAGTTGCGCAATCTCTTACTTCTTGAGTCGGAGGGTTAGTGGAACTGAGAGGCCGGAAGCCCCACTCCCAGTCATCCGGCATGGCAGTCTGGCAGATCTGCCTAGCCTTGAGGACTATATCCTCCTTGCTGAGAGGAAGGCCAGTGATCTTGGTAGGATCGCCGGGACCGTACATCTCGCTCATCTTGTGACCCCGGCGCTTAAGAGGAAGCACCCGGCGTGAAATGAAGGCGCGGATGATGTTGTCAGAGTAGATGTTGGTCTCCTTCATCAGCTTCTCCATGAAGCGTACTACCCGGTTCGTTTCGGCATGATTTGTCCCCGGATAGAAGCTCCAGTTGACCTTTCTGGGCGGCGCCGGATTAAAAGCCGGCAGATTGATGAGATCTGCGGCGCCGTCGTTCTTCACATAAAAGAATGTCCCTTGCCATAACCGGCATGACTCGAGACCAGAGAATTTGAAGAAGGGGCTCCCTTGGCGGGAGCCGATGATGCAAGACCCGCATTGTACGGGGGGTTTGGGTTTAGGAATTTCCTTGCCCTGAACGGAGTTAATCGGAAGAGCAAAGAAACGGGCAAACGTCTCACGAGTGGGACGAATGCCGATGTAGGCCTCCATAAAGGTTGCATAGCAAGAAAGATAGAAAACGGCGTTGCCGGGAAGATGGTGAGGCTGGAGTTGGTAGAAATCAAGAAAACTGCGGAAGAAATCGGAGGCGGGAAGGCCGAAGCCACGCTCGAAGTGAGCAAGAAAGACGACGTACTCGCCAGGCCGGAGTACCGGTTCGATTTCGTCGCCGGGAAGCCGGCAGGATACTCCTTCCGGTATCCTCCTAGACCGGTAGAGCCAATCGATCTCGTGTTGGGTAACGTCGGAACCTTTCCAGGCTCCGCGTGTGATACCGGAAAGGTCTACCCCGGAGGCTCGGCTAGAGCTGCCGGCCTCTTGATCGTTGCCGGCATCGGTATCCATCCGGGCAAGATCGGCAGTTAGCCCGTCAGAAGATTCGCTATGGTGGCTACTAGAGGATGACGCAGAAGAGGACTCTTCGCTAGACATGAGAATCGACCCGAAAAAAACACAATCCCCACGATCTACCCTTGCGCGAAGATCTACGAGTAAGAGAAAAAGCCAAAGAAAAGAGGAAGTAAATATTCTACCGGCCCAAGATCTAGAAAGCAAGAAAAAGAGGGGCAAATGCGAGTTAAGCCTAACCTGAGGCGGCGGAGTTGCTGAGGAAGAAGGTCCCCGGAGGAGCGGAGAGCTCACGGTGGCCGAAGAAGTCCGGCGATGACGAGGCGGAGAAATCTCCGCGCAGAGAAGCTTGATGAAGTTCGGCGGAGCAGCGGCGAAAGTTTGCCGGGCGGCGAAGCTCGGGCGGCGAACGGGAGCGGCGAAGACGCGAGAGGGCGAATAGCTCTGTGCGCGAGGAGGTTGGGAATGCGAAGAAAGGAAGAAGAAGGAGCGGTTTCTCCTTATAAAGGAAGAGGAAGAAGTGGGTCGAAAACCGCTGGGCCGCGACGGTTCGCTCCGCGGGCCGCCACGTGGCACAGCGATACACGCGTGGAAAACAGAAAGCCACAGGGAAGCCACACGGATCCAGAACGGCAGCCAGGATCCGGTGTGCCGCAGTTATTGCGGGCGCAGAAGCCGAAGGGAAGTGACCCCTGACACTGGCGCGTCAGGTACATTGCGCATGTCACTGACAGGCACTGTACCCGAGAAATTCCCGACTTCATCGAGGAGAGGTTTAATGACTAAGATACCGGAGAATAAGATACCGGAAAATACCTTGCAAAGAGAGCAAACGTGAGTCCGGGCAAAGATGCCGGATCCAAGCTAACCGCAGGAAAGATTAAACCGGTACCTTAAGATGTGAGAACCTGGCATGGTCTGTTGGATAGAATCCAACAGACTATACCAGCTTCGGGGACTAATGTTGGGGGGATGACCCCCGGTATGCCAAAGGCATGCCAAACCGGATGGTTTGAGCCATCAAGATACCGGTTTAATGTTTATACCGGAGCACAAAGATAAGTGTTTGGCTAAGTAAAACCAGGCCGGTATCCCCAAGAGGGGTATACCGGAACCGGATGAAGAAGACACCGGGCTACCGGTAAGAAGAGCGTGTCGGCAAGACTGGTCAAAGATTCTCCTCAGAGCTAGAGGACAAGGATGAGCTAAGCAAAGTAGCTTTAAACTAAGCCCTGGCGCCAAAGAGGAAGATGACGCTGAAAGAAGCCGGAGGACGTCAGCTTCCCTGATTAAAGAAGACCCCAGCGTCATCTATGATTAAAGTTATTTTGTAAAGTAGTTTGTCCAGTCAAAGATGCCATTAGGGTTTCTTGCTCTGTAAGCCACCCTCTTCCCTATATAAGGAGAGGGGGCACACCCGTATCCGGGATGGTCGATCTCTAGATGAACCTTGTAACCAAAAACCTGTATCCTGTTGAGATCAATGAAGATAGTGATCTAGAGCAGAGTCCTTCCTTGTGTGTTTCTTCTTGTGTCACTGCCTTTGGCTGAGTTCTTGAGGAAAGCATCCAGTAGTTCATCCCATCTAATCACAAACCCTCCCCCGAATCCTCTAGCGTCCATTCGGCCCCAACTTAAGCCATCCCATGGCATCTGCTCGTTCACCACGACGACAGTAATAGCCGAAGATATTCCAGGAGTCCCCGAGTAATTCCAGCGCTCCCGATGGAAGTGCATCGGGTCAATATTTTATAAGATGATATCCATCAAATATTACAGAAGATGAATCCACTGACCCGGGAATTATCGGGTCAATTATATAGCCATAGCAGATAAATCCATTGATATCCATAGATGATGAAGCCAGTGATCCGGGAACACATCAGTTCAATATTTATATAACCATTGAATGATAAATCCATTGATAACCATAGATGATGAAGCCATTCACCCAGGAGTGCATCGGGGGAAGATATAGCTAGAGATAGAGAAAGTAAATCCATTGATAACCATAGACGATGAAGCCATCGACCCGAGAGTGCATCGAGGGAAGATATATACAGATACGAAGAAAGTAAATCCATTGATAACCGTAGGCGATGAAGCCATTAGCTCGGCTGCGGCGGGGCCAATGTGGAAGTAGGTCGCATGGTGGACGCAGTCGAAGTAATTGCGCAATTAGAAATAGTCGATGTAGCGGGTGTAGTTGAAGTAATCGTCCGGCCAGAAATAGTTGATGTAGCGGGCGTAGTTGAAGTAATCGTCCGGCTAGAAATAGTTGATGTAGCCGCGCGGCGCCTAGCCGGCGTGCCCGATGAAGAAGACACAGTTAATATGGCGGATCCGCGACTAGTGAGCTCCCGAATATATCGAGTCCGCGATGCGACATGCGAGTCTCCGAGTGCGCGACGGCGGGCGCGGTCAACCGAGTAGAGTAGTCGAAGTTTTGTTTCAATCTGCATTTATATTGTAGTGCGTAAATTTGCGCTCAAATAATAGTATGGGCCGAAAATATCTGGCCAAATAAATTTTACAAGTAGTAATTAATTGGGAATATAGCACCTGATATTTTGTATTAGATGTTCTTTGCTGATGAACTCGATGACTTGATCCATGTAGGGGAGTAGCAGTCGATGAGGTGAATGTATTTGAAGTAGTCGCCCGACGTCTGTCCAGAAGTAATAGATACGACGGAGTAGTCGAACCTTGTTCCGCCGTGGTTGAAATCATTGACGGCTGCGGTGGTGCAGTTGAAGTATTGTTCCATATTGTTCGCGCAAAACCTGATAACACCGGAAGCTTTGGATTGATTTTGTTTCCTTTCCTTATGTGAAGCATTGATTGACCTTCCTTTTTCTGAATTGTAGTAAACTGCGCTGGTTAGTCTGATTGATCACCGGTGCAAAATAATGAGCTATCAGTTAGCAAGTTCTTGACTAATGGCTTAATTGAGAATAAGCAAGTGCGTGTGGGTGGGGCGTCTTCCTAGCCTATCCACGATACCCGCTGCCGTGCGTGAACTGGGCGAGCGAGGAAAAAGACCGTGCGTGGATTGGGCGGACCAGGAAATAAGCCATGCGTGGATTCGGCGGGCGAGGAAAAAAGCGGTTCGTCACGGTCCATCATCCGGCAGATGTACCTTTTCCTCCTCTCCCCAGGCTTCCTCCCTCCCAAACCCTATTTCTCTCCAGTCTCGCTATCCTAGTGGCCGGCGGCGGCGGCGAGCGGGCAGCAGGCTGCAGGGGATGGCGAGGGGTGGTGAGTGCATCCTCTCCCCTCTTCTATCCTCTCTCGTTCTGTCCTCTCTCCTGTCTCAGGGCGAGGAACGACAAGAAGCGGCGGCAGGGAACTGGCATGTTCTCCTCTCTTGCTCTGTCTTCTCTCTCCTCTCTTGTGCGGCGGCGGGAAATAGTGAACACTGCTGCCTGGAATGGGTTCCCTCAGCTGTTCCCTCTCTTATTTGCCCCCCATGTCTTTGTTCTGACCCCTCTTTATATCTGAAGGAGCACGGGATGGTTACAGAAGACTGAGCCGGTGTCCAAGAAGAAGCCCAACAACAACATTCTTCAGGTTTGGTGATTACCCCCTAAAAAATCAGAGGTATAATTCTCCCGAGTTTATCCTTATTTGTTTCATTGTTTGTTCATAAGATTTGGTGAAGTTGAGCCTTCTTGTGGATGTATCCAAGGTCGTGGGGGTGATGGCCATCAAGATAGAGATACATGACGAGTACAACATCCTGGGCAAATCTCTCTTTCGGTAAACATCCTTTTTGTTCCTTGGTAAATTGCATGAGGTTTTATGTCGCCTTTATAATTATTTGTAAATGTTTTATTGTAGGTGGACAAGCGAAGATATTATGCAACTTTCGTTGTGATGGGCGAGGTGTACACGCATGTCTCGTAGCTGGTTGATGATGAGGTACTACTGTACTAATCTGAATAGGCTGTGGTGACGGATCTGGGATTGGTCAATGTGTGTTGAAATATCAGGGATTCAATGAACTCTGTTATTATATCATATTGATGATATGATCATGTATTAAATATATTGTATTTAGAAAGAATTGTCATTGTAGATCCTAGGCAGGTAGCATGTCATAATGCATTTGTTTCTGTCATTTTGAAATATGCATTGTTTAACTGACAAGTATTGTGATACATTGAGGAAGACCAAGACCTATGCTAATCATGTAACCAGAATAATTACTGATTCTTTCATAGGAGTACTACTTTTTGTATTTACTACATTAATGAGTCGCACAATAGGAGTTCAAACATAGCATTGTTCTAATAACTAGATGACCCGTTGCGCTATCGCGCAATGACGGAGGCTAACCATAGGGTTTCGCTTATTTTAGTACCGAAGGTTGGAGCAGAGCTCTTCCATCGAGTACAATAGTATCCGACGTGCGTGTTATCGCATTGCTCGACGACCCTTGTACTTTCATGTGGGTAATGCTCTCGATATCTCTTCCACTTTCCTTTGCGTAATCCACTTGCTATCACGGGAATATTATGGTTAAGTGGCTGCGATTTCTTATTTCATCACTTGCACATTTGTTTTTCATCGCAATGTTTAAGTGTACCTATGCACGGTGTTTTAATAACTTTCAAATAATACCCGTTGCGCTATCGCGCAAATGGCGGAGGCTAACCATAGGGTTTGGCTTATTTTTGTACCGAGGGTTGGAGCAGAGCTCTTGCATCGAGTACAATAGTATCCGACGGGGCGTGATACTGCGTTGCTCATCGTAACCGTTGGTTTATTTCAATACTGGAGGCTCGGGAGCGTGTAGCTCTTTCGATGGCCGTCCCATGGTGAGCTATAGTAGTATTCAGCGTGTCTCGTTGGAGGAAACGCCCTCGACGGCCCTTGTACTCTCATTTGGGTAATGCTCTCGGTGTCTCTTCCAGTTTTCTTTGGGCAATGCAGTTGCCATCACCGGAAAGTGGCTGCGATTTCTTATTTCGTTACTTGCACATTTGTCTCTCATCGCAATGTTTAAGTGTACCTATGCACGGCGTTTTAATAAGTTTGAAATAATTTCTAGGAAGACGCCGCTTTAACAAGTTGCCCAACTAATAAGTTGCCCACGTACTCTCGGAAAAAAAATTTGCTTACGCGCACGCAGTTTGGTGTCACTATTCACTCCCTCTAGACAGATAACGGTTCCGAGTTCCTTAACAAGACTGTTGATAATCTCCTCACCACCCACGGCACCGCCCTGTGACTATTATGCCCATGCACTTCCCAGCAGAACGGTAAAGCCGAGCGTGCCATTCGTACCATTAATGATACTATGCACACCATTATGTTCTCTGGGCCGACGCTCTGGCTACTGCCACATACCGCTTAATCGTTGTCCTAGTACAACCATAAAGTCCCAGGTTCCGTACACATGCCTCCACGGTCGTCCTCCCTCATACATTGATCTTCGTGTCTTCGGTTGTCGTTGTTATCCTAAAATCGCGTCCACCGCTCCACATAAGCTTAGTGCTCGTTCCATGGCATGTGTCTTTCTTGGGTATCCCTCTAACCATCAGAGTTACCGCTGCTTTAACCCTGTCACTGGAAGAATACTCGTCTCGCGACATGTTGTCTTCGATGAGAAGGTTTTTCCTGTTCAGCATGCAGCTTCGTCATCCGCGCTTGCGCCTCCTGCGCCGCGCGGACTCGACGACCTCTTCGGCACGCCGCCCGTGCCGCCAACGCGAGCTCTTGCACCGGCCCCGTGCACCCTAGCGCCGGCCCAAGTGCGCCCGCCCCGGCCTCGAGCGCCCCCGCCTCAACACCGCCTCGCCCAGCCGGGTCCTCTACCGCGGCAGAGAATTCGGCGTTTTCTCTGCCGCGGCAGGCTGCCACGGCAGGAATTCCGGCAGTTTGTCTGCCGCGGCAGGCAGCCACAACCGGAACTCCTGCCGCACCTCGCGCTCGGCCCGCCGCCGCATGCCCTGCCCCTGCCACAGCTGCGCTATCGTGCAAATGACAGAGGCTAACCATAAGGTTTGGCTTATTTTATTACCGAAGGTTGTAGGGGAGCTCTTCCACTGAATAAAGGGGTATTAAGGTTAAATGGGCATCCAGTTTGAGCTATAGTAGTATCCGACGGGGTGTGTTGGAGCTCTTCTCTGGTTACTGTGTTTTCTCACCATAAGTCTTGGTTTATTTCAATACCGGAGGCTCGGGAGCGTGAAGTGTAGCTCTTTCGACTGCCGCCATCATCGCAATAGCAAAGGGGGAGTATTAGTGTGAAATGGCCATCCATGGTGAGCTATAGTAATATTCAGTGTGTTTCGTTGGAGGAAATGCCCTCAACGACCCTTCTACTCTCATTTGGCTACTCCGTTTGCTTCGGTTGAGTTATAGTATAATCGATGGGGTAGGCCGGAGAAAATGCCCTCAGTGTCTCCCTTCGACTCTCCTTTGGATACCCTACTTGATATCACTCGAGCGGTATGGTTTAATGGCTGCGATTTCTTCTTTTGTCACATGCACATTTGCCTCTTCCTCTTTCAACTTGTTAGAGACACTCGGGAAGCAGGGCATTGGAGCTACTCGTAGTTGAATTTGGCGTATTGCATAACAAACTTCATTTTTTGGTCACTTGATTGCATTACAACTGAAGACTTTTATGAACGGATGGCAACGAAATATTAGAATCTCGTCGATCTGTCTAAGTGTACCTATGCAAGGCATTTTAATAACTTTCAAATATTCTTTTGTTGGGAGTGGGCTTACCAGGACTAATACCGGAGGGGTCGGTGACGTGTACATCTACGTGGCGAGGGAGCGGAGGGGTCGGCGCATATAAAACCTTCGTCTCCCACAGCCTCATCCATTCCCCCCATTCCCCAACCACCATTGCCGAAATCACCAAAAACCTCTCTCCCTCTCCCTCACTCCACCGCTAGTGTAGGTTTCTTCTCGCACGGATCTAGCACACTCCCCTGCCCGATCTCACGTCGGCCTGCCCTTGCCGGAGCTGGCCGCGCCGTGGACATTGCTGGGGCCGTGCGGCCTTCGTCCGTGCATTGCTCGACCCCTGCCGGCCGTGGACGACCTTCTCGAGCTCGAGGCGCCGCCACCACTCTCCGCGTTGAGGCCACCCTCCTCCTCCAGGCCACCACCGCTGCCGTCCCCATCCGGCGCCGCGCCCCCATGGTCATCCCCGCCGGTCCGCCGGCTCGCCGCCACCCTCCTCTGAGATGTCGTCCTCCAGCACCTGCTCGCGTTCGCCACAGCAGCGACGCACGAAGAGGAGAAGCGGAGATTGGAGGGAAGAGGAGAGACGGGATTGGGGGAAAGAGAGGAGACGCGGGGATTGGGCGCCCCCGCGATCTAGGTTTTCACTGTCACACGCGTGTAGAAAAGGAAGGCGACCTAGGTGAGCTGCTGTGACTGCCTGTGACCGCCGGATCCCGCACTCAGCCGGTCCCATGCGTCATGGACTCTTTCGGAAGCTGAACGAGTGAGAAAATTTTCACTGAATCCAACGGCTGAGGTAGAAAGTGGGATCCAAAATTTACTGTACAAGGTAAAACGTGGGGTGCAGATCGATTTGCCCCTCTTGAAGCCTCCTGCAGAAAATTTTCACTGAATCCAACGGCTGAGGTAGAAAGCCCGGCTGAGGTAGAAAGCCCGGCGCACAGGCAAAAGCGAGGCAGATATAGTAACCATAAGTTTTAATCGGTTGATATTTATTTAGTTGTCTAAGAATTTAGTAGGTCTCTCGGAGGCTCCGAGCCCTTAAATCTATATAAGCATCGTTTTTAACCTTTCAAGTAATAATATATAAACATAATATAACGATAATATATGTATAACGCAACAATATTTTTTTTTATCCAACCATTTGTTTTTTTTTTTACAACAGAGATTAGAAATAAATTTGTACAATACATCATCATGTATTTTTTTTTCTGGGTGCTATCAACAGACTCAATAAGTACATATGAAGTAGTGTTATTTAGTTCAATATAACAATACACGAGGATCATCACTAAGAAACAGAGAGCAAATGGGTAAGGTTAAATAATGTAGGTTTCAGCCTCGTATGGAAATTTAGGCATTTAGCTGATGTTCAATGATATTGTCCATGCATTATACGCAAATATAACCAAATATAGTCAGTTCATTTTTCTTGTATCCGTGGTCTAGCTAATGGAAACCTTGTATGTACATTATACGCAGATATAACCAAATTTAGCTAATGAAAACCTCGTATGTACAGTATACGCAAATATAGCCAATACATATTTCTTGTATCCGTGTGTATGGACCAAACTGCCAGCCCTGTGTAAACCCACCTCGACCGATTTGCCTCCACCTTTTCCACACGAACTCCACTTTCGTCATAAATCAAGAAACTTTCTAGGTTTAGCTCCAAAATACGGCCGCGCTCGCAGCCAATGTGTGTTTTCTGCCAATCCAGATGTCATCGCGTCCGACATGGCGCCAGCGGCTCCCATGAAACAGAAGGAGGTGAAGGTTCTTACACCAACCTAGATCAGACGGCAAAAGATGAACAAGAAGAGCAGTAAGAAGAGTGGGGGCGGTGATGATCAATCATCAAAAGCAGGGTCCAACCTTCGGTTAGGAGACTGGCGACGCTAGTGAGGTACAATCAATTCTCCAGGGTTAGTTCGTGATGCTTCTTTTCCATCTTGTCTTCCCTTGAAAGAATCATTAAGCCGAGATACCACAACAAAAATAGACCGGGGACTTCCTTTTATGCATAATCACATATTTAACTTCTTTTTAAACGGGAAAGCCCCATCCTCTGCATCAATGAACCTTTATTAAATACATATTTAACTTGTATATTATCGAAAAGTCTTATTATGTCCTACTACCCTAATATCAATTCTTTGAATAACCAAATGACAAGAAAATGCTGGCAATATCTAATAGCCAGATTGTACTACTACACAACAATTACATTACTCATCAAGTAATTACTGTACACAACATGGACCACTGCAACCATGTGTTGATATCCCTTATAGATTGTATCTCTGCAAAGAGTATGTACAAAGAAGATGATGAATTAGCAAATTTTGAAGCTGACAGAATCAGATCTCTCCATGTACATACCAATTACTCAACAGGAAAAACACTAAGCGTGCCTTCAGACCTGGCTGGACCTGGCTGAATGTACTACATCCACTTCCGAATAGTATCTAGTCTAGAAATATAAAGCTGGCTTTCAGGACCAAGCAAGCACAAAGCAAACGAAATAAAATCCGTGGAGGGTACAATGCATCTGAATTTAATTACCTTCTCATCATCCTAACTGAATATGAGAGGAACACTGAACTGCTGCCGCGGCCGTGTCACCCAGCAGCTAGCAAGCTGCCAACGCCCGACACCCATGAAATAAAATTGAAAGTAGAGTATATAAATGCAGTCAAATGCCTTGTCAATGCAGCTTTGCAAATCTGAAATATCAGAAGATTGACGGTATTAGCAATTCACATTTTTTCTACTCCAGAAGCCATAACGTATGAACATAAATAACCATTGAATGGATCAACATTGGATGCTTTTTCTACATCACAAAACATTTTTATATTGATTAAAAATAAATATATAGAGGACATAGGTAAATATTCTGAACACTTGAAGCCTCCACTGCAACCAAAAATGATTTCAGATTAGAAGAAAACCTAGTCAAATAAATATCAGTAAGAAAGAAGCGCTTTTGGAATAGTATAATCATAAACATGACATCCACAATACACTCTATGGACCTGTGGTCACCTGATTTCTTCCCGAGTCCAACAAAACTCTTCCATTAGTTCACATAAACATATATATGAACTAATTGATATCATCTCACATTTTGTGTCTATGGAATTCACAGCTTCATCTTTCTATAGTGTAAGAATATATATCCAACTAAAGGTTGTCAACAATTTCCACTCAATATTGACAGACCAACCTAGGATTGACACACCAACCAAGTATAACCAAATTCATGATTGGCACACCAACCAAGGTGCAGATCAGTCTGTATCAAGGACCATTCTGCGTTTTTACCGATTAGCTGCAGCGTGAGCCGGACTAAGGATTGACAACCTAGGATTTTTTCCCTTGCAAACAAGCAGAACACATGCAACACCACGCACGCCTCTCATGCTCCTTCATTTCAGTGAGATGGTTACCCAAGAAGAACCATAAATTCATTGAAACTTGCTACTGCAAGAAGCAGATGGTCCATGCCGTTTGGCTATCACACCACCACGGGCACACACCTACCCTATCTACTTGCAGGTGACTCAATGCCATAGCACCGCTAGCCCGGCTCGATCACCAAAATATTCAATATTTCATACTCTTTTGGAAATAATAAACGTTCTATAGCAAATTTCAGCCCACTACTGGATGGAGCAACGGAACCAAATGCAGAATAAATTTAAGTACACAAAAGAAATGGGGATAGACTCAAGATTTACCTGTCCAATTCCTCTTGATCAGCTAAGCCGGCCACTGTATACCAACTTCTGTAATTGTGCATCAACCAAATTAACATGCTCCTTCCTAATGTCCAACGAATATCGCAGAATCGGTAGGCTACCAAATAGGCAACTACTTCACGAGAGAGAGATTCTCTTTACAGTGAGCATCTTAAAGTCAAAGACTTATGGTTTAGAGTACAGTTCTAAATCATCCAATTAAGTCACAAAGGTCAACTGAAGGTACTACAAGCCTGCAAGTAAGAAGGTCAACTTTTAAGCAAATAGAATACTCCCTACATTCCATTTTATGAATCCAGTGGTATAATATAGGAGCAGCTGCAACCATTATGTGCTAAAACCTGATGCTAGGCAAATATTTCCATATCAAAGTATTATGTGGTAATACAGAGGCATTATATCTTAATAATGGAAGCTTCAGTTATACATAGGTGTTCCAATAAATCTCAAACAAGGAAACAAAATGCATAGTCTGTGGAGTCCAAGAATTGGATCACGAGGTCCTGATAAAACTAATGATGAAAGAGATGATTTGTTCGCTAAAACAATTGCAGAATAAATGATCAATCACTAATCTAGCAAGCAGAAAAGCAAAGAAGGAAACGAACTTGATGGTACTGGCCTCATGCCGTCAAGGCAAGTGTGCTCGACTTGACACAATGATATAATGGATAAATGTTTCCACCATTACCTATGATCTGAAGTACTGTTC
Organism: Lolium perenne; assembly: GCF_019359855.2. Lineage (NCBI taxonomy): Eukaryota > Viridiplantae > Streptophyta > Magnoliopsida > Poales > Poaceae > Lolium > Lolium perenne. The sequence goes on from NC_067245.2 coordinate 34,377,407, forward strand.
TCAATGGCGCCTCGCCTGCTTCTCTCAAAGATGTGCTGGCCCTCTTCTATCCACAGAAAAAACAGAGCAACCAACAAGCATTAATAGATGTACGATCAATTAAACAAACTAAAAAGTTAAGACCTCCCAAATGAATTGGAAAATGCGGCTATTTCAGAACAGTTGCCCCTGTTTTGCACCTTCTTCTATCCATACAACGTACTATAGTCATGAAAAGAGAATCCAATGGATGCGAAGACCGAGGTTTAAAGGGGCCAAACCTGTTGTCGCCAAATGGCGCAAATGCGGTCCAAAGCTACAGCAGCCGCTCCTTGCTGTTCTTCGACTCGCCGTTGGTGCCTAGTGCAGCAATCCAGGGCATTCTGATGCCATATTCCTCTCTTGCTGGCTAGCACATGGCGGTGCGGGGCGCTGCCCATGGCAAGATGACACCTGGAGGAGATGCAATCAGTGTGTATTCAGGGCGCTCACGGTAAAAGACAGTTTTCGCAGTATAGTCTGTTGACCATGTTTAGTAGCACAAAAAATCTATTAAAAGCTGCTAGTGCTTGTAATTTCCTGTACTCCCATTTGAACAATAAAGTCTTCAGCTGGAAAATTGCACATCCTTGACCTCGCTTAATGCAAGCAATTCATCAATTACCACAAGCATTAGAAATGGAAGACATAATTCAATCACTGCAATAAAATAACGAAACATTGGTTTCCTATAATCAAAGGAAGTGGGTATTCACAATTGGCCGCTCCGAAATAAAAGAAAAAAAAAACTGGGAAAATGATTCAAATAGGCCAAATGAACCGGATAGCCAATAGCTCCATAAAGGCCTATGCAAGGATGAATCAAAGAAACCAAGCATCAAAGTGCAGAACCAAAGTATCCAAGTATCAGAAGTAATGAGCAGAGGAAGCATAGCTTAAAACATACTGAGTTTAAATCAAGAAACCAATTATCAAAGTGCAGAATCAAAGAAACCAAGTATTAAAGTGCAGAATCAAAGAATGGATGAGCTGAGTTTCATAGTCATGAAAATTGAACACACACCAAAACAACAAATCTAGATACAATTTTAGGAAGAACGGAGGGAAGCAAAGAAGGGAAAAAGGAGCTCTACCTGGATGGATCAATTTTGGTAGTAACATCCAACAATTGAGGGCTCAACTCGGCAACACCCTCTCCTAGGCATGACGAGGACCAGGGCTGGTAAAAAAGGTGTCAAGGACGGGCATACTTGCATCATCCATGAGCACCATGAACGCCAATGGCGACCGTGTAAGAATCTTCTGGACATCGAAACCCTAGATGCAAATAAAAATTAATTTATGAGAAGAAATGAGAGAGACAACATCGTGTAGGGAGGGGGTGAGAAAGTTTTCCTACTCTGAATACGTCAATATAAAATGTAAGCAATAGTAGTGGAACATGGCACTGTCACAACTGTTTCCTTTACTTCGGAAAGGCACACACAGTAACAAATAACACAAGATATAAAATGAATAATTGCAATAAGACCGTCTTGCTAGCAAACAAGACCAAACAATATACTTCACTAACAGCTTTCTTTGAAACATATTTGTGCATGGATTGGCAAACCATTTTGACACTTTCTACACGACCGCAGCTTGAACTATTGACAGCTAGGAGGTGTAAAACTTGCAGCAAACTTCACTAACATAAAAAAGATTAGTTGAATTGTCACATGTTAACACATGATGAGCTATAGCTACAGAAATAGTCACTGGTCGCGGTTAGGGGAAATAAAAGAATATATTCATACATGTAATCCAGTTCGTCTTTGCTGGCTTGCAGAGCTATATTGAATGACTGGTGTGAGCATATATAATGTGCAAATTCTGACCGTTGTGAGGATGCCCAAGCGCACCGAATAATCGAGAAAGCATGGGGAATAAAAATAGGGAAATAGATTGGGGACCATGCATGAGGATACCTATGGGCTGCAATGTTCATGGATGCTAGGAATCCGGAACACCTAACGAAGGTAGAAAGTCAGCAGCCACCAGAGAGGAGGGCACAAAGGATTTCAAATGTTGCCTTCTTGGTTTTTGTCTGATGCCGCCCTCTTCCTCGTCCTATAACAAATGAAACAATGACACATCCGCCATGAAGGACAAAAACAATATTACAGATTCCTTCCATACGTCCATTTAGAAATAAAAAAACTTTAAAAAGCAAAAAATATATATCATTTCTGTAGTACCCACTGAAACAAAACAAAATGCAAACAAGCTATTCAAGAGCTAGAGCAAACTCTATTGTGGAAGAGAACGCACACTGAAATCATTCACAGAACTTCTCTCTGTCAACAAATACAAATATCTGCTAAGTTGAAGGCGATCATTAGTGACTGCAAGGTTTAGCCTATAAAAGTTACCATTAATTAGCATTAATGTTGTTGCAAGCTTGAACATTTGAGTACTGAAATCAGTATATCATAAAATTGCAACAACACATATATCATTTCTGTAGTACCCACTGAAACAAAACAAAATGCAAACAAGCTATTCAAGAGCTAGAGCAAACTCTATTGTGGAAGAGAACGCACACTGAAATCATTCACAGAACTTCTCTCTGTCAACAAATACAAATATCTGCTAAGTTGAAGGCGATCATTAGTGACTGCAAGGTTTAGCCTATAAAAGTTACCATTAATTAGCATTAATGTTGTTGCAAGCTTGAACATTTGAGTACTGAAATCAGTATATCATAAAATTGCAACAACACTCCAGTAATTCAAAATGTCTGTGCTCAATCGCAAGACTCTCATTTCAACCTGTTTACATATGGAGATAGGGAAATCTGCAAGGGAAAGAAATAGGATGAGCATACCTGCAGTTCACAAACACAATGGTGGTTGCTCGCTGTTAGTGAATCTGCTAGACATCCAAATCCTACCTGTAAATATCATCTCTTCCTGAAGCTGCAGGACTGGAGTGTGCACAGCAGTGGACATATCTTTCTCGGGCATGGCCTCGCTGCCCTGCCATCGCCCGGTAGTGCACCCTGCAATGCATCAATACATCAATAAGGACGCAAATCGATTAGAACACACTCAAACTGAAACTCAAAATACTGCACCACCCCCTGCAATATTGCAGCTACAAGTTCCTGAGGACTGTAACTCTAAAAACTGCACCACACCCTGCAACATTCGAAGTACAAATTTCTCGGTACTAATACTCTATACACCTCAGCACACCCTGCAATATTGCCGGTACAGATTTCTCAAAACCCCCCCTTCCGCAGCGTCAAACTCGTCCTCTTCTCACCTTCGCCTTCCCAGTCTCCACCAACTCCCGCTCCTCCACGCCCTCCTCCTCCTCCTCCTCCTCCGCGTCCTCTCCTAACCACGACGAGGTCCATGAGAATTTGGAGCACACATTGATACAACACTACAACCGACACCATTCTCTTGGGCTAGATCTCCTACAGGATTCGGATGCTCTTCCGCATCACCACCTCCAGGACCTCCCATTGCCTCCATGGAGAGGTTGGACGAGGAGAGGACGAGGAGACAGGAAATGAGCTAGAGCAGGTCCCCTCCCACCTCGCGAGCTCCATCCTCAATCGTGGCCGTTGTGATCCTTTCTCCGTTCCTTCTTCTCTGCCTTCCCTGGATGTCTCATAATATATTCTACATGTTAGATCTAACAACCTAGAAATAGAGAAGAGAAGAGAAGAGAGAAGAGAAAGAAGCAAACCTGAACGAACCGCAGCCCCGCCGCCGCCGGACCCGCGCCTCCTAAGCATGCCGGCCTTCCGGCCATCCACCTCCGGTGAGCCTCCACCGATGCAGCGTCCAGCCGCTGCGCCGCCGCCGCGCCGCTGCATACGGCCGTCCGGCGAGCCTCCGCCGCGTCCAGCCGTTGCTGCGTATAGCCGCCGCGTTCGGCCGTCTGGCGACCCGGGGAAGAGGCGGCGCGCCACCGTGGACATCCGATCTAGCTTCGTCCGGTCGCCGCCACCCTCCTCTAGGATATGCTCCTCCAGCGCCTGCTCCCGCTCTGCTCTCACCTCTAACCGCGCTGAGCTCCATCTCCATGGCCGGGCCGAGCCGCCGCTGTCTCTAGAGGAGGAGGAGGCGGGGATTGGGGGAGAGATGAGGATTGGGCAGATGAGAGTGGAGATGGGGATTGGCCAGCTAGGGTTTGTCTACCCACTCCCACGAGAAAACAGGCAAAGCACGCGACGCGGACGAGCAGCATCGCTCCCTCTGCTCGGTGGATCCCGCATGTACTCGGTCCCATGCGTCATGGACTTGCTTGGAGGATGAACAAGTGAGGAAAAATGAACCGCATCCAACGGCTGGGGTAGAAAGCGGGAGCCAACTTTACTGTGCTGGTAGAAACGAGCGATCTGGATGGATTTGCCCCTCTCAGAGCCCTTGCATGCCCGGGTAGTCTAGGGACATTTATAGAAGAAATGCACATGTATTTATATGTGGGTGTGTGCCAGATAGTTTTGGCTTCAGGTTTGCAAAAAAGTTCGAAGGTGAATATGTAATAAGACTTACATTGTGGTCAATATGGTTGCTGAACCTGGATTGCAGAGACAAGCTCAAATTTTGTTTAGTAGTTTTTCCCCCATATTTCTAGACTGTTAAATTTGCAATGGTAGCCTCTTCTGGGCGTGCTTATGCATCATGGCATTTGTCAGTATAAATTTTTGATTATGAACTACTCTTTCCCCGCTCCTTCCTCAGCTCCGCCACGGCTCGACTTCTAAGGGATTGCTAGCTGGGTCCTAGCCATGTTAGCAACTTGGTAGGGGACGGTCTTGGTGGCTGGTTGCTCCCTGAGAAGACGGTTAAACATGGAAGGGAAGGTTGATCTATCAATGATTTTCGTTGTTCACTGAGTACTGAATTTGGAGGGATTGCACCTTTGAGCGGATACTTTGTTGTTATGTTGTGACCAGTAGGGATTGCATTTGCATGGTTCAGGAGAGCTCTCGTGGCCGGTTCGGGGATTTGCTAGCAATCATGTTGGCTGGGATCACATGGCGCTTGATATCCTCGAGGAAGTGTAAGTCCCTCACCATTTTCCCCCACCGTATGAATACTAAATTGACAAATCTGAATTTTTATTTCGATGTGATACTGAACTTGTCATTTTTGCTGTCTTGGATAGATTTATGGAACATTTATCTTCATAATTTCACATGTTTGTGTCTTCTCAGGAGCTTCAAAGCATTGCCACACTCAGAATTTGAGGTATGTATTATGAACACTAATAGAGAAGTCGAGCAATTGACTTTTGCTCTATAGTGTCAAAGTACTGAAATTCTTGTTTTCATGGTTTACTTATGAAAGAAAGCTTCCACAATCCATTGAAATTCTTTTTTTCAAGGTTTAAATTATGGAAGACATTTAACCAGCTATAAAAGTACAAAACCACAGGAGTTACATATTCATAGTATGTACTCTATTTCTCTGACATCATAGCTAGGAATATTCAGTAAAGGCTTACTGTTTTCCGATTTAATAATGCACGCTGACATAAATTTCCTGACAATAACCTTATGCATATTTGTTGCCTGTCAGTTCCATTTTAGAGACGGATGGTTTTGTAATTGTCGATTGAGGTGGTGGTAGTGCTACAAGATCTGATTCTGTTTGTTCTTTTTAGGAGTGGCCAATTCTGTCGAGAACTTACAATCTTCAAGCAAGCCATACAGTGAAAAGAAATACTGGAGCACATTGGTTCCTTCTCAAGAAAAAATCTATTTCACCCAAGACCATAAAACATGTTGTGCTAAAACAATTGATCTTGAACAGGGAGTAGACAGGGTCAGGCTGCATCGTTTTTTGGTAAAGGGCATTTCTCTTGAGGGTAGTAGGTAGGATTTTCGAAGATAGATTTCCCTTTATATGGAATTCTTTAAAGCATTGCAAGTTCTTGGAAACAATCCATTTATATGGATTCAGTGATGGATGCCACTCAAATTTGTCATCCAAGGCATTCAGGTAATTTATTTCTTAGCTCTTCAAAGGCTTGGATCTCCTCAAGTGTCCAAGCTGCTTGTTGTTGTTTTTTGTTACAAAATGAGATGTGCTTTTGAAAATTGCGAGCTACCCTAATATTGTGTTAGTTAATCTATGTGCATACCGATAAATGAAAGAATACATGTCCTATTTGTATTCGTTTTATCTAGATGACCTCAGTTAAGTTGATGATAACACTATTATACTCCAGTCGTTGAACTATACTTGCAAGCTGCAACCATAACTGGCTTGATAATAGTGGCCAATATAACTATTCTTGCCTTCGTACTCAGCTTGTACCGTCTTAGTCCATCCAAATGGGGATAACCCTTTTTTTCTGTAACCAAATGCCCATGTGCAGCTACGAAAAGAAAAAAATCCAATTTGGTGGAAGCACCACAAAAGCCCAATGATATCAAAACTGCCTATGACAGGTAGCTTGCAAATTGAAGAACTGTATAAACAATCATATTTATTACAATTTAAACCCCCCAAAACAAAATAGTAGATATCATGGAGAGAGATGGTCCTACTTACCAGAAAGTTACTTTGGGCTGATGGGAGGTGAAATATCCCACATACCATACAGCTCCTATATTTACAGAAGTAACTAATGTTCTTATGTGCTGAATTTGGGTCCAGCATAGAGCTATAACCATGCTAGGTTCAGGCTCACTCAACCTTCAGCGGAAAATACTGACTTATTTGCTTTGAGTTGGTATAGAGTTTGTGTACGCATAGTTTCTGATTTCCGTTGTGCTGCAGACTCAGCTTTTTGAACTTCATGTTGAACTTAAATTTAGAGAGAAATGAGACTACACATAAATATGTATACGATTCCCCTTTCCAACATACTTTAGCACTAACTCTGACAATATATACTTACCTTGTTCACCGTTACAATCAATTAAGCGTCGATATTGCAAAAATATAGCAGACAAATTACTGTATCTGGTTTATTCTATATTTATCCGCTTGCAGTTTCAGTAGTAGTTTGTTAACAGTTTTGCAATCATGTATTTCTTGGTGGAAAAATTAGAAGCCTACTAGCTAAATCAGTATTGATGCTTTGAATTTATCTCGTCATGCCAATCAAACATACTAGCTAAACCTGGTGATTCTTTAATTCTTGCAGGCCAGCCTTGAAGGCTTGCTTGGCTTTGTTGCCCCGAACTCAATTAATTGTCGCTCGCCTCCAGCTACTTTAGCCGGGCGTGACCAGGCTGTTCTAGCTCAGGCGTGGTGCTTCCCGTAATACAATGTATTGAACAAGTTTACGACTCTTTGTCAGTATAATTGCTCAAGATCTTCGCGGAGTTTGTATTTTTTCTCTCTGTATTTTCTTTTTTGTTACTATTTTCAACATATGCTGGAAAATGCTACAAAATGTTCGTAATACATTATGGCTTGTGCTCCATATTTTCATTGTACTCGTTTATGTTCAAGAGATTATTTTTTGAGTTTTGCGTAGTAAGCAAATCAATGGCTCAAAATTCAGCATCTAGGTGCTATAATCAATCGCTTTTCTACATGCTAGGTTAAACATAAATACAAGCTCAACAGCCAATCGTTGGAGAGTCCATGTGACAGGTCACTATTATCATTAGGTCTTGGAATTTGATCGCAAAGCACCGGCGAGGAGGCGCCCCATGGGGCGCCCCAACCACTAGTATGAATAACACTTGATTGATCCGTATTGAGTTTCTCTTAGTCGGCTGGTGCTGCGCAATACCTGCTAGTGCTTAACGTGGACATCTGGTTTGATTGGCTTGATTCCTTTTTGAGTTTGCAGGCTTCAGGCAGGTCACGAACGTGGCGGTTGCTTTCTTTGACTTGATTCGCCGCGGCTGCTGCTTTTGCTCTTTCCTTTTTTTATTACTCAGCGGCAGTTGCTGCCGTACTATGCATGATCCAACTGAGACTCGATTTGGGTGCAGATAACGACCGCACGCTTGGATCACAAACATGAGGATAGCTGCCGCAATTGCAGTTTGTCGATGGCGAAACTGATTCAGTCGAGAGAAGAAGAAGGATAGAACCGGGCGTCACAGGGGAGAGAAGAAGAACAGAGGGAGAAAGAAAGAAGAAGGGTCGGGCTGGGCTGGGCGCGCGCGGCCAAACTTAAGTGGATGTGTGGCGCCCTTGCCAGGGGCGCTACACTTTCAACGTGTGGCGCCGGCGAGAGCGGCGCCACACATGCTGCCACGTCGAATCGGGATCACCAGCTCAGCGTCGACGAGCCACGTCGGATGGGTTTGTAGCGCCGGTGCCAGGGGCGCCACATGGGCATGTGTGACGCCCATGAGAGGGGCGCCACACAAAAGGGTTAGATCCGTGAAATAGTTTCGCCGGAGGGTCAGTCTGTGCTTTTCTTTCAGTTTTGGGTTATTTTTGTGCAAATCGCCACACAAGCCAGATGCGATCTGATCTGGTCGCTGACATAGATGTAGTTGGAAGGCGCTGGCACGATTTAGTCGATGATGAGTTTGATGATGATGTAGAGGGATCTCACCCGGATAACATAAATCCAGCAACCGCGTTTCTTACAGACATCGCCAATTGACGAGGCGATTTCTCGGTAATGCCCTCCATGAAGTGCCTAGGGTTGACGGAAGAAGACGATAGAGATTCTAGGGGCGAGAGAAGGCACGACGTACCTAGGTTCACGTTCCCGCAGTAGAGGATCGCCACGTCCTGCTGGTGCTAGCAATGCACTATATGAATATATTGTTAGAAACTGATCTAGTTGTCAGCGTTTTTATCTTATTTTCAGTTTCTAGTCTGACATGTTGTTTGTGTCGTAGAAATAAGTTTAGACCTGTTGTGTGATAGCACACACAGAGGCCCATCTAGTTCGTTGTTTCTGTTGTAAAACCTGTGCACGATCGACTCCGTGGGATGGTGCGGAAGAAGTGGATCGTGGACAGCCTAGGAATCGGTCACGATCGCTACGACGTCGTGAACCTGGAATAAAAGGAAGAGCAGAAAAGACGCAACACTTAGCGCGTCGCAAAACCAACTGTCCCTGCTCTGTTCCTGTTCGTGTGTGTTCTTCAGAGTTCTGGGATAAAACCCACCTCGTGTGTGTGTGTGATCTAGGGGCTGATCTATCATTTGGTATCAGAGCCCTAGGGTTAGTGGTGGCGAATTGCGGCGGCGGTGTAGCTGGAGGCGCTGAGGCGGCGGTGACCGAAGATGGGCGATAGAACTCCCAGCGGCGGTGGCGGCGGAAAGTACACGACGCCGGCCAGGAGACCGAACACCGACGCCGGTGGCATCGTTGTTCGGGCTGCCCCATGAGGAGCAGTACCGGTCCACTATCCCCAACTCACCAACACCAACTATGGCGTCTGGGCTGTGAAGATGCGCATCATCATGCGCACCCTCGGCTGCTGGAGTGTGGTCGAGGGGACAAGCGACTACGATCAAGGGAAGGACGAGGACGCGTTTACCGCCCTCTCCCAGTCCCTGCCTGATCACATGGTGATGGCCATCGCGGAGTATGAGACCGCGGCGGAGGCCTGGGAAGCGACCCGGCGGATGCGCGTCGGAGAAGACCGCGTCAAGAAGGCGCGGGTGAAGCAACTGAAGAGGCAACTCGACCGGCTGCAGATGGATGACGGTGAGACCGTCGCGGTGTTCGGCCAGAAACTCACGACCCTTGTGGCGGAGATCCGTTCCCTAGGTGAGAAGATCGACGATGAATCTGTCATCGAGTGTTTGTTCAATGCTGTACCTGACAGGTTTGCCGACGTGGTCAACACCATCGAGCAATGGGGGGATCTTACCACTATGCCGGCACTGGGAAGGCTGTCAGCATTCGAAGACAGTCAACGGGGTTGCCGACGCAGTGGCGGCGGCAAAGACGAGCAGCTCATGCTGGTCACCCGTGCACTAGAGCAGCTCATGAAAGGGAAGAAGAGCAGTGATGGTGCCGGGAGCTCGAGCAACTTCGTCGGAAAGAAAAACGGCGACCTTGGTGGCCGTGGCAAGGCCGGCAAGGAAAGTGGCAAGCAAAAGAAGAAACACAAATTTGATATCACCAAGGTGAGGTGTTACAACTGTAATGAAAAGGGCCATTTTCAGTCGGACTGTCCACAACCAAAGCGGTAGAAAGCAAATCTCACGGAGAAGGAGGATGATGATCCAACACTCCTGATGATGCAGACATGTGAACTGGTCATGTCTGAATCTAGAACTGAGGAACAGGTATTCCTCAATGAGGAGAAGGTAATTCCAAAACTTGCTGGAGATCATGACATATCTTGGTACCTAGACACTGGTGCTAGCAACCACATGACTGGCAGGCCAGACAAGTTTGCTGAGCTTGATCGAACAGTGAAGGGGCGTGTTCGGTTTGGTGATGGCTCGGTGATACGTCTCAAACGTATCTATAATTTCTTATGTTCCATGCTACTTTATTGATGATACTCAGATGTTTTATACGCACTTTATGTCATATTTATGCATTTTCCGGCACTAACCTATTGACAAGATGCCGAAGAGCCAGTTGCTGTTTTCTGCTGTTTTTGGTTTCAGAAATCCTACAAAGGAAATATTCTCGGAATTGGACGAAATCAACGCCCAGGGTCTTATTTTTCACAAAGCTTCCAGAAGACCGAGGGGGATACGAAGTGGGGCGACGAGGCGCCGCCACACCAGGGCCGCGCGGCCAAGGTGGGCCCCGCACCGCCCTGTTGTGTGGGGCCCTCGCGCCGCCTCCGACTCTGCCCTTCCGCCTATAAAAAGCCTTCGTCGAGAAAACCCCAGTACCGAGAGCCACGATACGGAAAACCTTCCAGAGACGCCGCCGCCGCCAATCCCATCTCGGGGAATTCAGGAGATCGCCTCCGGCACCCTGCCGGAGAGGGGAATCATCTCCCGGAGGACTCTTCATCACCATGATCGCCTCCGGATTGATGTGTGAATAGTTCACCCCTGGACTATGGGTCCATAGCAGTAGCTAGATGGTTGTATTCTCCTCATGTGCTATCATTGTTCGATCTTGTGAGCTGCCTAAGATGATCAAGATCATCTATTTGTAATGCTACATGTTGTGTTTGTTGGGATCCGATGAATATGGAATACTATGTTATGTTGATTATCAATCTATCATATATGTGTTGTTTATGATCTTGCATGCTCTCCGTTGCTAGTAGAGGCTCTGGCCAAGTTGATACTTGTAACTCCAAGAGGGAGTATTTATGCTCGATAGTGGGTTCATGCCTCCATTTAATCTGGGACAGTGACAGAAAGTTCTAAGGTTGTGGATGTGCTGTTGCCACTAGGGATAAAACATCAATGCTTTGTCTAAGGATATTTGTGTTGATTACATTACGCACCATACTTAATGCAATTGTCTGTTGTTTGCAACTTAATAATCGAAGGGGTGCGGATGCTAACCTGAAGATGGACTTTTTAGGCATAGATGCATGCTGGATAGCGGTCTATGTACTTTGTCGTAATGCCCAATTGAATTTCACACTACTCATCATGATATGTATGTGCATTGTTATACCCTCTTTATTTGTCAATTGCCCAACTTTAATTTGTTCACCCAACATGCTATTTCTTATTGGAGAGACACCACTAGTGAACTGTGGACCCCGGTCCATTCTTTTACATCGAATACAATCTACTGCAATACTTGTTCTTACTGTTCTTCGCAAACATCATCTTCCACACTATACATCTAATCCTTTGTTACAGCAAGCCGGTGAGATTGACAACCTCACTGTTACGTTGGGGCAAAGTACTTTGATTGTGTTGTGCAGGTTCCACGTTGGCGCCCGAATCCCTGGTGTTGCACCGCACTACACTCCGCCACCATCAACCTTCACGTGCTTCTTGACTCCTACTGGTTCGATAACCTTGGTTTCCTACTGAGGGAAAACTTGCTGCTGTACGCATCACACCTTCCTCTTGGGGTTCCCAACGGACGTGTGCTTCACGCGTATCACTCAACAGTTGAAATCTGCGGGCGAGGATCTGTATTGTTACTCTGTCACACTGGAGAGCACAAAGTGCTGTCGGACGTGTACTTCATACCACGTTTCAAGGACAACATCATTAGTCTAGGCCAGCTTGATGATAATGGTTGTAAGTACTCTGCGGAAAATGGTGTGATGACAGTGCTTGATCGATAGAGAAATATCTTGGCTCGAGTGAACAGAACCAAGAACAGGATGTACATACTGAACATCCCAAAGACAGAGCCCATCTGCCTGTTGGCACATGCAAAGGAGGAGTCCTGGCTATGGCACATGAGATATGGACATGTGAACTTTCGCTCACTTCATTCACTTGCAGCAGAGGGCATGGTTGAAGGAATGCCGGTCCTGGAACAGGTTGAGCAAGTGTGTGACGGCTGCATGGTTGCAAAGCAGCGCCGACTCCCTTTTCCTTCTCAGACCAGTCACCGTGCAACACAACCACTGCAATTACTTCACGGTGATTTGTGCGGACCCATAGAGCCACCAACACCAGGAGGCAAACGATATTTCCTTTTGTTAGTTGATGATTATTCTCGGGTCATGTGGGTGGCCTTGCTCACCACCAAAGATGAGGCTCTCAACGCACTAAGAAAAATTCAGATAGCAGCTGAGGCCGAAAGAAACCTGAAATTTAAAGCTATCAGAACTGACCGTGGGGAAGAGTTCACCCTCAAGTGCATTCAGTAGCTTCTGTGAGGATCAAGGCATCAAACACTTCCTCACAGCTCCATATACTCCACAACAAAATGGTGTAGTGGAAAGGAGGAATCAAACAGTAGTTGGCATGGCTAGAAGTCTGTTGAAGAGTATGGGTGTGCCCGCAAGGTTTTGGGGTGAGGCTGTCACTACTGCAGTTTACCTATTGAACAGATCTCCTACCAAGAGTGTGAAAGCCATGACTCCGTATCAAGCATGGCATGAGAAGAAACCATCCGTGCATCATCTGCGCACATTTGGGTGCGTAGCTCATGTGAAAAAAATGGGACCTGGCCTGAACAAGTTATCAGACATAAGCTCCCAAATGGTTTTCATTGGCTATGAAAAGGGATCGAAAGCCTATTGACTGTATGATCCAGTGGCGAAGAAGTTGGTTGTGTCTCGTGATGTAATATTTGAAGAGGATAGGTGTTGGAATTGGGAGGTAAAGACTACCACATCGGACAACTTGGTATCCTCGTTTACTGTTCATTATCCGGCACGACAGACAGGCGTTGTCACAGATCCTGCCCCGGCAGGAGAATCGAACAATTCCTCTGCCGCGGTAGAGAAATCAGTAACACCTGCTGCGACAGAAGAGGGAGAAATCCCAGACACATCCCATGTACGGTCGTCTCCTACACCTACCTCGCCAGTGCAGCCTACACCGGGGCATGTCAACACGGTCGCAAGCCCGTGGTCTGAACCATCACAGGGCCCGCAAGGGAAGAGATCGCTTGAAGAAATATATGCTGAAACTGTAGAAGCTGACATTGAATATTCAGGCTTGTGCCTACTTGGTATTGAGGAACCAAGCACATTTGTTGAAGCAGAGAAACAAGGATGCTGGCAGAGAGCAATGAGGGAGGAAATGGACTCCATCATCAGAAACAAGACCTGGAGCTTGTGTAATCTACCCAAGGGACATAAACCTATTGGGCTCAAATGGGTCTACAAGTTAAAGAGAGATGCATCAGGAGTTGTTGTGAAACACAAAGCTAGACTAGTAGCAAAAGGATATGTTCAGAAACATGGAGTAGACTTTGATGAGGTATTTGCTCCTGTTGCCAGACTGGATACAATGAGACTCCTTGCTTTGGCAGCTCGAGAAGGTTGGGAAAACCATCATATGGATGTAAAGTCAGCATTCCTTAATGGTGAACTTGAGGAAGAAGTTTATGTTGCCCAACCTGCAGGCTTTGTAACTGAGGGAGAGGAGCAGAAGGTTCTAAAATTGCATAAAGCCTTGTATGGGCTTCGACAAGCTCCAAGGGCATGGAATGAAAAGTTGGATAGAACCTTGGTCGGTCTTGGTTTTGTGAAATGCCCATCAGAACCTGCACTTTACAAGCGTGAGCAAAATGGTGAAGCCCTGCTAGTTGGTGTGTATGTGGATGACTTGGTGATCACTGGCAGAAGCGCTACAGGAATTTTCGCCTTCAAGGACCAGATGAAAGCTCTGTTTAGCATGAGTGATCTTGGCCTGCTCAGTTACTATCTTGGAATAGAGGTAAAGCAAAGCTCACAAGGTACATTCATCAATCAGACTGCATATGCCACAAAATCCTGGAGAAGTGTGGTATGAAGGATTGTAATCCCTGTCAGGCGCCGATGGAGCCACGTCTAAAATTATCCAAAGCTAGCACAGCTAAAGCGGTGGATAGCACTCACTATAGAAGTGTTGTGGGAAGTCTTCGCTATCTATTGCACACAAGACCAGACTTGTGTTACTCAGTTGGCATCGTCAGCAGATACATGGAGAAGCCAACTACAGAGCATATGAATGTTGTGAAACACATTCTTAGATACATCAAATGAACACTGAACCTTGGGTGTTTCTATGGCAGGGGAGGAGAAATGCAATTGACAGGTTTCTGTGACAGTGACCATGGAGGAGATGTGGATGACAGGAAGAGTACCTCGGGTGTTTTGTTCTATCTTGGTACAAGTCCCATATCATGGACATCACGGAAACAGAAAGTGGTTGCCATTTCATCATGTGAAGCAGAGTATATGGCAGCCACATCGGGTACCTGTCAGGGCATTTGGTTGGCAAGGCTGCTGGCTGAGATACAAAGTTCAGAGCCAAAAACGTGAAACTGATGCTGGACAACCAATCTGCTATTTCACTTAGTAAAAACCCAGTTTTTCATGACCGCACTAAACACATTGACATCGGGTATCACTTTGTGCGGGAAAAGGTGGAGGCTGGGCAGATAGACATTGCACACATCAGAACTGAGGACCAACTAGCAGACATCCTGACTAAGTCGCTTGGGAGAGCCAAGTTTCAGAAGCTGAGGAGTGCGATTGGCATGAAAGAAATGTCCTGAAGACAACAAGATCAAGGGAGAGAATGTTAGAAATTGATCTAGTTGTCAGCTTTTTTTATCATATTTTCAGTTTCTAGTCTGACACGTTGTTTGTGTCGTAGAAATAAGTTTAGACCTGTTGTGTGATAGCACACACAGAGGCCCATCTAGTTCGTTGTTTCTGTTGTAAAACCTGTGCACGATCGACTCCGTGGGATGGCGCGGAAGAAGTGGATCGTGGACAGCCTAGGAATCGGTCACGGTCGCTACGACGTCGTGAACCTGGAATAAAAGGAAGAGCAGAAAAGACGCAACACTTAGCGCGTCGCAAAACCAACTGTCCCTGCTCTGTTCCTGTTCGTGTGTGTTCTTCAGAGTTCTGGGATAAAATCCACCTCGTGTGTGTGTGATCTAAGGGCTGATCTATCATATATGTGTACAGGGGGCCGTCATAGACGGAGTTGTTGTATCTAGTCTAGTTCTAATTTGCGGGTTGCGATGTCTAGGCGTATCGCGTCTATGTTTTTCTGTTTGCGAATATATCCTCTAAGGGGTGCCCCTATCTAGTTTTATATATCAACAAGGTTAGGGTTTACAAGAGTCCTAGCAGAATTTGTATTGAAGTCTTCCTTCTTGTAGTCCAAGTTGATGTTCCTTGTGGGTTCAGCTTATAGTGTTTACGCTGGTCCATCTTCATAATCTGTATCGGGTATAGCAATATCGGGTACCCGAAGGGTAATGCCCACATCACCTGGTGTAATCAACCGTTGGACAAATCTTTTTATACTGAACTTTTCTACTTTTCTGTAACTCAAATTTATTATGGTACATTCTTAGCAAGTCTAATTCTCGATTACGTTATTTGGGGGTACTTAACGTTTAAGATCTTCCAATGTTGCTAAAATACTAGTTGTAGTGTTATTTGGTATATCGTTGTCAATGCATTTGAAAAATATACTCATGTTGTTCTCAGTTTAAACTGCCTTCCGTGAAATGGTTTTGTATATGCTCTAAGGCATATCATTTAACAAATATTTTAATACCACTTTCTAGTGTATGATTTGGTGAGCATATTTATATAACCTTTGGAATGTGAATTAATCCATTGACATGATTATATACAATCCTTTGTGGTCACATGTGTCTTGTTACAATGATTTTTTATTCTACAAATTAAACCATTGGCATGTTTATATTCTAACCTTTAACAATTTTATTCAAAGTTGAGGATAGTTTACAACAAATTTTGAACGAAATCTAACTAAAATTCATCTTCGTTCGAAACGATGATGATGTCGTGCTCCTAAGCAAAACAATGACAAAATATGATGAGACTTGGTGTGTCCCTCGAGTCATCGAGATGGAGTGGTAGCACAGGTGGTGTCGTCGACGTGTGCTCTAACTAGTCGGTGGATGTTTTTTTTGTGCTGTCCAGACCAAGAGAGGGTGCCACGACAGATTTCTTGTTTGGATCCCCATTGGGACGATGGTGTCGGTGGTGGTGGTGGTGGTGTTGGGGCGAAGGTGGTTGCCCATCTTATGGGTGAGTGACGAGGGTTAACCTCGGGAATGCCCATAAGTAGGACTCGGGTTTCGGGGGAAAGAGAACGTTGGTGTTTTCGTCGACTTGTCAGATAAACGTGGTATCCGACGTATATTGACTAGAGGGTAAAGTCACCGAGATTGTATTGAATATAGGGTTTACAATGGTGCTTCAGAAGACAAAAGTTCTGGATCCCTCCCAAGTGGCTCCTCCCGGCCCTTACATAGTGGGATATGTCTCAGAATCCAAAACCGAGTTGATTACCCATTACATGTCGGTTTACTCGATATGGGCCTATATTTGCTAATTCTATAAGTTCTTGGGCTTCGAATTTCCTCTAGGCTTCACGGGCCTTGTATACTCCTTTCCTGAATCTGTAGCAGAGATAGCAACATTGAGTACACAATATGTATACTCATGAGTGAGCGGTCTCTCTAACGCTATCATGAGTATGTGATGGCTTGTTGGAGAGACCGATACACCGACACATGTGCGGATGAATGGGGAAGTTGGGAGAATTCGTGCATCGAGTAGCGTTGCTAATGGGACACTATTTTTTATATAGATGTACAGGACACCGTTAAACACGACGACATGGAAATTAAATCTCCAATATTCTGTGCAAGGTTCATGCAATGTGCCTACTATATTCTCCCTCCGATCCATGATTCTTCTCGCGGTTTTAATTCAAATTTAGTGAACACCATGACAAGAATTATGGAACCAGTGGAGTAATTAAGTGTAAATATCTCAATATAAGTATACATTCAGCTGCACAAAATTATTGAGGAAATTAAGAAAACTGTACACATGGGAGGCATGCATCAAGTATGAATCGTTTGAGCAGACAGCACTTACAAATGAGTACCCAATGTTATTACTGGCCTCTTTCAGTACAATGTAGGAGTTCGCCTGCATGGGTTACACCAGGTCGGCGTACGTCCTACCTAGCTCGCTCACTTGATCCCTTGACCAGCCCCAGCAGCCTGGCCGGCGACATCGTCCGTGGGCTGATCACGACGTCCACCATCCTCCGCGCCTTCCGCTCCTCGATCGTCTCCAGTCGCGGAGACCAAGGCCTGTCCCTCGCCGCCCCCACCAGCTGCTCGTAGTGTTTCCTCAGCTCCGGCGTGCTGCAGATCAGCGCCCCGTTCTCCTCGTCGTCAGCACGATCACCAGCAGGTGACCGCCTCCCCGTGACGGACCTCACGATGAATTCCTCCGTGACGCTGATCACAGTCCGGCCGTCGCCGTCCTTGACATATTCGAACGGGCTCCTCCCGCCCGCGGCCAGCGACGGCGCAGACGACGAGGACGAGACGGTGCGGGCGCCCTCGTGGTGTCTGTCGTAGGAGAGCGCCGCGAGCGACCCCGCGGTGACCGCGCCCTGCCCCTGCGCCGGGAGCCGGTCCACGGGGACGACGACGTACGTGACGCCGGCCTCGAGCCGGTCCTCGACGGCGAGCACCGGCGCGGGGCGCCCGACGCGGAACCCGTCTGCCCGGCACACCACGCTTCCGCCGGCCCCGTGCTCGACCATGACCTCCCCAGCCGTTCGCCCGTGCTCCGCCTCCCTCGTCTCCCCGCCCCACAGCACCAGCCTCGCCGCGCGCGGTCGCCGCCGGCGTTGCCTCCGGGCTGGCACGACGCAGATCCACCGCAGCACGCCGCTTCCCATGGCACGCACCTGCAGCGAGATCGAGCTTGCAGATTGCGATCGCGAGCTCACGACGAGCTAGCTAGTTGCGCATTATGAATTCGTTGACACTCGCGGGTTGCTATATAATACCCACGGCGAGCTGGCTGTGGATGCAATGCAAGTAGTGCTGCGGGTTTGACATGAACGTGCGGGCGGTGTACAGAGGAACGGATGGGCGGACTGCGCGCGGTCGGCATGGAAGTCCATGCGGCATTGGCAATGGCATGCGGAGAGGAATGAGAGGATGCAAGTGGGGGTCGGCGTTCGTGGTACGAGGTGGAAAGGGCGGCGCGCGCGCTCGTGGCTGCATCTGCAACCGAAACTGGGCGGCGCGGCTGGTCGTCGGTACGGTGTTTGTAGTTGCCGTGCCGGCGAGGGTTCGTACGCGCATCTCTAGTGCCCTGCTGGATCCGTGGACGGCGCGTGGTCACGCGCAATGTGAGAATGGCCACTGGTTAGGTGTGGAATTGAGAACGTTCTATGACCGGAGGCAGATCGATCCAAAAAGACACTTTTTTCGATTTTCAACTTGCTTCGCGTGCAGTCCACACCGGCCGCAAGGACCTGACGTGCCATGATGCAAGCGAATCGGCACGATTGGGTCACCGCATCTATACCTGTTCATTCATGTTGACGATCGATCCTTTTCATTGTTCAGGATGGATCGGTAGCTAATTCGCAAAAAAGCTAGCTAGGATGCATAAAACAATTGTGACGTGGGCATCTTTGAATTATAGGATTTATGTTAGGTTATTAGGCAATTTTCAAGTGAGTTTAATTAACAAAAACATCATTGTATATGCACTAGCATATTTAATCATAATATCAGACTAAACACATCTAGCAGATCTGAAAATAAAACAAGTCGTAGTGTAAGATACGAGATGAGAAGCATGTAGACCGCGAAGGTTACTCCAACAATAGCATCACCATGCTTGTTGTTGAGGTCACACATGGTGTTGCTGGAGTCGCGGATCTGTCGAAAAGGCAACAAACCAACGAGGAAAAACATGAACAACAGAGAGTAGTCGCACCGAGACGCTTCCTAAAAATCTTATCGCCGTCAAAATCGGTGCAGGATCTCAACGAACAGGTTTCGGAGGCTTGCTTTCCCGGACGACCATGCATGTTGTCGCCTGGATGAAGAAGACTAGGGAGCATCGCAGCAAAAGGAACTGACCAGAAGAGAGAGAGATGGAAGGGAGTGGAGTACTCTAGCTATGTTCCATCTCTCTTCCATAAAACGAGTTTCTAATTCGAACTTGATTCATGAAACACGACATGCCTGCAAGGCGGGCGGCAGGGGAGTAGTGCACCTGAACTCCTTCTCTTCTCACCCATTTAGTGGAGCTGAAACAGCTGTCCTTACTAGCTGCTCCAACTCTCGCACAACTAGTAATGTGGGATTAACTTTGTCTTTCACAACCCCCAAGCTATCATAATAGATGGGCCTTCAAATTTCAAGATTCGTAGGCTACATATGTTGCTGGGCTGCAACCCATATAATCCAACAATCCTCCACAAAGGCTCCGGGGCCTGACGGCTTTCCCGCGCATTTTTTCCAACGGCACTGGGAATTATGCGGGAGCGAGGTGACCTCGGCTGTGCTGAGGGTTTTACGAGGGGAGGATGATCCAACAGAAATCAACAACACGTTTATTGTTCTAATCCCCAAGGTGGCAAATCTTGAGGAGTTGGGCCAGTTCCGGCCCATAAGTCTGTGTAACGTCATATTCAAAATTGCATCAAAGGTAGCGGCAAACAGACTGAAGGAGATCCTACCAGAAATCATATCAGAAGAACAATCTGCTTTTGTTCCTGGGAGATTGATCACGGATAACATTATTACAGCTTTCGAGTGCTTGCATTTCATGAAGAAAAAGAGGGCTAAGGACCTTAGATGTTGTGCTCTAAAGCTGGATATGCGGAAAGCTTACGACAGAGTCGAGTGGGATTACCTGAAAGCCATTATGCCGAGACTTGGGTTTCATCGACTTTGGGTGGAGATGATTATGAGACTAGTTTCAACGGTCTCTTTTTCAGTTCTTTTGAATGGGGAACCTCTTGAGAGTTTTAAGCCAACTCGGGGTATCCGCCAAGGTGATCCAATCTCTCCCTATTTGTTCCTGTTGGCAGCGGAGGGCCTTTCGTGCCTTTTAAAATCAAGAAGTCAGTCATCGATCTTAAGTGGAATCAAAGTGGCACCGTCAGCTCCGATGGTAAGCCACTTGCTCTTCGCGGATGACAGCCTGCTGTTTTTCAGAGCTAATGGGGAGAGTGCATTGGAGGTGAAGGAGGTACTGAAGTTATATTGTGATGCTTCGGGACAGCAAGTAAATATGGACAAGTCCTCGATTCATTTTGCGAAGGGAGTCCAGCAAAATATCAGGGATGAAATAATGGACACGCTCAATGTTCATAATGTCTCTCTAAGTGAGAAGTATCTAGGCATGCCTTCGGACGTTGGGGTCTCGGTCAACGGAGCATTTAAATATTTGAAAGATCGAGTTTGGAAGAAAGTCCAAGGATGGCTAGAGCTGCTGTTATCTGCAGCGGGGAAAGAAGTGCTTATCAAAGCTGTCGCGCAAGCGATCCCAACGTTCTCGATGTCCTGCTTCCGGCTTCCAAAAGGTTTGTGTGAGCATTTGAATAGTCTGTTGCGCAACTTCTGGTGGGGAAGTAAGGAGGGAAAGAGGAAGACATGCTGGGTTACATGGGATGATATGACAATGCCCAAGTATATGGGGGGTCTGGGTTTCCGCGACTTAGAACTCTTCAACTTGGATTTATTAGCGCGACAGGCGTGGAGAATTCGGTAGCAACCGATGGCGCTGAGTGCTCGGATACTCAAGGCTGTCTATTTCCCTAACAGTGACTTCCTGGATGCACAGCTTGGTGATTCCCCATCCCGCATCTGGCGAGCTATCCAGGATGGGAAAGATGTCCTCAAGCAAGGACTGATAAGGAGAATTGGTAATGGTGAAGATACAATGATTTGGAACACCAACTGGATTCCACGAAATGGTTTTCTGAGGCCGGTGACATGTGTTCATACAGAGGAGGAACCGCCGCAGTTGGTTTCCGAGTTAATTGATGAGCAAGTTGGTACATGGAACCTGACAACATTACAGAAGTTCTTTCTTCCAATGGATGTGGAGTTGATCTCAAACATCCCCTTGAGTACTCGGCGACAGGAGGACTTCTGGGCTTGGCATTATGATAAGAGAGGTGTGTTCTCGGTTCGGTCGGCTTATCGTATGCTGGTCGATACCCGAACCCGTAGAACTGCTTGGTTGGAAGAAAATGCAGGTATGTCTAACATAAAGGGGGAGGAAAGAAGCTGGACAGCTCTTTGGAATATAAAGATACCATCTAAACTGAAAGTCTTTCTCTGGAGGCTTGCAGACTCTCTTCCTACTGCTGATTTGTTACATCATAGACACATGGCACAATAGAGCTCCTGTGCGATATGTGGCAACGAAGACTCATGGAGGCATTCTCTAGTGAACTGTAATATGGCAAGGTGTGTTTGGGCCCTAGCTCCACCAGATATTATCGACCTGGTTGGGAATATCCGAGAACCACATGCCAGAGGCTGGCTTGCGGCTGTTTTTGAAGCATTACCGCATGAGGAGAGGACCAGAGTTGTGGTAACCCTTTGGGCAATTTGGCATGCAAAGCGGAAAGCAATGTATGAAGGGATGTTTCAGAGTCCTTTGTCGACCAATGCGTTCGTCGAAAGGTTTTTGAATGACCTGAACCTATTGTCTGCCTCACCGGCCAAAGAGACAAAACAAACGATCCACTGTCCTAAGTGGATTCCGCCGCCTGCAGGTATGGTGAAGGTGAACGTAGATGCTGCACTATCGAAGAACTCCTCGATGGGGTCGGTCGCGGCAGTTGTTCGGAGGGAAGACGGAACCTTCATGGGAGCCTCGTCTGTTGTCCTGGCGGGAATTACAGAACCTGAGACTCTAGAAGCGCTTGCATGTAGGGAGGGAATGGCGGTGGCGGCAGACCTCCTACTGCAGCGATTCAGACTGGCAAGCGATTGCGCAAACGTGGTGAGAGGCCTGAGAGAAGAAGGCATGGGATGCTACGGCCATATTGTTCAAGAAATAAAAGCAAGAGCTGTTGAATTCCAACAGGTTGATTTCGTTCACGAGAGTAGAAGAGCAAATGTAGATGCTCATGGGCTAGCGAGAAGTTCTCTTTCTCTCCCGCTAGGACGTCATGTTTGGTTTTTAGCTCCACCTGATGGTGTTTGTATGATGCAACTTCCTATTGAATAAAAGGTGGAGGAGTGTGTTCTCAAAAAAAAAAAAAACAATCCTCCACCATTTCTCGGAGTCACATCAGATGACATATTAGTTCCATTCACTGCTTAATATATCTACCCTTTAGTTGAGACTGTTCAATTGAACTTCCACCTAGATAAGGAGCTACGTTTGACTACAACTGAACAATGGACTAGTCCTTTAATTGCCAGCCTTGTACAACAAGTTTCAATCAATGTCGACATGGTACTAGGCTGCCATCGGCTTACCATAAGGTGGAGCTTATAAGTCATACTCCTCGGGTGGAATTTCCTAGAGATTCACCCTAATCTCACGCACTCTAACCATCAGTGCTAATACATGTGTGTTCTTTAAAGAGCACCTTGTAGGAAAATGTTTTCGCTCATACAGAGCCACACATAACACATTAAGAACTAGACAACCTTCCTTAGAATACCTATGAGATAAGTTTTCCTAGGTCCTAATTCACGGGATCTCCGATCACATATGTTGGTTTACCCCCTCGGCAACTCACGTGAGTCTCGAACTCATCACCCTCGATGCAAGGTCTATCATGTTTCCTGATAGTTCTTTTGTGAAAGGATCTGCAAGATTCTTAGCCATTTGGACATAATCCAACACAAGAACTCTATAGTTTTCTGTTTTCTGACAGACTTTAGTGTCCGCTTGACATGTTTTAAACTCTTCATATTACCCTTAGAACTGTTCACTTTGAAAACCACTTTCCAATTATCATAGTTTACGAGGATAGAAGGTACTTGTTTTTCAACCGTAGGGAAATCCGTCAAGAGCCCATGAATCCATTCCGCTTTGATAGTTTCTACGTCTAATACCGTGAGTTCTGCTTCCATTGTTGACAATGTTAAGATGGTTTGCTTTCAAGACTTCCAGGAAACATCGCCACCACCTAGAGTGAATGTTGGAGATACGCCCAAGAGGCAATAATAAAAGTAGTTATTATATATCTTTGTGTTTATGATAAATGTTTATATACCATGCTATAATTGTATTAACCGAAACATTGATACATGTGTGTTATGTAAACAAACAAATGAGTCCCTAGTAAGCCTCTTAACTAGCTTGTTGATTAATAGATGATTAGTTTTATAATCATGAACATTGGATGTTATTAATGACAAGGTTATATCATTATATGAATGATGTAATGGACACACCCAATTAAGCGTAGCATAAGATCACGTCATTAAGTTATTTGCTATAAGATTTCGATACATAGTTACCTAGTCCTTATGACCATGAGATCATGTAAATCACTTATACCGGAAAGGTACTTTGATTACATCAAACGCCACTGCGTAAATGGGTGGTTATAAAGGTGGGATTAAGTATCCGGAAAGTATGAGTTGAGGCATATGGATCAACAGTGGGATTTGTCCATCCCGATGACGGATAGATATACTCTGGGCCCTCTCGGTGGAAATGTCGTCTAATGTCTTGCAAGCTTATGAATAAGTTCATAAGAGACCGCATACCACGGTACGAGTAAAGAGTACTTGTCAGGAGACGAGGTTGAACAAGGTATAGAGTGATACCGATGATCAAACCTCGGACAAGTAAAATATCACGTGACAAAGTGAATTGGTATCGTATGTGAATGGTTCATTCGATCACTAAGTCATCGTTGAATATGTGGGAGCCATTATGGATCTCCAGATCCCGCTATTGGTTATTGGTCGGAGTAAGTACTCAACCATGTCCGCATAGTTCGCGAACCGTAGGGTGACACACTTAAAGTTGGATGTTGAAATGGTAGAACTTGAATATGGAATGGAGTTCGAATATTTGTTCGAAGTCCCGGATGAGATCCCGGACATCACGAGGAGTTCCGGAATGGTCCGGAGAATAAGATTCATATATAGGAAGTCATTTTATGTGATTTAAAATGATCCGGAAGGTTCTATGGAAGGTTCTAGAAGGTTCTAGAAAAGTCCGGAAGAAACCACTAAGGAAGGCGGAGTCCCAGAGGGACTCCACCTCCCATGGCCGGCCAACCCTAAGGGGGAGGAGTCCCAAGTGGACTCCCCTATGGGGGCCGGCCACCCCCCCCCACATGGAAAGGGGGAATCCCACCTCAAGTGGGATTCCCACCTTGGGTAGGTTTCCCTATCACATGGAAGGTTTTGGGTTCGGGTCTTATTCGGAGACTTGTAGTCCAACACTTGGGGCTTCCACCTATATAATGAGGGGCCAAGGGGAGGGGGCCGGCCACCCAAAGACCACAAGGTGGCCGCACCCCTTAGTGGCCGGCGCCCCCCTCTCCCAAACCCTAGCGGCCCTCTCTCCTCCACCACATCCCGCACGCTTAGCGAAGCTCCGCCGGATTTCTCCACCACCACCGACACCACGCCGTCGTGCTGTCGGATTCAAGAGGAGCTACTACTTCCGCTGCCCGTTGGAACGGGGAGGTGGACGTCGTCTTCCGAGTACGGAGGTGCAGCCCGTTCGTGGCGCCGTGATCAAGATCTTCTACGCGCTTTTGCAAGCGGCAAGTGATCGTCTACCGCAGCAACAAGAGCCTCATCTTGTAGGCTTTGGAATCTCTTCAAGGGTGAGACTCGATAATCCCCTCGTTGCTACCGTCTTCTAGATTGCATCTTGGCTTGGATTTCGTGTTCGCGGTAGGAAATTTTTTGTTTTCTATGCTACGTTATCCTACAGTGGTATCAGAGCCGTGTCTATGCATAGATGGTTGCACGAGTAGAACACAATGGTTTTGTGGGCGTTGATGCTTTTGTTATCTTTAGTTTGAGTACTTTGCATCTTTGTGGCATAGTGGGATGAAGCGGCTCGGGCTAACTTTACATGACCGCGTTCATGAGATTTGCTCCACGCTCGACATGCAACTTGTATTGCATAAGTGGCTTTGCGGGTGTCTGTCTCTCCTACTATAGTGAAGATTCAATTTACTCTTCTATTGACAACACTAGTATCACCGTTGTGGTTCATGTTCGTAGGTAGATTGGATCTTACTCGAAAACCCTAAACCACGTAAAATATGCAAACCAAATTAGAGAACGTCTAACTTGTTTTTGTAGGGTTTGGTGATGTGATATGGCCATAATGTGATGATGACTATGTATGAGATGATCATTATTGTATTGTGGCAACCGGCAGGAGCCTTATGGTTGTCTTTAAATTTCATGTTGAGTAGTTTTTCAAAGTAGTTGTAATAGTTGCTACATGGAGGACAATCATGAAGACGGCGCCATTGACCTTGGTGCTTCGCCGATGATGATGGAGATCATGCCCGTTGATGATGGAGATCATGTCCGTGCTTTGGAGATGAAGATCAAAGGCGCAAAGACAAAAGGGCCATATCATATCACATATGAACTGCATGTGATGTTAATCCTTTTATGCATCTTATTTTGCTTAGATCGCGACGGTAGCATTATAAGATGATCCCTCTCACTAAAATATCAAGATAATAAAGTGTTCATCCTTAGTAGCACCATTGCCAAGACTTGTCATTTCGAAGCATCTCGTGATGATCGGGTGTGATAGATTCAACAAGTGCATACAACGGGTGCAAGACAGTTTTGCACATGCGGATACTAAGGTGGCCTTGACGAGCCTAGCATGTACAGACATGGTCTCGGAACACGTGATGCTGAAAGGTAGAGCATGAATCATATGATTGATATGATGAACACTTTGAGTGTTCGCCATTGAAGTTACATCTTGTCTCGTGATGATCGGACTTGGTGTGGTGGATTTGGTTCGTGTGATCACTAAGACAATGCGAGGGATATTGTTTTGAGTGGGAGTTCACCTAGTTTTTAATTATGTTGAATTAAAATTTGAACTCAATTTGTCATAAACATTAGTCTAAACTATTGCAAATATGTTGTAGATATGGCGTCCTCAATCAATTTTAACCAGTTCCTAGAGAAAGAAAAGCTTAAGAGCAACGGTAGCAACTTCACCAACTGGTTCCGTCATGTGAGGATCTTCCTCAATGGCGGAAATCTGCAATATGTGCTTGATGCACCGCTAGGTGACCCTCCTGCAGAAACTGAAACCGATGAAGTAAAGAATGTTTACGCGACTCGGAAAACTCGGTACTCTCAAGTTCAGTGTGCCATCCTATGCAGTCTGGATGCCGATCTTCAAAAACGTTTTGAGCACCACGATCCACATGAGTTAATCAATGAGTTGAAGACTATCTTTGAAACTCATGCGGCCGTGGAATGCTATGAAGCATCGAAACACTTCTTCAGCTGCATGATGGAAGAAGGCAGCTCCGTTAGTGAGCACATGCTCGCCATGACCGGGCATGCGAAGAAACTCAGTGATTTGGGAATAGTGATTCCTAACCGACTGGGGATTAATCGTGTCCTTCAATCACTGCCACCTAGTTACAAGAATTTTGTGATGAACTACAATATGCAGAACATGAACAAAGAGTTACCTGAACTCTTCTCCATGCTAAAATCTGCTGAGATTGAGATCCAGAAAGAGCACCAAGTGTTGATGGTCAACAAGACCACCAGTTTCAAGAAACAGGGCAAGTCTAAGGGAAAATTCAAGAAGGGTGGCAAGAAAGCTGCCATGCCTCCTGTGAAACCTAAGAATGGCCCTAAGCCTGATGCTGAGTGATATTACTGCAAGGAGAAGGGACACTGGAAGCGTAATTGCTCAAAGTATTTGGCGGATCTGAAGAGCGGCCTTGTCAAGAAGAAGAAAGAAGGTATATCTGATATACATGTTATAGATGTTTATCTTACTGGTTCTCGCACTAGTACCTGGGTATTTGATACTGGTTCGGTTGCTCATATTTGTAACTCGAAACAGGAACTAAAGAATAAACGAAGACTACTAAAGGATGAAGTGACCATGCGCGTTGGAAATGGATCCAAAGTCGATGTGATCGATGTCGGCACACTTCCTCTACATCTACCTTCGGGATTAGTTTTAAGCCTCAATAATTGTTATTTTGTACCCGCGTTGAGCATGAACATTATATCTGGATCTTGTTTAATGCAAGACGGTTATTCATTCAAGTCTGAGAATAATGGTTGTTCTATTTTTATGAATAATATCTTTTATGGTCGAGCACCTGAAAAGAATGGCTTATTTCTGTTAGATCTCGATAGTAGTGATACACATATACATAACATTGATGCTAAGCGAATTAAATTGAATGATAATTCTACTTATATGTGGCATCGCTGCCTTGGTCATATTGGAGTGAAACGCATGAAGAAACTCCATACCGATGGATTACTTGAATCACTTGACTTTGAGTCACTTGATAGATGCGAAGCATGTCTAATGGGAAAAATGACTAAGACTCAATTCTCTGGTATTATGGAGCGAGCTACTGACTTATTGGAAATCATACATACCGATGTGTGCGGACCAATGAGTGTAGCATCGCGCGGTGGTTATCGTTATGTGACAAGGTATCAACTCGTCAATGCCTATGGATTGTAGGCTAGGGTTTGGTTGGAAGTAGAGGGTAAGTAGATCTCGAAGGTTTCAGCCGAAAAGTACTCGACGATTATGAAAACTAGGGTTTGTAGACAATGATTCGATTATTTCTTCGTCCATCGGCTCCCCCTTTATATAGGAGGTGGAGCCGAGGGATTCGTGCTATACAAGTTACAGAGTCCGGGACGGTTTCTAACTCATCCCGCCAGATTACAAATAACACTTCCTATTACAACTCTTGACTTTCCTTGATATATCTTGGGCTCCCGAATCTTCTTATTCTTCGGATAGTGGGCCTTCAGTAAACCCCGGGTACTATCTTCGGCAGGCCCATTTGGGATGCCTATGTCAGTAGCCCCCGAGATTTTGCTTGAATCATAGAATCAGGGAAAATCTCCACTGTTTATTTTTATTCGAAAGCTTTAACTTTTTTATATTTCTTCATATAAGATTCTATATTGTACAGGGATAATGGTAGTTGGGGCTAGTTCATCTGACGGATCAGGTACTAGTTAACTGCTCTAGTGGCAATCCTCAAAAACCTACTTCAAAATCACGTCCCTGGACATGATCTCGGGATACTGGTGTAAACTTCGACAGGTGCCGCTTAAGGTCTTACCATTCTGTCGAGTCCCAGTCAAATTTATCGGGTACCTAACGCGTCCGTTAGGATTTTTCTTCGTATCTGTTGATACGGATAAAAGTAGCAGAGCGCAGTCTTCGGCGATGCCACGCCCAGCAGAACGGATCTGGGGTCTTACCTTCGCAATTTTGCGGCATTCAGAAATTGATCGCAACTTCGGTGTTCTGAGAATATATTGTCGAGTGCTTTTCCGGCTGTTGGAATGGCACATTTTATCGAGTCAAATATGACTTATATTGCTCTCCCGATGGGAGTATATGTAGAGTTAACTATAACTCGAAATATACTCTCTTGCGTTTCTATTTTTCCTTTGTTAATTTCATCGGGCACGCGAACAGCGTTCCCGATGGGAGTAGCCCCCGAGGCTACAACCAAGAACTTGTGCTTGGTTGTAGGCTCAACATTTTAGTCCACCTTGTCGCTATATTGTCATTATTTCCCAATATGATCTCTTTCTTCTTCTTTTTTTTTTATCTCTCGGGTGCGCGAACAGCGCTCCCGATGGGAGTAGCCCCCGAGGCTACAGCCAAGGACTTGTGCTTGGTTGTAGGCTCCCGCAATTTCTATATTGCCATACTCGAAATTTTACTTTTTGTCGAAGTAGCCCCCGAGCGTTTGGGCAAAAACTTGTATTTGATCAAAGGCTCCCGAAGTATTTAATAATTCCTCCTGTCGCCAATCTCTCTTTTTTTTTATTTTTCTTGTCGACATTCTTCCCTTAATGAAAAATGCTTCATCCCGTGTATAAGAGCCTCATATTCTGCTTCGTTGTTAGATGCGTTGGGGAACGTCATCCGAAGGATGTACTTCAACTTGTCGCCTTCAGGTGATATGAGTACTACTCCTGCGCCAGCTCCTTCTAGTCTTTTGGACCCGTCGAAGTTCATGGTCCAGGTTCTCGACAAATCTGGAGGTCCTGTATTTTGCAACTCCATCCACTCTGCGATGAAGTCCGGCAGTATTTGCGATTTTATTGCTTTTCTTTTTTCATACGTGATGTCCCGAGGGGAAAGTTCTATTCCCCAAAGGGAGACACGACCCGTAGCTTCTGGGTTATTCAATATATTTGACAAGGGAGCTTCATTGACCACTATGATCGGGTGTGCCGAAAAATAGTGGCGTAATTTTCGTGCTGTTGTGAACACTCCATATGCTATCTTTTGGTACTGAGGGTACCTTTGTTTTGAGGGCGATAAAACTTCGCTAACGAAGTATACTGACCTCTGCACGCCGTGGAGTTTTCCTTCTTCTTCCCTTTCGACAACTAGCACCGTGCTCACCACCTGGGGCGTGGCTGCGATATACAGCAGGAGAGGTTCTCTTTCTTTTGGCGCCACCAAAATTGGTGGTGTCGAAATTGTGCGCTTCAAATCCTCGAAAGCTCTGTCGGCTTCTTCGTTCCACTAGAATTTATCTCCTTGTTTTATCAAAGCGTAGAACGGCAGCGCTTTTTCTCCCAGCCTAGCGACGAATCTGCTCAAAGCTGCGACTCGCCCCGTTAGCTGTTGTATCTCCTTTAACTTTGTTGGCTTCCTCATTGTTACGATAGCTTGTATTTTGTCGGGATTTGCTTCAATCCCTCTTGCTGAGACTAGAAACCCCAGAAGTTCTCCTGCTGGGACACCAAAAGAACACTTCGTTGGGTTCAGTTTGAGGCAGAACTTATCAAGGTTGTCGAAGGTTTCCTTGAGATCCTCGATCAGCGTTGCCCCCTTTTTTGATGTTATGACGACATCATCAATGTATACTTGCACGTTCTTCCCAATCTGTGTCGCCAAACACTTCTGCATCATCCTTTGATATGTTGCTCCCGCATTTTTTAGACCAAAGGGCATTGTTCTGTAGCAAAACACGCCGTAAGGTGTAATAAACGCGGTCTTTACTTCATCTTCTTCTTTCAATCTGATCTGGTTATAACCAGAGTATGCATCCAGGAAGGAAAGACGTTCACATCCAGCCGTGGAGTCGATAATTTGATCGATCCTCGGGAGGGGAAAGTGATCCTTTGGACAATGTTTATTGAGACACGTAAAGTCGACGCACATGCGAAGGACCTTAGTATTTTTCTTCGGCACCAGCACGGGATTTGCTACCCATGTGGCTTCTGTGAATATCTCTTTGATAAAACCATCTTCTTGTAGTCGATTGATTTCTGACAGCATGGCTTTGCGGTTTGGTTCCGAAAAACGCCGCAAAGGTTGTTTGATTGGTCTCGCTAGTGGATCCAAGTTTAGGTGGTGCTCGGCAAGTTCCCTGGGTACTCCTGGCATGTCAGCTGGACACCATGCGAAGATTTTCCAGTGCTCACGGAGGAACTCGACGAGCGCGCTTTCCTATGCGATATCCATGTCGTTTGCGATAGATGTCGTCTTTTTCGGTCTGTCGGGTGAATGCTGCACCTCTTTTGAATTTTTCTCGGTACTGAAAGTTGATTCTTTGTTTGGCCTTCCAACGCCTGGCAAGACATCGTAATCACCATGCTTTTTGACGCCAAGTACTCAGCTTGCATCCCGAAGGTTTCTGACAACCGGTGAAAATCCTTGTCGCACTTATCGGCTAAGGCAAAGCTTCCTTTGACTGTGATTGGTCCCTTTGGTCCAGGCATCCTCCACAACAGGTATGTATAGTGTGGCACCGCCATAAATCTAGCATATGCTGGTCGTCCCAACAGAGCGTGGTATTGCGACGGAAAATCCACGACTTCAAATTCGAGCCTCTCGATTCTATAATTTTCTCGGGTCCCAAACTGAACGTCGAGATTGATCTTTCCCAATGGATAACTTGGTTTCTCCGGTGTGATGCTGTGGAACCTTGTGTCTGTTGGTTTCAAGTTTGCTAAGGATATGTTCATCTTCCTCAATGTATCTGCATACATAAGGTTTAAGCTGCTGCCGCCGTCTATGAACACTCGAGAGACATCAAATCCCGCGATAATCGCCGGCAGAATAAGTGCCGACCGGCCTGGTCGAGGAACTTGCTGCGGATGATCTGCTATTATGAAGCCGATATCTTGTCCCGACCAATTAAGGTACTCAACTGTTGGTGGAGGCATTTTCTACGCCATAAACACCGTCGTGAGATTACTTTCTGAGCTCTATTGGACGGCCTTCCTTTCTGAATCATCGACACTGCTCCGTTGGAGTTAGGATCAACATAAGGTGGTGGTGGAGGTGCTGCCGCTATTCTGAGCTGATGCCGATTGTCGTCTGTAATCGCGGGAGGAGGCGGCAAGTGAATCTCGCTTCTGGGTTCTCGAGGATTTCTCTGTGCTGCCCGCGCATTAGCGTTCTCGCATCCGCAACATTGCTTGAAAATTTCGACAATCTTTCTGCAAGTGCCCTGACTGTCTTTTACCGTTGCTGTCGAGGAAAAAATGCATCTGGCACGGTCCATTCATCATCTCTTCAGGGGACACGAAAGGCCTTGGGAACCTAGGCCCGCTATGTTGCCTGTTGCGTGAATCATCCCTGTTATCACCTCGCTGTTCATTGCTTCTCTGGTAATCATCTCTATTGCTTCCTCCTGTATTTGTCCGAAATCCTGCCGAAATTTGTCCTGGAGCGTCGTAGTTCTGGTACTGCCGAGGAAATCTTCGCCTCGGTTGATAGTTTCGACCACGGTCCTCCTCTGGCGACCTGTGCCGTTTGTTGTGGACAGCGTCTTCTCCATCTGCCCATTTATTTGCTATCTCCATTAACGCGGATCTTGTCTTTGGATTGGTCCTTCCCAAGTCCTCGACAAAATCTCCACGCCTGACTCCTGCGACAAACGCATCTATTGCTCTCTCGTCAGATATATTTTCTGCCGAGTTTTTGATGATATTCCACCTTTGGATGTACTTTCTTATTGGCTCATCTGGCTTTTGTCGACACGCTCTCAACTCCTCTAACGACGCGGGTTTTTTGCATGTGGACCTGAAGTTCTTGACGAACACATCCTCGAAACTTTCCCAGCTGTCGATGGATCCTGGAGCGAGTTTCTTTATCCAAGATCGTGCGGCTCCACTCAAATGCACCTGGATGCTTTGCATAGCTGTTGCCCTGGTTCCTCCTGTCAGCTTCACCGTCTCCAGATAGTCGACTAGCCAATCCTCTGGATCTTGGAGGCCGTCGAACTTTTTGAAATTATCGGGTAACTTGAATCCTGAGGGGACTCGAGTTTTTCGGACTCTCCTCGTGAAGCATGGTAAGCCGCACATATCCTCGTCATTAAGTTCTGGAGATTGCCGATGATCCCTTCTGCTTTGCCGCGCTCTGTCGACCCTTGCTTGTGCTGCTGTGTCTCTTGCTCCACTTGGTCCTTCAGGTGCTGCCGCTGTTGCCGCTGCAGGTCGTGGACTATTTTGCCTTGCCGCTCCTTCGGGAGGCGTTGATACAAACGCTGTCCCCATAGCTCCAACTCCTGCTACCGCCATATTGTACAGTGTTTCCCTTGGATCACCTGGAGGTGGTTTAGATGCAAGGATAAAAGCATGTGTTGCCATATACCCAGCCTCTGGTGTCTTAGGGATAATGTTTCCTCTTGTATCTATCGACATAAAGGACATGTCGAGGTTTTGGACCAAGTGCTCTCTTTCTGCTTCGGGTATGTGTTGCAGCCTTGATCTTGCTCTGTTCCGCGCCTCCCGGTGGCTATCACCCGTAGTTCTAGATTGTCGACTTAGATCTGCCCTTCTCCCGCCGGATGCGTAAGCTGCCTCCTTTCTCCCGTTCAACTCAATTGTCTGTTTTTCCAATTCCTCGGCAGCTCGTGCGAGCCTATATTGATATGCTTGTAATTCCTCTGGTGTGGCCGTGGTAGCCATTGGTTCTGTACCGTTCATAGCTCTCGCGGCTCTGTCCCACGCTGCTTGCGAAAGTTGAACTCTATCTCGCGGCTCTGGCCCGACGTATTTGTTGCCCAGGCCTTGGCGCAGATTGGAGGGATCGACGTATGGATTTCCCAAACTGTCGAAAGCCTCAGATGTTTCCTCTTGATCTTCAATGGCATAAATCTGATGATACTTTGTACTCAGATTTATGTTGGGTTTGGTGACATCATCGTTGAGATTGATGAAGACCTTGCCCACTGTGAGAGATTTGTCGATGAAGTCGTGACTGTCGACATCGCTTGAGCCATCGCTTATATATGAGTCCGCAGATGACTCAAACGACATGTCGTTGAAGATCTTGGCGAGTTTCTCTCTTGCTCTGGTGCTGAAGTAGCGTGTCGCCGAAGTTTCTTCTTCTCCTGACTCGGTTGACGATGCATAGCTTGAAAAATCAGAATCGACCGCCGACGATCCCGACGAAACCGGATTCTCGACACGATACGATCCTTCCTTCTCGACGCGAAAGTGAAACCTTCCGAACGTCATCTCCATGGGCTCCGCCAGATATGCATATGCATCCAAACGGGAGGGTGGGTGAGGAACAAAATCGACAAGACCAGCAGCGATCTGTTTACCTCGATCCATTGTGTTGCTTGCGGTTGACGATGTCGAAGATCTTGAACGTGCCATCGAGATCAGATCCTTATGCCTCTAGTCCCCACGGTCGGCACCAATTGACAA
Organism: Lolium perenne; assembly: GCF_019359855.2. NCBI lineage: Eukaryota > Viridiplantae > Streptophyta > Magnoliopsida > Poales > Poaceae > Lolium > Lolium perenne. The sequence goes on from NC_067245.2 coordinate 34,411,595, forward strand.
GGTATCAACTCGTCAATGCCTATGGATTGTAGGCTAGGGTTTGGTTGGAAGTAGAGGGTAAGTAGATCTCGAAGGTTTCAGCCGAAAAGTACTCGACGATTATGAAAACTAGGGTTTGTAGACAATGATTCGATTATTTCTTCGTCCCTCGGCTCCCCCTTTATATAGGAGGTGGAGCCGAGGGATTCGTGCTATACAAGTTACAGAGTCCGGGACGGTTTCTAACTCATCCCGCCAGATTACAAATAACACTTCCTATTACAACTCTTGACTTTCCTTGATATATCTTGGGCTCCCGAATCTTCTTATTCTTCGGATAGTGGGCCTTCAGTAAACCCCGGGTACTATCTTCGGCAGGCCCATTTGGGATGCCTATGTCATTATGTTCTAACCTTCACAGATGATCTGAGTAGATATGGGTATATCTATTTCATGAAACATAAATCCGAAACTTTTGAGAAGTTTAAGGAATTCCAAAGTGAAGTAGAAAATCAACGTAACAAGAAGATTAAATTTCTACGATCTGATCGCGGAGGTGAATATCTGAGTTATGAGTTTGGCATGCATTTAAAGAAATGCGGAATACTTTCACAATTGACACCGCTGGGAACACCTCAACGAAACGGTGTGTCCGAACGTCGTAATCGAACTCTCTTAGATATGGTTCGTTCTATGATGTCTCTTACTGATTTGCCGTTATCATTTTGGAGTTATGCATTAGAGACAGCCGCATTCACTTTAAATAGAGCACCATCAAAATCCGTTGAAACGACGCCGTATGAATTATGGTTTAATAAGAAACCTAAGTTGTCGTTCCTTAAAGTTTGGGGTTGCGAAGCCTATGTAAAAAAGTTACAACCGGACAAGCTAGAACCCAAAGCGGAGAAATGCGTCTTCATAGGATACCCTAAGGAAACTATAGGGTACACTTTCTGTCACAGATCCGAAGGCAAGATCTTTGTTGCTAAGAACGGAACCTTTCTTGAGAAAGAATTTCTCACTAAAGAAGTGACTGGAAGAAAAGTAGAACTCGATGAGATTGAAGAATCTCTGCTCGTTGATCAGAGTAGCGCGATCGAAGGAAGATGTTCCTGTGCCGCCTACACCGGCAACAGAGGAAGCTAATGATAATGATCATGAAACTTCAAATGAGATAGCTACTGAACCTCGCAGATCGACAAGGGAACGTGCCACTCCAGATTGGTATGATCCTTGTCTAAATGTCATGATTGTGGACAACAATGATGAAGACCCTACGACATATGAAGAAGCGATGATGAGCCCAGATTCCAACAAATGGCAAGAAGCCATGAAATCCGAAATGGGATCCATGTATGATAACAAAGTATGGACTTTGGTAGACTTACCTGATAGCCGCAAGGCTGTCGAGAATAAATGGATCTTCAAGAGAAAAACAGATGCTGATGGTAATATTACTGTCTATAAAGCTCGACTTGTCGCAAAGGGTTTCCGACAAATTCAAGGTGTTGACTACGATGAGACTTTCTCACCTGTAGCGAAGCTAAAATCTGTAAGGATTTTGTTAGCAATAGCTGCATTTTTCGATTATGAGATTTGGCAGATGGATGTCAAAACGGCGTTCCTTAATGGAGACATTGAGGAAGAGTTGTATATGGTACAACCCAAAGGTTTTGTCGATCCTAAAAATGCTGACAAAGTATGCAAACTTCAGCGTTCAATCTATGGACTGAAGCAAGCATCGAGAAGTTGGAACCGACGCTTTGATAAGGTGATCAAAGACTTCGGGTTTATACAGTGTCATGGAGAGGCCTGTATTTACAAGAAAGTGAGTGGGAGCTCTGTAGCATTCCTGATATTATATGTAGATGACATATTATTGATTGGGAATGATATAGAACTATTAAGCAGTGTAAAGGGTTATTTGAATAATAGTTTTTCAATGAAAGACCTTGGTGAAGCATCGTATATATTAGGCATCAAGATTTATAGAGATAGATCAAGACGTATAATAGGGCTATCACAGAGTACATACCTGGACAAGATTCTAAAGAAGTTTAGAATGGACGAAAGTAAGAAAGGATTCTTACCTATGTTACCAGGCAAGGTCTTGAGTAAGACTCAAGGTCCGGCTACAGCAGAAGAAAGAGAAAGGATGAGTCAAATCCCCTATGCCTCGACAGTAGGCTCTATCATGTATGCCATGCTATGCAAGACCGGATATAGCACATGCTGTTAGTTTGACTAGCAGATATCAAAGTGATCCAGGAATGGAACACTGGACAGCGGTCAAGAATATCCTGAAGTACTTGAAAAGAACTAAGGATATGTTTCTTTGTTATGGAGGTGACCAAGAGCTCGTTGTAACAAGTTACACCGATGCAAGTTGGAACACTGATCCTGATAACTCTAAGTCACAGTCTGGGTACGTGTTTATATTGAATGGTGCTGCAGTAAGCTGGGCAAGCTCAAAGCAGTGCACGGTGGCGAAATCCTCAATAGAATCGGAGTACATAGCGGCTTCAGAGGCTTCATCAGAAGCGGTATGGATGAAGAGGTTCATTATAGAGCTCGGTGTGGTTCCTAGTGCATTGGACCCACTAGTCATCTACTGTGACAACATGGGTGCCATCGCCAATGCACAAAGACCAAGGTCACACAAGAGGCTGAAGCATATCAAGCTGCGTTATCATTCGATTCGCGAGTACATCGAAGATGGAGAAGTAAAGATTTGCAAAGTACACACTGATCTGAATGTAGCAGATCCGTTGACTAAAGCTCTCCCTAGGGCAAAGCATGACCAACACCAGAATGCCATGGGTGTTAGGTACCTTACAATGTAATCTAGATTATTGACTCTAGTGCAAGTGGGAGACTGTTGGAGATATGCCCAAGAGGCAATAATAAAAGTGGTTATTATATATCTTTGTGTTTATGATAAATGTTTATATACCATGCTATAATTGTATTAACCGAAACATTGATACATGTGTGTTATGTAAACAAACAAATGAGTCCCTAGTAAGCCTCTTAACTAGCTTGTTGATTAATAGATGATTAGTTTCATAATCATGAACATTGGATGTTATTAATGACAAGGTTATATCATTATATGAATGATATAATGGACACACCCAATTAAGCGTAGCATAAGATCACGTCATTAAGTTATTTGCTATAAGCTTTCGATACATAGTTACCTAGTCCTTATGACCATGAGATCATGTAAATCACTTATACCGGAAAGGTACTTTGATTACATCAAACGCCACTGCGTAAATGGGTGGTTATAAAGGTGGGATTAAGTATACGGAAAGTATGAGTTGAGGCATATGGATCAACAGTGGGATTTGTCCATCCCGATGACGGATAGATATACTCTGGGCCCTCTCGGTGGAAATGTCGTCTAATGTCTTGCAAGCATATGAATAAGTTCATAAGAGACCGTATACCACGGTACGAGTAAAGAGTACTTGTCAGGAGACGAGGTTGAACAAGGTATAGAGTGATACCGATGATCAAACCTCGGACAAGTAAAATATCACGTGACAAAGTGAATTGGTATCGTATGTGAATGGTTCATTCGATCACTAAGTCATCGTTGAATATGTGGGAGCCATTATGGATCTCCAGATCCCGCTATTGGTTATTGGTCGGAGTAAGTACTCAACCATGTCCGCATAGTTCGCGAACCGTATGGTGACACACTTAAAGTTGGATGTTGAAATGGTAGAACTTGAATATGGAATGGAGTTCGAATATTTGTTCGAAGTCCCGGATGAGATCCCGGACATCACGAGGAGTTCCGGAATGGTCCGGAGAATAAGATTCATATATAGGAAGTCATTTTATGTGATTTAAAATGATCCGGAAGGTTCTATGGAAGGTTCTAGAAGGTTCTAGAAAAGTCCGGAAGAAACCACTAAGGAAGGCGGAGTCCCGGAGGGACTCCACCTCCCATGGCCGGCCAACCCTAAGGGGGACGAGTCCCAAGTGGACTCCCCTATGGGGGCCGGCCACCCCCCCCCCCCCCACATGGAAAGGGGGAATCCCACCTCAAGTGGGATTCCCACCTTGGGTAGGTTTCCCTATCACATGGAAGGTTTTGGGTTCGGGTCTTATTCGGAGACTTGTAGTCCAACACTTGGGGCTTCCACCTATATAATGAGGGGCCAAGGGGAGGGGGCCGGCCACCCAAAGACCACAAGGTGGCCGCACCCCTTAGTGGCCGGCGCCCCCCTCTCCCAAACCCTAGCGGCCCTCTCTCCTCCACCACATCCCGCACGCTTAGCGAAGCTCCACCGGATTTCTCCACCACCACCGACACCACGCCGTCGTGCTGTCGGATTCAAGAGGAGCTACTACTTCCGCTGCCCGCTGGAACGGGGAGGTGGACGTCGTCTTCATCAACAACCGAACGTGTGACCGAGTACGGAGGTGCTGCCCGTTCGTGGCGCCGTGATCAAGATCTTCTACGCGCTTTTGCAAGCGGCAAGTGATCGTCTACCGCAGCAACAAGAGCCTCATCTTGTAGGCTTTGGAATCTCTTCAAGGGTGAGACTCGATAATCCCCTCGTTGCTACCGTCTTCTAGATTGCATCTTGGCTTGGATTTCGTGTTCGCGGTAGGAAATTTTTTGTTTTCTTTTCTACGTTATCCTACAGTGAATACATATTCATTTGTGGCCTTCATCGACTCACCAACATCTAATATCCAATTTGAATCACTATAACCTTCTAGTGCTCTTGGTACCCGTTATAATGAATTTCATAGCTCATGGTTCCATTTAGATAGTGCATTACTCTTCAGGAGCATCATAATGATCATCCCCGGTGAAAGTGCATGGAGCCCCCATGTGTGGATTTGGTAATTGATGACAATCCCTATGGACTACTATTTCAATTGAGTTATATTTGTAGAAATTTTCCATAGGCAATGCGTGAACCATATGTTGGCTTCAAGGTTCCGATAAGAATAAATTGATGAAGAATATCAAGTGTCATGTATGTCTTGAAGATGAAGATCAAGTGAACCCTCAAGTTTAACTTCAAGACATCAACATGATGAAGAATGAAGAAATGAAGTCCAAGTTCAAGAAGAGCCAACTCGAAGAGATCATATGCTTGAAGCTTGCCATCTATAAGGTGATCATGGATATGTGAAGATGCACCGAACAAGAAGCTCTTCCATGGTGGATTATGGGGGAGCAATCCACAAGTCTTCATCAAGCAAGCACAATAAAGAAAGGCGTTAACATCTTGTTGCGGTCAAGACCGTCATCATCGAGCTCAAGTGGAATGCACAACATTAAGGTTTGCTCTTGTTATGGTTTCTTTCTTACCGGTCTGGTGATTTAGTTGGCATACCGGTTTATAAGATAGTGGTTGTACTATAAAGAGGGCTCTCGAGTGAGTAACTCGATCGCATCTTTCGGAGAAACCTCAAACCTTTGCATCCTTGCATCATCCTTCTTGGTTGCTATTTTGATCTCATCCATGTGGTGTTTTAGAGCTTGTGGTTATTTCCATGAAATGCTCTAGTTTATTAAAAACGGATTTTACTCGGGAAACTTGTTGCGTTTTTAAGGTTAGATGTTTTACTGGTTTGTCTTTTATAGATAGGTCAAACCTTTCATAATTTATTTATATCCTCCCTTTCCGGACTATGATGTTTCCCTGCATGATCTTGTAGATTTTGTTACTATCTTATAAATGAGATCATCAAAATCGGAGTTCAGATGCTCAAGTTATGATCTTTCTCGTTTTGCTGATTGTTGCCAGTTTTCTCCAGGCCGGAATTTCCGGGCCAGAAATTTGCGCTATTTCTGGCCCCAAAAAATGTCTAAGGACCTAAGAAAATGGTCTACTAGATCCCCTCCCCCCCCCCCCGGAAATTTTGCCAGAAATTTCATTTTCCTGGCCGGAATTTCCGTTGGGGGCGGAATTTCCGGCCCTCACTTAGGCCGGATATTCTGGCCTGATTTTCCCCAACGGCTTGATTTTCTGGGGGTATAAATACCACACTTCTTCCTCCTTGGGTTGTTGCTTCTCTCTCACTCTCTCTCTTCTCCATTTTTGACCTTGAGAAGCTTGCTCTATCTCTTAATCCATCCATGATTCTTGCCCCCATTTGAGGGAAAAGAGAGAAGAGATCTTAATCTACATTTCTACCAATCGAATCCCTCTCTTTGTGAGTGGAATCATCTAGATCTTGATCTTGGAGTTCTTTTTGAATTTCCTTTGTTCTTCCTCTCTCACAGTAGGAAAAGGATCATCTGTGCCGCACCTAATTGCACATTCTGTGGCGCACGAGCGGTGCGCCACAGAATTCTCGCCACGCACGAGCCCTTGCGCCACAGAATATCGCCTTTCTGTGGCGCACTGATGCGGCGGTGCGCCACAGAAATAGGTGCGTCACAGAATTAGTGTTAGGCGCGCCACAGAATTGGTTCGTATCATACACGATTTTGTACTGCCAGCTATACACATACAATTTATACTACCTCCATTTCAAGGAATAAGCCGTATGCATATTTCAAGACGAATTTTGACCATAAAAATTGTGCAACAAAATCTTGATTATATATATAATTAGTACCGTTGGATTCGTATTAAAAATCACTTTTTAATAATACTAATTTTATAAAAAACAATTTTTATCTATGTAAAGTAATTCTTGGTCAAACAAAAAACACGTAAAACAAGGACGCCTTATTCCTTGAAACGGAAGTAGTATACAGCAATATACAGATATTATACATGTTATATACAGAAATATGCAGATATAATATAAATAGCATCTACATTGCATAGATATAATATAAACATCATCATCACATTACTTAGATCCCGATCAAGATACACATATAGTGGCAAGTGTCAGTTTTTTTACATACAAGTCTTAATTCATACAAAGTTCATCATCTCGAGATACAAAATTTGCTTAACCTATACCTGAAGGAGGATGAGGAAAATTTGCTTCAAACTTAAGCAATGTATCTTTGAATATCCTCATGTCGTGCACGGAACCTGGCCATCCTGCAACTATGGAGGTGAACCTCAAGTCAAAATCGCAAACAACCATAACATTTTGTGTGGGATATCCAAGCCGACCAACATGGTTCACTATATGAGCAGCAGGCACAATGACGGGTATGTGTGTCCCATCAATTGCACCAATTGCACCATTGAAATGAGGTGTAAATCTAGAATCCCATAGCCTCTCATGCACTGTTGGGAACTGTGGATCAGTAGGCTTGATGATATCTCCCGCTAACTGATTCACACAGTATAGCACCTCCGCAAACTTCCTATTGATTGTCTCCCTGGATCTCTTGAATCGGTTATGAACTTGAGTCACAGATTGTGGACTACCAAGAGTCCATAGAAACATTCCAAGTGCCTCCTCAGAACACATGCGGGTTGACCCCTCCAAACCATATTTTTCAACCAAAGTGTCATGCAAAGAATCAAAACATGGCCTATGCATTCTGAACATGTCACAACAATCCTTTGAGTTTCCCAAGTTATCAAATACCCATTGTTGTCCGGTGCATCTTGGTTCTACCCTCTTTTTCTTCGTAAGATGCTTCTCAGAGTGTTCAAGAATATGATACATCATTTCTGTATTCCGTTGACGACGGCGCCTTCTTGAATCCATAAGTGTAGACTCGATGCCATCATCACTGTCAGTTTCATCACTATAGCTTGTGCTCATCTAAAAACAAGAACATATGGCCAGCAAGCAATATATATGATCAAACCAGCAATATATATGATCAAAACAGCACCAAACAGCAATATATATGATCAAAACAGCACCAAACAGCAATATATATGATCAAAACAGCACCAAACAGCAATTATATGATCAAATCAGCACCATACATCAATTATATGATCAAATCAGCACCAAACCAGCAATATATATGATCAAAACAGCACCAAACAGCAATTATACAATCTCAAAGTACATAGATGCAAATAACATTCCAAGTCTTATGGGTACATCACAAAGTAGTAACTTAACATTTTTCGGATTAAGGATACAATCTCAAAGTACATAGATGCAAATAAAGTTTGAAGTCTTATTGCATGGGGTTCTAATTTCTCTTCCTATCCTCATATTGCCACTTCAACCAACGAAGCCGGCCCTCATTAGTTTTCATGGTGTAGAAGAAAGCTCGGTTTTCAAATTTGAACAAATAGTTTTGTTGCCATGTAATGCTCAACACTACCCTCAATGGCTCCACATTCTACAACTTCTTTCATTATGGCTTCAATTTCTTCAACCACTTTGGTTGAAGATGACATTCCACGGTCTTCATTAATGCAATGGTCAACATAACGCTTGAACTCTTGTTGCATGGGGTTCTTCTTTTTCTTCCCCGGGCTGCATGGAATCCTAACAGCCCCACGCTTTCTATTCACACTTGGAGGTGTTGGCGCCGAGCCTTCATCATCTAAAAGATGAACCAAATCAGCGGGCACTTCTTTTGGTACTTCTCTTGGAACTCCCGGCATGACCGCCGATGTTCCATCAACATGGGCATCCTCAAACATGACCTCCATCAGCCCCAAGTTGTCCGGCGGACCTTTCTTGAACCCCGCAATAAGCTTGTTAGCCTGCATAAGATTTCACAAGTTAATAACCAAAATCTAATCCATCTACTTTGAAATGTAAATATAACATACACATACAATATATCATACCTTGATCAATTCAGCCCATTGTGCATCATCAGCTGTAATTGTTTGCTTCACCGGATCCCAACCAAGTCCAGTTGCTTTGGTAGTGTAATACACCCATGCTTGGTACAATGCCTTGGTTGAATCTCATTTATTTTTAAATTGTGGCTTGGTGTAGTTTTTCCCTGTCCTAATACCAAATTCTCTACCTAAATTCTTGTACCCCTCCGGACTAAGGAAAGCAGTTGAACTATTTCCTTTTTGCTTTTGGTCCATGCAAATTTCACAAAATGTTGTAGTAGATAATGCATCCCAATGTGCCTTAGGTGTCTTATCTTCCATCTAAAGGCATAAGGAAAAATATATTTAACAGATTTCAAGTGCTACACATTTCAATACACATAAACATTCAAGTGCTACAGATTTCAATTCACATAAACATGCATAGACATGAAATGTATGTATGTACTGCAATTCAATACACATAAATATGCATACAGATTTCACATAAACAAGCATATAGATGCAATTCATTTCACATAAACAAGCATACCGTGAGGCAGGTGCTTGGTGCAGGCCATGTTTCTCACCTTCCCGTTGCAGGTGCTTGGTGCGGCAGGGAGGCGGAGATGGTTGCCGGGGAAGAAGAGCTTGCGGGGCCGGAGTAGTACGTCGTTGAGGCGTCGAAGAATCCCGCACGGACGACGTCGGACTAGGAAGCAGGGGGAGGCGGGGCCTCCAGGCGCTCCCGTCTCCGGCGGCCGCCCCGTGGTGCGCGCCCCGTGTTGCTCCCGGTCAAATCCGGGACGGCGGGCGATCTTGGCGCGGCGGGGAACGGGGCTGAGGGGCTCCCTTGCACGCGGAGGCCGGAAACGACGCGGTCGGCGGTGGGGAGGGGCGGCGGCGGCCAGCCCTAACCCTAACCGGGATGGAGCAGAGAACGGAGCAGAGGAAATGAGGTCGGGGCGGTGCGGGTGGTGCCGTTTCACAGGCCCCTTTGATTTATATATAGAGTGGAAGTTTTTTGTTAATACGGTGAAGTATAGAGGGCACGTTAGTCATTCGTAGTGCGGGAAGCTGGCAAAAGCTCGGGAAGCACCTCCCGCGTCGCTTCTCCTGCGGGACGCCCAGCTAGTTCATTTTCTGGCCGCGATTCTGGGCAGCGCTTATCAATTGTTGGGTGTTTGTTTGGGCTTCCACTTTTGGACCCCAAAAGCTGAGGTAGAAGCCCAAACAAACGGACCCAAAGTGGTCTTTATCCGGTTCCTCCTCTGCTCCCTCCTCTCTCACGCCAGGCTCGCTTGCATCGGGGTCTTCATCCGGTTCCTCCTCTGGTCCCTCCTCTCTCCCGCCAGGTCGCTTGCACCGCCCCTGAGTGTGTAGTGACTAAATGGAAGAAAGACCAAAATGAACGAAGAAGGCCAACACAAATAAGAGCCAACTAGGATATAATAAATAAATGCCTCATACATTGTTGGTCAAAACAAATATTAACATTCTGGGATGTCGTAAGTGAGGCCAAGTCCGATGCACAAGAGATTCATATTTGTGCTATCTTAACAGGCTCACTTACACCACCCTAGAGTGTACGGTGACCAAACATTCTAATCATCGGCCCTATCTCGAAGAAAGACCAAAATAAATGAATAAGTCCAACTCAAATACGAACCAAATAGTATCAACTAAATAGCATGCCTCATACTTTGTTGGTCGAAATAAATATTAACATTGCAGGACGGTGTTAGTTAGCCAGGTAGGATGCACAAGACTTTGATATTTGTGCAATCACACCAGGCTCACTGGCTGAACCCCAGAGTGTATGAGTTACCAAACATTTTAATCATCGGCACTAAAATGGAAGAAATACCAAAGTTAATGAAAAATGTCAACTCAAATACGAGCCAAGTAGTATCAACTAAATAGCGTATGCCTCATACTTTGTTGGCCAAAACAAATATTAAAATTCAGGGATGGTGTAAGCGATGCCAGGTAGGATGCACAAGAGATTGATATTTGTGCCATCACACCAGGCTCGCTTGCACCACCCCCGAGTGTATAGGTGACCAAACATTCTAATCATCGGCACTAAAATGGAAGAAAGACCAAAGTTAATGAAGAATGCCAACTTAAATACGAGCCAAGTGGTATCAACTAGATAGCATATGCCTCATACTTTGTTGGTCGAAACAAATATTAGCATTCAGTGATGGGTAAGCGAAGCCAAGTAGGATGCACAACAGATTGATATTTGTGCCATCACACCAGGTTCACTCACCCCACCCCAGAGTGTAGTGGTCAAACATTCTAATCATCGGCAAGTGCAAATAAAATTAAAAACCAAATCCTTATGAACTTGCACCCAATTCATTTTAATTCAGTGTCAGTAATAGACAATCATATGAATTTAATGGTATATATATCTCGTTAGTTCTTAAGAAACCAACCACATGTCATGGGGAACAAATCCCATGCCATTTTATTGATCATACACTAATCAAGAACTCACCAATAGCATAAACAAAAACAGGGCAGCAAGTAAACAATATAAGAAGATTGTCAACTAACGCTAATAAGCATACACCTAACTAAACATTGCTCATATTTTTAGAGAAGATATCAATGAAAGTCCAAAGTTGAGATGACCGAAGCTAAACCAGAGAACTTGATTTTTCGAAGTAGAAGTACAAATAGATAATTGGACTGAATAGTGAATACATGTAGTGCTAACGAATAGAGCAAAACCAAGCAACATATAGATCGGGCAGCAATTCATTCGACCAATCCAAAATTTAGTACCATAGAACTTGGGGTCAGCTATCTTACTTTACTCAGGGATTATTCATGAGATCCATTTGCGCGTGTAATTATGCATTTGTTAAATAGATCCATTCATGTGCTGCAAACATAAGGAATGAGATAATCTGTGCTGCCAACCCAAGGCAACTACAAATATCAGTTGCAACAATTACATAATTTTGAGGGTAGGCATCAAGGTGGTAAACAAACTAATTATCATACTTTCACTAACCATAGAAGGCCCGAGCCATATAATTGCATAGCAGTATCAAGCAATATTATCCCTAAAACATTGACTAACAAATCAAAAAAGAAACCAAACATCATCTCCATGCGGTAGCAACCCATTAGAGCGCGCCTAAATTCAGTACCTTTGGGATGTTGATGTCCCTAGCGTCGAAGAGGTAGCCGCGGTGGCCCTTGCGGACGAGCAGCTCGACCGCCGTCCTGCACGTCATGGACGCATCCAACCCGACCATCGGACCCATTCGCCTCCATGGCATACTTGTTGTCGGGCGCCGCCACGGAGACGCCGGCCGTAGGAAAAGCAGCGGCAGCGAAGGCCGGTGAGCAGCAGCTTCCTAGGTGAAGAGCACCGTACACCGGCGTCCCCAATTCGGTGGAGGCGCTCCTCGCAACGTGTCGTGGAAAGAAGGCCATGCGTGGATCACGTCGCCACCACCGACCGCGACTTCATGGCTCCTGGGCGCCGCAGGTCAACCTGATGCGGGGGTGAGGGCGAGGAGGAACTCCGGAGGAGCTGCCGGAGGTGCAGGCACGGGAGCCGTGCCGCGAGCCCATGCCCGATGGCTAGGGTTTCACGGGTGCTTGCGCGTGAGTGCTGGAGAGGGCCACGAAGGCGGGGAACCAAGAAAGGATATGGGCGACAGAAGGGGAGGAGGGAGGGGGTGCCACGGTGGCTGCAGAAGGGGAGGAGGGAGGGGATGCGTACGGGCAGGTATACGGACGGAGCAATAATTGAGACAATTTATGTGGCACACCAAACACGGTGCGCCACAGAATGTCTTATTTCTGTGGCGCACTAAGCATGGTGCGCCACAGAATGTCTTATTTCTGTGGCGCACTAAGAATGGTGCGCCACAAAATGTCTTAATTCTATGGCGCACGTGTTTCTGTGCGCCACAGAAATAGTGAAACCAATGATTGGGGCTAGCAGGGTGTGGGCCCCACCTTATTTCTGTGGCGCATACATGCCACGTGCGCCACAAACATACGCTAGTTCTGTGGCGCACCATATCTGGTGCGCCACAGAAAAAGTTTATGTTGCGCGTGTAAAGCTGGTGCGCCACAGAATAGCATCCCACCTATATCTACTTTCCTACTAGTGTCTTCTTCCTCCACAAGCTTTTGTAGTTTTGGTGGAATTTGGGAGTGAAGGATTTGCCATTGCATTTTGTGCAACGGTTTGAGTTCTCCATGGTGAAAGCAAGAAAGTTGTTACTCTTGGGTTCTTGGAACCCTAGATGGATTTGAGGTCTTTGTGGCAATTTGTTGAGAGCCTCCAATTAAGTTGTGGATGTGTGTCCCAACCTTAGTGTAAGGCCCAGTTTCTGCCTCGAAGGAAATCCCTTAGTGGAACCGTGACCTAGGGCTTTGTGGCAAGGGTCACCAGAGAATAAGGTGAGGCCTTCGTGGCACTCGGTGTGTGGTGTGACTACCGCATATTGGGGTGAGGCCTTTGTGGCGTTGGTGTGCATCGAGCAACCACACCTCAAGGTGAGGCCTCTTGTGGCGTTCGGGAGCACTAAGCCACCGCACCTCTCCAACAGAGATTAGCACTTGCAAGAGTGTGAACTTTGGGATAAATCATCGTCTCCCTCGTGCCTCGGTTATCTCTATACCCGAGCTCTTTACTTATGCACTTTACTTTGTGATATCCATCATGCTTGAAGTTATATATCTTGCTATCACATGTTGCTTGTATTGCTTAGCATAAGTATTTGGTGCACATAGGTGAACCATAATATATAGGCTTTAGGCTTGACAAAGTAAAACTCTAGTTTTATTCTGCATTTGTTAAGCCCATATCGTAAAAGTTTTAAACCGCCTATTCACACCCCTCTAGGCGACATCCGTGTCCTTTCACCCGGGTTGGCTACAAACTAGCTAAGTTTGCTCACAACAAACAAGATGTCAGACCTCGTAGCGTATGCTAAATACATGAGCCAACCAATGATTTGAGAGTATCTCAATTTATCTTTATTTGTCTTCTCATTATTTCGAAGAAACACACTGGGATCATAAGGTGTGAGAGAAGATTTGCACTTAGCATAGCCAAATCTTCTCAACACCTTCTCAATACAATGAGATTGCACAAGTGTGATCCCATCATCTCTCAACAACTTGATGTTCAAGATAACATTAGCTTCTCCAAGATATTTTTATATCAAAACACTGAGATAGAAATGTTTTGACCTCTGTAATCACTTTGAGACTTATCCCAAAAAATAATATGTCATCGACAAACAAGCATACGACAACCCCCTCACCCCCACCATGTCGGTAATACATACATTTGTCAGATTCATTTGCAACAAAGCCCAAGTAGGTCAAAGTTCTTTCAAACTTCGCATGCCATTGTTTGGGAGCTTTTTTGAGTCCATAGAGAGATTTATTTAACCTACATACCTTTCTTTCCTGACCTTCCGTACAAAACCATCAGGATGTTCCATGTAAATTTCCTCGTCCAACTCTCCATTTAGGAAATTAAGGAGAAGACACGGTGTGAGGAAGCCAATGATAGTAATACTTGAATTGTAGTCAATATCACCAGTGGTGGATCTGGCCGAATTTGCTAGGGTGGGGCTAGCCTTAGTTTGGGCTGGAGCTTTTTTTGTTTTTTATATTTTATAGTTGATAAATGGGATGGGCCAAATATTAGGGTGAGGTCCTCCCCACCCCTACACCCACCTAGCTCCACCACTAATTCTTGCCACATGTGAGTATGTATTAAAGAAAATCTTCTCCTTCCTTTTGGGTATAGCCCTTTGGCCACAAACCGAGCTTTGTACTTTTTAATAGTACCATCAGCTTGAAGCCTCTTCTTAAATACCTATTTACATCCTACCCACCTATAAGAACATTCAGTCAACTCCCACGTTACATTAGATAAGATGGCATCTAAGTTTGAACCGCTTCCTTCCATGTTCATCCTAAAGTCCTCTCTGATGCTAATCACTGCCCGGTCGTCGCAATCATTGCATGTGGCTGGCAATGGCACCGACAATAAGGACAAGACTAGGCCGCGGGCGACATCGTAGTGTTTGCAATAGGAGAGCGTCGCGAGCGACCTGGCGGTGACCATTCCCTGCTCCTACATCCACCGCAGTGTGCCGCTTCCCATGGCACGCGTGCATCTATGTGCCCAACGAGATCAAGGATCGACATTGCGATCACGAGCTCATGACGAGCTAGCTAGTTGAGTATTATGGAATTCATTGATCAAACTAGGTGGCCTAATCCCCCGGTTGGCTAGAGCTTCTCCCGATCGGCTCGACTTTCCCAAATGCAAATGTTGACCACCATCCCTTTTCCTTTAGTATGAGTATTGATTTCTTGTTTTTTTGTTGTATTTTTAGTCGTGCCCGGAACTCTATCCCCCCGATGCCTTCCCTTCTTGAAGAAAACGATACCGATGTACTAGAAATGATACCTTGGTATGGATGTAAAGCCAAGCAAATAACGTCTACCCCAAGAGCCAAAGATTGTGTGAGTTGTAAGAGATGTAAATCCGCTTGCCCGGAAGTTTTTTTAAGTGTACTTGTTTATTTAGAGCCTAAAACAACCCCTAGCATGACTTTATTTTATTGATACGTTACAAAAAAATTCATTCGAAATGTCTGATTCCTCTTTACTGAAGAAGCAAGCCTAGGTATTTTAGGCCTATCAAATTCAATGAATATGTTTTGCGTGGAGTCAGATAAAGACAGTGATATTATTGCCGCTTGCTTCCATATTGGATTTAGCCAACTATTGTTTTGAAAGTGGTGTCACGATCGTGGGGATCGATTGGATGGTTCACAAAAGTCTAGTGAAGTCTCACTGTTGCTATGTAATAACAGCATCTCCAGCCGCGTCCCCTAAATCGCGTCAAGATAAAATGCCGGATTGAACTTTTGGGGGACGCCGCAAGGTGCTGCCGCTTGGGGGGGGGGGGGGGGGGGGGGCATTCGTTGCAGCCACGTCCCCCCAAACGAGGCCTCAAAACATATAAATTAATACGAAATAAAAGTTTTTCATTCAAATTTGATTAATATGTACAACTTTGAATGAAAACGGCTAGGTGATCAATCGCCCTAGCCTACTCGCCTTCCTTCAGGGTGTTTGATTGTCCTATCCCGTCTTTGCCTCCCTACCTCCTCCGCTTCTCCGCCATCGTCGTGCGTTCCTCCCTCCACTACGCACTTGCCAGAGCACGGTGGGTCGCCGCGTCCTCCTGGAGCCGCTGCTGCATCACCATGTTGGAATCAACATCGACCTTCTTCAGCGTTTTGAAGGACACGGGGATGGCCCTCTACTCTGACGCCTTCTCCTCAGGGTTAGGCCCGCTCCCATCATCGTCGTTTGACCCCTCCACTGCGGCCTCCGTCTCTCGCCGTTGTTGCTTCTCCGCGTCGAAGTCCGTGTGGGCCGACCACTCATTCTCTGCATTGCGCTCCACGTCAGCCATGAACTACGTTGTTCATCACCACATGATGACATCATCATCGGTGGCTTCGTTATCGTCGAACTCGCACTTGTTGGTGTCAGCCGGGGGAGGCGGAAATGGAGGTGGAGGCGGTGGCAGAGGAGCCTGGCCTCCGCATGTAGGATTCCATTGATATATCTAGGATCTACTATGTGGATATACAAAGTAACGAAAGGATTCCATGTTCATAGCCTTGAAGACCGAACACGTTACATTCACGATGAACATTGTCGATGAAGGTGTACACGACAACGTGCGTATGGTGGAGAAACCCCAACCCCTATGCACATTCCGAACTTTGAGAACACACATGAGGGAGTGGAAAAGAGAGAGAACTCAATGGGCTGAATGCAGAAGGGGCTAGGGGGCTCCTTATATAGGACGGGGAGAGGAGGTGAGGGCACCTTGGCTGCCGCAGAACCCCTAGGGTTAGGGTTTGGGGTGGTCGGCCTACCTTGGGCCGCCGGCCCACCGTTCCCCTAGGGTTTGGCCGACCCCCTTTATTGGGCTACCCAATGGTTGCCCAATTAGGGGTTTTCCCTTTTTCTATATTTTTTAATATTTAATTAAATTAATTAAATAATAAAACATATTATTAAGTCTTCGAACAATTCATTGACCCTAGAACTTATTTTGATACCTCCCCAGAACAATTTCGGTGTTCTCTACCTCTCTATTCTCTAACAATACCGAATCTATCTCAAAGCGTTTTATACCTTTAAGTGTGCCACACTACGGGTTCAGGAATGCGTAGACATGATCGAGACGACTCTCCGATCAACGACCATCAGGGGGTTCTGGAAAACCATAACGATCCATGCGCCTTTCACGAATTTATCTTTATCGCTTGAACCTTAATGTCGAGTTCCATTCCCTTTATTACATGATACCTAATTTATCTGAGGATTGGATCTTCGGTATCGTGTATACCTTGTTTGTTCGTGTTACCGACAAACATATTCAACTCGTTCATGTGATATCATATCCTCATGACCTAGTCACATGCTTGCAAGCATTGTTGATATAATGTCACCGAGTGGGCCCATGGTATTTCTCCGTTACACGAATGTAGAAATCCTGCTATTGACACATACGCCTCACCCTATCCCATTGAAATACCTGAGCAACACCTTTATGACCACCCTATTACGGAGTAGGGATTGATGATGTCTAAAGAGCCACTGGTGACAATGATTAAATATGATCTCACATTCTAAGAATTAGGTTACAACATTTCATCTTAGTATCACAATGTTGAACTTTATGACTTGATCACATTGAAATACCTTATATGGGTTTGAGTCCATCATGTCATTCATCAACAACATGACTCCATTATTAACGACGTTGTTGTCCATGATCAGGAAACCTTGATCATCTTATTAATCAATGTACTATTATACTAGGGACAAGGTTTTGTTTAATACCACACGTGGATTAATTTTTCCGCTTAATATAGTTATAGCATGGCATAAAACTTATTATGAACAATACATATATGACAAAACAAAACATCTTTATTTATTTTCCTCTAGGGCACATATCCTACACTTCCGGTGCGGCTCAACATTGCGTAGGTTGTGGTTAGGCGATGAGGCATGTTTCCGTGGAGGCGGAGGAAAGGATTGAAGTGGTTGTCGTGGCGATAGCGAGCATGGGCGGCCTTTTATAGCCTGTGAAGGCGCGGGAAGAGGTGGGGAGAAACCGCGGTAAATGGTGGAGAAGGTGCCACGGGAAAATTATCGGGAGTGCGGACGGCGGCGGCGCGTGTAGGAAACACCAACGGGACGTCTAGCGTGCTCCGCCTAGGAAACCTTCACCGCCATCAAAACAAAAGTTGCATTGCTTTGGTTCTCTGTGTGAGTTAAGGATCGAGCCCGCCACTGACGACATAGGTTTTCGTTCTGTCCGGCGCCCCGAAATGTCCCCTATGTAGCAGAGATGGGCTCGGGGCGCCAGCTATCGTATTGGACCATGCCGGATCCAAACGGGATTTGGAGCACCGCGACTGGGAACGGTCAAATGTCTGACGTGCTCCATATCATTTTGGAAGACTCTTTGGGATGCTCTAACCATGATGAGCTAGCTGTGGATACATGTTGTGTTGTGGGTTTGGCATGAACATGCGATCTGTGTACAGAGGAATGGATTGACAGACTACGCGCGGTTGACATGGTGGAAGTTTGCGGCATTTTCGTTCATGATTTCTCCCGGCGGGCATTACCACTTGCATGTAAAGAGGAATGGGGAAGCAAGTGGGGGCAGGGGTTCGTGGTACAAGGTGGAAAGGGCCCGTGGCTGCATATGCATCCGAAACTAGGTAGCGCACGCCTGGTCGTTAGAGCAACTCCAGCCACATTTGTTAGAGCATCTCCAGCCATGTTCTCCAAAGTGAGTTTGGATAAAGTACTAGATCAAACGTTTGCGGAACACCTCAGCGTGGTGCCATTTTTGGGGCACGTCTATTTCTAGCTGCGTCCCCCAAACGAGACCATAAAACATGTTAATAATACGAAATAAAAGTTTTTTATTCAAATTTGATTATATTTTAAAACTTTGCTCTCGGAGCCACACGGCAAGAAGGACGTAGGGTTTTACGCGTGTTCAACGACCGTGAAGACGGGTGCGGGCCACATGGCAAGATCCCCCGGTGCATGGGCCATCTTTGCCCCGGAGCAGCATGCTCACCACCTGGTGGGCGAGCTCTTGAAATCTTTTTCATCGGCGCAAGCAGAAAGTGTGGTATGTGGAACAACTTGGAGGCAAGCTATCAACCTCTCTCCCCCCTCCCCCCTGACGCGTGGCTAGGATAGATGGTTCTGATGCAAGAAAGCTCTAGTGCGTGGCTAGGATAGATGGTGCTCATGCAAGTGGTATCCCCTCCAGTATAAAAGGAGGACCAAGGCTATTGTGTTGAGGGTTCAAACCCTGAAAAAACTTAAGACATAGAGAGAAGCCCGGGAAGCACATGAGCTAGCTCACACGGCGAGCCGACAACCATGAGAGAGAGAAAGAGATAAATCCCCTACGTAACACTTTTTCATCTCGAGCAATCAAGATAAGAAGGACGTAGGGTTTTACGTGATTACAGGCTTGAATCTGGGAAACAATCTCGTGTGTGTTTGTGCGTGTTTGTGCCGATCTCATTTGGAGCACATCACGCACTTTGCCGGACAAAAAGGGGGGGGTATGGCATCCCTGGTGACTGCGTTCACACACACAATACCTGACACGCCATCTAGGGGACACACATGCTTCATTATCGGTCTTCTTCACCGACTTTGCTTTCCTCATCATCCTTTAGCATGACACTCAATAAGGTGACAACAACCAAGGAAAACGCGGCCGATGCTTCCAACGACCCACCCACGATGCACACACAGTTGCACGCGTACATCCCGATGGCAGGTGGCATGGCTAGGTCCACCTGAAGCCACATCACGCTTAATTTCTCACCTGGAGCCACCTGATGTTCCACTTTCTGAGGTGGTTGTACACCCGATTTGAGGTCACCTCGGCTCCATGTGATCAAATAGAGCCACCACAACAATAGTCTAGTGCGCCTCCTTGGTTCTCCTAACAGTTTGCACACTCCAGGATAAAGGTGGACACGAAGGGAAACCATTTCATATTTGCCTTCATTTCAACCTTATGTGCCTTGAAAATATTTGGTGCCTCCTTTTTATCGACATAACTCACCAAGCTCTGCATAGTGTTTCTTCCATCCGAGTTGCAAGTGCCGCCAACAAAGGGCCCACTCCATTCTCAAGAATGGGTTGAGAATCATCCACAAAGGAAGGGATCTCGGAGTCACCAATGTTGACCATATCCTAACTAAAGTTGTCACAAATCAATTCCTACATTGATCATGCATGACAAATCAATGTAAATACATGGTGATCTAAAACAACACACACCACATAAACAAGAACTACCACATCCATCCGACACACAAGTTCAAGCTACAAAAGCTAGACAATGGGTCATACCGGAAGCACTACATATGATCTAGCTAGAAACTAATGATCTACCACAAGCTCAAGCTTCACAACACATGCTTATGCTAAACATAGAACTGTATTATACAACAAGGAGAGACATATTTTCCACAACCTACCACACTACAAGAACACACATCTACCCTAAAAAGATAGATTTCGCTAAACAAGTAGTACACATGCACAACCTAGCATACTACAACCCGACCTAGCCAGATCTACCATACCAAGATCTACAATACCAAGACCACAGAGCTAACAACCAACAATATGGAGGTGTGGTTAGTAATAACCATCGATGTGGGTGGATGAGGAAGATGTCACTTCAAGGAAGATGGCATAGTAGAGGGTTGCTGTTGTCGATCGGAGATGTGGGCGGTACCTACCTGCACACAGTACATAGATGACAACTCGAAGGAGGGAAGTGGTGGTTTAGGTTTGGGAGGTGAGAGTGGAGGGTAGAAATAAAATGAGGGTTTTGGCAGGAGGGGACCAAATTGCTCCTGCGCCTTTTCCATTGCAGCAGCGATCTCTCGTCGTCTCTTTGTGGTTCCGGGAGCTCATGCAGCCTTGGTGATTTTTTTTGCATTTGGGGAAGCCTCGAGGGTGGCTGCATGAACATAGCTGAATGAGTAGTACTTGTACCCAATCATCCGATTGTTTGATATTTGTGGGGCAACATGATACAACTTCGGTTTTTTTCCCAATGCCCCAAAACACTATCCTAATATAATCACTCAAGAGAAAGACACACGTTAGAATCCTGAGCAAGAGATCGGTATGCAATCGGTAGAATTCCTCGTGAGAGAGAGAGAGAGAGTAGTAGTAGCTAGGTAGAATTCCGGTGCCGGAGAGACTTCACACTACCAGAATCACACGAGACAAAGACTAATGACATAAGGAGGGTCTTGATACAACTCATAGATTTATGTCTCAGAGAGGTTCTTGATTCCCCAGGGAAAGAAGGCATAAGCCCTAGTTCATCTCCATGATACCCTATCTCTCACCGAGCAGCCAAGGTGCTATTTGTAGTGTCAGATGCGGGAGGTAGATTTGGTACAAAACAAAACACATTGCAGCCATCGTATCCAGACACATGTGTGGTCCACCGTTGATTGCGGTTGGGCCGGTAGTTGTACCGCTAGAGCTTGGGCGGTACTACCGCGAGGCCCCATGTGGTCTACCAATCACCCACAGAAGGGCCCGATGGAGCTGGGTTCTAAGAGTGGAGTCTTTGGCTCTAAGGTGGGTGATTTTGTAGCATCAGAAGGGGTAGTGAATGTTTTTGAAGGGAATTTTTATAGAGTGAGAGTTAGACTTGATGTTAGAAAGCCACTGAAAATCGTTGTCTCCATGGTTCGAGAGAAGAAGAGAGAGCTTTTCTTTGTGAAGTATGAAAAACTCCCGAACTGGTGTCAAGTTTGTGGGCATTTGGGTCATGAGTACAAAGATCATGGAGATGGAATCCATCCTCCCCAGGCGCTGGTTTTTAAGGATCTTCGTGCCTCTTGGTCTATGAGTCAGGGTGGCCGCCCTGGACGTGGAAGGGGGACTCGTGAAGCGGGTAGAACTGGCCTTGGCCGTGGGCGTGGCGGCAGATCCAACCCGACACAGGTTGCCATGGATGAAGTCTCGGAGGATGATGATGGGATGAATGAAGATGATAAAGATGGGAACAGGAAGAGGGGCGCTATGTCCTCGTCAGGTGGCCTGCTAGAGCCCTCGGCTCCAGATGATGTGGGTGGTACCATGGTTCCCGTTGGTAAGGGTGGCCAAGTTGGATCACTCGTGAACCAATTCGAGCCTGGGGCGCCTCCAAGCCCTAACCCGGTAAGGGATCCCAAGCGAAAGAAGACTGAGGAGGAAGAAAGGATGTCACAAGACAATACAAAGAATGGCGCGTTGGCGGGCTCCCTTGGGGGGCTCCGCCAAGCCCAATGAGTATTTACAGCCTGAACTGTCGAGGAGGGGGCAATGCCTCGACAGTCAGGGAACTGCGTGATTTTGTCACAAAGTTTGCCCCATCGATTTTCTGTATTCTTGAAACTCAGATAAGTAAGAGCCGTGCTGAGGCACTTGCTAGTTCGTTAGGCTATGATAAGGCTTTTGCGGTTGGTAGCGAAGGTAGAAGCGGAGGTATTTGTATTTTATGGAACAATGATCTGAATATAGATATTATTGGCTATTCGAAATATCATGTTGATGCATCTGTTGGGGGGCTCGGTGAGTCCACTTGGAGAATCACAGCAGTTTATGGGGAAGCACAAACGAGTTTGCGCCATCAGACATGGGATACTCTGAAGAATATTTGTGGGAGTAGCAATCTGCCTTGGTTATGCATTGGAGATTTTAATGAAGTTTTACATGCTGGCGAATATGAAGGAGTGGGTCACAGAACGTTGACACAAATGCAAGGCTTTCGTGATACAGTAGACATCTGCAATTTGCATGACTTGGGATATAGTGGTACCTTCTGGACTTGGGAGAAGAAGGTGACCGGTGGTTCGTACACTCGAGTTAGGCTGGATCGTGCGCTTGGTTCAGCAGAGTGGTGCGCCCAATTTCCGCTGGCAAATGTCAGCCATATTAATGCTGCCACGTCGGATCATCGCGGCCTTCTGCTTAGGCTGACAGACGAAACTGAATTGAGAAGGGGAGTTAATCAGTTCCGATATGAGGCAATGTGGGATAGACACCCAGGTCTTAAGCAAACCATTATAGATGGCTGGCCTTTAGAAGAAACTGTTTCGGTTGGGGAGGTGAGAGGTAAATTGGAATTTTTAGCCAATGACCTCAAATCTTGGGGACTGAACACTTTTGGTAGTATCAGGAAGGAAATTAAAAAGCTCAAATCTGAGCTTGAGTATCTAAGGGACCTGCCTGGTCGGGTTGGGCCGAGTCTTGCGGAGATAAAAGTAAATGACAGCTTGGTTGAGTTATACCACAGGGAGGAAGTCATGTGGCGACAACGATCTCGCGTACAGTGGCTCAGCGAGGGTGATAGAAATTCTAAGTTTTTTCATCAGCGAGCTAGTATGAGGAGAAAGAAGAACTTGGTTAAGTCTTTGACCAAATCTGACGGGCAAGCTACGGAAAATGTACACGAAATGCAAGCTATGACGGCTGATTTTTATAAACAGCTATATACGTCCGAGGGAGTACAGGGGATGGATCAAGTCCTTCAGCATGTTCCGAGGAAGGTTACACCGGCAATGAACGAGATCCTGACGGCTCCTTATGCTGCAGATGAAGTCAAGAATGCATTGTTTCAGATGTTTCCTCTTAAAGCACCTGGCCCTGATGGTTATCCGGCTTTCTTTTTCCAAAAACATTGGGATATATGTGGATCGGACGTCACAAAGGCAGTGCTGAGCATTGTCCAGGGCAGCGAGTCGGCGGAGTGTATTAATGATACTATTCTGGTGCTTATTCCCAAGGTAAAGAACCCGACATTGCTTTCACAGTTTCGCCCAATCAGTTTATGCAATGTGTTGTATAAGATTGCGTCAAAGGTTATGGCTAATCGGTTAAAACAGATCCTCCCTGATATTATTTCTGAAGAACAATCGGCATTCGTCTCGGGTAGACTTATAACTGACAACATAATATCAGCTTATGAATGCCTCCATTTTATGAAGAGGAACAAATCCAAGAACAATGCCTACTGCGCTCTCAAACTGGATATGATGAAAGCATATGATAGGGTAGAGTGGGGGTATTTGGAAGCAATGATGATGAAATTGGGTTTTGCACCGCAATGGATTTCTGTTATTATGGGGATGGTCAGTTCGGTATCTTTCTCTGTGTTATTCAATGGGAACAAGTTGGAAGGGTTTAAACCTACAAGAGGTATAAGACAAGGTGATCCAATCTCACCCTATCTTTTCTTATTAGCAGCAGAGGGCCTTTCGTGCCTTTTAAAAAGTAATGTTCAGTCATCGCATCTTGAAGGAATTAAAGTGGCTCCACTGGCACCACCGGTGAACCATTTGTTGTTTGCGGATGACAGCCTGCTGTTCTTTAAGGGAAGTAGAGAGGGAGCAGAAGCTTTGTCTAGCTTATTGGAGGTTTATTGTCAAGCATCAGGTCAGAGAATAAACAGGGAGAAGTCATCTATCTTCTTCACTAAAGGCTGCCCCCAATCTATAAGGGACGTGGTCAAAAATATCTTGCATGTTAATAATGAATCGTTAAATGAGAGATACCTGGGAATGCCTACTGATGTTGGGAGCTCGGTTAATGGAACATTTAAATTCCTAAGGGAGCGTGTTTGGAATAAGATTAAGGGGTGGATTGAGAAGATTCTGTCGGCGGGGGGTAAGGAGGTTTTGGTGAAGTCCATTGCTCAGGCTATCCCGGTCTTCTCGATGGCGTGCTTTCGTCTACCCCGTGGCTTATGTGATCATATTAATTCTTTGATACGTCAGTTTTGGTGGGGAAGCAAACAAGGGAAGAGGAAAGTGCACTGGGTATCCTGGGAGGTAATGACAAGGCCAAAACATCTGGGGGGTCTAGGATTCCGCGACATTGAGTTATTCAATTTGAGTCTGCTTGCAAGGCAATCGTGGAGAATCCTCCAGGAACCCAATTCCTTAAGTGCCAGGCTACTAAAAGCTATCTATTTTCCAACCACGTCGGTGCTAGAGGCTGAGCTTGGCTCACATCCGTCGAAGATTTGGCGGTCTATTTTGGAGGGGAGGGATGTACTTGTCCAGGGTCTTATCAGGCGGATAGGCGACGGGAGAACCACGAAAATCTGGGAGCATAATTGGTTGCCGAGGGACACAAATATGAGACCGATTGTCTCATTGAAGCAAAACCCGCCGATGCTGGTTAGTGAATTGATTGATGAAACAACTGCGACGTGGAGGGAGGAAGTTCTTAGAGAATTTTTCTTGCCAATGGATGTGTCTGTTATCATGAGCATCCCGCTGTGTACAAGGAGGCAAGAGGATTTCTGGGCCTGGAATTTTGATCGAAAAGGTATATTCAGTGTGAGATCTGCTTATAGGATGATGGTTGTGACTAAGCTGAACCGAGAAAATTATTTTGAGGGCAATCCAGGTTCCTCTAATACCCAGGTTGATTCTAAAGCTTGGTGCTCTTTATGGAAAGTGCAAGTACCCTCGAAGATAAGGGTTTTTCTTTGGCGTTTGGCGCAGCAATCACTACCCACAGCCGATGTGTTGGAACACCGTAATATGGCACAATCCATCCGTTGTTCTTTGTGCGGTGAAGCAGATTCTTGGAGGCACTCTTTAATTGAGTGCAACATGGCGGCTAGTGTTTGGATACTATCTGATGATGAAATGGTCGAACATATGAGGGCTATTGGTGAACCAAATGCGAAGAACTGGTTGTTCAAGCTTATTGAGTCGTTATCACATGTGCAATTCACTAGGATGACAGTAACGCTGTGGGCGATCTGGACAGCGAGACGTAAAGCAATCCATGAGGAGATCTTTCAGAGTCCTCTCTCTACTCACTGCTTCATCAACTCTTACCTGGAGGAACTGAAGGCGGTGGCACAGCCTCGGAGAACGGCGCCTGGAGGTAACTCTACTGCGAGGCAGGCCAGATGGGTTCCACCTCCTTATTCTGTACCAAAGATCAATGTTGATGCTGCTGTATCCAGAACCGAGGGCCGTGGAGTTGCTGCTGCTTTCTGCCGGGATAGCAATGGAGCATACTTGGGTGCATCTGCTGTTGTATTTGCAGGAATTTCCGATCCAGCTACTCTGGAGGCCCTGGCGGTACGTGAGGCTCTGGCTTTGGCTGAAGATCTCTCCCTGGATCAAGCATACATTGTCTCAGATTGCAAGACAGTCATTTCTGATATCAAGGATGGATCAATGGGAAAATATGGTTCAGTCATATCCGAGATCAAGCATCGTTCCAATATTTTCCAGAGTTGTAAGTTCGCTTACGAAAGTCGAGCTTCAAATTTTGAAGCACACAATCTTGCTAGGCATATGATTTCTTCAGGAATAGGTCGCCACCTGTGGCTAGATACTCCTTATTCTGATTCCATTCCTGTACACATTATTACTGATCAATAAAGCCTGGCAGTATTGTCCTCAAAAAAAAAAAAAAAAAAAAGCTAGAAAGAAGCGACGCAGGAAAACAATACTACTACTACCTCCGTCCCACAGTTCCAATGAATAAACCGCGCATGCATATTAAGATTTGTCTTGGATCAATAATTAATCCATGTTTATACAAAATATTTCATATAAAAATGGCACCATTAGAAAGAATTTTTCAATACGAATTTAACAATATCAAATACATACTATATAATTATTAAGATATTGTTGCTCAATTCTTCATCAAATTTCGTCCTAAAACGTGCGTACGGTTTATTTATAGGAATGGACGGAGTACTATTCGGTGTGTACCACTACGGGAGAGATGGAGTATGCCGACGGCCGCCAGCCGTCGGCACAGGCTGTGCCGACGGTGACCGTCGGCATAGCGCCGTCGGCATAGTTCTGGTCGGGGACTGCCCGATCACCGTCGGCACAAACTGGCCGTCGGCATAGATTGTTGTGCCGACGGTAAAACCGTCGGCATAGTATTTCAAAATTTTCAAATTTATTTTCGAAAAAATATTTAAAAAAATTTGAAAAAAAATTTATTTTTTTTTCACTTTTCTTCTTCTACTTTTTTACTTGTTAATCTTTCACAATCACACTTAGTACACTTAATCTTAGGTCAAATTACACTTATGGTCAAACTTCTCAGTTGGTCACCCATCCTCACACTACTCCCGCCCCGGCACGCTTAACTTCTTGGTTCTCTTCGGATGAGCTTCCCTGAAAGAAATGACACCTTGATGTTAATATTACCATATCTATCATATTAACCCTTTGACCGTGATGTCACACCTCTATATTTTAAATTCTAAACAATTATTTAAGTAAACAACAATGAATATATATAAATAATAATAATATAGAATTTGAAAAACAATTAAATGATTTTATTTTTTGTTTTTTATTTAATAAGGAATAATTAATATCAGTAAATGCGAATTTGGCAAATAATATGTCTAAATTGATCAGAAAAATGAGAGGAATACAAATATGACATCCATATCATCTTTTGAACCTACAAAGTTAACTTACCCAAAAATCATGAGCATTAGATCAAGTACCTCTAGTTTAAATTTGACTGACTTTATCGAAAATGAGGTGGGAAACGACATCGGCATGGCATAGTTTGCCGAAATAAGGTCATATTTGGCACGTGTGTAGGCCCTAGGATGGGAAGTAAGACCCCGGACGCGCATTTCAAATCCGATCCACAGTTGGCCATCTTTTCATTTTTAGCGTCCCCAAACGGTTTTTATTTGTGAAGCACCTACATGGGGCGTATTTTAGTATGAAGTGAAACCTCCGTGCGATGATAGTAGACCACCTACGCACCACCTATCACATGACATGTGCACGCGTTACTTTTTTGGGAACCCATGCGGCTTCCGGCGGTGTCCCGCCGTATCCGCTGGAAACTGGCCGGATTTGAACTAGGGGTCAACTATCCGTCGCTCCAGAAATTCCGGAAAAATTGTTTTTAGTTCAACGACGCATCATTGTATGTGCTAATTTTTGTCCGTTTAGTTTGTTTGCGAATGGGTGCACCCGCACGCCCGGTACGGCGATACCGCATGTCTCGGGGGTCCTGTTTTGGCCAGATGGCAATTTGAACGAAGTAAAAAAAATCCCACAGAGTCACGTGACGTCATTTTATATGTCATAGTAACTATTCCGTTTGTTAAAATTGGGATACGGCAATTATTTTGAAAAACCCTTCACGAAAAGGGCTATCACATCCGGAGTTCAATGGATTTCAAGGGAAATGAGGTGGGAAACGGCCTCGGCATGGCATAGTTTGCCGAAACGAGATCATATTTGGCACGTGTGTGGGCCCTAGGATGGGAAGTAACACCCCGGACGCGCATTTCTAATCCGATCCACGGTCGGCCATCTTTTCATTTTTAGCGTGCCCAAACGGTTTTTATTTGTGAAGCAGCTACATGGGGCACATTTTAGTATGAAGTGAAACCTTCGTGCGATGATAGTAGACCACCTACGCACCACCTATCAGATGACATGTGCACGCGTTAACTTTTTGGGAACCCATGCGGCTTCCGGCGGTGTCCCGCCGTATCCGTTGGAAACTGACCGGATTTGAACTAGGGGTCAACTATCCGTCGCTCCAGAAATTCCGGAAAGTTTGTTTTTAGTTCAACGACGCATCATTATATGTGCTAATTTTTGTCCATTTAGTTTGTTCACGAATGGGTGCACCCGCACACCCGGTACGGCGATACCGCATGTCCCGGGGGCCCTGTTTTGGCCAGATAGCTTTTTGAACGAAGTCAAAAAAAATCCCACGGAGCCGGGTGGCGTCATTTTATATGTCATAGTAACTATTCCGTTTGTCAAAACTGGGATACGGAAATTATTTTTAAAAACCCTTCATGAAAATGGCTATCACGTCCGGAGTTCTATGGATTTCAGGTGAAATGAGGTGGGAAACGGTCTCGGTATGGCATAGTTTGCCGAAAAGAGATCATATTTGGCACGTGTGTTGGTCCTAGGATGGGAAGCAAGACCCCGGACGCGGATTTCTAATCCGACCTACAGACGACCATCTTTTCATTTTTAGCGTGCCCAAACGGTTTTTATTTGTGAAGCAGCTACATGGGGCGTATTTTAGTATGACATGAAACCTCCGTGCGATGATAGTAGACCACCTACGCACCACCTATCACAAGACATGTGAACTCGTTAGCATTTTGGGAACCCATGCGGCCTCCGGCGGTGTCCCGTCGAATCCGCTGGAAACTGACCAGATTTGAACTAGGGGTGAACTATCCGTCGCTCCAGAAATTCCGGAAAAATTGTTTTAAGTTCTACGACGCATCAGTATATGTGCTAATTTTTGTCCGTTTAGTTTGTTCGTGAATGGGTGCACCCGCACGCCCGGTACGGCGATACCGCATGTCCCGGGGGTCCTGTTTTGGCCAGATGACAATTTGAACGAAGTCCAAAAATCCCACGGAGCCGCGTGACATCATTTTATATGTCATAGTAACTATTCCGTTTGTTAAAACTGGGATACGACAATTATTTTGAAAAACCCTTCACGAAAAGGGCTATCACGTCCGGAGTTCTATGGATTTTAGGGGAAATGAGGTGGGAAACGGCCTCACCATGGCATAGTTTGCCGAAACGAGATCATATTTGGCACGTGTGTGGACCCTAGGATGGGAAGCAAGTCCCCGGACGCGGATTTCTAATCCGACCCACGAGCGACAATTTTTTCATTTTTGGCGTGTGTGAAAGCCATGAAACCTCGAACATTATAGCTCATTTCTAAAAAGATTTGTTTAGGTATTTGAAATATTCCATTTTTTATATTTTCTATGATAGATCTTGTTTTTCTGCAAAATTTGATATATTGTACTTATTTTTCTCAATTAGAATGATTTAGTTATGCTTTTTTGAAGACTGTCGTGCAGAAATAGAAAAAAGCTATGCCGACGGTTGTAGTGAAAAAAAAAAGAAAAAAAATATTGTGCCGACGGCCAGACAGGTCCTGTGCCGACGGCCAGAACTGTGCCGACGGTGACCGTCGGCACAACCGGCTTGTGCCGACGGCCATTTTAACGCCGATGGCCATCTTTGTCGCCGCGGTCCGGATGCTTCTGTGCCGACGGCCCCGATATTTGACCGTCGGCACACACGGCGGCCGTCGGCACATCTCTGTGCTCTCCCGTAGTGTACTGCAGCTAGCGTGGACTTTATTGTTACATAGAAAACTATCAAAAACGAATCCGGGTAGTAAACTATAGCATGTTGATTCTTGTTGGGGATGCGATTTGTGAATCACATGTGCCGCTCATTTTCATCGTGCCCATGTTAGGTAGTGACGACGTAGCTTACGTCGCACCTTGTTGTAGTATTAATAATACTGCATTTTCGTTCACAAAATTGTCATCAGCCACAAACTAACCCCAATCCCCAGCTCACCATGCCGTCCAGCTCCAAGGCCTATGTTAATGGCGACGAGAAGCATTTGGTCTGTGTGACCGGAGCAGGAAGCTTCATCGGGTCGTGGGTGGTGAAGGAGCTCCTGGACCGTGGCTACCATGTCAGGGGAACCGCCAGGGATCCCTGTAAGTGATGCTAGGCACCTTTAGTACGCCATTATTTGCTCGTTAATTCACTCATCGATCGGAAATGGTGTAAATTTGTGAAGCGGACCAGAAGAACGCCCACTTGCTTGCCCTGGATGGAGCGGAGGAGAGGCTCACCCTGTGCCGCGCCGACGTCCTAGACTACGGCAGCCTCAGCGCCGCTTTCAGCGGTTGCCGCGGAGTCTTCCATGTCGCCTCCTCAACCAACAACGACAATGTAAGTTGACGACTTTCTGAGCTTGAAGACGTACGTATGTCTGTATATATACATGGAGACGGCCGGAGTGCTTAACCTATAGGCCGCATGCACAAAGGATTCCATGGTGGTTGCTGTGGAGGGGACGAAGAACGCGATCAACGTTGCGGCGGACATGGGCGTGCGGCGCATGGTGTTCACCTCCTCCTACGGC
This sequence comes from Lolium perenne, assembly GCF_019359855.2. Lineage (NCBI taxonomy): Eukaryota > Viridiplantae > Streptophyta > Magnoliopsida > Poales > Poaceae > Lolium > Lolium perenne. The sequence goes on from NC_067245.2 coordinate 34,442,377, forward strand.
GCCGTGCACATGGACCCCAACCGGAGCCCCGACACGGTCGTCGACGAGACGTGCTGGAGCGACTACGACTTCTGCAAACGAACTGGCGTGCGTAACGAGCGAGCTCGATCATTCTCCTCTCTCCATCCGGTAATGTTAGTTTCTCCCAGTTCAATTGTAGACCTAATAATACCAGTTCTGGTCCGCAGAATCTGTATTGTTGTGGGAAGATGATGGCGGAGATCGCAGCGACGGAGGAGGCAGCCAAGAGGGGCCTGGAGCTGGTTGTGGTGGTGCCGGCCATCACGATTGGCCCCATGCTCCACCAGACGCTCAACTACAGCAGCGACCACGTCGCCCGCTTCCTCACCGGCAAAAAGCGGGAGTACCAGAACGCCGTCACCGCCTACATCGACGTCCGCGACGTCGCCCGCGCGCACGCCATCGTCTATAAGCTCCACGACGCGCGTGGTGGCGGCGGCGGCCACCGCTACCTCTGCCTCAGCGCCGTGCTGCACCGCGCCCAGTTCGTGCAGCTGCTCCGGGACCTCTTCCCGCACTACCCCGTCACCGCCAAGTACCAGGACGAAGGCGACGGCAAGCCGATGGTGAAGCCGTACAAGTTCTCCAACCGGATGCTCAAGGACCTGGGCATGGAGTTCACTCCTATGAGAGAAAGCTTGTACGACACGGTGGTGATGCTGCAGCAAAAGGGTCACGTAACTGTGCCTGCACTTCCGATGCCCAAGCGTGCCCGTCTGTAAACCAAGACAGACACTACCGGATTGGCATGCCGGATCACAGAAACAACGCTATTTTCTTATGACTGGCTGCTATATGTACTTTACTGCATTACACCATTAGGCCGGTCTAGCAAAGTCAGAGCAGTTTACATTATGTTCTAAATAATCACCCATTTCATACATAATAAACAGTAATATTTCGTTTCAATGTCATGGATCATATATACCTCTACGTTCGTAAAAGGAAGTCGAGAGGTTCATGTAAATTTAAATGTATCTATGTACAAAAAGGTGTTTAGATACATTCGAATTCAGGCAAGATTCTAGCATTTTTTTATGGACAGAGGTAGTATATGCCTAGAGTTTCTATCTAAAGTTGAAACCGAATTCTAGACTTTCATTTTTCGTAGCGCGATGTTTGACCCACTTTTTCAATCCATTTATTAATTAATACAAAACTGGAAATAACACACTTTCTAAAATTTTATTTTATTTTATCTTGAAATAAGAAAACTTTTATTCGATTTCCTGGCAGAAGCCCTGCATTTCAATTAGAGTAGAAGAAATAGAGGTTTTACATGTTAACTTGTAGATGAATTTTAAACGGCAACGTGTTATGCAAAACCCCCACAAAATCGTCATGCCTAATATAGTAAACTAGATTAAGAGGTGCAGCCAAGTATATCAACAGCGAATGGAAATGAACATGCTATTGTGAGATTAAAATTGGAGAAGAACAAAACGATGCAGAGAAAGAGTAGTGTAGGCGAGGGCACCTTCAGATTAGGTGGAGAAAATGCTGATTCGCCAGACGGATGATGTGGCTGTTCCTTTGCTGATGGCCACTGGCAAATTTCATATAGGTGTTGTACTCAATTTTCATTTTAAGATTTGTATAATTAATGTGTAAGACTATTTTATATTAAATTTAAGAATTTCTTTACAATGTTTATAATTGTTGATCGTATCATGTGGGAGTAGTTCTCCCGGGATGAGGGTTGAGGCCTAGCCTCCCTGCATCGTGTGCATCTCTGTATGGGTGTTGTACTCAATTTTCATTTTAAGATTTGTATAATTATATCTCTACCTCCTACCTCAATTGCGGACTTGTCAGGTACCCAAAACCCCAGTGATTGATAAAGGTAACGAGGTGAGATCACTGTTCAAAAAATAGGCCGAGATACCGATTTATCGGCCGACTTATCGTGAATCAGGTGGTAACCGATAAGATTTCGGCATATCGGCCAGTTTATCGCGCCACCGATATTTCGGCCGATTTTCTGCATGAGAACCGATATTTCGCTTGATTTTCACTCTCAAGGCCGATATTTCGACTGATTGTCCGTGAAATTTTAATGAAATTTTATATGGCAGTTGATATTTTCGTCCTATTATTTTGTAGAATTGTGCATTAGCTCAAATACTCCATTATTATTGATTTAAATGCAAGAAATCAAGGTAATACTTATGTGCAATGCTCAAATATTATTTTTTGCATAGCATATTATAGACAATTTAGTGTCGAAAATTAGGAATTACAAAAAATAAGCCGATAAATGGCTCACCGATAAAATCGATTAATCGGCAGATAAACAATTAATCTTCATTTTAAGCCCGACCGATAAGTTAAGATTAACGATTTCTTGAACATTGGGTGAGATTAGTAATGATCTGCTGCTTCTTGCGAAACCCAGTGATAGTAGGAGGAGTAGAGTGGTAGTTTGAGATCCAATTAGGAATGACGATGATGCCATGGATCTTAATTCTTTGGTCCGTGGATCAATTAATAATCCCGCATAACCAGCTCAACTGGAGTTAAGGGATTGGACAATAGTCTGTAGATAACCAGCTTTACTGGAATTTGTAGTACACTAGGATGCATCGTTCACAAGAATCTAATTTGAATTGAATTAAGTATAATTATGCATATTATTATCTTTTATCCCATAACATGTATGCACAGCTATAGGTAAATGCTTAGCCCTAGCCTATCTTCATCCATTGACTCACAAACCCCAAGTAATTTGAAGGTCCATTGAGACAAAGATTGTACAAGTTAGTAAGGTCTTGCTTGAGTAAATCACCACATCGGTTACTGTTGGAGATATGCCCAAGAGGCAATAATAAAATGGTTATTATAATATATCTTTGTGTTTATGATAATGTTTACATACCATGCTATAATTGTATTAACTGAAACATTGATATATGTGTGTTATGTGAACAACAAGGAGTCCCTAGTAAGCCTCTTAACTAGCTTGTTGATTAATAGATGATTAGTTTCATAATCATGAACATTGGATGTTATTAATAACAAGGTTATATCACTATATGAATGATGTAATGGACACACCCAATTAAGCGTAGCATAAGATCACGTCATTAAGTTATTTGCTATAAGCTTTCGATACATAGTTACCTAGTCCTTTCGACCATGAGATCATGTAAATCACTTATGCCGGAAAGGTACTTTGATTACATCAAACGCCACTGCGTAAAAGGGTGGTTATAAAGGTGGGATTAAGTATCCGGAAAGTATGAGTTGAGGCATATGGATCAACAGTGGGATTTGTCCGTCCCGATGACGGATAGATATACTCTGGGCCCTCTCGGTGGAATGTCGTCTAAATAGCTTGCAAGCATATGAATGGTTCATAAGAGACCACATACCACGGTACGAGTAAAGAGTACTTGTCAGGAGACGAGATTGAACAAGGTATAGAGATACAGATGATCAAACCTCGGACAAGTAAAATATCGCGTGACAAAGGGAATTGGTATCGTATGTGAATGGTTCATTCGATCACTAAAGTCATCGTTGAATATGTGGGAGCCATTATGGATCTCCAGATCCCGCTATTGGTTATTGGTCGGAGAGAAGTCTCAACCATGTCTGCATAGTTCACGAACCGTAGGGTGACACACTTAAGGTTTGATGTCGTTTAAGTAGATATGGAATATGGAATGGAGTTCGAAGTTTTGTTCGGAATCTCGGATGGGATCCAGGACATCACGAGGAGTTCCGGAATGGTCCGGAGAATAAGATTCATATATAGGAAGTCATATTCCAAGTTTGGAAATGATCCGGCGTATTTATGGCAGGTTCTAGAAGGTTCTAGAAAAGTCCGGAATAAAGGCACTACGGAAGGTGGAGTCCCGGAGGGACTCCACAAGCTTGGCCGGCCAAACCCTAAGGGAGGAGTCCCAGGTGGGCTCCACCTGAGGTGGCCGGCCACCCCACCTAAGGAAAAGGTGGGAGTCCCATCTTGGGTAGGACTCCCCCCTTGAGTAGGTTTCCCACCTTTGGGAAGTTTTGGTGTTGGGGTCTTATTCGAAGACTTGAACTACAACTCTTGGGGCTTCCACCTATATAATGAGGGACAAGGGGAGGGTGGCCGGCCACTCTTGCCTCCAACCTTGGCTGCCCCCCTTTGTGGCCGGCGCCCAAGGCACCCCCTCTCCCCAAACCCTAGCGCCCCTCCTCCACTACTTCTCCCGCATATGCTTAGCGAAGCTCTGCCGGAGATCTCCATCGACACCGCCACCACGCCGTCGTGCTGCCGGGATTCCGAGGAGGATCTACTACTTCCGCTGCCTGCTGGAACGGGGAGAAGGACGTCGTCATCAACACCGTACGTGTGACCGAGTACGGAGGTGCTGCCCGATTGTGGCACCGTCAAGATCTTCTACGCGCTTTTGAAAGTGGCAAGTGATCGTCTACCGCAGCAACGAGAGCCTCCTCTTGTAGGCTTTGGAAATCTTCAAGAGTTAGTCTCGTTCATCCCCTCGTTGCTCCCATCTTCTAGATTGCATCTTGGCTTGGATTGCGTTCTCGCGGTAGGAAAATTTTTGTTTTCTATGCAACGAATCCCTACAGTGGTATCAGAGCCGTGTCTATGCATAGATGGTTGCACGAGTAGAACACAATTGTTTTGTGGGCGTTGATGCTTTGTTGTCTTTAGTTCGAGTACTTTGCATCTTTGTGGCATGGTGGGATGAAGCGGCTCGGGCTAACTTTACATGACCGCGTTCATGAGACTTGCTCCACGTTCGACATGCAACTTGTATTGCATAAGTGGCTTTGCGGGTGTCTGTCTCTCCCACCATAGTGAAGATTCAATTTACTCTTTCTATTGACAACACTAGTATCACCGTTGTGGTTCATGTTCGTAGGTAGATTGGATCTTACTCGAAAACCCTAAACCACGTAAAATATGCAAACCAAATTAGAGACGTCTAACTTGTTTTTGCAGGGTTTGGTGATGTGATATGGCCATGATGTGATGATGAATATGTATGAGATGATCATTATTGTATTGTGGCAACCGGCAGGAGCCTTATGGTTGTCTTTAAATTTCATGTTGAGTAGTATTTCAAAGTAGTTGTAATAGTTGCTACATGAGGTGAACAATCATGAAGACGGCGCCATGGACCTTAACGCTACGCCGACGATGATGGAGATCATGCCCGTTGATGATGGAGATCATGTCCGTGCTTTGGAGATAAAGATCGAAGGCGCAAAGACTAAAGGGCCATATCATATCACATATGAATTGCATGTGATGTTAATCCTTTATGCATCTTATTTTTCCTTAGAACGCGACGGTAGCATTATAAGATGATCCCTCACATTAATATCAAGATAATAAAGTGTTCTCCCCTCGTATGCACCGTTGATATAGTTAAATCGTTTGAAGCATCTCGTGATGATCGGATGTGATAGACTCAACGTTCACATACAAAGGGTGTAAGCCATGTTGCACACGCGGAATACTTGGGTTTGCTTGACGAGCCTAGCATGTACAGACATGGCCTCGGGACAACGGAAACCGAAAGGTTGAACACGAGTCATATGGATGATATGATCAACATGTTGATGTTCACCATTGAAGCTACATCATCTCACGTGATGATCGGTTTTGGTGTAGTGGATCTGGATCGTGTACCACTTAACAACTATGAGGGATGTTGTATTAAGTGGGAGTTCATTAGTAATTAGATTAAAACATGAACTAATTATCATAAACATAGTCTGAGTAGTATTTTGAATTAATTTTGTAGTATTGGCATCCGTATTCTACCATGCGCTAGTCTTGTAATTGAGATAGAAATACTGTTAAAATCTGACAAGAAACTTTACGGACTGGTACCGTATTGTTAAAGAATCAAGAAATGATTAAGTCCTATTGCAAACTTTTAGTAAACCTCATATTGTTGATTCAAAGAGCTATGGTTTCAATTAGTACCTAAAGTTATCTTGTCTCCGTGAAACTTGAAGTTCAAATCTGTTTGAAAAGTAAGGAGCTGAAAATTTAGTTTTCAGAAATAATCAAGGTATGAGATATATGTGATATCTAAGATGATAGAATATAATTTGGGGAGACTACATAAACTCATAAGTTTTATGGGAATGTACGAAGGTTGAAGACGCAAGGTGTCCCAATCCTCCAACTATTGGGGCACTAACGATATTCGCATATCCATGAAGTGATCATCCTTAGTATGCACCGTTGCTAAGACTCGTCGTTTCGAAGCATCACGTGATGATCGGGTGTGATAGATTCTACGTGTGCATACAATGGGTGCAAGCCAGATTTGCACATGCGAATACTGAGGTTAAACTTTACGAGCCTAGCATGTACAGACATGGTCTCGGAAAAGTCGTCATGATATGATGGATAAAATTATGAGTGAAATTGTTCATCATATTACAAAGTTACTAATAGTGAAATCTGAAACACTTGTCATATGATGATCAACTTCAAAATAAGAACCTCAAGGTTATTGGTATTTGACCAACAAATCTAGAAGTTATTGAAGGTGAAATGTTCTCTGAATAATGAGGAAAGCTATAAGAGAAACTACAAAAGATATTTTGGCAGAAAGAAAAGAGAAGACTAGAAAGTCTAGCTCAGGTGTATATACATGATATACATGTTATGGTTGTATTCCTAGTTTGGTCACACAATGAAATTCTTGGGTATTAGTACCATATTGATTGGTATGAAATGTCATACAAAACAACAATACAAGAATACAATGGCCTAAGTGACTGACAAGGAATATGATAGGAATGCACTTCTGGAACAAAAATAAAGTGTTATTATGTTCGTCGTTGGCATTCTATCTAGCCCTTAGAATTTATAATAAAGAACTTAATAATTGTTATTTTTCTCTGGTCAAATGAAAACAATGAGTTGTTCAAATTATGGCATTACTCCATGTACGATGGATAAGTTATTATAAATCTTAATGGTGAAACACACACACATAATACTGACGCTAAAATGCCATAAGGCAAATGATTTGAATTCCACTTATTTGTGGAACCGCCATTTAGGTCATATTAGAGAGGAACGCATGAAGGAACTCCATGCAAATGGATTTTTGGAGTCATTCGATTTTTGAATCATTTGGCGCTTGCAAATCTTTTCTAAAGAGAATGACTGAAATACCGTTCATAGGCCAAGAGTTGAACGGGCAACTAACTTAGTGGAAAAATACATGATGATGTATGTGGTTCACTGGGCATAGGTGTGTGCGGAAGATTCTTCTACTTCATGAAAACTTCCGACAATGAATTGAGTATATATATGTGGATATATTCGATAAGGAAGAAGTTTGAAACATTTGAATGGATTCAAATAAATTTCAGCATGAGGTGGAAATCATCGTAATAGAAAAGTCAAATATCTATGATTGGATCATAGTGAAATATTTGAATTACGAGTTTTAGCGAACATCTAAGAGAGTTATGAAATTGTTCTACAACTCACGTTTCTTGGAGTATCATAGTGATGATGGTGTATCTGAGAGATGTATCCAAACCTTGTTGGGTCAATGATGAGATAAAATATTAATGCTATTATATTTTTGTGGATTATGCTTTAGTGACTACCGCTTTTACACTAAATAGAGCATCATCATGATCCGTTGAAATGACACCATACGAGTTATGGCATGGGTATGAACCCTAATAGTCCTTTCTTAAATTTTGGAATGCATAGCATAAAGTAAATAAGTTTACAACCAAAATCGGATGAATGTCTTTGTTGGTTATCCCACAGAATTGATTGGGAATTCTTTCCACTATGGAGACAAAGACAAAAGTGTTTGTCGATGTTTCTTACTTATTTCCAAGAAATTGTTTTTAGCGAAGTTTTTGAGTGGGAGGACAATAAAACTTGATAAGGTTTATGAACCTGAGCATAATGATTAGAGTAGCGCAGCATCAGAATTGGTTCCAGAAGCGGCCACGACGATCATGGCTCCCATGTCTACAAAATGTTATAGTCATGGAGATCGAAGTACTTATTGAACCTTGTAGGTATGGTTTACTTTGTGATCAAATAAATGATTTGTGAACAAAGGATTGTTTTTTGAACAATGATAAACCAACTACATACAAAGAAGTTATTGATACGTCTCCGACGTATCGATAATTTCTTATGTTCCATGCCACATTATTGATGATATCTACATGTTTTATACACATTATATGTCGTATTTATGCATTTTCCGGCACTAACCTATTAACGAGATGCCGAAGAGCCGATTCTTGTTTTTCTGCTGTTTTTGGTTTCAGAAATCCTAGTAAGGAAATATTCTCGGAATTGGACGAAATCAACGCCCAGGGTCCTATTTTTGCACGAAGCTTCCAGAAGACCGAGGGGGAAAGGAAGTGGGGCCACGAGGCGCCGCCACAACAGGGCGGCGCAGCCCAGACCCTGGCCGCGCGGCCCTGGTGTGTGGAGCCCTCGTGTGGCCCCCTGACCTGCCCTTCCGCCTACTTAAAGCCTCCGTCGCGAAAACCCTACCACGTTCGACGAAACCAGAGAAATCCTTCCAGAGCCGCCGCCATCGCGAAGCCAAGATCTGGGGGACAGGAGTCTCTGTTCCGGCACGCCGCCGGGACGGGGAAGTGCCCCCGGAAGGCTTCTCCATCAACACCACCGCCATCTTCATCAACGCTGTTGTCTCCCATGAGGAGGGAGTAGTTCTCCATCGAGGCTCGGGGCTGTACCGGTAGCTATGTGGTTAATCTCTCTCCTATGTACTTCAATACAATAATCTCATGAGCTGCCTTACATGATTGAGATTCATATGATGATGCTTGTAATCTAGATGTCATTATGCTAGTCAAGTGGATTTTACTTATGTGATCTCCGGAGACTCCTTGTCCCACGTGTGTAAAGGTGACAGTGTGTGCACCGTGTGGGTCTCTTAGGCTATATTTCACAGAATACTTATTCGCTGTTATGAATGACAAAGTGAAGTGCTTATTTATATCTCTTTATGATTGCAATGTGTTTTGTATCACAATTTATCTGTGTGCTACTCTAGTGATGTTATTAAAGTAGTTTATTCCTCCTGCACGGTGTAATGGTGACAGTGTGTGCATCGTGTAGTACTTGGCGTAGGCTATGATTGTGATCTCTTGTAGATTATGAAGTTAACTATTGCTATGATGGTATTGATGTGATCTATTCCTCCTTTCGTAGTGTGAAGGTGACAGTGTGCATGCTATGTTAGTACTTGGTTTGGTTATGTTGATCTGTCATGCACTCTAAGGTTATTTAAATATGAACATTGAATATTGTGGAGCTTGTTAACTCCGGCATTGAGGGTTCGTGTAATCCTACACAGTTAGTGGTGTTCATCATCCAACAAAAGGGTGTAGAGTCTAGCATCTATTTATTTATTCTGTTATGTGATCAATGTTGAGAGTGTCCACTAGTGAAAGTATGATCCCTAGGCCTTGTTCCTAAATACTGCTATCGCTGCTTGTTTACTGTTTTAATGCATCTTTACTTCCTGCAATATTACTACCATCAATCGCACGCCAAAGAAGCACTTTTCTAGCGCCGTTACTACTGCTCATATTCATTCATACCACTTGTATTTCACTATCTCTTCGCCGAACTAGTGCACCTATTAGGTGTGTTGGGGACACAAGAGACTTCTTGCTTTGTGGTTGCAGGGTTGCATGAGAGGGATATCTTTGACCTCTTCCTCCCTGAGTTCGATAAACCTTGGGTGATCCACTTAAGGGAAACTTGCTGCTGTTCTACAAACCTCTGCTCTTGGAGGCCCAACACTGTCTACAAGAATAGAAGCACCCGTAGACATCAAGCTATTTTCTGGCGCCGTTGCCGGGGAGGAAAGGTAAAAGGCACTCATACTCCGGTCCCAGGTAACTAAGTACTTTTCTGTTGCCGTTGTGTGTGTGCTCGAAGCTATTTCCTTTAGATCCTGCAATTGCATCTTTTTGTTTCTTGTTTACACTAGTTAGGCATAATGGACAACAATGAGCTTATTATTCTATTTCCTGATTTAAGATATGGATGGTTTTATGCGAAAATTAAAAAACCTATGGAACATATTAGTATGAACGCTTTGAACACCATTGTTGCTAATGATATGGAAAATTCTAAGCTTGGGGAAGCTGGCTTTGATGAGCATGATATTTTTAGTCCCCCAAGCATTGAGGAGAAAATTTACTTTGATGATACTTTGCCTCCTATTTATGATGATTATAATGATATTGGTCTTTTAGTACACTTTGTTATGGAGGATAAATTTGATTATGATTACAATATGCCTCCTATATTTGATGATGAGAATAATAATGATAGCTACTTTGTTGAATTTGCTCCCACTACAACTAATAAAATTGATTATGCTTATGTGGAGAGTAATAACTTTATGCATATAGATCATGATAAGAATGCTTTATGTGATACTTATATTGTTGAGTTTGTTCATGATGCCTCTGAAAGTTATTATGAGAGAGGAAAATATGGTTGTAGAAGTTTTCATGTTACTAAAACACCTCTCTATATGCTGAAATTTTTGAAGCTACACTGGTTTTATCTTCCTATGCTTGTTACTTTGCTCTTCATGAACTTGTTTATTTACAAGATTCCTATGCATAGGAAGCATGTTAGGCTTAAATGTGTTTTGAATTTGCTTCTTGATGCTCTCTTTTGCTTCAACTCTTATTTCTTGCGAGTGCATCATTAAAATTGCTGAGCCCATCTTAATGGCTATAAAGAACTTCTTGGGAGATAACCCATGTGTTTATTTTGCTACAGTACTTTTATTTTGTATTTGTGTCTTGGAAGTTGTTACTACTGTAGCAACCTCTCCTTATGTTAATTTTGTTGCATTGTTGTGCCAAGTAAAGTCTTTGATAGCAAGGTTGATACTAGATTTGGATTACTGCGCAGAAACAGATTTCTTGCTGTCACGAATCTAGGCAGAATTCTCTGTAGGTAACTCAGAAAAATCTGCCAATTTACGTGCGTGATCCTCAGATATGTACGCAACTTTCATTCAATTTGAGCATTTTCATCTGAGCAAGTCTGGTGCCACTTTAAAATTCGGCTTTACGGATTGTTCTGTTTTGACAGATTCTGCCTTTTATTTCGCATTGCCTCTTTTGCTATGTTGGATGGATTTCTTTGTCCCATTAACTTCCAGTAGCTTTGGGCAATGTCCAGAAGTGTTAAGAATGATTGTGTCACCTCTGAACATGTGAATTTTTGATTATGCACTAACCCTCTAATGAGTTTGTTTCGAGTTTGGTGTGGAGGAAGTTTTCAAGGGTCAAGAGTCTAAGCTTGGGGATGCACCCGTGGTTCATCCCTGCATATTTCAAGAAGACTCAAGCATCTAAGCTTGGGGATACCCAAGGCATCCCCTTCTTCATCGACAAATTTATCAGGTTCCTCCCTTGAAACTATATTTTTATTCGGTCACATCTTATGTACTTTACTTGGAGCGTCTGTTTGTTTTTGTTTTTGTTTGAATAAAATGGATCCTAGCATTCATTGTGTGGGAGAGAGACACGCTCCGCTGTTGCATATGGACAAATATGTCCTTAGGCTTTACTCATAGTATTCATGGCGAAGGTTGAATCTTCTTCGTTAAATTGTTATATGGTTGGAATCGGGAAATGCTACATGTAGTAATTCTAAAATGTCTTGAATAATTTGATACTTGGCAATTGTTGTGCTCATGTTTCAACTCTTACATCATATACTTTGCACCTATTAATGAAGAAATACATAGAGCTTGCTAAAATTTGGTTTGCATATTTGGTCTCTCTAAAGTCTAGATAATTTCTAGTAAAGAGTTTGAACAACAAGGAAGACGGTGTAGAGTCTTATAATGTTTACAATATGTCTTTTATGTGAGTTTTGCTGCACCGGTTCATCCTTGTGTTTGTTTCAAATAACCTTGCTAGCCTAAACCTTGTATCGAGAGGGAATACTTCTCATGCATCCAAAATCCTTGAGCCAACCACTATTCCATTTGTGTCCACCATACCTACCTACTACATGGTATTTCTCCGTCATTCCAAAGTAAATTGCTTGAGTGCTACCTTTAAATTTCCATCATTCGCCTTTGCAATATATAGCTCATGGGACAAAATAGCCTTAAAAACTATTGTGGTATTGAATATGTACTTATGCACTTTATCTCTTATTAAGTTGCTTGTTGTGCGATAACCATGCTCCTGGGGACACCATCAACTCTTTGTTCAATATCATGTGAGTTGCTATGCATGTTCGTCTTGTCTGAAGTAAGGGAGATTTACCACTCATTAAATGGTTAGAGCATGCATATTGTTAGAGAAGAACATTGGGCCGCTAACTAAAGCCATGAATCATGGTGGAAGTTTCAGTTTTGGACATATATCCTCAATCTCATATGAGAACATTAATTGTTGCTACATGCTTATGCATTAAAGAGGAGTCCATTATCTGTTGTCTATGTTGTCCCGGTATGGATGTCTAAGTTGAGAATAATGAAAAGCGAGAAATCCAATGCGAACTTTCTCCTTAGACCTTTGTACAGGCAGCATAGAGGTACCCCTTTGTGACACTTGGTTAAAACATGTGTATTGCGATGATAATCCCGGTAATCCGAGCTAATTAGGACAAGGTGCGGGCACTATTAGTATACTATGCATGAGGCTTGCAACTTGTAAGATATAATTTACATGATACATATGCTTTATTACTACCGTTGACAAAATTGTTTCTTGTTTTCAAAACCAAAGCTCTAGCACAAAAATAGTAATCAATGCTTCCCTCTGCGAAGGGCCTTTCTTTTGCTTTTATGTTGAGTCAGTTCACCTATCTCTTTGCACCTCAAGAAGCAAACACTTGTGTGAACTGTGCATTGATTCCTACATACTTGCATATTGCACTTGTTATATTACTTTGCATTGACAACTATCCATGAGATATACATGTTATAAGTTGAAAGCAACCGCTGAAACTTAATCTTCCTTTGTGTTGCTTCAATACCTTTACTTTGATTTATTGCTTTATGAGTTAACTCTTATACAAGACTTATTGATGCTTGTCTTGAAGTACTATTCATGAAAAGTCTTTGCTTTATGATTCAGTTGTTTACTCATGTCATTACCATTGTTTTGATCGCTGCATTCATTACATATGCTTACAATAGTATGATCAAGGTTATGATGGCATGTCACTCCAGAAATTATCTTTGTTATCGTTTACCTGCTCGGGACGAGCAGGAACTAAGCTTGGGGATGCTGATACGTCTCCGACGTATCGATAATTTCTTATGTTCCATGCCACATTATTGATGATATCTACATGTTTTATACACATTATATGTCGTATTTATGCATTTTCCGGCACTAACCTATTAACGAGATGCCGAAGAGCCAGTTGCTGTTTTCTGCTGTTTTTGGTTTCAGAAATCCTAGTAAGGAAATATTCTCGGAATTGGACGAAATCAACGCCCAGGGTCCTATTTTTGCACGAAGCTTCCAGAAGACCGAGGGGGAAAGGAAGTGGGGCCACGAGGCGCCGCCACAACAGGGCGGCGCGGCCCAGACCCTGGCTGCGCGGCCCTGGCGTGTGGGGCCCTCGTGTGGCCCCCTGACCCGCCCTTCCGCCTACTTAAAGCCTCCGTCGCGAAAACCCTACCACGTTCAACGAAACCAGAGAAAACCTTCCAGAGCCGCCGCCATCGCGAAGCCAAGATCTGGGGGACAGGAGTCTCTGTTCCGGTACGCCACCGGGACGGGGAAGTGCCCCCGGAAGGCTTCTCCATCAACACCACCGCCATCTTCATCAACGCTGCTGTCTCCCATGAGGAGGGAGTAGTTCTCCATCGAGGCTCGGGGCTGTACCGGTAGCTATGTGGTTAATCTCTCTCCTATGTACTTCAATACAATAATCTCATGAGCTGCCTTACATGATTGAGATTCATATGATGATGCTTGTAATCAAGATGTCATTATGCTAGTCAAGTGGATTTTACTTATGTGATCTCCGGAGACTCCTTATCCCACGTGTGTAAAGGTGACAGTGTGTGCACCGTGTGGGTCTCTTAGGCTATATTTCACAGAATACTTATTCGCTGTTATGAATGGCATAGTGAAGTGCTTATTTATATCTCTTTATGATTGCAATGTGTTTTGTATCACAATTTATCTGTGTGCTACTCTAGTGATGTTATTAAAGTAGTTTATTCCTCCTGCACGGTGTAATGGTGACAGTGTGTGCATCGTGTAGTACTTGGCGTAGGCTATGATTGTGATCTCTTGTAGATTATGAAGTTAACTATTGCTATGATGGTATTGATGTGATCTATTCCTCCTTTCGTAGTGTGAAGGTGACAGTGTGCATGCTATGTTAGTACTTGGTTTGGTTATGTTGATCTGTCATGCACTCTAAGGTTATTTAAATATGAACATTGAATATTGTGGAGCTTGTTAACTCCGGCATTGAGGGTTCGTGTAATCCTACACAGTTAGTGGTGTTCATCATCCAACAAAAGGGTGTAGAGTCTAGCATCTATTTATTTATTCTGTTATGTGATCAATGTTGAGAGTGTCCACTAGTGAAAGTATGATCCCTAGGCCTTGTTCCTAAATACTGCTATCGCTGCTTGTTTCTTGTTTCTTGCATCTTTACTTCCTGCAATATTACTACCATCAAGCTGCACGCTTGACAAGCACTTTTCTGGCGCCATTACTACTGCTCATATTCATTCATACCACTTGTATTTCACTATCTCTTCGCCGAACTAGTGCACCTATTAGGTGTGTTGGGGACACAAGAGACTTCTTGCTTTGTGGTTGCAGGGTTGCATGAGAGGGATATCTTTGACCTCTTCCTCCCTGAGTTCGATAAACCTTGGGTGATCCACTTAAGGGAAACTTGTTGCTGTTCTATAAACCTCTGCTCTTGGAGGCCCAACACTGTCTACAAGAATAGAAGCACCCGTAGACATCAGTTATGATGGGCCCTGACTCCGTTAAAATGGCTATACGCCATGAAATCCAAGATAGATGAATACTTTTTGAAAGTAAACGAATCTATAAAATTGATGGACTTGGATGGAATATCCTTGAATAAGCTCGACTTGTCGAAAAGTTGTTTACGACAAAGTTCAAAGAGTTGACAACGATAAGATTAGATCTTCCATAGCAATGCTTATAGTCTATATGGATTATTCTAGTAATCGCTACATATTTCTTTCATGAGATATGATAGTAGGATGGCAAAATACATTACTTAACAGAAGTGTGTATTAAAGGTGTATACAAGATACAACCAATTATTTTGCTAGTCCGTGGAATACTAGATAGGTAAACGAACTTCAATTGGATGAAGTGAGTATCGCGGAGTTGGAATCTTCACCGGATGAAATAGTCAAAGAGTTTTTGATTTCATCAAAAACGATGAAGAGGCTTGTATTTGCAAGAAATTAAGTGGGAGCGCTGAGACATATTTATAATACTTTATGTAGATACATATAGTTGGTTATAAATGATGTAATTATATACTTGATTATAAAAAGGTTTCATTGAGAATTAACTTCAATGAAAGGATATGGACTGAAACATATTTAGTGTCAAGATCTATGAAGATAGATTGAGACACATAATAAGTTTAAGTCAAAGTACATAGAATGGATATTGAAGTAGTTCAATATAGAAATATTAAGAAATTGTTCTTATCATGTGAAGGTTTAACAAGACTTGAGTGTATCTGACACTCAATAAGTAAAAACACATGAGTGATTATAGATCACGAATAATATGTACATAATCAGATGTCTTGTGTTCTAAAAAGTTAGGAGCATATACCAGAATGATACATGTGATGATCAATGGACAAACAGTAAGAATATCCCTGTGTGCTTTAGAAGAACCAAGGATATATATATAGTTTTGTATGGGGTAATGACAAACAAATCGCTGTAAGGTGTTGCACCGATATTTGTTTGGTCACATATAAAATTAATTTCAAATCTCAATTAGTCTAAGTTTTGATTAAAAGGTAGCACAATGCTAGATTTAGAAGAGTTCTAAAATATTGTGATGGATTCTACAAAAGAAGGCAGTATATGTCATTGTTTTGACAATGATTGAGGATGTTAAGTCAAGAAGTTCTTTCTGAACTTGGTGTAGTTCCGATAGTGTCAGAACTTTGAAGCTATATTGTGTATGACAATATTAGTGACATATTTCAGACCGCGGAATTAAGGTTCCACCAGAAGACCAAACATATTTAATGCCGACTCATTTGGAAAATGAGTGATGCGTGAAGACGCTAATGAATTGCAAAATACATACGTTTTTGAGTGTGTCAGAATCGTTGACTAAAACCTCTCCCGTGAGCAAAACATGATAAAGCACCAGAAGGCCAAGGTGTTATATCTTTACAAATGTAAACTAGATTATTGACTCTAGTGCAAGTGGGAGACTGTTGGAGATATGCCCAAGAGGCAATAATAAAATGGTTATTATAATATATCTTTGTGTTTATGATAATGTTTACATACCATGCTATAATTGTATTAACTGAAACATTGATATATATGTGTTATGTGAACAACAAGGAGTCCCTAGTAAGCCTCTTAACTAGCTTGTTGATTAATAGATGATTAGTTTCATAATCATGAACATTGGATGTTATTAATAACAAGGTTATATCACTATATGAATGATGTAATGGACACACCCAATTAAGCGTAGCATAAGATCACGTCATTAAGTTATTTGCTATAAGCTTTCGATACATAGTTACCTAGTCCTTTCGACCATGAGATCATGTAAATCACTTATGCCGGAAAGGTACTTTGATTACATCAAACGCCACTGCGTAAAAGGGTGGTTATAAAGGTGGGATTAAGTATCCAGAAAGTATGAGTTGAGGCATATGGATCAACAGTGGGATTTGTCCATCCCGATGACGGATAGATATACTCTGGGCCCTCTCGGTGGAATGTCATCTAAATAGCTTGCAAGCATATGAATGGTTCATAAGAGACCACATACCACGGTACGAGTAAAGAGTACTTGTCAGGAGACGAGGTTGAACAAGGTATAGAGATACAGATGATCAAACCTCGGACAAGTAAAATATCGCGTGACAAAGGGAATTGGTATCGTATGTGAATGGTTCATTCGATCACTAAAGTCATCGTTGAATATGTGGGAGCCATTATGGATCTCCAGATCCCGCTATTGGTTATTGGTCGGAGAGAAGTCTCAACCATGTCTGCATAGTTCACGAACCGTAGGGTGACACACTTAAGGTTTGATGTCGTTTAAGTAGATATGGAATATGGAATGGAGTTCGAAGTTTTGTTCGGAATCTCGGATGGGATCCAGGACATCACGAGGAGTTCCGGAATGGTCCAGAGAATAAGATTCATATATAGGAAGTCATATTCCAAGTTTGGAAATGATCCGGTGCATTTATGGCAGGTTCTAGAAGGTTCTAGAAAAGTCCGGAATAAAGGCACTATGGACGGTGGAGTCCCGGAGGGACTCCACAAGCTTGGCCGGCCAAACCCTAAGGGAGGAGTCCCAGGTGGGCTCCACCTGAGGTGGCCGGCCACCCCACCTAAGGAAAAGGTGGGAGTCCCATCTTGGGTAGGACTCCCCCCTTGAGTAGGTTTCCCACCTTTGGGAAGTTTTGGTGTTGGGGTCTTATTCGAAGACTTGAACTACAACTCTTGGGGATTCCACCTATATAATGAGGGACAAGGGGAGGGTGGCCGGCCACTCTTGCCTCCAACCTTGGCTGCCCCCCTTTGTGGCCGGCGCCCAAGGCACCCCCTCTCCCCAAACCCTAGCGCCCCTCCTCCACTACTTCTCCCGCATATGCTTAGCGAAGCTCTGCCGGAGATCTCCATCGACACCGCCACCACGCCGTCGTGCTGCCGGGATTCTGAGGAGGATCTACTACTTCCGCTGCCCGCTGGAACGGGGAGAAGGACGTCGTCATCAACACCGTACGTGTGACCGAGTACGGAGGTGCTGCCCGATTGTGGCACCGTCAAGATCTTCTACGCGCTTTTGAAAGCGGCAAGTGATCGTCTACTGCAGCAACGAGAGCCTCCTCTTGTAGGCTTTGGAAAATCTTCAAGGGTTAGTCTCGTTCATCCCCTCGTTGCTCCCATCTTCTAGATTGCATCTTGGCTTGGATTGCGTTCTCGCGGTAGGAAATTTTTTGTTTTCTATGCAACGAATCCCTACAGTTACTTCCCAAAGATCGATATAAACTTAGTTATTCTAGGGAAATATCAACTATATTACATCTGGTATTCCGAATCAAAGGTATTAACCCGGTTCTAGTGTCGTTGTCGAGGAAGCAATTTCGCTATCCTAGTTAGGTTATTAGAGACCTTACAAATTAGTTATATATTTTTTTAGTTTATTTACTATTTTAATTTAATTATTTTTACTTATTTAAAACCCAAAAATATTAGTTAAGTTTTTGTTGTTACTAGTCTTACTCTATTCGTTATTTAAAAAAATAAAAATAGGAATCATGAAACAAAAGAAGTTTGGGGAATATGCTCCTCCTAATGATAATTATTTACGTGCATGTATTACTCAACCTGCTGTTAATGCTGAAAATTATGAGATTAATCCTCACTTTTTAACTCTAGTTCAACAAAACTAATTTCGAGGCTCGGATAATGAGAACGCAGAAATGCATCTAAGTACTTTTACTGAAATATGTGATATGATGCGAATTAAATATGTAGAACTAGATGTAGTCAAGCTACATTTATTTCCTTTCTCACTAAGAGGGAAGGCTAAGGATTGGTTGCTTTGCCCAAGAGCACTGTTACTACATGGGAGAAATGTACTAATACTTTTATGTCTAAGTTTTTTCCTCTAGCTAAAACTATGCAGCTTCGATCCAATATCACAAGTTTTAGACAAGAAAAACGCGAGCCACTAGCGCTTGCATGGGAAAAATGAAGGAATCAGTTAGAACTTGTCCCAATCATGGGAGGGAAGAGTTGTTAATCATTCATCTAATTTATAATGCCTTAAACTCTATTTCTAAATCAATGCTTGACACTGCTGCAGGAGGAACATTCATGGGCAAACAAGTTGATGTTGCAGCAAGACTCCTGGATGATATGCAAAATAACCATGCCCAATATCATGTGAGAAGATCCTCTTCAAGAAAGGTAAACTCAATTAATGAGGGTAGGAATGAAGAACATTCGTGAGAATATATTTTGGCGCTCAAAGTGGTTTCATAAAAAGAACCATTTGAGTTGACATACCTATTGTGACTATCTTCTTAGAATCCAACTTGGTTGGGGGCCACCAAGCAAAAACTTAATTAATAGGTGTGGTTGGAGGGTATTGGAGACTTGTCTATCTCATGAAGAACTAAGGGATCTTCATATTTTGTATTGCCTGAACTCAAGTCATTTGAGTATGATCTTTCTTCTATCTTTTATCCATACTCCTCCTTGTGGTAACATGTACTCAACTCTTTTACATTGAAAGCCACTCGCTTCCATTGCATGTGCTTTGTACTGTGCATTTGTTTGTAAATGTTGTGCTTCCTTCTTGATCTTGTTCACTTGGTGCATTAACAATTGGCAATAGAGCTTTTGGATCGAAAGGAATAAAATAGAAAGCTAAGAAATACATTCTAGGAATAAAATCCGGCATACATGTGTTGTAATGGCATGTATTCGATCTTGGAGCCCTGGTGACGTGAGTTTCCAATTCTGAAACCTTCAAAACACTCTAATTTTGCTTTCAAAGTAAACACAAAAGCTTGGTGTTTTGATTTATTGATAGAAAGATTTTGATACAAGCCTAGAGAGGAAACACCTAGGTACAACATGACCCTTTACATTCTTGGCTGGTGGGGAGCAGGGGGGCAAGATCTGAAGCCCATGGTGCAGGCCAAGACTTTCCCTATGCCTCAATCGTGTCAAACAAAGCGAGAGCAAGTTGCACGCCATCAATGATGACAACATTGTGCCGCTTCCATAGCCACCAAACTGTGAGCATAATCGTCGATGAGGTGCTCTTGCGGGCCGCGGTTGGAGAAGCACGGATGGTCAAATCCCACCGGTATGTGAACTTTACCCAAACGACATGTATACATGCATGGAGTGCAGCAAGAGAGGATCTCGTGCAACAAGGATGTGTTCCATCATTACCCAAAAAGACTTACTAGTGACATGACCATATTGTCCACCACTGACTGTATAGCTGTCCGTCACTGATAATGGGCCACCACTGACGTGCGCCCTAAATTAAGTTTCTTCCATCGACCGTAGTTGCTCCATCTGACGACCAAGGACCAGCAGTGACATTCCAGTGGCACACAAATAATGCAATGTACGTTGAAAGTGCTCCAACTCTGACAAACTGTAACTCGGCTGGGATGTCATTATTGGTGTGTCGGTGATGTGGCTTCATAAAACGCATCTACTCGTTGTAGTGTTTCTATGACGTGCATTATTTCATATGTTGCCGCGGAAGGAGTGGTTTTGAGTTGGCCATCATGAGCTTGTTAGGCTCCGTCATGTGGTCATTAGTACACTTGTAGGTCACTCTGGGATGTTTTTAAGGAGGAGGAGGAGGGTCCCTCCCGTCGCCTCGCAGGGCAAGAGCATCAGACTATGGGTATGTTCTTTTTTTTTTATCACTACTATTCATTGCAAGATTTCGAACATGTTACTTATCTACCCAAATGCGGCCATAATTGATTGACTATCTTATGGTACTCCCTTCAATCCATATTAGTTGTCACTAATGTAGATAGATACATCCATATTGGTGGCAAGTAATATGAATCGGAGGGAGTAATATAACTTATTCGGATTTGCTAAGTCTAAGGTGACTGAGATTCTTTTATGTCTCAGTCGATACTGTAAGCCGTTGAATTGTTCTTTAAGATTCGTGAAAACAGCCTAAAAGGTCAGAAAAATGGGTTACGCGGGCGGACGGAGTCGAACCCACGTCCTGTTGATTCTCAGCGCGGGTTTGCAACCAACAGGACAGTCGATTGATCACGCTGTAGGTCCACTACGAAATCTTTATATTCCTTATTTCACCGGTTTGTTTCCTTCTATTTTTAAGAGCAAATTAGTCTGCATTTGTGCTGATACATTTTTTTTATTTTGCCTTCTTTCTAATTATTTTATTATTTGTATACAATTTAGTTTCATTTTCGTGGTTGACCTTTAAAGAAATGTGCAACTAACTCAACAAGAAATGTGCAACCATGCCTTATATGTATTTTCTTTTTTGTTATTTATGTTGGTAGTATTTTCTACTTTTTCATTTAAATAGATTGCACTTTTCTCAAGAAATATGCAACTAGTAACCTATATTTGATGTGAGTTTCACCTTTTAAAAGAAATGTGCAACTCCATCCGATTTCAATATGAGTTGCATTTCTTCTCGAGAAATATGCAACTACCAACCGGTTATTAATACGAGTTACACTTTTTTAAAAGAAAGGTGCAACTAGAAGTTTTTTTTTCCGGATTTGCACTTTATTCCAACAATGTGTAAAACTAGAGACCGATTTTTGGTATGAGTTGCACTTTTCTCAAGAAATGTGCAACTAGCAATGTATATTCTATGTAAGTTGCACTTTTCTCAAGATATGTGCAACTTCATCCGATTTCAATATTAGTTGCATTTTTTCGAGAAATGTGTAACTAGGAACCGTGTATTGATACGAGTTACACTTTTCTGCGGAAATGTGAAACTAGAAGTTTTCATATTAGTTGCACTTTTCTCCAACAATGTGCAAAACTAGCGAGCGATTTTTGGTATGAGTTGCACTTTTCTGAAAAAATGTGCAACTAGCAATCTATATTCTATGTAAGTTGCACTCCGATTTCAATATAAGTTTCATTTTTTTTGAGAAATGTGCAACTAGGAACCGTGTATTGATACGAGTTAAACTTTTCTACGGAAATGTGCATCTCGAAGTGTTTATATTAGTTGCACTTTTCTCCAACAATGTGTAAAACTAGCAACCGATTTTTGGTATGAGTTGCAGTTTTCTCAAGAATTATGTAAATAGCATATTATTTTGTTTCCATATTTTGTCTTTATTTTTTTGCTTGTTCTTCTGTTTTAAATTACTCGCACTTTTCAATTAAATTTCAGAAAATGTTTATTTTTAATTTTTGGTGAAGTACCAGTACTAGACTAAGTGGGATTGAAACTATTGTTAGTTAGCTTCGTCCAAATTAAAAGAACTCGTATGATATCTTGTTCAACATGTACGAAGCTAGCTAGCTAGCAAAACATGGGGCATATGCTGCTCTTCTACGTGTCATGAGCGAAATGGTCTGACACTGCTCGTTGCATGTTTATAAGGCGTTGACAAGGTATTAACTTGTCAATACCTACAGATTGTAGACTAGGGTTTAGTTGGATGTAGAGGGCAAGTAGATCTCGAAGGTTTCAGCCGAAAAGTACTCGATGAATATGAAAACTAGGGTTTGAGAAACAATGATTCGATGCTTTCTGTGTCCCTCGACTCCCCCTTATATAGGAGGCGGAGCCGAGGGATTCGTATTGTACAAGTTACAGAGTCCGGGAAGGTTTCTAACTCTTCCCGCAAGATTACAAATAATGCTTCCTATTACAACTCTAGCTTTCCTTAACAATATTTTGGGCTTCCGAGTCTTCTTATTCTTCGGGTAGTGGGCCTTCAGTAAACCCCGGGTACTATCATCGGCAGGCCCATTGGGGATGCCTATGTCAGTAGCCCCCGAGATTTTGCTTGAATCGTAGAGTCAGGGAAAATCTCCACTGTTTATTTTTACTCGACAACTTAAAACCTTTCTATATTTCTTCACATAAATTTCTATATTGTACAGGGATAATGGTAGTTGGGGCTAGTTCATCTGACGGATCAGGTACTAGTTAACTGCTCTAGTGGCAATCCGCAAAAACCTACTTCAAAATCACGTCCCTGGACATGATCTCGGGATGCTGGTGTAAACTTCGACAGGTGCCGCTTAAGGTCTTACCATTCTGTCGAGTCCCAGTTAAATTTATCGGGTACCTAACGCGTCCGTTAGGATTTTTCTTCGTATATGTTGATACGGATAAAAGTAGCAGACCGACGTCAGAGACGGCGCCACGCCTCACAGAATGGATCTGGGGTCTTACCTTCGCAAAGTTTTGCGGCATTCAGAAATTGATCGCAACTTTGGCGTTCTGAGAATATATTGTCGAGTGCTTATTCGGTTGTTGGAATGGCACATTTTATTGAGTCAAAGATGACTTATATTGCTCTCCCGATGGGAGTATATGCAGAGTTATTTATAACTCGAAATATACTCTTTTGCTCTTCTATCTTTCTTTTTTATAATTTCATCGGGCACGCGAACAGCGTTCCCGATGGGAGTAGCTCCCGAGGCTACAGCCAAGGACTTGTGCTTGGTTGTAGGCTCCACGCCTTATGCCGCTATATTTTCTTTCTCTCCCGAAGTTTTATAATTTCTCGGGTGCGCGAACAGCGCTCCCGATGGGAGTAGGCCCCGAGGCTATGAACAAATATTTGTATTTGATCATAGGCTCATGCCATTTCTATTTTGTCTTTCTTGATCTTTTCATTTTTTCAGAGTAGCCCCCGAGCATTTGATCAAAAACTTGTATTTGATCAAAGGCTCTCCAATATTTTTGCATGTCGTCTTTTTATGCCGCTGTTGGGTCGAATTTTTCTCTCTGACAAGGTGACGTTATTGCTGACGATAGCCACGATTGCGAATCCGAAAATCGCGAGAAGTTTTCTCCCACTGCCTTGCGGGCCCAAATTATCCCTTATCTTGACACGTCGTGTAGGTGGGGGACACACGTCCTCCGCTTTTCCTGGCGCACGTACCGTAACTTCTCCAATGTTAAAATACTTTTTTACCCTTGTTTCTACGTGGTTATCATCTGCCGCACCCCTTTTCCATCCAACGGTCCGCCGTTTCGTCGCACCTCTATAAAAGATCTCCTTCTTCTTCCTCGAGCACTTCCACTCGCGCCGTTCTCCTACTCTCCTCTGCAAAACCTCCTCTTGCGCCCCACAATTCCTAAGCTCATCTTCTCCAAGCTGTATTCCTGCGCCATTGTTGATGCCACCGCGTCGGTTGATCAAGCGCAGCACGCCTGAATCGTCAATGGCTGCCGCAGATCTGGGAAGCGCGGAATGGGAAAGGTCCAAAATTTCCTCTCAGGACATCAATCTCTTGAAGAAGCTAGGGATTAGCAAGAAGCCCAAAGCGCTGTGCTTCCCTAGTGAAGAAAGCTACCCAACCCCTCCAATGGGGTATCGGGTAAGTTTCCTCGACCATCTCATCCGCGGTCTTTCCGCCCCCATTCATCCTTTTCTCCGTGGATTGCTTTTTGTTTATGGTCTTCAACTTCACCATCTCACGCCCAACTCAATCCTCCATATCTCCATTTTCATCACCCTCTGTGAGGCCTTCCTTGGCGTCCAGCCTAACTGGGCGCTATGGAAGCGCATTTTCTTTTGTCGCCGCAATGGCTCTCCCAATATCGCCTATAATATAGGCGGTGTTGTTATTTCTGTTCGCCCCACTGTCGATTACTTCGACGTCAAACTCCCTGACTCAGTTCAAGGGTGGCGCAAGAAGTGGTTGTACATTCAAGAGGAGAACCATGGATGCGCTGAAGACAACATCCCTCCTTTCGATGGTGCCGAAAAAATCCTTCGCCGCCGCTCCTGGGATGCAGAGGCTACCGAGGAAGAAAAAACATCGACAGAGGCCTTGATGACTCGCATCCATGAGTTGTAAAATACTCGCGGCAAAGAATTGTCAGGTATCCAAATCACAGCGTATTTTCTTAGAACCAGAGTGCAGCCTCTTCAGGCTCGCAAAAACCCTCTCTGGAAGTATGCTGGCGACGAGGACGCAGATCGGTTGTCAGTGGATTTGGAGGTCAAGGATTTAGAAAAGCTTGTCCGAAAAATCTCCTCTCTCAGCAAAAAAGATTCTGTCCCTTCTTCTTGTCGTGTAAAACCGTACAGCGCCACCAATGCGCTTCCTAAGGTAAACTTTGTCGATTGATTTGTTATTGCCTTGCTATCTTTTTGTAACTCCTTTTTTGACATCTTCCCCTGTTTTTATATAGAACCATCCAAATCTTGTCTCGCTTCCTCCCCTTCCTGAGGGTGGAGAAGTCGAGGAAAGGGCCGTTGTCACCGACGACAACCAAGATGCCCCCTCTTTTGTGAATGAACCCGCAGATTCTCGAAAATCTACGGGATCTTATGAAAAGGAGGCTGCCTCTGAAGGCACTGCATCGGCACAATCTCCTCCTCCTGCTGTTTCTCCAAAGAACAAGAGGAAAAGGAATGATGTCGAAGATTCCGGCACCTCCAAAGCCGAAGAAGCTGTTCCTTCACGTCAGAAGGCAGCTTATGATCCATACCTTGAGGCCCTCATCAGTTCGTAAGTCACTTTTTTTTTACTCAAAGATTTTTGTCTATCTTGCTTTTTATGCTGCCAACTTTTAAGCGCAGTGATGATGAGGAAGAAGTACCAGCTTTTGATGTGGCTGCTCGAACGAGTACGTCACATACTTTAGTTGTTTCGGAGACGCCAGTTGAAGGGGAGGAATCCTCGCCTCCTCAACAAAACGTCGGCGTTCCTACACCTCCTTCAAGCCCCCTTGTTCCTTCACCAAAAAGGGCAAGGATTGAAACAATCCCGGAGCCTACTCTCCAATTGAGTAGCTCCTCTAACCCTCTCTTGGATGATGTAAGTTCTTAATTTTCTTGTCACTGTCTATATTTCTTCTGTTTGCTTCTTTATGCCATCATATTTTTCCCATATCGACATTTTTTCTTTGTCCTTCTTTGACAGCCTATGATCAAAGAGCTTATTCGCATCGGTGCCCAATTCATTGGGTACCGTGAGTATGCCAGTAAGACTGAAGGTAATTCCTTGCTGCTTATTTTTGCCCTTGCCTTCTTACTCCTTTGTTGTCGATGTTTTTAACTAAATTTTATCTTTTCTTGGCAGAAAAACTGGCGGAGGCCAACGAGCGTGCCAATGCACTTGCTCAAAAATTAGAGCAAAGTGAAGAGGCTCGTAAGAAAGCCGAATCAGATGCTATTCAAGCTAGAGCAGAGGCTGACAAGGCCAAGGCCGATGCTACTGGTGTCGAAGATCTTAAGAAGAAACTTCATGATGCCGAAACTTCGCTGAGCGAGCATATAGTCGCACAATCTGCTCGCGAGGAAGCGATTATTAAATGCCTAAGGTCGCAGAACCGTCGCTTTGTCAGTAAGTATCTGAACCACTTCACATCCTTTGGACTTTCTTTCCTTCACTCGTTTGTTGATCAATAGGTTTTTATCTTGACAGGTAAAACATCTCAAGAATTTGAACTTGAAGATCCCGACAATGATCCTCTTCTTGACGCCCTTTCGTTCCATGAGTTTCATGGAACAGAAGCACGCGAGGGCATTGATCAAGCTAAAGCAGGGCTGTCGCGACTCTTCCCCTACTTCTTCCCGAAGAAAGAGGAACCCGCAACTTTCCCTGCTCTTGCCAAGTGTTTTAATCCACCAGAGGATCTTGGACTGAAGATGCGCCAGGAGAACATGAAGATTGCTGTCGAAAGCACTGTTGCCTTGGTTGCTGATAGCCAACAAACTATCGACTGGGCGAAAGTAGGCGACACAGAACAGATAGAGCAGACAAAATGGCGATCGTTGATCAAGGCGGCAAAGCCCAACACGAAGAAAATCCTGTCCTATCACGGGATCAAGCCATCTTCAACTCCTAGCTCATCAAAGCCGGAGGTCTAGTTGAATGCCCCTTCTTTTTATTTTTCCTGTTTCTTTAGCTATTGTCGCCATATTAGTTTGGCGACAGTTTCCTTAGTAGTCCTTTTGAAGAAATCCTTCTGTAATATCCATGTAAATTTCTTGAAGATCAATGGAATTCTGTCTTGTGCAATCCTTTGATATTGGTGTTTTCTTTTCCAGTTGATATTTGATAACTACTCTGTCAATCCTTATTCTGCCGATACCTTTCTTGCTTCCTCCTTCTTGAAGAAAACACTAGTCAATGATAACCTCATCGAAGGTTCTTCAAGACAACATTTGTCGCAAGATTTGCAAGAATTGCGCCAGCAACTCCAATCCATGAAGAAACAAACTCTTGCGATGATGGAACAATCTCGATAAGCATCCGAAAGAGAAAAAATTGCCCTTCAACAAGCAAAAGAAGCCATTGCTGCAAAGGATGCTGCTGTTGCTGAGGCTACCGAAGCTTCCTCTCGAGAAAATTATATGCTTCAGCTAATGACTGACGCCAGCCTGGACATGACAGGTATGTTTCTTGTTCATAACCATGCTGGATGTTATATTTGCTATTTTTCCTTCCTTATCAATTTATTTGCTGTACCAGGCTCATTTTTGGATACTGCTGCCGAAGATCAACGTGTTGAAGCTCGAGCCAATGTTCTGCTCAGACTGGCTGCACAGCATGGTTCTAACTTTTGGGTTACTCCTGAGCGTACCCGCCAAATTGACTTCCTTGACTTCTGTACGAAGACTTTATTTTTAGTTTATGGAACCATGTTTCCTCGCAACAAGATGCCAGAAACTCTTCCTGCATTAATGGAAAAATTACGAGATGCTCCTCGAATCCATGGCTTTGTGCGGGCTCAACTCTCTGCTGGCGCAAGATTTGCTATGATGATGATAAAGATTTGCTATCCAAAATTGCCTATGAATCAAATTGTTCCCACGTGCTTGGCTAAAATGTCGAAGAAAAAGAGAAACATGAGCAAGATTGATGATCTGGTGACTCCTGTAGCCGAAGATATGATGGATGAACTTCTTCGGATGGATGCTGAGTTCTTCGTGAAGGGTAGCTATGCCGAGCACAGTACTCGTCCTTCCAATGAACGAATAACCATAGACCATGTGCTAGGTATCCACTGAGGGTTTTTTCCTTTTTCTTGCTGTAGTTTCACCATTGATACGTTTTTGTGAACATGATCTATACTGTAAAGCTATCAACTCTGTAAGTTCTATTTTTGATCGTCTAGCCCCCGAGCCTTTGGCTGGAGCTTGTACTATTTTGTTATCCCGAAGATTTTTCTCTTATTGTGAGAAGGTATATATATTTTGCTATCAATGGGCATGAGCCCCCGAGTGTCTTGGTGGTGACGTTCTATATTTTTGTTGCGAGGTTTTCAGACCAAAGCAATAATATTTTGACGAGTGCGCTATATTTATAGTTGTTAGCTTCCGATGTTCTATTTGGCGAGGTATTCTTGTACCAAGGCGAAATATTTCGGTAAGTCTAGTTTATCTATATTGTATATATTTTGTAACTTGAAGGCATTGAGCCCCCGAGCGTGTCGAAGAATAAGAAGTATATCTCCACTATCTTTATTATATTGCAGCACCGCAAGCCCGCCTCATTAAAAACCTTTCTCGGCCCCACTCGGTGCCCCGAAAAAGGAAAAGAGTGCGTCTGAAAACTCGCGGGCGTTTCAGTACATTGTATTCTTACAAGGAGGACTATATTTTGACACTAAGCGTAAAAACGCCTTAGCTGTGCCACGTTCCAGGGGTTTTTCTCGGGAACCCCTGTCTTCTTGTCTTTTATCCTGTACGCTCCTCCTTCAATTACTTCCGTAATGACGTAAGGGCCAAGCCATGGTGACTCGAGTTTTTCAGTACGCTCTTGATTGAGTCGCAAAACTAGGTCTCCAACTTGAAAGGATCTTGGTCGCAAACGTCGACTGTGGTAGTTTTTCAGGTCCTGCTGATATTTAGTTACCCTTGACAATACTTCGTCTCGAGCTTCATCGAGTGCGTCGACGTCATCTTCCAAAGCTTTCCTGGAAACTTCTTCGTTGTACTCTGTGACTCTGGGGGAGTCGTACTCTATTTCTATCGGCAGCACTGCCTCTGCTCCGTGGACTAGGAAGAACGGGGTCTCCTGTGTTGCTGTATTTGGTGTTGTTCGGATGCTCCATAACACACTTGGTAACTCTTCTGGCCAGGTATGTCGAGCTTTTTCCAGTGGTCCTAACAAGCGTTTCTTGATGCCATTGCAGATGATGCCATTGGCTTTCTCGACTTGACCATTGGTTTGAGGATGTGCAACTGATGCGAAGTGCAATTTGATGCCTACCTCTGCACAGTACGCCTTGAACTCCTTTGACGTAAAGTTGCTGCCATTGTCTGTAACGATGCTGTGAGGTACTCCAAATCGAAAAACGATGCCCTTCACGAACTTTATTGCTGATGCTGCATCTGGTGAATTTATCGGCTTTGCTTCTATCCACTTGGTGAATTTGTCAACAGCAACCAACATGTACTCGTATCCTCCTGGCGAAGCTTTGTGTAATTTTCCCACCATATCGAGACCCCATTGAGCAAAAGGCCAAGATAAGGGTATTGGCATTAATTCTGCTGCCGGAGAGTGAGGTTTTGCGGAAAATCTCTGACATGCGTCACAAGTTCGCACTATCTCCTTCGCGTCCTCAATTGCTGTCAACCAGTAGAATCCTGCTCGAAAAACTTTGGCTGCAATAGCTCGACTGCTTGCGTGGTGGCCACATACTCCTTCGTGTACGTCCTTCAGAATTATCCTTCCTTCTTCGAGTGTGACGCACCTTTGTAACACACCCGAGATACTGCGTTTGTACAACTCCCCTTTGACCACCGTGAAAGCTTTGGATCGCCTAATAACTCGCCTTGCTTCAACTGGATCATCGGGTATTGTCTTTCTTAGGATGTATGATATGTACGCTTGCATCCATGGGGTTTGTACCATCAGTACTAGATCTTGTTCCTCGTCTTCTTCTTCCAATGCTTCTTTCACAGCCCCGAGGGTTTCTCGCTCTTCTCTTTCTTTGTTAATTTCTTTGGCTTCGTGGACCTCTCTGTTATTTCTTCCCAGAACACACCTGGGGGAATTGCGAGGCACTGCGACCCGATGTTTGCAAGAACATCGGCTTCATCATTGCTCAGCCTACTGATATGGTTTACTTCGCATCCGTCAAACAGCTTCTCCAGCTCATTATACATCTCTTTGTACGCCACCATGCTATCATTGACCGCATCACATTGGTTCATGACTTGCTGAGCTACCAATTGTGAGTCGCCAAATATTTTTAGTCGAGTTGCGCCACAGGCTTTCGCCATCTTCATCCCATGTATAAGGGCTTCATATTCTGCCTCATTATTAGATGCGTTTGGGAACGTCATCTGCAGGACGTATTTCCATTTGTCGCCTTCAGGTGATATGAGTATTACCCCTGCTCCAGCTCCTTCTAACCTTTTGGACCCGTCGAAGTTCATGGTCCAGGTTCTCGATAAATCCGGAGGTC
Organism: Lolium perenne; assembly: GCF_019359855.2. Taxonomy (NCBI): domain Eukaryota; kingdom Viridiplantae; phylum Streptophyta; class Magnoliopsida; order Poales; family Poaceae; genus Lolium; species Lolium perenne. Next base: position 34,472,776 of record NC_067245.2, read on the forward strand.
CTGTGTTTTGCAACTCCATCCACTCTGCGATGAAGTCTGGTAGAATTTGTGACTTTATTGCCTTTCTTTTTTCATACGTGATGTCCCGAGGAGAAAGTTCTATTCCCCAAAGGGAGACACGGCCTGTAGCTTCTGGATTATTGAGTATGTTGGATAAAGGCGCCTCATTGACCACTATTATCGGATGCGCCGAAAAATAGTGGCGCAATTTTCTTGCGGTTGTGAATACTCCATATGCTAGCTTTTGGTACTGCGGGTACCTCTGTTTTGAAGGCGATAATACTTCGCTGATGAAATATACTGGCCTCTGCACTCCATGGAGTTTTCCTTCTTCTTCTCTTTCGAAAACTAGTGCCGTGCTGACCACCTGAGACGTAGCCGCAATATATAACAGGAGCGGTTCTTTCTCTTTTGGCGCCACTAGAATTGGTGGTGTCGAAATTTTCCGTTTGAGGTCCTCGAAGGCCCTATCTGCCTCTTCATTCCACTGGAACTTCTCTCCTTGTTTGATTAGGGCGTAGAATGGTAGCGCCTTTTCTCCCAGCCTGGCGATGAATCTGCTTAAAGCTGCGACTCGCCCAGTTAACTGCTGTATTTCCTTCAACTTTGTTGGCTTCCTCATTGTTACGATAGCTTGGATTTTTTCGGGATTTGCTTCAATCCCTCTTGCTGAAACTAGGAACCCGAGAAGTTCTCCTGCAGGGACGCCGAAAGAACATTTCGTCGGATTCAACTTGAGACAAAATTTGTCGAGGTTGTCGAAAGTTTCCTTCAAGTCCTCGATTAATGTTGCCCCCTTTTTTGTTGTGATGACGACATCGTCGATGTACACTTGTACATTTTTCCAATCTGTGTTGCTAGGCACTTCTGCATCATCCGTTGATATGTTGCTCCCGCGTTTTTCAACCCGAAGGGCATTGTTTTGTAATAAAATACGCCATACGGTGTGATGAACGCTGTTTTGGCTTCGTCGTCTTCTTTTAATCTGATCTGATTGTAACCAGAATATGCGTCCAAGAAGGAAAGACGTTCACATCCTGCCGTGGAGTCGATAATCTGATCGATCCTTGGGAGGGGAAAGTGATCCTTTGGACAATGTTTATTGAGGCACGTAAAGTCGACACACATGCGAAGGACTTTCGTGTGTTTCTTCGGCACCATCACTGGGTTAGCTACCCAAGTGGCCTCAGTAGATATCTCTTTGATGAAACCAGCTTCTCTAAGTCGATCAATTTCTGACAGCATGGCTTTGCGGTTTGGTTCCGAAAAACGCCGCAAAGGTTGCTTGATTGGTCTCGCAATAGGATCCAAGTTTAGGTGGTGCTCGGCAAGTTCCCTGGGTACTCCTGGCATGTCAGCTGGACACCATGCGAAGATTTTCCAGTGCTCACGGAGGAACTCGACGAGCGCGCTTTCCTATGCGAGGTCCATGTTTGTTGCGATGGACGTCATTTTCTTCGGATCTGTCGGGTGAATCTGCACTTCCTTAGAATCTTTTGCTGTATTGAAAGTTGATTCCTTGTTGGGCCTCCCTACGTCTGGCAGCACATCATAATCAGTCATGAGCCTTGACGCTGTGTACTCTGCCTGCATCCCGAAAGTTTCTGATAGTCGATGAAAATCTTTGTCGCATTTATCGGCTAGCGCGAAGCTTCCTTTGACTGTGATTGGTCCCTTAGGTCCAGGTAACCTCCAAAGCAAGTACGTGTAATGTGATACTGCCATAAACCTGGCATATGCTGGTCGCCCCAACAAAGCGTGATACTGCGACGGGAAATCCACAACTTCGAATTCCAACCTTTCTATCCTGTAGTTTTCTCGGGTTCCAAACTGAACGTCGAGATTGATCCTCCCCAGTGGGTAACTTGGCTTCTCTGGTGTGATGCCATGGAAACGCGTGTCGGTTGGTTTCAAATTTGCGAGGGAAATATTCATCTTCCTTAGCGTATCTGCGTACATAAGGTTTAAACTGCTACCGCCATCTATGAATACCCGAGAGACATCGAATCCCGCAATTACTGCTGGTAAGATCAGTGCTGACTGCCCTGGTCGAGGAACTTGCTGTGGATGATCTGCTATTGTGAAGCCAATATCTTGCCCTGACCAGTTAAGGTACTCGACTGTTGGTGGTGGCATCTTCTCTGCCATAAATACCTGTCGCGAGATTACTTTCTGAGCTCTGTTGGATGGCCTTCCTTTCTGAATCATCGAGATCGCTCCGTTAGAGTTAGGATCGACATAGGGCGGAGGAGCAGGTGCTGCCGCTATTCTGAGCTGATGTCAATTTTCATCTGTAACTGCGGGAGGAGGTGGCAAGTGAATCTCACTCCTAGGTCCTTGAGGATTTCTGTGCGCTGCCTGAGCATTTGCATGTCCTGCCCATCTTAACATTGCATGGAAATTTCGGCAATCTTTTTGCAAGTGTCCCGACTGTCTTTTTTCCATTGCTATCGAGAAAGAAGTGCATCTGACACGGCCCGTTCATCATCTCTTCGGGAGACACAAAAGGTCTCTGGAACCTTGGACCGCTATTTTGCCTGTTATCTCTATTGTCGCCTTGCTGTGCATTACTTCTCTGGTAGTCATCTCTACTGTTTCCTCCATTTTTTCCTGATACGTCTCCGACGTATCGATAATTTCTTGTGTTCCATGCCACATTATTGATGATATCTACATGTTTTATGCATACTTTATGTCATATTTATGCGTTTTCCGGAACTAACCTATTGACGAGATGCCGAAGTGCCAGTTCCTGTTTTCTGCTGTTTTTGGTTTCAGAAATCCTAGTAAGGAAATATTCTCGGAATTGGACGAAATCAACGCCCAGCATCTTAGAATCCCCGGGAGCTTCCAGAACACCCGAGAGCCGCCAGAGAGGGGCCACAGGGGGCCCACACATGGTGGCGGTGTGGCCCAGGAGGGGGGCGCGCCGCCCTAGTGTCTGGTGGCCCCAGACCCCTTCTGACGCCGCCCTTCTGCCTACTTAAGGACTCCGTCGCGAAAACCCTAAAACGTTCGACGAAACCAGAGAAAACCTTCCAGAGCCGCCGCCATCGCGAAGCCAAGATCTGGGGGACAGGAGTCTCTGTTCCGGCATGCCGCCGGGACGGGGAAGTGCCCCCGGAAGGCTTCTCCATCGACACCACCGCCATCTTCATCAACGCTGCTGTCTCCCATGAGGAGGGAGTAGTTCTCCATCGAGGCTCGGGGCTGTACCGGTAGCTATGTGGTTCATCTCTCTCCTATGTGCTTCAATACAATAATCTCATGAGCTGCCTTACATGATTGAGATTCATATGATGATGCTTGTAATCTAGATGTCATTATGCTAGTCAAGTGGATTTTACTTATGTGATCTCCGGAGACTCCTTGTCCCACGTGTGTAAAGGTGACAGTGTGTGCACCGTGTGGGTCTCTTAGGCTATATTTCACAGAATACTTATTCACTGAGTTATGATTTGAGTTGGATGTCTCTATGAAATTGTGGTGTGTTAGTACCTCCTGTGAATGCTCAAAGTGACAGCGTGGGGTGTTCATTAGTACTTGGGAATGCATCTTTAAGGTTTGCCTACATGATGAATTAGTGTTCGTTATCTTGCCAGAGAGTAATTCAGAGTAGCATAGTGAAGTGCTTATTTATATCTCTTTATGATTGCAATGTGTTTAGTATCACAATTTATCTGTGTGCTACTCTAGTGATGTTATTAAAGTAGTTTATTCCTCCTGCACGGTGTAATGGTGACAGTGTGTGCATCGTGTTAGTACTTGGCATAGGCTATGATTGTGATCTCTTGTAGATTACGAAGTTAACTATTGCTATGATAGTATTGATGTGATCTATTCCTCCTTTCGTAGTGTGAAGGTGACAGTGTGCATGCTATGTTAGTACTTGGTTTGGTTATGTTGATCTGTTATGCACTCTAAGGTTATTTAAATATGAACATTGAATATTGTGGAGCTTGTTAACTCCGGCATTGAGGGTTCGTGTAATCCTACACAGTTAGTGGTGTTCATCATCCAACAAGAGGGTGTAGAGTCTAGCATCTATTTATTTATTCTGTTATGTAATCAATGTTGAGAGTGTCCACTAGTGAAAGTATGATCCCTAGGCCTTGTTCCTAAATACTGCTATCGCTGCTTGTTTACTGTTTTACTGCATCTTTACTTCCTACAATATTACTACCATCATCTGCACGCCAGCAAGCACTTTTCTGGTGCCGTTACTACTGCTCATATTCATTCATACCACTTGTATTTCACTATCTCTTCGCCGAACTAGTGCACCTATTAGGTGTGTTGGGGACACAAGAGACTTCTTGCTTTGTGGTTGCAGGGTTGCATGAGAGGGATATCTTTGACCTCTTCCTCCCTGAGTTCGATAAACCTTGGGTGATCCACTTAAGGGAAACTTGCTGCTGTTCTACAAACCTCTGCTCTTGGAGGCCCAACACTGTCTACAAGAATAGAAGCACCCGTAGACATCAAGCTATTTTCTGGCGCCGTTGCCGGGGAGGAAAGGTAAACGGCACACACACACCGGACCCCGGCAACTAAGCTATTTTCTGGCGCCGTTGCCGGGGAGGAAAGGTAAAAGGCACTCATACTCCGGTCCCAGGTAAAGTACTTTTCTGTTGCCGTTGTGTGTGTGCTCGAAGCTATTTCCTTTAGATCCTGCAATTGCATCTTTTTGTTTCTTGTTTACACTAGTTAGGCATAATGGAGAACAATGAGCTTCTTATTCTATTTCCTGATTTAAGACATGGATGGTTTGATGCGAAAATTAAAAAACCTATGGAACATATTAGTATGAACGCTTTGAACACCATTGTTGCTAATGATATGGAAAATTCTAAGCTTGGGGAAGCTGGCTTTGATGAGCATGATATTTTTAGTCCCCCAAGCATTGAGGAGAAAATTTACTTTGATGATACTTTGCCTCCTATTTATGATGATTATAATGATATTGGTCTTTTAGTACACTTTGTTATGGAGGATAAATTTGATTATGATTACAATATGCCTCCTATATTTGATGATGAGAATAATAATGATAGCTACTTTGTTGAATTTGCTCCCACTACAACTAATAAAATTGATTATGCTTATGTGGAGAGTAATGATACTTTTATGCATGTGAATAAGAATGCTTTATGTGATACTTATATTGTTGAGTTTGTTCATGATGCCTCTGAAAGTTATTATGAGAGAGGAAAATATGGTTGTAGAAATTTTCATGTTACTAAAACACCTCTCTATATGCTGAAATTTTTGAAGTTACACTGGTTTTATCTTCCTATGCTTGTTACTTTGCTTTTCATGAACTTGTTTATTTACAAGATTCCTATGCATAGGAAGCATGTTAGACTTAAATTTGTTTTGAATTTGCCTCTTGATGCTCTCTTTTGCTTCATACTCTATTTTTCATGTGAGCATCATTAAAACTGCTGAGCCCATCTTAATGGCTATAAAGAAAGCACTTCTTGGGAGATAACCCATGTGTTTATTTTAGTACAGTACTTTTGTTTTATATTTGTGTCTTGGAAGTTGTTACTACTGTAGCAACCTCTCCTTATCTTATTTTATTGCATTGTTGTGCCAAGTAAAGTCTTTGATAGCAAGGTTGATACTAGATTTGGATTACTGCGCAGAAACAGATTTCTGTCTGTCACGAATTTGGGCAGGGTTCTCTGTAGGTAACTCATAAAAATCTGCCAATTTACGTGCGTGATCCTCAGATATGTACGCAACTTTCATTCAATTTGGGCATTTTCATATGAGCAAGTCTGGTGCCACTTTAAAATTCGTCTTTACGGACTGTTCTGTTTTGACAGATTCTGCCTTTTATTTCGCATTGCCTCTTTTTTTCTATGTGGGATGGATTTCTTTGTTCCATTGACTTCCAGTAGCTTTGTGCAATGTCTAGAAGTGTTAAGAATGATTGTGTCACCTCTGAACATGTGAATTTTTGATTATGCACTAACCCTCTAATGAGTTTGTTTCGAGTTTGGTGTGGAGGAAGTTTTCAAGGGTCAAGAGAGGAGGATGATATACTATGATCAAGAAGAGTGAAGAGTCTAAGCTTGGGGATGCCCCAGTGGTTCATCCCTGCATATTTCAAGAAGACTCAAGCGTCTAAGCTTGGGGATGCCCAAGGCATCCCCTTCTTCATCGACAATTTATCAGGTTTCTTTTCTTGAAACTATATTTTTATTCAGTCACATCTTATGTACTTTACTTGGAGCGTCTGTGTGCTTTTGTTTGTGTTTTTGTTTGAATAAATGCTTGTGTGGGAGAGAGACACGCTCCGCTGGTTCGTATGAACACATGTGTTCTTAGCTTTTAATGTTCATGGCGAAGGTTGAAACTGCTTCGTTCATTGTTATATGGTTGGAAACGGAAAATGCTACATGTAGTAATTGGTAAAATGTCTTGGATAATGTGATACTTGGCAATTGTTGTGCTCATGTTTAAGCTCTTGCATCATATACTTTGCACCTATTAATGAAGAAATACATAGAGCTTGCTAAAATTTGGGTTGCATAATTGGTCTCTCTAAGGTCTAGATAATTTCTAGTAAAGAGTTTGAACAACAAGGAAGACGGTGTAGAGTCTTATAATGTTTACAATATGTCTTTTATGTAAGTTTTGCTGCACCGGTTCATCCTTGTGTTTGTTTCAAATAACTTTGCTAGCCTAAGCCTTGTATCGAGAGGGAATACTTCTCATGCATCCAAAATCCTTGAGCCAACCACTATGCCATTTGTGTCCACCATACCTACCTACTACATGGTATTTCTCCGCCATTCCAAAGTAAATTGCTTGAGTGCTACCTTTAAAATTTCCATCATTCGCCTTTGCAATATATAGCTCATGGGACAAAATAGCCTTAAAAATTATTGTGGTATTGAATATGTACTTATGCACTTTATCTCTTATTAAGTTGCTTGTTGTGCGATAACCATGCTCCTGGGGACGCCATCAACTCTTTGTTGAATATCATGTGAGTTGCTATGCATGTCCGTCTTGTCTGAAGTAAGGGAGATTTACCACTCATTTAATGGTTAGAGCATGCATCATGTTAGAGAAGAACATTGGGCCGCTAACTAAAGCCATGAATCATGGTGGAAGTTTCAGTTTTGGACATATATCCTCAATCTCATATGAGAACATTAATTGTTGCTAATTGCTTATGCATTAAAGAGGAGTCCATTATCTGTTGTCTATGTTGTCCCGGTAAAGATGTCTAAGTTGAGAATAATCAAAAGCGAGAAATCCAAATGCGAGCTTTCTCCTTAGACCTTTGTACAGGCGGCATAGAGGTACCCCTTTGTGACACTTGGTTAAAACATGTGTATTGCAATGATAATCTTGGTGATCCGAGCTAATTAGGACAAGGTGCGGGCACTATTAGTATACTATGCATGAGGCTTGCAACTTGTAAGATATAATTTACATGATACATATGCTTTATTACTACCGTTGACAAAATTGTTTCATGTTTTCAAAACCAAAGCTCTAGCACAAATATAGCAATCGATGCTTTCCTCTTTGAAGGACCTTTCTTTTACTTTTATGTTGAGTCAGTTCACCTATTTCTCTCCACCTCAAGAAGCAAACACTTGTGTGAACTGTGCATTGATTCCTACATACTTGCATATTGCACTTGTTATATTACTTTACATTGACACTATCCATGAGATATACATGTTATAAGTTGAAAGCAACCGCTGAAACTTAATCTTCCTTTGTGTTGCTTCAATACCTTTACTTTGATTTATTACTTTATGAGTTAACTCTTATGCAAGACTTATTGATGCTTGTCTTGAAGTACTATTCATGAAAAGTCTTTGCTTTATGATTCATTTGTTTACTCATGACATTACCATTGTTTTGATCGCTGCATTCATTACATATGCTTACAATAGTATGATCAAGGTTATGATGGCATGTCACTCCAGAAATTATCTTTGTTATCGTTTCACATCCGGGACGAGCAGGAACTAAGCTTGGGGATGCTGATACGTCTCCGACGTATCGATAATTTCTTGTGTTCCATGCCACATTATTGATGATATCTACATGTTTTATGCATACTTTATGTCATATTTATGCGTTTTCCGGAACTAACCTATTGACGAGATACCGAAGTGCCAGTTCCTGTTTTCTGCTGTTTTTGGTTTCAGAAATCCTAGTAAGGAAATATTCTCAGAATTGGACGAAATCAACGCCCAGCATCTTAGAATCCCCGGGAGCTTCCAGAACACCCGAGAGCCGCCAGAGAGGGGCCACAGGGGGCCCACACATGGTGGCGGCGCGGCCCAGGAGGGGGGCGCGCCGCCCTAGTGTCTGGTGGCCCTAGACCCCTTCTGACGCCGCCCTTCCGCCTACTTAAGGTCTCCGCCGCGAAAACCCTAAAACGTTCGACGAAACCAGGGAAAACCTTCCAGAGCCGCCGCCATCGTGAAGCCAAGATCTGGGGGACAGGAGTCTCTGTTCCGGCACGCCGCTGGGACGGGGAAGTGCCCCCGGAAGGCTTCTCCATCGACACCACTGCCATCTTCATCAACGCTGTTGTCTCCCATGAGGAGGGAGTAGTTCTCCATCGAGGCTCGGGGCTGTACCGGTAGCTATGTGGTTCATCTCTCTCCTATGTGCTTCAATACAATAATCTCATGAGCTGCCTTACATGATTGAGATTCATATGATGATGCTTGTAATCTAGATGTCATTATGCTAGTCAAGTGGATTTTACTTATGTGATCTCCGGAGACTCCTTGTCCCACGTGTGTAAAGGTGACAGTGTGTGCACCGTGTGGGTCTCTTAGGCTATATTTCACAGAATACTTATTCACTGAGTTATGATTTGAGTTGGATGTCTCTATGAAATTGTGGTGTGTTAGTACCTCCTGTGAATGCTCAAAGTGACAGCGTGGGGTGTTCATTAGTACTTGGGAATGCATCTTTAAGGTTTGCCTACATGATGAATTAGTGTTCGTTATCTTGCCAGAGAGTAATTCAGAGTAGCATAGTGAAGTGCTTATTTATATCTCTTTATGATTGCAATGTGTTTAGTATCACAATTTATCTATGTGCTACTCTAGTGATGTTATTAAAGTAGTTTATTCCTCCTGCACGGTGTAATGGTGACAGTGTGTGCATCGTGTTAGTACTTGGCGTAGGCTATGATTGTGATCTCTTGTAGATTACGAAGTTAACTATTGCTATGATAGTATTGATGTGATCTATTCCTCCTTTCGTAGTGTGAAGGTGACAGTGTGTATGCTATGTTAGTACTTGGTTTGGTTATGTTGATCTGTTATGCACTCTAAGGTTATTTAAATATGAACATTGAATATTGTGGAGCTTGTTAACTCCGGCATTGAGGGTTCATGTAATCCTACACAGTTAGTGGTGTTCATCATCCAACAAGAGGGTGTAGAGTCTAGCATCTATTTATTTATTCTGTTATGTGATCAATGTTGAGAGTGTCCACTAGTGAAAGTATGATCCCTAGGCCTTGTTCCTAAATACTGCTATCGCTGCTTGTTTACTGTTTTACTGCATCTTTACTTCCTACAATATTACTACCATCATCTGCACGCCAGCAAGCACTTTTCTGGTGCCGTTACTACTGCTCATATTCATTCATACCACTTGTATTTCACTATCTCTTCGCCGAACTAGTGCACCTATTAGGTGTGTTGGGGACACAAGAGACTTCTTGCTTTGTGGTTGCAGGGTTGCATGAGAGGGATATCTTTGACCTCTTCCTCCCTGAGTTCGATAAACCTTGGGTGATCCACTTAAGGGAAACTTGCTGCTGTTCTACAAACCTCTGCTCTTGGAGGCCCAACACTGTCTACAAGAATAGAAGCACCCGTAGACATCATTTCCCCGAAAGCCAGCCGATATTTGGCCAGGTGCATCATAACTTGAAAATTGACGGGGAAATCGGCGTCTATTTTGGAAATTTCGACTGCGATCTTCCTCTGGGGACCTATGTCGTTTGTTATGTACCGCATCTTCTCCATCTGCCCATCTATTTGCTATCTCCATTAAAGCTGATACTGTTCTTGGGTTTGTCCTCCCCAAGTCCTCCACGAAATCTCCTCGTCGAACTCCTGCAACAAATGCATCTATCGCTCTTTCGTCAGATATATTTTCTGCCGAGTTTTTGATGATGTTCCACCTTTGGATGTACTTCCTCATTGATTCATCATGCTTTTGTCGACATGATCTCAACTCCTCTAGTGTCGCAGGTTTCTTGCAGGTTGACCGGAAATTCTTGATAAACACATCCTCGAAACTTTCCCAGCTGTCGATGGAACCTGGGGGAAGCTTTTTTATCCATGATCTGGCGGCTCCGCTCAGATGTATCTGGATGCTCTGCATGGCTGTCGCTCTGGTCCCGCCTATCAATTTTCCTGTCTCGAGGTAATCCACAAGCCAATCCTCGGGGTCTTGCAGGCCATCGAATTTCTTGAAACTATCGGGTAGCTTGAATCCTGATGGAACTCGAGTTTTTCGGACCCGTCATGTGAAACATGGGAGTCCACACATGTCCTCTTCAGCAAGTTCTGGTGAATGCCGACGTTCCCTTCTTTCTTGTCGCGCTCTATCAACTCTGGCCTGAGTTGTTGTGTCCCTGGCTCCACTTGCTCTTGGTGGATCTTGCACTGCTGCGGTAGGTCTCGGACTATTTTGTCTTGCAGTTCCTTCGGGAGGTGTGGCTGTGAACGCTGCTCCCATGGCTCCACATCCTGCCATGGCCATGTTGTACAACGCTTCTCTTGGATCTCCGGGAGGTGGCCTGGATGCTAAGATGAAGGCTTGTGTCGCCATATATCCCGCTTCCGGTGTTTTTGGGATAATATTCCCCCTCGTGTCGATTGACATAAAGGACATGTCGAGGTTTTGGATTAGAGTCTCTCTTTCAGCTTCCGGTATATTTTGCAGCCGAGATCTTGCTCTCCTCCGAGCTTCTCTATGACTATCTCCCGAAGTTTCTGATTGTCGACTTAGTTCCGCTCGTCGCCTGCTTGATGCGGAAGCTGCCTCCCTTCTTCTGTTCAAAGCAGCTGTCTGTTTTTCCAACTCTCTTCCAGCTCGGGCGAGTCTATATTGATAAGCTTGCAGTTCTTCGACTGTAGCAGTTGTCTCCATTGGTTTAGAGCCATCCAAAGCTTTCGCAACTCTATCCCAGGCTGCTTGTGGAAGTTGAACTCTGGCACGTGGTGTGGGCCCGACATACTTAGTGCCCAAACCTCTCCTTAGATCTGAGGGATCGACATAGGGGTTTCCCAAATCATCGAAAGCCTCTGATGTTTCCTCTTGATCGCAACTTGCTTCTCCAATGGCATAAACTTGGTGATAGTTTGGAGTTTTCACTTTGCTTGGTTTGGTGACACCATCATAGAGATTAGTGAAGACCTTCCCAATAGAGATGGATTTGTCGATGAAGTCGAAGCTGTCGGTGTCGTTCGAATCATCGCTTATATAGGAGTCCGCAGATGACTCGAAGGACATGTCGCTGAAGATCTTGGCGAGTTTTTCACTTGCCCTGCTGCCGATGAAGCGTGGCGACGAAATCTCCGTGTCGCTTGACTTGATGGATGATATTGAGTTTGAGAAATCAGGACCATCCGCCGATAATCCCGACGAGATCGGAACTTCGAGACGATACGATCCTTCTTTCTCGACGCGGAAGTGGAACTTTCCAAACGTCATCTTCATGGGCTCCTCCAGATACGCATATGCATCCAAACGGGAGGGCGGGTGAGGAATAAAATCAACGAGACCAGTTTCGATCTGTTTACCTTTCTCCATGATGTTGCTTGCTACTGATGAAGTCGACGATCCTGAACGTGCCATCGAGATCAGCTCCTTGTCGCCTCTAGTCCCCACAGACGACGCCAATTGACAAGGTATTAACTTGTCAATGCCTACAAATTGTAGACTAGGGTTTAGTTGGATGTAGAGGGCAAGTAGATCTCGAAGGTTTCAGCCGAAAAGTACTCGACGAATATGAAAACTAGGGTTTGAGAAACAATGATTCGATGCTTTCTGTGTCCCTCGACTCCCCCTTATATAGGAGGCGGAGCCGAGGGATTCGTATTGTACAAGTTACAGAGTCCGGGAAGGTTTCTAACTCTTCTCGCAAGATTACAAATAATGCTTCCTATTACAACTCTAGCTTTCCTTAACATATTTTGGGCTTCCGAGTCTTCTTATTCTTCGGGTAGTGGGCCTTCAGTAAACCCCGGGTACTATCATCGGCAGGCCCATTGGGGATGCCTATGTCAGGCGTCGACTGAGACGTAACAAATTCTCAGTCAACTGCTCCCTAACCACTCCCTAAAATGTTTTTTATTGAGTCATTTATGAAGCAGACAAAACCATGGCACATAAATAGAGCGTTCAGTAGGTTTTACAGATAACCACGGTAGTATTTGCCTACAAACAATATTTCTGGGGTCTATCTATTTGACAATCGAGTGTTTTCATTTTGGGCAGCACTCGAAAAATTTAAACCAATCAGAAGGTTACAGCTGTCAAACAGGTACAGCTGTCTGTCTGCAGTCAAAAAAGACCCAAAAAGTTATTTTCTGGTTCTTTTGTCCGGTCCATTGTCTGACAAAGCTGAAAAGCTACCAAATCTTTTGTCCTGTTTCTCTTCTTGCAACACAAGAAAAGAACACAAACCTTCTTGAAACTACTACAGCAGATCTGGACGGGAAACAAAAGGGAAAAAGAACACAATAAAGAGAGGAAGCCACTTTAACAACATCTGGACGAGGGGGAGGGTCAACATAGGGAAGGAGGAGAGGAGGATAGTTACCAGATCTGTTTTAGGAGAGGAGGAGAAGAGCAGACGATGGAACAAGATGATGGTGATGGAGGAAACCCCAACCACCAAGCTGTTGATGCAGATGCAGATGCAGATCCTGGTTTGGAGAACCAGGAAACTAGCCAGGTTTGCCTGTTCTTCCCCTTTTTCTTGCCTGTTCTGCTACCTTTTCTGCAATAGCAAAGATTTGATTTCTCATTAGAAATCAGCAAGATGAAAATTCATTCTACTTCTTCCTGCTCTTCTTGCTATTGTAGACTTCCTGTTCTGCTTCTATGAAGAAAACGATTTGTCATGTAATTTGGTCTAGAAACTTCTTACAGAGACATCAAAGACTAGAAAAATGGTTGCTGTTCTGCTACTTATATGAAGAAAAGCACTTGTCACATATTTTGGCTAGAAACTAGCATACACTAACAGGAATTCTAGAAAAATGGTTCATGTTCTGCTTGTTGTATGGAGAAAATGATTTTTCATAACCTGTGTTGAGCTAGAAACCAAGCATACACTGACATGCCAAAAAAATGGAAGTAAACATTGACAGGATGCACATGGGAGATGATTTTCCTAGAAACTAGTATACACTGACATGCCAAAATATACAAGGAAAACATGACATACAGACCAGTGATAATACATGCCAAAAAAAAAATCAGTCAGTGCTAAAAAGATGAAACATACTAATCATTTTGCACCTATTTAAAAAAACCGACAAACTGTGAGTGTGTGTTGTGTGTTAGGAGGGCGCGGGAAGGAGTTGATCACATGATTAACATTTCGGACATCATAGCTAACTAGATGACATACTGACTATTTTGCACCTACTCAAAAAAATGGACAAATTGCGGGTAGGAGTTGATCAGATGACTAACATTTTGGACATCCAGGCCACGGGCGACTACATCACTTGCAACAATCATAGGGGTCAAGCCAGACGTGAAGAATGTCAATGTGCTTTCCCTCTGTTTCATATAACAAGAATACAAAAATATGAGTCTATAGTAAGATAGATAAGTTGCTTAACATATTTACTAGTCGAGAGTAAAGAAAATGACAAAAGAAGTGCTATGTCACACACAATCTATTTGTGTGGTTACATGGAAATCAAGTAGCAGCACTCTGTAAAGTACATGTCGTAGTTACATATGCTACTGTGGCATGCAAATATTGTCCAATAATTTTATATCAAGTATCTGATATATACAAGACAAAGATGTTATCTCTTGTTAAAAAAAGAAAGTGAAGCACATTCTGGAGCAACTACAAAACAGTCAACATTTATATTGTAATGACAGATACAAATTACTTATAGTGTAATTTTGTAAGCATCTTTGATTGAACAACATATTCACCTCATGTAAGCATAAGCTGTTCGATGAAGTGTATTGCAGTACTATCTAGGATGTTCTCCCCAGTATTCTGAATTCTGACAGAGAAAAATGCAAATTTACAGGGTCAGTACACACAGCTGATGCAGGACATGATATTTCTTGGCAGTCAAGGAGATCCTTCTTTACAGAACATGTCTTATTTGGAACTGCTTGGTGTGGGTCCATCTAATCAGGTTTGTTTCTTGGGAAAGAAATAAATACACACTGCATATTTGAAAAAACCAATTAATATGTGTGTTGTTTATATTTCAGAATGAAAACATGTTGGACACACAGGATGCACACCATGATTTTCGATTGGCTGATGGTTGTGACTATGTAAGTTTGCAGTCTACATGTTTTAAAACATCATACTGTTTGATTGTATTAAACTAATTCATATTTGTATAAACATTCAGGCAGATTGCAGCATTGAAGAAAAAAGATCGGAATTTGCACTTGTGGATGATAATCCATGGGGAGTTGCTTTGTTTGAAAACATGGGAGTAGAAGAGGTAAATTACCAAGTTCAAAAGACATGTGCTGTTTCAGTGATAAAATAGCTTCTTTGTTAGCACTCTGTGAAAATTTCTTTTACCTTACTTATTCCCTCATAGGTACTGTGTGAAGAACCACAATTTGCTACCCCCGATACTGGAAGTTCACAGAGTGCTAACAAAGAAGCTACAGTGGATGCTAGTGCCGAAACAAATGATGGAAATCAAGTTGAAATGCTGTCATCAGAGGATATTGAAGATTTCTTTGAAAATGAAAGAAGGAAAACAGAAGGTGTTACTAAAAACAGCATTGAAGAAGATTTGAAACCTTGTATGGGGATGAAGTTCAGTACCAAAGAAGAAGGGCAGCAATTTTTCAACTTCTACTCCAGTGTTGTTGGTTTCTCTGTTGCTGTTGTCAACAGTTATAGAACAACAAGTAAGAAACGCAACAATGAGATAACTAAAGTTGTTATGCAGTGTAACAAGCATGGTAGAACAACACAAGTTGATAGAGAGCAGTTGGTGCCTCAAAGGAGAAGCACAGTCATAACAAAGATAGGTTGCAAAGTGGAAATGCGGATTACAGAGAAGAACAAAGTTTGGGAAATTACCCAATTAAATCTTGAACACAACCATGAGCTTTCACCAAATAGCAGGTTCTTCCGGTCTCACAAGTACATGTCACCTGAAGAAAAAGATCTCATAAGGACACTGAAGTACACAAACACTCCTACAGGCAAGATTGTCGATATCTTAGCATATGTGAGAGGCGGAATTGGATGTTTGCCTTACACAAAGAAGATGGTCAGCAATTATGGCACTGAAATAAATAAAGAGTTACAGAATACTGACATGATGGAAGTAGTACACATGTTCAACAAGAAACAAGCAGACAGTCCTGGTTTCTACTATTCGTTTCAGTTGGACAGTGACAATAAAGTTAGAAGCATGTTCTGGTCGGATCAGAAATCAAGATTATACTATGAGCAATGTGGGGATTGTCTTAGTTTTGACACAACTTTCCTTACAAACAAATACAATCTTCCATTTGCGCCATTTGTAGGAGTTTCACCCCATGGGAACACGTATTTATTTGCTTGTGCTTTCATTGTCAATGAAAAAGCGGACACCTTCAAATGGTTGTTCGAGCAGTTTTTAACAGCAATGAATGGTGTTCCACCGGTGTCAATCATAACTGATGGAGACAGAGGTATGAAAGCTGCAATAGAGGAAGTTTTTCCAAATGCTTTCCACAGATGGTGTCTTTTTCACATCAAGAAAAAAGCAGATGAGAAAATCACTACAGGGTTTCAAGCCAATGAAGGATTGTATGAAGATTTTCAAGACATCATTGATAACTCTTTAACAGTAGAAGAATTTGAGTATCTTTGGTAGCAAATGATTCAGACTCATGGAGTTGAACATATTGAATATTTTGGAACACTATGGGAAAACAGACAGTACCGGGCACCCGTTTATTTCAAATCAAGGTTTTTTCCATTTATTCAGACAACTGCTAGAAGTGAAGGTACTAATGCTATCTTCAAAATAGGTGTTGGTGCAAAATTTAGTGTGACAAGTTTCATGAGGGAGTATCAAAGGATTGTGGACACCATACATGACAGAGAGGATGAATGCGATCACAGATCAAGGAACAGGAAAGTTGCTCAGGACAAATATTGGTCTAAATTATACATAGAATGACAAGCACACCACTACTATAACATTGGTATTTTCTGGAAATTCCAATGGATTCTACAAGATATTATAAGGCTCCAGCTACACGAGCAAGAAAAGGATAAAACCTATATTGTTTTCCAGGCAGCTAATTATCCTCTGAAAGAACACAGACCAAGGAATTATGTGGTGCTTGTTGACTTAGTTGCTCAAGATTACTCTTGCATATGCTGCAAATTTCTGAAAGATGGCATTCTGTGTTCACACATTTTGAAATTTATGGTTCATTTGAACATACCTGAAATTCCAGAGAAGTATTTCATTGATCGTTGGAGGAAAAAATCCATGAAGGTTCAATTGATCAAAGAGCCAGAGATACATGGAGATAATCCGGCGCTTATGTTCAATGTACTGTCGAAAAGGTTGGTTCGAACAGCTTCAACTGCTTCAAAGAAGAAAAGAAAGTACAGTTACCTTCTGCAAGAAATAGATAGGATAGAGAAAGTGATGATTGACATGGATAATGAGGATGCACAATCAGCAGATGGAGCAACTATGACTACTAGGACAGTAACAAATGTTAGCTCGGGAAATGATGGCGATGCTACATCTTCGAACATTGAGCTTCAAGACCCAGATGTTGTTAACACTAAAGGAAGACCTCGAATGCTCACAATAAGAGAGGCAATCAAGCAAAATAAATTTTACACTTGTAGTCATTGTGGTTCTAAAGAGCACACTATAAAGAAGTGCACAAACAAGGACAAGCACTATGATCTACCTAAGCGCAAGAAGTCAAGGCCTAACCCGATGAAACAGAAAAAGAGTAAGGAACCATCTGTAGTTCTTTATTTCTAGTATTTGAGCATCACTATGACAGTACTCATGTTTTTACTTCTTGTTGGTGGCAATTTTGGTGCATAAATAAGGCAGAGAAATTTACTGTGAATAAATATACAAGCTTGGTAATCATGTCTTACTATTTCCTATGTTATGCAGGTGAGGCAACCAAGAAGAACAAGAACAGTAAGCCTAAAAACACGGGTGGGCAGTCACAAAGTAAGAAGAAGTCCAAACAAGATGCAAGCAGTAGCAATGAGCAAGTAGTTAAGGAAGTTGTTCAAAAAGAATAAGCGGGAGAAAAAAGAATCAGAACTGATGCAGATAACAAGGCAAATTTATGTGGTTGATATGAATGATGTAATAATCTAGATTTTGTTTGCCGAAAATGATGTAATAATCTAGATTTTGCTTTGACAATGAGAGCGAAATGAGCTTACTTTGTGATTTTTAGCCCTTGTGTTCTGCTGCTCTGCTTCTTAGTCTGATGTACTGCAAACATCAGAGGTGTCAGTAGCATTGGAATCAGAAATTTCATAGAAATCTGCATATACATTACTTGTTAAACAAATAATTATTGAAATGTATAGAACATCTGAGTAACATAAGGAAAATACAGGAAAATATGTGAGGATAGACAACATCTTAGTAGACTCGAAAAGACAGTAGCTTAGTACAGACAACATCTGAGCACAGACGATTACAGAAGACACATAGTACCAACTTTACAGACATGAAAATGTTTGTGGTCTTGAGTTTCACATATACGTTTGCATGCAGAAAAAAGAAAACTAAGAAAAAAATCCTAGTGCATTCCCCAACTCCAGTCGCCAGTGGTGATGAAGAACATTGCGTTTCGTCATTATAAGTAGAGCAGTTAGCTAACATCTTCACATCCCAACCTATGGAGAAAAACATGAAAAGGAGTGAAGATTTCGAAGAAAAGAACAGATTGATACATAACCAGAATGGTAAAGTATAGTACATACGTCACCAAAGTATTCCGATACAACAGTTTTGTCTAAGGTGTTGAACTTGCTGAAGTAAATTTGATTTGAAAATTTGATCCTCAGATTTATGATGTCAGCTTGAGAGAAAGAGTTCTGCATTTGAGTTCTTGGATCATGGATATCCATGAATTTCATTGTGAACACACCGCAATCATCACTGGTTTTTTTGCGAGAACATAAAAACATAAGAAGGTAAGAAAACATTTTAGGAAGAAACATGTACACCTGTTGAAAATGAAAAAAAAAGACAACATGTTCACCTGTTGTCTTGCTTTGGAACTGGTGGATATCTTGTTTGGAATTCAGTAAAATCAATTTGGTAGGACATGTGAGGAGTTACAAGAATATTCCACAGGGCAATGAAGTTTTGAATCTATTATGAAAACAGAAATGATCAATAAATATGAGTTCAATTGTTGTACAGAATAAAAAGACTACAATCAAGATTAGGGAAATTAAAATTTAATAGTATAAACAAGAATTAACCAGTGGTTGTCTAATGGTGATGTGGAAAGGATCTCCTTCATCGTATAGTGAATCACAGAATGCAAAAACTTTTGCCTTCAAGCACACAGCAAACAAGAACCAATGATTGGCTATAACTATTGGGAATTGCATCTGCAAAGAAATAGAATGGAAATAAAGTGCAAAATCCTACATGAACATAAACTTAAACTACATTGACAAATGTTTATGGATTATCTATAACAATAGCAATACCTGATCTGATCTCCATAGGCAGAAAGCAGAGTTGGCGCCCTCAAATGCTGTTTGAACAATGTCACCGTTGTTGCCGTTGTACCTCAGAATTGTTTCCTAGGAAAAAAGTTTACATCATATTAAATTTCTTTACATGACAAGAATTTTACTTCCTGTTTTAATAAAACATGAAAATAGAAAATTACCCCAACATAAGGAAAGAAGAAATGTTTTCTGGAAATACTTGGGTGCTTGTCATGGAAAAGTTTACGACAGTAGCATAGTATGAGGTAATTGTCGATGTGTCCAAAAGGCTCCAAAGTTGCAAGTGACTGAAATGAGCAGTACGCTTTCTCATATCTAACAGCTTCATCACTGTGGGAAAAACCTAGATATTAGAGCTAATGCAAAAATCAGATGTACATTGACATAAATTGTTAAACATGGAGAAATCTACAGACCTTTTCATTTCTGGATCCTTCCCAATTGTGTAGATTGCACTGTAATACCTTCTTTCGGATGGCAAACACGGAAAACGGCTAGCATTGGTGACAAAAGGCACAAATGGGTCAGTGTACCTCTTACATGGTGCAACATATCTCCTGGGGACAATATTTTGCTGACTTCTGCTTGAAGAAGGAATAGTGTTGCTTGCTGAATGTTTGAATATGTTGTTGTCAGAATGGTGGGATATGTAATTATTGTGCTCCTGTTAGAAGATGGGAGGTACAAATAAGATGGAAAAGAGCACACTTATTGAACATGTAAGAAATGAAAAGCAAAATAGATGAAAATTTGTACCTCAATTGGTGTTGTTGCAATTTTCTTCAGTTTGTTGTACGCTTCATCCGTTTCCTTTGACATAGCTTCATACTTATTCTTGAAGTTGCACTCTCCTATGATTTTTACTTCTGGACTTATAGACTAAACAAAAAGAAATAAACAAAAAAGAAGTTAACTAGTAAGAATAAAGTATATCTTTTATGCAGAAAAATGATGAAATGGGAAAGCACATTACATCATCAACGAGTATGAATTGAGGATCACAAACCGGAGATGAAAGATCAATAAGCTTCTTTGCTATGTGTGTAGCAACATCTTGTAGTTTCGAATTTGTCACCAATGGTGTCGTCGGGGAATCCTTAAATTGAATATGAAGTGTGAGAAAAAAGTTGAGCAAATGTAAAATAGAAATAGTAACCTATAAACTTGCAGAAGTTTATTACCGCTAAATTCACAAAATCATTCTGTGAGACCTGTTGATTGAATACATCTGAAAGCTTAATAGGAACTATTGGTGAATGAACATTTGGGGCACCGTCTGGTTGAACTGGAACATTAACATCTACTACACAACCGTTGCCCTCATTCAAAATACGAACTGGTTTTCCTGAAAAAGGAAATTTGTAATGTTCATGACATGAAGCCTACGCAAAAAGGGAAATTAATGTAGTATGAAAATTTCGAAAATGTATTACAGAAATTACCATTGTTTGCTTCAAATGAATCTACCATGGGTGGTTTGGAAATTGTTTCTTTTTCTGGGATATCTGTAATTACAAAATTATAAGGCTGAGTCATAAAGATATGCATATACACTGCATTTACAATGTACACATTGTAGAAAGGTTCACACACAAAACTCAAAACAAAGAGTCTGTGTAGAAGATTGAACAACACAATTTCCAAAAAAATACAGAACAACACAAAAGCAGGCAGGCAACTATGCTAGAAACTTCATGATCTGAATACATACTACACTGGGATAGTAACTAGATCAAGATTTGGGATGTGCACAACTGAAATATGTTCAGCACAGTTAGAATGTACCATGTATATATGATGTATTTACATTCCATATATACGCTACATATACACTGGATTTACATGAGATTAACAGTAGGTAATTACATGGGATTTACACTAGAATGCAAAAAATATACACTGCATATACACTGGATTTACGGGAAAAATTTGATGTATACCAGATGTGCATGAGATTTACTGGATCCAAAATGTTGTATTTAAATTAGAATCTCGATATGGGAAAAACAGGGGATATGTACCAGATTTATCTAGCGTTGTATGATCTTTATGTTTGGATAATAGCTTCGCCAGATGTTGGTATTTACCAGATGCAAGCTTCCCTTTACTTATGGTACCTTTGTTTACAGGAAGAAAAAAAACATTGCATGTATAATCAGTATGAAGAAAAACAAAAAAGAGCACTGGAAAAGTAGAACATATCTGCGGAAAGCAAAAAAGGGAGTAACAAACTTACCACTATCTAAGTCAGGAATTTCTACCGTTTCAAAAATGTTATGTTGCTTGTTTGGTTCTTCAACCCCTAGTCAAAAATTAATGTAAAACTTTGTAAAATATATATTTATGTGGAACCTAAAAGAGAAAATATAGAAAACATGCACAAGTGAAATTTCATACCTTCATTGCGAACTTCTGTCTGCTTATCATTGACATTGTTATTCGCTGGTTTCAGATTTCTTGTAGTTAGATGATTGTTTCCAGGGCAATATGTATTGTTTTGCATTCCGTGAGGAAATTTGAATTGGAAAAGATTTCCTGTAAAAATTGAATCGACAAAAATGAGACAAAAGGATCTCGTAATAGGTGACAGAGAAGGTTGTGTAGGAAAATTTCTTACAGAAACATATGAAATTAAATCGGAAAAGCATAAAAAGATGCAACAAGCTAACCTATTGAATTGTTGCTGCATGAAGGCTCAGGAGCATGCTGGGAATTTTGCAAACAACTAAGCACGTCGCATACTAAAGAATGTGACCATGCTTCAAAATCTTTAGGTTTCCCAATGTTGTTGGTGTGTATGATTTGTACAATATCATCAATGACCTTTAAAAAAACAAAGGGGGACAATCAAAAAAGACTAGTACCATAACCAGTGAGGATATTATGTAAACAATTTATTAAAAAAATAGTACCATTACCTCGTTAGTAAGAAAAGATGAAAACAAAGCCTTAAGCTTGCCATTGAGGTTGAATGGTGAGCTAAAAGTTTTTGAAAATTTCTTGCATGAATCCTTTCCAAAGGACCTTTCAACCTTGAAGAAAATAAGTTGGTAAAAAGTAATTGTGTAAGATATAGAACACTAGCATGGTATTTTCAGAAAAAGGAAAAGAAATACATTTAGAGAACCTGGTAAACTGAAGCAGGAACCAATCGCTTTAATGGCCTTTTGCCAAATGAGTTGCTACTAACTTTAATCATCTCAGAGTATTGCCTAATTCTGTTACCTTTCCAAACAAGAATTCTTGGAAACTCTTCGGGTAGTGAATTTAATCCAAATTCTACACTATCAATATAGGAAACCTTAGAAAAAGAAAACAAATCCGAAGTTAGTGCATTAAAAATGGACAACTAGGACAGCTGAAAGAACATTTCCCGCCCTTTTGGGTTTTGTGTGTTTGACGTCAACACTACGTATATTTTTATGTGTGTTGATGTAGACAGGTACAAGCCATCAAAAATTATGTTGGATCGGTGTATTGGTTTAGTTGTTCTGAAGTTCTGCAGGTTTTCTGTATCTGGCGGAAGTTCCGGCCTAATCTGGCGGAAGTTCCGGCCTAACTTTTTCAGCAGAAGCTTCTCAGCGCCGTCTGTGCTCAGTTTATCTCTTCAGGACCGGAAGTTCCGGTGGAGTTGGCCGGAAGTTCCGGTCAGCGGAACTTCCGCCCAACTTCTGGGCAAGTTCCGGAATTCCGAGTTTGTGGCTCAGTATAGTTCTGTAAGGTTTTCGCAAGTTTCCGGAACTTGGCCGGAACTTCCGGCCACCGGAAGTTCCGCCCAAGTTCCGCCCCTTCTTTTGCTTTGCAGGGATTTTATCAAGGGCGGAAGTTCCGGCCCGTATGGCCGGTACTTCCGGTGGAAGCCGGAACTTCCGGCCATCCTGGCCGGAACTTCCGGTCTAAGTGGAATTCGTCCCCAACGGTCAGATCTGAAAGCTCCACCCATATAAATAGCTTTCTTCTCCAAAGGGACAAGTTGCTCAATCATTGCACAAGAAATCTGCCAAGCTTCACCACCATTAGAGCCACCTCAAGAAACACAAGATTTGCAAGATCTCCTTCCTCCCCCAACCAAAGCTCTTGATCTTTGGAGATTCGAAGGAGAAGCCACCGATCTACATCCTCACCGAAGCGATTCTCATTTCCCCCTCATTTGTTTGAGGGATCTCATGCTAGTGTTCCTATTTGGTTCCCTAGTTGATTTGTGTTGATGTGTTGTTGTTGATTGTCGTTGCCTAATCGACGGTACCCCGGAGGAGGGATCCTCATGAGGGGGAGAAGAGGTAGGGGCCATAGGGCGGAGTGCACACGGGACGGTGGTACGCGAGTTACCCAGCTTCGGAACACCTGCACGATGACAGGGCCTACTGCTGCTTGTCTGGTATTATCTGGGCGCTTTCGCGTTGTTACAATGAGTTGTGGTTGTGCCTCTAGGGCTCCCGGGATCCGGCTTATAAAGGCGCACGGATCTAGGGTTTACATGGAGAGTCCTAGCCGGATTACAGATAGCCTAGCTACGGTACAATATCTTGCCGTGCACGTCACGGATCCGCCTTCCATACACGTCGTACTGGATCCGGGTTCCTCATGGGCCTCCCTGGATCCGGGTCACTCCTAGGTCGGTACGGATCCGGCCTGCTGATCCTGGGCTGGACTTCTTCCTTCATGATCAACAAAGAATCGGGCCGCCCGATGGGCCACATGCCTCATCACCATCTCTGGGCCACCCGGGCTTGCCGGATCTAGGCACCGTCGATGGTACACCCATGAAGTATACCCACAACAAGAGCCCCCGTGAGTTCTCCGAGTTTCCCCTGCAGTCTCCGTCTTGCTGGTCCATCATGATCTCCGGCAAACGTTGGTAACGCGGAGAAACTTGAAGAGCTCCAACTTTGCATTTTCTTCTTTTTCCAACTTATAGCCGGAAAATGCTCCCATCCCGAGGGACTTCATCCATCGACGTTCCAAAGAACATTTCCGGGTTACTCCCTGCTTGAACGAAAGCCAATCTTATCTTCACAGAATCACCCGGAATCTTAAAAAACTCTAACGGTTTCGGAAATCCTTCATCTTCAGATCATGCTTAACAACGGAAGTTCCGTATTTCCCGCGCACAACTTCCTCATTTCCCGCACTAAAGTTTCGCAGATGCAAATCTTCAACCGGAATTTTCGGGAGTGCATTGTTAAGTCACCTCCACGTCGTTTTACCGCATTTGACCTAAACACGTGTCATCCATCCAACGGTGCGACCGTTCAGTTTCCACCGTTGGATCCGGATCCCGAATCTCCGAGCGCAGCCTATAAATACCCCGCGGCCCGGTAAAAATTCATTCTTTCACCCCCTCTCACCACATCGTCTTCCTCCTCGCGCCGCGCCGCCGCCGCTGAGATCTTGATTCCGGCGAACTTCGCCCCGGTGAACTTCGAGTGCCGCCGAACCAAGGCTTCCCTCGCTCCAAGATTCTCACGTTTGAACGGGAAACTTGCTCCGCCGCCGATTCGTGGTCACGCGGGCCGATTTCCTTCAAGTTCGGCGACCTCATCTTCCGCCGGAGCTCCGTCGCACCACCGCGCCATTAGCGGTAAGTACGCCGGACTTGTAGAAGACAACCTAGTGTAGAAGATAGGCTTAGTGATCCGGGTACTCAGACACTTTGTATGGGTGCAGCCGGAAGCATGCCACTCGAATCGTCACTTTGCACTGGTAGCTCTTCGAGTAGCCCGGATCCCAACCAAATAGAACCCATATGCCCGGATCCTATATCATTCCTGCCACCGTATGTTTCCGACATCAGACTAGCTCAACCTTTTTCCGCATCTTCCAGCACCGCTCCAAGCCGGATCCCTACCCTCCAAGAGCTCCAAGAAGAACTCGAGGGACAAGCTCGGATGGCAGCAAAGGTGCAGGAGGCGGAAAACAAGAGGGCGTCCAAGGCCCGGATCCGTGAAGGAGAAGGAGGTCAATGGTGGCCTTGCGCAACCACCGACGTGGAGCTTAGAGAGCTCCAGAACGAGGGAATGATCTCCACACACTGGAGTTTCGTTCGTGACTCCGACGCCCCCAAGCCAGAAGCCGGAGAAGTTGTCATGACCAAGGCTTGGGTGGAACGCGGTCTTTCACTCCCTTGTTCGGAATTTTTCCTCTCCATCCTCAACACCTACGGGCTCCAGCCCCACAACATTTGCCCCAATTCATACCTTCTCTTGTCCAACTTCGTGACTCTGCGAAGGACATCTTGGGATCCGGCCAGATGTCAAGTTGTGGCAATTCTTTTTCCGAGTGAAGAAAGAAACTAAGGACAAAGCAATGGTGAACTGCGGAAGCATGACGTTTATGCTCCGCCCTAATCGTATGTATCCTCCCCATGATTCACACGAGTCCGTCCGGTACTGGAACGCCGGATGGTTCTACGAGAAGAATGCTCCTGTTCCGGATGTCCACGAAGGCCTTCCCCAGTTCGTCAACGAACCTCCGGAAGAACTTGCAAGCTGGAGCTTCGTCCCTCCACTCGCCCTGACTCCAACCTTGGAGAAAGCTGCGCGGAGAATCTCCTGGCTAGTCCATGACGGACTTACCGGAGCCCAGCTTACACTTAGCTGGTTTACCCGGAGAATCCAGCCCCTTCGCTACAACGCGCGGTTGATGTGCGCTTACACCGGGGCGGATGATCTTCTCCGGGTTACCCGCCATGATCTTCCGGCTGACTCTCTGAAAAGAAGATTCAAGACGCTGGTGAAGATTCCGAGGGGCCAACAGGTCCCGGAACTGTTCAAGGATATCTACACGAACGATCAGTGTCCTCCGGTAAGCTTCGTTCTTTCCGTTGCTTCAAACTTCACAAGGATAACTCTAACTTCTGTTCATTTTCCTTCCAGCTCAATACTTTGGCGGAGGACAACTTCCGCACCATCATTCACGTCCCCGTTACCAGCGACACGGCGGAGGAGGCTCCGGAAGACGACGAGGAGGAAGAGGACCAGGCACCCCGCAAGGCGGCCCCTCGACCTACAAAGCGTCCCCGCGCCAAGGCTTCCGGCGCTGAAGCCGGAGCTAGCGGCGAGGCCTCCGCCAAGAAGCCAAAGATGACGAAACCACCTCCGCTTGACTCAAGGAAGGCGGAGCGTGCGCGTCTACGGATGCTCTCGACGGCTGGCCAGGGCACACGCCCCATCATTCCCGGCGCCCCGTGAGTTTCCGAGCATGATGCGATTTTTACTTAGCGAAATTATTTCTTGTCTAAACCCTTTCACTTGTTTGCAGGAATCCGAAAACCGCTGCCACGTGGACCACCAGCCAGGAGCCCATCACGAAGTACATGAAGAAATCTCCGGCTGTTGGTCCCTCTACTCCAGTTCCACCCAGCGCTTCCCACCCAACTCCTCAACCGTCGCCTCCTCAGGCTGACCCATCTCCCCCGCCTGCCGCAAACACTCCACCGGAGATAATTCCGGTTAGCAGCGGGCACCTGGAGGAAGAAGATCCCAAGGCCAAAAGCCCTGCCCAAGAAGAGGCGGAAACACAAGGCCAAGGAGATGCGGAAGTCACTTCCGAGAAGGCTGGAGAGGGTGCTGGCGACATAGTCGTTTTTCCGAAGAACCGGAGATCCGGCGGACACCACTTCCACCCCAAGGCGTATGCCACCAAGTTTTTTAACAAGCTGACTGAGGCGGAGAAGTGGGAACTTGAACAAGACCTGCTCAACGCCATGCTGAACAACGCCTGGGGGAAGCCGGATTCCAGGACATCGGAGATCCAGGACTTCAAGAAAAACATTGGCCAGTTCTGCGATCAGCTTATCTGCAAGCAAAAGGTACTCCCCAGTAGCCCCCAAGCATGTAGGCGGAAACTCAAAAAGTAGTTAGCGCTTAAATGCTTAGAGAAAAATTACTTCCGGGAAAGTTTTTTAGAATGGACCAGTAGCCCCCAAGCATTATGGCGGAAAAGTTCCGGCAATGATGCTTTAAAAGAAACCACTGCTACAGGCGGAATTTTTACTCCTGCACCGTTTAAATTTTACAGGAACAGCAGGCGCTGCACTACGAGCTGCACAAGAACATTGCCCTGCAGCGCCGCGTTACTCTGAGTCAGGCGGAAAATATCCGGACCCTGAAGGATGAGAATGCGGAACTGGCTAAACAACTGGCAGACGCCCAAGGTTGGTTTCCACCTTCTTCGTTATTAACCAAATTCCGACTTCAAATTTGCTGTTAACGTATATTATTATAGGCGCATCCTCCTCCCTTGCAACAGCTTCGACTGAACTTGAGAACCTGCGCTCCTCGTACCAAGAATTGGAGACGAAGCTAAAGGAGGCGGAACTTAAGAGGGAGCAGGCCGAAAGCAGCTGGCGGAGAAAAACTCCGAGCATATCGGGGTGGAGAAGGGCGAGCTGGAGCTGAAAAAGAATGCTGACAGCGAGACCATCAGGAGGCAGCAAAAGGAGCTCAACGGACTCCGGAAATTCATGGAGACAGCGGAGCAGCAC
This sequence comes from Lolium perenne, assembly GCF_019359855.2. Classification (NCBI taxonomy): domain Eukaryota; kingdom Viridiplantae; phylum Streptophyta; class Magnoliopsida; order Poales; family Poaceae; genus Lolium; species Lolium perenne. The sequence continues at coordinate 34,500,249 of NC_067245.2, forward strand.
TGGGACTTGCTCAATGAGAACATCTTGGGTATGATATCGGAACCTTATCAAGATATTTGCTCCGATTCTTTTACTTTGCGCTCAAATTGCATGCCTATATCCTGATTATCTTTTTATGTAGAGCCGCTTGGGTACCCGGAACAGCGCCGGAATTTGTTCCCACGAGACGATCTTACGCAACTCGCGGGTGATGACCGCAAGGATCTCATCTCCGCCTCCCGCAAAATATGCCATAATTTGAACATCAAAAGGAGCCGCACTTGTGACGTGCGCAAGCTTAGTGGTAAGCTGGACGTACCGCCGGAGCAGGTGATTGATCTACAAGCATCTTCAGCCCGAGGCGCAGCTGCAATGGCCTTGACCATGTGCCTAGCACATACTCCGGGTCTTGATCTTGATGAAGTGACCACGGGCGTTCCTCCGGATGCGGACGTCGGCGAGCTGCTGGATGCAGTGAGCGGCTACGACACCCGCATCGCGCGCAGGATCCGGCACGAGGACTTCTACGACCAGGTCGGCCTCGCTGCGACGAGGCCTTAGAAGCGGAACTTTGAAGGATCTCGACGCCTGTGCGCGACTGCGGAATCCGGAGCCGAGTTTACCTGGACCAGCTCCAAGGATGCGCCCCAAGAAGAACCCAAGACCAGCACTGCTGCTTCCGAAGAAAAGGAAAGTGAAGAAGACGTATCTTCTCCGGCCGAAGGCGCCAAGGAACAAGATCCAGAGGGCAAAACTTCTCCGTCTAAGGGGGAGTGAGAACTTTATTCCTGCGGGAAAAGCAATGCATCATTTTGGCCCCAGCGAGGGTTTGTAATAAGACTTTAAATTCTTAAGTAGCTAGGAACGAAACAATTATGCATGGGGCGGAAACACTTATCCTGCTATCCGTTAAATATTGTGTGCATGTTTCGTTTTATGTCGGAAAGCAAGTGCTGACTTCGTTATTTTCCGGCTTGCTCGCTTGACCTTCCACGAGCCGGAAAACCTTAGCCGGAAACGCTCGCCAGCGGCGACGAAGCCCAATGGCAGTCCGTCCATAACCGTGGAAACAAGCCCCCAGGCATAGGTGCCGGAAATCGCTACTAGGAATCCACGAGTTCGCAACAGATAACAACTTTATCAGAAAACTTAAGCTTACGTCCTAAAGGACGATTTTGAAAATCACAACTTTCATACACGCCTAGGCGGAAAAATCCAGCTCTGCGGTTTTAGTCGGAAAAAACATACACGATCTAAAATGAACAAGTAAAGGAGGTAAAAGACTCAAAAGAGTGAACCAGAAGCTTTATTTCATTGATCATGTATAACTATTACAGAGTTTAGAACTCGGAAAATATATGCTAAGTGTAGAAAGGACGTAGCTGTGCGATATTCCAAGGGCGATCTGTTTCATCGTAGATGTCATCCGGATCCTCACGCTTGCGTTTCCGGTGCCCGATTAGCAGGTCTATCCCTTAACTCGCGGAAATCGACAAGGTAGTACGACCCGTTATGAAGCACTTTGCTAACGACGAAGGGTCCTTCCCATGGAGATTGCAGCTTATGGTCTTTCACCTGTCGAAGGCGGAGGACCAGGTCTCCTGCCATAAAGGAGCGTTTCCGAACTCGACGACTGTGATAACGTCGGAGCTTTTGCTGATAGATGGCGGATCTCTGATCTGCTAAGTTCCGAGCTTCCTCGATCAGGTCCACAGATAGCTGTCTTGCCTCGTCAGCTGTTTCTTCATTGTAGGCGGAAACTCGCGGTGAATCGTGGATGATGTCGGAGGGAAGTACGGCTTCGGATCCGTATACCAGGAAAAAAGGGGTAAACCCTGTTGATCTGTTAGGGGTAGTTCGTAAACTCCACAGAACAGCCTCCAACTCATCAGCCCAAGCTCCGGCTGCTCGTCGCAGCGGTCCTTCAAGGCGTGGTTTAATTACTGATAATATTAGGCCGTTAGCCCTTTCAACCTGACCATTGGACTGTGGATGAGCCACAGATGCGAGGTCCGATCGTATCCCCATTGTCTCACAATAATCCCTCAATTCTCCTTGAGCAAAGTTCGTGCCATTATCTGTGATTATGCTGTGCGGGATGCCGAATCTCATCACGAGGCTGCAGATGAATTTTAGTGCCGTAGCACCGTCGGCTTTTCTCACTGGCTTAGCCTCGATCCATTTGCTGAACTTGTCAACAGCGACCAGGAGGTACTCAAAACCGCCAGGAGATGATTTTTTTAACTTACCAACCATATCAAGCCCCCAGACCGCAAATGGCCAGGTGATAGGTATGGTCTTCAGCTCTTGGGCTGGAGCGTTTGGTTGAGTAGCGTAGTACTGACAACCTCGGCAGGTCTTGACTATTTTATCAGCGTCTTCTTTAGCTGTAAGCCAATAGAAACCTAACCGAAAAGCTTTTGCAACGAGTGATCCGGGAGCGGCGTGATGCCCGCAGTCCCTGCGTGGATCTCTCTCGAGGATTTCAATACCATCTTGATTGGAGACGCATTTAAGAAATACCCCTGCCGCACTTCGTTTGTAGAGCTGTCCATCAACTATTGTGTAGGTTCGTGCTCGCCCGACGATTCGTCGTGCGAGGACCTCGTCCTCTGGCAACTTCTGATCGCTGAGGTAGTCGCGGCAAGGCTGGGTCCAGGCCGGAATGATAGCCATCACTTCCCTAGCCGGAGACACTGCCACCTCTGGGTTTTCCGGGTTAGCGCCCTTAACTGAGGGTATCCGGAGATGCTCCAGGAAAATGCCAGGCGGAATTGGTTTCCTGCCGGATCCGAGCTTGGATAGCATGTCTGCCGCTGTGTTATCGTCTCTCCTGACGTACTTGACTTCGTATCCGAGGAAGCTCTTGGCAATCTCGTCAACTTCGTCTCGTAGGCCGCCATGACGGAATTTCTGGCGTTCCAGGTTCCGGCTACTTGTTGTGCCACCAGGTCGGAATCTCCACAGCATATGATGTGCTTGATCCCTATTTCCTTAGCGATGCGCAGACCGTGTAGTAGAGCCTCATATTCCGCCATGTTGTTGGTAGCTTCGAAGTGGATCTGCAGAACATACTGCAATTCTTCTCCGGTAGGGGACTTCAGGGTGACTCCGGCTCCTGAGCCTTGATGCTGCTTGGATCCGTCGAAGTGCATGACCCATGTTTCTGGTTCCGGCTCCAGACTTGCATCCGGAGCTTCTGTCCAATCTGCAACGAAATCTGCCGTAACACGAGATTTTACCGCAGTCCTTGTCTTGTAAGCGATGTCGAAGGCGGATAATTCGATGCCCCATTTAGCCGTACGTCCTGTTGCGTCAGCGTTGTTGAGAATTGTTGACAGCGGAGCCTTGCTCACGATCACATCGGATGCTCTTGGAAATAATGCCTCAACTTCCGGCTGCCTAGGAACACGCCATAAGCTAGCTTCTGAAAGTGAGGATATCTCTGTTTTGATTCCGTCAGCACCTCGCTGATGTAGTAGACAGGTCTCGGACGTCATATTCATGACCTTCTTCCTTTCGCTCCACCACGATGACGAGGTCTGACGACTTTGTTGGTAGCTGCCGGATAAAGGAGCATTGGCTCGACTCTACCGGAGCTGCCAAGATAGGCGGGGAGGTGAGTATCTCCTTCAACCCACGACCAGCTGCATCAGCTGCCTAGTCCCACACAAACTTGTCTGTTTTCTTCAGCAGCTTGTACAGAGGTAGTGCCTTCTCGCCAAGACGGCTGACAAACCTACTGATTGCTGCAACACAACCAGTTAGTCGTTGCACATCTTTGAGACAAGTTGGCCTTTTGATGCACAGGATTGCCTTGATCTTTTCCGGGTTAACCTCAATGCCTCTGTGAGAGACTATGAAGCCAAGGAGTTTTCCGGCTGGCACGCCAAAGACGCACTTCAGCGGATTCAACATCATCTTGTACATGCGGAGGTTGTCGAAGGTTTCGTGAGATCGCTGATCAAGTCGGATCCTTTCCGGGTCATGACCGCGATGTCGTCGACGTAAGCGTGCACGTTCCGGCCAATTTGGTCCTTCAGCACCGCCGCATCGTACGTTGGTAAGTAGCACCTGCATTTTTCAAACCAAAAGGCATAGTAACATAGCAGTAAGTACCAAAGGGGGTAATGAATGAAGTCGCCTTTTGGTCGGATTCCTTCATCCGGATCTGATGATACCCGGAATACGCATCAAGAAAACACAGAAGTTCCGCCCCCGCCGTCGAATCAATGACTTGGTCAATGCGCGGCAAGGGGAACGGATCCTTCGGGCAATGTTTGTTCAAGCCAGAGTAATCGATGCACATTCTTAGTATTTCGGTGTTCTTTTTGGGTACAAGGACGGGATTCGCGACCCAATCGGTATGGATAACTTCTATTACAAAACCTGCTTCTAGTAACTTTGCTAGTTCCATTCCTATGGCGCGGCGCTTCTTATCTCCAAAGCGTCGCATAGCTTGCTTCACTGGTTTGGCCCCCGGATTTATGTTGAGGTAGTGCTCGGCGAGTTCCCTAGGTACTCCGGACATGTCAGAAGGTTGCCATGCGAAGATATCCATGTTAGCGCGGAGGAACTCGACGAGCGCGCTTTCCTATTTGGGGTCCATGTTGGCTCCGACTGAAACCTGCTTGGAAGAGTCACCTGGGATGAGGTCGTGCTTCTTGGTTTCTATCGCGGGCTTGAAGGAGGTTTTCTGCTCGGAGATTTGCTTCTTGGTGGTCTGCATCTCAGTCGGATCCACCGCGGCTCTGTAGCCTTTCAGCTCTTCTCCGGATATCACCGACTCTGCGAAGGCGGCTTCGCCTAACTCGCACTCATGAGCTGTTTTGTAGTCTCCGGATACGGTAATCATACCTTTAGGACCCGGAATCTTGAGCTTGTTGTAGATGTAGCACGCTCTTGCGTGGAACTTGTGGTAGGTGGGCCTGCCGAAGATGACGTGGTAGGAGCTCTTGAAGGGCACAACTTCAAACGTGATCTTCTCTTCGCGGAAATTATGAACATCGCCAAAAGCCACGGGAAGTGTGATGCTGCCGAGGGAGTTCGCCTTCTTACCCGGAACCACGCCATGAAACTCAGTGGTGCTGTGTTTGAGCTGTTCCTTGGTGAGGTTCATCCGCTCTAGAGTCTCCCGGGTACATGATGTTCGAGCTAGCTCCGCCATCCAGGCGGCACGTGGAGAAGTCATACCCGTCTATGCGGGGACTTACAACCAAGGCGTAGCACTCCTTTGGCACAATTGCGGGATGATCCTTCCGATCAAATGTGCACGGGATTTCCGACCACCTGACGTACTGCGGCACAGCCGGAACTATGGCGTTCAGGATCCGGGTAGCTGACTTGGAGGCGCGTACTGTTGGGGTTCCGAGGAAAGTGTGGTAAGCCCCCACGCTCTTTTTGTCGAATGGGTTGGATTTTCCTGCGGATCCTGCTTTGGGATCCGGCGAGTTATCATCCTCATCCATCGCCTCGGAACTATCGTCCTCCTTGTCCTTGTTCTTGCCCTTGCCACCTTTTCCGCGAGGGCGGTGCTTCCGGGCGCGCTTGTATCCGGCCTCCGGGTCGTTCTTTAGATCATTGACCCACTTGCAGTTGCGGTTGGTATGAGTGGACTTCCCTGTAACCGGATCCAGATGGGCCAGACAGGGCATGTCTCTGTACTCTTCATAGGTTTGCGGTGCGCGGGATCCGGCAGCGGTGACCTCGGAGGTATGCTGCGGCCCCTGCCGGCTCCGCCTCCGCGTCCGCGTCCTCTTCCGCCTCCTGGACCTCCGCGTTGAAACGCCATGGCGACCATCTCGGATCCGCCACTCTTCTGGTCATCAGGGTTCTTGCGCTTATGGCTGCTGCTGCCGCCGTTGTCACGGTTCTTCTTTTGTTGGTGCAGGGGGATTGCTGTGGCTGCGAGATCACCGCCTGCGTCGTCGTCGGCGGCAGTGTGATCGCTAGCGATGGTGATCATGTCATCCAACGTCAGTTGATTTGCATTGACCATGCAGGTTAGCTTGTGTCGCAGCAATCCTCCTCGCTGCAAGCCCCCAATGAAGGCGTGCATTGCCGTGCGGTTGTCAACGTTCTCGCACTCGTTTCTGCATGCCAACCATCGGGTGAGGAATTTCCTTGATGTTTCGCCCTTCTTCGGGATGCAAGCCTGTAGGTCGCTTGTTGTGGCAGGTCGCTTGTAGGTGCCCCTGAAGTGTTTCTCAAAAGCGTTCTTCAGGTCGAACCAGCAAAAGATGGAGTTCTTCTCGAGGTCGCTGAGCCAGATCCGGGCTGGACCTACAAGGTACAACTGGAGCATGCGGCAGGCGATGTTAGGGGTTCCTCCGGCGAAGGTTACAGCATTGTAGTAATCCTCAATCCAGGTATCCGGCCTTTCGGTGCCATCATAATGCTTCAGATTTCCAGGTAGCTTGAGGTTCATCCTTGGCTTTGGTTCCTCTCGAATCATCCTGCCAAAGCACTTCGGACCAATGTAGTCGGTTCTGTACTCGTTAAGGCGGTCCCGCGCGTCGCGCGAGCCGTGGCGAGGAGACTTGGAGCGAGAGCGAGATCTCCGGCCATTGCCTCCGCCTCCACCTCCGCCGCCACCGCTAGGTGGTGGTGAGGGAGACCTGCGAGGTGGGCGGTCTGACTTCTTGCTTCCGCCATCTGAATCTCCTCGGCCTTCCTGGTGCTGACTCCGGCTCCTGTGGCTGCCTTCGCCTTGGCGCTGGCTGCCCTGGTCGTTCCGGCGAGGCTCCGGGTCACGGCTCCGACGAGGCTCTGGGTCCCGGCTCCTGCGAGGTTCTGGATCGCGGCTCCGACGAGGTTACGGATCGCGGTTCCGGCGAGGCTCTGGACCGCGATCTTCATTCCGACTCCTCCTGGGCTCAGGCTCATGAACATTGTTCTGATTCCGGCGAGGTTCCGGCGAGCGCTCCCTGTTTCTGTTTCTTGGCAGCACGTTGTCGCGGATAACAAGCGCACCATGCCCTACGGGCCTGGTGTTTCCGGCTGGACTACGGCGGCGAGGGGGTCGCGGGTAACCGTTGGGTGGAGGTGAGGGGTTGCGGTATTTGTCTCTTCCGGAGTACATCGCGTCCTTTCCCTTCCTTGGATCCGACGGAGGCGTCTGTGACGGAACGGGGATCGGATTTGGGTGCTCCCTGGCCCTTCTTCTGCGCTCCGACGATCCGGTGTGCGATTCATCGTCCTTCTGCGCGGTAGATACACAGTTATCCGGATTGGATTCCAACCTGCGCGAAGTATCTGCCTTGTTCTGCTGCTGCATTGCTGAAGCGACAAGTGTGCGGAGATAGTTGATATCAACTTCTTCGTCCTTCTTCTTCAGCAATTCCGCAGCTTTCTGCATGTTGTCCTTTGGAGTTTCCAGCGGCTGGTGATCTGCGGGCGTGTTGAAGGGTATTCTGCGAGGCGGAATTGCTTCTCTAACAATTCGATCGGCCTCCGCCTGCGCATAGGTCATCTTTACCTCCCACTCAGCCCTCATGCTCTTGACCTGCTCGAGTGTGGCAGCAATCTCGCGGTCCTGTCTCTCGAAGTTTTCCGTCCGTGCTGCATGATCTGCCCTTCCTATCCTTAACGCAGCTTCGGTATCGGCGAGCCTCTTGGCTGTGGCCAGCATTTCCTTTCTGGCGGTCTCTAGGGCCTCCAGATCTGCGGCGTCGCCCGGGGTTATAGGTGTGTTAAGAACTGCTCGCGCGGCCACCTCCTCTCGCCGACAAGATTTCCTCCGAGGAGAATCCCTTTGGGGTCGCACTCGAGACATTGGAGATCCTTGATGGGATGGTTGGGGGTCAGATTGGCTGACTTGGTCTCCGGATCCAGTTTGTCCCAGCGCTGCTACCGTTGCGAGAACCTGCTTGGGCTGGGCGGAGTCGACTTCAGGCTGATCGCCGTATCCGTACTCCCTTATCTTGCGAACGAAGTCATCAGATTCCGTGGACGGGGTGTCGCCGGAAATTGGGCTCAGATTGCCCAAAATCGACTCTTCAACCGGAGCTTCGCTTTCTCCGACAAGCTGAGCCTGATCCGGATCTGCGCCGCTTTCCGGTGCCTCTACCTGCTCAGGACCAACTCCGTCTTCTTGAGGGGCGGTTCCGGCGGTATGGGCCAAGAAGTGTACGAAGTGGCACCTCTGCTTTTCTAACACCAGGGAAACCCAGGCGGATCTGCAATGGTCTTCCACCTGTGTTTCCTGCTCGGGGGCGGATTGGGTGGGCTTTGAAATTTTCAGATCCGAGGCGGAATCTTCCTTGGGAAGCTCCTGCATCTCAGATCGGATCTTCGCGACAGCGTCCAGCTCTGCGGCGGTCGCGTCTGCGTTACTTACCAGTGGGTTTCCGTCGGAATCGACGGTTTCCCCGATGAAGATGTGAATGCCGCCAATTGGGACGATGGAGAGCTTGACGGGGTTTGTCCTAGCCGGAATCCAGCACTCATCCGGAGGGACGATCGGCAGATTTCCGGCGTAAAGGACGCGCCCCACAGCGATGGTGTCGTCGTAGCTTCCCATGGCGGAACCCTCCCGGTTCCGGCCTCCAGACGCCACAGGCCCCACGGTGGGCGCCAACTGTCGTTGCCTAATCGACGGTACCCCGGAGGAGGGATCCTCATGAGGGGGAGAAGAGGTAGGGGCCATAGGGCGGAGTGCACACGGGACGGTGGTACGCGAGTTACCCAGCTTCGGAACACCTGCACGATGACAGGGCCTACTGCTGCTTGTGCAGTATTATCCGGCGCTTTCGCGTTGTTACAATGAGTTGTGGTTGTGCCTCTAGGGCTCCCGGGATCCGGCTTATAAAGGCGCACGGATCTAGGGTTTACATGGAGAGTCCTAGCCGGATTACAGATAGCCTAGCTACGGTACAATATCTTGCCGTGCACGTCACGGATCCGCCTTCCATACACGTCGTACTGGATCCGGGTTCCTCATGGGCCTCCCTGGATCCGGGTCACTCCTAGGTCGGTACGGATCCGGCCTGCTGATCCTGGGCTGGACTTCTTCCTTCATGATCAACAGCAACTGGGCCGCCCGATGGGCCACATGCCTCATCACCATCTGTGGGCCACCCGGGCTTGCCGGATCTAGGCACTGTCGATGGTACACCCATGAAGTATACCCACAACATTGATTGTTGTATTGTTACAGATTTGGGAGCCTCCAATTCGGTTGTGGATGTGTGCCCCAAGAACCTTGTAAAGGCCCGGTTTCCGCCTCGGGGAAATCCCTTAGTGGAAGTGGGCTAGGCCTTCGTGGCGTTGCTCACAGGAGATCTGAGTGAAGCCTTCGTGGCTGTTGGTTTGGCTTGCGTAGCAACCACACTCCTCCAAACGTAGACGTACCTTCTTGCAAAGGAAGGGAACTACGGGAATCATCTCCGTGTCATCGCGTGCTCCACTCTCGGTTACCTCTATCCCACTCTATCTCTTATATATTGCGTAGCTATATCTTGCCTAGTTGATAACCTTGTCATATAGGTAAATTCACTTAGTTGCATATCTAGAGAATTTACCTTTTGTGTCAAGCCTAAATCGAAAAAGAACTAAAAATTGGTTAGCACCTATTCACCCCCCCCCCTCTAGGTGCGGCATACGATCCTTTCAATTGGTATCAGAGCCTCGGCTCTTATTTCGGGCTTAACCGCCTAAGAGTATGCCGGAAGATGGGGCTTCGGAAGAGGCCGGTAAGATGGTCACCATGGAGGACATCAATTCATTGAGATCCTCCATGGACGCTCAAATGGAAAGCATGAGAAAAATGATTTCCGAGCTTTTGACTCCGGTCCTTCCTAAGGCTCCCACCGTAGAGGTAAAGGACACGGGTGTGTCAGAAGAGAGAGGTGCTTCGGCATTACCCTCCTCTACTAAACCCGTGGAAGGTGATAACTTAAACACTAACAAATCTCCCATTACATCTCCTAGAGATACTAGTGGAGGTGAGAGCTACAATCGAGTACCTCCACCTTTTCTATCTCCCGATATACCGGTTCCCCATCCCCATTTGAACATTCGGGGCGACCCACCTAAGTTTTCCGTTGAAAATTTCGATACTTGGCGATTTGAGTTTCGCTCTCATGTTTGCAGTGCCTCCAATGAACTTTGGAGAATCATCTTGGAAGGCTTCAACCCTTACAACCCCGACAAGTTGACTAGAAGAGAAGCGGTTGATAGTCAACTCAATAACACCGCCTTGCACATGATTCAAACTAGTGTGGGGACAAAGGATTTGCCTCGTGTTCGGAACTACACCACCACCAAGGAAGCTTGGGAAGGTTTGGCCGCTAGTTGCATTGGAAGTGAGAGCACGAGAAGGAACAAGTATAATGCTCTTCGGAATCAAGCCGAAGGATTCATGAGGCTACCGGATGAAGATCATCAAGTCATGTATTCAAGACTTCTCATCGTTGCCGACTCCTTCCGGCTTATTGGTGCAACCCACATCAATGACTCTTGGATCAAGGAGAAGTACATTGAATGCATGATGCCGTATGTACCCATTGATGTCAAGACCCTTGTTGGGAGAGAATGCTATTCCTCTCTCTCATCTCAAGATGCCGTGCACGAGATGCAAGCCCTCAAGGTGCTCGAGCAAAACTCTCATGATTCCCTCAATCGTGCCATTGGGATGTCAAAAGGGAACAATCTTGCCTTGACGGTCAACTCCGTTGAAGAAGTGATTCCTCAAGAATCTTATAGGGCATCTTGGAGCATGTCCTATCCGGAAGATTTCCAATGCCACTACCATGACCACATGGCCTTCCATGCAAAGTCGTTTTGGATTGATCCGTCCAAGGCCAAGGAAGACAACATCAAGAGAAACAACAAAAGTGGGTTCACTAGCTTTGGTCCAAAGACAAGATCATGCTACAATTGTGATGACAAGCGCCACTTCATTGCCGAATGCCCCTATGAGAATAGAGAGCTTCATAATGGGAGGCTCATTCCCAAGGACAAGAGCAAAGACACAAAGGGCAAATATTCAAAAGCCCCCAACAAGAAATTCTACAACAACAAGACCAAGAAGGGCAAGAGGCCCTCAAGAGTTGTGCTAGTAACAAAGGAAGAATATTCTTCTGATGAAGTGGGAAGCTCTAGTAGTGAGGAAGATGAAGAAAGCTCAAAGGAGTTGGCCGCCATCGTCACCACCAACATTCCCTCTTCATCTCTCTTTGACTCTCCCAATGAGAATCTTCATATCAAGAATGCACATTGCTTCATGGCAAGGTCCTCCTTGGACACATCTATTGTGCTATCAACTCAAGAAGAGTATACCTCCGGAGATGATGATGTTGATGATGAAGAAGATGCAACCTCTAATGGATTGGTCGCTCTTGCCTCTCTCTCCACTAACTCTTCATCACCAAGTGAATCCCCCAATGAGGTCATTCATGTGGAGGAAGAAAGTTGCCTCATGGCTAAATCCTCCGAGGTATCATCCCCTAACCCCTCTATGCCTAACATATCTAGTGATCTAGGGGTTGATGATGCTAGTCTAAAAGTGAAACAAGAAATGCTAGAGTTTGATGATTTCATTCTCAACCTACAAGGTAACACTAAAAAGCATGTTTCAAATCTCATGGTTCGTATAGCTCAACAAAGTGATATTCTTGAGAAAAAGGGTCAAATAGAGAGAGAAGATTCTCTTGAAATCCATGCTCTTAAAAATGCTCTTGAGGAAAGTCAAGAAACTATAGCTTCTC